>NW_028274816.1:27145000-28395000 GCF_037043125.1 Eumetopias jubatus
AGGCAGTGTACTGGGTTGAATTGTCTGTCCCCTAATCCCCCCACCAAAAAAACTACGTCCAACCCTGGGACCTGTGAACACGACCCTATTTGGAAATAAGACATTTGCAGATATAATTAAGGATCTCCAGATGAGATCAGTTTGAATGTAGGGTGTGCCCTAAATCCAATGACACGTCCTTGTAAGAGGGGGTGCTAGAGGGAAAGGCCATGTGAGGGTGGAGGCAGAGGTTGGAGTGACGTGGCCACAAGCCACCAAGAGTAGCAGCCAGCAGAAGCGGGGAAGAAACAGGAAGGGTCCCTGCTCCCTAGAACCTTCAGAGAGAGCGTGGCCTTGCGGATATACCCTCAGTGCAGGGTTTCCGGCTCCAGGTCTGTGGCAGGAGAATTTCCCTATTATGCCACCAGTAAGTGGTCATTTGTCACAACAACCCAAAAAAAGCCAGTCTGCAAAGGCTTGGAAAGAAGCGAGGGTGGCAGGAGGGAGAAGGGGCCTGTTCCGTGGCCCACTCCCTGGCAGGGAGAACCCACTGCGCACCAGATGCTGGGCATATTTGGAGCGGGGCACAGATCATTAACTCTGTGAGAAAGAAGACAAGACTTAAAGCTGGTTAAATCTGAAGCGCATGGGCAGACGGGGGAGGCAGGCCTCCGCCCACCCACAACCTCCTCCCCAGCTCCCAAGAGCTCAGAGTCAGGCTCTCACCAGGAAAACCAAGGATGCAAAACTGTCTCTTCAGGTCAGCTCCAACTCACATTGCCCATGGACACGAAAGAGCCACCAAGGAGACCACTGGGCCTCCTAGCCTCCGCCCCAACCAGAGCCTCCCCAGAACTCCCAGCAGCCGTGGGCTCCTAAACCCTAGTGTCCCCCGCAGCTCCCAGCTCTGGCTGGGCAGCAAGGGGGGCTCCCCGGGGAAGAGTGTGGGGAGGGGTCCCGCAGTACACCCGTGGCCTGCATGGGCTCACACTAATCTGTGAGTTTATTCTGCAGGCTTTTTAAAGGACATATCCCTGAGGCCTCAGATCAACCCTATGAGGCAGGCAATGATCAGGAACCTCTATTATTATTATTAAAGTCCATAGTTCACTTTGCGCCGTACATGCTATGGACTTTGACAAACACAGGATATTACAGTGTCCTGGAGAAGCACTTCATTACCCTAAAAACCTCCTGTGTTCATCCCTCCACCTATTCATACTCCCTCCCCTCTCCCCCAAAAAAGAAACCTCCAGAAACAAAGCTACAGGGTTCAATGACTTACCTGGGATCCCAGAGCAAAAGAGACAGAGCCCAGAGTATCCCCTGCCCCCAGCCCAGGCCACCCACTGGGCACTGGCCATCTCTTCCTCTCAATCATTTCTCCCACACCCTTCAGGACATGCTGAAACTTTCCATGTGTTCAAATCCTCCCTCAACCATCCTTGGCCACCGCGCACGCATGAGCACACCCCCCCGCCCCCCCGCAGCGGGGCACAGTTCACCGTGAGGCTTTGCTGCACGTCCAGCAGCAGTGTATGGACCTCCTCCAGGTACTTCCAGGATGGGTGGCCCTCGAGCAGCACGTCCTGCACCGACTCAGTAGCGCTGAGGCTCACCCAGACCCACAGGTACCGCAGCTCCTGCTGGCTGACCCGAGCCTTCTGCTGTGGGGACGGGAGAGATCACTGAAGCCCACAGACACGGGTCTCTGGGCCCTCCCTGCCACTGCTCTGACCAACCCCCACCCAACATGTCCCCACAAAAAGAGCAGAGCATGGGCATCCACGGTGGCCAGGGAGCAACCTTGGGCCTCAGTAGAGGGCAGGCTTGCTCACAGAGCTGGGAAAGGCCCCCTGGCAGCAGAACCTGCCGAAACCAATGTGCCTCTCAGGCTGGGTCCATGGGGTGTCCCAGGAGGCAGGGGTCTCCCAGCCCAGGAGGGGATTCTCACCAGCCTGGTGATGTTGGCCATTCTGAGCACCCCCTCATAAGGCACACTGATCCTGTAGTTGATGGGGAAGTAGTGTTTCTGGGGAAGTACAAGAAGAAGCCATGAGGTCAGAGTCAGAAATGGCTCAGGCTCCCCCAGCTCCCAGAGAGTCTGATGTAGGAGAGGGCCAAGGACCAGCCCTTTGATACCAGAGGTGGCCTTCTAGAGAGCATATGCACCTGGCTCCCCACGGGAATAACAACAGCTCTCTTTCCTCTGGGGCACAGGGAAGGCTGAAACCAAACGTGGAGTTCCTATGACAGCAGAAGTTTCATGCCAAGAAGTGGTTGAGGGACCTGCTACCCCCAGAGTAGTATATTCTTTGGAGGCGAGGAAGACTACCTTAAGTAAGATTACTCTAAACTTATTATGGTGCTGGTTGCAGAACTCTGCCAATAAGGGCATCTGGGTGGCTCAGTTGCTGAGCGTCTGCCTTCGGCTCAGGTCACGGTCCCGGGGTCCTGGGATCGAGCCCCGCATCGGGCTCCCTGCTCGGCGGGGAGCCTGCTTCTCCCTCTCCCACTCCCCCTGCTTGTGTTCCTGCTCTCGCTGTGTCTCTCTCTGTCAAATAAAATCTTAAAAAAAAAACAACTGCCAATAGACTGAAAACCACGGAGTTGTACACTTAAACAGGTGAATAGTAGGATATGTGAAGGACATCTCAGTAAAGCTGTCAAGAAAAGAAAAAAGACTTCCAGAGCCACAGTGGCCCATGGGCTTCTCTGTTCTACACAAAGGGGTGCACATTCCAATTTCTAGGTCCTTATCTGCCCAGCTGGTAATAAGTGCCTGGGGTTCCCCCAAGGCTTCCTGTAATCCACTCCTGAGTCCCAGGGTGAGTGCCATGGAGAGGCAGGATCAAAGGTCAGATCAAGTAGTAGGGGTGGAGGGCCCTGGCGATGGCTGGCAGGGGACAGTTGGTGTGGACCAGGCAGAGAAAGGGGCCCTGGGCTCAGGGCAGACGCAGACCCAGGGCGGGGCCCGAGGGTCCTACACCCTGTGAGGCCAGGCGCTTGGGCAGGGGACACAGCGGGTGCCCACAGTTACCATGTACTGCAGGCGGTTCCTGTACTGCAGCTTGTCCCGCAGAAAGCCGGTGACAGCGCACTCCTCGGTCTGGGTCAAGGGCCACATCTCCAAACCCCCGTTCCCCAAGGCCATGCCAAGGAGGATCCCGAGATCTGTGGACCGAACCCAACAGCAACACATGAGCACCCTGTGCCACCGCCACGCTGCCCGGGTGTGCAAAGCTGTGCGCGTGTGCCCTCCCTTTTCCCAGCCATGGGAGGGGCAGCGGCACGGAGCCCCAAGGAGGCCTTCCCCCCGACCAGGGTCCAGGCTCACACAGCAAGGCCAGGCGAGCAAGAGCAGTCCAGCCAGTGCACCCCTGCCCCCAGCCAGCAGAGCCTGCCCCGCAGTCCCATCCTGAGGTTGGTGTCCAGTCTCCTCCCCACTCCTGCCCCGTGGGGCAGGCACAACCTCCTTTCCAGGGCAACCTCAGCCCCCACCCCCTTTAGGGCTGGAGTGTCCTCAAAGCCTGGGTCTGCATTTCCATCTGGGGATTCAGGAGGTCTGGATGCTCATTCCAACTCTGCAAATGACTCTTGAGTGACCGGAGCCATTTTCCTGCCTGCTGTAACTGATCTTGGCTTCCCCCTCAGACGTACAAATCATTGCAGCCCTTCCAAAGCGCTCACTCTGGGGAAGCCAACCAAGCTCAGGCTGCCACTTCTCCCTGCCCGCAAACAAGCTGCGGCCTTCCGAACATTACCAGCCTTCACCACTGGGGGTCACTGTGACTTCAAAAACAGCTTTTGTAATTTCCCGTAACTCAACACACTTACAAAAAATACCTGAGGAGTTGCAAAAAATATGAACAAGCATCAAACTCATCAGAGCAGAAAGAAAACACAGATGGGCAGATGTATCCAACAAAAATCAAACTCACCAATAAAGGTAAATATATATTAAAATAATCAGATGCCATGTTTCACTTATCAAAATGGAAATTGGGCGTTTTATTTTTTAATTTAATTTTCATGATACTTGGTTCCAGCAAAGTAGTGAGGCTCATCCTGGAAAGCAATTTGGCAATTTTTATTTTTAGTGGACTTAATAATGTCCACACCCTTTGACCCAATAAGCCTTGAAAATTTTCACATCCTTTGACCTACTGGAGCACCTGGGTGGCGCAGTCGGTTAACCATCTGACACTTAGTTTCAGCTCAGTCCCTGATCTCAGGGTTGTGAGATCAAGCCCAGCATCAGGCTCCATACTCATCAGGGAGTCCGCTTGGGACTCTCCCTCTCCCTCTGCTGCTCCCCACCCCTCTCTCTCTCTCTCTGTCTCAAATAATCTTTACAAAAACAATAATAAACAGGGGCGCCTGAGTGGCTCAGTCGGTTAAGCATCTGCCTTCGGCTCAGGTCACGATCCCAGGGTCCTGGGATCGAGCCCCGCATCGGGCTCCCTGCTCAGCGGGGAGCCTGCGTCTCCCTCTCCCTGCCGCTCCCCCTGTTTGTGCTGTCAAATAAATAAGTAAAATCTTTTTTAAAAAGTAAAGTTTAAAAAAATAATAATTTTTCACATTCTTTGATCCACTGAACTCATTTCTAGGCATAAGCCTGAAGGAAAACAAGAGAGCCCTCACCAAAAGATTCGTGGACAAAAAGTCCTGTGGAGGAATTCTCTTATATGAATAACAATCTGTAAATGGCCCACGTGTTCATTAATGAATGTAGAGCCAATAAAAACCACATTGTCAAAGAATGCTTATGGTATGCTTATGTGATAAGAAAAGTACTCATGATATGCTTAGTAAAGTCTTAAAAAGCATGACTCCACACCTCTCCTCTGGGCGCACCGCTTGCCGCGAATTACCCATGTCTGCATGTGTGTGGGGAGACGTGGTGCAAGTGGTGAAAGGAAAGGCACCAAATCTCTGTGGGAGATTTTTATGTTCTTTGTATTTTGTAGGACATACTTTATACTCTACAATCAATACAATCAATATCCAAATTACTGTCACAGTCAAAAGCAATACTTTGTTTTTGCTTTTTTTTTTCCCCCCCTCCCAAAAATAGCCAGGCAAGCCATGAGCTCCTTGCCCCGCCCCCCATCCCCAGTAGGCGTCACTGACCTGACTTTCTCCCTCGCCTCCCTGGAACTTCGGGAGACTTCTGTTCTCGCTCCCTCACTGGCCCGGGCCGGCTCCTGGCCACCTCTCCTCCTCCTCGGCCCTGACGCCAGGCCTTTGCCATCCGGACTCTGACCCGGAGCGCGCTAGGAGGCCTCAAGCCCTGTTCGGAGGACGTGCTGCAGCCCACAAGCCCTTCCTCTCAGAGAAGTGCTATTTTTCAAGGTTGCAAATTTGTAACCCATCTTGCATTTCCTCTCTCTTGTCTCTTCCCAAGCGCTTGTCCCCGGTATTTGGACAAAAGAACAGATAAACAGAAACCGAGCCGGTGTTTCTGCCTGCTTCCTATCTTGTCTCTAAGTCATTAAGCCCCTCAGCTTGGCACCCCTGCAGACCGAGATCATTCCTGGTTTACAGTTTTTGCTCACACTTTGCCGCGGCCCTGGGTAACCTCCGGCATGGCAGACCTCTTTCAAGGCCTCACCAAGACTCCTTCCACCACCCCCCACCAGGCTCTCCCCTGCCTGAACCAGCCCCCACAGTCTCTGTCTCTAGCACCATCTGTCTACCTCACTCATTATCTAGACCAGACAACTTGGCCCCTAGTAGGTTAGTCCCTAATGCAGTGAACCACAACATGGTCTTGTTTACTGAGCACTTTGGGGGTTCATCTTGAACAAGGAATCAGGAGCATGCATCTGAATCTTCTGGAAAGCTGGTTAAGGCCCAGAGTGTCTGATTCAGGAAGTCTGGGGTGGGCCCAGAGAATCTGTATTTCTAGCAAGTTCCCAGGGGCTGCTACTGGTGGTCTGGGGACTACACTTTGAGAACCACTGACCTCCAGAGACAGTTGCAAACTGGTGTCCCAAGGGCCACAGCTGGTTCACAGAGATTTCACATAAAAATCTGAATTTGCAACTTGTCTTCAAAAATCAGTATCTCTGTCCACACTCGGCCTTCCTTCCCATGGGGCAGTCACCCCTGCCTGCCCACGTGACCCCTGAAGTCCTACCCTCACTGGCCTCACCCCTGTCCTGACAACTTTGGCTCCTAGCAGGAAACGAGTCATAGAAACCACCGTGTGCCAGCCTGTCATGCATGGGCTCTGCCAGAAACCTTGTCCGTGGGTCATCTGCCTTCCCCCAGACCCAGACTTCCTTTAGATCTGCAGACTGACCACCAACTCCAAATTTAAGCCCCTTTTCAGCTGCCTCCACCTCAAGAAACAGGCCAGCAAACCGGTGACCATGGGGCCAGCACAGCCGTAGCCTCACAGTGGCTCTGCACCCCAGAGAGCCCCACGGCAGTACACCCCCGACCCTGGAAGGGGGCTACTCCTGCCACCTCGCCCTCCAGAAATAAGACATCTCCAAGACAGAAGAGGAGGCTGAAGAAAGAGCAAGTGAGGAAGGAGCTCCCTTCCCGGGTCCCCGGCTGGGAGGGAGAGGGGCTGTTCCTCTCCTTGGGACAGCCCCCTTGTTCAGGGACAAATGGGGCTCGTCCACCACCCCACCCGCAGTGACCGAATCTAAACCTGTGCAGAGGCTTGAATAGCATCCCCCCGAAGATCCTTGTTCGCCCAGAGCTTCAGATGTGACCTTATTTGGAAATGGGATCTTTGCAGATAACATCAAGGCCCACCCTAAATCCAGTGACCAGGTGTCCTCATACGAAGACACAGAGACACACAGAGAGTGTCAGGACGAGACAGACACAGAGCGGGGTGATGCCACCACAAACCATGGACTGCCAGGTGCCAACAGAAGCAGGAAGAGGCAGAAAGGAGCCTCCCCTAGAGCTTCGGAGGAGGCGTGGCCCTGCCCACACCTTAATTTTAGACTTCTGGCCTCCAGACCTGGGACAGAATAAATTTCTGCTATTTTAAGTCACCAAGTTTGTGGCAATTTGTTATGGCAGCCCATCCTTCTCCAGGCCCCAGCCCCTTTACGAGTCCCTGACCTGCAGCCCTCCCTGCCTCCCTCCCCCCAGCCGATCCTTGCCAGGGCCTGCAGTCAGCCTCCACCATGCCTTCCGTTCCCACATCCATCTCTGGAACAGACCCTCATCACTTCCTGCCCAAATGGTTGCGACAGCATGGCCGGCAAGTAGCACAGACTGATCTTCCGAAAGTAGAGTAACTTCCAGTCACAATCCCATCCCCAGATCTTGAACCTTCCAGAGCTCCCTGCTTCTCATGAACTGGCCTTTACGGCCTCCCCCATCTGAGCCCAAACTGGCTTTCCAGCCTGGCCTCTCACAGCCCCACTGCTGAACCTTTGCTCACACTGTTCCCTCTACCTGGGACACTGTCCTCACTTTCCCACATGTACCTGTGTGAACATGGTCCACCTTCAAAACCATTTCAAGTGGCTCCTCACCCTTGTTGCCCCTCTTGCTCCTCGTGACCTGGAAGCATCCAGAACACTGGGTCTGGGTCCTTCTGCCTATTCTGAATGCCCTGATCCTTTGCAGTCTCCCTCCACAAGGGCCAGCCCGGATCCCTTGCAGGATCAAACCCCAGACCTCATCCATGAGGCACACAGTTCTTAGCGCCTAACTCGGCGCCAGGCACTGGAGAGAGGGGCACAAACTAGCCCAGTCCTTGTTGCCATGGCAGTAATTCTCCAGTGGGCATGTGGGAGGCACCAGAAAAATGTGAATTTGAGTCAATTCAATAGAATCTTGGAGTCTGAAGGGATCTTGGTCTGGCCTCCCACCAGCAGACTTGAGAGGCTTCTAGACGCTTTCTGTCCTCATTTCAACTTATTTTTCTTTTTACCAACAACACTGTTCTCTTTCTGCCTCTTAATTTTGTGCCATCATGGAGGGAGGGGCAGAGGAACAGGCTGCCTTCTCTAGCACCTGGCGGCGCTTCTCCCATGTGTCCTGGGGCCTACTTTCACGAGCTCCCACCCCTGGCTGGCCACACCCAGGGAGGCCAGAAATCCTCTCTGCCACCTCTGCCCCACCCCTGCCCGTGCACCCCAGCACTGGTGAGCCTGCGAAGGTGGTGCTGCCCCTTGCCCCCAGTGCCTGCCCCATTCCCTTGACCCCCCACTGGCCATGCCCACCCAGCCTAGGACTCGTACCCCCCATGCGGGTCTGAGCTGGGGTTGGCTAGGGCCAGGGCAGAGGGTGGCCATGGGAGTCCTCAGGCTGTTAAGCTGGGAAGCATCTCAACTTCTCACCAGCAGGAATGGCCCGGCTGCCATGGTTACAGCAGAGCCTGGCTCTGGGCCAAGGCCTCCAAGGGCCGTCTCCACAGACCCACCCCCCCCCCGCCCCCAACAAGTACTCACAGTGCAGCCAGGTGATTCCCCGGGGCATGGTGGTACGCTGTGTCCCCCAGAGAGCAGAGGCGGTGTCCCTGGCCGTGTGTCTATCCACAAAGGCCCAGGTCGGGTCTACATGGCCTCGGGTCAGCGAAGGTGGCCCAAGGCTGGGGAAGAGCTGGCCACAGAGCAGCAGCCCGGCAGGGGGCGGCAGGTACTCCTGGGGCAGTGCCCGCCCTTATCTGCCTGGCCGTGTGGAGGGCAGCCGGGGGGTGGCAGCTGCAACTCCCATGGCAGCCAGGACCTGGCCTGAGACTCCGGCCTCGGGGTCTTCCCTCTCGAGCAGGAGGACAGAGTCCCCAGCAGGCCCCTCGGAATCTGGGGCCGGGTTGTGCTTTCTCTGATTTCTCCGTCTGCAGCTGCTCAATGTGAAATCTGGCTCTGGAGGGAGAAAGGAGGAGAGAAACGGATTATGTAAGAGTAGTGCTGCCACTCAGCCATCAGCCACCGGCACTGAGAGTCTGTGTGCGCGCTGCACCCACTCCTGGCAGGGGGCCCTGGGGAAAGACCGGAGGCTGGCTACTCGACTGCACACGAGAAAGGACTTCGGAACATCCCAAGGACAGCGCTGGCCCAGAAGTGAGTTACGATGACACCAGCTGACAGCCACAGGCCTCAACAAAAGCAGGACCAAGGAATGAATGGCTGAACTCGTTCAATCAAGGAAGCTTCCTAAATGAGGTGAGGCTGCATGCAGGTCAAGTACCTGAATGACTCAGGCTGCCAGGACGTTAAAACAGCAGCTCTCTCGGTGGCTTCCTCATGCACAAATCTTGTGGAAAGTGCTGAGTTCTTTGAATACTGAGCCCAACACACATCCCAGACCCCCAGACCCTGACGGAGAAGCCAAGAAAGTAAGAAATGGGGTCAGGGTCACCCTCATGCCACACTGCAGTCCTGAAGCTGGGCACCTTCCGTGGTTCCAGCCCTTGAGCCCCTCCAAAATGGAGGAAATGTGTGAAAGCTGAGGAAGACACCCAGTGGGAGTGACCCGGTGACACAGGAGCTAGAGCCTTTGGGGTGGCACAGAGAAAACCAGGCTGCTCCCAGAGGCCCGGAAACAGGGCCCCTTTCCAGCAAATGAGGCCGGACCAGTGGCCTGACAGCCGTCTGCCTCAGAGAGAGGCCTTCCCCACAACTAAGAGGGCACCACTCTCTTCCTCTCTCTCTCTCCCCTCTCTCATGGGGGGGGAGGTGAGGAGACTGAGAACGTGCCTCTCCCATGCCACCCCTAGTCTACCCCATAGCTGACAGCAGGCATGAGGAAGCTCACACAGGGAACAGGTGTGCAAGAAAGTAGATGCTAGAATGTTCTGCATAGTTCAGTTGTGAATACTGTGTTTTAAAAATATATAATCACATTACTATTATTGCACATTCCCAAATCAAGAATTCCTTGTATCACCTAATACAGAATCCATGTTCGATTTTCCCCGGTTGTTTTTAAAATTTCTTTTTTTTTTTTAAGTTGCATTGTTTGAATTGAGAGCCTAACAAGGTCCATTGATTGATGTGTCTCTACATCTTTTTTCCTTTCCTTTTTTTTTTTAAGATATAATTCACATGCCATAAAATTTGCCATTTTAAAGTATATAATTCAGTGGGATTTTTTTTTTTAGTAGATTCACAAAGTTGTGCAACAATCACCCACAATCTAATTCCAGAACATCTTCATCACCCTCAAAATAAACTGTATTCATTTACAGTCTCTATTTCCTCCCCCCACCCAGCCCCTGGGGCAAGCAACCACTCATTTGCTTTCCGTCTCTATGTATTTGCTTCACTTGGACGTTTTCTATCAATGGAGTCACACAGTATGTGGTCCTTCAGGACTGACTTCTTTCACTTAGCATAATGTTTTCAGGGTTCATTCATCTTGTACCATGCAATAAACTAGTGTTCCCCTAAGTTCCTATGTTGAAGCCCTAGCCCCCATTGTGATGGGAGATGGGACTTTTGGGAGGTAATCAGGGTTAGATGAGATCAGAAGGGTGGGGCACTCGTGATGGGATTCGTGACTTTATAAGAAGAGCCACCAGAGAGCGAGCTTGCTCCCTCTCTCTGTGTGCCCGCACAGACAAGAGGTCGTGTAAACATACAACGAGAAGGGGACCACCTGCAATCCAAGGGGAGAGTCCACACCAGAAACCAACCATGCTGGTACCCTGATCTCAGACCAATCTCCAGCCTCTGGAACTGTGAGCAAATAAATTTCTGTTCTTTAAGCTACCCATCTATGGCATTTTATCATGGCAGCCCAATCAGGCCAGGACATAGCATCTGTCAGTACTTCATTCCCCTTTTTTTTTCCTAATTTTTAAAATTTTTTTAAGATTTCATTTTTAAGTTAGCTCTATACCCAACATGGGGCTTGAACTCATGACCCCGAGGTCAAGAGTCACATGCTCCACTGACTGAGCCAGCCAGCAGCCCCTCACTTTTATTTTTTTTTTAAGTGTCAAACATTTTACTCTCTTAATTTTTTGCCCTTTTACAAGAGGATTTTACTGGGGCACCTGGGTGGCTCAGGTGGTTGGGCATCCAACTCTTGATTTTGGCTCAGGTCATAATCTCAGGGTCACGGGATCAACCCCTCCTCAGGCTCCATGCTTAGTGTAGAGTCTGCTCATCCCTCTTTCTTCTGCTCCTCCCCCTGCTCTCTCTCTCTCAAAAATAAAATCTTTAAAAAAAAAAAAAAGGATTTTATTATTTTTTAAGTAGGCTCCACACCCAATATGGGGCTTGAACGCATGACTCTGAGATCAAGAGTCACACTCTACCGACTGAGCCAGCCAGGAGGGCCCCCCCCTTTTTTTTGGGCTTTTTAAAATAAAGTTAAATAGTAAAACAAAAATTCACAAGTTGCTTCCCTGTCCATCCCCTCCCTCCCTCGCACACCCGCAGTCTTGGCGCCAGTCCCCTTTCCTTCACCCACTCACACAGACCCAGGGGATCCAACGGAGAAAGCCAAAGTGCTCCAAGTACACGGAGATGCGGAGAAGAGAGGAGGTGAGCTGTGTCCACATTCAAGGTCACACTGAGCAAGTCCACACTCTGAGTTCTGGATGGTTTCCTCTCATGACACAAACTGAAAAAGGAAATTCCCCAGACCAGATGCTTCAAAGCTGAAGCCCCAGCACTGCCGAAGAATGCCAAAGAAAACGTGGTTGACATCAAAGTTACCCACACCTGTACCCTCCTCATCCAGGTCGTGTCCAGTGTCAGAGCGAGTCTTCTTCTCGGGATCAGTGAGAGCAAAAGCTTGCAAAAGCGTCTCTGACTTCCTTGACCTTCTCCTCCTCCTCCTTCTAAACTTCAGCACTGGCTCTCCAGTGCCCGTCTGCGTGGTGCTTCCAGGCTCGTTGCTGATAAGTTTTCTTGATCTCCTCCTCAGAGGCATTCATGTCCACTCCCAGAAACTTGTAGTAAATTTTCCTTGCTTTTCTTCAGCTCCACCTGTGGAGTGTTTTAGCTGTGCATGTTGTTATGTTTTCTCCATCTGATACACTTTTCCACACTCCTGTACTGCTTTTTCAAACTGTTCCGTATCCATGTAACACTGAGCTTTTCCCAAGGAGGCTTTTAATTAAGTGGAATCAAGCCTCACTGCATTTGTGCAATCTTCGATTGCACCATCTAGTCTCCTAAGCTTGGAATGATCTGTACCCCAGTTACAGTAGAATTCAGCATTTGTTTTTATATTGTTGGGGGTCTGTCCCCAGGGCTTCTGTGTATAGTTCATACACCAGTTTGTCATTTCCTTCTTCTTTCTCTGCTTTAAGTGCTTTGGCATTTCTGCAAGCAAGGGAGGCATTTTGGGGGTCAGGGGCCATCTCGAGAGTCCATACAAAAAAAACTGAACTACCTTCTCAATACGGTCTTCCTAATAATGGCAGAGACCTCATACATACAGAGCACAGCCATTGGTGGAATGGCACTGGCTGCAGACCGTGCTTCCAGATAATGACCCAGCATAACTAAATATTCTGCTGTGGAGATTTTGAAGCAATGGCAGGCAGGACAAACTCTAGGGCCCAGTCCATGCAGAAAACTACTTTCCGAAAATCCTGATTCTCAAAATCTGTTCCTGTTCTCATGTTCACATATAACCTGTTGTGCCTGAGCATTTCTGTGATCCAGTTCTAGGGCTCTCTGGAAACGGTGACAGGCCGCCATGACATTCCCTAGAGATGGGGGCATTTGCCTTCCCATGGATGTCCCCAGGACAAAACTGTCATTCAACCTCACTGCTATGCATCTCCAAGAGCTTCCTGGAACCTTCTGAGCATCATCAAAGTGGCTGCTCAATTCTAACTACAGCTAGCACTTTTAGGACACATTATCTAGTTCTTTTGTATAATAGTTACAAGCTTCACTGTAATCTTTCTTGGCATAGTTTGCATTTCCCTGTCCCTTGAAAGACTTTACTTCCCTCTTCACTGTGGAGCAGCTCTGGCTCTGTCGCCACCATTACCACATGGGGCTCTGCAGCAACCGCCATCTTACCACTTCCTTCTTTTTTACTGTGAAATAATATTCCATTGTGCGGCTACACCACATTTTCCCTAGCCATTCATCAGTTGATGGACATTAGGATTGTTTTCACGGGGCGGGGGGGGGGCTATTACAAATGATATTGCTATGAACGCTCCTGTCCAAGTCTTTGTGTGGACATAGGTTTTTTTCCTTGGGCATGTTCTCAGGAATGGGGCTGCCGGGTCATGTGGTTAATCTATGTTTAACTTTCTGAGGAACCATCAATCTGTTTTCCAAAGCAGCTACACCATTTTATACTTATATATCCCATCCACAGTGAATGAGTGTTCTGATTTTTCCACATTCTTGTCAACGTTTATTATTATTTTTTATTATTATTATACCCATCAGTGGGTGTGAAATGGTATCTCATGTGGTTTCTACTTGCATTTTCCTGATGACTAGAGATACTGAGCATCTTTTCATGTGCTTACTGCCCATTTGTATATCTTCTTTGGAGAAATGTCTATTCAAGTCCTTTACCCATCTTCTAATTAGTTTATCTTTTTAAGATTTTATTTATTTGACAGAGAGAGACACAGAGAGAGAGGGAACACAAGCAGGGGGAGTGGGAGAGGGAGAAGCAGGCTTCCCGCGGAGCAGGGAGCCCGACGTGGGGCTCGATCCCAGGACCCTGGGATCATGACCTGAGCTGAAGGCAGACACTTAACGACTGAGCCACCCAGGCGCTCCAGGATTTTATTTCTTTTTAAAAATCTTATTTATTTGACAGAGAAAGAGAGAGCAAAAGAGGGAACATAAGCAGGGGGAATGGGGGAGGGAGAAGCAGGCTTCCCATCGAGCAGGGAGCCCGATATAGGGCTCAATCCCAGGACCCTAGGATCATGACCTGAGCCAAAGGCAGATGGTTAATAACTGAGCCACCCAGGCACCCTAAGTTTTTGTTTTTAAGTAATCTTCACACCCAACGTGGGGCTTCAACTCACAACCCTGAGATCAAGAGTCCTTCCCATGCTCCACTAACTGAGCCAGCCAGGCACCCCCATCTTTTTTTTTTTTTTAGTTGTAACAGTTTTTTTTTTTTTTAAGTATTTTATTTATTTACTTGAGAGAGAGCAAGCACAGAGGGAGAGGGAGAAGTAGACCCCCACTGAGCAAGGAGCCCGATGCGAAGCTCAATTCCAGGACCCTGGGATCATGACCCAAGCCAAAGGCAGAGACGTAACCAACTTAGCCACCCAGGCACCCCGAGTTGTAACAGTTCTTAATATTCTGGGTACTAGACTCTTATTAGATATATGATTTATAGAAAAAACACAGTCTCTTCAACAAATGGTGCTGGGAAAATTGGACAGCCACATGCAGAAGAATGAAACTGGACCATTTCCATACACAAAAATGGACTCAAAATGGATCAAAGACCTAAATGTGACACAGGAATCCATCAAAATCCTTAAGGAAAACAGGCACCAACCTCTTCAACCTCAGCTGCAGCAACTTCTTGCTAGACACGTCTCCAAAGGCAAGGGAAACAAAAGCAAAAATGAACTCTTGGGACTTCATCAAGATAAAAAGCTTTTGCACAGAAAAGGAAATAGTCAACAAAACCAAAAGACAATTGACAGAATGGGAGAAGATATTTGCAAATGACACATATCAGATAAAGGGCTAGTATCCAAAATCTATGAAGAACTTATCAAACACAACACCCAAAGAATAAATAATCAAGAAATGGGCAGAAGACATGAATAGACATTTCTGCAAAGAAGACATCCAAATGGCCAACAGACACATGAAAAAGTGCTCAACATCACTTGGCATCGGGGAAATACAAATTAAAACCACAAAGAGATACCACCTCACACCAGTCAGAATGGCTAAAATTAACAAGAAACAGCAGATGTTGGCAAGGATGCGGAGAAAGGGGAACCCTCCTACAATGTTGGTGGGAATGCAAGCTGGTGCAGCCACTCTGGAAAACAGTACGGAGGTTCCTCAAAAAGTTGAAAACAGAGCTACCCTATGACCCAGCCATTGCACTACTGGGTGTTTACCCCAAAGATACAAATGTAGTGATCCAAAGGGGCACGTGCACCCCAAAGTTTATAGCAGCAATGTCCACAATAGCCAAACTATGGAAAAAGCCCAGATGTCCATCGACAGATGAATATATATGTGTGTGTGTACACACACACAATGGAATATTACGCAGCCATCAAAAACCGAAATCTTGCCATGTGCAATGCATGGATGGAAACAGAGAGTATTATGCTAAGCGAAATAAGTCAATCAGAGAAAGACAATTATCCTATGATCTCATTGATATGCAGAATTTAAGGAACAAGGCAGAGGATCGTAAGGGAAGAGAGGAAAAAAATGAAACGACAAATCAGAGAGGGAGACAAATCATGAGACTCTTAATCTTAAGAAACAAACTGAGGGTTGCTGGAGTGGTGGAGGATGGGAGGGATGGGGTGGCTGGGTGATGGACATCAGGGAGGATAGGTGTTGTGGTGAGCACTGGGTATTGTCTAAGACTGATGAATCACAGACCTGTGCTCCTGAAATAAATAGTACATTATATGTTAATAATAAAAAATAAATTTTAAAAAAGATATATGATTTGTAAGTATTTTCTCCCATTTTGTGGGGTGTTTTTTTCACCTTTTTGATAGGATCCCAGGATGCACAAAAGTTTTTAAATCTGATGAAGTTCAATTTATCTTTTTTTTTTTTTTTGGTGGTTTGTGCTTTTGGTGTCCTAAGAAACTGCTGGCTAATCCGAGATCACAAAGATTTACATGTGTTTTATTCTAAGAGTTTTATGGTTTTAGCTCTTCTATTTAAATCTGTGATGCATATGGAGTTATTTTTGTATATGGTGTGAGGTAAGAGCCCAACCTCATTCTTTTGTGTGGGTCTATCCAATTGTCCCAGCACCATTTTTTGAAAAGACTGTTTTTCCTCCATTGGATGGCACTGGCACCCTCACCAAAACTCAGTTGACCACAGACGCATAGACCGATGTGGATTTACTTCTGGAATCTCAATCCTATTCCATTGACCTGTATGTTTACCTCTATGCCAGTACCCCACTATCTTAATTTCCGTAGATCTGTGGTAAGTTTTGAACTCATAAGACTTTTTAATCTATGAAAGTTTACTTTCCCTTTTTGTTATTGTTGAAGAAACTGGGTCACTTGTCCTATAGACCTACCACATTGTGGATTTGGTTGATTGCACCCTTGGAATGCCATTCAACATATTTATCACTGCATTTCTTAATATTCAGATCAAAAAGCTTCACTGGGTTTGGGTAGGGTTTCCACAGGAGGTACTGCCTTACAGCAGAAGACACAAAATGTCTTCTCATCCCCCTTTAGTAAGCTAATGTCATGTTCTTTATCCATGATTCATCTATTATACAGTTCTCCGTCAGCCTTTTATCTTTCATCAAACATTGATGATTCTAGCCCTCATCCAGTATTCCATTAGTCAATCCAGGTGGTGACTTTCTGCTTCTACCTTTCCTTCTACGTTTATTACTGTGATCCTCCTAGAGAGGAGACCGTTCCCTACTCATCTGCTTTCTTACCTCAAAGTTTGTTCTGTAGAGAAAAAGCAGGATAACAGTTTGCTTCGGGACGCCTGGGTGGCTCGGTCGTTAAGCGTCTGCCTTCGGCTCAGGTCATGATCCCGGGGTCCTGGGATCGAGTCCCACATCAGGCTCCTTGGTCAGTGAGGAGCCTGCTTCTCCCTCTCTCTTTACTGTTCCCCCTGCTTGTGCTCTCTCTCTGACAAATAAATAAAAATCTTAAAAAAAAAAACAAAAACAAAAAACAGTTTGCTTCTTTCCCTTGACTTATGTACCACTTTTCAGAATGAGTTCTTCCCTAGAATCCTCCAAAGGTAATGAATGATGATTCTTCAGTATCATTTTGAATTCATTCATCTTTTAACTTACATATTTCAATCCATTAAAGTTACTTTTGAGGCAGGTTTATTGAGGTAAAATTGATATACACTGAAGTTCACCCTTTTAAGTGTATAGCATGATGAGTTTTAACGAATATACACAAACATATTATTCTAAGATCTGGAACATTTCTATCACCCCCAAAAACTTCTCCTGTATCCCTTTGCTGCCAATCCCTTTCCCCACCCTATACCTCTGACGAACATTTATCTAATTGCTGTTCCTAACAGGGTTTTCCCCCAAAAAACATTATATAAACAGAATCATAAAGTATGTTGCCATTTCTGTCCTGTCTTCTTTCATTTAGCAAACGTGCTGGGGATTCACCATGTTGCTGAGTGTATCAGTGGCCTTTTCCTTTTATTACTGAGTAGCATTCCATTATACCACAATTTGTTTATCCATTTATCAAACGACAGACATTTGTTGCTTCCAAGGTTTTGCAAGTATGAATAAAGCCATATACATGTGCATACAAATGGTCTTTCTGTGGAAATATATTCTTTTTCTTAGGGAAATACCTAGGAGTGAGTCACTGGGCCATATGATAGCTGGAGATTTAACAATAAGATATTGTGAAATGGTTTGTTATTCTTCTTGGTACCCAAATTATTTCATCATTAGGAGAGTGGGCGCTCCTTCCAGTAGGGTCCTGTCCCTACTAACATGACTCCAGTAGTCCTCAATAGCTTCCTTGCTTTCAGGCACGAGTGGAGGTTCCAGGCTCATCTTGGACATTTTCTGCCTCAGACTAGAAACGAGCTACTTTTCCACAGAGCTCTTTTAGAGGGGAATGATACCAAGAAACCAGAGCCTGAGCACTACAGGGTACTTATTACTACCTGGTTGTCAGTGTCCATAGGCTCTTCAGGTGGACAGACCTAGGAAATTAATCTTTTTTTTGAGAGAGACCCAGCGAGCATACATGCAAGTGGGGCGGGGGGGGGGGGGGGTGGGCAGAGGAAGAGAGAAAATCTTCAAAAGGCTCCACGCTCAGCACAGAGCCCAGTGCGGGACTTGATCTCATGACCCTGAGATCATGACCTGAGCTGAAATGAAGAGTTGGACATTAACCGACTAAGACACCCAGGTGCCCCAGAAATTGGTATTTTTAAATAGAAAAATAAATCATTAATTTGTAGATAAATCATTAGAATTATAACTTTTTTTTAACTTCTTTGGATTATTTGCATCTCTTTCATCTTGTGCTGAAAATCTTTTTCTTAATGACACTTAAGATGATTATTTGTTTTGTCCTATATAGATAGTAGTTTCAAAATGGTAACAGTGCTATAACTTAACAAGTCCATGCAGTTTAAGATTTCTTTGTGGTTCTTTTTTTTTTTTTTTAAAGATTTTTATTTATTTATTGAGAGAGAGAGAGAATGGTAGAGAGAGAGCATGAGAGGGAGGAAGGTCAGAGGGAGAAGCAGACTCCCTACTGAGCAGGGAGCCCAATGCAGGACTCGATCCCGGGACTCCAGGATCATGACCTGAGCTGAAGGCAGTCGCTTAACCAACTGAGCCACCCAGGCACCCTCTTTGTGGTTCTTTCTATCTTTAGTTATCTCCCCACTGGAAATATACAGTTAAAAAAAAAAAAAAATACATTTCTATCTGTTTGTTATTTTTAGGGATTTTTAAAATTTTTAATTATATAAAACATGTAATTCCAAAGTAAAAACCATAAAAATATGTTCAGAAAGTTCTAGCTTCCACTCCCTCTCTTTTTCCCCCATCATATCCCTCCCCCTGAAGATAAACATTTTATATTTTTTGGCTTATCCTTGAATTGTTTATATTTCAAAACAGAAGCAGGGGTGCCTGGGCAGCTCATTTGGTTAAGTGTCTGACTCTTGATTTCAACTCAGGTAATGATCTCAGGGTCCTGGGATCTAGCCCCGGTCAGGGTCCACCCTCAGCCAGAGTTTGCTTGGGATTCTCTCTTTCCCTCTCCCTTTGCCCCTCCCCCCAGTTGTGCCCGCTCTAAAATAAATAAATAAAATCTTTTTAAAAAAATAGAAAAGCAGGTTTTTCATAGTTTGTATCTTTTTCCTACAAAGGGTAGCATATTATTTTTAAAGCATATTGCTTTTTTTTTAATTTTTTTTTTTTTAAGATTTTATTCATTTGAGAGAGAGAGTGCACAAGCTGGGGGAGGGACAAAGGGAGGGGCAGAGGGAGAAGCAGAATCCTCACCGAGCAGGGAGCCCGATGCGGAGCTTAATCTCAGGACCCCGAGATCATGACCTGAGCCGAAGGCGGATGCTTAACCGACTCAGCCAATCCAGGCGCCCCTAAAAACCTTTTATTTTAAAATAACACACAGATAGGGGCACCTGGCTGGCTCAGTCAGTAGAGCATATGACTCGATCTCGGGGTTGTGAGTTTGAGCCCCATGTTGGGTGTAGAGATTACTTAAAAATAATAATATAAAATATTTAAAATAAAACACGGGAATAACATAAGACAAATGTAGAGTTTAATGAATTATTGTAAGACAATCATGCCTTGGAACTATCACCAAATCAAGAAATAGAAAAGTTGGCCAGGTCCTCTAGAAGTCCCTCCATGAGACCCAATCCCAGCTCCCTGCTAAGGGTAACCATAATCGTATGACAGCATTCACCTTGCTGGTTTCTTTACAGCTTTATCCAGCACACTATCAAGTGTGAATCCCTAAACACTATAGTTTTTAAGCTTTATCCTTTTTTCAAATTTCATATATCTTTTGGGGTGCCTGGGTGGCTCAGTCGGTTAAGCGTCTGCCTTCAGCTCAGGTCATGATCCCAGGGTCCTGGGATCTAGCTCCACATTGGGCTCTCTGCTCAGCAAGGAGCCTGCTTCTCCCTCTCCCTCTGCCTGCCGCTCTGCCTACTTGTGCTGTCAAATAAATAAAATCTTTAAAAAATTTTTCATGTCTTTTAAGTCTGTTTTCATCTATGGGATTTCCCTTCCATCCCATTCTTTCCCTTACAATTCATCTGAAGAACCCAGGATATTTGCTCTGTAGAGTGTCTCCAGTCCAGACTTCATCGACTGCACATTCATGGTACAATTCAATATGTTCCTTTGTCCTCTATTTCTGCACACTGGCAGTTGGGTCAGACTCAAGCTCAAACCCTTTGCTACCAGTATAAATGGAACTGGGTTATTTCAACAGGAGGTTTGTAATGTCTGATAATCATTCTTTTCTAATGTTGATGGCCCCTGATACTTCATGCCTAGACCTATTAGTTCACTGAGGGTCGCTAAGTGTGATATTCTCACTTACTTTGGTATCTGATCAAGGCTTTTCCCATGAGGCAGGAGCAGATCGGCAATTCTGCCAAGATGTCTGATATGAATGAAATATTGTGCTATCCTCCCACATCTGACCTCTCCATGAAATCAGAAAGGCTCCAGACCTGTGTGATCTGTTTTCAAGTGCCTGTTTCCCAGACAAAACTGGATGGGATCAAGACATGCACTGCCTTGAAGCTTGTGATCCAAAGTCACCTGGACGATTTTATCAAGTAAGACCCACTCCAGGGTCCATAGACCAAAAGCTTGCAGCAAGCAGGGCACTCCTGGCAGATGCTGCATGGATGTAATGATTAGTAGCAGCATCTGGGAGGCCTGGCACCCATGCCAGATCCCTCGGGCACCTTCCAAGCTGGCATACAGTCTTAGGTGAAACAGAACAAGAACACTTGCCCAGATCTACAGCTGACCGAAGCGCTGAGACAGGAAGATGTGTTCCTCAGCCTCTCCCTGGAGTTGGGTGCCTAGTACAACACTATTGGGGCCATATTTACATAGATTGAGACCTATTTCTCTATAGTCACTCACCTTTTTACTCAAATTAACTTGTAAAGAAAATGTGATAACACTTTCATTAGGAGAAAAACAGTTGTCACGTGCCAAAATGAAAAGGTGACTCAAGAAAGCAAAACAAATGTAGTTAAATTCTAGTGAGAAAGCTTTGCCTACTGAAGGCTCTGAGCTACGGATCTGCTCTTTTTGGAAAAGGGAGACTAGCAAGGGTTAGAGAATTGTAAGGAACAAACTAAGAGATGTTGGAGGGGAGGGGATTGGGGAGGATGGGGTAACTGGGGGATGGGCATTAAGGAGGGCATGTGATGTAATGAGGATTGGGTGTTACATGCTATTAATGAATCATGTAATTCTACCCCTGAAACTAATAATACACCATATGGCAACTAACTTGAATTTAAATAAAATCTTTAAAAAAAAAAAAAAAGAAAAAAAACATTTTAGCATAGACTGAGTCTTTTCCCCAGAGCAGTTCTCAACCAGGAGCTGGATTCTGTCCCCTAGGTGACATTTGGCAATGTTGAGAGGTATTTTTGGTTGTCACACCTGGGGGTGGGGGTGCTAGTGCAACTATCTAGTGCACGCAGGCCAGAGATGCTGTCAACACCTCCAGTGCACAGGGCAGCCCCTCCCAACAAAGAATTTTCTGGCCCCACAGGTCAATAGTGCTGAGGCTGAGAAACCCTTCCTGAATAAGTCAGAAGGGTTGAAAAAGAACAGAAAAGTAACTTCCTCCTTCTGAGACCCAATGTTATTTAACAAGAGAGCCAAGTACCCTGCAACACCTAATGTTAACCAGGGCTGCAACCCCTCACTTAGAGGAAGCTGCAAATGGTGAGACAGATGGATGCAGGGGAAGCACCAGCCACTGGTGTGAGAAGAATGCAGTCATCAGAAGGCTCACTTCAGAGGTGCCCACACACCCGGCAGCAGTACTGGATGCCATTCTTAGAGTCACCCGTACTAAGCATCCACTCTGTGCATCCCCCATGCTGGGAACTAGTAAGCGGTGATCCCGATAAGAGGCACACAGGGCGGTGGGGGAGGCAAGAGGGAAATAAAGGAGTACAAAACAGCATCATAGGAAAGTGTGTGCGGCCAAAGGGAAGATGAGGAACCACCAACCAGGGGACCACAGTGAGTGGGGGTCAGGGAGGCAGGAGAGGTTTCCCACGGAAAGTGATGATTCCAATTCTTAACCCTCCCAAGAAGCTCCCTCTGGTTGGAAGCAGGGCTAGTTCAAAAGCAATGCATGGCTTCCAGCAGAGCACAAGGATCCACTTTTAACATTCATCTGTAGTAGGGATAAAGATCCACAAATATACCCTAAAATAATTTTAAAGAAAAAGGCAAGCTGTATGCCTGGAATATCCACTGCACTGCTATTTACACTTGAAGAAAGAAAACTGGAAACAACCTAATGCCAAACTACAGGGAAGCAGTTAGCATAATCCGAGAGCTAACTGCTATTTATTGAGCACATACCATGTGCCAACAGGTGTAGCAAAATGATTCTACCTTTCTCTCCTGTGGCAACTCTGCAAATTAACCCTCCCATTTACTGAGAAAAGCCAGACTCAGAGAAAACAGAAGCGAGTCTTCTCAACCAATACTGCAGAAACTACTGGACATCCTTAGACCAAAAAAAAAAAAAATTAAGCATAACCCTTACCGCACACCATGCATAAAAATAACCTGAAATGGATCATAGGCTTAATTCTAAGCGAAAAATCTAGGAAAAAATCTTTGTGGCTTTGAGGTGGTCAAAATTTTCTCAAATATGAAACTGGAAGCACAAACCATGAAGAAGAATGGGGGTGAGGGAGGAGTAACAGGATCAAGTTAGAATTGTTATCAAAGCATTCATTTTTGTGCTTATCTAGTTATAGCAGGTGATGCGGATCTCCCATTTAAGTGTGGCTAGGTTTCTCAAATGTGAATGACTCTAAGGAAAAAATGTCCAAGTAAGATAAAGACTCTGAAGCTAGAAACACCCGAGTTCAAATTCCGGCCCCACCTTGCAGTGGGAGAGGTGAGGAGTCTCTTCTTGCCTCAGGCTCATCTGTAAAATGGGCTTGATATGAACTTCCAACCTCCAAGGGTTATGTGAGGATTTACCAAGTTTCTATATATGTAAAGCTCAGAACACGAGCTGGTGTAGCGTTCCGAGTAGCTCAGTATTTATCATTATTATTATTCACTATTATAAATAGCAGTAAAAATGAGTTTTGGAAAACTTATGCCTCTTTCATTTTTGAATGATTTCCTTTATTGCGGTTGCTTTTGCACCATCAATAGAGATCTGTGAGGAAAACACTTACTTGATTGTGCAAGAAGAAAGAAACCCAGTGTGGAACTCGTCACATGGGACCCCTGAACGATCTAAACAGCCCCTCCTTTAAGAAAGCTGCTGCTGTCCCTCTGAAGGACTCTGACCTCTGACCTCCAACCTCTGACCTCCGACAAGCAAGGAGACTCAAGAGTGGAAGAACAGAACAGAGTGTGGAGGCTCCACAAGAGTGCTGTTCTTTGGAAGACAGGGAGAGTGGACAATGGGACCCCAGCAGACCTGTATCTGAAAACATCCTTGGAGCAACAGGATAAAAAAGAAAACCAATCAAAGCAAAAAGGAGTGAGGTCGAAGTCAGTGACTGCAGGGTCTTTGGCCTGACAGCACCGTGGATGGAGACCTCTGCAGAGGGTTATCCTCTCTATGCAAAGAAAACAACCAGCACCAAAGAAGTAGCTGAGTTCACGAGGATGCAGAGTAGCTGGAACTCTCACACGTCGCCCTTGGGAGCGTACCCCAGTACAATCATTCTGGAAGCCTGGCAATTCTAATGAAGTTAAACATATACCTGCCCTGTGACATAGCAATCCCACTCATGTTCAACCTAGAGAAATCAAAACATACGTCCACAAGAAAACGAACAAGAACATGCATTGCCACTACATTCCTAGTCTGAGTCACAGAGAGTTCTAAAAACTGCAGACCATCCAAATGTCCATCCATGGAAGAATGCACGTAAAAACTGTGGTCTAATCACACAACGGAACACTACTCAGCAAGAAAAAGGAACCATCTACTGGTCTGTGCAAAAGCATGGCCAAATCTTAAAAACATTGTAAATCAGAGAGGCCAGACACAAAAGAGCACAGGCTATAGAATTTCATTTATGTGAACACAAGAACAGGCAAGAAAATTGATCAGGGTGACAGAAATCAGAACAGTGGTTGTCTGGGGTGGGTGGTGGTGCTAGGAATTCACTGGAAAAGGCCATGATGGAAATGTTCCAGTTCCTGATTGGGGTGGTGGTCGCAGGGGTATATACAGGACTGTCAAAAAACATCTATGTTGGGGGCGCCTGGGTGGCTCGGCCATTAAGCGCCTGCCTTCGGCTCAGGTCATGATCCCAGGGTCCCGGGTTCGAGCCCCACATCAGGCTCCCTGCTCGGCAGGAAGCCTGCTTCTCCCTCTCCCACTCCCCCTGCTTTTTTTCCCTCTCTCGCTCTCTGTCAAATAAATAAAATAAAATAAAATAATCCATGTTGAATAGTGTCCTCTCCAAAATTCATATCCACCTAGAAACTCAGAATGTGACCTTACTTGGAAAGAGGTCCAAGTAACTTTGCAAATGTAATTAGTTAAGTTAAAGGTCATACCAGATTAGGATAGATCCTAATCCAAACACGTGTTCTTATAAAAAGACTGGCAGGATGCCAGGTGATGATAAAGACAGAAAATGAAATGATACCTCCACAAGCCAAGGAATGCCAGGAACTGCATGCAACCCCCAGAAGCCAGGAAGAAGCAATGGAAGGTCCTCTCCTGGGGCCTTCAAAGAGATTGTGGCCCTGCTGACACCCTGATTTTGGATTTCTAGGCTCCAGACCTGTGACAGAACACATTTCTGTTCCTTTAACCTGTACCACCAGGTTTGTGGTATTTTGCTTGGAGCCCTAGGAAACAAATACCATCAGGTGGAACATTTAAGGCCTGAGCATTTTAAGTAAATTATACTCCAATTTAAAACATCTTATTAAATAGCTAATTAGAAACAGCAAGCTAGTGCTTTGAAGGCTCCAACCTGGTTCCTGCTTCACTGAGACAGAACACCTAAAGGAGAGCCAGCCCAATGCTGTTTGGTGGGAGAACCTGAATACTCCCTTTACACTCATCCCCCATGCGAAGCTGCCCCTCTGCCCGCAGCAAAAACGTCCCCTACACCCTCTCAAAAACCGATACTATACGTGTGAATGGGCAGCACTACCTAGGAGAGCCATCGTGCAGACGCTGTGTTCAAAAGCAAACCAGCCCACTCTCAAGGGAGCTCTAACCTTGGAATTAAAGACTGCAGAAAAACCTGGTCAGGGGCGAAGAGCAATGGGCCAGCTCTTTTCCCTTAGCTCACAAATGTATTATCTGAAATGTCAACCTTAAGGAATCTTTCATTCCTCTGTCTTCTGTAGCCCAGACACTGACAAAAGATTTTTTTTTCTTCCTATTTTGCTTCATCTTAGAAGCCCCTGATCTTGAGAACCTGCTGTTCACTTGTCTAAGCACACCTTGCAGATATCTGCATGAGGTCAGTGAGGGTCAGGGAGGTCACTGAATGCAGGGACCACCTGGTCCCATCCCCACTGGATGCTTTAATACCCACTCAGGCTCCCTCACATTTCCTGCAAGGAGTTTGCCATGTATTAAACTTGCTGCCTCCTCATAACAAGGCTAGAAGTAGGAACTGTTCTCATCCTCACTTTCCGATAAGGAAACTGAGGACTAGAAGGGTGAAGTAACTTGTCTGAGATCACACAAGTAGTAAACCCAAGAGCAAGGACTTAAGCCCAGATAAACTGACCCAGAAGCGACTGTCTTAACCACTAGACCACATTGCCAAGTGGATGCCTCTTCTATGGATTGGGCACTGCATCCCTCCAGTGACCAAGAACCCAAAGGTTTTTCTTTGTTACAGACCCAGACTCTTTTAACTTTTTCCCCCTTCCTGAGAAAAATTAGGGCAGCAAGTCCCAAGTTTATATTTATAATAGCCCAGTGGCTTTAAAAGCCTATTGCAACATCCTCTAAAGTGTTACATAAACAATATGGAGTATAATAAAAATTGCTTAGCTACATTTTGGGGGGGGCGGGTTTGATATGTTTTGTTTTGAAATTAATCAAAACAACGAAGCTAAACTGAAAAAGGCTAAGATCAGAATCATGGAGTTTTTCCTAAATTGGTGGAAAACCCCGGTTTCTTTCTTTCCTTTTTTTTTTTTAAAGATTTTATTTATTTGACAGAGACAGCGAGAGCAGGAACACAAGCAGGGGGAGTGGGAGAGGGAGAAGCAGGCTTCCCGCTGAGCAGGGAGCCCGATGTGGGACTCGATCCCAGGACCCTGGGACCATGACCTGAGCCGAAGCAGAGGCTTAACGACTGAGCCACCCAGGCGCCCATCCTTCTTTCTTTCTTTCTTTTGTAAGCTCTATGCCCAGTGTGGGGCTTGAACTCATGACCCCAAGATCAGTAGCAGCATGCTCTACCAACTGAGCCAGCCAGGTACCCCGACCCTAGTTTCTATGGCCCATTACACCAGGGAAGAGTCTGGAGCTGGGTTTCCGGGAAGAAAATCAAACTAATGGTTCCTTACTTAGGAACCTTACTCAGGAAAAGCCCACACGTACTGACTCTAATGTCCACAGACCATCTCCAGCGGAGTTTACAATGGCAAGTGGCTCTGTCAACAAAGCTTCTAGAGCAGGGCTGCACAGCATATTAAAAGATCACAGGGAATTTATTCCAGGAATGCAAGGACGGTTTAATACTAGGAAACTTCTGAATACAACATAATAATAGATCCTAGGAGATCCATAAATGTAATAAACATTTGACAAAATTCAACACCCATTTTCTGGTAAGAAAAAAAAAATCCTCATTAAAGTAGGATGCGATGGATAATTCCTTAACATGATAAAACATATAAAACTCAGATAAAAGCCAGCATTTTGCTTAACTGGAAGACCCCAGAAGCATTCCCACTAAAGTCAGGGCACATGCACAGGTACCAACTATTGTTATACAGAAGGTACTAATCAATGCAATTAAATAACCTAAAGAAATTAGAGATGTAAGAATTGGATAGGAGGTAAAATCGTTTCCATTTATATATGGTATAAATTTCATCCAAGAGAACTAAGAAACTACCACAAACAATAGAAAAGACTCCACAAAAACGATAAAATGTCTAGGAATAAACTTATCAAAAATATGCATTTACTAAAAAACTAAAAAAAATACTCAAGGACACAGAAAAAAAATTTTATGTAAAGACGTAACATGTTCTTGGATAGAAAGATTCAACATCATATTATATATATCCGTTCTCTAAGGTAATGTGCAAATTTAAAGCAATCTCAATACATTTCACATAAGAAGATATTTAAATGGCCAACACATATATTTTTAAAGGTGCTCAAACTCATTGGTCATTAGAGAAGTGAAAATTAAAACCACAATTACCACAACACACACCGGAAAGAATAAAATTTAAAAGACCAATAAAACTAGGTTTTACAAGGATATAGAGTAACTGGAATTCTCAGACACCATAGGAAGGAGGGTAAACTGTTACACATCTATTTGAAAAACAGTTTGGCAGTATTTTCTGAAGTTGAACACATGCATATCCCATGGCCCAGACATTCCTCTTGTAAGTAAATAACCAACAGAAATGTGTATATATGGACACCAAAAGCCCTGTGTTACACCAAAAGCTGTTCATGGCAGCCTTATTCATGATAGTCAAAAGCTGGAAACAGGGGCACCTGGGTGGCTCAGTTGGTTAAGTGGCTGACTCTTGATTTCAGCTCAAGTCATGACCTCAGGGACCTGGAATGGGGTCCTGTGTTAGGCTCTGTGTTTAGCAGGGAGTCAGCTTGGGATTCTCTCTCTCCCTCTGCCCCTTCCCCTACTCACACACATGCATACTCTCTCTTTCTCTCTCCCTAATAAATAAATTCTAAGAAAAAAAAAAACCTGGAAACAAATGTCCATCAAGTGGAGAACAAATAAATCTCACAGATAAAATGTTATAATGTTGAGCAAAGAAGCCATATACAAAAGAATACATGTATACAAAGTTTTTTTTTTAAAGCAACAAAACCAATTTATGACATAAGAAATGATGATGATTACTTTTCAGAAGAGGCTGGGATCTAGGGGAGGCTTCGGCACACTGGTTATGCTCTAGTTATAGATCTGGGTAAGAGTTTGCTACGTGTTTGCTTTGTGATAACTCATCATGCTGTACACTTACAATTTATTCACTTTCCTGTATGCCTGTTATACTTCAGTTTTTACTAAAGCAATTCCAATAAAAACACCAACACATGTGTGTAATTAGATGTTAGATTTTAAACTTCAAATAGAAAAACAAATATGCAAGAACAGCCCGAAAGAGAACTAAAAATAAGGGGAGCAGCCCTTCCATATACTAAAATGTATTTTTAAATATTATAAACCTTAGTAAGCAAAACACTGGGAACATGAATGAACATGAATCAACAGAAACCAATGGAGAAGACTAGCAAATTCTGAAAGAGACTCACAGACCATGAGAAAACAGCTTATGATAAAGTAGCTTCTCATTTTAACAGGGAAAAGATAGGCAATGGGGGGGTGATTTGGATTTATACCTCAGAGCATGCATCAGGATAAATTCCAAACGGATCAACATTTGAATGTTAAAATAATATAATAAAGGACATGTCCTGTAATCTTGAAGTGGGGAAGACTTTTCCACCCATAAGTCAACATACAGAAGCCATAAAAGACTGATAAATTTGACTGCATGAAAATAAAAATTCATGCATACAAAACAGACAAACCATCCACAAAATAAAAGAAATGCTAAACTGGACACAACTCATAGCAAAGGCAAAAGGCTAATCTCCCTGATAATCACCTCCTAGAAATATAAAAAAGGCAACAATCCAATTTTAAAAATAAGCAAAGACTGAACAAAGAAAAAAAGAGACAAACCAGACTCTTAACTATAGAGAACTGGTGGTTACCAGAGGGGAGGAGGTGGGGGGCGGGAAACAGGTGGAGAGGATTAATACACTTAACATTATGAGCACCGAGTAACGTATAGAACTGCTGAATCACTCTCTTGTACACCTGAGACTAATATAACACTACAATGGTAACTATACTGGAATTAAATTTTTTAAAACAAATGAAAAATAATTATTGTAATCATTTCACAATATATGTAAGTCAAACCATTATGCTATACACCTTAAATTTATTCAATGATGTGTGTCAATTATATCTCAATAAAACAAAAAATTTAATTTTAAAAACAACAAAAGAATATGAGTAAGTCAACTATAGAAAAAGAAATAAAAATGGTCCTTAAACATATCATGAGTTTAAAACTTTTCTTAACAGGCGCCTGGGCGGCTCAGTCGGTTGAGTGTCTGACTTCGGCTCAGGTCATGATCTCAGGGTCCTGGGACCGAGACCCCAGTCAGGCTCTGCGCTCAGCAGGGAGTCTGCTTCTCTCTGCCCCTATCCCTGCTCATTCTCTCTCTCTCTCTCAAATAAATAATCTTTTAAAAAAAAAAAACCTTTTCATAACAAATTCAAATTAAGACTCCATGAGTCACTTTCTCACCTATCAGATTGGTAAAAATCCAGTGATATGACAATTTAATGTGTTGGCAAAGATGTGGGAAAACAGTAACTTCTCATCCGAAGCTGGTGGAGGTGCACATGGGTACTAACCTTATGAAGGGCAAGTTGGCAATAGCTCCTGAAATTACAAATGCCTAGAGTCCCATTTCTGGGAATCTATCCTGCATATATAATATGCACCAGCGAAGTACCACATGTACAAGCAGTATCTATGATAGCAGACTGAATACAATCTAAGAGTTCACCACACAATAGAACAGCATGATATATTCAGTGAAACAAGCAAGGCACAGAAGTGTGTATTTTATTTTGTAAATTGTGCTCAGCAGAGGTAACAAAGCATTTTATATATATACACATGTATATGTATATATATAAAACTTTCTTCATGCAAATACAAGCATATACAAGTATATATATAAACTGTTTAGATATAAATATATACACTTGTATATGCTTGTATTTGCATGAAGAAACTCTGTATTCAAATAATTCACATGGGGGCGCCTGGGTGGTTCAGTCAATTAAGCGTCTGCCTTAGGCTCAAGTCATGTTCCCAGGGTCCTGGGATCGAGTCCCGCATCGGGCTCCCTGCTCGGCGGGAAGCCTGCTTCTCCCTCTCCCACTCCCCCCTGCTTGTGTTCCCTCTCTTGCTATGTCTCTCTCTGTCAAACAAATAAATAAAATCTTTTTTAAAAAAAAGGAACCTCCCAAAAATAGTGCATCCTTTAAAGAAGATGCTTGTTAATAAATAAATAGATACATCTGTAATTTGATAGACTTTTTGTCGGGGTGATAAATTGGAAAAATGCGCACACAGCAAGTCCAGAGATTTTGGGAGTCATGAGGGCAGCCATATATCAGGAGATTCCTTAGCTCTCCCAAGGATCAGCCTTAATTAGATTAGACCCAATAAACTAAAAACAGTTGCCTGGAAGAAGAGGGTACTGGGTGGTTATGGTACATGTTATGGGTACTGGGTACTTATGAAAAAGAAAAACTTTCACTATAGTCCTTTTTAACAAGATGTTTAAACTATATGAATGTATTATCTAATCAAAACAGTACAAGAGAAGAGGGTCTTGATCAGGACCCCCAAGATCTACCCCAGCACCTGTTCCAAGAGCCTCTGTCATTTATAATCAGGTAATGTTAAATATTTACAAGGGTTTTATTACCCTGTAACAGCACACCGACTTTCCCAGAAACATGAATGTTGCAAGACACAATGTGGGAAAGGAAGTTCTTGAGCAACTTGTTTCACCTACCTTAAACTTTCCTTCAAGTCTTCTCTTTAAGACAGCAAAGATAAGGCAGAAACATCACAAAATCGCTGTGAAGTGCTGGCGTATGAGCGTTTCAGGAAAGCGGCGCTGAACAAGGTCTGCATAGAACAGCTACTCCGCAGCCAAGCCTCAGCCCTTCTCAAAGGTCAGTGTGCTTAAGCAGCACCAGGAGACGTGGTGAAAACACAGGCTCCCGGGCCCCACCCTCAGAGATGCGATTCACTAGGTCCAGGGCCCAAGAACTTGTATCTCTAACGAGCTTCTACTCCAAGGTGATAGTTTAAGGACACATTTGAGTAATCTGGTCCAGAGCAAGGCACCTCGACCTGTGATGTGTGTATAAATCAGCTGGGAATCTTGTTAAAATACAGATTCGGATTCGGAGAGGTCTGGAGTGGGGGCCGGGACTCTCCATTTCTAAACAAGCTCCCAGGTGTTGCAGGTGATACTGGTCTGCAGACCACACACTGAGTACCAAGGTTCATGGAATGGCCAACTCCATTCACTTTACAGGGAGAAAACTGTGTCTGGGAAAAGGTAAAGGATTTGCCCCAGGTTCCCTGAAGGGTCAGGGCAGAGACCAGCTGAGGCCCAGTCCATGGTGGCTACCCCTCTTCAGGAGTGCCTCCCTGAACCATCCCCAGACCTACCCTACAAAGCTGCAAGAACCAACAGTGATGCCGACCCTTTAGGAGATGGCGTAGAAATTTACTAAAACAGGGGCCACCTGGGTGGCTCAGTCGGTGAGGCATCTGACTCTTGATTTCGGCATGGGTCCCGATCTCAGGGTCATGGGATCGAGCCCTGCATCAAGCCCCACTTCAGGCTCCATGCTTAGCAAGGAGTCTGCTTGAAATTCTCTCCCCCTGCCCCTCCCCCCCTAAAAAAAATAAATCTTAAAAAAAAATTATTAAAGCACAGAAAGTCCTCCACTCTTCTGAGAAATAAGCCACATACCAGAGAGCTTACTTTAGCTCAATCACCAGTCTGTTCTTTTTTTAAATGCACTTTTAGCAAAATTATTTCTTCAGCTTTAGCACCTTCCCCTCCAGTGACTCACACCTCTGACAGGCCCTGCTGTGGGAACCTGAGGAAAACACTGAGCATTTCTCAGCATGTGTGGTCTGATTCTGGGGAGACAGGGGCGGGGAGAAGCAGATCCCTGGGAAAGCTAAGGAATCTCCTGATATATGACTCCCGAATGACCTCAAAACCTATAGACTTGTGCTGTTTGCATTTTTTCAACTCACTTTATCACCCTGAAAAGAAGTCCATCAAATTACAGATTTACTTGGATTAACAAGCATCTTCTTTTCAGGACCATTGTCTCTGAGCTGCCAATCTCTCTCGCTTTAGAGTGAATCATGCTGAAACCGAGGGCAAGGGCTAGAATTCAGGACACCAAGGTCTCTGGACTAATGAAGGCAGAGGGAGCCTTACCTGAGATGGAGCTTGATCTGGGAGCACAGCTGCTGGTAAACCACAGCTGCTGCCTTGGCCTCTGTACCACATTCACCAGCAGGCCCCACCCTACCCTGGTGCCTCATGGCTCTGAATGGTTTGTGGGAGGGCTCTGCCATGAACTTGTTGTGTGACTGAGTAAATCACGCATTTCTAGAGACTTTCAGAGCTGCAAGGAACAATCCTGAGGGGTTCCCTGGTCCTCTGATCCCAGAACCCCAATTTCTAAACCAAAAAATACATGACACCTAATGGCCTGAGGTTGGCTTCCCCAGAAGCAGAGCCTGTGACAGGGTTTCAGTGTCACATGAGTTGTTGAGGGCGTGCTCTCAGGAGGAACCCGTGAGGAAGTAATGGAAGCAGGACAGGGAAGGGCAGTCTCAGAGGCTCTGAAGCATTCTTAAATGGCACCACAGAGTCCTCCCAACTGAGGCAAGGAGGCTGGGCCCTGGTTCAGTCAGTGGTCCCCCTGCCTGGGGGAGAGGTGTAACCTCCCAAACATCTCTGGCAAGGTGGCTTGCAGGAGGACACTGGTCTGTTGTTGTTGCAGCCTTCCCACCCCACGGCTGCGGGGAAATTTGTACAACAGTGGGTGAAGGGGGTCTGGGGGATGCCAACCCTGGCCTCCTGTTCTGAGAGCGCCTCAGATGTGTTTCTAAACAAAAGGCCCCCAAAATCACAAAAGAGAGAAGGGAAGAATACAAGCATTTTTTTTTTTTTCATTTCCAGAAGAATCTTGGAATCTGTGCTCAGAATAAATCCTAACTGCTCCCCTGACTTCCCGGCAGGCTACAAGGTGACCCCTCCCCCAGCTCCACCCACTGTCCTCCGCACTGACTGCCCAGCCACACATCAGCCTGACTCCTCCCTAAGGACTTTGCCTGTTCCCTCTGCCTAAATGTTCCACCCCAGATTTTTTGCCCAGCTGGCTCCTTCTTGTCAACTCAAATATCACCTGCATAGAAAGACTTTCTCTGACCATCCCGGGTCATTCCCTGTCCCATACCCCTGCGGCATTTCTGCGTAGCACTGGCCACTCTTGACATTATCTTAACTGTGTTCACTTGTGCATTATCTGTCTTTTCTTGAAGAGGAGCCTTATTCTGGTCTCACCACTATGTCCCCAGAGCACAAAGCTTCGCACATAGGAGACCATAACATCTGATGAGTAACATCTGAATGAATGAATTGGACATTTGGGCAGGATGCTGAAATGCCAACAGAAAAATAGGTCAGCTGAACACTCCACACCCCAAGAAGTATAAGGAAAACCAGGCAGGATGGGGAAGGAGAGAATCCACCAAGAGTTTCCTTGGCTACCCAATTCCTTTCTCCTTCCCCAGCTCCCTCTCTCAGCTCCTTCCTCTCAATTTGGAGCCAGAGTTAACATCAAGCCTGTGGAGATCCTTCCCCTTTCAGACCTCTCAAAATGACCAGGGGCATCTGGGTTCCAACTTTAGTTCTAGCTCTGAGCCCCCTTTCCCCACGGGTACCCAAGTGGGCACAAGGATCACATGTTCCTGAGGGTGCCAGCAATGGAGGCACATGGCTCACACACACACCACTGCAAACGTAAGCCAGCGCAGGGTATACTCCCATCCCCTTGCAAGGCCCCATTCCCTCCCCTGGCCCCCTCTGTGGCTCCTCAAGCTCCAGGACAGTCTCTGCTGCAGCTGCAATGGCTCTGGTCACCTAGGAGATTATGCAGCATTTTCCATGTGCCAGACACCACACCAGCTGCTTGATGCACACTTGCTCACTCATCTGCAGGACACTGAGTTATCATGGGTGCCCCACATCTCGCAGTATCATTATCTGTTTTACAAATGAGGAGACTACAAGAGAGATTCAGCCACTGGCCGAAGAACACACAGCTAGTGAGTAGGGGCATCTGGATTTAAATCCGGGGCTTGGATGCATTAATCTCATTTAAGTGGTTTGTCGCCATGAGCTCACTGAATACAGCAGCCCAGAAAAGAAAGATCATGACCTTCAATTCACAGAGAACTGCCCACAAGCCCCTGACCTGGTGGGCCACTGCCCACTACACCAGGGGACCCCCTCATGAGGTGTGCAGATTGGCCAAAACCCACAGCCGGCTACCACCATCTTGGTTTGGCAGCAGATATAGAGCCTGGGGCTCCAGAAAGCTCAAGGGCAGCACACCATGCCTAGGGCAAGTCTCTGGTGTCTTCCCAGGCAAGACAGAGGAAGAGCAGAGGCCGCCTCACCCACACATACTGTGGGGTGAGGCAGCCTCTTTCACCCCCAGTTAGCTGGGGAGGCTCCCCTGGGGTGGCTCCCCTGGGGCTGCTCCCCTGGGCAAGCCAAGACTGCTGGGTCTGGCAGCGGTCTCTCTCCCCAACCTTGCCCATTGCCCCCTCCCTCCCACTATGGGGATGACTGCCCAAAGCTGGGTCTCACTGGGGGGACAAGAGCTAGGATCCCCACTTCTAACCTCTTAGTCTCATGCAGTACCAGGAATGAAGAGTTGATTTAACATTTGAAAACCAATCACTGTAAATTCCCCGTTAGCAAGCTAAAAAAGAAAGATCAGATGATCATCTTCAGTAGATGGCAGATTTTGGCCCCTTTGACAAAATCCAACATCCACTCCCAGTGGAAATTCTCAGCAAATTACGAACGAATAGAAGGCAATTTCCTCGACCTGAAAAGGGCATTTATGAGAAACTTCCAGCTAAATGGTGAAAACTCAGTGTTTTCCCCCTAAAATTGGGAACAAGATGACCAAGAAACAAATTCAGCAAAAACTCTAGAAAATCCAAACTAATCTAGAGGGACAGAAAGCAAACTAGTGGCTGTGTGGGGAGGGTTGGGGGGAAGAGATGAATTTCAAAGGGTGAAAAGAAACTCCTGGCAGTGATTGATATAGTCATTATCTGGGTTCTGGTATAAATATTCAAAATTAGCAAATCATGCACTTTTGTGTAGTTTACTGCACATTAATTTTACCTCAATATGCTTTTTTTTAAGATTTTGTTTATTTGACAGAGAGAGACATAGGGAGAGAGGGAACACAAGCAGGGGGAGTGGGAGAGGGAGAAGCAGGCTTCCCGCGGAGCAGGTAGCCAGATGCGGGGGGCTTGATCCCAGGACCCTGGGATCATGACCTGAGCAGAAGGCAGACGCTTAACGACTGAGCCACCCAGGAGCCCCCTCAATATGCTTTCTTTACATTGCATATAAATTGAGGTTCCTACAACAGCCAAACTCATAGAGACAGAAAGTAGAATGGTGGTTGCCAGGGGCTGGGGAGAGCGGCGAAGGGAGAGTTACTGTTTAATGGGTGTAGTTTCTGTTTGAGATGATGAAAAAGTTCTGGAAATAGATGGTGATGGTTATACAACATTGTGAATGTACTCAATGTTACTGAGTCATATCCTTTTTAAAAATGCTTACATTGGTCATTTTTATGTTGTGTATATTTTCCCACAATTTTTAAAAAGTAAAAAAAAAAACCTCAAAAATATTGCATATAAATAGACACTTGTATTTGAGGGGAAAGACGAGGGCTCTCTGCTATTCTCAACTATTAAGGGGTGTCTGTCTTCAAAGAGTTTTCGAACAGCCCTCCTCCCATAGGACAGACAGCCTTCCCCTCTTACAGAACAAGACCTTCATGACGCTTTGCTCCATGGACCCAGGATCACCAGAGGATGGTCAGGCCACCAACTCTGCAGCAAGCCTCCCTCCGTGATGTCTGACTGGCCTCAGTCCCTTTGGACTTGCTCTTCCTTGAGCAGAATGCCCTTCCCTCTTCACATACCAGGCCTCCCACCTTCTCCCTCCTCCATGCCTACATCTCCACCCAGATTCTCACATGCCACCCTTGACCCACAAAAGGCTGCCAGCCTTCTGCTTGTTCCAGATGTCCCCCTCTCCAAGGGGGCTGTCCCTCTGTGCCCCCAGACCCCTGGTGCCCCTTATCCTTTGGCCTGATCACAGTGTCCTGTGCATTTGGTCTGTCTCATCTGTGAGCTGGGAGCTCCTTCAAGTCTGGAACTTTGTCTAACTTCTTCTGTCTCCAACATTCAGATTCCAGTTTAGACCCTGCACAGCCCATCAACTGCCAGGATGTGGGCTGAACCAGTCCCTCTTTTACCAATTCAGGAATGTCCCTAGTGGAGAACAATGTGGGAAAATGGAATTCTTGGTGAACAGAGCAGCTTGTGTCTAAGTTTTTGGCTCATGGAGGACGAACTCTGGGGACTTGGGCAGACCCATGCAGAGTGCCAGGAAACCTAGCCTTTGCTTTTCCTTACTGACTCCCTTCCTGAGTTGGGACCCAGAGCACAAATCCTTTCCTTTCTCTAGACCTCACTTTCCTCATCTGAAAATGGAGCTTGGGGAACTGTTTCTCAAGCTGGGTGTGGAAGGAGGAGTGGTAGAGGGGACATGGGAGTGTTTGCAGAGGTCCCCACATGGGGAGAATCTTGGTCACTCAAGGCCTATTTTCCTGCAGAGCTCTGCCCTCAGACTTGTTGAGTTTGGGTTCGAGCCTCACTCTTTCAAGGGTGCCAGTGAGGGTGTCCCTGCCCCTCACAGGCCCTGGCACACAGGTGACCCATTCTGGCTCATGGTCAGATTTGTTTTGTTACACCTTCCACAAGCAATGTGGATCTGTGCTTGTAACAACCAGTGCACCTGTGATTAAACAATCATTCACTGTAGCTTCACATCTCTCCCCGCTGCTGGAACACAAGCCCCCCTGAATTCCTAGCTATGCGTATCATGAGAGACACAGGGAGGTGTGCAGCAAAGGGCTGGGGTATTTTTTCTGCTATCATGTATCACTGTCACAGCTAAGGAAGAATGAGACATGCAGCCCCTGTCTCTGAGTCACTTGGAAAGGGAAGGTGTGGGGCCAGGGGAAGAGTTGCCAGACCACATCCCTTCCCCCCTACTCACACGTGCCCAGTCTGACTCAGGACTGGCCCCACTCACATTTCCATAACTGTCCATACTTCCTCGTCGAAGAACAGGAAACCTTTTAGGCAGGTCATGAAGCCTCCACAGCAGGGTTAAATTTTGTTCTACACGCAGCATTTGTAATGGAGCCTCTCCCATGTTCCCAGGGCTTTGCACACAAAGATGAAAAGCTTCAAGCCCCAGCCTGGAGCAGCTGACACTGAGGGGGAGGCCTGGTCACATAGCAGGCTGGGGGCGGGGGGAGGAGGTGCCTTGGTAAGCAGGACAGAAAGGACGAGAGACAGGCTTCTTGGAGCAGGAACCTGAAGGGGCCTTCACCACCCTTCTAACAAATGAGGACAAACAGCTCCATGTACCTCATGAGGGGACCCAGCCAAGGCAAGGAGGATTGTTCCAGAACTTTCAGAAATATTACCAGAGTCAGGGGCCCAGAGGCTGGCAGTCAGGCCTGTCTATCCTCAACAGAGAGATAGAGTGTGTGAGCAACCTTGGGTTCTATCAGCCTCCCCAACTTCCTTCCTCCTCACCCAATACCCCAGACTCTCCCAGCGGGTCTCAAAGCCAAACACAAGCAGAAGGAACTTCAACTGAAATCCTCTTCCCTCCCTTCCCTGACACGGTTCTCCTTCTGGACCTCACACATGCTTTCTTCCACAACCTCTGCTTTCTCCTCCCATTCCAGACTGTTGACATGAACAAGCATCTCTATCTCTCCCTCTTCCTTTTTAATCCAACCATAGTACACCGCAGTGCTTAAAAGTGTGTGGAAGAATGGCCCCCAAAGTCCCCAGCTACCCGGAACTTCAGAATGTGACCTTATTTGGAAATGGGGTCTTTACAGATGTAATCAGTTAAGATGAGGTCATGCTGGATGAAGGGGGGCCCTAAATCCAACAGTGGAAGTCCTTCTAAGAGAGACGCACACAGGAAGGCCAGATGAAGACTGAGATAGAACCACAGTGATGCAGCTACAAGCCAAAAAATGCCAAGGATTTTTGGGAGCCACCAGAATCTAGGAAGAAGCCAGGAAGGACCCCCGTTCCCAAGCATTCAGAGGGAGCATGGCCCTTGATCTCAGACTTCCAGCCTCCCACCTGTGAGAGAAAACATGTCTGTTGTTTTAAGCCACCCACTGCAGCCCTAGGAAACGCAAAGAAACCTGTTCTGCTCTTCTCACTCAACCTATCTAGAAGACAGTGACAGTCTCACTTTTTTCCTATTAGCTGTTAAGTATTCCCCTGTGTATAGACCATGACTGACTTCATCCATCTCCTGTTGATGAACATCTAGGCTGTTTCCAATCTTTCACTTCCACAGATAATGCTGTAATGACTCTCAGTACTGACAGCAGTGTACCCCTGGGGAAATGCATGAGTAGAAGCAGAATCGCTGGGTTAACGAGTAGCACATCGGGTACATTTACATTCTTGAAAGCTATTGCAAAAGGGCCCTCCAAGGAAAGAAGACACTTGACGTTCTTAAAACCAATGTATGGGGGTGCCTGGGTGGCTCAGTCGGTTAAGCGGCTGCCTTCAGCTCAGGTCATGATTCCAGGGTCCTGGGATGGAGCCCCGCATCGGGCTCCCTGCTCAGTGGGGAGCCTGCTTCTCCCCTGCCTGCCGCTCCCCCTGCTTGTGCTTGCTGTCTCTCTCGCTCTCACTCTGTGTCAAACAAATGATTAAAAAATCTTAAAAACAAAAAAAATGCATGAAAGTGTTTCATTGGCTCACTCATTTTTTTTTAAAGATTTTATTTATTTATTCATGAGAGACAGAGAGAGAGAGAGGCAGAGGGAGAAACAGGCTCCCAAGGAGCAGGGAGCCCGATGTGGGACTCGATCCCAGGATCCTGGGATCATGACCTGAGCCGAAGGCTGGACGCTCAACCATCTGAGCCACCCAGGCGTCCTCACTCATTTTTTTAATTGTCCTTCTTGTGGGCGTTTTTCCTGTTCCAAATCAATGGAAGTTTGTTATCACAAATAAAACAATACAATACAAAGATGTATTTGTGTCTCTTCTTATAAGGACACCAGATCTGACCCTCTTCCTCTTTTAACACTTCCTCCCCCTCCTTCTCTCCTATTACGGGTGCCAACACCTGTCCTTCCACATCTTTCTCCTTGTTCACACTAATCCACATGGACAAACACACACATATAGAGGAAGTTTGCTCGCTTGTATTAATAAAATAAAATAACCAGATTCACAGAACTTGTCCCACTTCACAGTAGGCAAATCTCCAAGTCAGTATCATAATTTTGTTATCCTATAGACACAAACACATTCAGAGATCACCCTCCATAAATGGGATTATAGCAGGCATGCTGAGGGCCAAGTGTTGTAGATATTTTCAGTGCAGTCTTGGGACATCTTTTTTCTCCTCCTTTCCCTTCTCCCCTCCCCCTTCCTTCTCCTGCAGCCCTACCCAAGCAACCCTGCCGGGCAGCCTTCCCTCTCTTTTTCATGCTCATAGATCTATTTAGAAATACACACACATCTACAAGTGTGGAGTCAAGTATTGCTCTCTGTGGGGCTGCTTTGCAAAAATGGGATCCTATTAGCACCCATCTCCATTCCTTACTTTTCTCACTCCATAATAAAATCCCTCAGGGAAATCCTTCCGAATCTTTTAATGGCTATGGAATATTTCCTAGCTATGGGACTTTTGCTTTATTTCCAGCTTTTTTGGGCCAGGTGGGTTTTGTTTTGGTTTTAGTTTTTGACATTATGAATAATTCTACAGTAAACATCTGGGGACATTTATCCTCTAGCTTTCTTTTTCATTCTTGCTGCTGACTCCCTCCTAGTCACTAGTCTCCTAGTGTGTTTTGTAATTTGGGCTTTTCGCTCAAATTCAACAAGCGTCCTACAGGCAGCCTGAGCAGGCTGGGCTGAAGGTGTATCCCTCCGAAGAGGTTCTGCTTTTGCTTCTGCCAGGTGTCCCAAAAAGACACCAGTCAGAAATAGCTTTTTTTTTTTATTGTAGCAAAACACACACAACATGAAACTTACCATCTTCACCATTTTTAAGCATACAGTTCTGTAGTGTTAAGTACTTTCATACTGTTGTGCAACCAATCTCCAGGACTCTTCATCTTGTAAAACATAAACTCTATGTCCTTTAAACAGCTCCCTATTTCCCCTCTCTCATGCCCTGGCAACCACCACTCTACTTTCTGTCTCTATGTATTCTCCAGCCAGGAATAGCTTTTATGTTCATTTCCTGGCCTAGACACTCTAGGATCACGAGTTGTGTAAACTGGATCCCAAATTCAAAAGAGGGCAGGAGTGTAGTTATAAATTTCTCAGAAATGGCCTTCCCCAACCAGGCCAGGTTAGAAGAGGCTTCCTTCTCCTCTGCCTTTGAAGGTTAGTGTATTTTTTCTGGCCTTTCACTGGAAGTTTAAACCATGGAGGGTCCCAGCTGTATGTGGGAGTCACAGTTCTACCTCTCTATTTCAGGTAGGATCAAAACATTGTCCCTGTCCCTGTGGCTATTCAAACCCAAGTCCCTGCATTGTCCAGACCAGCAAAGGGCCGTCAGGGCGGGCAAAGCAACCTCACTCCCTCCCCAAAAAGGCTCTCAACTTCTTTTATGTCTCTTGCCCAAGGGCTATCTATTTCCACGCAGCTCAGCTATGCATAAAAAGTGTGCTGTTTTCTATCCTATGTTTCTGGATGTTTTATAGTTTGCCCCACAAACTATCAAATCTTCCATCTTGCTGGAAAGGAATCTCCCTTTTATTTCTTTTTCTTTGTTTAGGTTATTTTAGCCTTAACTTTGCATGGCTCCCGCCTTATTTCTCCAATGGAACTAGAGGTCTGGCATTCACCAGGCATAGTCCCCAGGGGACATATAGGAAATACCCAGTGAAAACCAGTAGAATGAAGGGAAAAGAGCCCAAACTCTCTGTGAGGGATGAGGGATGGACACACAGAGGGTGCTGCCTCTGCTTCAGGGATGTTTGGGGCCCATAAAACTTGTGTTTATAACATTGGCAGGGGTCCATAGGATGAAGCAGGGACTACCTTCGATGGAATAAAGGGCTAACGGGACAATGATGATAATAATAGTGGCCAATGTTAGTCACTCTGTCACTTAATCCTGACATACACACACATACACACACACACAAATATACACACCAACACCAGAGTCAGGGATTCCCACCCTCATATTAAAGATGAGGAAACCAAACTGATGGTTGGGAGAGGAGTTGAGTGGGGAAACAGTGAAGGGGATTACGAGTACACTTTCGCAATGAGCACTGAGTAAAGTATGGAACTGCTGAATCACTATACTGTACACCTGAAACTGATAGAACACTGTCTGTTAACCATACTGACTTAAAAACAAAAAAGAATTCACATGTGGAAAAAAAAGGGCAAGCTTTCATATGTAAATTCCCTTTGCTATTACTAAAATCACCACCTACTAACCAAAAAAAAAAAAAAAAAAAAAACAGATGAGGAAAACAAAACTCAGAAAGTTTGACAACTTGCCCAAGGTCACATGGTAGCCAAGCGGGAGAGCAGGTATTAAATCTAAGTATGTTTGGCCCCAAAGCCCTTGCTGATAACTGCGTTAGAGGACAGCCTGCAGGAGAAAGCAAAAGACCACATTCCCCCACTCAGCAGCTTTGTAAAGTCAGAGGAACCTGCCTGTGCAGCCAAGAGAGCCCTGGCTCAGGGGATGGAGTCCAGGAGGATCTGAAGCTGGAGGGGTGACCTGAGCACCCTACAACTTCAGTCACCACCCAGAGGCTGCATACATGACCTCAGCTGGTCAGGGCAGGAAACTCTGGCCAGAGCTTGGGGCAGCTAGAAAGGAGCCATTCCTCCTCACCACGGATGGGTTGGTTTTCTGTGCTTCCTCAGAGGTTAGACAGTCTGTGGCCCTTGCCCTTCCGTCTCCCTACATACCTCCCCATCTGGGCTTATGCTTGGCTGGGAGCTCAGTTTTTTTTGTCTTCCCAGCCGGGCACCCAGCTGGTCAGAGGCATCCATGAATCCAAGGCCATGAGAAGGCTCCTCACAGGTGAGGGAAGACAGCCTCTTGGCCCACTGTTGCCACCCCACAGGCACAGATATTCCAATTAACAAGGAATCAGCCTCTGAAGCAGCATATACACAGGGGGATAGGAGAATGGAAAAGAGTAAGAGCTGAATCAATTCAGAGTGATTCAGGAAGTTTCTGAGCCCAGTAGGGCACCCTCCCCTTCCTTCTCAGCACACCCCACTTCTCCCAGCATCCCTCATCTCTCCCAGAATCCCCCACTCCTTCAAGCATCCCTCATCCCTCCCAGCATCCCCCACTTCTCTCAAATCTTTCCCACATCACCTCACTTCTCCCAAATGCATTCTCCCAGGTCCATTCCAGAAACAGCTCTCAACATTCTCATGTCAACCAGTAACAGCACTTCCATCAACTAATGTTCTTTTCATCAAGTCTAATGCACGACTGTAAAATGCACCAATATTTAATAATCCATTAAGAGGGGCGCCTCGGTGGCTCAGTTGGTTAAGCGACTGCCTTCAGCTCAGGTCATGATCCTGGAGTCCCGGGATCAAGTCTCACATCGGGCTCCCTGCTCGGCAGGGAGTCTGCTTCTCCCTCTGACCCTCTTCCCTCTCGTGCTCCCTATCTCTCATTCTCTCTCTCTCAAGTAAATAAAATCTTAAAAAAAACAAAAACAAAAAAAATAATAATCCATTAAGAAACAGAGAGAGGGAGCTGAGCTGTCAATTAAATTATGATATGCCATTGATTCTGATTTGAGACATTAAAATGTGGGGAGTAGGGGAAAGGTATATTTTACAATCTATGGAATATGGTAACACTGAGAGCCCTGTTGTGCATTTGTTGTCTTGCCTGAGGGTTACAGACCATGTGCATTGCCTCTCTGTTAATGGCTAGTATGCAGGCACTATATGCCCAGAACCATCCTAGACTCTGGTAGTCTTTCCTTATGGAAATCACAGTCTAGTTGGTGACCTTGGAGGCAGGCCCAAACCACAACTACAGGACAGTTAAAGGCCAGTTTCTATAGTGTGAACAATAAATATCATTAAGTGTTTGGAGAAGGGATGGACTAGAGTTAGCCAGCTGCTCAAAGGAGACTTCATGCAAGGCAACAGGGTAGACAATTAGGCTACAAGATGAAGGACAGAGAATGGGGATGAAAAAAGCCTTAGAAGGGAGAAGTGGGGAATAAAGTGAACAAGGCATGGAGAGGAGGCCCCCGTGGCAGATACTCTGGACGTCAAAGAGAAGGTTGTTTACCTGGAGCAAAGAAGCTGTGTTGGGGTATCAGGGAATCTATACTGAACAAGCAAGACAAGGCCAGACTACCGATGGCCTTGAAAGCCAGGCAGTTCTTGATGTGACATGCAGCAGGGAGCCAGTGCAGATTCCTGAGCTGGAGAGTGACCTGATGAGCAGATTAATTTAGGGAATACTGATGTGCAAGACATGTTGGAGGCAAAAGCTAGAGGTGAGAATACCAACCATCCCTCCAAGCCCCGTGATAAAGGAAGACAGCCTCTAAGGCGTGTCTAACAGAGGCTCATGTGCCTGGAGGGGCTGAGAGGACCCTCAGCCCCTTGAGCTATGCCTGATGGAAAGGAGTCCCAGGCCCTTTTAAGAACTGTCCCTTCAGGATGTTGACCACCCAGGCATTGGCCTGGTCTATTCCAAGGAGTGCAGCTATATAAAGAACCATCTTCGGGGCGCCTGGGTGGCTCAGTGGTTGAACATCTGCCTTCGGCTCAGGTCACGGTCCCGGGGTCCTGGGATCGGGCCCCGCAACAGGGTCCCTGCTCGGCGGTAAGCCTGCTTCTCCCTCTCCCACTTCCCTCTGCTTGTGTTCCTTCTCTCACTGTGTCTCTGTCAAAAAAAAAAAAAAAAAAGAACCATCTTCTACTCAAATTGGTGCCATTCAGAAGCAGAGGCTGCAGGACACAGTGCTCACATTTGTACAGAATGTAATCATCATGTTAAGTGAGTCCTTTCTGCCTCTAGGAATTAAAGACATGTATTTGGTAAGAGGTATATATGTCTGATACATGTTCATTGATAAAATACTGCAATCTTTCTGAATGGGCCCTACGTGACAATTTGTAACAAGAACCATAAAATCGGTTGAACCCTGTGAAGGAATAACCCCGTCTCTACAGGGTGGGCCCTAAGAATATAATCAAGTCAGAAATGGCCCAAAGCAGTGCCACTGGGAGAGGTGAGAGTCAGTGAACCACCCCAGGGCCAAACAGAGGGGAAGGGTCTCAGCGCAGCCAGAGCATCTGAGCTGCTTAAGTGAGGCACTTACAAACCTACCAAGTTGGGGACAAGGACTGCTATTGTGTGCGCCCCTATCCTGGGTGCTAGGACCCTACAGAGGCAATGTAGTGTTACATCACAAGCAAAGATTTTGCTTCAGAGCCCATTTCCTCATCTGTAAAATGGGAATGAAATCATCAGTCACTGGCCCTCATCCTGGTCAGTGAGGAGCTACTGTTACTACATATATGACAGACAACAACTGGACGCAAATATTCTTAGCAGGGCTGGGGGAATGGGTGGAGGGCAGCATACAGGTGGCTGTAGGGCATCCACTGGCCCCAGTGTCTGAGGCAGAGGTGGGAAACGGGATGCCAGAGAGCCTAGTGCCATGTCTAGGAAAGTTACCTCCAACCTGGCAGGGAAACCCAGGTGGGGAAACCAACTTGGCTCAGACTTGTCACTCAGATACTCAGTCCTCAGCAGCCCACTGCTACTCTTTGGCTCTTCATCACAGCCTGTCCTGAGCATGACCCCTTCTATGCCTCTGGGGACGTCCTGGCCACTCCCGTGGCAATGTTGATCTCAGTATGGATAAATCCATTTTCTCCTAGGATCAGCCAAACATGGGTAGGCTGGTCCCCAGAACAATGTGTCTAAGAAGCTAGAGAGGAAACAAAATTAAGGAATTAAAATGCAGCCACCTAATAACAGGATTTCTAAGTCTTATTCTGATACGAATCTGGCCCCAGACTGGGCTAGCAGCCTCCTTAAGCTGCCTCCTCATTATTGGTACCTATTTGCCTTGGCAAGAAGCCCTCCCTTCCAGAACCTGCTTCCTCTGGCCTTAAGCAGCATCAGCCCTGCCCCTAGCTCTTGGCAGGACCAGCCTCTCTGCTTAAGCTCTTGGACAACTCAGTTGGCCCCCGAGAGTCCTCTTTTGGCCCTCAGCCCTCCCACAGGGATAATACCACCTGCTAGGCAGAGACCTCATGAGGACTGGAGATATAGTTGGTGGCGCCAACTACAGTGAATGTCCACTCCGTGAGAGCAGGACTCCCTCTTGTTCTCTGCCCCATCTCCTTTTGCCTGGCCCATATCGAATGCTCATGGATGTTTGTGGAATTAATAATAATTATTAATAGGAGCTCAAGTATATACATACAATCTCTAGAAGGACCCACAAGAACGTAGCATCAGTGAATGTCTTTGGATAGTTGAAAATAGAGGCCCAAGGAATAGGATATAGAAAGGAAGCTACTTTTCACTGTAAACCAGTCTGTATCTCTTGGGTTTGTTGTTGTTGTTATTGTTGTTTGCTGTGCACCATGTATCACCTTTTTGAAATTAAAACCATAATTCCATTTACATTAGGACCAAAACAATGAAACACCTTGGTATAAATCTATCAAAATATGTAGAAAATCTATATAAGGAAAACTATAAAACTCTGATGAAAACCAAGGAACACCTAAATAAATGATGAGAAATTCCATGTCAGGGACATTTTTAAGATATTTGTTCTCCCCAGCTGGAGCTATAGATTTGATGCCATCTCAATCAAAATCCCACAAGGTTGGGGCGCCTGGGTGGCTCAGTTTTTTGGCGGATGTCTTCGGCTCGGGTCATGATCCCAGAGTCCCGGGATCGGGCCCCCCATCGGCTCCCTGCTCCGCGGGAAGCCTGCTTCTCCCTCTCCCACTCCCCTTGCTTGTGTTCCCTCTCTCTCACCGTCTCTATCATGTTTCTCTCTGTCAGATAAAGAGAATCTTAAAAAAAAAAAAAAAATCCCACAAGGTTATTTTTGTGGATATCTACACACTGATTCTAAAGTTCACGTGGAGAGGCAGAAGACCCAATACTGAAGAACAAGCCCGGAGAGCTGACGCTACCCGATTTCAAGACTTAGTACAAAGGTGTGCTCATCAAGATAGTGAAGTACTGGCAAAAGAAGAGACAAACAGATCAATGGAAGAGAATACTGAGCCCAGAAATACACCTACATGCATATAAGCAACTGATGTTTGACAAAGAAGCAAAGGCAATTCAACAGAGAAAGGACAGTCTTTTCAATCAATGGTGCTGGAACAACTGGACCAAAAAAATAAATAAAAAAAGACCTCACACCGTTCGCAAAAATGATTTCAAAACAGATCCTAGTGAAAAGTGAAATGCAAAACAATAAAACTTCTAGAATATAAAATAGGAGAAAATCTTGGTGACCCTGGGTTTGATGATGAGTTTTTGGATACAACCAAAGCACAATATATGAAAGCAAACATTCCTAAGGTAGAACTTAAGCTAAGAAAGCTTAAAAGGTATAAAATAAAAAGTATTCAGCCCATGTTATGCACTTTGCGGGCCCAGAGTTTAAGTTCCAGATCCTGAACCAACCTCAGTTTCCTCCTCTGGGGTTAAGAGTCATGATTTATAGGGTTGGGTTAAGGATTAAGTTGTCACTGCAGTATGACAGTCAAAAAGTACGTTGCCAGGGTGCCTCAGTCAGTTAAAGCGTCTGCCTCTGGCTCAGGTCCTGACCCCAGCATCTTGGGATTGAGCCCCACATCGGCTCCCTGCTCAGTGGGGAGCCTGCTTCTCCCTCTCCCTCTGCCTGCTGCTCTGCCTACTTGTGCTCCCTGTCTAATAAATAAATAAAATCTTAAAAAAAAAAGTGCATTGCCTATGTGATTTCCAGGGAAAAGGAGAGGAGTGGTTTCACGGCCAGGAGGGGAACCAGGGCAGAGAGGACCAAGAGGCACCCTCAGCAGAGGTGTCACTCAAGGAAGGTTTCCCAATTGTGGATAGACACTGGAAAGTACCTGGCCCCAGCCCAGCCTCCACCAGGCCAGCTAGTCGGCCGGCCTCTGTGAATCACGGTTTCACTGGGGCCTGGGACAGCTCCTCCAAGGAGGCAAGCAGGAGGGCTACACAGACCACAGTCCAGGGCGGTGGAGGTGGGAAGGTACCTGGAGAGCAAGGGGGGCCAAAAGGACCACCACCCTGCCCTGGTGTGTCCCTTCCCAGGTAGGATGCTGGGAAGCCCCTAATCACCTTCTTCATCCGTAAAACAGCACATGCAAGGCCTACTCCCAGGGTGGCAGTGGGGAGAAAGCTTAAAGGCAGTTATTCTACCAAGCAGTAGGTGGAATGAATATTGCTGTCAGACCAGCAACAGACACAAAGCCTCAAGGGCAGCAGCAGAGACAGGGGAATATCGGCTTCTGAACACATGGTTTATCTTCTCCAATCCCCAGTCTCCTCGTCTCTACTGTGGGAATAACACACTCCTCTATCTCCCACCTTCTGTATGAATTAGCAACCTGCCTGGCACAGAGGTGTCCCTAGTGAGAGCTCCCTGTGCCTTTATAAGGTATGAATGCCACCCCAGCCAACTGGGTCATTCTAGATAAATCACCATCCCTGCCAGGGGTTCCTCCATAACCCTGCTCAGCTCTGAGGACAAAGGAAGCCACAGCATTGTCACCATTAGGGATAGAATTTATTGCCTTGCAGGTACTAGACTGGGAACTTGGACAAACTGAATTGTGTGGACAAGGTCTTGGCACCCAGAGAGCTAGGTTGGAAAAAAAAACACTGTTGCAAAACAACAAAACCTACTCAGCTATGGGAAAAACTTTAAGCCCCTAAGCCCCAGACAAGAGTATTTTTTTTTTAACTAAAGAACATTTATTTATTTTTCACTAAGACTTTATCTTGAGCATGTAACTAAACTGTCACTACCCCCCCACCCCAACCTGAAGGGTTAGTACAGCGAATGTTATAAAGTAGATATGAACAGTTTGAAGGACTGGAACCAAGATTAACTGACAAACAACTTCCATCTAAATTATCATAAAAATGTTTAAGTAAAAAAAAAAAAGGGAGGGGAAGGGGGCAATGGGGGTTTCAGACTGAACAAGATCCTCACATTTCATCTAATACCTTCCATCCTGGCTAGAGTACACCAAGATGGAGACAGGATTACTATAATACAGAGCCGCCACTGCAGCACGCTGTACACACCTGTGTTCCAAGCCCACCCCCAGCCCCCACTGCTTCTAACTCAGCTATTTCCCGGCCTGTTGGGCCTGCCGACAAAGGAGCACGTAGATCTTCTCTTTAACCCAGTCTTTGTTATAGGGCTGGTATGTCTGGGTATCAGCTCGGTAAACAAGGCAGCTGAGGTCTGCCAGATCGTCAATAAAATCAAACAACTGACTGATATCATATGTGATAGAGGGGCTGTTGGGATTCATTCTCTTCAGATGTTCTTCATACATTTTACAAACACCTTCCATGCATTCATTCACAGATTCATAGTCAGCTTAAGTTCTGCCTTCTGGCCTCTTGGTAGGCTGTACCAGCAAAATGGTGTGAGACATCGCGCCAAACTCTCTCGCTGCAGCCGCTGCCGACACCACTGCCACACACGAGCTTAGCCGCAATGCTGCCAACAGCCCGGACAAGAGTTTTTAAGGAGGGTCCCGTTTAATGGAAGAAGGGGGGCATTGAGCAGCAAAGAGCCTGGCTCCCATCAAAGCCAATGTTGTCTGCAGTTTTATCTTTGGACCCTGGGGACGCAAGCAGACTGGGCCTGCTTGCACAAAGAAGCCAGCCAGAGGGAGGGGGACAGCACTGATTCACCTGGGAAGGGGAGGTGACAGCAGCTGAATCCATACCCATGAGAGTGTCAGACCCCAGGAACTGTTGTCCAGGCATAGCGGGGTAAGAAGCAGCCAACTTATGGCCGGTGGATTTTGGAGATTTCCACCCAGTATGGAGGGCTGGAGGCAGACTGTCTAGGTTCAAGTCGCAGTTCTACCATCTACTGGCAACCTTGAGCGAGTTACTTAAACCCTTGGCCTCAGTTCCCAACTGTAAAATGGGGATATAGGAGCACCAGCTGCACAGCTTTGTAGTAAGGATTTGAGGTCAAGCCTGTTCTGCATTTAACAAAGTGCTTGCCCAGAGTAAATGGCAACAGCTGTTATTACTGACATTTAGGAGAGGGCTGGAAGCAAGCCTTCCCACCTGCCTGCCACCTCCCCTCTGACTTGGGTCCCACCTTTAACGTGGGCCTGTTAGTGTAGCTGTCTGGACTAGATCACATCAGAGAGGCGGAGAGCCTAGGAGAGCCCCTGCCAACCCCACTGGCTCATGCAGGAGTCTCCTCCGCAGCTGGCCAAGTCCCTCCTTCCACGCCTCCATGAACAGGGAGTGCTCCCCATGTGGATGGCTCTGATCACAAGTCCTCTAGGGGGAGCTGCAAACTGCCCTTCAGTGGAAGTGATTTTTCCACCAGGGACTTTCCAGTGTCTGGAATCCACCCATCCCACAAACACTAGGATCACCCTGAGCAAGGCCCCAGGCAGTCCTCCAGGAAGTCTCCCCGAACCCCACACTGAGCACCTCATGCAGAATGGCACTCCCCACAAGGACACACACACACACCCCAACACCTGGGTCCACGAGGCCAAAAGTCTGGGATGTCCTCAGACCTGACACCAGTAATAAGTTCACATGCACTACCTCACGAAACACCTGTGAGGCATATACTGTTTTTTTCCCAATTTAAGAAATTGTGGTAAAATATGTGGTAAAATACATAAAACCTTAACCATTTTTAAGTGTACAATGCATTGGTATTAAGCACATTCACATTATTGTGCAGCCAGCACTAACCTCCATCTCCAGAACTCTTTCCATCTTGCAAAACTGAAACTTTATACCCATGAAGTAATAACCCCTCCAATTCCTAGCAACCACCACTCTATTATCTGTTTCCATAATCTTGACAACACTAAGTAGCTCACATAAGTGGAATCATACAGTATTTATCTTATTTGGCTTATTTCACTGAGCATAACATCCTCCAAGTTCATCCAGGTTGGAGCCTGTCAGAATGTTCTTCCATTTTAAGGTTGAGTAATATTCCATTGCATGTGTAGACTACATTTAGTTTATCTGTTCATCTGTTCATGGACAATTGAGTTGCTTCTACTTTTTGGCTATTGTAAACAAGGCTGCTTTATTATAAACATGGGTGCAACTATCTTTTCAAGACCCTGCTTTCAATTATTTTGGGTATATACCCAGGAGTGGGATTGCTGCATCATATGATAGTTTTTTTTTTTAAGATTTTATTTATTTATTTGAGAGACAGAGAATGAGAGAGAGAGAGCACGAGAAGGAAGAGGGTCAGAGGGAGAAGCAGACTCCCTGCTGAGCAGGGAGCCCGATGTGGGACTCGATCCCGGGACTCCAGGATCATGACCTGAGCCGAAGGCAGTCGCTTAACCAACTGAGCCACCCAGGCGCCCACATATGATAGTTTTATTTTTAATTTTTTGAGGAACTGCCCAACTGTTTTCCATACCATCTGTACCATCTAACAATCAGATCAACAGCGGACAAGGCTTCCAGTTTTTCCGCATCCCTGCCCACACTTGTTATTTTTTCTATTTTTTAATAGTAGCCATCCTAAAGCATATGCAACCTATAGGGAGAGCCTATTTTTTATCCCTACTTCACAGCAGAGGAAAGTGGGACTGGAGAGGTGCTGTGACTTGCCCAAGGTCCCACAGGCAGCACATTACACAGCTGGGATTCAAGCTCAGGCCTGTTTGCAACTGTCTGGTGCTCTCAACAGTCCCCAGCCTGGCTCATGCTTGCTGTCCTACTGGTCAGTGACCACCCTGGGGTCTCCAATGTCCTCAGAGCTCCGTTCAGGGCCTGGCTAGGGAGGAGGCAGTGATCCCCTCCCCATCCTCACATCCCCAGCCCCCTGGATCTCCCAGACCCAGGCAATCCTGAAATTAGCATCCAACAAAGGCCTGACCCTGCACAGCCCACAGAGCCTTTGGCCTGGAGGCCTCTTCAGGGGGCGTCCCTCTCCAGCTGGTATGGCTACAACAGAGTGGGGTTCCAGGCTGGCTCCGCAGCATCTAGAGGGGAGTGCAGGAGGGGAGAGAATGAGGGGCTGGAGAGGCGCCCATGCAACTCGCGGATTCTGGTTTCTCCAGTGCAGGGGGGCCCAGACCAGAGTGGCTGGAGGGAGGGGTAGGGCTGCGGGGAAGGGCCAGGACAGGCCTGCGAGGTTACTCAAGCAAATAGCATGCAGATGCAGAGTCAGCGCATCCCGGCACCACCACATCCCACCTGCATGACCCTGCGCAAGCTGGTATTCCCTACCTCTGTTTCTTCATCTGTAAAATCAGGAAGACTGTCAAATCTTGCAGAGAACTGCGGGTACTAAATGATCACTAGATCCACAATGCCAGGCTGAAAACTGGGGGCCGACTGTGCTGGCACCCCTGCCTCATCCCACACCCAGGCCTATCCCACCTTTACCCCACAGTGCTCTGCTCTCCACCAATGGGGGATGGCAGAGCCTTGAGATTAAGGGTCCAGCCTCCCACGTGACTTCTTTTAGGAGTAACAATTTGAATGTATTAGTTCTGGTCAGCTTCTTAGAAAAACAAAGAGGGGGTACCTGGCTGCCTCAGTCCAAAGAGCATGCTACTCTTGATCTCACTGGGTTGTGAGTTTAAGCTCCAAGTTGGGTGTAGAGATTAAATAAAACTTAAAAAAATACAAAGTAACATAATACCTCCAGACAAACAAAGACATGGTCACAAAGATGTTTGCTACTGCGTTACTTACAACAATGATAATTTGGTAGCACCCTGAATTTCATCCATGGGCACTAGTTGAACTAGCATCCTACCATGAAATTGGATAGTATATGATCACTATACAGGAAATTGGAGCTCTGTATTTATTGGCATTTATTGGCATTTCCATGGCAATAAATGTTGAATGGGGAGAAAACACAGGTTATTAAGTAGGTCATATACAGATGATCCCATAGAACATACAGATCTGCATGTGTGTTTATACACACTACAGATGCTCCAAGTATGGTTTCCTGATCAGCTGCAATAGCATCACCTAAGAGCTTGTTAGAAATACAGAATCTTGGGCTCCATGCTGGGTGTGGAGCCTATAGGGAGAGGAGAAAAAAAAAAAAAAGAACTATAGAATCTTGGGCCTACCTCAGGCCTTTGGAATCAGAATTTAACAAAATCCTCAGGTGATTCGTGTGTAGGTTACAGTTTGAGAAGTGATACAGTAAGGCATTGTCTGGAGAGTTTCCCAGTAAAATATTCTTAGGGGATGGTTACCTCTGGGGGAGTGGGAGTAGGATTTTCTTTTCTTCCTCTGCTTTTCTGAATTATGGTTTTTTTTTTTAGATTTTATTTATTTGAGAGAGAGAGAATGAGCAGTGAGGAGGGGCAGAGGAAGAGAGAGAGAAGCAGATTCCCTGCTGAGCAGGGAGCCCAATGCGGGGCTCCACGCGGGGCTCAATCCCAGGACCTCGAGATCATGACCTGAGCTGAAGGCAGACACTTAACCAACTGAGCCACCCAGGCGCCCCATGAATTGTTACTATTTTTTCTAATAAACATATGTCGTAAAAACAATAAAGCCATTAAAATGCTTGCAAAGACGTAAGATCCGGGTGCCTGGGTGGCTCCATTGGTTAAGTGTCTGACTCTTGGTTTTGGCTCAGGTCATGATCTCACGGTGGTGGGATCAAGCACAGCATCGGGCTCTATACGCAGCAGAGTCTGCTTCAGATTCTCTCTCCCTCTCCCTCCTGCTCACTCTAATAAATAAATAAAATCTTAAAAAGAAGAAGAAAAAACATAGGATCCCAACCTACAAAACTCATATAGGAGAAAACACAGGTAAAAAAACTTTTTAACAGTGGACTTACCAATTATTTCTTAGATAGGACACCAAAAGCACAAGCAACAAATGCAAAAATAGATAAATGGGACTACATCAAAACTGAAAACTTTTGTGTATCAAAGGACACAATCAACAGAGTGAAAAGGCAACCTATGGAATGGAAGAAAATATCCACAAATATAATGGGTTAATATCCAGGATATATAAAAACTCCTACAATTCAACAACAAATTAAATTAACTGGGGAAAAAAATGTACAAAGGACATAAATAGATATTTCTCCAAAGAAGATATACAAATGGCCAATAGGGGTATACAAAAAGATGCTCAGCATCACGTGTCACTAGGGAAATGCAAATCAAAACCACAATGAACTATCACCCCACACCCATAAAGACGGTTACTATCAAAAAGGCAGACAATAACAAGTGTTGGTAAGGATGTGGAAAAATTGCAAGTTCTCCAGGCGTGGTCATTGGCCCTTCCTGGCTGAGATGCACAGACAGAACTCTCCTGGCAGCCCCTGGGAAGCTCAGGAGGTAGGTTCCCAGGCTAAATGCAGCTCAGATCCCAGGGAACACCACCCCCTACTCGTGGGACATGGCCCTCACATTTAAGTGTGTAAGACTTACAGAAATCCCCTGGGGTTGCTACAGGCCTGGAGGCCACCGTTCTCAAACCTCCATGGAGTCTCCCGGCGTTTAAAGGACCACATTGCCCATTTCAGACAAAATGTCTCTACCAAGACTGAGTCAGGGACTGCCACCAAACAGTATTGCCTGGGGGGTGGGGGGTGAGGGGAACTTCAGCTCCCAAAGACATTTTGCAGACCCCCAGAAGGAAAGAATTATAGGAAGCCTACCTGCCCTGAACCCTCAACTGAGGCAGAAGAGGAGACCCACCCACTCTGGTGGTGGAGCTGGGATCAGAACCCCAGAACCCAGCACCCCAACTTCCAGGCCAGGCTCCCCCAACCTGAGCATTTATTTGGGGTACCATTAAAGCCCCTGAGATAGGGTGGAAAGCTGGGTGCATTTCAGGCCTCCAACACCATCCCCAAAAGCTGCCAGAACAGGCACCCCCAATCCCACTTAAATCCCCACATCCTTAAGATGAAGTCCAAACTCTCACATGACTTATCAAGGTCCTTCAAAATTTGGTCTCCACTGACTCCTCTCACCTCATACCCCATTCTTCCAGCCCTGCAGCCTCCTGAACTTCCCACCCTTCCCCAAACTCTGCTTTCTCCCACTTCTGCTTAATAGCCTGTTCTTCCTTGGTAAGCAGGGAGCTGTCCTGGAGCCCCCAGGCTGCTCAGTCACTGTCTCCTCTGCTCCTGGGCTGTGTGCCTGTATCAAAAGCATGGAATCTGTCTTATGCATCTCGCCCGTTTCTAGCACCATGGCCACCCAGCCCAGTAAATGATTGTTGACCAAGAAAACAAGCATGTAAGTTTTCAGCCTGTCCTTTATGGCTAATTCTGGTATCTTCCCAAAGGCTCTGGAGCATGGCCCTGACCTTCCACAGTAAAGGGCCCCTATGTGCCAAATGTTTTACCCATGTTATTGCATGTGATTCTACAGCACAGGCATTAACTTCCATTTTACAGACAAAGAAATTGATGCTCAGTCTAATGACTGCCCACAGCCAGGATTGGAACCCAGCCTGACCAGCCTGTGCTCACTCCACTGAGCCTTATAGATGCCCTCCCAATAACCTACTAGAGTGAGTTAACAAGTGTGCCCCTATATTTCTGGGGAATTCTCCACTCTCTCCAGGGATCACTTAAGCCTGCACTTTGACACAGGAGGCTGAAAGATAGAAGGGTGACATCTAGATCAGATGGCAGAAGGCCAAGAGTCTGGGGAATCTTAAGACAGACCTGCTGTCCTCCCAACATCCAGCTCTCCGGCCATAGTACAGATAGGGGCCTAAGTAAAAAAAAAAAAAAAAAAAATCCTCTAACAGGGGAGAAACCTTTCACTCCAGTTATAATGGGGCTGGGAAAGAAGAGCCAAGGAGTCAAGAAGATGCCCTTGAGATGACCTTCTGCCCAACTGGTAAAATGGCCCAGGAAAAGCTGCAGGCTTACCAGGAGAGCTTTGAGTGCCAGACATTGTGCCAAGTGCTTTACAAATCCTCTAGCACTAATCATTTTTATAATCTCTATTCTGCATGTGAACTAATTGAGGCACAATTATTAAGTGAGAGTTCAAGGTCAGGCAGTTATGCATACAAACCCAGGCTCACCTGCCTTCAAAGGTCAAGTCTTAACCACTACTCAAATTGCCTCCTTCCTGAAAAATCCTCAGAGAAAACAAGTTCCTTACCCACCCCCTCATACCATCATGGTCCTGGAAATTAGAAATTAGTCTCATAATTGAGCGAGCTCACCCCATGTATAACATGAACTGAGCTACAAAAATGTTCTTGCCCTTTGCCCCAAGTGTTCATTCATTCTGGATGGAGAATAAACTCCAAGGAGGGGAAAAAAATCTAAAAAAACTTTGAAAAAGTTATTTTCAGTGTTGTCCATAAAAGCCAAATTACTAATTGCAAAATACCTGGAAGCAACCCAGCTTCCCAACTGTGCTGGGATGGACTTGTTAATGTGGTGGACAGCACATAAACCTTGAGTATGATCTATAGTAGTTGGGTTTTGTGCATTTAAAATAAATGCAAAGTAAAAGTAGAACTCATTTTAATTTCAGAATCTGAATGAGGAAGACTCACCTATGCCATTTTCTTTTTCCCCTTTTTAAAGAACTTAAGATCAATTAATTTTTGGTAAGGCAATTCATGCATGTGCTAATTCACAGAGGACTTAAAGATCTAAAGACCTAAAGCAACATGCAGTGGGGCAGCCACCAGGAATCAACAACAATCACTTAAAAATGTTGGTTTGTTGATTTACAAAACTCAAGAGAACACGGGAAAGTAACTTGCTTTATAGTTATTTGGAACTGCCTTTTCCCTGCAGGGCTGAAGAACCACGCAGAGAATTCACACCATTTCTGAGACATAGGTCAGAGATGCTTGGCGGGAAGGCGGGGGGGGGGGGGGGGGCTGTCTTTTTCAAGTCTTGCTCAAATCCCTCTTGCTGTGATCTGAGAAAGCAGCAGCTAAGTTGAGGTGAAGACAAGAAAAGGAAACCATGTGAGAAAAAAATGCCTTCTTACCTGTTCACCCAAGAGGACGTGGTCTTCCAGTGCTTTGCTGAGGATTTTAACGGGCTTTAGGACTGGAGCAGGTGCCCAGGAGCTGGGGGCAGTGGGTACCAGGTGGGAGAGGCTGCGGTTTCCCTTAGCCGCAATCTGGGCTTCCCGACTGATGAGAAGGGCGGGGAAAGCAGGCGACTGCAGCTCCCGATTCAGAAACTGAAGCCAGCAAGGGCGGGGCAGGGCCACGTGTCCCCAGCCTGCCTTAGGAGTGCGGGTAGGAGGGGGCCACAAACCGAGACGATCAGCCAGGAACTGTTTCCTGACTCAGAGGCACTGGCAAGTTAATGGCAAGAGTCCCCAGAATCAGATTTTGGCTCTCAAGCAGGTTGGGGCATTTTAAGCGGCTACCCTAGCTCCTCTCCCTAACACATTTACTCTGGCAAAAAAACTCTCCTTACAAAACTTAATAAAACTGAATGACGTGGAAATGACTGCAGTGCATGTGTACATAGAGGGACAGATTGAGAAAAGGCCTTTGATAAATATCACCACTGCTGAGGACCAATCAATTACCCAGTGTACAGAGAGAAACACGAGCCCAGAGAGATTAAGTATCTAACCTAAGATCACACAGCCAGGGCTTCCTGACATGACTTCTGGTGTAACTCATGGTAGGACACATAGCACAGGGAGTTCCTGAGGACACAAGTGAGGCCCTTTACCCAGCCTCATCTCCGTGAATAAGGACACTTTCACTTTGCTGGGGTCAGATGGAATGCTGAAAATGGCTCTGCCCAGCAGAGTTCTGTGGGCGCCACAGGACAGCTCCATCTCCACCCAGTTTTCACAGTGAGCTCCCTGTTGTTTGGAGTCAGGGGTGGGCCAACCCTCCAAAGGATCCTTTAGCTCTTCCACCAGTGGATATAACCAAGAGGGATCAGAGGACAAGGGAAGAGCTGTGTTCAAACATCAAACTATTCAAGACAGTAATTTCTAGTGTTTCTCTGAATGGGAGCACAGAATTTTTAAGGGCCCCTTATTAACATCTAGGATTCCATAGCACCTAGTTTGAAAAATGCTAGCCTAGAAGATGTTGACATGTCTTACTCTGAATGTCAACGCCTGGCACAAGTGGTTGTTCAAGAAATGATTTCTCAGTTGGGGTGACAAACTGGATTCCTGGTTTGGCCCTGAACTTTCAGCAGGACAAAGCCCACACTGGAATGCACTTGGCTAATTCTCCACCCTCCTCCCCAAGGCTGACTACCCCAGCCACACCCTCCCCTCTACAAGGCCTTGGCAGACAGTCGGGGCCTGCTGGGAAGGCAGGACAGAGTGATGATGGTGGCACAGCCACAGGATCTCATGAGAGCCTCACATAAGTCCGAATAAACTCCACTGTGCCCTCTCTGGGGCCCCTCACTTGGAATGTCGCTTCCTTTCAAAGCCTTGCACATAGGACTGCGTTTAAGATGAAGATGGCTCTAGACAGGGTTTCAGATCCAAGTTCAGCGACCGTGCCTCCTCATCCCCTGGAGGCTCAGCAAAAGCACTATGCTGTTACCATGACCCCTGAAGGTTGATTTTATTCTACTTTACAGACAAGAAACTGAGACCATGCTCAGAGACGGGTGAACCCAGGTCATCAGACTCTGTGTTCAAGGCTCTTTCTATGGCCCTCACTCCTGCTTAGCATTTGGCAGACAGGATTTTGATTGACTGTTTTCCGTGGTAAAGTGCCATTCTCCAGCTGCAGCATCAGCTCGGTAAAGGCAAGAGGTTCCCCAGCCTGCCTTAACAAGACTAGGCCCTAATAACCCACAGTAAATGTTGATGCTTCTCATGACCATCATGTCACTAGCCTATACACATCTATTCATGGCCACAAATTATTAAATGTGTGAAAACCCTCCCCAACTGAACTAATTCAAAGTAACTCTCATTCCCTGAGATTTTGTTTGCTATCAGAGAAGGCGAGTTCTAAGTTCTGCTGGTAGGGCTGTGAATGAAAATGTGAAGGCTCTAGAAGGCAGAGGCGGGGAACTGAGATGGGTTTGCCTCTGGGATTACAACAAAACCCACTGGGTACTGGCTTCTAGATTTGGGAGGTGAAGGTGGGGTTGGGTGGTGACAGGCCTTGAGCTACTTCCAGTCGAATCTCCCAGCTTTTTGCCCCCAAACTGGAATTGACAACCTTGGTCTATTTATTTGGCTTCATTTTGAGTAAGAAACACTGTTCCCTCATTCCCCACCTGACCTAATGATTTCTAAGTCTGATGACCACCAGACTGTGAAATATACATATACCCAGACACCAGCAGAGTTTAAGAGTAATCTGGGGACAAAATCCAGCAATCTATTCTGACAAACAGATGATCCTAATGTCCAGCTGGAGTTAAAAACCACTGCACTTTGCAACAGGTTTCTTTCTGTTTCTGGACTGAAAATCTTTGACTGCCCACCCTCCCCCTCCTCATTTTTCAGATTTGGGATCTTCTGACTTTTTCCGGAAGTCACAAGGCTGTGCCTGTTTTATCTGAGGAGATCAGAGACATGAGACTTAGGCTCTTCAGAAATTTGTTGCCAGGCTCTCTGGCAGACTCACCAGAACCGCTAGGTTATAAAACTTCTGGCTGCAAAGCAGACCTGCAAGGAGGTGGCACGTAGTAGGTGCTTGGTAAATATTGGTGGAATAAATATCTTCTAGCGGGTTGGTTATGTCTTCTGATATTGGCCTTCGAGCTTCTACAGAAAGTTGGCTATGCTGGTGCAGACTGGTGAAGGGGACTCTTCTGACTGCTGTGTAGTGTGTATCGGCTGATTTCAGTTTGCTCAACTTCACACAAGCCCCATACATTGGGCTAACAGATCCTCAAATGTAGTACATCAGCCACCACAGGTGGTCACTGACTCCCTACCACGTACCCATGAGTAAGCCATCTGGCCCCCACACTGTTATTTTTTTGGACAAGGTTTGATTTCAGCAGCAGAGATGGTTCTTCTGAGGTCTTGATATAGCCCTTGAATGTGTTTTAAAGGTACAATAAACAAAATATTCACATATAATACTCCATATGCAAGTGAGCAAGTAGACGACTCAAGCAAACACGTGTCATTTCTTTTTTGAACAGAAACAAAATTTAGGAATTTTTTTTTTTAAAAATCGGAGGGCAGGTTGATCTCATCTGAAGAATGTTCCCAACATTTCTGGCTTCCCACTAATGAGAAACTCAAGAGAGGCTGCATCACAGGAGCAGCACACATTCTGAAGACCAGTGCTCCCCCCATAAGAGGCGTGAACTCCAAGACCCTTTCCCAGCCACAGCAGTCTTGCTAGCAATACATTAAAAAAAGCCAAGAAAATCAACATTCCATCCACAGCCCAACTTGAGCACCCCCCACCCCAGGAATGCTATTCTTGGCAAGAGATCTTCCAAAGGAAACGACATCTGCAGAACTTCTAACTGTGAGGTCAGGGAAAGATGAGGCAGCTGAAAACTTTTCAGTCCTTTCTTAGATCCAAGTTACAGGGACCTAACAGAGCAGCAGGATGGGAGCAACCCTAGCAACTAAGGGCAAATGTCTCAGCGTCTTGACATTATCCCTTCTGAGTTCCATGGCAGACTCCGATGTGTCGTCAGGCTACAAAGAGTTTCCCATTTACCTGGCTGTTCAGTTAAACCAAAGGAGTTGATTAGTCCCCCTTAAAACCTACAGAGATAGGATTTGTAACTCAGCCTCATCCTATCATCAAATTTTATTAAACACATTTTGTAGCTTCTGGGGCAACAGCTATGAACTAGACAAAATTCCTGAGCTCAACAGATTCAAGCCTAATTCCTTGTGCCTATGCTCCAGAAATTGTCCTTGCAGACCACAAGCAAATTTATGGACAGACGGGTGAAGGAAGCTCAATGGCGATAATTCCTGGATATGACATCTAAAGCAGAGGCAACAAAATCAAAAACAAAAAAAATGTGGGACTACATCAAACTAAAAAGCTTCTGCACAAAAAGAAAAATCAACAAAGTGAGAAGACAACCAACAGAATGGGAAAAATTATTTGCAAACCAAGTATCTAGATAGAGGGGTTAACATCCAAAATATACAAAGAACTCAGACAACACAATAGCGAACAATTGATCCCATAAAAAAACGGGCAAAGGGGAACACTAATTCAAAAAGATACATGCACTCCTATGTTTCCGGCAGCATTATTTACAGTAACCAAGATACAGAAGCCACCCAAATGTCCATCAATAGATGGATGAAGAAGATGTGGCGTATATATACTATGGAGTATTACTCAGCTATAAACAAGACCGGAATCTTGCCATATGCAGTGACATGGATAGAGCTAGAGTATAATGCTAAGTGAAATAAGTCAGTCAGAGAAAGACAAATACCATTATGATTTCATTCATATGTAGAATTTAAGAAACAAATGAACAAAGAAAAAAAAAGACAAAAAAAAAAAAAAACCAGACTCTTAAATACAAACTGATGGTTGCCAGAGGGGAGGGACTGTGAGGAGGGGTGAAACAGAGAATCAAGAGTACACTTACTTTTTTTCTTTTAAGATTTTATTTATTTATTTGAGAGAAAGAGAGAGAGTGCGTGCGTGCACTCGGGCAGAGGGGGAGGGAGAGGGAGATAATCTTAAACATGTGGGGCTTGATCTCACAACTGAGATCATGACCTGAGCCAAAAGCAAGAGTTGGACTGAGCCACCCAGGCGCCCCTAGAGTACACTTATCTTAATGAGCACTGAGTAATGTGTAGAATTTCTGAATCATTATTTTGCACACCTGACACTATTAACACTGTTAAATATACTTCAATTAAAAAAATGGGCAAAGGAACTTAATAGACATTTTTCCAATGTAGATACATTACAGAAGACAGCCAACAGACACATGAAAAGATGCTCAACGTCACCAGTCATTAGGAAATGCACATCAAAACCACAATGAGACACCATCTCAAGCCTGTCAGAATGGCTATCATCAAAAAGACAAGATAAGAAATGCTGGAGGACGCCTGGGTGGCTCAGTTGGTTAAGCGACTGCCTTCAATTCGGGTCATGATCCTGGAGTCCTGGGATCGAGTTCCACATTGGGCTCCCAGCTCAACGGGGAGCCTGCTTCTCCCTCTGACCGTCTCCCCTCTCATGCTGTTTCTCTCTCTCAAATAAATAAATAAACAAATAAATAAAACCTTTAAAAAAAAAAGAAATGCTGGAGAGGATGTGGGGGAAAGGGAACCCTTGTGCACTGTTGGTGGGAATATAAACTGGTGCAGCCACTACGGAATACCGTATACAGAATCCTCAAAAAATTAAAAATAGATCTGCCCTATGATCTAGCTATTCCACTTCTGGGAATATATCTACAGGAAATGAAAACACTAAGTCAAAAAGGTATCTGTACCCACAAGTTCACAGCAGCGTTATTTACAATAGCCAAGACACGGAAACAACAATCAAAGATTAACGACTAAAGAAGCTGTGGTATCTCAACAAATGGTGCTGGGAAAACTGGACAGCTACATGCAAAAGAATAGAACTAGACCACTTTTCTGTATCATAAACAAAAATAAACTCAAAATGGATGAAAGACCTAAATGTGAGACCTGAAACCATAAAAATCCTGAGAGCACAGGCAGTAATATGTCTGACATCGGCCATGCCAACATTTTTCTAGATAGGTCTCCTGAGACAAGGCAGATAAAAACAAAAATAAACTACTGGGATTACAACAAAATAAAAAGCTTTTGCACAACAAAGGAAACAATCAACATTAACTAAAAGGCAACCTACTGAATGGGAGAAGATACCTGGCAAATGACATATTTGATAAAAGATCAGTATCCAAAATATAAAGAACTGATACAACTCAATTCCCCCAAAAAAACATATAATCCAATTAAAGAGTGGGCAGAACACATGAACAGACATTTCTCCAAAGATAGCCGACACACAAAAAGGTGCTCAACATCATTCATCATCAGGGAAATGCAAATCAGAACCACAATGAGGTATCACCTCACACCTGTCAGAATGGCTAAAATCAAAAAACAAGAAACAAGTGTTAACAAGTATTGGTGAGGATGTGGAGATAAAAGAACCCTCATGCACTGTTGGTGGGGATGCAAACTGGCGCAGCCACTGTGCATAACAGTTTGATAGTCCCTCATAAAGTTAAAAATAGAATTACCCTACTAACCAGAAATCACACTACCAGGTTCTCACCCAAAAAATACAAAAACACTAACCAAAGGGATACATGCACCCCTATGTTTATAGCAGCATTATTTACAATAGCCAAATTACAGAAGCAAACCAAGTGTCCACCAATAGATGAGTGGATAAAGATGTGGTACGTGTGAACACACATACACACTCAGCCATTAAAAAAAATGTAATCTTGCCATTTGCAACGACAGTGATGCAGCTAGAAAGTATAATGCTAAGCCAAATTAAGTCTGAGAGAAAGAGAAATACCGTATTACCTCACTCATCTGTGGAATTTAAGAAACAAATGAGGAAAGGAAAAGAAAGAGACAAACCAAGAAATAGACTCTTTAACTATAGAGAACAAAAACAGATGGTTACCAAAGGGGAGATGGGTGGGGGGGGGTGGGGGAAATAGGTATGGGGATTAAAAGTACACTTATCACGATGAGCACTAACTTAGAATTATGGCATTACTGTATTACTGTACACCTGAAACACTAAACACACTGTATACTGAAACACAATAGAATACTGTATGTTAACTATACTGGAAAATAAAAAACTTAATAAAGGAAGTTGTGGTATATATATGCAATGGAGTATTACTCATTAAAAAAACAAAACACACCACAAGGAAATCTTGCCATTAGCGACACCAGCAGACCTTAATTTAAGGGCATTATGCTAAGTGAAGTTAGAGAGAAGAATACTGTATGGTATCACTTATCTGTGGAATCTAAAAAAACATCAAACTCCTAAAAAGGAGATGAGATCTGCAGTCGGGAATGGAGGGGCGGCAGCAGTGCTGGAGCAAGGTGGTCAAAAGGTAACAACTTCCGGTCTCAAGTAAGTATTAGAAATGTAATATAACATGACCATAGGTAACACTGCCAAGTGATGCATATGAAAGTTGTTCAGAGAGTAGATCCTAAGTGCTCATCACAAGGAGAAAAAAAGTATTTTTGCTGCTTTTTATTCTATCTATGAGAGGGTGAATGTAATCATTTCACAACATATATACATAAGCCAAACCATTGTGCTGTACACTTTAAACTTATACAGTGACTTATGTCAATTATAACTCAAAGCTGGGGGGATAAAAAGAAGAGAGCAGGAGAAGAAGAAAGGGGGGAAAACCGGAGGGGGAGACGAACCATGAGAGACGATGGACTCTGAGAAACAAACTGAGGGTTCTAGAGGGGAGGGGGGTGGGGGGATGGGTTAGCCTGGTGATGGGTATTAAAGAGGGCACGTTCTTCATGGAGCACGGGGTGTTATACCCAAACAATGAATCATGGAACACGACATCAAAAACTAATGATGTAATGTATGGTGATTAACATAATGAAAAAAATGCATAGGGAAAAAAAAGAAAGAAAATCTTTCCAGCTGTTAAAATCCTGGTAGAGAAATCAAGTCCAGAGAAGGCTCCTCAGTTAACAGAGCTGAAATGTTATCTGTATCTCCCTCACCACTCTATCTTATCTAGCAACCTTTTGGGTACATCAACAGAGAATGTGATAAAGTCAACAGACACATCAAAAGTAAAGCAGTGTAAGTGGAAAAGAAAACATCATAACGTGTGTACCGGGTGGGGAGGGAAGGAGACTCCTAAAGGAAAATGGAAGACTTCACTGTCTTCCTGACCTAAGTCTCAAATACATTAAGAATCCAGGTTTGGCTCAATAAGCTCCCACCATGTGCTGAGCTGGATGCTGGGTATTTTAGACATATGCCCTCATAATTATTCTCACAACAACCCTGTTTATCTCCATGTTAGAGTGATGCCAACCTGCCTTAACAATGTCACAGATCTCTTCAGAGAGGCAAAGACTTGACTGAATTCAGGCCTGTGAGTTCATGTCTAGACTTGTTTGCAAGTTCCCATTCCAGACTTAGCATTTCAGAATCTTTAGGGGAAAGTGCTCAGAAATCTCTACTGAGTGGCTTAAGGGATGATTTTCATGATTAAGGAAATTTGAGAGGAAAAAAAAACAACATACAAACAAAATTTGTACTCCCTAAAGACATAGAGTCACTTTTTTGGTAAATGTAGGGACCCTTAGGAACCATGATGCTGTCTCAAGTAAGGGTGAGCAACACATTAAGGGACTTGCATGTAACTTATATGATATCTCTCCCTTTACCTTCTACAGATGGGGGAACCAAGGCTCATAAATTTTAAATGGCTTTCCCAAATTCACTCAGTTGTTACCTGGCCAAGCCAGACTGCCTGACTATAGCTCTTTCTACTAACACATTTTGATTGTTTCACACGTCAAAACTTTTTCTCCCTACTAGGCTATTGTTCAACTGAGCAGGCCCAGTGAATTTCTTACTGTGCTTATTATTAGTATAGAATATTATTAGCTCATGATTTGCTGTCATCTACCAGTTAACCTTTTGCAATATGCACCCACATTTCTGTGACAATCCACAGAGTTTATCATTTTTCCTGGGCTTTGGGTTAGAGGAATGGGAAAGGAATCTCATAATATGAAACCTTTGCCTGGCCTACCTGTAGCTCTCCAGTGGGGCAATACTCAGATGACCACACATTCCCAGCTGTGGTAAAAGATCTAAAATTAAGATTCAATATTATATGCTGTAAAATCAAAAAGGGTTCAAATGGCCTAATTACAAGTTTCCCTCCCAACTCTGCTCTTATGGATAAGGTTCCCTACCCTAAACCTAAACCCTCCTTATCAAAAGACTATACCATTCTTGCTCATTTCTGGGCAGCAGGTTTCAGTTCATGTCAGTCCATGGATTTATTCGAACAAGCCAATCACAATCACATCTTCCCACAGGAAGCAGGAGGCACCCCACCTTCTTGATATTCTAAAGCCTGCCTCCCTCCCAAAGCCCCCAGTTGTTTACTTGGTTGTTAAGTGCAACCCCCATGTGGCCTTGCATGGCGTGCAGTGTTCTTTTCCCCTTGGCTATGATTTTGTAAATAATAAACTGCTGTCTGTGCCATCCAAAAAAAAAATCCTAATTCTATACAGAGATCAAGTTTTCCTTTCTTACACAAACCCCCTATGACTACAGGAAGATGTACTTCAGGAGAAACCTAGGCACAAGGGCCACTACTCAAGCATCTATGCAGTTTCCCAAAGTACTACATGTCAACATCAGACAACCTGACAGACTAAATGGAAGGGGTTTAGGTAGGGGCCACAGAAAAAATGAGCCCTGCAATTAGGCCATGAAAATATAATTCAAAAATGTCATCTGCTATGTGATCAGTGAGATAACTGAGAAAGTGTTATCTAGAGATTCAATTCCTAGCAAAACCTGGATCTCTGCTGGCTGCTCCAAAACCTAGTCACGATTTAGATACACAGCATGAGGAACCCTCTCCACACTGAACTGTGGGCTGCTCAGAGCAAAGGCTGTGTCTAATCACCTCCATTCCTGATTCTAACCCAGTGCTGGCCACAGAGAATCTGCTCATGGAAGTGGCTGAGCCTATGCACATGAAAGAATGTTTTACTCTGTGAAAGACTGAGAACAGCAGTGAGCTCAGGTCTCTCCAAATTCAATGAAACTGGGGAACTGCCTGGAAGATTAAGGCTGCCTTTTCAGGTGTGGACACTTGCAGCTGACAGGCTACCAGGGCTGCCTCCTCATACTCCAAAGGCCCTCCAGAGTTCGCCTAAGATGTCCACTGCAGACAGGACTCCCCCTCTCGCCCCGCCCCCCAATGGTTACCCATGAGCCTTTAAATAGGGACCACATATACTCTGTTCCCAAGGGCAGGTTAGTATCTGGGTTCTTCTGTACTTACTGATCCTTCCTAGGAGTCATATGGCAAACGATCATTTCAGGAGCTGTAGAAGTAAAGGGAGCATCTGTTAAGAGACCACCCAACTGGAATGCATACCAAATCCTTCACTCTAAGACCTCAAAGTAGAAAGAAGCTAAAACAGGAAAGAAAAAATCAGCCACCATTCCTCGATATCCAATGGGAAAAAGCGTGGCTGACCACATGATTACTGAGCCCAAGCTTCATCTGCATAGCAAAAAGAACTAGAGGAAGCCAGAAAACCACCCTGGAGCTGGGAGTGTGAGGCCACAGGGTGCCAGAAATAAAAAGCAGGTAGCTGGAAGGAAGGAAGGATACTCCATTCTTCCTGCTCTCAGGCTCAAATTTCCCACCTAAATTCTCACCCCCAGAAAAGACACATGGACACAAGCCACCGTAAAAACTAGATTTGTATTTCTGGTTAGATTCCAGAATGGCAGAACTCAGGAGTTATACTATATTCAACCTAGTCCCCACCTCAGCTTGCCTCCCTCCCTCCCACAAACGTAACATTATACAAAACTATATTTACAGGAAAACCAGTTAAAAACTAAGGGTGTATACAAAAGTAGACAAGAGAGCCAGAAATATCAATGCAGGGAAAGCTTTGGGGAAGAGGGAACATCTTATTACACACCAGAACCTGGGATCAATGTATTATGTACTAGGCAGAAAGAAGCATAGCAAATTTCAGTGCCAATTTTAGGGGGAACCAGTCACTCCAGGGAAAGAGTGGATAGGAAAGACCTACTAGCTTTAATATTACAAAGTCTTAATTATCCAGCCACCCTTCTTCTGCCATATGGGTTCAGAGTCACGTGGTGGGGGAAACATAACAGAGTCTCTGACACAAGTCCCACAGGAAAAGGAAGGGTTCAGAAGGCATAGCGGGTCCGGATGTCCTCAAGCTTCTTGGACACCTCAGGTGGGGTTCGGTCCAGTTCTTCAGAGACGTTCTTCTGTTTGTTGGGCTCCATGGAGTTGAACTGCTCACAGAGATCTCCATCTATCACATTCTAAGACACAGAAAAGTGAGGAAGAAATAGGTCAGATACTGGAGCACCTGGGTGGCTCAGTTGGTTAAGCAACTGCCTTCAGCTCAGGTCATGATCCCAGAGTCCCGGGATCGAGTCCCACATCGGGCTCCCAGCTCAGCGGGGAGCCTGCTTCTCCCTCTGACCCTCTCCCCTCTCATGCTGTTTCTCTCTCTCGCGCTCGCTCTCTAATAAATAAAAACCTTTAAAAAAAAAAAAAAAAGAAATAGGTCAAATGCTTAAAGAAAGTGGCACATGCTAAAGCAGCTGCAAGAAAAGCTTTTATTCTCTCTCAGATATCTGAACCATTTACAGAGCCAGGAACACTACTCTAAGTTCATCCTTAGTGTCCCGCGTTCAGAGTAGCAAAACTGGGTGAAGCCTCTTCTCTGGCTGTGGTCTGCCCCGGGGGAAGAGGTCCCTGAAAATCACTAGCCATTCCTCTCCCCCCTCATTCCTGCCTCCATCAATCCACTCCTTTGATGCTCCTTCATTCAGGACTGTTCTAACTTTTAAGGGAGGGAGGGCCAGAGAAAAGACAGTTACATAGGGTGAGGATGCCCCCTTTCAACCCAGATTTCCAACAAAGACAAACCTTAACAGGGAAGTAATAGGAACGAAAGCTGAGGTGGTCTCGCCCACAGAGAGGGGGATGCTCAGACCGTAGGTGCATTTCTACATGTTGGAAAAAGTCATGGTCCTGGTGGAAGAAACAAAAAAATTTGTCACTAAAAGAAAAAAGGGATTTCAACTACTAGCCTATGGTTTCCAGAAGCACAATGAACAGACAAGCCATTGATTTTTTTTTTTTTACCATCCAAAAAGATGTTAACTATCCAACTGCTCCTCTGACAACCACAGGTTTTCCTGCTACAAGATACCTAAAACCTGAAAGAAACCCCACCTGTATTTGCAGAACACAAGAGAACACCACATGTAAAGACCGATTCGTGAAGTCAGATTCCTGACCCCAGCTTCCTTAGCTGGAATGACATAAACCCAATTCAGCCAATCCTAGAGTTGACTTAAGGAGTCAGGAAGTACACAGTCTACATCACTGTAGTGATGATCATTCCTAGTCCGTGGGGTGTGATTCTAGGGCTTTGGCCTCTAACTAATCCTATACCCACACCAGAACTGAACCAGACCCGGGGTGCCTGGGTGGCTCAAGTCGCTTAAGTGTCAGACTCTTGACTTCAGCTCTGGTCATGACCTCAGGGTCCTGGGATCAAGCCCCATGTTGGGCCCTGTGCTCAGTGGAGAGTCTGCTTGAGGATTCTCTTTCCCTCTCCCTCTGTCCCTTCCCCTGCTCTCTAAAATAAATAAATAAATCTTTAAAAAAGAATTAAACCAAACCTCGTACAGTATAAAAACAAATGGCTTGGGTGGGGGGATCAGGATTCCTATCTTCCCAGGTACTTCTGTCACCTTATAAAATTTCCAGAACATGCCTAGCTACATGTGGGGACAAAAGATTTGCCCTTTTAGGCTGATTTAGCACCAAGAAACAACCCTGTGAAGGCAAAGGCCAGAAGAGTGTGGGAGATTTCACCTCATGGGATGTGAATGGGACAAGGATTCCAATTCCTCCTGACAAGGTGGTATAGACAAGTGATTCTGAGCCTCCAGGGATCAGTGTGGTCTTCTGTAATGACAGCACTGTCTCGCCCACATGGTAGTTCATGATCACCTCTGCCTGTAAGTTGAAAACAGACTAGTAACTGTGTGTGCCCTCCGGACCTGTTCTAGATTCCCAAGAGCAAGCAGTGCCTCCAAAGGGCAGATTTCACCTTCTTTTAAATATAAACAATACTAACATTTAAAAATACTTTAGAATGTTCTTAACGTTTACTTGAGATTAATGTCCTCACAATGCTGAAGTTAGATCATTTCTGGTAAGTCCCACACTGGGCTCCTTGCTCCGCAGGGAGCCTGCTTCTCCCTCTGCCTGCCGCTCCCCCTGCTTGTGAGCTCTGACAAATGAATAAATAAATCTTTAAAAAAGTCCAGAGTTGCTCTACTACAGAAGCATATGCCTACAGGAGAAAAGTAAAGAGCCCAGAACAACCCCTCAGAGAAGAGCTGGCTAAAATCAGGAATGACCCTGTGCAACAATTTTTTCCAAGGAACACACTACGCTCTAGTCACTGCTAAAATGTCTTGGAAAAATTCCATTTTGCAGTGATAAACATGGAATGGTGACTTGGTCATTGTACATCAAGCCCAGCATCTAACCATCAGAGGCTATGAAAAGGATTTCCATGTGCAGGAGAGTACTCAGCATAATCATGTGCACTGTAGGTAGCTGACTAAAAAAATGTTCCCTCATTGTGGGTCATGGGGAACGTACCCTGAAGGCTGGCACCTCTCCTTCAGGGTCCCTTCTGCAATCTTACCTTCTGAGAGGCCCCGTTGAGCAAGCCCCGGTCCCACAGGGCTTTGTTTCCTGTGGGATCCTCATCCACTTCGTCATTGGTGTTAGGTGGGAGCCTCACCTACAAGGAAGTGACACAAGTCACAGGACTGGGTCGTGCACCAACTCATCTGGATCACCAAGCAACATGTTTGCCCCAGATCCTTGACAAAAGCAAGCCTGGGACACCACCTTCAGCAGAGGCCTGAGCCTGTCTCCTGCAACCTGGTGTCTAAGTGACAACCTCAAGAGATTCAACCCATGAGCAAGGACAAAACAAAGGCTATAGAACAAAAACGAGAGAAGTCAAACTGGGCTTAGAAAGAGAAGCCAAAATTCTTGCAAAAGTAAAAAGTAAGTATTACTCTTTAGCTCAAGTGAAACCTATCATCACTATCAAATCATATTCCATAAGGAGGGATGTGGACCAGTAGGTGGTGAAGGGATGGGGGACACGGGATTCTAAAAGACTGATAAGAATGGGGCGCTTGGCTGGCTCAGTAAGTAGAGTATGCGACTCTTGATCTCAGGGTTGTGAGTTTGAGCCCCATGTTGGGTGTAGAGAATATTAAAAAAAATAATAATAAAATCTTTAAAAAATAAAAATAAATAAAAGACGAGTAAAGAGGGCTTGAAGAGGGCGCCTAGGTGGCTCCGTTGGTTGAACATCTGACTTCAGCTCAGGTCATGATCTTAGGGTCCTGGATCAAGTCCCGCATCGGGCTCCCAGCTCATGGGGGAGTATGCTTCTCCCTCTCCTTCTGCCCCTCCCCACCGCCCCCGGCCTGCTCATGCTCTCTCTCAAAAATAAGTAAAATCTTAAAAAAAAAAAAAAAAAAAAGAGGGCTTAAAGAACACAAAGTTTCCTTTTTAAAACTGGCCTTACTAGGACTGAATTTTATACCTATTTTCAGTTTCCATATTAGAGATCATAGTCCTGGGTCCTTGACTTTACCACTGAAAAGAGCCAGCTTTCCTACACATCAGTGTAACCCATGTAAACATCAACTCACCACACAAATGTTACCAAACTTGTCTGCCCCAGCCACAGTATCATAGTCCAGGAGGCTAGCTGTAGTGACCCATCGTGGGTAAGTATCATCGGCGAAAATGATAAGCTGGTTCTCATTACGCTTATATCGAACCCAGATGAAACTTTCTTGGACATCAGACACAATTACCCTGTGTCCAATAGTCTGGATCCCAGAGATGTAGTTGGCAATATGCTGGGGAAAAACAAGGACATCAATGGGTATAACCTTGAGATTCAGAACCCAGAGAAAGTCCAGCTTCCCCTGACTGTAATGTATATACAGAACCTATAGAATGGCAGTCAACAAATTCCTAAAAGATGGAAAAAGAGCTAACTGGTTTTAATACAGTGGAAATGTATGCTCAATTCTCACAGTTAAATACTCTGTAGTAGCAAACAGGACAGAAATCTGGTTCTTAGTGTGAAGAAGTCAAGAAACCCACCTAACTTCTGTCCTTCTCAAGTCTCAAAGGCCTAATTAATTCTAAGGCTGGAACTGAGGAACTACAAGGTCCTAAAAAGTCATAGGATTTTAAGTTACTGTCCACCATCCCGCCAATGTTTCCTCCTTCCTCACTAGCTAGTTCTGAGGCCCTGTACCAGCATATTTACCTTGTTCTCACACTTTCGGAGTAACTTCTTCTTCCCCAGGTCATAAACTCGCAGAAGCTTCCCCACACCAATCAACACCCTCCCCTGGAATGGGGCAATGGCAGCAGGGACCTCTTCCACTGGAGTCTGTAAGAAGAAAAGCAGGCAATGCAGCTATGAGAACACCAGCCAAATGCTAGCCCCACCCTCCTGACCCAAAATGTCTTTACAAGACAGACAATGAGTGATCACCTTTGGCTCGTCAGAGAAATAAACCACACATATAACAGTCTCTATGAACAGGTCCCACACACTGCACGTCACTCAGCAAACAGATCAGTGCAACATGTGAAAGGAAGCCCTGACGCCCAATGAATGTGGTCTCAGAGCCCGTGATAATTCAACTGTTGCCACAAACAGCAAAGCCTAAATGTTGGAGAAGTGACTGCTGCTTGTGGAGGGATGGGAAAGGAGTGCTAGTGACAAGTGACATCTTAGTTGTAAGGGAGATACAAGGACTTTAGCACAAAGAAATGAGTAATTCCTTCCTAGAGGACACTCCCCTGTGGAAGGCTGAAGGAGCTATGTGCATGTGCTGTCCATGTGGAACAAGAACAGGACTTCTTTCCCCCTTAATTTAAAAACTGTGATAAAATACACACAAAGCTTACCATTTTAAGCATTTTTAAGTGTACAATTCAGTGGCATCAAACATTTTCAACGTTGTGCAACCATCACCACCACCCAGCCCCAGAACTTTTCCATTTTTCTAAAGGAAAGTGTATCCATTAAATGCTAATTCTCCAGAAAATATTAATTCTTTAGAACTGTTGGATTTTAAAAAAATAAAAAAATAAAAAAGAACTGTTGGATTTTGGTCACAAATTGGCCACCAGGGGCCAATTCTGCATGCACCTACGGCACCACTGTGGTTGGTTAGCACGCAGGCCTCCTGTGGGACTCCCAGGCAGTAGAGCTTCATTGGAGCATGAAAGCCCCAGCACTTTCTGTGTGCCACCAACAGATGGAACATAATCAATCTGGCTCCCAAAATGGTCACCAGAAGACCTGACCCACAACTTAACCAGAAGTGGGAGAGCCCAGTAGGACCCAAGATCCAACAGAACCAATGGCTGGTTCCTACCTTGTGCAAAAACTCCAGTTTTTCCCCATTGTTCACGAGCTTGTAGGTATAGACAAAGCCCCCTGCTACAGACCTGGGGTTGAGGATCAGGTCTTTGGCCACGCCCACCAACACATACCAATCATCACCAGTGTTGGAGAACCTGCACACGGCCACACTGCAAACAGAGAAAGAAACAGGAATCAGGCACTAGTTACAGCACAGAGAATTCCCATTCCAGCCCTCAAAACCCTGGATGTCCTGAGCTCCTTACCTAAAAGCGGCCTCATTCTGTTCTAGCTGGACAAGATCCAGCGTGTTCCCTTGAATAGGATTCATCACGCGGATCACAGAGGCCCACTGCCCATTGCCAGCCTTAGGAGCTCCGAAAATGGACTCAGGGAGGTTTTCGTTGAGGAACGCTGCTGCCATCTCTGCAGCGAGCTCCCGCTCATCCTCCCCTGCTGCTTCTACCATTTCCTAAATAAAAAAACAAAATCACACACAAAAACGGAAGAGATGGTATACTCAGAGGTGGGTGGTGGGTGAAAAGCAGACAAGCAGTGCAACACCTCCAGGTGGACTTCATTATCATATAAGTAGAAAAGTCTTCGGGCCAAAACCAGAGTTCCCAAAATGAAGATTAAAGGGAGAAGTGTACAGACAAGGGGAAGAGAGAAACCACTAAAGGGGAAACCAGGTACTCCATTCTTTAATGCCATAAAACCTAACATCGGACTATGGCAAATACATGGCACGTAGTCTGAGATACATAAGATGAAAACACCACTTTTCTACCCACCCCCTCTGATTTCCCTTACTACTACTCCTTGTCTCATCTCTTCCAGGCCAGACACAGTTTTACATGGTGGAAGCTATTTGTTTTTATTGCTGGGAAATGATTTCTGGAAAGAACTGAAAGCTGTCTCCTTTGGGCTTGAATCCAGGAAACACATACACAGACTGTTTGGGAAGCTCAAGGACTGAAGAACTCTGTTCCAGAAGAAAAGCTGGGTACTGAATAAACCCAGGTCAGTGTATTAGTCCCGAGTCAAAAAAAAACCTCTAAAACCAAGGATTGAGGCAAAGGGCTCCGCTTAAAGGGCCTGACAAGAACCTGGGTCTTTTTTAAAGCAACAAAGAATGTAATCAGCAATTACACGAGTTTAAACTTTTCAACAAAATTTCACAGGAATGCCTTTTAATTAAACCCTGAAGGTCAGTCTCATTACCTCTGCCATTTGCTGCTTCCTCTGAGCTTTTGTTGCCTCAGTGTAGGCATTGTGGTCCGTCTCAATGATGATAAGGTTGTTACTCTCAGGGTGAATGACAAATTTCCTAGGTGTGTACTGCAGCGGAAAGGCTACTTGATTGAAGACAGCACCTAGCTTCTCCAACGCTAAAATCCTATGGGGGAAAAGACAGGAAATTAATAGATCACTCACTCAGGATCTAGAAATGCCTAACAAAGTAGTCCATGATCAGTCACAGAAATGCATCGATCCCTAAAAGCTCTAATGTTGGCATTATTCCTCTTTTTTAAAGATTTTATTTATTTATTTGACAGAGACAGAGAGACAGCGAGAGAGGGAACATAAGCAGGGGGATTGAGAGAGGGAGAAGCAGGCCTCCCGCTGAGCAGGGCGCTCCATCCCAGGACCCTGAGATCATGACCTGAGCGGAAGTCAGATGCCAAACAACTGAGCCACCCAGGCGTCCCAGCATTATTCCTCTCTTTGGAGAGAAACATTAAATCAAATATTTTACCAACATTTGAGTGACGAAATTAAGTGTTTAAGCATCAAAAGTTGTCATTCTGCAAGAAAAAAAGTATCACATAAAGAAAACCAAACCAAAACCAGTGATCCTTCAGTTTTGTTTCTTCTAATCCAACCCACATACTGATCTGTTTTATAAAGGCACCCTATCACGCCAACAAGCAGATTCTAAGCAGAGAGAACACCTGCTCTCAGGAAGACACACAAGATAGGAGGAAGCACAGATATTCCTATGCTGTACTCCTCCTGAGAAAATATGAGGCTAGTCAGCATCTGTCTAAGTAGAACTTACACCACTGGTGATACCCAACAGGACTTCAGGCAGTTTTCAAATGGACTTTAAAAAATATAATTCCTTAAAAAATAATTAGCCTTTGTGTGCCAAAGGACATCATCAAGAACGTGAAATGACAATCTACAGAATGGGAGAAAATTAGCAGAAAATACGTGCAAATCTTATCTGATAAGGGGGTTACAACTAGAACATATAAAGAACTCTTACAATTCAGTAACAAAATAATGACCCCGTTAAAAAATGGGCAAAGGACCTCAACAGACAGTACTCCAAAGGAAAATAGCAAGTAAAAACATGCTCATCATTAGGTATCAAAAAAAACGCCTATCTAAATCACAATGAGATACCACTTCACACTTAACTAGAACGGGTAGAAACAAAAAGTCAAATAAATGCACGTGGGTGAGGATGTGAAGAAACTGAAACTCTCAGACCTTGCTCGTGGAAAAGCAAAACAGCTTTCTAAAGCCCCTTTAGAAAGCAGTCTGGCAACTCTTCAAAAAGTTAAATATAGAGTTAGCACATGACCACACCATTCCACTCTTTCAGATATATACCAAAGAAACATGAAACATGAAACATGAAAATATATGCCCCCACAAAAACTGGTGCATGAATATCCGCAGCAGCATTATTCATAAGTGGAAGTGACTAGTTCTGACAGTAAGTACTCTAAACGCTGTTGTTTCCAAGAGTTCTGCTGTTAACTACTTCACACAATGGCCTTCCCTGTTCTGGGGAGGAAATGCTCTACTGCTACAAAGTGAAAAAATCTGTGGGTGTGTCTAGATTTATATGAATTCGGAAGAGAAGGAGCACCCATAAATAATGAGAATGTCCATGAATGAGGCAAGGTCTTGACTGGCAGAGATGTGTGTGGGAAGCATGCCAGGGTACAGAGAAAAAAAAAAACATGAGGCGAGAGCAATTCTGCTGGAAGAGAAGGTACATGAAGGTGTGAAGGTTATAGAGAGAGAGAACAATGACTGAAAAGATCCTGAAAGGTGCTGCACAGAAATCTGGGAGTTCACTTGGTAAGTCATCCACTTAACAAGAGGCTATATATATAGTTCCTCTTGATAGGGTTCCTCTTATGAATAGCCAATAGTTACAACCAGGACATGTACACAGGTGGCATTAAAAGATGAAAAAAGAAAAAAACGAAACCCAAAACTTGAGAAAGTCAAACCGAATAGCTTATTTTTCAAACTGACTAGACATCTTGCAGTATAATAGTGCTCACTCCAACATAATCAGCATAAATAACAGTCCGTCAATTTGCAAAAGGCCTAAATAATTTATACTGAGGTTAAAATTGGACGACGTAACACTGCAAATGACAGGACCAAATGAGAAAAAGTTATCAGTGATCCAATGCCTGCCCGCTCTAAAACTAATCTAACAGTACTGCCCTGGAAAACAAGACGATTTAATCTCAAGGAAACTGTACTGCTGAGTATATTAAAACTTGGCCCTGAAAACCTAAACAGAAGCTAAAACTCCAAACACCGAAACTTGGCTACCAGGTACTTAAAATCCTGAGCCAAATGATTGTTTCAGTTGCAACACTCTAGTGCTGTGGTGAAGAGTCGGCTCTCTGCCATCACTTCGTTAACTTCTTCCAACACTCTGACAAAACAACAATCCCAGTCATTGGCAGAAAGGATTCCCACTGGGCTTGAACCGTGGGACTCTCACCTCAGGGTATTGGTGGAGATGGCCACAATACCTTCAGGACACTGTTCAGAGGCGAAGCCAGATGCGAACTCCAGGGTCTCATAAGACAAGGGGGTGAGATGGAAACGAGACTGGTAGGAATAGCTCAACCACGATCGGCTTGACATGGCCAACACCTGAGGAAAGAGAAACATTCCAATAAGCTTGGGAAAAAAACAAACATAGAATGCTAACCACAGACCTTATCTGCAAATTTCAGTGTGCACAATATCCCAAGGAATTTTAGAAACCTAAAAGTCTACCTTAAGAAAAAAGAGAACCAGGAGCGCCTGGGTGGCTCAGCTGGTTAAGTGTCTGACTCTTGATTTTGGCTCAGGTCACGATCACAGGGCTGTGATTCCAGCCCCACGTCATGCTCCGCACTGAGTGTGGAGCCTGCTTGAGATTTTCTCTCCCTCCCCATCTGTCCCTTCCCCCTCATGCATGCATACACTCTCTCCTCCTCTCTAAAAAAAAGAGAGAGGAAAGAGGACTGGAGAAGAGGCAGTATGGCTTAGTATTTGCTAAAAGCATGGGCTACGAGCTGTATGACCTAATCACTCAATCTCTCTAAGCCTCAATTTCCATATGTGTAAAATGGGAATACTATTACTAAGACTGGAGGGTTTCAAGAATTAAATGCAGGGCGCCTGGGTGGCTCAGTTAGTTAAGCGACTGCCTTCAGCTCAGGTCATGATCCTGGAGTCCCTGGATCGAGTCCCACATCCGGCTCCCTGCTCAGCAGGGAGTCTGCTTCTCCCTCTGACCCTCTTCCCTCTTGTGCTATCTCTCATTCTCTCTCTCAAATAAATGAATAAAATCTTTAAAAAAAAAAGAATTAAATGCAGTTAACAAGTAAAGAACTAGCACAGCACCCAGCAACAATAACATTCTTAGCTACAAAGAACACAATGTTTCCCAACCTCTTTCACATTACACAGTAAACCCTGGTAGTGATATAAGGTTGCTCATGGGTAGTGGTACCCTAGATAAGATTTCTAGCTACCTCTCAGTCTGCTCCATTTGCCCAGCCTAGAGCTGAACAGATTGATATCCTATTCCACCCATACCGAAACACAGCTCAGTGCCATGAAAAGGTCTGGATTAAGGGACCCAAGACTTCCCATAGGAAAGAAACTAATTAAGAGAGAGCTACTATCAAACTAACTATATATGGGTGAATTAATGAAAGGAAAGCTTATTCCAAAGGAACTTTTCTCAGCTGATGCCACTAATGTCCAAACATGCTGCCTGCCCTCTTCATTACTTACTGCCTCCTGGCCTTGCATCCGGACACGAAAGAGTTTCACAGGACGGGACCCGAGGTACCTAGTGCGGGTGTCAGAAAGATCCCCAGTGACAGGGTCCAGGACAGTTCTTAGCAGCACACCATTCTAATAAAAAGGAAAAAGAGTGGGTGAAGCCTACTCCTAATGGTAGCTCCCTTGGCTACTTCACAGAATATGTAAGTTCAGAACAAGTGGAAGGAAATGACTTGAGGGTTTAAAGAATATCCTAATAATCAGCCAGCCACTCATTCACTCTCACTAAATCACTCAACTCAAATAGTTACTGAGCATTTACTAAGTGAAAAGCACTTACTTTTCACTACATATCTATTAAAATTCTTTCTGCCATGTATGTTAAACGCTTATTTATAATTTTAAATTTTAAGATACATGCATAGTGGGGCGCCTGGATGGCTCGGTTGTTAAGCGTCTGCCTTCGGCTCAGGTCACGATCCCAGGGTTCTGGGATCAATCCCTGCATCGGGCTCCCTGCTCAGCAGGAAGCCTACTTCTCCCTCTCCCACTCCTCTGCTTGTGTTCCCTCTCTCCCTATATCTCTGTCAAATAAATAAATAAAATCTTTAAAAAAAGAAAAGATACATGCATAGTTAAGGGGTGCCTGGGTGGTTCAGTCAGTTGAACGTCCGTCCTACTTAGTTTTGGCTCAGGTCATGATCTCACGGGTCGTGGGATGGAGCCCCGCATCAAGCTCCCTGCTCAGTGGGGAGCCTGAGGCAAGATTCTTTCCCTCTGCCCCTCCCCCAACTCATGCATGCACTCTTTCTAAAATAAATAAATATAAAAAAAAAAAAGATACATGCATAGTTAAAAAAACAAGGCCTGTTGTGGTCTCTAAATGCCATTTCTCCTAAAGAGAGTAAGACTCTTAAGAAAAACAGCTACTTCAGGTCTGGGGCAAGAATATTCCAGGTGTATACAGGGGCACTCTGTTGTATCAGAAGGAAGCACCCAAAGATAACAGGGTACGTTAAAAGGACAAAGGAACTAACTTCAAAAGGGAACTCCTACTCATCTAAAATGAGGCAATTTAGCATCCAAAAATGAAAAGACCATAAGAGTTTGAAGCACACATATATAAAAATCTCCACGTTCATACTGTTATAAAAAAAATTATTTCATCAGTCCCCACTTGAGATTGCTGTGGCACCAACTCCTTACTGCGAAAATAGATGAACAAAGGGGAAAAAACAAAGTATTTATTCTTTCCCCATATGAACTGTATTTTGGGATAAGCAAATTTTGTCTTTAGAGAAAAGTTCCAGCTTACGAAATGAAGAGTGAAACAGAAAATCATTTCTCAATCCCTAATGACATAATCAACCTAGGCAATGGGCATCGATTGCTGCTACTAGGTAAAAGGTTGACAGGGAGCAGATAATTTAAAATAGATACAAACACTCTAACACCACTAAAAGTAGGATAACCAGACATTACATGCGCCTCCTGATGTGATATAACAGAAAGAGCCCACTTATAAAACATTGTCCCCCACAAAAATATTAAATCTGAATCTAATCAACCGCTTCATCTGTGCTTTCCAGTTCTATAATCATCAAACCACACGTGGCTAGCCAGAATCGTGATGTGCCATTAAGTATAAAATACAAAATATCAGATTTCAAAGACTTTTCAAAAAGAGAGAGCATAAATATCTTAATTTTTATACTGATTACACATTGAAATGACATTTAAAATATTCTGGGTTAAAGAAAACATTAAAATTAACTTCATCTGTTCCTTTTTTGGGCTACTGTTGTATTTAAATTACACATGTGGCTTGCATTATATTTTTAATGGACAACATGGTCTAGATCCACCCACTAGTTAACAGGAAACAGAGTAGATAGACAAACATTAAACACACAAGGAAAGACTGCCAAATTCAGAAGGTGGAAATTCTTCAAAATAAATGATCTGGATTCTTTAAAAAAAAGGGGGGGGTTGGAATTATTAAAAGAAACAAAAGAATAGGTCATGCAGATGAAGCAAACTGCAGATAGCTTTATGCAGATCCTAAGTAGAACCAAAGGTAAAAACATTTTTAGAAAAACAAAAACAAAACAAACCAAGAAAAGCCAGAACATGAACAAGATATCAGATAACTGAAGAACTATTGTGCTGGGCATGGTAATAAAATTGAGGCCTAAAAAGAAAACAACCCGTACATCTGTTAGAGCTACATTCTCAAGTATTTATAGATGAAAGGATAAATCATCTTGGATTTCCTTTATCATACTTCAGAAGAAAGAAAAAAGGGGGAATAGATACAAGAACAGTAGAATGTTGGTAACTATTAAAACTGGTGATGGGTACATGGAGGTTTGTTACATTAGTCTAACTCCTGTGCAGTTTGAGAAATTTGTAAATTAGGAAGTAAAACTAAAAAGCAAAAAGTACCACAGGGCTAGATTATTTACCCAGGGGGTTGAACAAATAATCATTAAGGAAAATGAAAAGTATATAGTCAAAAACCGATGACACTATGCTATCCTTAGGCTCCTGCTTTTCATGCGATGAAGAGCCCCACTGCTTTGACAATAGGGCACATCCAGGGGTCCTTTATGACTAAAGGAGCCCATTATAAACCAAGAGATATTAGTTTCAAAAAGCTGCATATTGTGAGAACTGCAAAGGACTCTTGAGGAACCCCTCTAGTTTTGACCCAGAGCAGTGATCACAACACAACTGTATCAAAGACTCTTCAAAAACTTTGTCCTAGGCCTGACTTGTTCTAATAAGAGCTGAGAGAAATGGAACACACAGTAGCACCCTTCACTTTTCATAAGGTGGTAAACTGAAAAGGCACAGCAAATGTCCGTATTGAACAGGGACTGCACAAAAGCTAAAGGGCTGATACAATGTGAGCCTTGGATCTCTTACCTGTAACCCAATATTCAGGTACAAGAAGCCAATAGAGCCCCTCTCACCCAACTCATCTTGCTTCTCAGTCCCACCCATTTCCACAATACACAAGGACTCAGGCTGGGCTGGGAGAGCCTGCATGCTCAGAGGCTGCAAACAGTCCTAAGGAGGAAAGAGAAAAGAATTAAAACATAGGAAATGACCAATTTTGGAAAAATCTACCCAGAGAAATCTAATTCGAGGAATGGAGAAATTAACTTTCTCGTGGACGGGGAATCCTACAGAGTAAGTTCTAAGTGGATTACTACTAGTTAGTTAAACCAAATCTTAGAATAAACTCTGGAGAGAACCATGCTTTCCCTTCCATAGAAGTGGATAATGGTAGAAGTAAAAATAAGCAAAAGGCACCTAATCTTAAAAGCCATCCCAGAGCCAGTCCAAGTCCTTTTCTGCAAACGGTCTTGGGTTGTTTTTTAACTATAAAAGGGAGTCAAGGCTTAAGGCAAGAAAGCACTTAGTAGTCTGGGATCAGGATCTTTAAAGTACCGCAGAAAACTCCTGAGGTGTGCTGCTACAATAATCAGAAGCAGCAGGTGCTGACTGCAGGGGCTAGCCCAGCTGATCCCAGAAACACCCATCAGGAGTGCGCCAGCAGCTCAGGTTCCAATGGGAAGATCCTTGAAGTCAAGGGTAACACTCACTGAGGGATCCAGAGAGATGATTCTGACAGTATTGTCCACCAGCCCCACAGCCAGGAAGCGAGACCGCTGCTCTCCAGGAGGCACGTTGGCCAGACTCATGCATACCACATCTGCCGACATCTCCTTCCGCTCTGTGTATTCATTCAGCTGTCCTGACTACAGAAGTAACAAAGAGAAAGGTGACAAACCACTCCAACTTGCCCCTAAACCCTGGGCCTGGGAAAGGAAGAGGTACTGTTCAATTCCTTTTTGCTTCCTCTCACCTCTCTTACTATCAGCAATGACTAAGAATTTCTCTACTTAAGGTCCCAAGACTGAACTCTACAGGCTAACAGCAAGCAAAATTACTGACAAGACAATCAAGAGACAACACAATTATCCTTGTCTTGGACAAATACAACATGCCACAAATTTTCTAAAGCAAACCTAGTTCTCAGGAAATAGAAACATAAAGAACTGTTTATCTGTTCATGAAAATACTCTGGGTAAGAGAGAGTTCAAATATGGAACTTAAAGACAAAGAAATCCCAACCAGAGGTACAGTTAGACTACCAGGTTGGCCACATCCAGAAACTAAGAGCATGATAATTAAGTATACCCAACATGCTTCCATACAGAAAAGCAAAAGAAAATTTCTGAAATGGCTTCAGATTATAAAAATTAAAACTTATGGTCAATATTTGGTGGAAAAGTAGAGTGTGAAGGGCAAGAGAAGCAAGTATTTCACTGCTAGGATGGGATTTCATAACTCCAGTTAGACTTAAGACATGAACTTACCCTTCCCACCCCACCCCCACCGGGCCAGACTGGCTTATGTACACTTTCCCTCTTGAATTCTCCTTGTCAGTATCATCTAGATACTAGACTACAACTCTCATCTTTACCTCTGGACCCTTATACTAAGTCCTACAATGAATGATAAAATAACATACAGGATCCATCTCAAAATAGACCAGCTCTCCTCCTGTCAGGGCGATCACCACCTGTCGCTGGTTCACTGCACATTTCACAATCGTTTTCTTTCCAGGGGTCTTCCACTCATTGACTCTCTTGTCTGCTCGTATGTGCCGAATGCCATCAGGATACACCTAGAGTCAGTGACCAGAAGGAAACTGGACTTTAGCAATGTGACTCATTGCTCAGCATGACCCACACACCTAACAGATCGGTCACTCTTGTCAGAACTGGAGCCACTGCATTTAAGTCATCCTTGGGTCAATGACAAAAAGGGAGTTACTAGGCCCTGGACAGGTCAACTTAAAACAAGTTCATGTTTGCAATGTCCACTTCAAAAGAATTCAAAGCTCATTAATGTGAGCATAGCAGCCTACACCACAATGAAAGGACAAAGTAAGGTAAGTAACTCTCTGGGAACCTCACCTGCACCAAGGCATCATCTCCTAACAACGAGCAGGACAAGGTTGGGGTGGTGCCCAGGAACCCAGAGTCAGTCACTTCTTCCACAGTCTCTCCGATGGACAACACAAGTGTGGCATTCACGAAAGACACAATGATGTAGGCATCAAACTCATCTGCAAAAGGGAAGATAAGAGGAAGTGGTTAGCTAAGAACTCATTAGTTACAAAGCTAACTGAGACATACTATGTTTTCTCTTCAGAAACCTTCCAAGGCACTTCTATGTGTAGCCATCACACACACACACTCATGTGGCAAACGGCACAGGATGATCCAAAAGATAATTGAAGGTTGTAACAGCTGACAGATATACTTTGCTTCCTTAAATGCCTAAATACATTCAGAGTAGATATACCCACCCCAATACCTCCGAAAGCTAATTTTTCTTGAGACATTTGCCGGAAAAATGCAAGAAGACAAAGCAGGGTAACCAGGCAGGACAAAGTTCTGAATACTACGATATTTATATATAACCGAAGCTAGAGCTTGCTTATTTGTGCCAGATGCAAATCACAATTCATTCTTAAAGATAATCCTTATAACCAAGAAAGGTCCCCAGCCTCTTCCAAAAGAAGCTTATGTGGGAACACAAGACCTAATGAATAAAACAGATTATTTAAGCTTCAATGAGACTATCTTTCTCAGGTTCATAACTGAGAATCCCAGGATGTCCCAATAGGAATGAGATAAGAGCATTAACCAGGAAGTGGGGGGTGGAGGGGGGCTGTTTATATTGTCAGTCCTTGACCTCTCTACTCTCATTATTTAAAAATGCAACTATCTAGTGGTCATGAGCAACCCTATTAGTATTTGCTTTTCATTTAACAAAACATAGTTATGGATAAACAAACACTAATGAGTTTGTCAGAGGATCTGAATACAGGCAATCCCAGAAGATTCTCATACAGATCCCATAGTTAAAGGCCACCTATTTCCCATATATGCCATCCTACACATAAAACAGCTTCTGTGTGTCTCCCACATCCAGCATAATGTTGGGCATACAGCTTGATAAATGCTAAAGAAAGTTATATTTTTCAGAAAGGATTGAGATTTCCCTATTTTACATTTGAATTTTCTGTATCAATTCCCCTTTCCGTCCCCCTTCCCTCATAAGAAATCAGGTGAACAAGGGACAGAATGACAAATAGGCAAGGTACTAAATTAAGTTTTTTTTGGGGGGGGGGTACTAAATTAAAGTGGCTACCTCACTTGTAGCAGAAGTAGCTAGAGGACCCTTCGTGCCTAAGCCCTTGTCAGAACTTAGTACCACAGGGCTGATCCACCCCATTCACATCAAGGACACAATTCGGATTTTGATTGCTGCAAAGATGGTTCAGCTGAACCAAGATTACTCAATTAGTTTAGAAGAATCAGTGTTCTTCACAGAAAAAGAGGCCAACTGAAGATGTATCATTGGTGTAGCCCAGAGTAGTATTCTGCCCTATGAGCAGGACATGTTCAACTTGATGGACTGTAATCAGCATTTTTAAATAGAAATATATAGAAATAAATATAAATTATGAAATTGCTTTACACATGAAATTACTCACCCAGTAAGTAAGGGTGAGTACTGTTTTCCAAACCTGTGCTTAATACATGCATATACTGAATGGGTGGCTAAAAGGCAAAGATCAAAGATCTTTCCCAATGGGTATAATCCAATGGCTATACCAGGAAATCCAGAATAAGCGTTCAAGTTCCAAATCATAAGGAGTAACACGGGAGAAGCGAACAGCTAGTTTTAGATTATTTTTGTTACAACTGTTAAGACCTATCAAATGCTTTGGAGACACCTTATAAAATGGCTTCGTAAGACAGCACTGTTCACCATCCTGTGAGTAAGGACATGGCTGTCCCTGAAATGGATGTCTTAATAGTTTACAACAAAACCAAAATGAACCTCCAAACACCAAACTTGGAAGCTTTACTCCAGCTGTTTTTGAAGTGGAAATTTATAGCGTCTAAAAAATAACAGAAATTGCTTAATTTTAACTATATGAATATTATGTCCTTTCCCACATTCTCATTACTGAAACCTAATATCCTAAAAACTGTGCCAGAGCAAATTAAAGCCAAACAACAAAGGGCTGTTAATGGTCAGGATTTCTGGTCTCTTCCGTCAGTCAAGGGGAAAGGGAGAAACTTCCAGCAAAGAGACCATGCAAATTTTAACATGCAAAAGAACGAGGAGACAAAGGAAGGTGGGCTGCCTGGGTCTCTACCTTCCCTTTGACCCAAGGCCCCAGACTGCTCAGATATAAAAATAAAAGAGATGCTCAGTGGACTTAGATAGGGTCTTACATTCCCTGAGCAAGTCAACAAGCAGTAGAGCTGCTTTGTATCACAGATTTCCTCATAACATCTATTACTCTGTGAATACTAAGCACACTGTAACTTCTCCCGTCTCCATTCTCCAGCCAGGAGGACCTATAGCAAGCTAGTTGCTCATGTCCTAGGGAAGCTATAGGTTAAAAGTTGGAATTCAGAACAAAATCAAGGTAAATGACCATAAATATCCACTTTGCCTTTTTCCAGAAGTTACAAGTTTCATATAAAAGAAGAGTAGTTCAGGGGCGCCTGGGAGGCTCAGTCAGTTAAGCCTCTGCTTCGGCTCAGGTCATGATCCCAGTGTCCTGGGATCAAGCCGGGAGCCTGCTTCTCCCTCTCCTTCCACTTGTGCTCTATTTCAGTCTCTCTTGCTCAAATAAAGTCTTAAAAAAAAAAATCTTATATATATAAAAAGAGAACATTAGTTCATACCTCAGTGAAGAATGTATTAGGGTATGAGAATGCATCTTTCTCACTTAAATAGGACTTCTATCTGAGCACTGCTGAAGCGGCCCAGAGGAGGGAATACTTTATTCTTTCCTCTGCCTTCGTATGTGAAGCTCAACAGCTCACTCTAAAACGTAAAGTGACTTAAGCTTCCAGCATCTCATTCTCACTTTATACTCGGACTACTTCATGCCTGTCTTGCCTCAGCAGTCCTGATTATACTCCCAAAAAAGGCAGCTTTCTCCAGGACTTGAGTCAGTACAACTGGAACATACAAAACTCCAAAGGAGAGTATGGAGTTAAGGTTTTCCTAGCTGTAGGTTCTTTCAGCTTAGTGAAAGACAAAATTAGTCATATTTCCACTAAGGGAAAAAGTAAGGGAAGCTGATTCCTGCCTCAGACCACGTAATATACAGGCAGAAGGGCATGCATCTCTATAATGCACGACAGCCAACTGCAAAGTTACCCTCTGAGAGATGCCATCAGGGCAGTCTTACTACTCTGTGCAGATCCCTCTCCCTGGGTAAACTCTAAGACCCCATGGTAGACCCTAGCAGTACGTACACACCTGTGGTGATCAGCACCTTCACCAGCCACCTGTGGAAGAGAAAAAAAGGCTTGGTATTGGTAGTGTGCATCACCACGTACCAGCCAAGGTTAGTAGTTGCCTGGAAGACTACAGCATGTGTGGACATGTGGGCTATTCACTCAACAGTAACTTGGAGTATCTGGAAAGAGGATAAACAGAGAGAACCTGACCTGTTTTTGTGGGTGATCACCCAAATTATAGTTTCTAAAGAGTAAAATTTATCAGGATTTAAGTCTTTTCCTAGATTTTGGTATTCAGAGAAGAAAAAATTTCAGCTACAAGTTCCATCATGCAACATACTACTTATCACTGACTTATCATGCCCTGTCCAACCGATTCTGATTCTCCAACATAAACCCATTCCCTGTCCTCTAACCCGCCCTGGCAACAGGCCTGTGCCTTTCATTACATCAGCACACAGAGCAGTGTTGTATACTTGTCTTCTTTTTTAGACGCCAAGTGCCCTGGGACGCCAAGGGTCCCACCTTAATAACTCAGTACAAGGTAAGACACTTGAGAGACTGCAGGATGAAGAGTATAGCACTTATCCTAAAAAACCAGCAAGACCCACAGACTCCCACTACAGGGTTAGTCAAATGAACACTGGATTGAAGTTCAGAGTCCGTGCCTTCAGTCTCTATTACCTCAACGCACTATCTTGGAACAGTCAACCTGTGTTATTTTTCTGCCTTCATCATAAAAATGAGAGGTAACCTTCCTGTAAATCTAAACCTATGTTCAAGTTTAAGAAGTAGAAAATGAAACAAAAAAACAAGAGGGGGGAATATTAGTTTTTATCTCAAAGGCTCAAAAAATTCAAAGTGTAGGCAATGTTTACATCAAGAGCTGTAATATCAACCAGCCACAAAGCTAAAGGTGAACATCAATGACGACCAGTTTCTTTATGAAGACATTACACAAAATGAGGAAATCCTTCAAAATCAATCATCTAAGAACTATCTTCTCGGCAAAAATGAACCTACTAACCTCCTGTTTGCTTTTTCTTTCTACTCATCTCAGACTTGGCTCACATGTCCACATGAAAACAAAATCCACAATGAGCATTCTACTAATAGGAAGAGGTTTCCCTCCTACACATTTCCCAGCTCCCATAAAATCAAACATTAGAACATCAAAATATCAGGAAGATTTCCAGCTGTTTTCTTGAAAAAGCTTTGTATGCTAGCCAGGGTGATCTTACTCACCAGGCCGACATTCCTAAGGGAACAAGAGGAAGACGAAGTCTAGGAATAGGAATGACCTATACCCCCAAAGAATCCAAGGGCAAATGAGGATTAAGTTTCATTTCTCAAATTCAACTGACTCAAGACTTTCCTACTGTTGTACTATTATGCATTTTCACTTAAATTTCAAAATTTTAGGATGAAGTGACTACTTTTATCCAGGAGCATGGACTCCTGTTTCCTCCATCCCTTCTTTTCCACCCACTCTAAAATTCTGATTCCATTCAATCTCAGTCTAAACTTTCCTGAAACACAACTACACCCACTGAGAAGGAGTAATAAGCTTAATTAAACCTCTTAATACCTAGCACAACACCTTCAACTTCACCGTGGTTTCAGCACAATAGAAGAAAACACTGAAGAAAAATGAGGAAGTAAAAACTTTTCCCTCACACACCTCTTACACAGATGGAACCAGTATCCTAAAGGTGAATATGTGCACAAAAAAGTGGAGGCATCCTGATTCAGAGTCTGAGAAACATGGTGTCACGCCAGAAAGTATTTCTAGTATATTGCTAAATAAAGCAATATAGAAATCTTATGAATGCAGACTCCTAAGCCTTCTATTGTCAATGTCACCCAGACCCGCATTTTGACTATTGGGAAAGGGCTGCTTACCTTCAATGTGCCGACGCACTGTCCAGACAGCATTGGGGTTACCGGGTAACTCAGAGACAGCCATTTCTGATACCTGACAGGAGAAGAGACAAACCACAGATCCAGTGAGCATAGAACTTAGCTCCTTGCTTACAACTAGGGGATAACAGGATTCCAAAAAGGCAGTGCTCACAATGCACGTTGGATTAAAAGAATGGAACCAGGGCACCTGGGTGGCTCAGTTGGTAGAGCATGTGACTCTTAATCTTGGGGTTGTAACTTCAAGCCCCATGTTGGATTGCAGAGATTACTTAAAAATAAAAATTTTTTTTTAATCTTTAAAAGAATGGAATCATTTTATTAAAAAAAAAAGAACACTAAGAACCAAAAAGGCTTGGAAATATTGGCAATCCCCGTAACAAAGTTTAGCAAAAAGTGATGGAATATTTAGAAGGATAGTTGTTGCAGCAAAAACCACACAATTTCTTTCAGTATGACATGCCTGCATGCTCCTCAAAAAGAGAGCACATAGAATGAAGCAGGGCATCATCTAAGTTAGCATCCCATTTCTTCCCTAGCTCCCTTAAGGCCAAACCCCCTCTCTTAAGGGCCAATTCAAATGCCACATCCTTTAGGAAAAATCTTCCCTTATCCTCTTGCAAGGCAGTCCACTCTCCCTCCTATAAGCTCTCACAGAAATTATCACCTCCTAGGGCATTTACCTAAAAAGTGATTTCAGGAATTATTCTGTCCTTCCTACTAGATTTTATGCTACTTAAGGTTAGAGTCAAGAATCCTCTGAATATCCTATATAGTTCTCAAACATGAGAGGAAATGAAATATTTGAGATGAACTAAATGATCTAGAAGGGAAAACTAGGTGTAGGTTACATTTGAACTCACTATAAAACCCCTGTAATTTTTCTGTAAATATAAAACCATTCCAAAATAAAAATGTTACTTTTAAATGACCCAGAAATGATTTGCTTAAAATATCATACCATGTAACCACATTTTACAGAGAGTACTCACATATATCCATTAAAGGCCTTACCCTTTTTTTTTTACTTAATAATAGTAATACCTGATCATGGAACAGGAAAATTGTGGAAAACTTCATCACCAATAAAATATCAGTTTTGGAGTGCCATACTCTATACCAAATATAACATGTGACAGTGATCCTGCTCAAATGAGACCATAATCTAGCTTAACAAGGTTCAACAAATAGATATACAGGAACAAAGTAACGTTTAACAATTTCAAAATATTTTTCTGTATAACAGAGATCTTTTGTAGAACTGGAAAAAAGTGGGAGGGGGTGGAAGACTCAAAAACAATTCTTAACTGGATTCTTACACTGTACACAAAATTTTCTGTTAATGCATGTATGCACTTTTGGTGGAGAATGTTAGTTTTTGTCAAAAGCTGAACAGTATCTGATGAGCAATCAAAAACTGTTAGTCTAAATTGGGTTCAAGTCATTAAAAATTTACTAGCCTGATGAGTGTTTTGGCAGAGCCAAAAAATTTTCAAATTCCCTGAAACAGCAGTATTAATAGCTAGCATAAATTGAACAGCTATATGTATGCCAGACCTTGAACTAAGTGCTTCTTCATATGCATTATCTCATTTAATTCACACAACAATCTTTAAAGCAGGTACCATTACTGAGCTCATTTTATAAAAGAGGAGAAACTAAAGCTTAGTAACAGCTATTAAATGGTAGGGCCAGAATTCAAAACCAAGGTCAGTCATCTTGGCTGTGTTCCAATAAAAATTTACAAGAACACACAATGGGTCACTGAGAGCTTATAGTCTGCCAACCCGCAACTCTAAAGCAAACTGCCATAGGAAGCTTTATTTTCTCTTAACAAAATCAACTCCAGGGAACCTGCTAAGAAAAGCATCAACCTTAAAACCAATTAAGAGGATATGGGATTTGAGTGTCCATGTCACCTAAAAGATCCAGCAATAAAGGATTTATTAAATAAATTCTGATCCATCCACTATAGTGGAATATTGCAAAAACATTAAAAAGAATACAACTTAGGAAATATAATAAACATATATATATAAATATAAAATATAAATATATATATAGTATTAATATAATTAAAAATACATAAATACCTAAACACTTTGAATACAGACCAAGACTAGAAAAAATGGAATAAAATGCTCCGCGCAGACTTCCTCCATGTTTTAGCTGGTGAACCTGGAGCCAATAGGGGTTATTTTCCCCTTTTTAACCCCATTTGCCAATTTTTAAAAATGTGTCTACTGTGCTAACATGTTAAAGATCAGGAAATTTAAACTTTGTTATGGAAAAAGAAGAGGAGGAAAACATTTTTTCTTTCATATAAACATTAAATTTGTCATTGATTTCATCAGAATAAAGCCATAAGCTGCTTTTTCAGTGATTCTTCCCAAACCCTGCAAATGATCTAAAAATACCCAGCTTACCTCAAGTCCATGCCTTAGGACTCTCAGAGATGATCGGGGTCCCCTACCACAGGCCACATAGAGCTGTGGTGTGTCTTCATTGGCCAGATCAGCTATCTGAACAGAGAAAAAGGAAAAAATGTCTACTTGTACCAAGTTTTCACAACTAAACCTGATTTTCTTGGGGGACACAGTACTTTTTAGTTTACTAAGCTTATTTATTGGCTACAAGCCCTGGCATCATTAAGGGAAAAAGCCCTCATGTTCCAAAAAGCAAACCAGTTCGAAGCAACAAGTTTTACTAACAAAAAAGGCTTGTATCAGTTCTTCAGTTAGCAAAGTATTTTTTTACAGCTAGTAAAATGAGTGTTATATAACCTTGAACTGAAATTTAGTGTTTCCTTTCAACTAAAAATATAAACTATAATATTACCAGTATCTGTGACTGTCACCAATAAAAATGACATTTATTCATATAACATTAAAACTTACATACTCCCAATTATTCCTCTCATCACTACTTCAAAGTTACATTCAATAGATCTGCTAGACTACACATTATCAAAGTTGCCTTATCTACAGATACTCCTAATGATGTAACTAACCACTGGGTAACTATACCGGATTGTTCAGCCACCAGATGGGGAAGCCATGTGTTATGGTGGTAGCCCAAACGTCTAGCTGCTTTCCAGTACATCTGTTGGTCAATATATAATGAGGCCAATCATTTGTACTGTAGTTTTGTCAAAGAGGTCAGTTCAAGTGAAAATTCTTGACTGTCTATAAGGCAAAACAGTTTACTGTAACATGAACAAACGTGTGTTGAATGCATACAGCCTTCACACTGATCTCTTCTTTAAAAAAATTAACTCACCTATTTCAAATGCACCATCTTGTTATTTAAAGCCTTGATAAAGAAGCACATATATTACTTTTTCATAACTTAAAAATACCTTGTTATCTTGGCTATTTTATGACTACATGCATTTAAAAAATATTCAGGGGCGCCTGGGTGGCTCAGTCGTTGGGCGTCTGCCTTTGGCTCAGGTCATGATCCCAGGGTCCTGGGACTGAGCCCCACATCAGGCTCCCTGCTCTGCAGGAAGCCTGCTTCTCCCTCTGCCACTCCCCCTGCTTGTGTTCCCTCTCTCTGTCAAATAAATAAAATCTTAAAAAAAATAAAAATAAATTATTCAAAGACAAAATCTTAAAAAAAAAGGGGGGGGCAGGGGGAGCACCTGGGTGACTCAGTCGGTTAAGTGTCTGACTCCTGACTTCAGCTCAGGTCATGATCTCAGGGTTATGAGACCAAGCCCCACATCAGGCTCCAAACTGCGCAGAGTTTGCTTGAGAGTCTCTCTCTCTCCCTCTGCCCCTCCCCCTGCTCACATGTGCGTGCACACAGACATGCGTTACTTTTTCTCTAAATAAATGAAATCTTTAACAACAAAAAATATATATATATATATAAACATTATTCAGAGAAGAAATCCAGTTGCCTCACCAGGCTAGTAAAGACATCTGGCACAAAAAAATGATTAGCCCCGCTACAGATACCGGAACTTTGTTATCTTTTATCTACAAATTATTTACACAATTATTTCCTCAAATTCCAAAGAAAGGGGGGGAAAAAATCACTAATAATCTATTCAGGAATTACTTGGTATTTTCTACTGCCTCCAGGCTAATCTTTTCTCAAAAAGAAAGAACAAAAGCAGTTCATTTCAAGAATGGTTAATTTTACCAGAAATAGGGCCTTAATCCTGACTTGTTTCCCCAGCACAAAGTAAACAAACCTCTCTCTATTAAAAGTGTGATCAACTAGACAGGGTAGGCTGGTGCCTAATGATCACTCAAACCCCAGCAATCCAGGATACAAAGGCATGGCAAAATTCCTCCTACAATTGAGTGCCAGCAGCAGGGACACAGTCCCCATCCTGGGCCACCTTGCGTTCCTCCCTGAGGATATATTTTTTAAAAAGTTGTTACTGATTGACCCCAAATGTCTCCGGAGTATTTTAAGAAATGAAATGTTAAAATAAGATAGATATAGGTGTTCAAACTACAAATATTCATAGACTTTTAACTGCTAAAAGGTCAATTTCAGAACACTATGAAGTATATGAGCCTATTTACATTAAAAAGAAAGGGGTGGGGCACCTGGCTGGCTCAGTGGTTTAATTGTCAGACTCTTGATTTCAGCTCAGGTCATGATCTCGGGATGGTGAGATCAAGCCTGCATCAGGAGCCTGCTTGAGATTCTCTCTCTCCCTCTCCCCCCCACCCCCCCCACGCTCTCTCTCTTAAAACACACACACACACACACACACACACACACACACGTACTGACAGATGCAAGGAAAATGCCTGGAAGCAAACGCAAGAAGTTGTTAATAGCAGCATCCTCAGTGGATAGAAAGTTGAAAATAAGATTGGGGGTAGGAATGTTACCATTCACCTTGTGTATGGTTTAGAATTTTTATACTAAACACGAGTTATAGAATTAAAAAAAAAAAGTCTAAGGATTTATGTAATGGTTTTTAGTTCCCCACTTTCCACCTTTACACTCTGGTGATTTCCACAGATATGCTGATAAACCTCATTCTTAGACTGTATCTTAAGTTAACTGCAGTTAAAACTTTAAACTCGTTCAGATTCAAAAACATTTGGCTGGCACTGCTCACTGTCGAAGTGACTGGAAAGACCCACACCTGGCAAAACAAAATGGGAGAGAGACTGTCCAATTCATCAACCAGCACAAGGTTTTTGAGTGGTCTTGGTTGGAAGAAGAATGTGTCTCCTTCTTCCAGAGGCATGGCAGATGAAAACTCAGGTTCTTCATCATCATCTCCAAGATGTGCAATTTGATATAAGTAACTAGGAGGAAGCACAGAAGAATTTAATTAAACACCTTCTGTCTAAAGATGATATTTACCATAAACATAACACTCATAAAGCACTTTACAAAGATCTAATCAAAATTCTAACATGCATTATTGAGTCAGCTTCTATACTTCAAAATCTGTTTAAGTGGGGTTTTCTTTCTTAGAATAGAATGGGATGAAGAAATTAAGACTACTGAATTCAGGGGGCATCTGACTGGCTCAGTCAATACAGGATACAACTCCTAATCTTGGGGTTTTGAGTTTAAGCCCCACACTGGGCACAGACTTTAAAAAAAAAAATAAATAAATAAAGGACTACTGAATTCAGATTGGTACAATGAAGGACCTGAGTACCACAGTGGTTAAAAGCACCTGGCTTCCACTAGAGTCCCAGCTCTGCCCCTTAACTACCTGCATATTATTAATCTCTCTGTGCCTCACTTGTATCAATTTATAAAAATGAAGAGTACCTTCCCTAGAATTCAGTGAGTTTGTAGAACAGGGCATGAAACTAGTAAGAACAGTGTTTGTCAAATAAAATGAAATGAAATCCAAAAAAAATCCCATTTACACTTTAGGGAACTGGGTCACAGAGAATTTGTGAAATCTGTAAACTTGTGAAAGAAATTTGATCAAACACCTAAGTCCCTAAAATAAATGACATAAATGAAACGAAATAAGACACCTAAATCCCCTAAAATAAAATGACATGAATGAAATCCAAAGAAAATCTACAACCTCATTTCCTATTTTAACCAAAACCAAGTTTAACAGAAAACAAGAACTGGTGGTCACTTTGCAACAGCATGCAGATATTACAGTATCAATCCCCAAAACATTCCCCATGCAGATATTACAGTATCAATCCCCATGCAGATATTACAGTATCAATCCCCAAACCAAAACAAGAACGGATCAGAGGTAATGAGCAACCAAATCATCCTGTCCTTCTGTCTGTCCTCTGGCTAAGACTACTTAATGAAATGATTCAAAGGCAAGTCACCAAAAAAAAAAAAAAAAAAGAGGTAAAGCAACTTTAAGAGTAGATAATCTAGAACAATTTACCATCATAAGCTGAGTATGCACTGAACTTTTGGGAAGAAGCTCATAAAAAAGAAACACCAAATCACTGGTCAAGTTTACCCTTTAAGTAATAGACCAGGACCTTTAATACAGAGCACCTTAAACATTAAGTGTAGCTTTTTAGAAGCAGGATAAAATGACTAAATCCGTATCTGGAATACATAAGCTATTCAAGAAATATTTGCCAAATAAACCTCAGCATTTAACACTTTTGGTAAACACATCAGATTCTATGCTAAATTATAAAAAAAGCAAAAAGAATTATCCTTGAACAATGTACAAAAGCACTGAGAATGATACACATACAAAAAATTAATTAGTATAAATTCCTTACTCAGGCAAGAGGTGTATACACAGATGAAGACCATCTGTCAAAAATACCTTCAGTGTCTACGAACTGCCAAAGAACCAGAGGATGCCAGGCTCACTACCTCCATCAGAGGGAAGGTCAGCTAAATCTTGGTAAAACAGTTTCTGTGACTATGGTGTTGTGCTTCAGAGCAGAACTTTGGAACCAGATGGTCTGGGACTTCGGTGCCTGATCAAATTTCTTTCACAAATTCCATGTGACCCAGGTCCCTAAAGTGTACTTGGGGTAAGGGCACTGTCTCACTGGGAACGTTATGCATTGATATTATGTTATTCGCAGTGCTTAGAACAGTGCTTGGAACACAGTAAATACTAAATGCTAAGTGGTAGCAAATACTAAATGCTATTTAGTAAATACTAAATGCTAAATGCAAAAGATTGCTTTATGATTGAGTTAATACCGATACCACATGTTTCTGAGGGCCCAAATCAGCACTTTTTAAGTATTCCAGACTTTAGGTTCAGCAGCAATGGGTAATTTCTCACAAGCTCAAACCCATCTCAGTCTGACAAGTATCCACCTGTATACTGCAGTCTTTCTACTCTCTGCCCCAAAAGGTGATTTTCAAAACGGAAAGTTTTGGAAAATGAGTAAGAGAGCAAATAATAAAAATCACCCATAATCCTAGGAGTATCCCAGAATAGTCACATTAACATTTCGTTCTATCTACTTCCACTATTTTTACTTTCTAGTTTTCGTATGTAATTTTTAGAGAACTGCATCATTCTATAAAACATTTTTTCAAATAAGCAGTGTACCCTAAAATTTTTCATATCATTTTTCACTCAAAATTTTTATTTGTTATGGAAATTTTTAAACAGGTACGTAAGAGAGAATAGAATAGTATAATCAATGAACCTATATGTGCCCATCACTCAGCTTCAACAAAGGTCAACCCATGGCTAGTCATATTTATATCCCACTTCTCCAAAATAATATTAGTTTCCTGATATATTCATAGCTAGTTGGTATTCAAATTTCTCCATTGTCTCAATATTTTTATTACTTTTTAAGGATTTGAGAGTGTGTGCACGTGCACGGGGGGGGCAGAGGGAGTGGGACAGACCGTCTTTTTTTTTTTTAAGGTTTTGAGACAGAGAGCGAGCTAGAGAGAACGAGAGAGAGAGAGAGAGAGAGTACAAACAGGGGAGAGGGAGCCCAATGAGGGACTCGATCCCAGGACTCTGGGATCATGAGCTAAGCCAAAGGCAGACATTCAACCGACTCAGCCACCCAGGCGCCCAGGACAGAGAGTCTAAGCAGACTCCGCACTGCATGTGGAGCCCGGTGCAGGGCTCGATCTCACCACCTTGAGATCATGACCTGAGCCGAAACCAACAGTCAGATGCTTAACCAACTGTGTCATGTCCATCTCAATATTTTTAAAGTTGATTTGTTTAGATCAGGATCTAACAAGATCCATACATTGCATTTAGTATATGGAAAACATTTTTAGTGACTGCATATTTTATGGCCATACCCCATACTGATGGATATTTAGGTTGTACTTTTGCTGTCACAAATTGTGCTGTAGTGAATATTGTGGGTTTATCTTTGTGTGTTGGCTGAATGCAGCCATAGTTTAAATTCATAAGTGCAGGATGAAATTTTGATAGTCAGTGAGAATGAGTAACAGGTATGCCTAAGAAAGGAAAAAGAGTTGGAGAAAGGCAGAAGTGGAAAAGAATTCTAGAATCCCAGACACACCTTCATTTTAATAAGGAAACAGCATTAGTTAAGTGGCTGCACAGACTTTAGCAGATACTGGCAAGATCTGAACTAAAAATAAAAGGCAAGACCAAGTCTCTGAGTAATTTGGAGGCTTAGATATTTGTCTTAAATTTAAGGCTAGACTTCAGACTTTATCCACTTGGTAATAAAACGTCATCAAAGATTGTAAGGGAAAGGACTTCATCAAGGTTGTGTCTCGGCTGCTTAATGAGATGACTCTATAAAGGCCAAGTTTTACAGGAAAAACAATGAAATGTAGTAAGAAAACTAGTGAACTAGTTTAGACTATCACCACAAAAAAAGGGATACACAAGTAAAAAGAGAATTTAGCACTCAAACGAAAGTGGTTTTTTTGTCCACAAAAATTGAGATGTTACACTCAAGATGCTAGAACCAACCCATTAGCCATTAACAGAAATACTGAGGTTGGGAAGGTTAGTGATGTGGCTGTGGGTATTGACAAGCTTCAACTTTAAAACTGTACAAGTACTGGTAGAACGTTTAAGTAGTTCCATATTCAATAAAATGTCTAGCAAAAAGCTCAGAAAAGATCACTTCTGGGAAAAAAAGAAAAAAAAAAGATCACTTCTGAAGCTACTTCTGCAGCTACCTGAAGATATTGATTAAAGCCACTGAAGTAGGGTAAATAACCAAGAAAAACAATGTAAAGGGGAAAGGAGGGCAAAACTTTTGAAGAAACTAGAACATTCTTTTGGAAAGCTCTGTGGCCTTGGAGCCACATCTCCCTCCTGCCAACTTTTATAGTAACGAGGGTGAAGTAGGGTAATAAAAGGATTACTCACTGGTTTCCAAATTCTGATGCTACAAAAAGGAAGCCTGTTTTAAGCACACACATGGCAGCGGCAACAGGCACAGTATCAAAATACTTGAGCCGGATCTCAGTAACCTGGAAAGGGGAAAAAAAAAGATTCTACCATGTAGGCAAGTGAAGCTAGGTCATAGAAGGTAGCCTAGTATTTTAAGACAACAGAAGCAGAATAGCAAATAAAATATTGTCCTTATTATCTAAACCCGGGGTAAGCAAACTAAGGCCCAAGACCAGCCTATCTGTTTACATACTTCCTATAGCTGCTTCTGTGACACAGTGACAGAGTTGTATAGTTGGACAAAGATTACATGGCCCATAAAAGCTGAAAATGTTTACTACCGGGCCTTTCCAAAAAAATTTGCCAACTCCTGAGCTAAACAGGCATCTAAAAAATTGCTCAGTTGTTCACAGAACGCCTCCATAGGATGAAAACAGTAACAGATCACGTGTATTACCAGTTTTCAATAGAATCAAGAGCTTTTTTTTTAATTTTTTACTGTTATGTTAATCACCATACATTACATCATTATCAAGAGTTTTTCCTTATTACTCACTAGAAGTGGCATTACTCAAGTCTCATACATTAGATTATCACACCAGAAATCTGTTAACCAGAGAAAACCTACATTCATGTATCAGATGCAAATTTTAAAAGCTGTAACACCTTAGAGAACCACTTTTTAAGATATTATTTCCATTTTATTAACTTGTAAAGTATTAACTGTCCTATCTTAGAGTTTTAATGAAAAGATGGTCTATAAGACCAGTTTGTAAACCTTAAATGTACACACAAATATCAGTCTTTGAAATAAGATTATTTAAATACATCCAAACTAGAATACCACAGGACGTTTTATCAAACGAGACTAAACCTTGTGTTTTTTCATTTGTTCCCTCTCCATCCATGGTCTGCTTACCATATCTTCATCTGTCTCCAAAGTAATCTTGAAGATATCTCCCTGCTCAGTTTGGGCCAAAAAGAAGAACATCGATTTGGTCTTATGGGTGGCAGAGCAAACAAAAATCATTCCTCTTTCAGGGTCATCCAGGTCATTCTAGCAAAGTCAAATACAGAACCAACAACTTAGAAATGAGTACTTCTTATTTAGGGAATGTAGCACCTTACCAACAGGGATCACACAGGTCACCCACCCAAGGCCTAGAGGTACCTGCAGTCTCTGTATATAAGCTTTGACCCAGAGCAGCCTGTCAGCCAAAAAATAAAATGCAATAGCCAAAAATTCTTGTCTACTATAAATATGTGACAAAGCCTGTGTATAAGTAACAGCCACAGGGTGCCTGTGTGGTTCAGTTGGTTAAGTGTCTGCCTTTGACTCAGGTCATGATCTCAGGGTCCTGGGATCAAGCCCCATGTCAGGCTCTCTGCTCAGCAGGGAGCCAGCTTCTCCCTCTCCCTCTGCCTGCCACTCTACCTCCTTGTGTGCATACTTTCTCAAATAAATAGACTCTAAAAAAAAAAAGAGGGCGCCTGGGTGGCTCAGTCGGTTAAGCGTCTGCCTTCGGCTCAGGTCATGATCCCAGGGTCCTGGGATGGAGCCCTGCATCGGGCTCCCTGCTCAGCAGGGAGTCTGCTGCTCCCTCTCCCTGCAGCTCGTTTCTCTCTAGCTATCTCTGTCTCTCAAGTAAATAAAAATAAAAATGCCACAATTTCACTCTACATTCTGATCCAATGAGTAAGAAAAAATCTTTCTCCAGAGAAAAATGTCAAAGAAAAGTTATGAAATTTAAGAGAGTCATCATTTCAGACTATGAATAAAAGTCTTACATGTCCATGATACTATCACCCACATCATCTTCCTTAACTCCTACAAGGCAGCCCCTGGACTGTAATTTTGGGTTTGTTTTTTTTTACATTTCCAACATTTTGTATTTCTCCCACTGACTTAGCTCTTCGAGGGCAAAACACGTTTTATACTTTTTTGTAGTCCCAAAGCCAAGTACAGCTCCTGTAGCTCCCCTCTGCTTGTGTGCGCGTTCCCTCTCTCCCCTACCCCTGACAAAGTCTTTAAAAACCCAAATGCGTAAAACATTAAATTGGTGAATCTTCTTTCTGTATGTAAAAGGCAAACAGGAATTCATCAATCAATGTCTGACGAACCAAAGTGATTTACTTCCCACCCCTTACCAAGAATTTCACTTGACAGATTTCTTCTCAGATTTTCTAAAATTTATGGACTCTTACCCAGATATATTATTAGATCAACTAAGACAGACCTAAAAGTTCAACCCCAGGAACCTATAAATTAATATTAAAAATATATAGGGGCACCTGGGTGGCTCAGATGGTTGAACGTCTGCCTTCAGCTCAGGTCATGATCCCAGAGTCCTGGGATCGAGTCCCGCATCGGGCTCCCTGCTAGGCGGGGAGCCTGCTTCCCCCTCTGCCTCTTCCTCTCTCTCTCTCTCTGACTCTCATGAATAAATAAATAAAACATTAAAAAAAAAGCAAGTCTATTAAAAAAAATATTAAAAATATATAAAACCAGGGGTGAAGAGACTGAAGAAGCAGAGATGAAACAAGATAGCTGAAACTGGATATACAGTTCATTAATATTCTACTTTGCATATGCTTAATAATTTCCACAGTAAACTGTTAAGATTAAAATCAATAAAACACCATTTTCAACCACCAATGTAGTAACTGAACTGAGGAGAAAAGCACTATGTGAAAAGATGTTAGGGAAAAGAATATTTACCACCTCAAAATTCACCATCTGCTTCCACACCAATTACAAAAAGGAAAAGGTACCTTCACAATTAAGAAGCACATGCAGTGATCAATTTAACATCACCAACGAGACAAACCAACATTCTGTGCCCCTAATGTGATAGTGGGAAATGTCACCCCTTATGTAATGATTCTATCAAAAATATTAACATGGATATAATCATATGGAAAAATATGATGGGACAAACTCCAAGAAAATTAGCCTAGACTTTGAAAAAAAAGTCAATAAAAGACCAAAAGTAAACAAAGGTGAGACAAAATATTCTAAAGGGCAGTAAAAGTAGATAAAAGGGAACTTTTGGGGACAATGAGAGAACTGGTACATGAACTGTACATAATTGTATTACACAAAACAGTACATTTCTTGGGCATGATACTGGTAGTGTGGTTATGTAGCATGAAAATTTCTTTTCAGCAGCTACATCTTAAGAGATTCTTAGAGTGTCATGATGACGGCAACTTATTTTCAAAAGGTTTGTCTAATAGATATATCATAAGAAAAAACACCCAAGGGACACCTGGGTGGCTTAGTCAGTTAAGTGTCTGCCTTCGGCTCAGGTCATGATCCCACAGTCCTGGGATGGAGCCCTGCATCAGGCTTCTTGCTCAGCGGGGAGCCTGCCTCTCCCTCTGCCTGCAGCTCCCCTCTGCTTGTGTGGGCTCTCGCTCTCTCTCCCCCCACCCCTGACAAAGTCTTTAAAAAGGAAAACCCAAATGCAGTAAAACATTAAATTGGTGAATCTTCTTTCTGTATGTAAAAGGCCAGCAGGAATTCATTGTTCTATTCTTTAAAAATTTCCTGTATGTTGGGAGCGCCTGGGTGGCTCAGATGGTTAAGCGTCTATCTTCAGCTCAGGTCATGATCCCAGGGTCCTGGAATTGAGTCCCGCATCGGGCTCCTTGCTCAGCAGGGAGTCTGCTTCTGCCTCTCCCTCTGCCTCTCCCCCTGCTTGTTCTCTCTCTTGCAAATGAATAAATAAAATCTTTAAAAAAATAATAATAAAATAAAATAAAATTTCCTGTATGTTGGAATGGGGGGGGGGGAGACAAACAATGGAAAACAATCTATCTCCAATAAATATGTCTGGCTTCTTCAAACTAGAAACTTGCAGGAATTTCAAACTGATCGTCCACAGATTCTTCTGAAATGGAAACTGTTTAATTCCCTTTCTCAAAGAATTTGTTTTGCTTTCACTAAAATACCAGCTTTATTAAACACAACATTTACAAAGAAACTAAAACCTCACAGCAAATAAACTAAGGGACTATACTGTAATTACAAAAAATAAATTAACTTCACAAACACCAGTATCTTTTCTTATGGCAAAGATTTTTACCCGTCTCCTGGGAATTGGACAGCGGATATCCGGTTGGTCACCAAAGTTCTTGTAGGTGATATAGTTTTCAGAGCAGATTAATACTCCACTTGGACCATCTGACCCTCCGGGAACTATCAGAAAAAAACAGAACTTAGCAATGATTTAACATGACCAGGAATTACGATTTAGCTTTTAATTCCGTCTCTCCTTCAGCACAATTTGGATGAAGGTATAAGTGCCTGAGACTGAGAAACATTCAAAGTGTTTGTTTTCCCTGACACTAGCGTAAGACAAGGATGGAATGCAGTTTGGGTAGCCTTAGCCTGTCCAGATATCTGATAACGCATCTAAAATGTTTAGCTCCAAGCCCAAAACTCAGTTCTCATATTTAGCCCTATAACCCAACTGCATACTAGACACTCTAACGTGGATATTCCACAAGCAGCTTAAAAACACATGTATTCATAAACAAACTCAAGTTCCTCCCCAAATCTGTTCCACCTCCTGAGTCCTCCATCTCAGAGAACACCACTATCAACCAACAGACCAAACCAGAAACTTGGGTGTCACTCATTCAATTCTCTCTCTCTCCCCTCATAGCTCTACTGATTCTACCTTCTTAGTAGCGCTCATGCTGCTTATCTCTTGGGTTTGTGAAACAGCTTCCTAATCTGGCTTACAGTCTCATCCTCCATTCAATTAGCCATAATGTAAGCATGTTTCTAAAATGTTCATCTTTAACAGGTTGTTATTCCCCTGCTTAAAATCCTTCAATCACAACAAAAAATAAAATAAAATCCTTCAGAAGCTACCTCCCCACCACAGCCCTTTAATTCTACCCCAACTCTTTTAGTTCTATCGATCCAATCACATTGAGTTTCTAGTTCTTTGAATAAACCATGGTCTTTCTTTGCACGTGGGCTTTTGTGCATCTCGTTCTCCTTATCCACAAAAGAAACCCCTTCCTCCACCCCCCATACATAACTAACTAGTCCTCAGGTCTCAGCATAGAGCTCTTCTCCAGAAAGATTTCTCTAACATATTCCTTTTCTTTCCCTGGGTTAGAGACCTCTCCTTATGACGATTTTCTAATCGTAAACATCTCTGAACACCTACAAAAATCTTACTTAGCTATGATACATTTAAAGCAGACTTCAATTTCCTAAAATTTTAGGTTTTAGGATTTATAACCATAACCAACATATAGATTTTTGTTACTAACCTTCCCCAGTTTCGATACTTAAGTTACACCAGGCTCATAAGGTGGTACAATAGCTTTTATATTTTTCCTATCTCTGGAGAAATTTAAGGTCCCTGAAAATTCTGGACCTTAAATCTTTTGGGGGGAGGGCGCCTGGGTGGCTCAGCTGGTTAAGCGACTGCCTTCGGCTCAGGTCATGATCCTGGAGTCCCGGGATCGAGTCCCGCATCGGGCTCCCTGCTCAGCGAGGAGCCTGCTTCTCCCTCTGACCCTCCCCCCCTCATGTACTCTCTCTCTTTCTCGCTCTCTTAAATAAATAAATCTTAAAAAAAAAAAAATCTTTTGGAGGGATTTTTGACTACTGCTCCGATTTCTTTAATGAATGCTGGTCTATTCAGGTTCTTAATTTCTTAAAGGGTCAATTTTGGGAAGTGTTTTCAAAAATGTTTATATTTTGCCTAAGCTTTCAAATTCACTTCATCTTTTCAAAGAATTGGGTTTTAATTTTTTTTAATGACAGTGAAAGACCATCTACAGTAAAAAAATACCAGAGCACCTAACAGTAGTCAGTATTCCAAGCCGAGTGCTCTCCCCATCCTTTCTTCCCTGCCCCCATCAGAAGAGTCAACCACTACATGAACTTTTTAACTTCACCAAACCACAGACAAGGTACTTAGACTTACTACAAATCAATTAGTTTCCAAACTCTATTAAGTAAACTCTCCTAGGTTTGCGTATAAAATGGGCCAAGCAAAAAGGTACAGAATAGCTCTGAGAAAAAAGTACCTGTAGGGGCACCTGGGTGGATCAGTCAGTTAAGCCTCTGCCTTTAGCTCAGGTCATGATCCTGGGGTCCTGGGATCAAGCCCCACGTTGGGCTCCCTGCTCAGCGGGGAGTCTGCTTCTCCCGCTCTCTCTCCCCACCCACCACCCCTGCTCTTGCTCTCCCCTCCTCTCAAATGAACAAAATCTTAAAAAAGAAAAAAGTACCTGTAATAAGAAAGTTGCCATGTTCCTCCAAAGGTTCACTGTATTTTCGGACCACATGATTTAAACCAAGGTCTAACTCATAGAAGGTAAGAGTCTGCTGGGTGTTAGCTGCTGCTTCCCCTGTTGGATCATTGTCTGCTTCCTATAGAGGACATTGGCACAAACACGGTATCAGGATCCCTCCATCTTACAAATGGGGAAGCAAAGGTCCCCAACAGTTTACCAAAACTCACACTACTAGGTAATGGCAGAGCTGGAACAAGAACCTGGGTCTCCTATTTCTGGGACCAGGGTTCCCTCTACTGAAGGCTAATGCCTTCCATTCAAGGCAAAAAATGGTATGCCCCATCCTTCACTACCTCCCTGCAAAAAAAATCCCACATACCGTTTTACCTCCTTTTTCAGACAGCTCTTCCCCCCAAAATACCCTGTCTTTATAGGGAGATTGTTCAAATCAGGGTAAACTGCTATTATACAGTTAGTTAAGCTGTGAAACATTCCAAAGAATCTTAGTAAGACATTTGGAAAACAGAAAAGATTTGTGAGCAGGAGAGCTGTAAGACATACACAATGAAGGAAATAATGAGGAAAGCATTGAGGTGAATGAAAGAAACCATCGTGTGGGGGGCAGGGGGAGAAGGAAGAAGGGAGAGGAAGAGAGGAAAAAGTCAATGAGTCCCCATTACCTCATAATCCATTTCCAGACAAGCAAACATTGGATTTTCAAATCCCACATCTACTCCGACCACATGATATACTAAAGTGTTCGCTTTGTGGGCCTCTAGGGGAGATGAAATGGTAAGCCGGGCTGCAGCATCTCTGTTCAAGATATATACCAATTTCTGTTTTTCAATGGCACCTACAGATAAAGGAGACAAATAAAATTTCCAGAAAATGAAAAGAAGGGCTTATAGAACAGCCAGACTCACATCACAATTGTTTCTTTAAAATCATTAATAGCGGGCGCCTGGGTGGCTCAGTTGGTTAAGCGACTGCCTTCGGCTCAGGTCATGATCCTGGAGTCCCGGGATCGAGTCCCGCATCGGGCTCCCTGCTCAGCAGGGAGTCTGCTCCTCCCTCTGACCCTCTTCCCTCTCGTGCTCTCTCTCTCTCATTCTCTCTCTCTCAAGTAAATAAAAAAATCTTAAAAAATAAAATAAAATAAAATCATTAATAGCCAGCATTAACTCTACAAGCTCCAGTATCTTCCCACGGGAAGATTAACTTAAGATTTTGCTATTAGTAAAATAGTCAACAGAATTTTACTCCCCTCCTTTCTAATAGGGATCTTAATATCCCACTAACTCTTCAAAACTTTTTAGCGTGCCCTAGATTTAATGATACTGGGAAATAAAACGGTAATTCATAAAATTGCCAGCTTTATTCTCTGAATTAAATCTAATGATTTTGTGACTTGTCAGAAAGAGTTGCCTTCTGGAGGCCTGATCAGATACACAGAATTTTCTTCATGACATTTATCAGAGAAGAGACATGAACGTGAATCATCACTTCAGGCTGATGAAAGCAACCATATTCACTGCCTAATTGTGTACAATTATTTCATTGTGGGCTTTTTGCTACACATGTAGAAATAGGAAAAACACCTAATCCAACCTGACAGGAAATAGAAAAGGTATGTTAAGGCTATTCCCATTGTTTTAAAAGGAAAAGCAACCTTAAACCATGGCATTAATCCAAATATGATCCAAACTTTACCCAGATAAGAAACTTACTGGCACATTGCCAAGAGCACAGCACTGTTACCCTAAATTGAGAATCTTAAGTCTCAGAGGTACACTTAATTGAGCAAGTCACTTACTAATCATAACAGCTCGCCCTTTGGGATCCACAGCTAAGAACTGGCCAGGAACAATGCGGCGGCATCCACTCTTGCCAAAGGTTTCTTGGTGAATTTTCTCAAACATATTCTTAGATGGCTGGTATTCCAAGATAACAATCCGACCCGAGTCACTGCCAACCACAATGTAGTCTTTGGTGCCACCCGTCAGCCTAAAGGCCATGAGTGACCGGATAACACCAAATACTTCCACAGTTAGAAGAGTGTGTACTTTGCCAGTGTTGGGGTCAGGGCGAAGCAGCTCCAGTATCTTCCCACGGGAAACAACAATTTCCTGCTGTTTAGTTCCTAGATCATCAGAACAATAAAGATCACGAACAATCAGAACTAGTCCAAAAAGTAACCTGGATGGATCAAAGGTAAATACAATTTAAGTTGGGTGCTCAGTACTTTTAAGTTTTTTTATTCTATTTCATTCCTAGAATTGATATTTAACAAAAGTGGTAGTAAAGAAAAACTTTTAAAAAATGGTCACATGGGGCACCGGGGTGGCTCAGTTGCTAAGCATCTGCCTTTGGCTCAGGTCATGATCCCAGTCAGGATCCCTGGTCAGCCGTGAGTCTGCTTCTCCCTCTCTAGGTCCCTCCTGCTTGTGTGCGCGCACGCGCACTCTCTAACAAAATCTTAAAAAAAAAATTGCTCAACATACTTTTAAAAACCTTTTTTTTTCTAAAATTTGCCACCAATCTGCATAATTGGGAGTTCTCTACAAATGGTTATTAACATATAACGTTTAGCTTCATAAAATCAAGTACTTCCAAAGGCTCTTTGTAGCTCATCTTAAATGCTATTATACTAGAAAATCATTATTAACTTTTTGTGCAGTTTGATGGATTATCTCAAACAACTTCTAAAGCTGCTAATATATACCACTTATTTCTAAACTCAGTCCTGGGAGAGGTCACTTGCTTTCACAACCATTAAGGGTTAAGCCTCTGCCTTATCAAATCAAAATGCATTTTAACAGCCGATTTGCTCCCATCTCTCCCTGCCTGCTATGTAATTCCACTTGGATGTATTGTCATCAACTTTTAAATGAATGTTTAAAATAACTAAACTCCTTCTCCCCACATTCCCTCTCTAATCCCAACTAACCTGCTATCAATGTTACTGCCATTTTCTCCACCACCCAGGGCTCATATTCTTCTCTATCTGTCCCCACTTTCCTAGTACAGGTCTTCACCATCTAATGCCTAAACGTCTTCCTCACCTGTCGGATATCCCACTCCTATCCACCGCAATCCATTCTCATTTGCTCATGGCCACCATTTATCGGGCCACCTTACTTCCCAAAGGTCCTCTCAGGGTCAGGTAAGACCAAGTACTTTAAATGGCTTTGGAGAATGTAAAGCGTTATATAAATGATGTTGTCTAATGATTTAGAAAAATTTTTTCTATTATTTCAGGGAAAAAGTTTGAATCTGATAAAGGAATTTGAGGCATGAAACTAGCTAATCTCGAAAATGTTAAATTCAGAAAGATAGTAACTGGAAATCTTACCAGAGAAGTTGCCATGAATGGCAAAGCTGATGCCTGTGGCTCGCTGCAATGTCAGGTTGTACAGGAACATGATGGCAGCAACACTGAGATACTCACAACTCCAGTCAGGCCTCAGTTATCAGGAGACAAAACAAGCTCTAAGAGCACATAAAAGCAGAAAAATATCAGCTGGAAAACTTACTTTAACAGACATTTCTGTATAGGAACTTCTGGCTGAAGGCAGAACCCATACAGTAAGGCTTATTGATGAATAACATATTCATAACTAGAGAGCATCCTATATGCCATGAACTATGCTGTATACTTTGCCTCTGATCCCTCAAGAAACCTATAAATAACTCATTACTCTAATTATAGAGATGAAGAAATTGAGGTTGAGTAATTAAATCACCTGCCTGAGATCAATAACGAGTGGTAAAAACACTGGGATCTGTACCATTAACACACTGTTTGCCTTTACTGTCACAGAAACTAAGCAGCTCTACACGTACTTGTATTTGCACAGGCTATACACACACATGGCTCAGAATTCTTTAAAAGCACAGCAAAAAGCTCCTTCCATCCATTCTGTTCTCTTCCCTGGGGGAATCAGTTTTACTAAGTTATATTATGTCCTTCCAGATAGTTTCTGCACGTACAAGCAAAAATATGTTAATACTAGATATTCTCCCTTTTTTAACTAATGGGTACTATATATTATACGCTCACTCACATTACCCTGCAACTTACTTTTCATTACTTTACCTTGAAGAGGTACCTCTCTAAAGAAGTATACAGCCACGTAAACGATTCTTTTCATTAGATAAGACTGAGAACTGCAAATTGATGTGCTTTTACCATAAAATTACCCAGAACAACTATACAATTACTGCCAGAAAAGTTTTTTCAATTATTTAGAAATCTTGAAAAATCCAGAGTAACCACTGTGTAATTAACACAAAAATGTGATTTTGTTAAATGAGAAGAGAGAATTATGAGTAAATGACCTCATAAATAATAGCTACCCAGCTTTTGCCCAGCCCAGAAATGGTTAAAAGAGGAAAAGATCGAATCCTCCACTCTGGAAAAGGGTCCCAAGAGATATAAATTTTCCTTCTTGAAACTAAGGAACATCTTTAACTTTATCCTAAGATGGTAGGGAAGAAGGAAAAGCTCTGAGGTGAAAAAAGAGGGAGTGGGGAATGACCTACAAAAAGAAAAATAGAGAAAATGCACTGACAGAGACACAGACATACCACTCACATCCCCAGAAGAGCTTATACATTGTGCAAGTTCCAAGGAAAGCTGTTCTCAGCTTAAAGTCTGAGGAAAACTAGGCAAAGAATATGTCCTAATTGCTTTCAATTGAAAAGTAGTAATGTGGGGCACCTGAGTGGTTCAGTCGGTTAAGCATTTGCCTTCAGCTCAGATCATGATCCCAGGACCCTGGGATTGAGCCCTGCATCGCGCTCTCCGCTCAGTGGAGAGCCTGCTTCTCCCTCTGCCTGCCACTCTGCCTATCTGTGCTCTCTCTCTCTCTCAGATAAATAAATAAAATCTTTAAAAAAAAAAAAGGTAGTAATGTGATCAACTACAATTTAAAAAAAAGAAAGAAAAAAGAAGAGTGAATGTGATTTTCCAACAAAAGTAAATTTATTCTTTTGCATCTTGCTGTGGCTATAAAATGTCAATTTCAAAACTGCAGTTATCAACAACAAATCTTACAATGAAACCCTATCATGTCAATATGATCAATGTTAAAGGACTATGCTATTTAAAAAAAAAAAAGGAAAACACAGGCCACGTCAGAAGCCCTGAGAAGTTCCCCAGCCTACTCTTCATTCTTTATAACTCCTGAAGAAGTCCGTCTACTTTCCAGTACTTTTATAACTGACGGCATTCATTACAGATCAGTCCAAAACTATAAGATTTATATACCAGGAACCACTAACGGCCAAAACTTGATAAATTTTGATTCCCCTACTCCTACCTGTCTGTGATCACTACAAATTGCTGCCTCCATCCCTTCTCCTCGTGCCAAAGGAACATCATCGCAAACTTCGCAAAGTCTTCAAAATAGATACTACTGTCCCCCCACTTTAGAAATGATAAACTGAAAATCAGTAAAGTAAACAGTTGCCCAAGTACCAAAACACAAATTCAAAAGAGGGTCTTGGCACCAAAAACTGTTTCCGTTATTTACGCTTTCAACACGCTAGGTCTTCCCACCTTACAGTTAGTGTGTCGTTTACGTCCATCCCGCCCCTTGTCTCACCTACCCCTGGACCTAAAAGCTGGGCAATGTCTGTAAGTCTTATTTTGATCCAGGCTTCGTTCCCACCTTGGAGACGGAAGTGGGAGACGACTCCTAGAAACCGTTTTCGTACCCAAGCATTCCCCTCCACCGCCTCCCTTGCCCCGACCCTACGGGCCTAGGCTGCTGCAAAGACCCCGGCCAAAGGCTCGGCCAACCCTCCTACATGACCGCTCTCTGCCTCCCCAGGCCCCGGAAAGTTGGGAGGCTGCTTCTTTACCCTGCAGCAGGAAGGATGGCGTAGATATCCGACAGATGCTGAGTTCTTTCAAGGCCTAAGCCACCGCCAGCTTCAACCCGCCGGCGTCCGCCATTAGCTCCTAAGGCAGGGACCTTCCGGCGGGCGCGCGACGTATAAAAAGTCCCCAACCGGCGCCTGAAGAATATATACGTAATTTTTTAAATGTTTCTGTCTTTCTTCGACTCCACACAGAAAACTAGTTAACATACCTTATGGCCGTCACTTTTCCCAGGAGAAGAGAAAACAAATAGCTCTTTTAAAGCGTACTTAACAACAACAAAAAACTACCCATAAATCCATCGGGCATTTTCTTGGGCAGTCGCAAAGACCTGGCGCGCAAACGAGGCGGGGGCCTCGCGGGGCCGGAAGCGCGAAATGGGGACCGAGATGGCGGATTTCGATTCCCCTCAGAAACTGTCAGGGGTTCCTCCGCCCGAGGGGATGGGAGGAGGCCGCTGCTCGGAAATCTCTACCGAGCTCATTCGCTCTCTGACCGAGCTGCAGGAGCTAGAGGCTGTATACGAACGGCTCTGCGGCGAGGAGGTGGGAGGGGCCTGAATCAGGGGCAGTGGGCTTGGAGCCGTCAGTCTTGGGAATTCCGGGCTGTGGGAAGTTCTCTCCCTGCCTCTGCCGAGGGAAACAAAAAAGCACTTATTGAAGGAGTGTAGTTGAGTGTATTTGGGGGGACGTGACATCTCTGTTCACTTGATCTGGTGTCCCTAAACTTGTTTTCCCTGTTATCTCGGCGATCTGCTTCGCTCCCCTTGATTGCCCTGGCCCTTAATCTAAATTAAGTTTCTTGGCTAGAGCAGTTAGACTGACAGCGTACGTCAACTCGCTTGCTTATCAAAATAAGCAAGGCGTTCTTGCATTGAATTAGCAATTTAAAAATTACGAAACGCGTTCACCGTGTTCTCATTTAAGCAGGAAGTCATTGCAAATAAACTTTAAGCGTTTTAATACTTTTGTGGGGAATGATTTGGGGGTGTAATTTTAGCGTTTCGGTAAGTCCGCAGCTTTGTAGAAGCTTGAGGTTTTAAGACAGGCACAACTGTCTAATCGGACTAGTAACTTTCATCTCTTGGACCCGTGCATTGTGTCAGATAGAGGCATGGACTACATTTATTCTCTTGAGGATTCTTTGCAGCTTCCTTTATTTTCCGTGGCAACCTGATGCTGTCAATAATTTTTAAATATCATTTGGGTTCCTTGCCACTCAGAAGAAAGAGATCCAAGCTCTGATCTAAAAGTTTAGTAGCTGTTCTCTAAACTAAACTTTTAATTAAGGTTGAGTACAAAAGGCAGTTTCAGCAGGAGGGAGGGGGGATTATTGATATCTAAGAATATTTTCAAATATTAATTTGCACCAACTCAAGCAGTTTATGGTAACATTTTTCAGCAAGATGTGCTTTATAAAATTTAGTACTCTCTAACAATCCTAAGCGTGCATTCATTGAGTCAGTCAATTTTTAAGGTGAAATTAAGTCCATCTTACAGACAATAATATTAGTTCTGTACTTGTATTTGATGACTGTCAAGGGGAAGTTCCCCTCTGGATCCTACTGAACTATTTTAATAGAAACGTGTAGTTGATATTGATGGCTGTTAATGAACAATATTTCACATACTATGCTAAGCACTTTATGTTTGTTATCTTGTTTGGCTCTCACAACTGTCCTATGGGGTAGGTATTACATTTTACAGATGAAGAAACTCAAGCATTTAAGGTTAATGTCGGTTGCATAAATAACTTTGCGGAGAGAATTATGTATTTATCCCTTCAGGGTACTGACTGTACACTATGAAGAGACTTTTTGTAACTGTCACTTTGAAAGTTACATTTGTCTAGCCATTATATTTTAAATGCCTTCCTGCATTAGGTACTGTGCTAATTATACTGATTAAAAGTTTAGTTCTGTCTTTGTGTTATTCATCTGCTAGATGGAATAAAATACACAGAAGCTAACAGTCATCATGCAATGTGATAAATGCAAAAATAAAGTATTGTTGGTTAAAGTCCTAGGAGAACTCAGTGAAAGGAAAGACATTTGAAATGGGATTCACCCTTCAGCTAAGTGGTTGGGTTAGATAACTCTTAAGGTTCCTTCTGACCATTCTGATGACAAAATGTTTGTCTGTGTTTCAGAAAGTGGTAGAGAGAGAATTGGATGCTCTTTTGGAACAGCAAAACACCATTGAAAGTAAAATGGTCACTCTCCATCGAATGGGGTGAGTCTCCCAGCTCAGCAAGAGCTATTGTAATTCCGACAAGGACCACTGGATAAATTACTGTTTTTCTTAACTTTCTGTTATAAAATGCTACTTGACTTTGAAATGTAGAGGAGGATTATTTCAAGGTCAAGTGAACACTTAAGGGTATAGTCAAGTGGTTCACAAAGTGTCCTTGGAAGTATCAAACTCATTGGGAAACTTGTTGGAAATGCAAACTATGAGGCCCCACTCAAAACCCACTGAACCAGAAACTCTGGGGGTAAGAGCCCAGAAATCTGACAAGCTTTTAACAGGCAAACCAAGAGATCCTGATTATGGTTCAAATTTGAGAACCACAGTTTTTACAAACTTTGTGTATTTGCTAATCATAAAAGTTGCTCTTTGATCCCATCACCCACTTTGATTGTTGGTTAGTGCATTTTATATTTAGCAGTGGGGAGCATCTGTTCTCTGGTTCTTTAGCAGTACCTATATAGGGGTCTATTTAGTAGTTATAAAAAGTAATTTTTTATTTAGTATAGACCTCAGTTTTCAGTAAAATCCTCTTTAGGAAAAGTTGTGAGTAGAGTGAACTGAGCTAAAAGTTGTGGGGAAGTACAAAGACAGTACAAGACATAGTCTCCATTTACAAAAAAAATTTTCCATCTCATATTCCTACCTTCTGCCCCTATGGATGTGTGTGTGCTGACATGTGTCTCCAGTCCCAACCTGCAGTTAATTGAAGGAGATGCAAAGCAGCTAGCTGGAATGATCACCTTTACCTGCAACCTAGCTGAGAATGTATCCAGCAAAGTCCGTCAGCTTGACTTGGCCAAGGTAATCCCATTGAACTTCTGATGTTTTGGTAGAGGGCAGTAGAGAAGCCACCACATTAGAAATTAGAGCAGCACCATTCAGTAGAAATCTAATGCAAGATAGTGAAACCTGACAGAGATGGCAGAAGAAGAGAAAACTTCAGACCAGTACCTATTATGAATAAAGACATAAAAATCCTCAACAACACCAGCAAACCAAATCTAGCAACACATAAAAAGGTTTATACTATGGGGCTCCTGGGTGGCTCAGTCGGTTAAGCGTCTGCCTTCAGCTCAGGTCATGATCCCAGGGTCCTGGGATCGAGCCCTGCATCGGGCTCCCTACTCAGCAGGAAGCCTGCTTCTCCCTCTCCCATTCCCCCACTTCTGTTCCCTCTCTCACTGTCTCTGTCAAAAAATAAATTAAAAAAAAAAAAAAAGGATTATACGATGACCAAGTGGAATTTATCCCAGGAATGCAGGGTTGCTTTAACATCTGAAAATCAATCAATATATCCACCATATCAGTAGAATAAAGGACAAAAACCGCATGATCATCTCATAAACTCAGAAAAAACATAAACTCAAAAAACTTGTAATAAAAGGGAATTTCCTCAACCCGATAAAGGTCATCTACAAAAAAACCCACAGCTAACTTCATGCTTACCAGTAAAAGACTGGGTGCATTCCCCCTAAGATCAAGAATAAAACGATGTCAGCTCTTGCTTCTTTCCTTCAACATTGTACTGGAGTTTCTAGCCAGACATTTAGGCAAGAAAATGAAATAAAAATCATCCAAATTGGAAAAGCATATAAACCATACATTTAACTTTAGGTTTTTCTAGTAGCCATTTTTCTCAGTTTTATTTTCTCTTTCTTTCTCTTTCTTTTTTAAAGTAGGCTCTGCACCCAACATGGGTCTTGAACTCATGACCTGGAGATCAAGAGTTGCATGCTCTACCGACTGAGCCAGTCAGGTGCCTCACTAGTAGCCATTATTTTAAAAAGTAAAACAGAGAGGCACCTGGGTAGCTCAGTTGGTTAGTCATCTGCCTTCGGCTCAGGTCATGATCCCAGGGTCCTGGGCTCGAGCCCCACATCAGGCTCCCTGCTTAGCAGGGATACTGTTTCTCCTTCTCCCTCTGCTGCTTCCCCTGCTTGTGCTCTTTTGCTCTGTCAAATAAATAAATAAACAAAATCTTTAAAAAATAAAAAGTAAGGGGCGTCTGGTTGGCTCAATTGGTTAAGCGACTGCCTTCGGCTCAGGTCATGATCCTGGAGTCCCGGAATCGAGTCCCACATTGGGCTCCCTGCTCAGCAGGGAGTCTGCTTCTCCCTCTGACCCTCATGATCTCTCTCTCTATCTCATTCTCTCTCTCAAATAAATAAATAATATTTAAATAATTTTAAAATTTTAAAAAAGTAAATAATATTTACTTTTAAAAAAATAAAAAGTAAAACAGAAATAGGTGAAAATCATCTTAGAAATGTTTTATTTAACCCATTGTATCCAAGATATCATTTAAATATGTGATTACTTTAAAATGGTATTAATGAGATATTTTGCCTTCTTTATTTCTGTACTAAGTCTTTGAAATCCAGTGTGTGTTTTACACATCTTAATTTGGACTAGCCACATTTCAAATGCTCAGTGGCCACCAATTGTTAATGACTACTGTAGTGAATAGCACAAGATCTGGGCTCTTGAATAAGTCAGTCCCAGCCTCAGTTTTCCCCTGTGAAATAGCATAACTCTTCCCAGTCTATCTGTTGAGATTCTGCAAAAATAACTTACCACAAAATACTATAGCGATACAGCCACCAAGTCACATTATTAAGATTTCTTTAAAACATTCTTGCTTATTCTAGGGGCTCCTGACTGGCTCAGTGGGAAGACCATGTGACTCTTGATCTCAGGGTTGTGAATTCTAGCTCCACGTTGGATGTAGAGATTACTTAAATAAGTAAAACTTAAAAAAAAAAAAATCTTGCTTATTCTAAAAGAAAAATATTTTCCATGTTTCACTTATTTTATTACTTGGTTTATAATATCCTCTTTCCAAATGTAAAATACACTCTGATTCCATTATTAATTTAACAGCATCAGCCAAATACAAATATGGCTTGTCTCTGTTCCTGCTTCCATTAAAATGAGTGATCTGGTCACAAATAAAATTGTATGATACCTGTCAGTGCTATTAATCATCATCAATAACAGTTTTGTGAGTGGTAGTGGTTTTGGTTCAGGGCCTCTGGTTAACCAGATTCTGCCCCTGAATCTCCCTACCTTCTGAAGAGATATTCTGAAAGAATAGGACATTGTTTCTAAGCACCAAGTCTTTTCACAGAACCGCCTCTATCAAGCCATTCAGAGAGCTGATGATATCTTGGACCTGAAGTTCTGCATGGATGGAGTTCAGACTGCTTTGAGGAATGAAGATTATGAGCAGGCTGCGGCCCACATTCATCGCTACTTGTGCCTGGACAAGTCAGTCATTGAGCTCAGTCGACAGGGCAAAGAAGGTGACATCCATCCCAAACTGTTGATTTCTACGGTTGTTACAAGCATCTGTAATCTGATTTAATTGCCTATCATTTCTGGTTTAGTTACAAGCATCTGTTATCTGAGCAAGGCAAACTCAACCAAGAAAAGGGCATCTGTTAGGCAATTTCTTTGTCTGGTACTCAACCCTATATAGGTCATAGGCCACCCTAGGACAGGTGTTGTTATTCCCATTTTTATGGAGAAGGAAACTGAATCCACATCTACTGTCCTCTGGCCAGTGGGTTCTTTTCACTTGACCATATCACCTACTTACAAAATTAAATTCTTAGCCTGGCTTTCTAGGCCTTCTGTGATTTCAACCCACCCTGTCTGTCTCACCTTGTTTCATGCTATTCACTCATGCATCCATTCAATGTGCACATATAATAGAGTCCTCTATATACCAGAGTATATATTACTTGCAATACTCTACAAATTTTTTTTTCATCTTTTTATTTCTGTTCCTTTGTTCATTTCATTCCCTTTGCTTGGAATGTAAGTTCCTCCTATTCAGGTATCAAAACCCTGCCCATCTTTAAATGGGAAGACTTCTGGGAAGTCTTCTGGGAAGACTTCTCTAATTAGTTCAACTAGAAATATGACTTGTGAACACTTTTCTTATTACATTTATCATACATTTGTTATAGTTATTTGTGCCACAGATCTTATTTCTTTTGCTGATTAGAACTTCTGTGTATATTTCGAATGAATAATGGTGCACAAAGTGGCATAGACCTGACAGAGCACCATTCTTTACATTAATTCCCATTTTCCTCCCAATGTGCAGGCAGCATGATTGATGCCAACCTGAAATTGCTGCAGGAAGCTGAGAAGCGTCTCAAAGCCATTGTAACAGAGAAGTTTGCCATCGCTACTAAGGAAGGGGATCTACCCCAGGTGGAGCGCTTCTTCAAGATCTTCCCACTGCTGGGTCTGCATGAGGAGGGATTAAGCAAGTTCTCAGAATACCTTTGCAAGCAGGTATGGCCCCTGATTGCTTGGTAGGATAGTGGTATGATTCTCTGCCTGCAGATTGGGGCACTGTATGGATCCAGTTTCTGTGGATACTTTGTCACTTCTGGATTTAACTCCCCTTTCCTGCTCTCACTGTAGCCTAGCAGGACTGGACGTACACATTCATTCAGCACTTACCTAGGTATGGTCTAGACATCTACTGATGTACATTAATTTCTGACAGACCAAGTGAAAACATAGGAAAATTAAAACGCAAATTCTCAGGGTTCCTGGGTGGCTCAGTCGGTTAAGCGACTGCCTTCGGCTTGGGTCATGATCTCAGGGCCCTGGGATCGAACCCTGCTTCGGGCTCCCTGCTCAGCGGGAGGCCTGCTTCTCCCTCTCCTACTCTCCCTGCTTGTGTTCCCTCTCTTACTGTCTCTCTCTCTGTCAAATAAATAAATAAAATCTTTAAAAAAATAAAATGAAATGCAAATTCTCTGACAAGCTGAATCACCCTTTTTAGGCTGTCAGCCAGGAACTGGCTTCGTTTAAGAGCATTCAAAGTTGTTGGTTACTCTTTTTAAGACTTCATAACCAGGCTTGAGTCTCAAAATAAGCCACATTGAGATGAAGGAGGTGAGGTGAGATCACTTAAGGTTAAATCCTGAAAAAGAAACAGGTTTCAGTTGAAGTCTCAGCCCCTTCCCCTTGACCTTAGATGGAAAGAAGCAAATCTCAGCAGGCATGTATGCAGAGGGTTATTGTTTGTAACTATATGTCAGAGTGTATCGTGCCACTTCCCCTCCAAATTCTCTATAATAGAACACTGTTCTGCATTAAGAAAAATTAGATAGTTCCGTATGTGCTGACATGTTTCACTCTCTGATGTATGGTTAAGTTAAACAACTATACGCAACATTTCTGCTTCAAATGACAGAGGTGGCAATAAAAATATATGTTTGTATAAGCACAGGGTATTTTTCAAAGGGTTAACAACGGTTATCTCTGGAGAAGAGACTTAGGAGACTGAGAGACATAGGTAAGAGGAAGAATTGCTTTTCACTGAACACTCCTTTGTTCCTTTTGAATATTTAAGTGTGTATGTCTTAACCATTCTAAAAAATTTATTAAAAATAAAATATAAGGGTTTTTTTTTATCAGTACTTTGCCACCTGGGACCTAGAAATGGCTTCTACTTTAAATCCCTTAAAATTCCCTTCTGCGGTACCCAGATTCCTTGTCCTGCCCAATGAAGCACCATTAATGATAACTTTGAGTTATCCTTTGAGGTGGTTATTGGAAGTGGGGACTCTCTCCTTTGGCTAATGGCAATACATATCTTCAAAGAAAAGGAAAGCATTATTTATGTCTTTGCGTTGAAGAAGAGTTTTTACTGCGCTCAAGTTCTTTGTCTTGCCTGAGACCCAGACAACTCAGAGTCCCCAACGGAGGTTCCTCTGTGCTGTCTAAGCTTTCAAGCATCAAAGCAAACATGGGAAAAAGAAAGTCAGTGGGAGGTCTTTTTGGAAAACTGAGACTAGCCTTTGATCTGAGAACTGCTGTGGATTTTCTGCTTTTTTCAGGTGGCCAGTAAAGCAGAGGAGAATCTGCTGTTGGTGCTGGGGACAGACATGAGTGATCGGAGAGCGGCAGTCATCTTTGCAGATACACTCACTCTTCTTTTTGAAGGTAAGTCTCTTTTTCCACTCCAGAGAGACTGGAGACATTTCTACCTAACACCCATAGCCTAGCTTTTCTTCTTTCCCTGTTAGCCTGATGCCTTTAGTTTAATCCTGTAGCTTGCTGTGTATTGATTGATACATTGGAGAATAAACTTTCTAATTCAGTATCTAATTAGCAAAAATTAGAGTCTCTCAAGTGTTTTGCTCCTCCCTAGCCTTCAAGACCCAAATACTAAGAGTAAATTTAACCCTAAAGTAAATTACTGGGAAGAGAGTGATGCTGATTTCCAAAGATGCTCCTATTACACTATCAGCATAAACTAAATGCCTTCTGATTTACCAAGCACTGTACATATTAAACGACAAATTTTGCTTAGCGACTCTCAGCATTGGCAAGAACCATTTGTATTCATTTTGGGAGGTGAAATAGCCTTAAAGGGTTGAGTTAGACCCAGGTCAGTCCTGGATAGAAGAAAGTTTATTTTGGGCGCCTGGGTGGCTTAGATGGTTAAGCGTCTGCCTTCAGCTCAGGTCATGATCCCAGAGTCCTGGGATCGGGTCCCATATCAGACTCCCTGCTCCTTGGGAGCCTGCTTCTCCCTCTGTCTCTCTCTCTCTCTCTCTCTCTCTCTCTCTCTCTCTCTCTGTCTCTCATGAATAAATAAATAAAATCTTTAAAAAAAATTTAAAAAAAAAGAAAGTTTATTTTGTGAGAAGAATATTTGGAATCCAGCCCTCTCATTTTCTCCATTCTAGGTATTGCCCGCATTGTGGAGACCCACCAACCAATAGTGGAGACCTATTATGGGCCAGGGAGACTTTATACCCTGATAAAATACCTGCAGGTGGAATGTGACAGACAAGTGGAGAAGGTGGTGGACAAGTTCATCAAGCAGAGGGACTACCACCAGCAGGTGAGTAGGAGAAGCTGCAGGTGGGTTTGGAAACAGTGTGAGCCAGGGATACTGAATAAAATAAATTGGGGGTGGGGTAGGGAAGGGATGAAAAAAGAGGTAGATAGAAAAATAAATACCAAATGCAAACTGCCTGCATCTTGCCCGTCGCCAGCTTACTTTGGATTTGAGGTGTCCTGATGATATAGTACAAGACAGAGAAAGAAGGAGGAAGGGCTTCCTGAAAGAAACACAAAACAGAAACATTAGAGCACCTCTCTACCGCAGAGTTTGTAGTAGTGCCTTCTCGTGATATAAGGAGAATTTTACTTCTTGTCTCTGATTTCTCCTTAGTCTCTTAAGTGCTCACAGTAACACTTGCTTTTTTGTGAACTTTTTCTCCTTTCCTTTGAGCAGAGGAAGAGTAGGATTTAGAAATAGGAGTAGCCCATACAACTTTATTTCTAGAACTCTAGGAGACTAGATAGTAGTTCATCGGAACACCATTAACATCACTTTTAAGTGCAATAATAAAGGAGAGCATTAGCATCTAAATCAAAAGTAAATCTTTGGTTCATCATCCTGATAGCCTACTTTTGGCTTGCCTGTTAAGCAAACTAACTTAAACATTCTTTTATGTCAGAAGTTTGGAGGGACCAGCAAGAGGAAGATAGAAGGAGGGTGGGGAAGAGCAATCTCATTTCTTTGGTATATTGCAGTTCCGGCATGTCCAGAACAGCTTGATGAGAAATTCTACAACAGAAAAAATAGAACCAAGGTAATAATCCTGTTTTCTTTAGCCCATAGGAGCTTGAATTGGTAATCATGTACCATTCAGAGACTGCTCTATTATAAGGTGGTCTGTGTTTTAGAAATATTTTATCTATGACTCAAGCTTTTACTTTTTTCTAATAAAAATATGCTTGTTAGGGGTGTCTGGGTGGCTCAGTCGTTAAGTGTCTGCCTTCGGCTCAGGTCATGATCCCAGGGTCCTGGGATGGAGCCCCGCATCAGGCTCCCTGCCCGGCCGGAAGCCTGCTTCTCCCTCTCCTGCTCTCCCTGCTTGTATTCCCTCTCTCACTCTCTCTCTCTCTGTCAAGTAAATAAATAAAAATCTTAAAAATAAATAAATAATAAAAAATTTTAAAAATATGCTCATTAAAAGAAAATTCAAACATTATAAAAATGTATTCATTCAATCAGTAAATTTTGCTTAGTACACATTATGGGTCAAACGCTGGTCTTTGGTACTGGGGATGTGGCAGCAAGCAAAGTAAGCAAACCAGACATAATTCTCTCCTTGTGGCATCTGTAGTCTATAAAGTAGATAATAATAATAGCTAACAAATAATATAGTGTTTACTATATGGCATACATTGTTTTAAACACTTAACAAATATTCAGTCATTTATTCACGGGTTTCTCATTCTCTGTCCTATTGTCGTTTTGGCTAGATAATTCTTTGTTAGGGAGGACTGTGCTGTGGATTGTAAGATGTTTAGTAGTAGCATTCTTGGCCTCCACCCACTAGTTGCTGGTAGCATGTTGTCACCAGACACTGCCAAATGTCTAGGGAGTGGAGGGTGGGGTGTAAAATCACCTTCAGTTGAGGGTCACTGATTTAATCTATAAACATTTTTTGCAGAGGAGGAGACTGAAGCCTGAAGAGGTTAAGTGACTGGCCCAAGGTCATACAGCTAGAAGATCGCAGAGCCAGGAATAGAATCCAAGTAGTCAGACTCTATAGTTCATATTGTGAATCATTATGATATACTAAGTAGAAAGTGCAGGAGAGCATGTAATAAAGGGATGTAACCTAAGCTGATAAAGTTCAAGGAAAAATCTTTGAGGAAATGACCTTAGATCTGAGACCTTAAGAGTAACTAGAAATCAGGCTCCTGGGTGGCTCAGTCGGTTAAGTGCCTGCTTTCAGCTCAGGTCATGATTTCAGGGTCCTGGGATCGAGCCCCACATTGGGCTCTCCGCTCAGCAGGGAGTCGGCTTCTCCCTCTGTCTCTGACTCTCTCTGCTTGTGCTCACTTGCTCTCTCTCTCTGTCAAATAAATAAACAAAATCTTAAAAAAAGGGGGGGCACCTGGGTGGCTCAGTCGTTAAGCATCTGCCTTCAGCTTAGGTCATGATCTCAGGGTCCTGGGATCAAGCCCCGCATTGGGCTCCCTGCTCGGCAGGAGGCCTGCTTCTCCCTCTCGCACTCCCCCTGCTTGTGTTCCTTCTCTCACTGTGTCTCTGTCAAATAAATAAATAAATAAAATCTTAAAAACAAAAAAAAAGAGTAACTAGAAATAAGAGGTGAAGAGTTTTCCAAGTAGAGCAGGGAAAACATGTGCAAAGTCACTGTGTATTTGAAAAACTGAAAGAAGCGCAGTATAGTTGAAGTACAGAGTTGGGGAGAGCCTGGTATAAGGTGAATCCAGAGAGGTCATTAGAGTCAGGCCACTCAGGTCCTATATCCTAAGCGCTATGGAAATTATATGATTACAGTATGACCAGATCTGTTTTGAAAAGATCTGGAGTTCAGTGTGGAAAATGAACTAATTTGTGTGTATACTGTGAGGGAGGGGTTCAACTTCATTCTTTTTTTTTTTTTTAATTTTTTTTTTAAGGATTTTATTTATTCATTTGAATAAAGAGAGAAGAGAAAGCATGAGCAGGGAGAGAGGCAGAGGGAGAGGGAGAAGCAGGCTCCTTGCTGAGCCAGGAGCCCGATGTGGGGCTTGATCCCAGGACTCTGGGATCATGACCTGAGCCAAAGGCAGACGCTTAACCATCTGAGCCACCCAGGCGCCCCCAACTTCATTCTTTTTAATGTAGATATCAGTCATCATCCCAGCCCAATTTGTTGAAAAGACTATTCTTATTGAATTGTCTGAGCACTCTTGTTGGAGATCAATTGACCATAAATGTGAAGATTTCTGGACTCTATATGCCTGTCCTTATGCCAGTACCACACTGTCTTCATTGCTGTAGCCTTATAGTAAGTTTTCAAATTGGGAAGTATGAGTCCTTCAACTTTGTTATTTTTTTCAAGATTGTTTTGGCTCTTCATCTGGGTAGATGAATGGGTGTGGGACACAGTTTAATGGGGTATCCTAAAATCCCACCACAGCTAAATAAGAGGTTGGAGAGGTGTGGTTCCTTTCATGTGAAGCATAGACAATTTTTATTTGTCTACAACTGAGGGAGGGAGTGAAAGGCTTTCTTTATACTATGTATAGTATAGTACTCCCTACAACAATACAACTCCCAGTCTCTTATTTAGCTCTGACGGTATTTTAGCGGGTGAATGGTTCAGGTGAAACAGGTAAGTGGAATATGTGGTTGACAGCTGTCTCTGAGTATCCAGCAGAGCCAGGATGACCATCTGGCAGAGCTGACCCTTCTGGGCCCGGTGGGAGAGGGAGTTTGAGACTCTGTTTACCCTGTAGCCCTTATATTTGGCAATCCAGTGGCCTCCTGCTTATTCCTTCTGCTCCATGTATCTCAGGGAACTGGACCCTATCCTGACTGAGGTCACCCTCATGAATGCCCGCAGTGAGCTGTACTTACGCTTCCTCAGGAAGAGGATCAGCTCTGATTTCGAGGTGGGGGATTCCATGGCCTCAGAAGAAGTAAAGCAAGGTAAAAGGCATGGCCCGTACTTTCTGGGAGGGCTAGGACAGAGTTGGCACTGTTTTCTAATGGTTAAGCCATAGATCTCGTAACAAGGAAATAACTAGGGCTTCTTAGCCTCTGTGGTCTGTGGGCAAACTGACTCCCAAAAGGAAAGATAGACTTACTGAATATTAGAATTGGACTGGGTCTTTGAGGCCATTTAGTCATTTTACAAGTGAGGAAAGCTAATGCCCAGAATGGTTAAATTATTTTCCTCTGATCTTTTCTCCACACCGTGCTTTCTCACCAGCTCTGATTTAGGGATTAGCATTTAATTTAAATAGGTGATATAGAGCACCTGGCTGGCTCAGTCTGCAGAGCATGTGACTCTTGATGTTGGGATTGTGAGTTTGAGCCCCACATTGGGTGTAGAGATTACTTAAAAATAAAATCCTTAAAAATAATAATGATAAATAAATAAAATAGGTGATTTGCACACATGATGTATAGGTAGATAGAGCAAAAAGATATACTTAATTCCATAAGGGAACTTTTGGGAGTGATAGGAATTTCTAAAACTGGATTGTGGCTATTGTTACAAAACTCTATAAAGTTACTTTAAAAAAAATATTGAAATGTACACATACAAGGTGTGAATTTTATGGTATAGAACACTTAAGGGGCGCCTGGGTGGCTCAGTTGATTAAGCGTCTGCCTTCGGCTCAGGTCATGATCCCAGGGTCCTGGGATCGAGCTGTGCACACTCACTCTCGTTCTCTCTCTCAAATAAATAAAATCTTTTAAAAAAAATAACACTTCAGTACTAAGCTATAATATTGACAAAAGAGTATATAGTTTAAAGAGTATTTAAAAAGAGTACATAGTATAAAGAAAGCCTTTCACTCCCTCCCTCAGTCTCCCAGTTCCCCCAGTCACAAGTTTTGAAGGGATAAATACATTGGAAAAAAATGTGTACCACAGTCCAGTTTCATTTACAAATTGATTCTCTGGATTTTTTAAGAAGACCATTTAATTCCTGCTGGTTAATTATATGCAGGATTCTCTGAACTAGAGACTTGAAATTAACACAGCATCTGCGGCATTCTACATGACTTGTGTCAATAATACATGATAAGGGAATTATTTATATGACCTAGTATGGTATTGCTTTGATTTGGTGTTTAAGGGAGGATGTATGCTTTTTTGGAGTTTGATGTGCATTACTATTCATAATGACTGTCACTGTTCAGAGCTGTGTGTCCAGTACAGTAGCCACCAGCCCCATGGGACTGTCTAAATTTACATTTAACTAAAATTAAGAATTCTGTTTCTCAGTTAACATTAGCCACATTTCAAGTGCTCAGTAGTGGCTACCGTATTAGACAACACAGATACAGAACATTTTAATCATCACAGAAAATTCTGTGGGACAACACTGGTTTAGAGAATGAAATATAGTGTACCCAATATATTTCAGTCTTTGCCCTGAAAACTTAAGTATTTTAAGGCTTACTAATTAATTCTAATGGGAAAGAAGTAAAAAGTTCTTTGTACAGAAACATTTACCATGGGGCGCCTGGTTGGCTCAGTCAGTGAGTGTGCAACTCTCGATCTCAGGATTGTGAGTTCGAGCCCCATGTTGAGTACAAAGATTACCTAAAGATAAAATCTTTAAAAAAATTACCATAATCTCCAATTACTGTGGTTTCTAGTTATCTCTAATAAGGACAAAACATTTAGAAATAACCCAGGTGTCTAAAGATAAGAGTTTAAAAAACTGTTGACTATCTACCTAATAAAATATCACACAGCCATTAAAAATAAGTAAGCTTAAAAAAAAAAAAGATAAGCTCGCTTCAGCAGCACATATACTAAAAAAAAAAAAGATAAAAGAAGCTGTGTGTACAAACGTTGAAAATATTTATGATAGGGGTGCCTGGGTGGCTCAGTCATTAAGTGTCTGCCTTCAGCTCAGGTCATGATCCCAGGGTCCTGGGATCGAGCTCTGCATCAGGCTCCCTGCTCAGCAGGAAGCCTGCTTCTCCCTCTCCCACTCCCCTTGCTGTGTTCCCTCTCTTGCTGTGACTCTCTCTGTCAAATAAATAAATAAAATATTTTAAAAATATATTTATGATATAATCTGTTTTTTAGTTTTGTATTTGAGTATAGTTGACATACAGTGTTTTTTTTTTTTCCAAAGGTTTTATTTATTTATTTGGCAGAGAGATACAGAGAGAGAACAAGTAGGCAGAGAGGCAGGCAGAGGGAGAGGGAGAAGCAGGCTCCCCGCCGAGCAGGGAGCCCGATGTGGGGCTCGATCCCAGGACCCTGGGATTATGACCTGAGCCGAAGGCAGCCGCTTAACTGACTGAGCCACCCAGGTGCCCCTACAGTGTTTTTTTTTTTAAGATTTTATTCATTTATTCATGAGAGACGGAGAGAGAGAGAGAGGCAGAGGGAAAAGCAGGCTCCCAAGGAGCAGGGAGCCCGATGCGGGACTCGATCCCAGGACCCTGGGATCATGACCTGAGCCGAAGGCAGACGCCTAACCATCTGAGCCACCCAGGCGCCCAGTTGACATACAGTGTTACATTAGTTTCAGGCATATATGATATAAACTTTTTTTAAAGATTTATTTGCTTTAAAAAGAGAGGGAGGGGGAGAGAGCACATGTGCACACAAGCGCACGAGCAGGAGGGGCAGAGGGTGAGGGAGAGAGAATCCTCAAGCCGACTCTCTCCGCTAAGCACAGAGCCCTATATAGGGCTCGATCTCACGACCCTGAGATGACCTGAGCCAAAATCAAGAGTCAGAGGTTCGGGCCCCTGGGTGGCTCAGTTGGTTAAGCAACTGCCTTTGGCTCAGGTCATGATCCTGGAGTCCCGGGATCGAGTCCCACATCGGGCTCCCTGCTCGGCGGGGAGTCTGCTTCTCCCTCTGACCCTCTTCCCTCTCATGCTATCTCTCATTCTCTCTCTCAAATAAATAAATAATCTTAAAAAAAAAAAAAAAAGTCAGAGGTTCAACCTACTGAGCTATCCAGGTGCCCCAAGGCATATATATAATTTTTTAAAGCAGAATACAAAATTTTGTCCTGTGATTATAATCATGTAAATTATGTACAGATTGGGAACAAAGACTAGAAAGGAACCTGGGTAAATGAAAACAGTTGAACTTTTTCCCTTGGGGAAGAAAAATGAGTATCCCTTTGTTGGCTGTCCCCTAGAGCACCAGAAGTGCCTGGACAAGCTCCTCAATAACTGCCTGTTAAGCTGCACCATGCAAGAGCTAATTGGCTTCTATATCACCATGGAGGAGTACTTCATGAGGGAGACTGTCAACAAGGTAGGACAGAGGACACACCCCTTGGAAATGGGGCTTCCTGTGCAAGAAGCCAGGCTGAAGGAAATGGCCGAGGCATGTCACATTTCTTGGCCTGCTTTGAGAATACCCTTGCATGCAACTGAGTGGTACCCCTTTGTATGATTAGAAGGCATTTTTAGAGTTGTCATGCTCTTCAAAGACCCAGCTAGGATGTCTTTCCCAAGAATCACAAAAGAACACCTCAGCAACTCGGGGAACCTACTTGTGCCCTGCCTCCCTGGAAGTGTGTGGGTGAGGAACCTCAGGGAAGAAGGGCCTCTCCAGATGTCTTATGTCCCAGGTAACAGATGACCCCAGGGCAAAGGCCCTAAATACTTAATGTCCTAATAGTCATCAGTAGGGGAATGAGCTGTTTTGGCAAGGAGAATCCACACCAAGCTGTGACCAGAGTAAGCCGTGTTGGGAGAAACAAGGACAAGCTCAAAAGGGAGCAGAACCAGAGCCTATTCCAGAACCATCTACAACAGTGGCATGCAGAACTGGAGCCCTCACTGGCTGCTTTGCCTTTTGGTTAGGCTGTGGCTCTGGACACCTACGAGAAAGGCCAGTTGACGTCCAGCATGGTGGATGATGTCTTCTACATTGTTAAGAAGTGCATTGGGCGGGCTCTGTCTAGCTCCAGCATTGACTGTCTCTGTGCCATGATCAACCTTGCTACCACAGAGCTGGAGTCTGACTTCAGGTAGGGTTGACTCCCTTTCTACTTTCTAAGAAGCAAAAAGGTCCTAGTTGTGATTGATTCCTGAGGCCCATGTTGCTTCCTTTTTTTCCATATGATTCTAGTTCAGTACTATATAGGATATAAGCTCCTGTCCATGGTACAACATCCTTGGGTCCAGGCAGCTGTACAGCAGCCAGGTATCTTATGCTCCCTGGACTGGATTGGAGGGGTTACTGGCCCTCAGGCCTAGGAAAGAGAACAGACAGCTCAGTTGAAGGCAGTAGTTGTAATATAGTGATCATAGTTAGCATTGCTACAGACCAGGCACTATACTAATTTCCTGCTCTCATTCAGTCCTGATAACAACCCTATGATGTAGGAACCCTTAGCTCTCTTACAGATGAGGAAACTAGGGCTCAGGGAGATCATACACCTCATCAGTGGTGGAATGTGGAATAGAGCCCAGAACTGACTCACAAAACCTGTTCTCTCACCACTTACATGGTACTGCCTTTCACTAACCTGTATGCCTCCTCTTCAGTTTGTTGGAGTTCACTGGCGATAACTGAAATCCTCATAGGGAATAAAGAACGGACCAATCTCCTCTATATGTTCTTGTCATATCAGTGCCCTTGAAAGGGTGTTGGTGTCTCTCATACCCTGGATGCTCAAGTTCTCCTACAGTGGTCTCAAGGATTGGTTATTCCCCCAAAAGAGCAGCTCAGGCTGCTGGGTCAGGGTTGTGGGGCCTCTGGTCCTGCTGTCCTGGAAGCAAGATTGAGTGCTGTCAATCTCCATATGCCATTCTGCTTCCCCCTCCCAGGGATGTTCTGTGTAACAAGCTGCGGATGGGATTCCCGGCCACCACCTTACAGGACATCCAGCGTGGGGTGACGAGTGCCGTGAACATCATGCACAGCAGCCTCCAGCAAGGCAAATTTGACACAAAAGGCATTGAGAGCACTGACGAGGCCAAGCTGTCCTTCCTGGTACGTAGCCACATAGGTTGGGAGCTGGTCTGTTTATTTCAAGAGGTTAAATTATGACCTCTAAGCCACAGTATAATTAGTTTTCAACTAGAAACTTTTCATCCAGTGTCTCTACAGAAGGAAAACTCCTTTAAGGAAAGCTCCTCCTAGAAGGTTCTGAAACCACTTCTTATCTAGGGACCGATTTCTGAGCAACCCAACCCAGGACATCACTGTTCCCTGCCTGGAAGGCTGGGCACCTCAGCTCTCCCAAGTGCTTATTCCCAAGAGCACTATGAAGCTGTTCAGGGAGCTCCACTGAGTATCAAGCTTGGCTTGCATCTGCCACAGAACCGACCGTAATATCTGTGCCAAGGCTCCAGACCACTTCTCTGAGGGCAGTCCCACAACATGGGGGTTACCGATCATTTAGGCCTAGCGGGGCTGTTTTCCTAGCACACTTCTTAGGCTTTCAACTTCCTCAGAAAAAAGACCTTTTTAAAGCACTTAGCCAGAAGACGGATGAGATGAAGCAGTGTCTTACCGGTTGTATGACAGGTGGGAAGGAAGAAGCATGGAAGGATGAAAGGGTTTATACAAGGTTAACAGCCAGTTTGTGATGAGCCAAAAGAATACAGATGAGTCCTGAGCCTGTGATCTGCCCTTTCTGGCATGTGCTGTGTTGGCATGAGTGGTAACAGTGCTGTCAGAGGTCATTCTGCTCCACCCCCACAGTGGCCAGGTTCCGAGTCTTCTTGGCTCCTGCGGTTCAGAGCCTGAAGGAAACATCCTATAGCAGAACTCTCCATCTGTAGCCTACGAATGGGGGTCTCTGAAAACCCTGGGGTTAGATGCCAAATCTGTACCTTTTTTTTTTTTTCTGGAAGCAGAGTCCTTGGCTTTTATCAGCTTCTTAAAGGTATCTGTGACCCCCAAAAGAGTTAAGAGCTGTTGTTTTCAGAGACAGAAGCATAAGTATACTAATATCTACCCACCTGTGCAAGTTAACCCACAGTTAATATTTTGCTAAATATTATCAGGCAGATTCAGTATGGAGGCTCTTTAGGCAGCCCCACTCTCCTCCTGTCACTGAAAATATTTTCCCTGAGCATGGGTTTTAGTGATTTGGGACGTCCTGGTTGTTTCCAAGAAAGAGGATCAGCTCCAAGAAGCTTCTGAAATCCAACACCTTTGGAGAACTTTGCCAAAATGTCTGGCAGCCTGTTTCATATGATCATGAACTGACTTAAATTTTTCATTTTGTTTGCATTCTTTTGTTTCATTTTGTATAGCACTTACTTTTATTCTTTCATTTCTCCACTCAGAAACGACCTCCTAGCTACTGACCACCTCAAAGCTCTGCCTCTTTGCTTGGTGGTTTGTTGACAGCCTCCGGAGTCTCACCCATCCTGCCACTCTAGTGCTAGTCTCCTCCCCTTGGCCCCCCAAGTCCCCATTACAGTGGCTGCCACACAGACAGCTTCATTGTTTGAGGGCTCAGAAGATAAGGCCAACAAGAAAGGTGATGCTAAATGCTTGGTGACAGGTTTCTAGTTTTCCTGACGCCAAGTACTCAAAATGTCATCACTCCCACCACAGCACTTATTTCTTATGTCACCTTGATTCATTTGGCTGTCAGGATGAATTCCCCATGGTGCTGACCTATCAGTCGCCATGAGCCGGGGATAAGCCCGGTGAATCCATGCTTACAAGGACTGTCAGTAAAAGGAAACTTTGAAATCAATACCTTCTGAACTCAAATCCATTTTCCCCTTATGATAGATTTTTCTTATGGCCTTAAATGCCTTGGAAACATTTAAGTTGTGGCCTTCATCCTTGAGCTGTCATGACAGTGCACTTATTTCTCTGCAAGCTGGTGATGTTAGCAGCTTTGTGTGTGGCATGCTAATGAAAGGCTTTAAGTCTTACCCATCCCCCATGAAAGTGGCCTTAGCAGCACTGTCAGCAGCATGATCTTTCAATATTGGCTGTAGGACAGTGATGAGGGAAGCACTCTTGGGGACACAAGGGGGTCATCCTAATCTCAATCCCTGGGGTTTTAGGATTCTTCTTTTACCCCAAAATCCTGAAGCTTCTAACGCCTCTCTTGAAAATTGGCTCCTCCCTGCCTCACCCCTGCCTTCATGGTCATGCCACCAGCACACCAGTTCAGAGACAGTATGATCCTCTCAAACTCTCTAATTCCACTTCCTCACAGCCTCTAGATTAGCATTCCTAAACCACAGCTGTGCTCATGCAGCATTCACCAGGGAGGTAGTAATCCTTGGTGCCACCCCGTTGTCTACAGGAGAGCATGGCTCCCAAGTTCTAGTCTGACTTCACTTACCTCTGCAGTTTTACCTCTTGCCATTTCCTGCACATATCCGTGCACTGACTCTGCTGATCCCCAACTACCTTTTGGGGTTTCCTGCTACTTTGCAAGTGTTTATGCTATCCCTTCTGCAGAACACATTCATTTACTCATTCATTCTTGACGCTTCTATGTATCAGGCACTGTTCTAGGCTCTGAAACTGCACTGCCCGATGTAGTAGCTAGTAGGCAGAGGTGGCTAAATTTAAACCAAAAATCCAGTTCCTGAGTTGTACTTGCCACATTTCAAATGTTCATTAGCCTCATGTACAGACAGCTAGGGCTACTGTACTAAACAAGATTTAGAATATTTCTATCATCAAGAAAGTTCTGTTGGGCAGTGTTCTACTAGAGACATAGTTCTAAAGAAAACAGAATAGATCCCTGCCTTCATGGCGCTCTCATTCTAGCAGGAAAGGCAAACAAGAAGCAAACAAAATGATACTGGGTAATCCTAAATACCATTAAGAAAATATCAAAGGGACTGACAGTGCACTAGAGAAAGGCTGATTAGGGTAGAGAAATGTACTCACCCTCAACTGTTAGAATTACACTAGCCTTCTTGAGCTGAATTAAGTTCATCTCAGTTACCACCTCTGCCATGGAGCTTTCCTTGAATGCCTTAGACCGAAATGTTTCTTTCTTCTAAAGAGCCATAGCAGTTTGTGCCTTAATCATTACTTTTGTTACATGCTGCTTTTTATGACTGGTATTTCGGCACTGAGCTTCTAAGGCGATAGAGTTATGAAAGAAGGAGTTCATGGCTGAGACGACATTAGGGAGACCTGATTTCTCTTCCTGGCTCTAGCTGTGTGGCCTGTCACTAACTTTCCATCCTCTCACCCTGCTTTATTCTGCATTGTGTTTATCATGACCTGGTATTTCTTATCTGACTTGCCTTCTGGAATGTGAACTCTATGAGAGGGTAGATGTTTTTTTTAAGATTTTATTTATTTATTTGAGAGAGCATTTATTTATTTGAGAGAGAGAGCATGAGCAGGGGGAGGGGCTTAGGGAGAAGCAGATTCCCCACTGAGCAAAGAGCCAGACATGGGGCTCAATCCCAGGACCCTGGGATCATGACCTGAGCCAAAGGCAGACGCTTAAACGACTGAGCCAGCCAGGCGCCCCAGGAAGCATTTCTTAAATAAATGTCAGCCTTTGCCTCACTGACCTGGGCTTAGAGCCCAGGACTTCTCCCAGACCTGTGTGCCTAAACATGGAACAAAAAGACCTGAAACCTTGGATCACTACCCCTGAGGTCAGATGGCTTTGCTGCCTTAGTGTCAGGCACAGGAGAAAGGGCAAGCCTGGTTCACCATTCTGCCCAATCTGAGACCTGAGCGCCCTTCCAGATGACATTGCTGTGCATGTTCCTTAGCCCCCCTCTGAGCCTCAGGAGTAACAGCTGTCAGCCAGTCAGCCAGCCTGCACTGGAGTGGGTACAGACACCGGTGAGCAGGAAGTCACATTCTTCTGTCCTCATCTCCCCCAGGTGACCCTGAACAACGTGGAAGTGTGCAGTGAGAACATCTCCACGCTGAAGAAGACACTGGAGGTATGGAGAAAATTGCCTGTCAGTTTTCAGCAGCTGCAGCCTCTCTGGGCCTGCCCATGGAGGAGTCCTGTGCACTGGTTCTGATGGGGACTGTGCATTCCCTGGCATTGAGCTAGTCTTCCTTCAGAGCACTTGAGGGGATTCACTTGGCGGTCAACCGACAAGTTGGAAGATGATATTCAAATTAGTGCTTCCAGCACATAAAGCACATATTTGGCCTATGACCTCTGGCAAGTCCCTTAACTCCCTGAGCCTCAGCACTCTCATCTATAAAACAGATTTCCTTCCTGCCCTCATTTGGGTTTATTGGGGGGGCCTAATTAAAAAGGGGTTGAAGGCACTTTAAAAAATGATAAAGTCACCTAAAAATGTTAGGAAATTAAGATCGGGGCGCCTGGGTGGCTCAGTCATTAAGTGTCTGCCTTCAGCTCAGGTCATGATCCCAGGGTCCTGAGATCGAGAGCTCAGCGGGAAGCCTGCTTCTCCCTCTCCCACTCTCCCTGCTTGTGTTCCCTCTTTCATTGTGTCTCTCTCTGTCAAATAAATAAAATCTTAAAAAAAAAAAAAAGGAAATTAAGATGAAATAGGGTTTACCAACCCCTGTACAAATCTGTTGCTGTTACCATTATTTTAAAGGAAGACTGCATAGTGTGGTAGGAATTGCTTGGCCTTGAAGTCGGATGCCCCTGAGTTCCTATCTCCGCTTGACCACTGACTAGTTGTGTGGCATGGGGCAAGTACTCTAACCTCCCAGAGCCTCAGTGTCCTCATGTATAAATAGGTAAAATGATCTCTGCCTCGCAGAGTTATGAAAATTGAATGTGATAATATAAAATACCTGGTATGTGAGAGGCATGCAGGGGTAGTTAATAATTGTACTAATAGTTACACGTAACAGCACAAAGCAATCATTTTGCTGAATATTAGAAAATGCAGGGCCCAACTCTCCCCCAATCCGAAAGTCTGCCTCTGAGAGAGGAGGAAAGCCAGGGCCCTGCTACCCCAGCGGACACTTCCTCCAAGGAGGATATGTTACTACAGAGGCACAGGGCTCCAGCGCACAGGCTGATGTTAAGTGCCGGCTTTAGGGCTGGGCAGACTGAGGGGGCCAGGAGCCAGCACAGGGGGGCCAAGTCCTTGTAAGTGATGCAATTCCTGAAGGAGGCTCAGAGCAGCCAGATGAGAGATTCAGATTAGGAATTTACCCCAAAAAGGCCTTAAAATGGAATAAAATAAGAGTGATATTTACAAAGTACCAAAAGCATAGTATCTGTCACACTGTATGTGTTCAACAAGATGGCTTCATCATTGTTGAGTCACGGCACCTTAGACTGTATTCCTGACTTTGTCCTTAACATTAGAATATTGAATTTGAAAGGAGTATTTTGGGAAATGTTAGAAATTCAGAACTGAGCCAGGAGAATTAGCCAAGTTAAAGAAAAGGAGAGCAAAGAGCTGAAAAAACCATTCCCATAAATCCCACCCACCTTAGATTGGCATTTCACGTGTATTCTTTCTGAACCCCACCAGCAAACCTGTGAGATAGGTCAGGTGGTGTGATGAGGTTAAAAGGCTAGGTAAAGATGGTGCGTATTGGAGCTGCTGTGGAACTGAGGGCTTCTGCCTGTCTCTTCCACACTACTGCTTCTGCGGGAGCCAAAACAGCAGACTTCTAAGGAGCTCCCGGCAAACCAAAACATGGTGAGTTTCAAGCAGCTGCCCTTGTGATGTCCTCTATACCTAGGCTATAGTGTGGGGGTTAGGAACAGGCACTCTGGAGCCAGAATCCCAGCTTGAATCCCAGCTCTACAGCTTAACTGCTGGATGGCGTTAGGCAAATTATTAACTCCTCTGTGCCTCGGTTTCCTCACCTATAGAGAGGAATAGTAACATTACCTACTTCATAAGATAGGTACTTTATTTTTTTTTTTTTTAAGATTTTATTTATTTGACAGAGACATAGCGAGAGAGGGAACACAAGCAGGGGGATTGGGAGAGGGAGAAGCAGGCTTCCTGCCAAGCAGGGAGCCCAGTGCGGGGCTCGATCCCAGGACCCTGGGATCATGACCTGAGCCAAAGGCAGACGCTTAACTACTGAGCCACCCAGGCACCCCAAGATAGGTACTTTAAGTAAAAATGCTTTAAACAGGCTGACCTATAGTAAGCACTTAAAACTTAGCTGTGATCATGATGATCTCCCTTGGGCAGCCAAACCAAATTATTTTATTTTTTTTATAAAGATTTATTTATCGGGGTGCCTTGGTGTCAAGAGTCAGACGCTCAACTGACTGAGCCACCCAGGCGCCCCAGGACCAAATTATTTAAAAAGGAGAAACTATAACAATAAAAGCTAGTGTCTCCTTAGTGTCTACTACTTGCCAGGAACTGCACTAGGCACTTTGTGCATCATCTCCTCCGACTCTCCCAACTACCATGGGGACAGGAATTTGTGTTCTCATTTTATAAACAGGGAAATTGAAGCTCAGAAACTTTAAATCACTTGACCAAGGTCACTCAACCAATATGTAGCTAAGCCAGGATTTGAAGCTAGGAATGTCTGACTCTAAAGGTATGAAAAAACTTCTGGTTTTTATGTTTCTTATTCACACCCCACTGATACCAATACTGTCATCTTACAAAGGGGGACAAGGGAGCCAAGTGGCTAGCCACTGGGATAGTATCCAAGTTTTCTGAAACCTATCAAGGACTCTTGCCTAGGATGGACTATAGCTGTTCCCAGAGAAAGCTGGAGTTGGAGAAATGGCTGGTTGCACGTGGGTATCCTCCCCACCCTCCCTGCACCCACACAGCCCAGCCATGCTTGGAAGCCTGATAACTGGGTACTCTCCCCTAGAGTGACTGCACCAAGTTGTTCAGCCAGGGCATTGGAGGGGAGCAGGCCCAGGCCAAGTTTGACAGCTGCCTTTCTGACTTAGCTGCCGTGTCCAGCAAATTCCGAGACCTCTTGCAGGTAAGCCCCAGGATCAGTTGCTGACTGAATCCTGTGCCTGTGTGTTGCTCTGAGAATATTGTTACTGGTTTATTACAGGATCGGTGTATATAAGGAAACAAGGAGAAATGAGGGGGTAGCATGCAAGACACTGAACTCGAGTCCCTTTAAGATTAAAGGTTTTTCAGCAGTTATCATGCTGACAAGCCAGCATTTTGGTCCTCTTGAGTCTCCACTTGGCCCCCAGTGCCAGGAGCCCAGAAAGGTGCTCAGATGGAATGGAACCACATGGTTACTCAGACCTGCTTGGCCTTAGCCAAAGGTGCTGCCTACTATCAGGCACTCAGAAATCTCTTTTTTTGAGTCTGCCAAACCAACCCCATAGCCTGGACCTGAATTGGCACAGATCTGGAAAGGAACAGGTTGTTTCTGACCCCTTCGATTAGCATTTTCTGGTAGACTTTGGACAGGCCCACAGGAAAGCCTGAGAACTGGAAGAATGCCCTGGCAGTCACGGGATGGGTGGAGCAGAAGGAAGGGCAAGGTACACCCGTCTTTGTCTCATGTGTTTCTGCCTTGTCCCGCAGGAAGGGCTTACAGAGCTAAACAGCACAGCCATCAAGCCGCAGGTGCAGCCTTGGATCAACACCTTCTTATCTGTCTCCCACAACATCGAGGAGGTCAGCCTGACCATAGGCAGCCATCAGGCCCAGGATTACTCCTCATTCTCCCAACCCCCCCGCTGGAGGGCAGTGGAGCTGTCTGCACAGACCAGCCCTTCCCTGCTTCTCTGGAGGGAAGTTCCATGGAAGTATAATATACTTCTATGGATGTGAATTTCAGTCCCTCCCCGTGGAAGACTAGGTTCTTCCCAGGCAACAGGTTGTTCCTGCAGACAGAAGGGCTCTGAAAGACACCTGTAGGGGGTTGGCCCTGACCTGACACATCCTCTTTTATTGAGACTCTTTGCCCCACCTATCAGACTTAGGAGCTTTTTTTCTAGCCTAATGATGTCATTCCTGCAGAACATGAGATGCAAAAGGAAATAAAAGGCCAGGAGCTTTACCATATTGTGTGGGCCGCTGCTGCAGCCCAGGGCCATTTCCTGATTGGAAGTGTGGTATAAAAGCACCAGCGGCATACGCCAGCTTGGACATCCAAGCTGCTTTTAAGCTAGATGAGTCAGAAGCTAGAGAGGAAAGGCCTCTTCCTCTGTTGTTTTAGAGGGGTGAAAGTGGGGTAGGGTGAATGGTACTTTCTGGAGACACCCCCAGTGACCCAGCTTGTTTCCTGACAATAGGAAGAGTTCAACGACTATGAGGCCAATGACCCTTGGGTACAACAGTTCATCCTTAACCTGGAGCAACAAATGGCGGAGTTCAAGGTGAGCAGGAACTTAGAGACCAGGTTATGGAATTACCCACCTCTGCCCAAATCAGCAGCCTTTGGCTTCTCATCACACCCTACTGGGAACCCCCAAAACTCTTCCAGGCCTGTAGACATACTCCCCCAACAACCTCCTATAACTGTGCCTACCCCCCGAAGACTCCTGTTGGAGGCAGAGGGGCTTAGGTAGGACTCTCACTAATGTCTAGCCTCTGTGTGCAGGCCAGCCTGTCCCCGGTCATCTATGACAGCCTGACCGGCCTCATGACCAGCCTTGTTGCTGTCGAGTTGGAGAGAGTGGTGCTGAAATCCACCTTTAACCGGGTAAGGTCCAGGGAGTACAGGTCCCCAGCTCTGTTGTTTTTCCTCCGAGGAAGACAAGTCCTAGCCCTCCTAGGACTTGCCTCCCCTCCGTCTGCTGCCCACAGGCCCTGCATATCTAGCCCCAGTCCTGCCCTGGCATCTGAGGCCTTGGAGCTGACTGAGGCACCACATGAGGGCCAGGCCTTGAACACTGACTGAGCCTGTGCCCCCTTGCAGCTGGGCGGTCTGCAGTTCGATAAGGAGCTGAGGTCACTCATCGCCTACCTTACCACAGTGACCACCTGGACCATCCGAGACAAGTTTGCCCGGCTCTCCCAGATGGCCACGATCCTCAATCTGGAGCGGGTATGTGTGGCTCCCTTGACCTGGCAAGGGAAAGGTAACTGGGAAGAGAGGCAGAAACAACATTTGGATCCCTGCCTCTCCCTCAAAGCCAAGTGTTCACCAGCAGCCCAGCCCTACAGAGCACCTTCTTTCTGGGCACCACCCCTGCTCTGCCTCTGGTGGAGCCCAAGGCCTTCTGTCAGGGTAGCCTCTCGTTGCTGACTTGTCATATGTTCTTCCCCACAGGTCACGGAGATCCTAGATTACTGGGGCGCCAACTCTGGCCCACTGACATGGCGCCTCACCCCTGCCGAAGTACGCCAGGTGCTGGCTCTGCGCATGGACTTCCGCAGTGAGGACATCAAGAGACTGCGCCTGTAGCTGCCAGGGGGCGCCCACCTGGTCCATCATTCTTCAGGCCCCTTCCCTAAGTGGCCACAGCCAAGTGGCTGAGCAAGGCTGGCTTGGGGAGCTCTGACAGAGCAGACTGTTCCACTGCAGACAGCAGGAAATAAGGCTCAACTCACTCTGCTGTCTGCACTCAGGCCTGTCTGGGTGGTGCTTTGCAGGTAGCGTCTCCCCACCAAGAGAGGTGAGTCCCCGTGGGCGCCTAATTACGTGGGAAAGCCAAGGCAGGCCAGCTTTCTGCACGGGTGGCCATTCTCTCCTCAGACACTACAGCAAACCGCCTGCCTCCCTGCCAGCCCTAAAGGACTTGGGTATATCTGGGGCCCTGGGCAATTAGGTTTACTCTGAGGAGAGGCTGTGATGTTTATGATCACCCTGAATAAAGACACTCCTTGGAGAGATGCCAGTATGCTGTTTCCAGGGCGGGCTGGATGCTATAGGGCAAGACAGGTCCACCAGTTGCACTGAAGTGTGAAGGCAAAAGCCTAAAGCCTCAGCCTCCTCCCATACCCAGAGGGGTGCACAGCCACTGTCAGGACCCACATGAAAGCATGCACCTCAACCTCATCTAATCCTGGATCCTCATCCCCCCCTTGGGCCCTTAGCACCAGAAGCTCGATCATCCCAGGGGGAGTTTCCCACAGTGCCAAGGCAAGTGGGAATTTCCCCTGGCAAGAACAAAAAAGAACTTTATGAAAACAACCTGGAAGGGCAGAGCAAATTTATTCCAAGAAGGTTGCAATCCTGAGAATCTATTGCCCATAGGCAGTGGGTCATGTGGCATAGTCTGTAGTGTTAATGGTTAAGGCCTCTATTAGCAGTGACTTGCTGTAAGACCACACTGGCTCATGGCCACAAACAAGAGTAGGGACCCACACCCCTGTTCCCCCTCCCCCATCAAGTCAGCCTAGGAACGAGTGTTGAACAGGAAGTCTCTTCTGAGGCAAAAGCCTGACCTCTAAGGAAGGCCACAGGAAATGCCTCGAAGAGCCTCTTCAGGGTTGGCCTTACTAAAGGACCGCAGCCATCTCCTAAAGCTGGTCATCCTTTTTCCAGGCCCTCATGGAGAATAAGGAGGCCAAGGCCCAAGGCGGGCCAGAGATCTGTAAAGGCCACATGGGACACTCAGTTTAGGACTCGCCTGTGTCCAGATGGAGCAGAGGCTAGGCCTAGACTGACGTCAACCAGGAGGTCACAGTCCTATTCCCAGGCACCATCTGTTTCACAAAGCTTCAGAAAGGGCTGGGCCCAAGCTCACGTTGGCTGGCTTCCTTTGGGAGCAGGTTCACAAAGGGGTGGGTAGAGAGTAGAAGGCTAACACTCCCATGGGGGAAGGAAAGGTGGGGCTGCTGTAGCTCCAGGTTTTCTCCTCTGACAGAGAGACAAGCCTTCTGGGAAGGAGCATCAGGTTGAGGTCTCACCCCCCAGCAGCTGCAGGCTCAGGCCCTGAGTGTCCACTTCTACCAGGTGGACACTGTAGTTCCCAAGGCCCTAGAAGCAAAGGACAGGAACTGTTTAGAGGACAGGAGGCTCTGGGCAAGTCTCAGGCCACAAACCTCATGCTGCAAGGTGGTCAGGGGGACTTGCAGCTGTAGCCCCTGGTTAGTGGTGGGCTACAGTGAGGGCTCCTGTCCCCCACCAATTACCACACCCCCAACACCATCAGGTACCTCAGTCTTGGCCAGGACAGCCTCCAGAGCCTCCTTTTGCCGTGGCTCCTTGGTCAACAGATAGAGAAAACCCCCTCCACCTGCCCCTGCCAGGCTCTGGCCATGCACGTGGGGGGCCAGGACATCCATCATACGTCGCACAGCCAGGGGCTCACAGCCCGGAGCCATGAGTTTCTTTTGCTCCCAGTATGAGGTCAGGCACTGGCCCAGCAGAGGCAGGCTCCCTGGAGAGGGGGCAGAAGGGAGTGGCCTGCCTGAACCAGGATATTCCTTCAACACCCATTTGTAGATCAAATGAGGTGCCAAGAGACACTACTTAACCAGTGTCATGGTTAAAAACCTAGCTCCAGTGCTGGCTGGAAACAGGAGTGCTGAAGCCCAACACACAGGGTTGTTTGAAGACTGAAGTGCAAGGAGCAGCTGCATGGGGCCCAATACAGTGTTCAGTCAACTGTGGTCACACACATGGAACCCTGATCCGCTGACTCTGGAACTCAACAATGGGGCTGAGCCTCCTCCCCAGTCTGCTGCCTGGTCGGTGGGGCTGGAGACCTTCCTCATGGTGCAAGTGTTAACCCTAAGATATAGCTCCCACCTAAGTGTGAGACCCTACAGAGGAAAGACAATAGGCTTCTGTCTCCAGGGGCCTCATACATGGGGCCTGAGGCAAGCCTGCAAAGGCTCCTGGCCTCAGACCCACAGGTGACGAAGTACTCGCTCCTGGTGCCCTGAGACCCAGCAAGAAGCACCTCACCTTGGCGGAAGGCTTTAGCACATTCCTCGGTGTGCTGCACCAGGCTGTGGGCGTTCTGCACGACGGCAGGCAGCCGGGCATACCAGCTCCTCAGCACATCCTACAGATGGGGCGGGAGGGAGGCAGTAAGGATCTGGGCCCAGCTGAGCCATCTGCCTCCCTCCCTCGTCCTGGGGCCAGGGCTCACCTGCAGCAGATTCCGTGCCAGCCGAGTCTTGCCGGTGTACACAAGGAGCAGGTGGTCACTGAGCTTCTGGACAAAGCCCTCAGGCACAGTGATCTCCTCCACCTCCACCTTCAGTGGCAGCTGAGCCCGGGAGCGCCCCACCTTGATGCCAGGCATAAGGCCACCCACTTGGTCCTGCCAGCCACCTCCTGCAAGCCCAGGGTCCCATCACTTTTGGAGCCTATCTGGCTCAACTTCTGGCTCCCAGCCCCGGCTCCCAGCCCTGCACCCCTGGGAGGGACCAGTGTGGGAAGATAGCTTCCCCCAACTCAGGCTGGGCCAGGTGAGCTGTGCAACTTCTGCCCCCAGACCTGGGAACAGGACAAGCCCAGCAAGGGGAAAGGGTTTCACTCTGGAGCCGAGCTTGGAACTCACAAGGCCTGAGTTGCAGACCTAACTAAATGGAATTGGGGTAAAACATATCAAAGGGTAAGCCCTAACGGTAAACTTCTCCCCTCCAGGAGAGATGACATAGGACTTTCCCTGCAGCCTAACAGGCCCCTGCACCCTGTCTTTTCTAGTAAAAGGTGTTGATGTTAGAAATCAGCTTTTTGGGCGCCTGGGTGGCTCAGATGGTTAAGCGACTGCCTTCGGCTCAGGTCATGATTCTAGAGTCCCGGGATCGAGTCCTGCATCGGACTCCCTGCTCAGCAGTGAGTCTGCTTCTCCCTCGGACCCTCCCCCCTCTCATGCTCTCTATCTCATTCTCTCTCTCAAATAAAATCTTTAAACAAAATAAATAAATAAGAAATCAGCTTTTCAGTGTCTCTCATTGAACTTGAAAGAGCTTGTTCACATCTTACTTTAGCAATGAACGGTATGGATCTCTTCCTCTTGCAATGATATAAAAGTGACACTAATTTGAGATAATTCTGAGATAGGCCTTCCATATCTGGGGAAGGGCCTGCAAGGATTTGAAGTACAAAATGCCAATGGCAGGAAGCATCTGGAATTTTACAGCCAAGACAAGGCAGTTGGCTTCAGGCCCTGAATGTCAAGAACTCTTTACCGGCACCCCTCTCCCTCAGAGCATTCAGCACAGCTTGTAATTATATGTTCCTTTGAGTGGTTATTGGTTAAGGTCTGTCTCCAATAGACCATAGGACTTCTGAGGGAAAGGACCCTGTTTTTGCTCATTTGCTCATTTTATCCCCAAGGCCCAACACAGAGTGGATACTTAATAAATCGTTGTCAAGTGACCAAATGAAGGATTTGAATGGTACACCTCAGAAGGAAAGTGAAAAGCTCCTTCCCCCGCCTTGCTAGTGACTACCCATTCCGGGCTGTGAATCATGGCAATGAAAGGAGGAGGCTGGGCTACAGAGTGGCCGGAGGAGATGCCATAGTTAGGCATCTATTTGTCTTTGCAGCAGCTTCCTTCCCAGCGTCATGCACGTGAGGCCCTGCATCCTGAGGTGACCAGAGCTCCATAGGATCTGGGGTCAGACAAACCTCCAGCTGCCCTCCCTTGTGCATTCCAAGGGGCCACAGTGGTGTGGAGGAGGAGGGTGCTAGTAACATTCCGTTATGATCAGAGCCATGTACTGGGCCCTCTGCACAACCCCTATATAGTAGTGGGGGGCACAAATGACCATAGCACAAGGGAGGGGCAAGTGGCCAGAAGGCAAGCTAAAAGTTCTGTTCTCTATTCCAAACCCACCTTGGCCCAGCCCCACCCTGAGGGACAGCCCTAGGTGGGGAGAGAATCATGGGGAATAGCACCTGGTATAACGGGTACCTAATAGGACACATGAAAACTGCAGCACAGAATACGGCACTTAGTAGGTGCTCCTAAAGCATTAGGCCCTTAGAAGTTGAAACATTTCAAGTTGAAAACCAAGCAGAAAGGGTCAGAGTGGTAAGAAGGACACTGTAACCACTTTAAGGAATAGTACAGTTATGTGGCTGTCTGCAAGTCCAGGGAGCCCCTGCAGAGCCTTGGGAAAATGCCCACGACCTCCCGCCTGCCCCAGGGCAGTCCCATACCTGTGGTGAGCACCTGTTCCAGGTGCAGCACCGCATGGATCAGGGCCTCAGTGCCCACCACCCGGCCCGCGGCCCTCTGCAAGGCAGCCAGGGCTGCGCCTGCCAGGATGCTGCTCGTGCCTGCAGGGTGCAGAGGAAGGTGCCAGCCATGAAACAGCTCTGCCCAGTCCTGCCCCACCCACTCCCCCTGCTGGGCAGAGGCTGGGGAGGGGATCAGAGGTGAGACCGGGGGTTGGGGATGCTGTTGGTGGGCAGCAGGGAGACAGGACCCGCTCACCAAGACCAGAACCATGGGGCAGCTCCGACCAGGTGTGCAGCTCGAAGCCTCCCCCAAAGGCGTGCAGCAGCTGCTCTCGCAGCGAAAGCTTGGAGCCGACATGCACGATCCCCGCACAGATGAAGGTTGCCTTCAGCAGAGCCCCTGTGGAGGGACCAGCAAGGAATTTGGTCTCCAAGGGCAGAAGCAGATACCCCAAGTCACCTCCACTACTGCCCAGCCCAGCATGAGGCTCCCCGGGGGACAAAAGCCCAACAGTACTGTAGGCCCCATATCTAAGCCATGAAAGGGCGTCTGGTCTCCCAGCAGAGGCAAATGTGCCAGCCCTACCTCCTGGGCCTATATGCACATAGGCAGGATGACTTCGGGGCTGCTCCACCAGACTGGCTCACCCTCAGGCCAGGCCTCTGTGGCCTGCAGGGTCTCCAAGGTTCTGCCCCCATCCCTCAGCTGGACACGAGTGCCATCCCCACCTGGAGATGTCAAAGTGCCCTGACCTGGGGCATGGGGCTGGCAGTAATCTTGCAGGTCATCCAGGCTCCAGCACACTATCTTCAGGGCCATCTTGTCCTGCCGAGGCCCCACTGCCAGCCACAGCTCGGGCTCTGGGATGCGGCGTGCCCTGGCCCCGATGGGCCGGCGGCCATCCACTCGCACGGCCAGACCCAGCACTGCCCCACCGAGCTCATAGGCAAGGGGTGGCGTGTCGCTCCAGCCACCTTCAGCAATTGGATAAGACCAAGTGGGTCACAAGGGCTGCCAGCCCAGCTCTGGGATGGCCACCCTCACCCTCACCCCCAAAGGCTCACCAGAGAAATCCACCCGAGCCGGGCACTCAGCCACCACCCACTGTCCAGGAGCTGGCTGCTCTGCTGGCTCCGTGGACACAAACTGCCGGGCTGATAGCACAGCCTGGCGGATGAGAATCTGCCCGGCTCCCTCGTAGTGGCGGGCAGCTCGCACTAGCAAGGCTGGCCTGCCAAGAGGGAAGGGAGAGATGGTGGCATGGAGCCCCAAGCTGGGGGTGAACTGCCTGGGCTTGGGGACCTGACTGCCCTGGGTAACCCTACCCTGGGTAGGAGGACACCCTTACCTCTCCATGGGTTTCTACCTACAAGGATGGCCAGGAACCTCGCAAAGGCCTTGACATCATTAGCACCCACCTGCTCAGCCACTTGTCCCGCTCCTGGGCAAGTGCATGCACACCCCCCGCCAGGTCTCCACACTCCAGGTACGAGAAGGGCCGCATCCACCCAGGGTTGGCAGCTGGCCCGCTCCGTAAGCCTCCTTGGCCCTCTGCCATGCAGCCCAGGACATCGGCGACACAGGCCAGGGCCCGGGCTGCCACACCAGGGTCTCCCGCACCAGCTGCAACTAAGAGACCAGGAGTCAGTGTGGTGGGGGAGGGGGCCTGCCCCCAACACCCTCTGCCCCAGAAGACTACTCGGCAATCCCCAAAGAGGTCCCTCACACCTCTTCATTTTTGCCCAGGATGTGTCCTTGCCCATGAATGTTCCCCACTTCTCTGCCCGGAAAAGTTCTTCTCATCAGCCCCATCCCCAGATGTGCCTCTTCACCCCTCACCCGGGATATCCAGTGGTTACGAGCTCAGGCTCCAGGGTCCAACTACCTGGATTTAGTCTCAGCCCCACCACCAACCAGCTTAAATGGGGATAATGAGGTGCTGCCCATGAGGCTAAGGCTGAGCCCCTAGCCAGTGTGCCTGGGCCTCAAGATGGAGCCAACGACATCCCAACCCACTGCAAAACATGCAGGGTTTGCGGATGCTCACAGGACCCCAAGGCTCAGCCCCAGGCCCCAGCCTCTCACCAGACTCCCCATTGACAGGGATGAAACTTCCCACAAAGTTACAAGTACACTCCACTGCATCCCTCCTCTGCTTTAAAGTCTCCTGGCTCCCTAGTGCCCTCAGACTGATGACCCAGAGGGCAGGGAGGGCAGGTGACGGTGGGACTGGCTCTCCAGCACACTCACCGTGGTCCAGCGTGGCCAGCAGGGGCCCAGGACAGCCCTCTCGGACAGCAGCCCGTATCAGCGGGCGCAGGCTGAGGTCCTGCCGGGCCTCCAGCACATGCTTCACCTTCCGCAGGGCCTGCCGGAAGAACAGGTCCCGGCGGGACGCCAGTGTGGCAGCCCGGTCCAGGCACGGCTGCAGCTGCTCCCAGGACAGACGCCAACAGGCCCGCCAGGCCCTTAGGGCCTTGCCCCCATCCTCCTGGGGGTGCAGCATCCACAGCAAGTCCTGGGGCCCCAAGACCCTCGAGGGGTGGAGCACGGGAAAGAGGCGGGCACTAAGAAGGCAACGCTCTGCAGGGGGAGTGTCTGGATCCCACAGATCCCAGTCTCTGATGTGGGGAAAAGGCACATTAGTGGGGGGAGGGGGGCAGCAAGGGCTCCTGCCTGGTCACCAAGCCCTGACTGCCCGTCAGCTGGGAGCTGGCTCATTCATGGGGACAGGACAAACTCCTCCAGAGGCAGCCCAAGGGGACAACTCAGAGAGGGAGGCCCAGCTGCCCTGCCTCCTTTCCCAGACCACTGAACCAAATCCCAAAGCTTAAGCAGAGCCAGGAATTTGGAGTTGCCCGGGAAGATGCTGCCCAAAACTACCCCAGGCCCCCGGGATGGTTGGGGGCACCGGGTGCCGCCCTGAGAGGCAGGAGCAACGGCAGGGATGAGCCACAGAGAAGCAGGCCCCCTGGCCGCCTGGGCCCATGGAGGCCCATTGGGGTCATCCACCTTACCGAACGCCTGTCTTCTGGAAGAATTCACTCCAGGACATGTTGAGATATGTTCCTGTCCCCTGTCTCTGCGGGAAGAGGAGGAGGCAGTCAGGGCCTCCGGGGCCACAGGAAGGGGTGAGGGACACTAAGGCCAGAGAGGACAGGAAGAGACACGGGCACATACACAGCGAATTCTATAACACTGCACCAAGCCCTGGAGCCTCAGTGCTCCTGCCCAGGTGCCGGGAACTGGGAGCGGAACCCTGCTTCCAGGCCCATCCCACCGTAACTGGCTCTGCAGTCCAAGGCGGGTCACCACCCTCTCTGAACTTCAGTGTCTGGCCTACAACATGGGCATAAAAATCCCTAGCCAGCCTGCCACACAGAGCGGACAAGGAGGGAGGGAAAGGCCTGCTGAGACTACTGGCCACACCCTCCTCACCCCCTGTCCCTCAGGCCAGTGCTCAAAGAGACGCGCAGTGGTGTAGGTGTAGGTGCTAGGCTGGGACCCTTGGGGCTCCCCAAAGCCTTAAGATGGGCAGTGAGGGAGGAGGGGTGGACACCTGCCTCCCAGCTGTCCAGACGGCCAACGAGGGTGAAGACACGGCCGGGAGCACCATGTAGCTGCACGTGGTGTCCCTGCAGGACGAGGTCATGCAGCTCCAAACCACGCAGGGCCTCGCACTGCGCCGTGTCCAGGCCACTCACGAGGCAGCCAGGGCCGATGTGAACAGGGCCCTGGAAGAAGAAAAGGCAGGCATCCTAGCACAGCCCTTAGTGCCCCCCCCCCCCCCCCGCCGCGCACTCAGGACCCTGGCCCCTGGAGCCCTGCCCTCCCTCTACCCTGCTCTCTGGCCTCACCTGCAGGTGGCAGTGCTGCAAGACACTCCCAGCACCCAGCTGGACAGGGCCCTCCAGCAGGCAGCTGACCACAGAGCTCCCAGCGCCCAGGAGCTGCAGCTCCTGCAAAGCCAGGGAGGAGGTCGCCAGGGCCCCGGGCCCAGGGCTGCCCAATCCCCCTCCGCATCCAAGGCCCCCACCAGAATTCCTGCCGCTTCCCGAGCCTGACGGCCAGCCAGATCCCTCTGCCCCAGCCCCAGCCGCAGGCCAGCTCCCCTCCCACCTTGCTCATGCTGCTCCCCCAGTGGCACGCTCTGCCTGCGTTCTCCCCCAGCAAATCTGCACTCAGTGACGGAGGTCCCCCGCCCCAGATGACAGCTCTCCCAGGAATCCCCACCCCTGCCACCCTGAGAGCCACCTATGAACTCTCCCTGCCCGCTTCCTCAGCCCATGGCACTGACCCTGGCCCATCGCCTCAAATGTGCCTGTCTCCCCAAGCAGAGCCCACAGACAGCGGCTTCTCTAGTTTCTCAGTCAGGCAGACCCCGATGGGAGAATCCCGACTTGGCCACCTATTGGCTCTGTGGCTTGAAGCAAGCTACTTAACCTCTCTGAGCCTCCAGGGCCTCATGTGAACAATGAGAATAATCATGCCTACACTCATAGGTGGTCTGTTGCAAGCACCGGCTATCCCTTCCCTTTCTGGGAGCCCGCACCCCACCTGTCCACAGGCACCCCCAGGCACCTCTGCCGGCCCTCCCTCCAGGCAGGCCTTACCTCCACCTGGGAGTGCACTACCCGGGCCCTGGGAGCCCCTGGGAACGTGAGGCTGCACAGGAACTCACTGGCCGAGCTGGTCATGTAGCTGTAGCTGCCGTCGGGGACATAAGCTGTAAAGATACAACGACTGACCCCAGCCCCATGCCTGCTACAGCTCTGATGTCTCCCACTGGAAGACACACCTTAATGAGGCCCTGGGAAGGCAGGCCCGCCAATGAGCCCACTGTGCCTATGGGGAAGTTGAGATCCAGGGAGGCTCAGCCACCTGTCCAAATCACACAGCTAGAAGGTAGAAGGATTGGGACTGGAGCCCAGGAATGAGACAAAGGAAGAAGGGAAAAGAGTTATGGGTTCTGGACTGGGAGAGGGGTCGCTGTCTGGCATGCACTAGGTCTGCCTGGTCCAGGAGCCCGGGGGCCAGGCAGGCAGCAGCCTCATCCTAGGGGTCGTCACTCCTGTGGTCTCCCCACCCCAGAAAGCCAAGTGGCAGTACCCACCCATGGTGAGGGGCTGATCACGAAGCTCCCTCCATAGCTCAGCCCGGGCAGCCTGCAGATAACCCGCGACGTCCGAGTCACCTTGCCCCATCTCCGGGGGCTGCCCCACCAGGAAGTTCTCCCTGTTCACATTCCGGGCCATGCAGAGCAGGATGTCGAAAAAGAGAGACAGCTGGGGCAGGGATAGGAAGCACAGCTACTGGGAAGGTTCCTAGGTTGAGCTGGGGCAGTCCCATTCCCAGACACTGGCCCAAGGCCACCCAACCAGGCTGCCAGTGTCAGGGCCTCTATCCAAGGCTTGGGGACCTCAGCCCATGCCCCCGGTCACCTGGACTGGCCGGGCTCCAGAGTCCAAGCCCATGTAGGTGCAGGCATCCAAGGGCGGGCTCACATGGGTGGCCAGGAGGTGCTCGGCAGTCTCCACAGAGAAGAAGGTGACCCCGGAGACCTGGAGAGGTCAGGGTCAGGTGGGGGAGGGGGATGCTGGGCCAGGCTTGGGCCTGAGTTGGGAAGGGCATGAGAAGGCCCGTGCAGACGGGCCAGGCAAGGTTGGCTGCCATACCAACCAGGGTCCTTTGTCTCCGGGCCACTCCAGCACCCAGGCTCCAGGCTTACTGGGAGTGGCTCCCACTCAGGGACCCCTCAACAGGGACGTTCTGACACCCCCCTCAATTTTCAGGCCTTCCTGAACTAGAGATAGAGAACAAAAAATAGTTCCCTGTCTTCCTCAACATCCAGTCCCAAACCCTTACCCAACAGTCCTAACCTTGTCTTTCGCTCTAGAAGGATCCCCCAAGTCAGATTCTAGACTTCCTCCCAAATGCATTCCCAAAATTCCCCACATTCTGGTTCTAGCTTTTCTGGTTTGGGACAAGATCCTGAATCCCAAGGCCACACCTTCTTCAGCTTCTAGCTCTACCGGCTCCCCTGAATGCCAGTTCTAGACCTTACTCGGCTTCTGGTTCTAGCCCACCCCAGACTCTTCTGGAAGGAGTGGAGCTCTGCCCTGAGCAGGAAGGCAAACCCTCCCCTCCTCATCCCAGAAGGCCCCCAAAGCCCCCAGCGTGGGTCTGGCAGCTGTACCAGCGGCACCCGCCCGTCCGGCCTGGCACACCGTTGTATCTCTGCCTCGGTGCCCTGGTAGTAAATGTCCAACACGAAGCCCTATTGGAGCGGGGAGAAAACAGAGTTAGGGAAAGGAGCAAGAGAGGATCAGCCAGGAGGGAAGGGCAAGGTGTTCTCCAAATGAACAGCTAGGACGAAGTCTGGCATCTCCCAGCATGCTCACAAGGCCCCGGGAGCCGGAGACTCCCCACCCCCCTCCACCCCCCGACGGAAGAGCACAGGCTTTGAATGTCTTCACAGCCCCGAGCACATGCACAGAAGCTAGCACGCGGCCAGTGGCCAGTGCCAGATCGTGTTCGGCAAAAGACTAAGTGAGCAAAAAGGCTGTTTGCAGGGGAACTGCTCCAAATGCAGACCATGCCAGAAAGTCCAGGATGAGAGGCTTCCCCAAGCATAGCACCAGGAGGCCAACCCAGATGGTTCGGCTGCCCACACTGCTGTCCCAGGGGCACTACCTGGGAGTCAGTGAGGTAAACACCATGGTTCCGGGCATAGGCCGTGCTCCCTGGAAGGGCAATCACTCTGGCTCCCCGGAAGTTGTCCCAGCTGATCCCTGTGAGTCACGCAGTTAGGAGGTTCCCTGGGGGCCCCAACCCAAGGCAGGGGGCCCTAGCCAGGAGAAGGCAAGAGCTCAGGGCAGGGACATCCAGACACCTCTAAAGGGAATATGGTTTCCAAAGCCAAATGGACATTCCTCTGGGAGAATGACAACGCCTGCCCACCCAAAATTCTTGCACAGAGCCCTGCAGGGCCGAAGGGGCAGGGTGGGGTATCTCCATTCTCTAGCCAGGCAGACAGAAGCCCGATGGGGGAAGGGAAGCCGGACCTCTGGGTCTGGGCTTCATGCTCCACATCCTACAGCTTCCCTTCTGAACAGGGCAGCAGGCCAGACCCAGAGACCAAGTGAAGAAAGGTTTCTGGGGCGCCTGGGTGGCTCAGTTGGTTGGGCGACTGCCTTCGGCTCAGGTCATGATACTGAAGTCCCTGGATCGAGTCCCGCATCAGGCTCCCTGCTCGGCGGGGAGTCTGCTTCTCCCTCTGACCCTCCCCCCTCTCATGTGCTCTCTCTCTCAAATAAATAAAAAATAAAATCTTTAAAGAAAAAAAAAAAAGAAAGAAAGGTTTCTGGCTGTGGCTAGGGTAGGCAGTCCCAGGCCTTCTCAGGCTCACCTGGGTTCGGAGGAACAGATAGCAGCATGTCGGTGCTGCAAACCCACACACCTGGTGGGGAGCCTGGGCCCAGCTGTGGAGGAGAGAGAGCCTGTAGCCGGTGGCCTGGCCCGGCCCTCCCTCTGCTCCCACACAACGCGGTCGTGGCCTGTCCAGGCGGACTCCGGCTGCTGAGGTAATGGGGCCTCCCCTGACCTGTGGTGCCGAGGCTGGTCCTTCCCTCTACTTTGAGGACCACACCTCTCCACAGGCATGGCCGAGACTAACTTCCTGAAGCTCTAACTCTGGGCACACCGGAAGCCGCTCTTCCTGGCACCCCCTGCCTGCACCAGCACAGACTGCAGAGCCCGTGGTGCAGTGGGAGATCTTTGTCTCTCTCTGGGAGGAGGCCCCATGGTCACCACCAGCCTTACCCGATGGCTCATGATGTCCAGCAAGCAGTCCAGGTTGCAGACCACGGCCTCCACTGGAGCCTGGGGTTTTTCCACAGGGAGGCAGGTGAAGGCCCGGCCACAGTCATCAAAAGGGAAATCTCGGCCCTAGGGAGGGAGCAGGGACAGAAGAAAGAACCCTCAGGGCAGAGAGCCTGGGGACACACAAGGCAGGAAGCCATCAAGCTAGAAGACTTTTAAAACGTGTTTTCTCAGGCTCCTGGCTGGCTCAATCAGTGGAGCGTTTGACTCTTGATCAGGATTGTGAGTTCAAGCCACACACTGGGTGTAGAGATTACTTAAAATTTTTTTTTTTTTAAGATTTTATTTATTTATTTGACAGAGAGAGACACAGTGAGAGAGGGAACACAAGCAGGGGGAGTGGAGAGGGAGAAGCAGGCTTCCCACTGAGCAGGGAGCCTGATGCGGGGCTCAATCCCAGGACCCTGGGATCATGACCTGAGCTAAAGGCTGACGCCTAACGACTGAGCCACCCAGGCGCCCCCTTTTTTTTTCTTAAGATTTTATTTATTTATTTGAGAGAGAGAGAGCACAAGTAGGCAGAGAGGCAGGCAGAGGGAGAGGGAGAAGCAGGCTCCCCACAGAACAGGGAGCCCAACGTGCGGCTCGATCCCAGGACTCTGGGACTATGAACCGAAGGCAGCTGCACAACCAACTGAGCTACCCAGGGGCCCTGAGATTACTTAAAATCTTAAAGTAAAATGTGTTTTCTTCGTTTTTTTTTTAATTAATTAATTTTTTTATTTGAGAGAGAGAGCACAAGCAGGGGGAGCAGCAGAGGGAGAGGGAGAAGCAGGCTCCCCACTGAGCAGGGATCACGACCCGAGGGGAAGGCAGATGCTTAACCGACTGAGCCACCCAGCCACCCCATCGGAGTGTTTTCTTACAATGTTTTCAATTACATGATTATGGTGAAAAATTAGAAAATGCAGATCTGCAAAAAGAAAACAATTCCTCAGGGAAAATAGCCATTGCCCTCATTTTGAGCTGTATCCTTTCAGATTTTTCTTTAATTTTTTAATGAGATTATGAGAGGGTAGAAACAATAAAACTTAACACACACACACACACACACACAACTACAATAAAACTAGGGGAAAAGATTGGGAATTATATCAATGTCAATATCCTAGCTGTGGGGGATGCCTGGGTGGCTCAGTCGGTTAAGTGGCTGCCTTCGGCCCGGGTCATGATCCCAGGGTCCTGGGATCGAGTCCCACATTGGGCTCCTTGCTCAGCAGGAAGCCTGCTTCTCCCTCTCTCTCCCTCTGCTTGTGCTCTGTCAAATAAATAAAATCTTTTAAAAAAAAATTTTTTTAAATATATCCTAGCTGTGGTTATACTACAGTTCTCAAAAATATTAGCACTGGGTGGGGCGCCTGGGTGGCTCAGTTGGTTAAGCAACTGCCTTCGGCTCAGGTCATGATCCTGGAGTCCCGGGATCGAGTCCCACATCGGGCTCCCTGCTCAGCAGGGAGTCTGCTTCTCCCTCTGACCCTCTTCCCTCTCGTGCTCTCTCTCTCTCATTCTCTCTCTGTCAAATAAATAAATAAAATCTTAAAAAAAAATCTTTAAAAAAATAAATTAATTAAAAAAAAATATATTAGCACTGGGGGAACTCTGGGCAAAGTTCACAAAGGCTTCTCTCTATTATTTCTTACATGTGGATCTATACTCATCTTAATCAAAATTTCAATTACAAAGGGCACCTGGCTGGCTCAGTTGGTAGAGCTTGCGACTCTTGATCTCGGGATTGTAAATTAGAGCCCCAGGCTGGGTTAAGAGATTACTTTTTTAAAAATCTAAACAAGGGGTGCGCCTGGGTGGCTTAGTCGGTTGAACGTCTGCCTTCGGCTCGGGTCATGATCCCGGGGTCCTGGGATCGAGCCCCGCATCGGGCTCCCTGCTCGGCGGGAAGCCTGCTTCTCCCTCTCCCTCTCCCCCTGCTTGTGTTGCCTCTCTCGCTGTGTCTGTCTCTGTCAAATAAATAAATAAAATATTTTTTTAAAAAAAGCTGAGATCATTTTATATAAACTTGTGTGGCTAGCTCTTCCCAGTAAACAATGAAAACACATTCCCTGAATGCTCAGAGTGAGCCAGGCCAGGCCCCGTTTTAGCATTTACGTGGATCATCTCAATACTTCCCCATGAAGTAGAAACTGTTGCCATCCTCATTTTACAGATGAGGAAACTAAGGCCTAGAAAGAAAGGGTCAAGTGACTTGTCCAAGGTCACAGAGCTGTTAAGTCTCTTTCCAGCCAATGCATAGAGCTAGCTAGACTTTTAAATCACTGTCTAACATTTTGCTGCTTATATTCAGCCCGTTCCCTACTTCTGGACACCTGGATCAATTCTGATTCTGATTCTTCTGTATGTGCACAATAAGCACCTTGCACAAACGCAAAGATAGAACACCTATCTAACCCCAAGGACTGATGGTTCCAGCCTTCAGCATGGCCCTCTACTAACCATGTGCAGGATAAGGATCCGGGCCGAGTGCAGGACATCAGATGTCACCACCTGTCAAATGTGGAAGAGCCCTGTAGGACAGAAGCCTGGGCAGATGGCACCCAAGGATGTTCTCCTCTTGTCCAGGGAGAGACCCCAACACAAATCCACTCAGGGTACCAAAGGAAGAAAAGACACAGTCAGGACCAATGGCCACAGGCAGGCAAGGGGCGGCCCTGGCCCCTCCTGGATAAGGGAGCCTAGTGGCCCTCCACCTGGACCACCCCTCCGCCCCTATTTTTTAGGGGAAGCTATAGGCAAGAATGTGGGGCTAACTGGGTGACTCACGGTAAGTCAGCCCCACAGGAACCACACAGTGGTGGCCTCCCCTTCCAGTGCCACCTCCATCCCTGCGACCACCCTCACTCCCTATGCCAGGGAGCCATGAGGGCAAGGTGACCAAGTGAAGAGGCTGTTGGGGGGGGGGAACATGGCCCCAGTGGGAACACTGACCCCTGTGCGCTGCACAAAGCGGGCAGCTCTATCCCAGTTCCAGCCAACAGTTGCCATGGGGGAAGGAGAGGCCAGGAGAGCAAGATGGAAATTTTCAAGAGAAGCCAGAAAGACTAATTCAGAGATCCTGGCTCCGATGTTCTAAGACCACTAGAAAGTCTGGCCCTGACTTCTGCCCCGCCCACTCCACCCCCACCCCACCACCCTGATGAGTCTGCCTAATCTACAGGTACAGAAATTAATACCAGATGCTGAACTGGCCGGGCAACGGAACCCCAAAAGAACTGGTGACTTGGAGACAATCTGCTGGAAGCCCCCATCGCTGTTCTGACCAGGACGTGTGCTGGAGGAGGGCGCTCCGGGAGCACTCACCGTGAAGCCTGCCCGGGCACTCAGGTGTTCGGCAGCCACCAGCAGGGCATTGAGGGTGGCTCCCCCGCTGCCCACACGCGTCTCAGGGTCCTCCACAGCCAGTAACAGCGTCCCGGGAGGGATCTGCTCCCACTTCTGGCGCACCTCCAGCTCTGGGGTCAGAACACAAGCTGGGATGGGCGCCCAGCCTCCCCACTCTGGTCCAAAGCATCTAGAGCAAATCTACTGAGAGTCCCTATTTTCCCTTCTTTGACTCAGGAGCTTCTTTTACATTGAGGTATAATTACCTCTAACATTCTATTTGTTTCAGCTGTACAACATCATGATTCAATATTTGTTAAAAAAAAAATAGGGAATGCTTCACAAGTTTGCATGCCATCCCCACAGAGAAGCCATGCTAACCTTCTCTGTGTGGTTCCAATTTCAGCATTTGTGCTGCCAAAGCAAACACTTAGTAGCTTTTCATTGAGTCGCTCGTTAGATCTTCACCCAACTCTATGAGGTAAGTACAACCAATCCCATTTAACAGATGAAAAAAACTGAGTCTCAATTAAATGACATGATGTGTCTTGGGGTCACAAGGCCAGAAAGAAGCAGAATCTGGGCTTGAACCCAGGTCTTCCTGGCTCGTAGGGCTGTAAGGTTATGATGGGGAATCTACATCAGAGGCAAAGTGGGAAGGGAGGGTCCCCTACCTCTCTGGAAGACGTGGACACTATCCTTGTACTGGCATGTCAGGATGATGACTGTCCAGTCGACCCCCTTGGGCTGCTCCATTCTGGCCAAAGTTGAGGGGCTCCCTGAGGCAGAGATAAAGGTGTGTGTGAATTTCTGAAAAAAATTATCTTACCCTAAAATTGATTCCTTCTGGTACACAGTTCTATTAATTTTTTTTTATTTTAAAGATTTTATTTTATTTATTTGACAGAGAGACAGCGAGAGAGGGAACACAAGCAGGCGGAGTGGGAGAGGGAGAAGCAGGCTTCCCGCGGAGCAGGGAGCCCGATGCGGGGCTTGATCCCAGGACCTTGGGATCATGACCTGAGCCGAAGGCAGACGCTTAACAACTGAGCCACCCAGGCGCCCCTGGTTCTATTAATTTTAATACATGTATAGGGGCACCTGGGTGGCTTGGTCAGTTAAGTGTCCAACTCTTGATTTCAGCTCAGGTCATGATCTCAGGGTTGTGAGATGGAGCCCCTGCTCAAGATTCTCTCTCTCCTTCTCCCTCTGCCTCTCCTCCTCCCTCTCTAACAAAACTCAAAAGACCAAAAAAAAAAAAAACAAGGGCGCCTGGGTGGCTCAGTCGTTAAGCGTCTGCCTTCGGCTCAGGTCATGATCTCAGGGTCCTGGGATCGAGTCCCACATCGGGCTCCTTGCTCTGCAGGAAGCCTGCTTCTCCCTCTCCCACTCCCCCTGCTTGTGTTCCTGCTCTCGCTGTCTCTCTCTCTGTCAAATAAATAAATAAAATCTTTAAAAAAAAAACAAAAAACAAAAAACCCAAAAACAAAAAACAAAAAACCCAAAACCCAAATGTAGAGATTCTTGTGTCTACCACCACTTTCTGTGCCCAAAACAACTCCTGCATGCTATCCCTTTGGGCACACCATCCCTCGCCACCCATCCGTCACCACCCATCCCTCACCATCCATCTCTCACCCCTGACAACCACACTGGTCTCCATAGCTATAGGTGGGCTGCAATCCTTTGAGATTGGCTTCTCTCACTCAACATAATGCCTTTGAGACTCATCCAAGTTGACTGTGCATATCAGTAGTTCTCTCTCTATTCGCCAAGCAGTATCCCATTGCATGGACTGGCATCCATGGTCTGTTTCTCCGTCCACCCATCGAAAGACATCTGGGCTGTTTCCAGGTTTGGGGAATCATGACTAGAGCTGCTACAAACATTTGCGTGCAGGCTTAGTGTGAACATAAGACTTCATCTCTGCCAGTGTATACCCAGGTATGGGATCATTAAGTTATATGTAAGTGTATCTTCGACTTTCTCAATCTGGATGCATGTGATTTCCTCAGGAGAGGAAGTGAGGGGAGCAAGGTGGGGTTGACAGTGGGTCCCACCTTAAAGCAAAAGGCTGCCCCTCCTCATTCAGTTACTGGCTGTGAGCTAGGGGGACGGGAGGGAGGGAGGTTCTAATCCTGAAGCCAAGGGCAATTCCCTGGAGAAGGGAGCAGCTGTGGGAGGGGTGCACAACCTGTTCAAAAGGATAAGGCAGAGGGGCGCCTGGGTGGCTCAGTTGGTTAAGCGACTGCCTTCGGCTCAGGTCATGATCCCGGAGTCCTGGGATCGAGTCCCACATCGGGCTCCCAGCTCAGTGGGGAGCCTGCTTCTCCCTCTGACTCTCTCCCCTCTCATGCTGTTTCTCTCTCGCTCCCTCTCTAATAAATAAATAAAATCTTTAAAAAAAAAAAAAAAAAAGGATAAGGCAGGGTGCCAACAGTGCCCACTACAGGGACCTCAGAGGGGACCTCCCCTCCCAGAAGCTCCAAGCCAGAAGGGGGCTACAACCCACCCGACAGCCATCTTCCTCTAGGGCACTCTGAGCAAGTGAGGGGAAAGTGGGCCAAAGCTATGGCTTTGCCCTCTCCTACCCCCCTCAACATTCCTCTCCTACCAGATGGGAAATCAATCTGACTCCAGAGCCCCCAAGACCATCTGTAGACAAGTCCTCGAAAGTACCCTGGCATCCACCTCTGGCCGGGGTCCGGCTGCTATCCCACAAAGCAGCCCACCCCCACCTCTTCTTCCCTCCGACTTCCAAAGCTCAGCATGGGCAGGGATGATGGGGTGCCCAGAGTGTGTGTCCAGTAGTCAGCCCACGCTCCAAGAGCCAACAGCAACAGCATCTCACAGCAGACTCTGCTGCCATCAAGCCTATGGTTAGGGCTGACAGACACCACTACTTAGCAACACCCATACTCCCACCAGCTTTCAGGGAGAGCCTCCACCACAACAGAACTTGCTCTGTTCCCTGCTAAGCCCAGGAGGGAAATCCAGAGGGAAAATCTGAGCTAGAGATCTTGGCCAGCCACCTGAGGAAAAAGGCATTCCCCAGGATGTCCATCTGGACTTTCCAGTAAAGGAGCCTTGTGGGACTCCAGCTTGGCCACAAACTCACTGTGATCTCTGGCACCCTAACACTCTCAGGCCTCCTGCGGCAGAGAGTATAACTGACAAATGCCCCCAGCTTATTCACATGGAGGCCACGCTTCCCACCAACTGTTCCCAACCAATCAATGACTCCATGTGCAGCAGGGACATGAACACAGACCCATTCCTGCAAGATAGGGATCCTCTGACAGGCGACCTTGGCTTCTGGAGTTCCCATCAACCCAACAGAAATTTGTCTGAGAACTGCAAGGCAGTCAGACATCCTTCCTACCCTTCCTTCTTCCTTCCCTCCCTCCCTCCCTCCCTCCCCCTCCTCCTGGTGCTCCTTCACACGCAGCAGCCTGACAGCTCTCCCTGTACCCGCTAGCTCCCTCCCCTTTTTCCCCCTTCCCCAATAAATCTCTTGCAAGTCTAGTCCCATCTTGGTCTCTGCTTCTCCAAGGACCTGAACCAAAATGGGGAGTATGATATCATCCCTCTCTTGGCACCTTCAAAGAAGAAAAAAAAAAAATCACTGTAAGAACCTTTAACTTCATGTCAGGGAAGTACTATCTTTATCCTCAAAGATTAAGAAACTGAGGCACAGAGAGATTAAGTAACTTGCCCAAGGTCACACAGTGAGCAAGTAGCACAGCCAAATTTGAACCACTTTTCTCCAGAGTTCATTGTCTTAACCACTACACTGAACCTACTTTGTGGGAACAAGGAAAGAACAAAAGGAGTAAATATATGGAAAGTGCTCAGTGTATATTAGCCATTATGATAAAGCCTAAACAAATACAAGGTGATAATGAAATGAGGATGTTAATGATAAGAGCCCCTGGGACTGAGCTCACCACTCTGGCCCACGGTTAAGACATAATTTTTCATCCTCACAACATCCCCACAACCTATCCCTATTATTATTTCCACTTTAAAGAAGCTAATGGATGCTGCAGCCATGACTGGGAGCTGGATCACTCCAATTCTTATTCAGGTGATAGTGGTAATGATATTTAATCCCAAGCAAAGGTGCTGAAAGGGAGCAAGGAAGAAATGTCCCAAGGAGGGTCCAGTGACCCAGGAAATCTGAGCCCAATCTTGGTCTCAGCATAGTGACTGGGAGACATGGACAGGTGACAGATTATGACCAGAGGGAGGAGGGCAGGCCTATGTGGACTGCACCCTACTAGAGACTTAGGGCATAAGAGCAGTCCCAGGCTGAGAATCAGCCCGCAGGGCTCTGTTCCCATCTCTGCCTCCTCATGTGTGATTTTGAACAGGCTACCTAACCTCTGCAAGCCAAAGATACCAACCTCTCAGGACTGTTGCCAGTATTAAGTAAAATAGAAACGATGTGGCATACAGCGGGGGCTCAATGAGTGGTAGTTCTCTCCAACAGGGAAAGGGAACAGGAGAGTTTAACTTGACCCTGAAGCCAGTGGGAGTAAAGGCTCTGAAATATTCTCCAGGTCAAAGATGCCCCCAAAGACGAAAAAATCAGGGAAGGTCTAGGGAAATCAAGCCAGGCGAAGGAGTATGACTTGCCAGATCATCCAAAAGGGTATTTTATGACAACACAAAAGGTGGAATGATACTGGTGGCTGAAGCTCAGGGAGTGCTTTCTTCAGAGACCAACACCAATGGCAGTGCAGAATCAGCTCACATGACTCACTCAATGGTCGTATGAATTGGATCTTATCACACACATGATATAGATAAGGAAACTAGCTGAAAGAGATAAAAGAGTCTGCTCAAAGTCGTACACAGATGGTACAGGCAGGCCAGGTGTGTCCAACACCAAAGTTCATGTTCTTCATCACCCTGTTGGAACAAGACATCTCTCCTGCAGTCTATGCCCTGTCATACCTGACATTTACAGAAAACTTAGAAAAGAATACAGAGCTCTATTCCAATATTCTGCCAACTTTCAAAAACACTTCATCTACTGAGTTCAGGTTTTAATGTCCTCCGCCAATTTTCCCCATCCCAAAACTGGATAGGGAAGGGGAGCCAGGGACAGAAAAAATAATAAAACCTCTTCATATATGCTTTTGGAAGAGCGATGGGGGCAGGGATTTTGCATTTTAAAACTTTAAAGGTACAAAAAAAAAAAAAAAACAAAACCAGGCTCATGAAGGGATCTGATTTGCCTTCTGGAAAATAAAAAGGCACACAGAAGTTGACTGGGAGTAAAATCACTTTGTAAATTATACAAACGTCCTGTAATCGAGATTTGTGCATAATGATGAGCCCAGATGTTAACTAAGGCAGGAGACAGGGCCTCAAAGCAAAGTCTGCAGTGCTGGCATCCAGCGCCCCGCCTGCCTCAGGGCTGAGGGGCCTCTGGGGCCCATATCCACCCCCACCCCCACCCCCGCCCCGCGTCCCAGGCGTCCCCAAGTGCCTGGCACTGGCCAGGTCCCGGAGCTCCCACTGAAAAGACCCAGACGAAAGGTTAGCAAGACCTGCAAACTCCCCCTACAGCCAGTGGACGCCCAGGGGCGCCGGCAGAGTTCTCGAACACTCTTCCCTACCGGAAACCCGGAGGCCACTGGCCAGCTCGGTCCTACGAGTCCGAGAGCGTGGGCCGAAAAACAGTGGGGGGACTAAAGTGCGCGAAGCGAGGACCCGCACGGAATGACGTACCTGCCTCAGCTGGGCTTTCGGCGTCGCGGGCTTTTTAATGCGGGACTGCTTGCCCCTTCGCAGCGCACCCTGGGAAATGTAGTTTCACCCCTCCGTCCGTCCTGGCTTGTCCTCCCCAAAAAACTAACTCCGAGCTCTTTATTGCACGGGTACGCAGATCTGGTGAGGGCAGCGCTTTCCTAAAAGGCATGTGAGTTCAGATCGGGAAAGGAAGTGAGAATAGAAGGTGGCTCCGTTGCCCAGCAAAACTACAACTCCCAGAGGAACGAATGCGTCTTAGAGACGCAGGCTCGTTTTCTGGGACTCGAGGTTTTGCGTTTGGGGTCTGTTTAGCTCCCTAGCCTGGACATGGGGCAGCTGCTTATCTCGGAAGAAAATAAAATCCACTGGGGCGGGGTGGGGGAGGTTGGATAACAACAGCTGTTGCCCGAGCCTAAGCGGCTACTGTTGGGTTGACAGTTGGCTAGTGCTTTTGCGGGTTTCATTACATGGGTCCTTCAGGAAGAAACTTTCCAACTTTGCAGTAGGAAGAGGATCTGGAAGCTTTTGGAAAAGTGAATGGCAGCATTGTTTGTAATAGCGAAAAATTGGAAACACCTTTTCTCTAGGGTACATCCATGCCATGGAATACTATGCAGCAATTACAAACAAGGAAGTAGAACTGTGTGTACAATAGGGAACAGTGCTCAAGATATTTTGTTAAGGGGAAAAAAGTTGTAGAACCGTATATACAGGAAGCCACTCGTCAAAAATAATGTATATGGACACGTAGTATTGTAACAGTATGGGGACTGCTAGGGATGGGGATGGGCAAGGAGAACTTGAGTTTCATCGCTATTGTTTGAATTTTTCTTACAGATACATACTTTCTGAATCTACTGTGGTCAGTAGGGAGCCTGAGAGGCCTTGGCATCAGTCTCAAAGAAGATGAGGGACCCGGCTCATACTCCGTGTAACAGCCGGTCACTTGGCTACTCTGTATCTCCTTGTCACCGCCTGTAAAACAGGTTAATAATAGTATCAAATGCCTGAGATTGTTGTGAGGATAACTTCTCGACTCCATGGTAAATGCTCAAAAAATATTGATCATTAATAGGATTATTTTTATTGTTGCCCTCCGCCTGTTGCCTCATTAAAGCAGGGTCTTTGGTTTGTCCATGATTGTATCCTCAGTCTCCAAAACAGTGCCTAGGACATTGTAGGTGCTTAAAACAATTTGTCAAATGAATGAATAACCAACGACTCCCTAGTCATCCCCCAACTACCTCACCTCCTCCCCCCAACCTCTCTCCTTCCCTTGGTCTTCTCCCCCTGGAGTCATTACCCCTCTTCACTTGGCCCAGGTCTGACCCTCCCACTTCAGTGCCTTCTCTTTCCTCTGTGAACCCAGGAAGCCTCCAGGGAAGTGATGAGCTGTCTCCCCCTGCTGCTGTTCTCAGCAGTGCAGCTCCCCGCTCTGCAGTGGAGTGGAAGGCAGGGATGCCTACAACTGCCCCTCTGGCAGAGGCTCAAGGAAAACCGTGGAGCTCAGAGGCAAAGGGGTTCACCCCACTTCCTAGGATAGGCATACTGAGGTAGGGAGCTCCATAGTCACTCTAGTATTCCTTGGTCTGAGTAGCAAAGATACCTGCAAACACCCCCTCCAGCCAGTGGACACCCAGGGGCACTGGCAGAGTTCTCCGACATTCTTCCCTATCGAGAACCTGGAGGCCACTGGCCCAGCTCAGTCCTGCCGAGATCCTGTTAAAAAGAACATTTTTAATAAGGCGAAGCCCTCAGCACAATCTGTCAGCAATATACATAACAACATGTAGCTTTCTGCTCTGTATATAGTCCCACTGTCTGGGGTAGATAGACCCATAAAAATAAAAGTTCTGATGCTATAATCTAGGACAGAGTATGGTGGTTAAATACAAAGGTGTGAAATCAGACAAATGCTCCTTAATTTCCATTACTTTCTTACTGTGTGAGCAAGACACTCAATCTCTCTGAGCCTCATTTTCTTCATCTGTAAGAATACAAGAGTATTCGCCTAATCAGTTTGTTGGGAGGATTATGTGCTAATGCACACAAAAGGGTTAGCACAGTGCCTGGCCAGATTAGGCATCCAATTTCCTTGAATGCTGCCGGAGTGTGAGGGCCCAGATTTGGCTTCTTGGAGGAGGTGCAATCTGCAAGGCCCAAGATGAGATTTATGCCTGCTGCTGGTAGCAGGCAATAGCTCTGGGAGCCAGGACTACCCACAGGGATAGCTTAGGTTGGGTTCCCTAGATGCAGAGCCTGAGACAGGGATTCTTGTGCAAATGATTTATTAGGGCAGTGAGGGAAGCAGGATAGGGCAGGGGAAGAAACCAAGCAAAGATGTCTAGCCTCGGTCTGATCCTACAGTGAGCTCTGAGGCATAAAATGCAACACAAGTTTTATCTCTCTCAGAAGCAAGGGAGCTGGGCTTCGTATCCCACATCACTCATTCACAGGCTGTGGGCCACTGGGAGATGGGGAAAGGAGGAGCATAATTTCCCAGGTATGTCTGGATGAACAGCTCGTGTGGACTGAGGACAATTCTCCAGAGAAGGGTGAAACTGTGAGTCATTAGCTGCCAACACAACAACTGAGAAAAGTGGAAAATGGGTGCAACATTGCTGTAAAAGCGTGTAACCCACAGCATTTACTACAGGAACAGTAGAGGAGACATGGGAACTACCTGGCTGAGGAAAATGGAGAGAGGATATTAAACTCTTCTGCTGGGTCTTCCAAGGAGAAAACAAAAAAGCTGTTATGGTTGTTAAAAATTATTTTGGGGGGGCGCCTTGGTGGGTCAGTTGGTTAAATGTCTGCCTTCAGCTCAGGTCATGATCTCTGGGTCCTGGGATTGAGCCCCACATTGCGCTTCCTGCTCAGTGGGGAGTCTGCTTCTCCCTCTCCCTCTGCCCCTCCTCTCTGATCGTGCACTCTCTCTCTCTCTTTCTCAAATATATAAATAAAAGTTATTTTGTAAAGATTTATTTATTTAGGGGCACCTAGGTGGCTCAGTCGTTAAGCGTCTGCCTCCGGCTCAGGTCATGATCCCAGGGTTCTGGGATCGGGTCCCGCATCAGGCTCCCTGCTCAGCAGGAAGCCTGCTTCTCCCTCACCCACTCCCCCAGCTTGTGTTCCCTCTCTCTCTGTGTCTCTCTCTGTCAAATAAATAAATAAAATCTTTAAAAAAAAAGATTTATTTATTTGAGAGAGTATGCACACAAGTGGGGTGGCAGAGGCAGAGGGAGAGAGAGAATCTCAAGCAGTCTCTCCACTGAGCGTGAGGCCAGCAGAGGGGCTCAATCTCACAACCCTGAGATCATGACCTGAGCCAAAATCAAGAGTCCAACGCTTAACCAATTGAGCCACCCAGGCACCCGAGTGTTTTAATTTTTAAAACGTCCAATTCTTGATCTCAGCTCAGGTCTCACAGTCTTGAGTTCAAGCCCTGCATCAGGCTCAATGCAGGGTGTGGAGGCTACTTAAAAAAAAAAAAAAGGAAAAAATAAATAAAAATTAAAACAGAGACTTGATAGAATAAACAACCAACCCTGTCTGGAGAGATTTTAAGTGTACTTCATCATTAAGTGGACCCTCTTCCCCAAAGCCTGACCATTGCCATTAACAAATGTCTTGTGCAGTATTTCCCAAAGAGCGCTTCTGTAAGATGTTAACAAGTGTTGCTGCAGATGGGCTATAGAACCATTAAACAAAGGTAGACAGGCTTATTGTCTTCTCACAAATTTAAGAAACCAATATACTGGATAAACAAAGTATAGTATTTCTATGCAATGGAGTGGTATTCAGTCATAAAAGAATGAAATACGGACACATGCAATAACATGGGTGAGCCTTGTAAACATTATGCTAAGTGAAAGAAGTTAGACATGAACGACCATATTTTGTATGATTCCATTTATATGAAATATTTAGAAGAGTGAATCCATAGATACAGAACACAGTGGTTTCCAGGGGCTAGGGGGAGGGAGCGTGAGGCATGGTTGCTTAATGGATACAGGATTTTCTTTTGGGATAAAGAAAATGTTTTGGAACTAGATAGAAGTATTGGTTACAAAGTATTGTGAATGTACTAAATACACTGAATTGTATGCTATAAAGTGGTTAATTTCTGGGTGCCCCCTCCAAACAAAATTAAAATCAAAATACCAAAACGGTTAATTTTATGTTCTGTGAGTTTCACCTCAATTTAAAAAACAACAAGCTCAGTTGCTAATGGGGTGTCACCATTCTCAGGCCTTCTTGGTGGACAAAGGTGGGGAAAAAATACCTATACGCATGGAGAACTTTACACTAACATATAAAGCATTTCACACACAGGTTAGGGAATCCTTTTGTAGAGGAGCATCTCACAGGACCTGCACAACTTTGAGAAGGCTGATCCAGTGCATGGAACATTGGTAGGAAATGGTTCCCTTGAAATGAGTCCCCCAGGGCACTAAGGATGGGGCACAAATGGAAGGATGACTTCTATTTTAGTCAGCATCTTTCTTCTGCTGTTTTGTATGGCTTTTGAGAAACTGCTTCTCTGATCTGCACCTCAATTTACCCACCAGAACAATGGTCTCCATTGATATAACTGAAAGGACCGTAAAAAAAAAAAAAAACTTTCTATTTTGGTAGTGCCTGGCTGGTTCAGTCAGTAGAGTGTGTGACTCTTGGTCTTGGGGTTGTGAGTTTGAGCCCCACGTCAGTTGTGGAGATTAAAATAGTCTTAAAAAAAAAACCTTGACATTTTTAATGATGTGTGCCAGAGTGCTTTGCTAGATCTCAATCTCTTAGAAGGTAGGGTCCAATTTTTCAATTTCAGAGTGCCCTCCACTGTGTCTTGCATATAAGCAATAGGTAGTACATATTATATATGAATGACCTTGGACGAGCCACATAACCTCCTTGAGCTGCCTGCCAATTCACTTCTGCCAGAGACTAAGAAATAATTTCATTAATTTAATCAATATTTTTTGAAGGTCTGTTTGGACCTACAAAAGCCAGTCCCCTGCTCTCTAATAGTTTCTTATCCACTGAGCTAATGATAATAAAAGACACCATCAGCTGAAATGTCTTCAATCTATTCATTTAATATTTAATTTAGATCATCAACATTTATTTATTTGTTTGTTTGTGAGAAAGTGAGGGGGTAGAGGGAGAGGGAGAGAGAATCTCAAACAAACTCCCCACTGAGGATGGAGCCAGACTTGGGGCTCCATCTCATGGCCCTGAGATCATGACCTGAGCTGAAACCAAGAGTCGGATGCTGAAGGGATTGAGCCACCAGTTGCCACAACATACAGATCGCTTTTTTTTTTTTTTAAGATTTTATTTATTTGACAGAGAGAAAGACAGCCAAAGAGGGAACACAAGCAGGGGGAGTGGGAGAGGGAGAAGCAGGCTTCCCGCGGAGCAGGGAGCCCAACACGGGGCTCGAACCCATGACCTGAGCCAAAGGCAGACGCTTAAGGACTGAGCCACCCAGGCGCCCCCATACAGATCACTTTTAATCTTTGCTCTTACAATGTTGTAACAAATAGCCATCTCTGTATGTAACTAAGAAAATGTGTAAATAGGATACTTTCTTACAAATTGTTAGGTCAAATGGTGTGTGCATGTGTAATTTGAAGATATTACCAAGTTACTCTTCTTACAGGCTGTACCAATTTCCAGTCACACTGACAGCATATATGAATCCTGTTCCCCACATTCTTGCCAAGATAGTTATCAAGCTTTTTGGTTTTTGCCAATCTGAATAGGTGAGAAATGATATTTCGGTGTGGTTTTAATTTGCATTTATTTTATTAAAAGTGAAGCTCAGAGGGGCGCCTGGGTGGCTCAGTCGTTAAGCATCTGCCTTCGGCCCAGGTCTTGGTCCCAGGGCCCTGGGATCAAGCCCCGCATCTGGCTCCCTGCTCGGCGGGAAGTCTGCTTCTCCCTCTCCCACTCCCCCTGCTTGTGTTTCCTCTCTCGCTGTGTCTTTCTCTGTCAAATAAATAAATAAAATCTAAAAAAAAAAAAAAAAAAAGAAGAGTGAAGCTCAGAAAATAATGGCTGGTGAGGATGTAGAAAAACGGAAACCCTTGTCACTGTTGTGGGAATGTAAAATGGTCCACCCATTATGGAAAATATTATGATGGTTCCTTGAAAAATTAAAAACAGAACTGTCATATGATACAGCAATTCTACTGCTGGGTATATATATAAAAGAATTGAAAGCGGGGACTTAAAGAGAGGTTTGTATACCCATGTTCATAGTGGCTTTGTTTACAATAGCCAAAAGATGGAAGCAACCCAAGTGTCAATTGACAAATAAATGGATAAAATGTGGAATATACAGACAATAGAATATTATTCTGCTTGAAAAAGGAAGGAAGTCCTGACACATGCTACAATGTGGATGAACATTGAGGACATTATGCTAAGTGAAACAAGCCAGACACAAAAGGACGGATAGTGTCCTCATGCTGATGACTTCATAGTCGAATTTATAGAGATAGAAAGTAGAATTGTGGTTGTCAGGAACTGGGGGTGGGGGAGGAAAAATGTGAGGAGACATTGTTTAATGGGTACAGAACTTTTCAGTTTTGCAAGATGAAAAGAGCTCTGTGGATGGATGGTGGTGATGGTTGCACAACACTGTGAATGTACTTAAAGCCACTGAACTGTACACTTAAAAATAGTTCAGATGGTAAAATTCATGTTATGTGTATTTTACAATTTTTAGAAAACAGAAGCTCTGCATCTTTTCATATCAGAGCCATTGTGTTTCCTTTTTTTGTGAACTGTTTACATAATTTTCACATTTCTTATTGGTTTCTTGGTCCTCTTACTGATTTACAAAAGCACTTTATATTAGCTCTTCACCTTTTAATATAAATTGCAAAAATGTCTCCCATTTTTTATTAACTTGGTTTTTGATGGTGGTGGTTTTTAGCTAGCTATGAGGTAGAGATCTGACTGAAACATGTTTAAACCATTTTATTATGGAAAACTCCAAACACATGCAAAAGTGGAAAACAATGTTATAATGAACCCCAAGTAACCATCATCCCCCCCACTCCAACAATGACCAATCCAGTCAACCCCATTGTATCCATACCTCCACCCAAACCCAGATAATTTTGAAACAAACCCCAGATATCTTATCATTCTATAAATACGATTTCAGGATATATTATTAAATGAGGTCTCTTAAACAAAAAACTAACCATAACACCATCAGCACACTTAAAATTAATAATAATTACTTAATACCCAATGGTCAGTGTTCAAATTTCCCCTATTCTTTTTTTTTAAGATTTTATTTATTTATTTGAGAGAGAGAGAATGAGAGATAGAGAGCACGAGAGGGAAGAGGGTCAGAGGGAGAAGCAGACCCCCCACCGAGCAGGGAGCCCAATGCGGGACTCGATCCAGGATCATGACCTGAGCCAAAGGAAGTTGCTCAACCAACTGAGCCACCCAGGCGCCCCAAATTTCCCCTATTCTAAAACAACTTTTTTTTCAGTTTTATGAATAAACTCCATGCATTGTAACTGGATGACAGGGCTTTTAAAATTTACAGATTCTCTTCTCTCTTTTTTTTTTAATTTTCAAGGTATTCATTGAAGAAACTGGGCCATTTGTTGATTATATCTTCCATGGTTTCAAATAACCTGGTCCTCTGATACCAGCATATTCTGTACATTGGTGTTGTCAGCTTTGGGGTGATTTCTCTCTTCAACACTACTTTCAGAGTATCATACTTCCATTGTCTTCAAATGAAGATGGTTGTCTTTGTTTTTCATGACACTGAGAGCCATTGGTGATTTTTACCTCGATCCATTAATTTATTCAGTGTTGGCTCAAGTTTTAGCAATTGGTTCTCCAACTGTCCCTGCATCATTATAGAGTAATTCGCCTTTTCTCCCACTTATTTGAGAATGTATCTTTGCTATATACCAATTTTCCCTTAGTATCTAAGCTTATTTCTATGAATATTTAAGTTTACTTCTAGACTGGCAGGTCTGTGTCATTGATCTATCATACCCTTTTAAGAGCAGACTCTATAATATGTTTAATATTTGAGAGGGCCAACACCCTTTACTAGTGTTAGTTTTTTAAAAAAATTTCCTCACTTGTCTTGCTTGTTATTTTTCCAAATAATTTTTAAAAATCAGTTTATCAACTTCTCTCTCCCATCTCCCAAAAATGAACAAAAAAATGAACAAACAAACAAAAAAGTGCTCGTATTTGTACGGGAATCACATTAAATTTATAGATTAACTTGATTTATTTTTGATAGTCTTCCTATCTAAGATCATAGTATTTTTTCAGTCTTTACAACAACTCTAAAAAATGAGCTTTTATTATTATTATTCCCATTTTACAGATGAAAGAACTGTGTAACTTGCTCTGCAGTCAAATGCTCTACCCCTGAGCTATACCCCCTGTGTAACTTGCTCTGGATCACACACAGGACTAGGGGTGGGAGCTGCCATTTAAGCTTCTGTCCCCCAAACAGAAACCCGAGGTGCAAGGGAGCCAGTTCCTCTCCCCTTTGCCCCTTGCTCCTTAGTAGCTGTCTGTCTCCAAAGCCCTATGCTCCCATCTGCCATCTTCCAACTCCCAAATTCCTGTTCCACTTCCTCTCTTGCACTGGACAGTTCACCAGCAAAGCTAGGCTTTTCAATGAATGATTCAAATCCAAATGCTACACTGAGGCAGTTGGGGAGAACCTTCTGGAGGAAGGAAAACTCAAGGTAGACTACGGACAATCAGGCAGATTTTGGATTGATGGAGGGGATGTGAGGGCAGAACCAGCAAGGGGAAATGAGTGAACCAATCTGACATCTAATTGGAAGGTGGTAAGGGTGATGATGAGGGTTTCTGTTGGAGCTGAGGTAGAGAGAGGGTCTCTTTGTCCTGCCCATGAAAGGACATCTCAGTTCTCCCTGCATCATCTGCCAACAGAGATTGGGAGATAGATGTAAACTCAAAAAATTCCATGTACCTTCTGCATGTGAGGGAATGTTGCACATGACTCAGGTGCAGAGGCTAAGCCCTTGTAGGAAGGGCCTGGCAGCTGGTTTTATGGGCAGAGCATGGGGTTGCATGTGGATTACTTAGCCTCCACTGGCCTGTGGTGAGGACAAAAGAAACAGAAAAGCATTCCAGAGGTAACCTTAGTCAAGGTCCAATGCCTCTGGTGGCCACTTGGCTACTTGCCCAAGGACCTAGGAATAACACCCTTTTGGCCCTCAGTGGATGGGCGGAAGACTAGAATATGGGCCCTGAGGACTCAGTGTACCCAACCCCCTTTGTCAAAGATAAACAAAGCCAGACACTAAAGTGGTAATGCCAGATTTTAACCAGGAATATACTACTGCAATAAGGAAGAGGGTCCAATGTGAACCTAATTCAATTTCAATTTGTAGACGTGACTGGGCATTTTAAAGAGAGAATGAGGGAGTATGAAGGGAGGTAAGAGGGACGCGGTAGTCAGGGAAGTGAAAAATGACAAAGAGTTGGTCGGTGTAAATGCTTAGGCCAGCTGTGTCTGTTAGCTGGCAATTATCGAAGTTAGGATTCTATCCTCCCACAGAGACTGGGAGACAGAGGCACTGTCCTTTCTGATGATTACATTTCAAAGGAATGGCTTTCAGGTCCTTGGGAAAGGCACAACAGAGCTGCAGGAGATACATATACATGTCAAAGGGACAGGGGAAGGAGTCGCAGTTGCAAGCCCTTTGTAGTAAGCGGGTAAGTTGGAGTAGTCACCTATCTTCGGGTGTTGGCTAAAACAAACAATAAATCCTTTTGGCAGCCTTGAACTTTTTTAATTTTTTATTGTTATGTTAATCACCATACATTACATCATTAGTTTTTGATGTAGTGTTCCATGATTCATTGTTTGTGCGTAACACCCAGTGCTCCATGCAGAACGTGCCCTCTTTAATACCCATCACCAGGCTAACCCATCCCCCCACCCCCCCTCCTCTCTAGAACCCTCAGTTTGTTTTTCAGAGTCCATCGTCTCTCATGGTTCGTCTCCCCCTCCGACTTACTCCCCTTCATTCTTCCCCTCCTGCTATCTTCTTTTTTTTTTCTTAACATATATTGCATTGTTTCAGAGGTACAGATCTGTGATTCAACAGTCTTGCACAACTCACAGCCCTCACCATAGCACATACCCTCCCCAATGTCTATCACCCAGCCACCCCATCCCTCCCACCACCCCCCCCACTCCAGCAACCTTCAGTTTGTTTCCTGAGATTAAGAATTCCTCATCTCAGTGAGGTCATATGATACATGTCTTTCTCTGATTGACTTATTTTGCTCACCATTAACACCCTCCAGTTCCATCCACGTCGTTGCAAACTGGCAGCCTTGAGCTTTATCTGGCCAACACTTTAGAAGAGCTAGGGTCATCCTAGGGATGTGGCCTTTGAGCTGTTAGAAACTATGTTATTGTGTTTAAGTCTTTACTGTGCCGGAAGGAGGATGAATGAAATCATTTGTGTTGAGGAGTGTAGTTTTTATAGGCCAAGATTGAGGCCTATTGGAGAAGAGAGCTCAGAGGAGCCTGGCTTAAGTTTGGTCAAGCAGTGAATCTTTATCACCTTACAGCTGGAAGAGTCTAGGATTGTGCCTGAGGGTGACGGTCACCAAGTGTTATCTTCAGGGGCTTGTAGTTCCTAGAACAGCGGGACAGCAGGTGGTAAGGAGAGTCCACCTGAGAGGGCAGGAAGCCACCTTCCCACCTCTAACTACCCCAGGCTGTTTTATTTTTATTTATTTAATTAATTTTTAAAAAGAGTTTATTTATTTGAGAGACAGAAAATGAGCAGGGGGGAGAACAAGCTGACTCCCCACTGAGAAGGGAGTCCAACGTGGGGCTGAGATCATAACCAAGCCGAAGTCAGATGCTTAACCAACTGAGCCACCCAAGTGCCTCCCCAGCCTGTTTTAGGTCATAACCCACCCAGAGGCAGTGGGTTCTACTGAGCCCACTGGACTCCTGGTTTGAGAATACACCCCTTGGCTTACAACCATGGGGCGGGGGGCAAGGCTTGGGGGGGGCAGTTAGCACCAGAAAATCTTCCCAGCTTTAGAGAAAACACCAAGGGCTAAATCTGGAACACCTTTCAGTCAGATGGCCCACATCGTATTTTTCTTTACAGGATGAACTGATTTGTTTATTCATTACAATTAAAAAGAGCACTCCTGTGCTAAACTACACTAGGACCCTGCCTTACATGGCCAGGCTTTTCAGAAGCTAATATTCCACAGCAGGCCTATCCTTGAAAGACAAAGCCAGAACTCTAGCAAACAAACAGCAACAGTAGCAGGTCTCAAAGCGGTTCCCCAGACCAGCAGCCAGCAGCCTCACCTGGGATGCTGTTAGAAATGCAAATTCCCAGGCACACTCTGGAGTTAGTGAAACAGAAACTGCAAGTGGGGAGCCAGCTTTATTTGAGCAAGCTTTCCAGAATCTGATACACGCCAAAGTTTGAGAACCACTGACCTACAGGCTTCCGCTCTGCCAGAGGAGATGAAGCTTGGAGGGTGAAAGTGCGGTCGATCCAGAGCTTCTCGAAGGGTTTGAGTTAGGTTTGGAAGCTGGGGAAGGTCCCTGATAAGAGAAGACATGGAAAAAAATATTTTAAACGTGTGCGCCTTACCCTAAACGGTAGGGAGGGAGCTAAGACCATCTGACAAAAGAGAGTGCGACTGGAACGAGGTGCTGCGGGAAACCCACAGTCATTCGGCTTCCTTTTCCCGGGTGGGGAAAACCCCACGCCCACGCAGCTCCTGGAGCCCCTTCTCCTCTCGCCTAAGCTCAAAGGCCACACCACAGCTCCCCCGGCTTACAGAGCCTGGGCACGAAGCCAAGCTGGTCTCAGGTCATGGCTCTTTGGGAGCGCGAGTGGGAACTGTACTCGAGGCGCTGTTCGGGGGCCCGGAGGCTTCCCCTTCAGTCGGGCTCGGCCGCAGCTGGCCACAGCCGCGTCTGAGAGACAGCTCTGTAGTGCGAACTGTAGTTCGCACCTCCCTGGAGGTCCAGGTATTCAACCCGAGCCAGGGACACCGCAGAGCCCCACATCCTCTGTTTCAAACGCCGGGAGCCCAGCCTTCTGGGAATGGAGATTTCCCATCCCCCCCACCCCACCTCCTGCGCGGTAGACCCCCGGCCCCGAACGAACTACAAAGTCCATAATCCCTAGGGCGCGCGCGCTGTCTTTCGGGAGTTGTAGTCCTGGGTGTGGGACACCTCAGCAGCCCAGCGCCGGCGGCACTCCATATCCCAGCATGCCCGCGCGCGTGCGGGTGGAGGAGGGTGGGGAGAGACGGAGAGGATGTGAATGGGGAGGGGGCAGTAGCCCCCTTCCCCCACCCTTTCCTTCTAGCCGGGCTGGGTGGGGGGAGGGGCCGGGCTGAGGCGGCGGCGGCGGCGGCGGCTCGCTCCCGGAGGGCAGAGCCGGCAAGGGCGGGACTGGCCCGCTGCGGGCGGACGAGGGAGCCGCGGAGCTAACGGGTCCGGACGCCGCCAGCGGCGGCAGCTTTCTGCACGGGCGGAGGCGGCGGCAGAAGCGGCGAGCATGGCCCGCGCGGCGCCCGGCGCTGACTGAGGTGCGCGGGCGGGATGAGGGCGGGCGGGATGCGGGGCGCCCCGGGCCCCTTGCTGCCTGAATCCCTTCCGCGCCGGCAGCTGGCTCGGCCCAGCGGCCCAGACCGGCCCGGTCCGCCCCGGCAACTTCCCCAGGGTCGGGGCTCTGGGTTCCCTCATGGGGGCGGGGGTCCGCCTGTCTTGGCCTCAATCTCCATCCCCGCCTTCTCCTTCTGCACTTCAAGCCGCTCCCAGCCCTTGAGGCGCGACTGTTCCATGGTGGCAACCCCCAGCCCCAGCTCTGGGAAGCGCTCCCTGCCCCAGTCTGTACTTACTGTCCACTGGCTAGTTCGTACTTCCAACCCCTGCGCGCTCTTGGCCTCTGAGCTATCTGGAGACCCCTGCCCGGCTCCCCTTGGCCACAGGCTGTCTTTGCACCATCAGCACCTCTCTCCTCTTTCCCCTACTTGGCACTGCCCCTTGGCCACCCCCGATGGCCCAGTTCTCTCTGATAAGACCTAATAGCTTGACTTTCTTCCCACTTGGAGAAACTGAGGCATGACATAAACCAGGAACTTGGCCAAGGCCATGCCCCGGTCCTTTGAGGGCTGGTCTGAGCCCATGCCTTGGAATGGAAGTCATTTTTTTCCTTCAGTCATTCCACTGTAAAGGACCGAACTTCCCAAGCCCCCTGCTGCATCTCTGGGCAGAGCTCACTTTAGGTTCCCCTTTAGCTTTCTATCACTTCTGTTAACCCCCTCCTCCTTCCCATAGCCCACTTCTGGCCCTCTCTACCTGTAAAGAGTCACCCACCCATTGCTTCTTTGCTCAAGTTGGCCTTTCAATTTCTATTTCTTGCTAACTGCATCCATCTCCCATCTTGTCTCTTGCTTTACAGCTGCGTAAAGCACTGAAGAACAGAGTCTAAGGTACTGGGGCGACAGGGGGAAGAGAAGTGCTGGTGGCAGAAAAGGAGTGGCAGCTTCTTCCAGCCAGAGCCTCCGAGGGGGCTTCAAGGCACTCTGGGGCCTCTGGGAAACAGTCATTCCTAGCCTGTAACTCACACTCCCATCTTGCTTTGGGGCAATTGTCTAGACGCCGGTTGGTCATTCTTTCCTCTTGTTATGCCTGGTGAGGTCTGAAGTCCCTCTGAGAATGGAGGGAAACTCCTTCCTTGGTAGAGATGGTGGCATAAGAGGAGTCTGGGAGACCACACCCCTAAAACTTATCTTGATTCTGCTGCTAACTTTGGAAGGGGTTGCTGGTTCGAGGAAGGATGCCTGCTAGGTGCCCTGAGCACTTTGTGGAGGAAGGCACAGTGTCTGTAGGCGGTAGTCTCGAGTTTAGTCATGCTGTTCAGGATCTGAGGGGAAGAAGGGACCAGGGCTCAGAGAGGTGGCCCAGACTTGCCTAATTCAGGTTTTTGTTTTCTAGTCTTCCTTTGGCAAATTTACCTTTGGGTCACCCCTTTCCAGCCCAGTCCTCAGTTTCCCTGTGGGAATTTGGGGGAGGGAGGGAAGTCTGTGAGCCATCAGGAAGGCTCAAGAGGCTCTGGGAGTTTGCTGGGGTCCTGAATGAGCAATCTTGATCTGAACCAGATGGCTCACTGCTTCAGCACCCCCTCTTTGATCCCTCCCCCTTGGCTGTGAATAGGATGCCTTTAACCTTGTAACTTGAGATTAGAGTAAGGGAGGCCAGGGAGCCAACTGTCTGTGGGTTTATATCTGTATCTGCACACTCGTGTGCAAGCTTGCCAGGGGCCTGTGGGAGTGACCCTGCCCAGGAATGCATTGTTGTGATGTGCTGTGGCATGTTCATGGCCCTCTAGGAACTTTATGAGCCCAAACTCCCGATAGGGCCAATTTCCAAGTCCCTAAAAACCACTGGGTGTGGCCTCATGGGAGCATACCCCACATGTCAAGCCTCTGGACCTGAGACATGCCTCTGGGTGAGGATCACTCCTCTTGAGAAAGCAACCTGTGGTTGAGGAGTCCAAAATAGCAGCATTGGGGATGGGTTTCTAGAACTGATGTTCTCTTTTCCCCAGTCATGGCAAGAGAAGGTCTGAGGGTTAGAGTCCGGGGAGAGGGGTGGAAAGTGATTCCTTTAACTTCTTTTATGTCACACCCTGCCTAGTGTATTTGTGTACTTGATTTGGGCCCCCATTAGCCTGCGGAAGTTCTTCAAATGTGTCCTCATTTCTGGAAAGCATCACCTGGCTTGGTCCTTGGTGCACAGTGTTCAGCAAATGTTTGAGTTAAAGCAGAGGGTCATGCCATTAAAGGTTAAGGATAAAGTTCCTCATACTTGAGCAGGCATCAGAATCCCCTCAAGAGCTATTCAAGGCACAGATTGCTGGGCCCCACTCCCAGACTTTTCTGATTCAGTCAGTCTGGGTGGGGCCTAGAATTTGCAATTCTGCTCAGCTCCTCAGAGAGAACCTTTTGAAAACCACTGGTTTGGGCTCTTAACAGTGGATTGGGAGATTAATCCAGGCAGATAAAAGTCTTAAGAGGGACTTCTACCTTGCTCCACAACCCAGGCTTGTCTGGCAGCTGCACTGGATCCGCCTTTGCTTTTCATTCTCACGCTGCCCAGTGTTGATGAGGTTAATGGTAGGGGTGACTTGCGGTGCCTGAGCTCCTAGTCCCCCTGTAACCACATAGCAGACAGTACCCCATGGTTATTTGAAGGAAGGCCCCATGAAAACAGGACGTTTAGGAACTAAGGCTTTGGAAAAGGGATGGCTGTATGGACGTGGGGAAGCAGATACGGAACCACACCATCATTTGCCTTGACTCTGTCTCTCAGACTGAACAGGCTAGAGTATTTGCAAGGTGAAGTCCTGCCATGGCCGTGCCCTGGCCAGGATGCCTGGGAATCTCTGAAATTTAGAAAAGTGGGAGGAATCACTTCCATTGTGCTTTTACTTTGTGAAGCATTTTCTACCTGTTGTTTTTCAGTAGGTTTATACGGCAGATCCAGATCCAGGTGGGGTTACACAGCAAGCGCTAGGACTCCTGATTCCAGCCCTCCGATAGAGCATCTGTTAAACCAGCCTCTAATAGCTGGAATAATGGCTGGTGTTAACCGTGTGCTCACTGCTAGCCAGGCACCAGGCTAGATGCCCTCACATTGTGAGATTGGCATTATTGTCACTACCTCAGAGATGAAGTACTGAGACTTACAAAATTTAAGAGACTTGCCCAAACTCAGCAGCTAGTAAGTGGAGTATCTGGAATTCAGACTCCGGTCATTCTGATGGCACACTCCACATTCTTTGTCACTCGCCAACTGTTTTGCCCAGTAAACGTGTAATTGTCCCTTGGGTTGTCTGCCCCCAGAGCCTGGTCAATTTTACTGAACCTGAAACTATGCTGGGTTGCTGGGTGTTGTGGAGGGGATAAAGACCAAGTCACTGTCCTCTAGGAGGGGGTTAAGGCAGGTACCCCAGTGTCTAAAATGGAAGAAGGTAGAAGGGGCAGCTAGGGGCTTGTTGTTTTATTATTTTTTAAATTTTTTTTAAAGATTTTATTCATTTATTTCAAAGAGAGAGAATGAGAGAGAGCACGAGAGGGAAGAGGGTCAGAGGGAGAAGCAGACTCCCCGCTGAGCAGGGAGCCCGATGCAGGACTCGATCCCGGGACTCCAGGATCATGACCTGAGCCGAAGGCAGTCGCCTAACCAACTGAGCCACCCAGGCGCCCCGGGCTTGTTGTTTTAAAGGAAGCAGAAGCCATCCCCATAGAGGGTTCAGAAGAGGGGCAGGCAGAGCTTCAGCAGTGCCTGTGGACTGGAGAGGTGCCAATGGGTGCTGAGGGAGGCCATCATGGCACTTTTAGGGAGTTTTCCCTTTTGGCTGGAACATAGGAAATGTATGTCAAAAAGTACTAAGAAAATCTTTGGTTACAAGCAACAGCTTGGCTGAGTTTGGCAGGAAAGGACTTCCTTAGATTGTGGGAACTCCCAGAATCAGAGAGATGACTCAACGCCCATGTCCCCTCCAGGGTCTCAGAGTGGGTACAGAAGGAACCAAAGGCCAGCCGACTTCAAGGTACCACTGTCGCCAGGATAAATCTGTTGCAGCCATGCTCAGTAATTTTGTCACCACAGCTTGGGGTGCACATCCCAAGGAGGAGATGTCTGGTTGACCCAGCCTAGCAGGGAGGGCTGGTGGCATGGTAGGCAATACCCCCAGAATGTATTGAAAAATTACAGTCCCCAGAAGAAGAGGAAATGGACACTGCAAGAGATCAGTCCAGAAAGCCATTCGATGACTTGAATTGGCAGGTGGCAGATGGAGCACTTCGTTCTGACAACTTCCTGAGCAGGCAAGGAGCAGACTGGCGGCAGGATATATATAGCTGGTCATAAGGGGACAAGAAAAGAAGGGAGGAAGGAAACGGAAAACTAGGTAGATAGGATCCAGGTGAGACGTAGTGAAAGCTGGAATTTGGCAGCGAAATGGAAAAGAAGAGACTGATTCTAGAGAGATTGCGAAAGTAGCTGTCATTTTGCAGAACAGACACTTTTTGGCTGGGGTTTGACATTTCAGTGATGAGGTGATGGGTGATGACGTTGGTCCCTTTAGCTGACATGGGGAAGTCAGGAAAAGGAAGAGTTTGCAGGAGAAGGTGATGTGCCCTGCTTTGGAGGAGCTGTACACAGGATGCTGACGGCACATCCGGAGCCTTGGTGAGATCATTACCCCTGACTCCACTCTTCCTGAGGTTTGGGGCCTCAGCCCTGAGGAGGTGGGGCCCCAAAGCCACAGGAGCCCTGCACATCCTGAAAGTAGCTGGGGCTTTGTGGCTGAGGCTGAGCACGCCTGCATCTCTTCTCTCTCCACCCATGAGCCTGGGGTGGACTTCTCCGTCCTTCCCCTTCCCTACTCTCCGTTTGCATGCCCCAGGTTCCCTACCCTGTGTCCTGCAAAGCTGAGCCCTTATCAACTAACAGGCCTCGCTCGCCTCTTGGGGACCTGGGTTTTCGGGTTTTCCTCCCTTTCTGCTCAGAACGCTTTTTAACAATAAGTCCTTGCTAACTATTAGGGCAGACATCTCCCAAGTGACATTTCAGAAGGAGAGGGTCTGAACTTGCTATCTGGGGAGAGCAGGCTTTTCCTCCAGTGATGCTGTGCTCACCAGGGATGCCTGCGTGTGTCCCTACCCAGCCATTCTAGAGTACTTCTTGGTGCTGATTTATAAATCATTATTGTAATTACAACATATTGTCAGTGGAGACTTCCTGTTGCCATTACAGATCTCCTTCTAAGGCTCCAGGGTATAGGCTGGGCTTTGGGCCACCCCAACTTGCTAGCTGAGAACCAGGGAAATTTTTTCTTACAGGAATGGGAGGGAGGGATCAGGGTCCTCTCTGGGGCCAGGGTGGGAGGAGCTGTGCCCGAGGGTATTTGATTCCCACAGATTCTCAGAAAGACAGTCATCTTCCTGGAGTGAAGAGGACTGTCCCTCAGTCCCAGCTATTGGCATTCAAATATATGTGGTCATTTGCCATCTATAAATGCAGTGTGTAGTACCATGTCTAATAAGGTGAACCAAGGAAAAGGGACATTTTGAGAAAAATGTAATTTTAATTTTGATATCAGTGCTAAATTTTTATTTGTGTATAGTAATATTAAAACAAAAAAATAGTTTTGATATCGAATGTTAAAAACGCCCTCAACCCAGCTTCTTCCTTCAGGGGCATGTGACTCTGCAAGTGAGGAAGCCCAGGGAGGGTAAGCAATTTACTGGCTGCTGAGGTGGGAAGAGAGCCAGAGCCTGTGAGTCTGCGGCCCTGAGGGGCTTTGTTCTCTGTCCCATAGTCCTCTGTTTTTCATCTCTTCTGGGGTTATCATCTTCCTGGGTTATCATCTTTGTCCATTAGGGTCTCTTTTCTCTCCTTCTCTTCCTCCACAGGATCAGGGTAGGAAACATACCAGAGGGACACTGAAAGTAGTCCACTTCTGTGTGGTTAGGGGGCGAGGCCCTTCCTGCTCCCAAAAGAGCAGCATTGCAGGGCTTGAGAGAGAGCAGGGGACCCTGAGCTGTTGTGGCATGACCTAAGGACCCCAGAGAGCAGTCCTGGTCCCGCTCCGCCCTTTTTGGAATCCTTCAGCTGTCAAGTCCCAGCACCACGAGTAGGCAAGAACCTCCCAGCCTCGGCAGATCAGTAGCCTTCTGAAGAAGAAAATCAGCAACAAATGCAAATAGCTAATTGGTCTAGGGGGAGCTGCTCTGGTGAGGAAAAATCAACAGGTTATTTATTTGTATGGCTAAAGGGAATTTGGAGGGGTAGTGAAGAGGGGAAGATCAGAGGTGGCTGTAGGAAGAGGCACAGGTGAGGGGACAGGGGATGGGGTGGAGATGTCCCCTTCTCACTCCTATCACCCCCACAACCTCACCCCCACTACCTCCTTCCTTTTTTTCAGGCTTTCTTTGGGTTGAAAGGGACATTAGTAGAACTTTGAATCTCCCCTGACTTGTAAGTGGAGTTCCCTCCAACCCTCATTCCCACCCAAGTTCAGTTAAAGACAAAATACCAATCTTTTGGGGTGCCTGGGTGGCTCAGTTGGTTAAGCGACTGCCTTCGGCTCAGGTCATGATCCTGGAGTCCCGGGATCGAGTCCCACATCGGGCTCCCTGCTCAGCGGGAAGTCTGCTTCTCCCTCAGACCCTCTTCCTTCTCGTGCTCTCTATCTCTCATTCTCTCTCTCTCAAATAAATAAAATCTTTAAAAAAAAAATACCAATCTTTTGATGCTGATGGTGAACTAGAACCAGAGGCAGGAGGAAATGAAAGTCTCTGTCGGCCTGTGCTGAGTCCTTTGTGCCAGTAAAACAGCCCAAGGGAATGAGACTGTATGGGCAAGGCAGGGGAAGGGAGAGAGCCCCTGAGCCCCTCCTGGTTCCTCTCTTTCTTGGGTTCTCTAGGGAGCCATACAAGTCTGGGGTTGCCAGGCTGTGAGGGAGTTTCCAGGGGTTGGCCTTCTCTCTGTTCTGTCCTTTCCCAGAGGGCTTGGTGTGTCCCCAGACCCGCAACTGCCTTTTCAGCCTCTGGCTTCCTGAGGCCTCTGGCATCACTTAGCAAGAGACCCTAGGTACCATAGGAGAGAATGAAGGGGGTGAGGAGAGGGATGGGGACCCTGTTCAGGCTCTTCCATTGGAGCGGAGTCCACGTCTTCCTTAGACAGGAAGATGCTGTGAAATGGGGAGCAGGGTAAACAGTTTACATCAAGAAGGTTCAGCCAAAGGCCAAAGTGGCGCTATTCGATGGAAGAATTTTCTCAGTGCCTGAGGAGTAATTCACGCTTGACCTTAAAGCAGCAGTGGGCAAACTTGTAGGATGAATGGGAGTTTTAATCTCTCAAGTGTCATTTTCTATGCATAACAAGAAGATACTTACCCCACGTCCCTTCAAACCCGGGTGAGGTATTTTGAAGGGTGTCTTCTTCCACCTGAGCCATCTGTCCTAGTAATTCCTGCCCATCTGGGGTCTGTGGGCCTACCCTGCTCTTTACGCTGTGCAAAACAGGTTGCAGCACAGGCCAAGGTGGAGGCCTGGGCTGGCCGAGGACCCCAGCGCCTCAGGGCAAGGCTATTTGGCTTTTCTAAAAGGGAGAGCAGATTATTTGGTGAGGGGGGGGCCCCCCTCGATGATTTCACAGCCCAGGGCCCAGTCTGGCTGTATGCATACAGGGCCCTTGCTGCCTTCGCTACCCACAGGGGTTTGATGCTCTGCGACCCAGGGCGAATCCCTGCCTCTCTCTAGGCCTCAGAGTCCTCCTCCAGGAATATTGAGTTGGAAGGCCTTCTCAGGGACTTGCTCCTAAGCCATCTGGTAGACCCAACAGAGGAACACCATGTCCTGAATGAGGCAGTGGTGCTGGGGGCCCAGGATGCCACTATGTGGTCTTGACGTTTATGGGAATCTGTCTGACCTTTCTTCTAACCTGCTCAGATGCATTAAATAGCAGCCAGCTTGCTCGGGCGTCTCTGGAGAATTTGGGCTCTTGTAGCCAGGAGATCTGTGTCCCCCTCCCGCCCGGCCTCCCATTGTCCTTATGCTTACCTCCTCCTAATCTTTGCTCTGATTCTGTCCAGAGTTCAGGCAGAAAAACCCATCCGGTCTCTCATCACATTCCTCCCTTCCTACACTGGCCACCGGTTAGGCCCCCAGGTGACTGTTTATAGGGTTCCTGTTTCTTTCTGTTCCCAATTCCCTCCACCTGCTTATGCCCTGGGCTCTGCTCTAGCCAGGTTTCGTTTTGTTTTGTTTTTTCTCCCCCCCAAAGCCGGGGTGGGAGATGTGATCACAGGCTGATCACGGGAGGGGGCATATCAGTGGCATGGATCCAGGGCAAGTCTGCCAGGAGTTGAGAACACACCTGGAAGGGGGTGGGGGAAGACTTCATAGTAGAGCGAGGAGGGTGGTGAGGAAAAGGCCACACTCAGCAGGATGAAAGGCCTTATCTGAAAGGGCAGGGCATGACTAGGGACCTTGGGGAGACCGGTTTGGACAGAGCATAAGGTGTGTTGGGTAATTGCCAAAGAAGGAGGGGCAGGATGGAGGGGTCTGGCTGAGAAATGGGCCCCAAGACCCATTCTGGTGCAGGAAGGCAGAGGCTTTCCTGCAGGACTGTGCCGGTCACAGAAGGATTGTGCATGCTGGAAGTGTGGGAGGGGTTGTTAATGACTATTTGTTCTCCACTGGCTGTGAGGCTGCCAAGGGTCAGTCTGATAAGAGGGAAGAGATAAACTCCTTGAGTTTTATACTCTCAACAGCTGCCTTCTCTCAGCCGGCCCCACAGATACTGACAGTATATTGTGGCACTGCTCTTGGTCTATCTCCTCCCCTTCCTGAAATACACAGTCCCTGGCTTCAGGCCAGCTGGGTTTCCCTTGCCTGGCCACCAGTTCCTGTTCCCATCTGTGGTCAGATGAGGCCTGCACTGGGGGAGGGGTCAGTCCTGGCAAGACCATGCCAATTCTGAGCCTGATCGCAGGGTGGGAAGCCACCCCAGGTTGGGGTCAGGGCTCTGGGCTAAACAGTGACTCCCAGACCTGCCTGGTCCATTTTGGTCTCAGGATTACCTTGCCACCCACCCACCCAGGTCTGGGACCAGGAGGCATTTGGGGAGTCCTTCTTTTGCCCCAGAGCATTGGGAGGTTTGGCCATTTTGCTGGGAGGATTCAGAGACTGGGGTCTGATGGGATCTGATGGGATTTGCATTTGCAAAGATCACTTTGGCCTCCCTGTGGAGAAGGCATTGGAAAGGTCTCTAGTAGATCTGGGGCTTTAGCAGTCCGGGGCCTACTGTAGGTGAAAGATGACAGATCTTGGATAGTGTGATGGTGATAGACACAGAGAAAAGTAGAAAGATGAGAGATCTAGGTGATAAAAATTAGGTGGACTTGGTACTAGGTTGGCCAAGGGAGGCTGGAGGAAGGAGGGGCTCATAGATGGCCTTCAGGTGTCAGGGTTGGATGGATGATGTCCCTTTCCCAGAAAATAGGAATACAGAAAGAGGAGAGGTTTGGGAGCTTAGAGCATGCATGAGTTTGGTTGGGGGCAGGTTGAGTTTTGAGGTTTTTTGGGGTCCTCTAAAGTATGTCATCAAGGGGTAGCATCCAGAAATGAATGGAATAGTTGGGTCTGGGATTCAGGGTGATGTCTGGCATCATTTGAAACACCAGATGTGACTCTTAACAGATTGAGAAACAGGTTTGGAAGGGTATCCCCCAAAATCTATTGCCAGACGAGGAATGGAATCTAGGGTCCTGAATTCCCATTGTATCCCATGGTCAGGGTCATATTCGCTTTCCCTGGCTGATTCAGTTGGTTCAGGATCCTGGCCAGGCAGCAAAAAGCACAATACACTCCCCTGCTGAGTGTTCCCTGTGGTTGAGGGACTCTGGCAGTGGACAGTGCTGACCCCAGACCACCCAGGAAGACTATGCATATCAGAGCCTCCCTCACCGTCTGCAAATCTGGGCAGAGTCCTTGGCTGGAGAAGGACTTGGGTCCTGGCCAGAACTGAACCACTGCTGGGAATCCCAGGACCACTTCTCTTTGTGTGGCCTCTGAGCTGGGTTGACCTATCAAGGATGGGGATTTTAGGGAAAGGTTCAGGGCAGTCATTCTATGTCAGATGGCAAGTTATACAGTAAGTGGCTTTAAAAAAATTTTTTTTAATTTAAATTCAATTTAGTTAACATACTGTATTATTAGTTTCAGGGGTATAATTTCATGATTCATCAGTTGCAAAGAACACCCAGTGCTCATTGCGTCAAGTGCCGTCCTTAATGCCTATCCCCCAGTTACCCCATTCCCCTCCACCCTGGCAACCTTCAGTTTGTTGTGGCTTTTAAAAAATTCCTTTAAATGAAATGGAAGCTGGCTATACATGTGTGCAAGATTGTATCAGTTGGACTTACTCGATTATAACGGCTAAAAATCCAACCCGAAGTGCCCATTGATAAAAGGGAATCCGTTGACTCACACCTAAGTGTATGGCTGGCTGCACGCCAGGAAGATGGGGGACTCAAACCACATCCCTCTCACGGTGATGCCACTCTCACTTCCCACATGGTAGTCCCCAGTGGCCTACTGGCAGGACCCAACCCTAGACCCAGTACTGTGACTGAGTTACATTTGCTGCTCTGGTTAGCCAGGCCTGGGTGACATGGCACAGAAATGGAAATTTGAAGAGAGGTGGCTTCCCAAAGGAAAACAGGCAGCAGGCTGTGCACGGTGTGTACTTGCACTCAGGGAGATCTTGCAGTAGTTCTGTGGCCTGACTTACATATCAGAAACACCACTGTAGACAAACTGATAAGGATTTCTTGCCATTTATTAATTTACCTTGTTATAAGCTAACTGCTGAAATGTAGGATGGAACTTAGAATCATTGAGTCATTCTATTTACAGAGCAGGAAGTAGAAGTTGAGAAATTTGCCCACTCTCCTCAAATCAGAAGGTAGAAGCACTGAGAAGAGAACCCAGGTCATCTGATGTGGGCAGGGTTCACACTTCCAGTGTGAAGTGGGTTTTTTTTTTTTTTAAAGTGATTCGTAGCCCCTTTAGCTGCCCATCCACAAGGAGTGATTCATCCCTTGGTCATAGAGATGCAGGTCATGGAGATGACACAGGCAGGTTATGGCAAAGGGTCCCTTCTTCGTGGTGGCCCAGGTCCCTTCTTTGTGGTGGCCCAGGGCAATCTGCGTGGTGGATAGTGTTATGCAGGGGTCTGTCTGAGATGGGGGAGACACTGACTGTGGCTTCAAACTGGTCCCAGTAAACAGAAGAAGCACTGGCTCAACTCTGGCAGACTTCTGCCCTGGTGCTGCCTTCATCCTCTTGGCTTTCCCAACGTTCACCCTCCTCCATATTGTTTCCTGGTGGAGCCTGGATAAGGATTTAGCTCTGAGGCTGTTGTACTTTCTGGTATAGGTTGGGGTATTTCCTGTGGGGGAGAGTTGTGCCCCTCTGTCTTCTCCCTTGGAAGAGGTTACCCAAGACAGCGGTGCCAGTTTCAGGTACAGGCAGAGAAATAGCATAATTTTGACTTCCTTTCCCATTGCCTCCAACTTGTGAGGGAACAGAGATTAGACCCAGCTTGGCAGAGCCAGGAATGAGGTGTTGTAGAAAGAGCTCTGGGCTTCAATGGCACGCCTGGGTGGCTCAATCGGTTAAGCATCTGCCTTCGGCTCAGGTCATGATCCCAGGGTCCTGGGATCCAGTCCCACATCGGGCTCCTGGCTCAGCGGGGAGCCTGCTGCTTCTTCTGCCTGCCATTCCCCCTTCTTGTGCTCTCTCTCTCTCTCTCTCTCTTTGGCAAATGAATAAATAAAATCTTGGGGGGAAAATGGAAAAGAAAAGAAAGAGCTCTGGGCTTCGAGCCTCCGACTTAGAAAGAGGAGGCTTCAAGTTCAATCTGACACAGGCTTCTTGCCTTGCATGGCCTCTGATCAAGAAAGGGAAGGCTGTCCCCACGAGGGGCTTTGGGTATTTGAAAGCATGAATGATAGATTAACAAAATGCCGGTAGTCCTAGGAGCTTGAGGGCAATTCTCACCAAGTCCTCAGTGCTAAGAGAGTGAGATGGCGCTCTTTGGAGTTTGGGACAGAATTCCTCTTTCATTCTGACCATCTTCTCATACGTCTTTCCTCTTGCCCTTCAGATATTTGCTGACAGCCGGTTAGTTCTTCTCTCCCAAACTGCTAGCCCAAACTGGACGGTGTGCTCTGTCTGCCCCTCATGCTCATCTCCTGGAGGCCCCCTGGTCTGCCTGTTTCTGTCTGGGGCCGTGTTCTAAGTGCTCACCCAGCCTGGCTCAACCTCTGTGTTCCCTTGGCTTAGCCACAGTGTCTACTGTCTGCTCTCCATGAGGCTGCCACAGGTCCATAGTGCAGCTTACAGTCATCGCTTATTTCATCCTGGCAGGGACTGTGTGAGGCAAGTGGGGCAGGCACGATCATGTTCATTTTACAGATAGAGGACCTGGGGCCCAGAGAGGTATGATCTACCCAAAGACAAAACTGTCCAACAGCAGAGCCAGTTCTGGAATTGAGGTACTCTGGGTTTAGTCCAGAGTTCCCTGTAAAATGTTAACTCCTAGGCACATGTTAGGGTGGGGATGTCCCAGTCTCACCAGGGAAGGCAAAAGGCTTGTGAAAGCAGGCCCTGGGCCCCTCTTTTCATAGCCCCCAACTCACGCCTACATAGCCCCAGTCCCAAACAAGCGCATTCCTATGCGACCACAAAAGACATAGTAAGCCAGACAACAGAGACTGCTCCCTGGGGACCATTGTAATGGACCCTGGCCTGTGTATTCCTCCCTTCCACATCCCCCCAAAGTTGACAACAGTAATGTGTGTCATGATGGATATCATCTTAGCCAGATCCAGAGGGATGAGTCACTTCTTGAGAATAGGACTGCGGAGGGCTCCTTGCTCCCACACCCCTGACACCCCTCACGTGGGAGGGAGAGGTCAGAGGCAGTGCAAGGGGAAGGCCCCCTTGGCCCCTTCTCATAGCAGCTGATACTGCCACTTTGCAGAGGTAGTGAAGCGCATTACCTAGCAACCTGGAGGATGGTCTTTATCTCAGGGACCCTGCCTGAGTCAGTCGCAGCATAATATCAACTCCTCAGTAAAGAGGAAGACTGCTCACCCAGAGCAAGGGAGAAATGAAAGCAAGGGTTGGACATGACCCAGCCCAGAGCTGGGCTCTCCAGTTTACTGGCCACTTGCTCTCTGCCTCCTGGAGTAACATGGGGGAAAACGGGGGGGGGGGGGGCGGGGGGGGTGCTTCCCAAAGTCCCTTGCGGGATTGGTGCTGGAAGTTACCGAAGGCACCAGGCTGAGCATGGACTCAGAACCTCTCACTGGAACTTCCAAGGTCTCTGTTGGAAAGGCAACATCCCGAGGACACAGTGACCAAGTAAAGGGCCTGACTCTGGGCTCCTCCCTCCTTTTACTCCACTTTTCTCTACCTCCACTCCCAGCAGAGAGTGAGGACATCATTTCCCTTTAATCTCTTGTCCAAGCATGGCTGCAAACAACTTCTTTGGGTTTCCATTAGCATAGCTGCCATAGGCTGACCTTTCCAGACGACATTACTAAATATAAAGGTAGAACAAAACAAAGCTAAGGATAGAGGATAAAAGCAGCCTGGCTCATAAAGTGCAGTCGACAGGTTTGTTTTCAGGGTTTTCAGAGTACTCCACTGCTGGAGATACTTACCTCCATGCCAGCATACCTCTGCATGCCCTTCTACCAGAGTCTCTGGCCTCCGGCGCTGACCTGTCTCCCTGTGTAAGGCAACCCCTAGAACCCAGCTACCATGAATCCTCTCCAAGAAAGCTGGACTACCTCCTGATCAAGTGCCTGGCCTACCCTCTCTCTACCCAGGGCTCACTGGCTCTGTCCCTGGGTCCCAGGGGACCAGAGAATTGGCACCTACATAACTATACATTATAGGAGTTCTGTCTTACTCTATTTTTATTTATTTATTTATTTATTATTATTATTTATTTGAGAGAGAGAATGAGAGAGAGCACGAGAGGGAAGAGGGTCAGAGGGAGAAGCAGACTCCCTGCTGAGCAGGGAGCCCGATGTGGAACTCGATCCCGGGACTCCAGGATCATGACCTGAGCCAAAGGCAGTCGCTTAACCAACTGAGCCACCCAGGCGCCCCTATCTTACTCTAAATAAGCCTTGTAATAGGACACATCTCTTGACACTGTGCTCATGCACCAGCTTAGCCCACAGCTGCCATTGAAGGGCTGCTGGTTCTCCAGCATTGCATCTTGTCAGGAACTGTACAAGTCTCCCCACCTGGTTCCTTCCTCCCACTGGGCTACAAGAATAGAAGCTGATAAGAAGTGGGCCCGTTCGATGGGAGTTTTTGGGGTGGATTGGGGGAAAGATTGTCTTGTGTTCAAACCCCCCCCCCCTTGAAGTCATCTAGTCTTGATGGAGGAAGTAGGTAAGAGCCTGGCCACAAAGCTGAGTTTCCAGCCTGCAGCATGGCCTCTGTGTCCTGCCTGGCACATGAGTGGGCCCCAGGAGCCAGGTCTCCACAGTCCGTGCTGCTGCCTGCCAGTATGCACGATGCTCCCATTTCATACCAAATGTTCAGATGAAGACACAAAAAAATCAAAAGAACCACCACCTCACAAGGAAATGTGGGGGCAGGATGGATAGAAAGAGGAAGGTTGTCATCAGTTACAGCCTGCTGCCCCACCCTGCTATGGTTGGAGCCCTTTAGAGAAATTTGCCCTGTGCAGAGTGGGCCTTCAAGCCTGCAGCCCAGACTGTTACCTTCATGGTGTTGCCTGGTCCCAGAGGCCCTGGCAGACGTTCCACCCGGGTGGCTCGGCTAGGCCACGAGGACCGAAAAGCTAAGCCACCGGTTGTACCAGCCCAGTGGAAGAGGTGTGGCACATTACTGGGGCTGATGATGGAAAGCCCCTCTCTCACCTGTACCTTCGCATAGTACTAGCCCTCGCCAAGTGAGGGTGCTGCTCCTGACTTCCAGCCCCGGGGCTGGGAGAGAGGAGAATTCTGGAACCAGAGCTGGTGCACTCCGAGAGAGCATCACTTCTGGACCCGTGTGTCCCAGAAGCTCTGTCAGCATTTTTAAGGTCAGAGCTTGTCCTCTGTGTTGGAGCCTTAGGCTGAGCCCATCTCATTATGCCACGCAGGAAGAACTGTTGTCTTCCGTCTGGTTTGCTGAGGGCCTGGAATCCTGTTGGGTCGTGCGTATGCAATGACTGCACAGACCCATCCCACAGCCTTTCTTGCCAGTGAAGCAAGCAGTCGGTCGCCCTGATTCCTGGACTTCTTTCTTGCAGGTTCACGGTGCTGGCAGTTGGGTTAGGACCTCTTCCCTGGCATTCTGTCCCCTATCCTCTCACAGAGGATATGGGGATAGATGCTAGAGTTTTAAGAAAAGTCCTTTAACTCGGCCTGGGCCAAGGCCTAACTGGAGTTTGGAGCCACAGCGACTGTGGCCTGGAAGCTTCTAGAAGAATAGCTTCTCCCTTCCCTAGGTGTGCATTGGCAAGACTTGTATGTGCCCTAGCTCATCCCTTCTTCATCATCCCCTGCTGGGGTCTAGTTAGGCCTCAGCCTTCTTGCAGGTGGCCAACTTTCATGTGCGTGCAGGTAGAGGGGTGGGTGAACCCCGTCCAGAGCCCCTTGCCATGGTCCAGGCTTGGAAAGGGGCAAGAAAGAGCAATGGCAGAAAGCAGAAACACCCAGCCCTGTTCCTTTCCCCACAGAGAGGGCAGAAGTGGCCAGAAAGCTGTCGGGAATTCTGGTTTTACTCTCCAAGGGCTGGGAGAAGGAGTGCTGGTTGGAATTTAGGGAGGGAATGTCCTGCTCCTCTCCACCATTTTGTATGAATCACACTCCTTTGGGAGCGCATTTGCCCTTTGCCCCCAGCCCCTGGAGCTTCCTTCTCAGTCTGCTGGTTCCTGCCTAGAATTGTTCCAGGAACCTGTTCAGGTATGGTGGGTCATGTTTTCACTGGGTGATTCCCTGCCACGTGGGTGCAGGGTTGGAGAGAAGAGGGTTGAAAGTTACCTGGAGAAACCACTTACTTCTTTTCCCTTTCACTCCCCCTGGTGAGGGGGATGAAGTGCAAGAAGACTCTCTTCTAAACCTTCTCTTAGACCCACTCCCCCCCACTGCAGGGTAGAGGGAGTGTGTATTTGCAGGGAGCCAGTGTTGAGGAGGATTGGATTAATCCATTTCCGAAAAGAGCAAGGAGGGATCCCTTTGGTAAGAATGAGTTTGATGCAGGGGCATCTGGGTGGCTCAGTCGTTAAGCATCTGTTTTCAGCTCAGATCATGATCCGAGGGTCCTGGGATCGAGCCCCGCATTGGGCACCCTGCTCTGCGGGAAGCCTCCTCCCACTCCCACTCCCTCTACTTATGTTCCTGCTCTCGCTCTCTCTCTCTCTGTCAAATAAATAAATAAAATCTTAAAAAAAAAAAACGAGTTTGATGTAGATCATGATCCTTTTCCCTAAGGCGGGCTGTAAGGTGAGGCTTGACTCATCTCTTCCTTCTTGGTACCCTCAGCTCTGTCCTCCCCCGGTGCTCTGGCTGGTGGGTATTGCTCTGATACACTCCTCCAAAGGCCTCTGGGATAGACCATGGAAACACATCACTAGATCCCACCTTTTTAGAGGTAGAGGCCTACAGTTGGGACTTGGAATGCCGGTCTCTGAGGTCATCTGCCCCATGGCATACCCTTGGGTATGCCTGCAGTGCCTAGGGGAATGACTGAAGAGAGGGGGCAGCCCTCCCAGGGGAAGCCTGGATGGCAGAATGAAGAAGCCCTGGGTGGCAGGCAGTCTGGAGGGGCTGGGAGAGGCCTCAAAACAGATGAACTCCATTCTCTGCTCTTTGACAGAGCAAGATCCACAAGGCATAGAAAGAAGGGTTTTGCTAAGGGGCAGTGATGCAGCTATCCAAGGATGGAGAGGACTGGGGTCCTTTCTGTGGGGTCTGCCACTTCTTGGCGGTGGTAAGTATTTGTTGAACGAACGTATCCTCTGCTTTTCTCTTGAGATTCAAAACATAGACATCGAGACAAGTGCAGAAAGAAGGAAGCCCCAGCAGCTTTTCTGCAGCTCTTCAGTTATACATCTGTGGTATGACTGAGATCTGAACCATAAGCAGTGATGCCAAGCCACCCCACTTTGAACGTTATCTCTAAAGAAAATCAGAGCAGACTATAGGCACCATAGTCCCCTGTCCCTGGGAGGTGGTACAGTAAAGTTTAATTGTCCCAGGGAGGCAGAGTTGGGCAGTAAGATCTAAGCTTCCAGCTTTCCATACTCCTCTCTGGCTTGCCCTGGGCCACCATTCCTTCATCTCACTCCTGCTTCCTCTAAAAGTCCCCAAGGAAACTTAGATTTATTGTCTAATCTCCTGCCTTCAGGGTCTTCCACCTGTCTCCTGCTCTCTTAATGTCTGAGGTTTTCAGTCCTACGGAGAAACTCCTTATTAACTTTGTCTTTTCTAGAATCTTGCTGCCATCTGTGGCTAGAGAGCCCTTAGACAACTATGGTTGGGCCTTGGGGAGCTGTTTAAAACCAGCTCAGGGCAGGCCTGTGTTCTGTATGCTCTAGTGAAGTGGCAGTCAGGAAAGATGTGACAGGCCCTGTGACACATAAGCTCTGCCCCAGGATAGACCTAGCACTCCTCTCTGCACAGCCTGGGTAAGGGTCAGCCGGGGCAGAGCTGACTATGAGACCTCAGGTCTACATGTCCACGCCACCTCCCTGGAAGCTGCTGCTTGACAAGGTGGGGGGAAGGGGCAGTACCTGTGGTTAGCCAGGAAAGGAAGCTCTCGAGCAAGACCCTGGTGGTGCTGGCCCGGGAGAGGCTGGAGTGGGGATGGGAGTGCTGAGGAATTGGAGCCGGGGCTGTGCAGTGGGGATTATCCTCTTGATGCCTGTCCAAGGTCATGGGGCCCCAGCCTAGAAGAGTTGCCCAAACTGGGGGCTGACCGAACTGTGACCCTAAACCTACCCAACTCAGGCACACAAGCATTGATCTAGAAGCTTTATGCCTTTCATCCTTATAGAAACCCTTACAGAGATGGATGGTATTCCCATTTTACAGATAAGGACGCAGATCGGAGAGGTTAAATGGTTAATCGCTGACAAGTGGTGATGCCAGGATGTGAGTCGAAATTTTTCTGGGTGCTTTCTTCTTCTGGGAGGCTTGACTGGAAAGGGGCTTTGAGCTGGGGTGAACAGATGGGAGATCTCCCAAGACCTGGCTGGAAAGAATTATAGCCTGCAGTGCCTAGGGGAATGACTGAAGAGAGAGTTCCATTTTAGCAGCCCTGGTGTGTCTCTGCTGACAGAAATTTAAGAGCGGGGCACTTTGTTTACACACACAACTTTCCCACTGCCTCTGACTTGTTAAGTCTGGTTTGTACCTGAGGCCACATGTTTCTTGGTAGTCCACAAGAAATTGGAGAAAGCTTTCACTTGTAGAATGTCAGGAGTGGAAGAGTGGAGGCAGAATATAATTATCACTTCATCTGCATCCTTATATAATGATTTATAAAATGATTTCAAAGCATTTCTTCATTACCATGACTTCCTCTCATTCTTCTAATCCTGGGGTTATATATGGAGATGATACTCAGCTGGACAAGTATTTTTTGATGCCTGTTGTATGTAGGCCAGTGCTAGGTCCCACAGTGATACAGAAATGATGAATTAAATAACATGGTCTCTGCCCAACCAGAGTTTATATTTTGAGTGAAGGAGATGAACATGTACGTGTCTTTTTTAGGCTCTGTATAAGATCTTAATAAATATGGCCCAGATTTGGCCTGTGATCCAAACTAGTTCATAACTCCTAGAGGATTGGGTATAGTGAGAGATGAAGCTTAGGAGGTGGCCTAGTTTGGGGGTCTCTGAATGCTATGCTAAAGAGCCTGACCTTGGTCCTTATGGGCACCCCATTTCACATGCTTTCAGATGCAGGAGGATGATGAGTTTGTTAAGTCTGAAGTGCCATATGGGCATGCTAAAGAGGCTGTTGAGAATGTGGGTCTAAAACTCAGAGTAGGGGACGCTTGGGTGGCTCAGTCGGTTAAGCATCTGCCTTCGGCTCAGGTCCTGATCCCAGGGTCCTGGAATCCAGTCCCGCATCGGGCTCCCTGCTGAGGGAGTTTCTCCCCCTGCTTGTGTGCACTCTCTCTCTCTCTCTCTCTGACAAATAAACAAACAAACAAACAAATAAATATCTTAAAAAATAAAACCCAGAGTAGAAGGGTAGCAATGAATTTGGAAGGGGATGGGGCAAAGAAGTGAAGGGGCTGAGGGCAGAACCTTCGGGATGCATTACAAGCTGAAAGAAACAAGGAAGTGTCCAAGTCAAGAAAGTAGATTGCAGTGACTTAGAAGTCAAAGTGGTGTCAGCAGGACCAAACAGGAGATAGTCAGTGAAGAAGAGGATGAAGGTAGGATTGCTTTCTTCTGGTTGTTCAGGAAAACAAATGAAAAGAGGAAGTGGCTTGCTGCCTGGTGACAGCCTAGACTAGAATTTGGCTCCTGAATCCACTACTCTCCTCCAACTCCTCCTCCATTTGTTTATTTGTTTGTTTAAGTAATCCCTACACCCAACATGAGGCTCGAACTCATGACCCCGAGATCAAGAGTTGCCTGCTCTTCCAACTGAGCCAGCCAGGTGCCCCAATCCACTGCTCTTCTGATGTAATTGAAACTGAAGGCTGAGAACTCAGAGTCAGATGGGCCTTTCATCAGGGGTGTCCTTACAGCCAATATGCATTTTTCCCTGTCCAGAAAAAAGACTGCAGAGTGGTCAAGTCGTATGAAAGAGAAGCTGACAGCTTGGGCGGCCTTCCCCTGTGAAGGCCTGGTCAGACCACATCTGAAAGATCCTATTTGTATGTCTACCCACCCCATCCCTACACCCACGGTAGACTGTAATGAAAATGGGGTGGGGATGGGAGAACAGTTTTAATTGGGACTCTTGATCAGCTTACCCCTGGCTATCTCAGTCGGCTTCCTTCAGAGTGCTGGCTGGAGTTCTGTGAATCTTGTTAGAGATGGTTTGATATGCCTTCCCAGGAGACTGGTATTGGCAGGGATCCCCAGTTCCTTTGTACAGATGGTTTAATCCAACTCATCCAGTCAAGATGGCACTGTAAATTTATATCTAAACACATAGCAGTAATACACAAAAAGATAAAATTCTAAAAACATAGTCATACACTCCCCCTCCTTCCCCACACATGAAACGACAAACATCCCTGTAATGAGAAATGGAGCAGGAACACAAAGAGGAGAGCAAGGCTGAAGCTGCTGGTCTCTGAGTCTGGAAGCAGGAAGAAGCAGCTGGAAATCTGGGGCAACAGAGCTATAAAGTTCTCCACGTGAAGCATGGGATTAGAGTTTGTACACTGCTTGAACCCAGGGGCTGGAAAAGTAGGCTAAAAAAAGTTGCTTCCAACCCTGTCCTGGGGCTACAACTTATTATAAAGATGCTTATCTAGACAGAAAGAACCTCGCATCCTGGACCTAAGCTGAGTGACTGCTCTAAGATTTGATTCTAGCCTGGGAGAGCCAGAGGACCTGCGGGGGTGCTAGATGGGGAGGCAAAAGTAAAATATAAGAGAAAAGATGAATTTATACACTAAAATTTAGAAACGTGAGGAAAACTAACGAGAAAAAAGAACCATTAAAAATCAAAGAAAAATTTACCCCAGAAGAAATGAAAATAACAGAGTAATTAGAAAGTGTCTTTAATATAAATAGGTCAAGGACCCTCAGAGAGATAAAGAAACATGAAATCCATTAAAGAAAAGAAAATGAAGTTATGAGAGGTGCCTGGCTGGCTCAGTCAGCAGAACGTGTGACTCTTGATCTCAGGGTCGTGAGTTCAAGCCCTGTCCTGGTGTGGAGCCTACTTAAAAAAAAAAAAAAAGAAAGAAAGAAAGTGAAGTTATGAAAGGAGAAAGAAACAGGAAAATGTCAGTATGGAAAGTACTAAAAATTCTGGCAGTGAAAAATAGTGTCATTCAAATTTGAAACAATAGAACTCTATCCTGGACACAGAGAATCCATGAATTGGAAGCTGACATTGGGGACTCCATCCAGAAGGCATCATGGACGTGGAGGACAGATTGAGAGGCTTTAGCGTGCATCTAAGAGGATTTCCAGATACGACTCAAGAAAATGGCAAAGAATATTTGAAGAGAGAATGGCTGAGAATTCCAGAACTGAAGAAATAGCATGAATACCAAACAATAAAGAGATATCTAGGCATAATATAGTGAAACAGCAGGCAAGAATAAAGAGAAAATATTAAAAACTACCAGAGAAAGCAAGAATTCAAAGGAATGACGATTAGACTGATGTACATCTCATCAAGGATAGACGCCAGAAGATGATAGGTTATCTTAGGGAAGCTAGAACTCTCCACCCACTATCATTCAAGGATGAGGTGAAATAAAGGTATTTCTGGACATACTAAAGCAGTTTTATCCCCTACAGACCTTTGCTAAAAGATCTACTAAAGGTATGCTTCATTAAGAAGAAAAGCCCAGGGAAAGAATTAGGTTGCTAGCACCATCATAAGCACAGAAACAGACACATAATGTTGATAAGTTTAATTAACTGTAGGACAGTATGTCAGGATGCTTTCTGCTATAAGTAACAGAATAACCCACAGTGACTTAAACTCTTAAAAAAAATAGTTAATTCATTTATATTGAGAAATATGGAGGTAGGGAATTCCAGGGTTGGGGCATTGGTCCCTGGATCATTCCATCTTCCTGCTCTGCCATCCTCAGGGTGTAAGATATCTCTCCTCATGGTTTTGAGATGACTGATGCAGCTCCAGGCATCATATCATAACATCCCAAGCAGGAAGGCAAGGAGATGCTAGCCGAAAGGAAGCTTTTGAATGTGTCTCTTTTTCAGGAAGGAGACTCTTTCCAAGAAAGCCCCTGTAGAGTAGACGTCTCCTTCTGTCTTCATTGGCCCAAGCTGGTCCATCCTTAGACCAATTCCAGATGAAAGGGAGCAGGTTCACTGTGGTTGGCTTGCACCAGCAGGCTCGCCTCCTCTCCTGGGACTGGCTCCTTTGTTGCCTGAGCAAAATCAGGATTCTGTTGGCAAGGAAAAAGGGAAGTAGCTGCTGATAGGCAATCAGCAGTGCCTGCCACAGATGGCAAAACACACAAAAATCCAGTGTCTGATTTGTCTTTTAATTAAAGAAAAAAAAGGAAAACAAATTGTTGACCACAGTGTCAGGGAAGAATAAGGTTAGAATGAAGTAGGGAATTTCATTGTTAAATGTACACTTGCACACTTCATTAAAAAAACGTATATATGCTAACAATGTAAGATAACCACTTAAAAAAAGAGAAGTATAATTTCCAAGCCAGGAGGAAAAATAATGGTGGGATCAGGGTTTGCATAGTCTATCAATCCAACAGAAGTCAGGGAAAGCAAAAAGAACTAAAGAAATAGTGAAGAGAAAACACAAAGTGAAGTAGTAACAGAAGTTCAAATGCATAAATATGGTGGATTACATTCAAGTTTTAAAAAAAAACCTAGGGGCACCTGGGTGGCTCAGTCGGTTAAGCATCTGCCTTTGGCCCAGGTCGTGTTCCCGAGGTCCCTGGATTGAGCCCTGCATTGGGCTCCCTGCTTAGCGGGGAGCCTGCTTCTCCCTCTCCCTCTGTCTGCCACTCCCCTTGCTTGTGCTCTCATTCTCTCTCTCTCTCTCTCTCTGTCAATAAATAAAATCTTAAAAAAAAACTATCATATCAGATAAAAAGCAAATAAATGTTCTGGAGCATGGAGAGACCTGTCAGTGAGAGTCAAAAGACTTACTAGGAACGGCTCTGGCCATTGTCACCAGCAGGTTCTGTTCTTTAAATGACTTTCTGTTCCTTGTGTCATCTTTCCTCCTCTCTCCCCAGCTGTTTCTGTCTGGCCTCATCGGCGTCGCTATTTGGATAACGGTGTTTTTCTAGACTTTGCTTCCTGCCCTAGCATGGATGTGAATGGCGAACTCCTGGACTTTTCCCCTACAAGAACCAAGAAGTGAGACCCCTTGAGTGTGGAGCAGGGCTCGGCCAGAGTGGAGCAGGGAGTCGATCGGAAGGAGCCCCATATCCCGATGCTCCTCCTGCCCCACCCTCTCCCATCCCTCAGAGCCTGGCATTCCTCCCCTTGGAGCCTACCTCTTAAGGTGCAACATGGATCCTCTCATAGTGAAGACTGAGGGGTTATTTTTCTAGGACCTAATTGGAAGTTAGCCAGAGTGATGACCATAGGCTTGAGGAAATTTGTTCACTTTTGCTCTCTGGTTTCCTGACTGCTAACCCCGAGCAGCAGCTGCAGAAGTACCAGAGCTGAGGGCTCAGAGCGGATGTGAAGTGAAGGAAGGGAGGCACTGGAGAGACAGGCTGCCTGAGGGTGTATCACTGGGGCTCCAGGAGGGTCTGAGTCACTAGGAGAACTATGATGGGGCTGTGCCAGGGGCTGGTGCCAAGATGTTGGAATGAGATGACTTGACTTAGCCAAACATGCAGAGGTGAAGCAACCCGTTCTCAGGCACGTCAAGGGCATGCCTCACTGGGTTTGAGTTGTGTGTGAGGGCGGGAGTATCAGGCCTCTTCCTCAAGATAATGACTGGCACCCCCAGGGCACCTTCTGCCGGGATAGGCTGTTGCCACACCCAGGAGGCAGGGAGTTTGCTCGGTTGCTAGGTTGGCAGGTATCTGGGGGCATAGAGAACCCTTCAATTGTCACACCCCAGTTAGTGGGAAGAACCTCTGCGGTAGCCAGTGGGTGCTCGTGACAGGAGCACTGGCCTTGGAGCCATCAGACCTGGAGTGGCATTAAAGCTCTGTCACTTACTGCTTGGCTGACCTCGTTCAGTTAGTCTTGGGGTTTCTGTGAATACTAAGTGAGAGGCTATGACCCAGAATGCTCAGAAACTCATATAACATCATGCAATATGAGTAATCTGTGGTTTGATGCCTTTACATTAAGGCTCTGGGACACAACCTCAGGCTGTGTGTCAGTGGGTGGAAAGAGGGTACTTTGTCAGCATCTTGCTGGGTTTTTTTTTTTCCTTCTCCCCACCCCTTCCAGATTCAAGCCTCCCCTTCCCCCCATCCTCCGAGCCTTATTTTGACATTTCTTTTCTCTGCCTGCCAAGAAGATTGTGTTCAGCTGCACTGGTCTGAGGCTGTGCTATCCTGTGTTTCATTAGGTTAATTCGATGGTTTGTCTCCTGGGAACTGACCAGGGAAAGGCTCTAAAACTGCCCTACCCTCCAAAAGCCAGTCTCCCCGACCCTGTTCTCTTTGCTGCTTGATCCGATATGCCTGCTTTTCCTCTCCTCTATCTGCAAGCTAAAGGCCCCCTTTAGCTTCCATTAGTTGCTCAAGCATGCATCCCTTGATTGGTAGAAGGCTCTAGGGGAGGGAGACCATCCATTATTTAAAGCCCTTGCTGCCCCTGACCTTCTGGATTATGTTCGCCAGTTCCTCTGTTCCGCCTCAGCGTCTCAAGCTCGGCCAGCCATTCAGGGGATATGTATTGTTGAGTGGTCTCACCAAATTTGCTAAATTTGTGACCACAAACCAGTCAGAAGATCCAGCATTGCTCTGCCACCTACTAAATTTTCCATGTGACTTCTCTTGTCTTTTAGAGGACTGTTTCACACTGTTCTCTGTCAATGTCCAACCCCAACAATAAATCACTCCCTGTGTCTGTGCCCCATGCTCTGCTTTGCCTCCTTTTTCTCAGGTAGACCCTCCCCATGTAGGCGTGGGTTCCATCCCTTCTTACTACTCAAGGATTTTGCTTCTTGACTGTCCTCTCTTTTTCCTGCAGCATTAACCTTTCACTCTACCAGCATACAGACATTCTGCAGTATCTCCCAACTTAACTCCCCATTCTACTTTGTCCCATTCCTTTTATTTTTGGGTAACACCTTTACTGAGTTATAATTCACATAACATACAGTTCACCCATTTCAAGTGTACAGTTCAGTGGGTTTTAGTCTATTCACATGGTTACGCAACCATCACCACAATTTTAGAAGATTTCATCACCTAGAAGGCAGTGCCAAACCCATTAGCATTCACTCCCTATCTCCCCCCAACTCCCCACCCTAGGCAACCACTATCTGCTTTATGAATTTGCCTAATCTGGAAATTTTATATCTCATATATTCTTTAAAGAATGAAAATTTAAAATACTGTTTCCACCAACTAGATTAAGGAGTAATGAAATGCATTACCCAGTACTTCTGAAGCCTCTGTAGGCCCCTCCCTGATCTTATCTACCTTCCTATCCCTCCAGAGGAATTTCCTGAATTTATATCATTTCTTTGATTTTCTGTATTGTTTTATCTTCTATATATGGAGGCATACACTTAGCTTTGCATACTTTCTAACTTTTAGTGAACTCCTACTATTGACATTCATTCAGGACTTATTCTTCTTGCTCAACATAATAGTTTTTCGGACACATTCATCCCTACTGATGTCTGAAACTAGAGTTCATTCATTTTTTTCTGTTTGCAGTTTTCAGCTCTTACCCAGTGGTGTCTTGACCATCCTTGTTACGTCTCTTGGTGCATATGTCCCTATGTATATGGTAGTAGAAATACTAGAGTTGATTACACACCTATCAGAAAGGCCTAAAATTTAAAAAATAGAAAATTTCAAGGACATGGAACAAATGGAACTCTTGTACATTACTGGTGGAAATGTAAAATGCTCCAACCACTTTGGAAAACTATTTGATAATTTCTAGTAAAGTTTAGCCTACACCTACCCAATAATTCCACTCCCAGGTATTTACCCAAGAAAAATAAGAGTAAGTGTCCGTAAAAAGACTTATACAAGAAGTTCAGGGCAGTTTCATTCATAACAACTCCAAATTGGAAGCAACTCAAATGGGCAGAAGGCTACAGACACGTACAGTACAGACGAGTCTCCAAAACATTGCACTGAGCAAAAGAAGCCAGATACACAAGAGTACATAATATGTGTTTATATGAATTTCAAGAGCAAGTAAATGTAACGTACGGTGAGAGAACTCAGAAGAGTGGTGGACTGCTGGGTATTGATTAGAAAGTAACACAAGGGGGCGCCTGGCTGGCTCAGTCGTTAAGCGTCTGCCTTCGGCTCAGGTCATGATCCCAGGGTCCTGGGATCAAGCCCCGCATCAGGCTCCCTGCTCGGCGGGAAGCCTGCTTCTCCCTCTCCCGCTCCCCCTGCTTGTGTTCCCTCTCTTGCTGTGTCTCTCTCTGTCAAATAAATAAATAAAATCTTAAAAAAAAAAAAAAAGAAAGAAAAAGAAAGTAACACAAGGGGAAGAACCCGGAAGAGCCCCGGGGCAAGGACTGGGACTCTCTCGCTGGCTCCGTGGGCAATCTTAGGACACAGATTTTCCCTATCACTATGAAAAAAATTGAAACAGGCTCCACACCCAGCACAGAGCCCAACATGGGGCTTGAACTCACAACCCTGAAATCAAGGCCTGAGCCAAGATCAAGAATCAGATGCTCAACCAACTGAGCCACCCAGGTACCCCACAAGAGACTCACTTTAAATTAGAAGACACAAATAGGTTGAAATAAAAAGGATGGAAAAAAGATATTTCACCCTAATAATTACAAAATAAGAGCTGGGAAGGCTATACTAATATTAGACAAAAAAAGACTTTAAGGACCAACAATCGTTACAAGACACAAAGAACATTATATATTAATAAAGTGGTCGACCCATTTAGAAGATATAAAAATTATAGGCATTTATGCGCTAACCACAGAGCCCTCAAAATATATGAAGCAAAAACTAACATAATGGAAGGGAAAAATAGATAGTTCTACAGTAATACTTGGAGACTTCAATACTCCGCTTTTAATAATGGCTAGAACAACTAGACAGGAGATCAGTAAAGAAACAGAGGACTTGAATAACATTATAAACCACCTAAACCTATGAAAAATATATAGAACATCCACTCAACAACAGCAGAATACACATTCTTCGCAAGTACACATTTTTCAGAATAGATCATACGTTAGGCCACAAAACAAGTCTCAATACATTTTAAATGATTGAAATCATACAAAGTATCTTATCTAACTAGATGTAGAACGAATCTAGAAGTTATAAAAAAAGGAAAACTGGAAAATTCATAAATACTTGGAAATTAAACAACACACTCAAACAACCAATAGGTCAAAGAGAAATTACAAGTGAAATTAGAAAATACTTTGAGGCAAATGAAAATAAAAATATCTACCCAAACTTATGGAATGCAGCAAATACTATGCAAAGAGGGAAAATTATAGCTGTAAATAGTTACATTTAAAAAAAGAAGATCCTAAATCAACGACTTAAACTTTACACCCTAAGGAACTAGGAAAAGAAGACCAAGCTAAACCTAAAGTTAGTAGAAGGAAGGAAATAATAAAGATTAGAGTGAAAACAAGCAAAGGAGAAAACAAAAACAAGGGGATTGACAAGATGAAAAGTTGGTTCTTTTAAAACAACAAAATTGCCAAGGCTTCAGGCTAAACTGACAAAAAGAAAAAAGAAAAACCAGAGGATTCATATCACTAAAATCACAGATTGAAGTGGGACATTACAACCAACTATACAGAAAGTTGAAAGAATTATAAAAGTATTCAATGAACAATTGTATGCAACAAATTAGATAACATAGATGAAACGCACAAGTTCCTAGAAACACACAAACTACCAAAACTGACTCAAAATGCTGTAGGAAATATGAACATACCTATAACAAGTAAAGATAGTGAATCAGTAATCAAAATCCTCCCAAAAAAGAAAGCACCAGGACCAAACTGTCATAAACCTGAGAAGGCTAAGGGAGATGTGACAGTTAAATGTAATGTGGGATCCTGGGACAGAAAAGGGGCATTAGGGAAAAGGTACTGAAATCTGAATAAACTATGGAGTTTAATTAGCAAAAAAAAAAAAAAGTAACACAAGGGAATTAACTCTCTGTGGTGTTCAAAATGCTCTGTGTTTTCTAGTGGGTGGTTACATAGGTCAAAATTGATCAAGCTTTACATTGAAAGACCTCTGCATTTTATTACATGTGAATTAAACCCCAGTGGAAAAAAACAGATTGCCCCAAGTGGGGGTGAGATTTGGGGGAGAAATGAAACCCTATACTTAACCTGTTGTCAGGATTCACCTTAAGCTTTAAATCTGCTTAAAATTACAAGCAGCCTGAACTCACTGGATTTGTTAGTGATTCTAAATATTCAGCCTCTGAGAGAAAAACCATTCATTCCCACCCAAACCTGAGGAGGATTAATATCTTCAGAGATTAATCTCTGAAGATGTCCACACAAAGGAAGTCATAAAGTAAATTAGCCTAGGACAGCTGGGGGAGCTTTCTAGTCTCACATTCCGTTCCCACACCATGTTTTCTGTGAGAAAGATGGTTCTTAATTTTTCTTTTAAAAAAACATAAAACGCCACTGGGATATACTTATGTCTGTTTTTATTAAGTAATGCCAAATTATCTTCCAAAGCATTGTACCAATTTATTGTCTCAACAGTGGTGTGTTAGTGTTCTTTTTTTTTTCAAAAGATTTTATTTATTTATTAGCACAGTGGAGGGGAGGGACAGAGGGACAAGCAGACTCCCTGTTGAACGAGGAGCCCAATGTATAGCTCAGTCCCAGGACCCTGGGATTATGACCTGAGCCAAAGGCAGATAGATGCTTAACCAACTGAGCCACCCAGGTGCCCTGTGCAAGTGTTCTTAATACTCCATATCCTCTCCCAGCTCTTGGTACTGTTTGTTTTGTTTCTGTTTCTGTTTTTAATTTTCCCATAAAAATCCTAGAAGAGACTACAGGCACTAATGTCTATGACATTGGCCATAGCAACATTTTTCTAGATATGTCTCCTGAGGCAAGGGAAATAAAAGCAAAAATAAACTACTGGGAGGGACTACATCAAAATAAAAAGCTTCGGCACAACAAAGTTAACAATCAACAAAACTAAAAGGCAACCTGAAGAATAGGAGAAGATATTTGCAAATAACATATCCAATAAAGGGTTAGTTTCCAAAATATATAAAGAACTTACACAATTCGAAATCCAAAAAATAAATAATGGGCAGAAGACATGAACAGACATTTCTCCAAAGAAGACATCCAGATGGCCAACAGACACATGAAAAGATTACCAACATCACTCATCATCAGGGAAATGCAAATCAGAACCACGATTAAATACCACCTCACACTTGTCAGAATGGCTACAACCCAAAACACAAGAAACAACAAGTGTTAGCGAGGATGTGAGGAAAAAGGACCCCTCATGCACTGTTGGTGGGAATGCAAACTGGTGCAGCCACTGTGGGAAACAGTATGAAGATTCCTCAAAAAATTAAAAGTAGAACTACCCTATGATCCAGCAATCACATTACTAGATATTTACCCAAAGAATATAAAAACACTAATTCAAAGGGATACATGCACCCCTATGTTTATTGCAGTATTGTCTACAATAGCCAAATTATGGAAGCAGCCCAAATGTCCACTGATCGATGAATGGATAAAAAAGATGTGTGTAGGGCGCCTGGGTGGCTCAGTTGGTTAAGCAACTGCCTTCAGCTCAGGTCATGATCCTGGAGTCCCGGGATCGAGTCCCACATCAGGCTCCCTGCTCTGCGGGGAGTCTGCTTCTCCCTCTGACCCTCTTCCCTCTCGTGCTCTCTATCTCTCATTCTCTCTCTCTCTCAAATAAATAATAAAATAAAATCTTTAAAAAAAAATAAAAAATAGGGTGCCTGGGTGGCTCAGTTGGTTGGGCGACTGCCTTCGGCTCAGGTCATGATCCTGGAGTCCCAGGATCGAGTCCCACATCGGGCTTCCTGCTCGGCGGGGAGTCTGCTTCTCCCTCTGACCCTCTTCCCTCTCGTGCTTTCTATCTGTCATTCTCTCTCTCTCAAATAAATAAAATCTTTAAAAAAAAATAAAATAAAAAATAAAATAAAAAATAAAAAAGATGTGTGTATACACGATGGAATATTATTCACCCATAGAAAAGAATGCAGTCTTGCCATTTGCAACGACGTGGATGCAGCTGGAAAGTATAATGCTAAGTGAAATAAGTCAGTCAGAGAAAGACAAATACCATATGCTCTCACTCATATGTGGAATTTGAAAAACAAAACAAACTAGCAAAGGAAAAAAGGAGAGACAAACCAAAGACAGACTCTTAGCCATAGAGAACAAACAGATGGTTACCAGAGGGGAGGTGGGTGGGGGCTGGGTGAAACAGGTGATGGGGATTAAGGAGTGCACTTGTCCTGATGAACACGGGGTGATGTAGAGAATTGTTGAATCACTATTTTGTACACCTGAAACTAATATAACACCGTATGTTGACTATACTGGAATTAAAATAAAAAAAAAAAAATTCCTCCCAGAGCCCACTTTAAGACGTAAATCAGGTCATGACACAGCCCGCTTCAAAACCCTGCCGTCAGATTCATAATAAATCCTAATCCCTTCAAAGCCCCCTGTGGCTGGCGCTAAGCCCTCTGCGCCTTCCCCTCCGCCACCCTTGCCACCCTCTTCTGCTTTATGGGCCTCTTGTTCTCTATTTTAACAGGTCAGACTTGTTTCCTTCGCGTTCTCTTTGCCCGCTTTGTTTTCTCTCATGCATCCCTGTAACTTCCCTTTGTATCTGCACCTAGACCAGAAGCTCTGTGAGGACAGGGTGGGTGTGTCCTGTCCCACACTGACCCTGTGGCCCGGCACTGGCCCGTTAAGTATCAGTGGAACGCACAGACAAGTCCCCAGCAGCCAGATGGGCCCGGAAGACTGGCCTGCTTCCCTTTGTGGGTACCAGAGTGTGTGTCCTCCCTCCAGCTTTTTTATATTGGTGTGTGTATGCATGGGCTTAACATGAATGGTCAGAGCAGCTGCAAGGGAAAAATCAGAATCATGCCGTGGGCAATTGGAGGGCATGGGATTCCACTGGAGGAAGCAAGGTGCATGAAAGCACTTCACAAGGGTCAGCACTGGGTGACTTCTGGGATATCGGGGTTCATGTCTAGGGGCCTCTGATGTTTCTTAGTCTCAGCAACATTTCCTCCCTGTGTCTCTACCCTCAACACATGTTGAGCCATTCACGTTCCAGGGAACAGCTTGATCATGGGGTTCGCAAAGGAAGGGCTTTTGCTGGTTACTCCACTTCTTTGCTCTTCTCAAACACCTTGACAAAACAAGGGCTTTTCCTCTCCCCCACGAAGCAGCTGGTTACCTCAGGTGCCCCCTTCATTGAGTTAAAATCCCAAGGAGTTAGTGACTTCCCCAGTGGGGGAGACATTCCTTTGGAGCCGCCTGCGCCAGCTTCTGCCCAGTCCCCACCTTCAGAGGCCACCGTGGACTGCCCACCAGAAACCAGGTCTCCGTGGAGAGGCCCCTTGGAAAGTCACTGCTTTCTTGGGCCACTTGCCTTGTGGTTGGCTCTCCCCAGGTCACAGGACCTGTAAACCAAGTTCTTTTCCTTAGATGTTGGTGTGGAAAGGGGCAAAGGGAGAATGGGAAGAGACAGTGACCTGGCTTCCTCTTTACAGACAATAAGAGAAAGGCCATGCATGGAGTCTGGCCTTCCAAATGGGTGCAGTAAAACATCCAAAGTAAAGCACCTTGGGGCCGGTGCTGCTGGAGCCCCTGGGAATTAGAGCCAGGTACCCCGGGTTAGACATATGAGGGAAGCTTCACTCTTGACCCTGGGAAACAGCTTCCGTGTCTCCTTGTCACTCGTCCCAGAGCGCTTTGGTCATTGAAAGGACTCACGGGCCCTTTTCTGTGCCCTGGCCGGTGACAGGCTTTGGAACCAGATAGACGTGGACACAGATCTCACCTCTACTCACAAGACTGTGACCTTAGGCAAGTTCCTCTACTTCTGTGAGCGTTATTTCCCCACCCAGAATAATGTTCTCCTTATTGGAATGTGCTAGTTCCATTCCCTGGTGGCTCTGTGATTTGGCTTGGCTCCAGAAATTTGAGCTTCCACGAGTGGAGGGGGCAGCTGAGGTTCTTGAACACAGAGTCTGAGAGGCCTTCTCTGAAGCTGCCGGCAGCGGCTGGAGGACCCTGGCAGAACTGGCTGGAGCTGGGGCTTTCTGCAAGGAGCTGTGAGGCCCTGGGCCCAGGTCAGAACTGGGGCTAGCCAGATTTGGAGAAGAGCTAGTGGGGACCGGCAGGCAGCCCAGATTTAAGTGATCCCTGTGGCATGGAGTCAGGGCCCAGGGCCTCCACTCTTAGCCTTGTCCCTGACTCTTGCCCAGACTCCCTTGTACATAGAATGGATTCAGTCTCCTTTTCTCAGGGTACATCCCCAAACTACCAGCCTTTTCTCCCTGCTCTTGCCCGCCAGGACAGCACAAGGCCTCAGATTGTCTGTGCCCCCAGGGACCCTGGCATTCATCTCATCCATAACATACAGATGAAGGCAGCTGCCCAGACAGCTGTAGGTTAGGGGCGCTGAACCCAGCACCTCTGCATCCTGACGCAGTCAGGTTCTCTCCCTGGTGCCAGAGTTGGAAGGATTGTTAATGGTTCACTGAGCTAATGCCTCATCTAGAGCCCACACCCAGGAGAGGAGGGGGCAAATCCCAGGGCAGAGGCCCAGCCCTCCCCCACCAACCTGTCTCTTGCTCAGAGGAGCTTGTCACAGGTACTCAGAGGGTAGAGGGGGGAGTCATATATGCAATCTCCTGTAATCTTTCCTCTGGGCCGTTTTCAGTTTCACCTGAAATTAACCTCACATAGATGGACAAGGAACTTTCTTTTCTTTTCTTTTCTTTTTAAAGATTTTATTTATTTGACAGAGAAAGACACAGCGAGAGAGGGAACACAAGCAGGGGGAGTGGGAGAGGGAGAAGCAGGCTTCTGCCGAGCAGGGAGCCCGATGTGGGGCTCGATCCCAGGATCCTGGGATCATGACCTGAGCCGAAGGCAGACGCTTAACTACTGAGCCACCCAGGCACCCCATAGATGGACAAGGAACTTTCTAAACCTGGTTCTTCCAGTGAGTCACCATGGACTCCAGGGAAATCACTTTATGCCCTTGTTTACCTTCTCGCTAATAAGTGAGAGAGCAAGCTAATCTCTTTCTCTGCAGTCCTTGAGAGCTATCTGTGAGTGGGTAGAGGGGAAAGCCCTTTCTTTTGTCCACCCTTTGGTTAAGTGGGCGTCTCCTCTACTCCTAGCTTTGTCCCCTCTGGGGCTTGGGGGCGGGACTTGGGGGGGGGAACGTGTGTGTGTGCATGTGTGTGTGTGCAATTTATCTGCACATTACTTTTCCTCTGCAATTTCAGGGTCATGCTGCGGCAGCCTGGCGCCTGACGAGTGAGGGGGAACCTGCCAGGGGATTACTGCGAGCACGAGCTACCAGCAGGAGGATAGCAGGCCTCAGGGGAGTGGGGATGGGCAGAGCAGCCTGCCTGCGAGGCTGGGCCAGTGGCACCAAGGAGGGCTGGGCCCTGGCAGGGAGCTCGGCACACGCTAAGCTGACCCAGACGGCATTCGAAGCAGGTCCCTGCTGAGCAGCCGCTGTGCCCAGGCCCCGGAGGACCTCACAGCAGGAGCAGGAGCTCTGCGAACCCCTCTGCAACCACATTTGGGGCTGTGACCGTCTGGAGAAGGGACCAGCACCTCGAATGGGAAGCGGAAGGGCAGAACCTAGTGCAAGGAGGATCTTGGTCTCTGCAGCAGAGTTTTCGGACACCCACAGAGCTTCTTGGGTCTCTTCTCTCAGGACTGGGGCCTTGTTCCCTCCTGTGGTGGAGGGGTTGGGCCAGGAGGGCCAACTGAGGTGGGGACGACTCTCGGATGGAATCCAGGCCACTTGAAGCCCATGTGCTCTCTGCTGTGATTGGGGTTCGAGGGCTTCCCCACTGCAGGGGACGAGGGGCCGCCTCCGTGTCTGCTCATGAACCACAAGGACCCCGAATGCTCCAGACTGGACCATTTCGAGCCGCCAAAGAGGGGGCCCCCCAGAGCTGGCAGCCAGCAACCCCAAGGGACTAGAGGGCTGGGATGGACTGACCTCCCCCTCGCCAGGGCAGTGGGAGAGTCAGAGCCTCTGTGGCCCAGCTAGTGACAGAGAGACCCGATGAAGCCATAAGCCGGCACCTGAGTGGCTCAGGGACAGGGGAGCCACTGCAGCCTACTGTGCTTCCCCCTTACGTTGAGGGAGGGTGTGGTAAGGGACCCCTGCCTCTGTCCCCTCCTCAGCACGTGTCCCTATGCCCTTTGCACGTGGTGCCAGAAGAAGCAGGCTACGCTGTGGCTGGCCCTTCCGTGGGCTGGGAAAGGAGTGGCCACGGTGACACCCACCCGCCCACCAGGCTGGTGGTCTAGCCCCCTCGGGGCGCCAAACCATGAAGTGTTCCCTGCGGGTGTGGTTCCTCTCCGTGGCCTTCCTGCTGGTGTTCATCATGTCACTGCTCTTCACCTACTCCCACCACAGCATGGCCACCTTGCCCTACCTGGACTCAGGGGCCCTGGGCGGGACCCACCGGGTGAAGCTGGTGCCTGGCTATGCTGGCCTACAGCGCCTCAGCAAGGAGGGGCTCACCAGCAAGAGCTGTGCCTGCCGCCGCTGCATGGGTGACGCTGGCGCCTCTGACTGGTTTGATAGCCACTTCAACAGCAACATTTCCCCCGTGTGGACCCGAGAGAACATGGATCTGCCTCCAGATGTCCAGAGGTGGTGGATGGTGAGAGCTCCAGCCCCTCCTGCCTCCCCTTTGCTGCCCCCTCTCCAGGGGTCTGTCCCCCTGTTTGGGAGTCACTCTTCAAGCCCCCCACCCCCATCCCACCCAGCCCCAGGATTTGGGCTGCCTGTCTTCGGGCCCCCAGAGCCTTGACAAAGTATTAGGTCCATTTGACCAGAGCCATCTACTAGGGACACAGATTCTGAAAGGCAGAGCAAGCTTTGGCCTGGAAGGAGGGACAACTATTTTCTAGTGCCTATAAGGGGCCCAGCAGAGCACAGAAATGCCTAGTTGGCCAGGGAGGTCCCATAGGAGAAACAGGCCCCAAGGAGGAAGATGGTGAGAGGTCAGGACCGTTGCAGGGAGAGGGTCTGCCCTTTATAAAGGAGGCAGCCTCTCTCAGTTTCGGCAGCTGCTGCCCTTGCAGGGATGTGACCCATCACTGCTGCATCTTCTGACCCTTTAAGAGAACCTGGAAGTCCACGTTTTTTGTTTTTTGTGTTTTGTTTTGTTTGCTAACTACCCTGATTTGTAAATGTTGGCTCACAATAATTTTAAACACCAGGAGGGCCACTCCCTTGGTTTTTTTTTTTTTTTTTTTACAATTGTTGGCAAAGACTTTCTTCTGAGCTGGGGATAAGAAAACATGGTCAGTTCCTCCGAGTGATAAGGGAGATGAAGGGGAGGGGAGGACGGGACAGGGGTGTCGAAGCCTCCCCACTCTTCTGGATCCTGTCACCTTTCTGCTACTTTTAATTCCCTTTCATCCCTGTCATCTCTGGAGTGTCACTCCCCAAGCTCTACCAGGGCCATCCGGTTGCCACACGTATCAGATGGAACAGTGTCAGTCCTTAGCCCAGGGGCCCGTAGGCTGCCTGCATTCCCTACTGGGGGACTTGGGAGGCAGCGCATGGCTCCTGGTTTCCCCAGCTGGCAAGTGGGGAGGATGACGAGTCCCTCTTTTTCTCACATTCAGGGAAGCAGTAAGGATGAGCTCACGCGATCAGGCTTACCAGAACAAGTTAGAGATCCCGCTTCCTGACCCACACTGTCCAAGTCCCTAAGAATGGGGAGGTCTACAGCGCAAGGGTCACCAGGAGCCCCACAGGCCAATCCTGTGACAGCCTGGAGCCCTTGAAGGGTTCTGCCTGTTACTCATAGTCACATCCTTCATTTTGTGGGGAAAACCAAGGTTCAGATAGTGCACAGGGTTTGCCGAAGGTCATAGGTCTCTGTGGTGGCCATCTAGAGCCAGAACAGGACTCTAGGCAGAGGCAGACCCATGGATATGCCAAGCCTCCTTCTTCCCTTAGGAATAGAACTCAGGGCAGTTTAAGCACCAAGCATGTCCCTTGGCCAAGACGCAGCAGAAGCCACTCTCCTGCTCCCCACACTCACCCCCTTTTGCTGTGAACTTAGAAATTCTTGTCTCCGAGCCAAGCTTCCCTTCCACACTCAGTTTGTGTTCTTGTTCTTAGGAGCTTTTTCTTTGCTCGGAGAAGAGGCAGAGAAGCATGCCTACCCCATCTCTTTCATTTATTCTGTACCCTGAGCCGCTGCTGCTTAGTCATAACCCCCATGTTACGGCTCAGACCACAGAGCATTTTCTTTTAAGAGAGGGTGGGGGAGGGGCAGAGGGAGACTGAATCTTAGGCTCCACGCCCAGCGCAGAGCCCCACGTGGGGCTCAATCTCACAACCCTGAGATCATGACCTGAGTGGAAACCAAGAGCCAGATTCTTTTTTTTTTTTAATTTTTTTAAAGATTTTATTTATTTATTTGAGAGAGAGAGAATGAGAGATAGAGAGCACAAGAGGGAAGAGGGTCAGAGGGAGAAGCAGACTCCCCGCCGAGCAGGGAGCCCGATGTGGGACTCGATCCTGGGTCTCCAGGATCATGACCTGAACCGAAGGCAGTCGCCCAACCAACTGAGCCACCCAGGCGCCCCCAAGAGCCAGATTCTTAACTAAGCCACTCAGGCACCCCCCCCACAGAGCATATTAAAGCCCTAGTTTCTACCTTACTGATTTGTGGCCTGTGGGCCAAGTCCACTCTGTTCAATTTAAAAAAAAAATTTTTTTAAAGATTTATTTATTTATTTATTCATGAGAGACAGAGGAGGAGAGAGAGAGAGGGAGAGAGAGGGAGAGAGAGGCAGAGGGAGAAGCAGGCTCCCAAGGAGCAGGGAGCCCGATGCGGGACTCGATCCCAGGACCCTGGGATCATGACCTGAGCCGAAGGCAGACGCTTAACCATCTGAGCCACCCAGGCACCCTAAAATTTTTTTAAAAGATTTCATTTATTTATTTAGAGAGAGAAAGTGCACGAGCAGGTGGAAGGGAGGAGGGAGAAGAGGAGAGAGAATCTGGGGTAGAATCTTAAGTCTAGCACAGAACCCGGCATGGGGCTCGATCCCAGGGCCCTGAAATCATGACCTGAGCTGAAATCAAGTCGGCCACTCAACCTTCTCAGCCACCCAGGCACCCCTGTTCTGCTCAATATTTTTAAAATATTTGCAATCATTACCAACATTTAGGAGTCGGGACATTTCACGTGAAATCTATATTTTCAGCTTCTCAAAAAAAAAAAAACTGGAAAATTTTGTCCTTTTGGGCTCACAATACCACATGGCAACAGTTGGCTGATGGCTCTCGTTTTTGCTGGGGCCTCCTGTTTGCCATGGGCTCCATCTGCCACCTCACTCTGATCTTTGCTTGCCTGGTGCGTAGGCTGCCCCAGCCTCATGTCATAGTCTTTCGCGGTCACTGGTGGTGGGAAGCACAGGGAACGAGTTTCATTCCAGCCATTCTGACTTTGAAAGAATTCCTATACATCGTTGCTGCCTTCCCTCCTTCTCCCCAGGGCTCAGGGGGTGGCTCCCGATATCCCGTGGATATTGCCTCATCTGCAGCTTTTGTAACCCTGAGGCCTCCAGCTCATTCCCAGGGGCGCCCTCTGTAGGCTGGTTAGGAATGAGCCCCTGAACTTCACAGGGTTTTCCACATTAACCACACCTCAGAATGACTCTTCATGGGACTCATAGCTTCACTGAGAGGACTGAAAAGCAGGGGCCTCTGCCGGCATGACAAGCCCAAGAAGTTTCTCTGCTTTGCAGTAACCCTTGGCCCCGGAGCCCACCGCCCCCCCCCCCCCCCCCCGTCCCAGTGCATTAGAGTGCCCCTGATGAGCAGGGCACCAGTCTCAGAAAGGGACATTGCTGTTGCTGGAGAAGGGGAACATCCTCGCTGCTGAGAGAGAATTTCTCTCCCTGACTGAGACTGGAGGGTGAGGGCAGGCAGGCAGGCCAGAATCCCTCCCTGCTTGCATAATCCCCGCTCCTTCCTTCTCCCCTCGTGTCCACAGATGCTGCAGCCCCAGTTCAAGTCACACAACACCAACGAGGTGCTGGAGAAGCTGTTCCAGATAGTACCAGGCGAGAACCCATACCGTTTCCGGGACCCCCACCAGTGCCGGCGCTGCGCAGTGGTGGGGAACTCAGGCAACCTGCGGGGCTCTGGCTATGGTCCAGATGTGGATGGGCACAACTTCATCATGAGGTGAGCCCCGGAGAGCCCAAGGATGGGCCCAGCACAGGCCTCCGGAAGGAGGGACTGGCCTCCTTAGCCTTGTTGGTCAGCGGAGGAGTTGTCCGCTGCTATGAGTCTCTGATGCCAGAACCTTCTGTAAAGACTCAGGTCTCTCTCTTGTTTGTTGGGTAGATGGGGAGGCAGATTTCCCATTCTATGCTCTGCTTGAGGCCAGCACTCAGTTTCTAGCTCTGAACTCCTCCTAAAAGAGCTGAGAGTAGAGTCCTAGCTCTTTTCTGGTGAAAACTCCCCCCAGAGGTCCTTCCACCTGCCCGATCCCCTCAGTGCTGGGCCAAGAGTGAGGGCCCTACACTAGTGTCTTGATAAATAGCCACAGATGATTCCTTCTGGCAGACTCAACAGAAGACAGAGGTCCTGGGTAGGAAAAGGATTTGCTTAGTGCTTGCTCTGGGTTGCTGTCCCTTAAACAGACATCTGTGTCCAGCCTTGAGGAAAGGAGAGCGGTTGGGGGGGGGGGCATTCATTTCAAAGACAGAGCTATGAGCCGGGAGGTGAACAGGGACTAGATGGTGGACTTGTTTTTTGTTTTGTTTTGTTTTTTTAAGTAGGTTCCATAGCTAGCGTGGACCCCAACACAGGGCTTGAACTTATGACCCTGAGATTAAGACCTGAGCTGAGATCAAGAGTCGGACACTTAACTGACTGAACTACCCAGGTGCCCCTAGATGGTAGACTTACAACTTGAACATGGGCTGCTCATTCTGCTCCTGAACCAGTGTTTTCTGACTTCCTCCCTGAATTGGGGACAGGAAATGCCAGTGGGGATCCTTCCATCCCACTCCTTGGTGGAAGAAAGGCCTTAAGAGTGAAGAGAGAAGGGCCTTAAGAGAGAAGATGCTGAAAACGCCCAGTTTTCACTAAGCATCTCTTAGGATCAGCATTGCAGAAAGACCAGGTTCCCCAGGAGGCAGAAGGAAGGGCTTTGTCTTAGAAACTGTTGCTGTTTCCATGGCAACACCAAGGCAGCAGTATGTCTCTGAGGCTTTCACCGTTCCTTGCAAAACCTTTCTCATGTTGAGAATGGTGGGGGTGGGGAGAGAGGAGGGAGGCTAGGCCTCATCCAGGAACCCAGAGCCACCTGAGCTTCTTCCCATCCTCCCATTGCTGGCACTCTGAATGTAAGGGAGGCAAGCTGGTTGCTGGCGAGGGAGCTCTCTCCACCCAGACACAGCGGCTGTGAGTGGGGAATGAGAAGTCCATCAATTCTGTCCAGCCCTGGGACATTTGGGAAGCCCAAGGAAGTGCTGTGGAGTGCCTGAAGCTCCTGCTGGCCCTGCCACCTGTACCAAGTGGGTGCTTTCATTGTGCATGTTGGTCGGTGCTGGTTGGGAAGCTCCAGAGTGGAAGCAGACAAAAAGGCTGGGCTTCTATGACACCCGGGTGGTCCCTGGTCAGGCCAGGCTGCAGAGAGGAATTTACAGAGGTTCCCTTACCCGGACCAGGTTCGGAGATGTGTGTTTTGGAGTGGACCCCAGAATTGCTTTGTGGAAGGGCTGACCCAGATTGAATTGGCTTTTTGCTGATCTATACAAAGAGCTAGATGGCAGTGGAGGTGATTCTTTGCTGATAGGCGTGTCTTGGTTTTGGATCCAGTGGGGAGGCCTCCCTGCTCCCTGGAAGCAGGACCAATATAAGCTGGGTTATAGTGAAATGATGGCTCTACCCGTATTTCCCTACGCCACTCCCCAGCTGCCTCCTCCTCCTATGTGTTTTCTGAGCCCTGCTGGCAACTCCAAATGGAGTTGGACTGGTCCTGCCTCGGCCAGCCAGCAGATAGATCCACAACTCCTAAAACAAGCACCTGGCAGATTGTAGACTCACTGTAAATACATGAATGAATGGAAGAGACTAGGTGACCAGATACCAAACCCGAAGCACGAATCCACATCCACCCCTCCCGTGCCTCTGCCCTCAGGTGCTTCTTTGGCGGGTAGAGGCAACCAGGAACAGATAGAATCCTAGAATGCTTTTCTCCTGAATCATGGAGATATAGTTCATCCTCCATCCTGCTCTGGCCCTGGCTTTCAGGGCTTGGCTTCTCCAGAATGAATCAGAGCCTCAACACAAAATCCTGTCCTCAAAAGCATGCCCTGTGCCTACCCTCTACGTTGGAGGTTCTGAAACATCTTTTTGGACCTCTTTCTCCATTCATTCCCAGACTTTTGAAAGCTGGTGCCTGCCCAGCAAGTGGTAGGGACCTGAGGGAGGTGGAGGCAGTGATTGTGCCTGACAGGTCTAAGAAGGGACTTTGTCAGAACTGTGGCTGCAGATGCAGGGGAAAAGGCAGATGGGGACAGGTAGGTGTCTTCAGGGGCCAACCTGGGGCACCTGTAGCCCTTTGATCTGTGGGAACAGTTTGGCCTCTCCATGTAAGGTGACATGAGGTTTGTTTCTTAGGTACTCACCAAAGTGAACCTTGACCCCAAGTCCTGCCCAGTCCAGGCCCCAGCCAACTTGAGTGTCACCCACCCAAGTCTTCTGCCTCCTGCTACCCCCTTACGTACCCCAGGCAGCTGAGAAACACTGTCCCTGTTAAGGCTTTCTCTCCAAACTGCTCTGTTCCTCAAAGACCCCAGGGCTGATGTGGCAGAATACAGATCCACACTGTAGCTATGGTGACCTCAGGACACACTAGGCTGTGTGCACAGCTATAAAAGCCCCAGCCAATGGTTATTACTACATGGGAAAAGATACTTCTAGGCTCTTCTAAGAGACAGTATCTCTGAACTCTAAAGACCAGGAGAACAGAGGGGCACCCAGACAGGAGGTAAAGGGGCAGTTAACCTAAAGAAATGGAGGTCAGAGGACAGTTGGTCCTATAGGGAAGATTCTAGGCTTCTGCTTGAACCAGACCAGAACAGAAGTGGCCAAGAACAAAGATTCACCCTCTAGTTCCAAATCAGGCCACTCTCAGGCTTTATGGCTTCCCAGCCCCAAACAGTCTCCAGTCCCTGAAGGAAAGGGAAGCAGAGAGGTAGGAGATCAGCAATATGACCAGTAGTGGTGGGGCATCCTGAACATGCTCTCACTGCGTCGTGCCATCAATGGGCACCCCAGGAGGTCTTCACCAAGCCCAGCTAGTGGTGCCAGCCACTGTAAGGACACGTAATGTTCATACTGGTTTCACAGAATAGGCATAAAAAGCAGAGAAAACACATGGAGACTTTGCTCCCTCTCTCCGAGGTCCCTTTGTCCCCATTGGAAGGCAAGGTTATGGTCACCTCCCTGGGTAGTCATGATTCTGCAAGGTGGTCCACACAAGACAGGAATGTTCTCATAAATAGTCACAGCAGAAGAGACCGACACGTTTATGTTCAAAGCTGGATCACCTGCTTTAAAGATGTTCACCAAAAGAGGGAGCCTTGATTTTATTGATCCTATGTTTTGCACCAGTTGAAAGGAAGTAGAAGGCTTTTCAGCTTGTTATGCTCAGGAGGGTAGCAAGCCCGCTCTAGGTTTCTGAGTTCTGCCATGGCAGCACGGGAGAGACAGAGCCACACTGCACATCACCAGGGGACAGCCGAGGTGGGTGCTGTCAGAACTTGGAGCATCCCTCTTGGCCTTGGAACAGAAAGGTAGATAAGAAACTGAAGTACAGGGACAGAGGGGCTGGGGCTGGTGGCGTAGAGGCTGCCGTCTGGCCCAGGAGCTGAGGGAATGCTTCAGCTTCTTACCGTGTTTCCAGGGTCTTTTAGGAAAGAGGACAGAACAGCCAGGTAAGGTTGAAGTTGTAGAAGTCTGTTCTTTTCTTAAAAAAAAAAAAAAAAGCCTAAGAGTAATATGTGCTGGTTATTGGGGGGAAAAAACCCCCAGAAATGTATACACTGAAAGATGAAGTGTCCCTCCCCATCCATTTCCCAAGAGTAAACTTTGTTACCAATTTTAATACTCTTCCAGATTTTGTTATATTCATATACAAAAGTATGTTTTCCTTTCTTCCTTCTTCCTTTCTCTCTCTGCCTCCTTTTTCTGTTTTTACAAAAAATGGATTCACACTATGTGGTTTTAAGTTTTCCTTTTGTGTCTTGTTAATTCCCTCCTGCAGCACATAGCAGTATTCAAAAGATATACATTAAAAGGAAAGCATTGGGACAGATACCTCACACCACCTGGATTTTTTCACTGGGCTTATTTCTTACCGGCCCATGTAAATCTGCTTCATTCATTCTCGTGGCTCTGTGGTATTCCATATGTGAGTGTGCAAAAAATGTACTGACCACTTCTTTATTGTTAAATTGATTCTCCTTTTCACAACTGTAAAAAAATAATGCAGTGAATATCTTTGTGCACATGTCTTTGTAGACTTAGGCAACCATTTCTGTAGGATATCTAGAAATGGAATTGCTAGGTCAAAGTGTACGCCCATTTACATTTTTGATGGCTGGCACCAAACTGTCTTCTAAAAATCTTGCACCGGTTTCCATGGTGGCTTCTTCTCATGTCCCCCTCTTGTCCCTGCAGGATGAATCAGGCGCCAACCGTGGGCTTTGAGCAGGATGTTGGCAGCCGAACCACCCACCATTTCATGTACCCAGAGAGTGCCAAGAACCTGCCTGCCAACGTCAGCTTCGTGTTGGTGCCCTTCAAAGCCCTGGACCTACTATGGATTGCCAGCGCTTTGTCCACAGGGCAGATCCGATTGTAAGTCACTCCGCTGACTGGGAGGGGAATATGGGTGACAGGAGCATTTTGAGAGGACTCCTCCCAGGAAGTGGCTCTTAAAATTCTTTTAACAGAATGTTTTGACTAAGAGGGGCTGGTGAAGAGGGAGGCCATTGTAGGGAGGGCCCAAAATGATGGGCCAGCTGAGGCCACAGCCTGTTCAGTGTCACTTCCTGCATAGTGACAGCCAGCATACTGGTGGTAGAAAGGGGGGAAAGGTTTTGGTCTCCTTTCCAGGAGGTGGCTCCTGACTATGGGACCTCTGGCTTCTGAGAGTTTTCTTTAGAGGCAGTTGCTAGGAACCTTGGGAAATTCAATTGCCAAGTATTTTTCTTTCTTTCTTTTTTTTTTTTTAATTGAAGTATAGTTGGCTCACATATTAGTTTCATCACCAAGTATTTTTTTTAAATGTTTTATTTATTTATTCATGAGAGTCAGAGAGAGAGAGGCAGAGGCAGAGGGAGAAGCAGGCTCCCTGCCTAGCAGGGAGCCCGATGTGGGACTCGATCCCAGGACCCTGGGGTCATGACCTGAGCCAAAGGCAGACGCTTAACCATCTGAGCCACCCAGACACCCCTCATCACCAAGTATTTTTTTTAACAGCTTTATTGAGATATAATTCACATGCTGTACAATTCACACATTTAAAGTATACAAGTCAGTGGCTTTTATTGAATACAGTGCTGTGTCACCATCAGAAATTATTTTAGAACTCTTTCATCTTAAAGATGAAGATTAAAGATCTAAAGATACCTCTGGGGGCGCCTGGGTGGCTAAGATGGTTAAGCATCTGCCTTCGGCTCAAGTCATGATCCCAGGGTCCTGGGATCGAGCCCCACATCGGGCTCCTGGCTCAGCAGGGAGCCTGCTTCTCCCTCTCCCTCTGCCTCTCCCCCTGCTCATGCTCTCTCTCTCTATCTCTGTGTCTCAAATGAATAAATAAAAAAAAATAAAGATACCTCTGTATCCCTTAGCCATCACCCTCACTCCCTCCATCCCCACCCTCCAGCCGTAGGCAACAACCACTAACCCACTGTCTCACTGTGTGTGTGTGTGTGTGTGTGTGTGTGTGTGTGTGTGTGAAAATGTTTATAACATATGGGGCACTTGGCTGGCTCAGTTAGTGGAGCATGTGACTCTTGATCTCGGGGTCATGAGTTCAAGCTCCAAGTTGGATGTAGAGGTTACTTAAAAAAGCAAAAATAAGTAAAAATTAACTTTCTCAGGCCACTGTCCACATACTCCACCAAAATTACAAATAAGCCAAAAAACTGTATATAACATAAAATGTATTTTAACCACACAGTTCTATAGCATTAAGTACATTTACTTTGTTGTGCAAACATCACCCTATCCATCTTCAGAAATTCTTCACAATTTCAGATGGAAATTGTACCCATTAAACAATAATTCCCTATCTCCCCCACTCCCTAGGCCCCTGATAACCACTAGTCTTTCTGTCTCTATGATCTGACTGTTGTAAGTACTTCATGTAAGTGGAATCATATTGTTTGTCCTTTTGTGTCTGGCTTATTTCACTTAGCATAATGTTTTTAGGGTTTATCCATGTTGTAGCATGTACAGGATTTCATTCCTTTTAAAAGCTGGATAGTATTCCATTATATGGCTATATCATATTTTATTTATCCATTCACCCATCAGTGGACAGTTAGGCTGTTTCACCTTTTACCTGCTGTCACCACATTTTTTAAATCTTTTTTAAAAAGATTTATTTATTAGCGAGAGAGAGCACAAGTGGGAGGGGCAGAAGGAGAGGAAAAGAGAAACTCAAGCAGACGCTGAGCTGAATGAGAACCTGACACAGGGCTCAATCTCACGATCCTGAGATCACAACCTGAGCTGAAACTGAGAGTCAGACACTTAACCAACTGCACCACCCAGACGCCCCCGCCATCACTTTTTTTTTTTTTTTTAAGATTTTGTTTGAGAGAGACAGAGCATGAGCAGTGGTGGAATCGGGGCGGGGGCGTACAAGCGGACTCCCTGCTGAACACAGAGCCTGATATGGGGCTGGATCCTAGGACCCTGAGATCATGACCAGAGCCAGGGTCAGACACTCAACCAACTGAGCCACCCAGGCGCCACACCACATCTTTTTTTAAATACAGAAGTATAGGTTACAGTTTCTTAGACATCTTATGTTTGGGAGACATAAGGGCTAAAATAAGCGCTGTTGAATTTAAGTCCCATAATACTTAGAAAAAGAGTGTAGATTATAGGTACCATGGCTGGCTAATAGGGAAGGAGGGATTTGTGCCAAATGTGAGTATAGTATTGAAAGGGTCATCGTGGGCAGAAGACGCAGACATAGTGGGTGTGAAATGATTGGCTAAATCAAGTGGGGAGTTCACAGCTGAGTGTTGTGGAAAGAAAAGTTGGGGTTGGATAATGGAAGGCCCCAGTGTTCGTCTAAAACACATCCTCATTTTCTCCTGAAGGACATGAGTAGCTTCTGAAGGTTTCTGAGCAAGGTACTGCAGTGATGTGCTATGGAAGCAGTTCGGAGGCAGGGGATCTGTTGTAAGGTTGTCATCACTTAGGCCTGTGAGGGAAGAAAGCCATCTCTGAGCCTTTCTAGATCCCAGGGGCCATCTAAATGTTTTGTTTTGTTTTGTTTTGTTTTCTACTTGAAGCACCTATGCGCCAGTGAAGTCCTTCCTTCGAGTGGACAAAGAAAAGGTAAGCTCCCTCTTCCTCCCCCTTCTTCATCCCCATGTCATTGCAAACAGTGCAGACTTGACTCATGGTGTGCCCGTTCCAGTGGCTCAGGTGTCCCCCAGTGCCCTTCCAGAACCTTCAGAGTATCCCCTCCCCCATCTGCTGATATGCCTGACCCCCTCAGAGGCCATAGGAACCAGGGAACATGGACGAACAGGTCTGCTGGCAAGCATGGAGGAACTGGCAGAAGCTTCTCAGAGACTGACCTGAGTGTCCGGGCCCCCAAAGCCCCTCATGTGTCTGTTCCCTTTTCTCCTCCCAGGTTCAGATCTATAACCCAGCCTTCTTCAAGTACATCCACGACCGGTGGACAGAGCATCACGGGCGGTACCCTTCCACAGGGATGCTGGTGCTCTTCTTTGCCCTGCATGTGTGTGATGAGGTGGGTAGCCCAGTGTTAGGGGTAAAATAGGGATACCCATGGAGCAGAGGGAGTCAGCCCTTCTTAGGGCTTAGCAGAGCAAGAGGAATGAGTTTTTGTAGACAGAAACCAAGTGGCTCTGATTTCCCCCATTTCTAGGCTGTAAAGTATACATCTTCATTTCCCAAAGTCACTTACGTTCATTTTACCAAATCTGAAATCACTTCAGTGAAAAGTTAAATTTATTTAAAAAGGAAATAGACACCTACCACCATAATTGGTTATTACTTGCCATAAAGAAAAAAAAAGTAATCAAAAATATATTTAGAAAGGAAACAATGTAGTTAAGTTCCAGCGGATGGTCTTCTCGCACAGCGGTGGGCGGCGCTAAGCCTGCTGTGTGTGTGTTCAAGGGGCCGCTTCTCACTAGCAAGCCGGGCGGCTGTGCCATGCTGGGCAGTGCTCACGCCCACCACACCCACTTCTGCCAGTAAATTGTGTGGACCTGGAACACTGAAAGTATTCCATTACAAAACGACAAGAGCAGCCACAAAACCAAAACCAAAAGGGACGTTAGCAAGGGTTGAGAGCCGTCCTAGCCCTAGACTGAAGCGTCCTGCTGCAGGGAGACGGGCGGAAGAACCGGAAGGGAGTAGGTCTTCAGCGGAGAGTGTCCTCAGCTCCTGGCCTGGGTGTCCCGTCTTCCCGGTGCCTCCCGAGCTCTGCGAACCGGCTGCCGTCGGGTCGCCGCGGCCCCGTTGTCCTAGCCCACCAACGACCTGAGGCTCTCCCGGTCCCCGACGCGGGGTGACGTGCGCCGCCCTCCCCTGCAGGTGAACGTGTACGGGTTCGGGGCCGACAGCCGGGGCAACTGGCACCACTACTGGGAGAATAACCGGTACGCGGGCGAGTTCCGGAAGACGGGAGTGCACGACGCCGACTTCGAGGCCCACATCATCGACATGCTGGCCAAGGCCAGCAAGATCGAGGTCTACCGAGGCAACTGAGCCCGGCCTCGCCGCGACCCTTCCGGCCCAGCCGCAAGGCGGCGGCGCGCGCTCCCAGCCGGGACTCCCGGCCAGCCCGAGGGCGGCGGCCTCGGCGAGGGCGCGGCGCCCGGTTGGGCGTCTCCAGGCCTTGGGAGCGGCGCCAGGCCGCGGTCTGGACCAATCATGCTGCAAGTCCAGCGAGCGCCGGCTGTCCCCCGCCAATCAAGAGACTGGGGGCTGGTCCGGGCCTGGCACCCAATCAGCGCTGCAGTCGGAGCGGAGACTCTCCCAACCAATCATGCGACTCAAGGAGAACTTCCGGCGCCGGGTCCCGTCTCCTCCAATCAATGGCCTTCGGAGGCGGGCCGGCGGCCGCTGAATCCCCACTCCCCTATGCTTTGGGTAGGATTTTATTTCATGCTTTTTAAGGAGTAGTGTGGTTGTATCCGGCCTCAGTGAAGTACTTTCCTCAGGCTCTGCGGGAGGAGCGTCAGTCTCCTGTCGGCCTTACTCGGCCGGGGGCACCGAGGAGGAAACGGTGGGGAAGGTGCGGGGCAGCGGCGGCTGGGCTTCCCTTTGCCGGGGCGGGAGGGTGTGTGTCCCTCGTGACCTCGGGGTGGGCGGAGGGGCGTTGGCGGTTCGTTTGTGGTGGTCTAGGGGAGATCAGGTGGTTTCCAGGGAGCGCGCTTTCATCCCAGGGGAAAAGCTAGAGCCCTCTCAAACCTCTTCAGGCCTCAGAGAATTTTGGACCCCATATTTCTTTTACCTGTCAGGCCCAGATGGGTGAGTGTAAACCCACCAAAGAAATGCAGTGACGTGTGGGTCCCCTCATCCTCTCTTCTCCCCATCCCCCCCTTTGGCCACCCTATGGAATGGCCTTTCTGAGCAGGGCATTGAGCAGCTCACCAGTAAACTAGAACTGTATTCACCCCCTTGCTAGGGGGCGGAATTCGCCCAGGGCCTAACTCTGGAACACAGGTGTAAGGAACAGGGTAGGGGACAAGGAAGCCCCGTCCCTTGAGATGTAAGGTGCTTCTCACTCTTGTGTACTCTCGGCCCCTTACTGTTCACGCACAACTTTTTTAGTGTTTCCCCCTTGGTCCTGGGCCTCCTCACCAGCCTATTTGTCCTGGAAAAAAAAAAATCAAAACTTGCCCTGGGATGGGGGGGGTCAGTGCTGCTTCTCCACCCCCTACCCCCACTCGCGCGTCTTTGGCCGGCTCTAGGGAGAGAAAGCAACACGTGGGAAAGAAGCCTGGAGATGGGGAGCCCAGCTGCCTGGTGCATGCACCTTTTTCCTTCACCCATCACCCCAAAGAGGAGTAGGAAACCTCTTGCTTGGGGGTGAAATTTGCTTTGGTCTCCTAATTTAATTAACTTGAGGTTACCAGGGATGGCTGACCAACAAAGATTCTTTTTAAAATTCTAAGCTGGCCATGCAAATAGCTGGGATCCTAGCTGGGGAGGAGTAGACTTGTCCACCTGCATGCCTCCTCTCCTGCTCATGCATCCCCTCCCCCATGCTCACTTCCTACCTCCTTGCTCTAACCCATTTTCCATTTCCAGCTCTGGAAGGGCAGGGATGCTAACAAACAGGGGTTACAACTAGAAGTTACTTGCATGACTGAACCCAGCTTAAGTCCCTAGAGGAAGCTGCTGATGGTATTCTCACCCTTTGAGGTTGAGGAAGTTTCGGAGGGGGAAAGGGCTTCTGTGAAGCTTCCAAACCACTAATAGGATCCCCCTTCCCAACAGTGAAGTACACAAATACCACCCTTTATCTTAGTGAGTTGATACCACCAAACAGCCTCCTGGCCATTGGTGTAGTTCCTGCAGCTGGCTGGGGGAACAGTAACGCAGGGGAGTATATTAGAGGAGGATTGGGGCAGGGCAATGGGCATGCCGAAAGTTAATATATTGAGAACTTAGCTTGAGTCTGTTCCTTCCCAATTCCAAAAGTAGGAGTAAAGAGTGGGGGTGGATTTGGGGGGGGGGCCTATAGTGGAACGCCTCTCTCAGGGCCTCCCCCACCATTTTAGAAAGTCAAGGCACCAGCCATTCTTGCCAGTCTCATCTCAGTGCTTCCTGAAGAGGCTGTTCGGAGTGTTTAGAAGATGAAAAAACAATGCAATTATGCCAAACAGTATTGAGCAGAATAATTTATTTCCTTTTGTTCCTTTTTCTTCTTTTTGTTTTGTTTTGTTTAAAACATTAATAAATCCCCTTTCTGGAAGAGGTAGGTCCCAGCATCCAGCCCAGATCTCCTTTTCTGCAATAGTTATTTAAACAAATGTTTTTTATTTTCTTCCCTTTCTCTCTCTTTCTGAATTAAAAAGAACAAAAAAACTATATAGTCACTTGTCTCTTCTGAAATGGGTCTGATCATGGAAACAAGGCATATCTGTCACTGGGGGGCTGTCACTGAGTAATGACTAAGAACATCGGGTGGAATGTATGAAGGAGGAAGAGAATGACTCCCAGACACCTGCACCTTCTACATGAGGCCTCCCAACCCCGGACTGCCAGAGGTGCCCTCTGAAATGGTGGTTATTCACCACTGTCTTTTGGGGCATCTGAGTGGATCAGCAGGGCAGGGGCCCCATAGCATGTACACCCAGCAGGCACCAGGATGGGGCTTTTCCTCTACATTTCCAGGTTCTGCAGATGCTGTAGGTGTGGATTGGCAGGAAATCGACAGAATGGTAGGAGCCGGTGCCACAGGCATCTGAGGCACCTCCTCATACCCTTTCCTTGGACTGTCTGGACTCCTTCAGCCTACTTCCATCATGCAATGTAATGCCACTGAACATCCAGTTTTATAGTTCAGTGGATCAAATAATACAGATCTCACAACGGATAGCTTAGAGTCTAAAGTCATTTGGTGTCCTGGAATTCAGTTTGTGCCAATGCCCAAGAGCAAGCCAGGAGTTGCTTTTCAGATGGAGAATACTTTTTGGTGGAGGGGGGTATCGGTCTTTTTCTAAAACCCTAGAACTTTGGGCTATAATTCTCTTATTTGGAGTTTTCAGAGACTCCATACATCTTTGTCTACCACAGACGCTCTAATAGCTTTTGGTTGGCGGAGTCCTAAGGCCTGATGCAGGAGTGCACACATAGCCTGGGCTGCTGAGAACCATTTCCTGTCCGGGTCCCACTCAGCTGCCTTATAGGTCACTGTAATTGGTTGAAGCAGGACTCCTAAAAACTGTACCTGTTGGCTCCAGAATCAAAGAGTCCCACCAAATTGTCCCACCAAGAACTGTGTTGCTTCGATCCCACAAAGATACCACATCTGGAACCATAATTTAGCAGTACCATTTGATTGCATTTGTAATAAACTATCAATTTCTAAGACTCAAGATGTTGAGTAAATGGGATGAGGAAGAAATCACCCACCCCTGTATAATTCAAGTTTGATGGCAGCACCAATCTACAGATCCTCCCAGAGTGTGGGTTTTTTGTTTGTTTGTTTGTTTGACTTTTGACTTACTATCTTGGAGATAGTTCCAGGGACTTCTGTTTGGCCCATACTTCATAATCACCCTCATTCCATGGGTCAGGTTACCAATATGGGGATTTTGCCTGGTAGTAAATGTCTCTCTTTCCTTTTGGGACTGAGGAAATTACAGGCATGACTAGTATTTTTGCACTTTGCAGATGGGGGTTTTTTGTTGTTGTTTTTTACAAATTTAAGATTTGTGGCAACCGTGTGGCAAGCAAGTCTGTCCGTGCCATTTTTCCAAGAGTGTTTGCTCATTTTGTGTCTCTGTCACATTTTGGCAATTCTCACAGTATTTCAAACTTTTTCATTATATTTGGTAGAGTAATCAGTGATCAGTTATAGCTTGCTGAAACCTCAGATGGTTAGCATTTTTTAGCAAAAAAGTATTTTTAATAAAGGTATATAACATTTTTATACATAATACTATTACACACTTAATAAACTATAGTATAGTGTAAGCATAACATATTCACTAGGAAACCAAAAAATTCTTCAGACTTGCTTTATTGTGCTATTCACTTTATTGCCGTGGTCTGGAACCCAACCTGCAATATTTCAGAAGTATGTCTGTGCCCATTTTTTTTTTTTTTTAAGGTAGGCTCCATACCCAGCATGGAGCCCAACGTGGGCTTGAACTCATGACCAGGAGATCAAGACCTGAGCTGAGATGAAGGGTGAGGTGCTTAACCGACTGAGCCACCCAGGCACCCCAAGTATGCTTGTACCTAAAATGGGTCTGTGATCTTGAATCCACCATTAAATGGACTTGGATCAGAGCTCCATCTGTCATTTGCCATAATAAGCCTCTAAATGGTGGACAACTTTGGTATTCAGATGTTGGAGCTAGTATCTGATAACTCCTGAAGCTCTGGGTATTTCCCTTTCCCTAGTGTGCTGTCACTCGGAAAATGGGTCCCTCTGGAAAGGCTTGGGGAAGATTCATTCTACACACCAGAGCTATGTCAGTCACTCCTCAAAGGACCTTAACTTCTCCCAAATCCTTGTAGGTAAAAACCCCAGTTACTATCCTGTGGTTTGTTGTGGTAAATGTGTCTACCATCTCAAGCAGTTAGGCACTAGTTAGGCATGTCTTTTTGGCCTTTATCATGTTGGGATCACATTATTCTATGACTTAGACATGACAGCCACCACAGAGTTCCTCAAAGATGTTGGTGTACCAATCACTAAATGCATTTTTTAAATTAAAATTTTAAACTATTTTTGTTGTGGGATATGATACATATGCAGAAAAGAGCACAAAGATAAATGTGCAAAAATAGATCATGAATTATTATTTTTTAAAAGCTCTATAATGGGGCGCCTGGGTGGCTCAGATGGTTAAGCGTCTGCCTTCGGCTCAGGTCATGATCCTGGAGTCCCGGGATCGAGTCCCACATCGGGCTCCCTGCTCCTTGGGAGCCTGCTTCTCCCTCTGCCTTTCTCTCTCTCTGCCTCTCTCTCTCTCTCTCTCTCTCTCTGTCTCTCATGAATAAATAAATAAAATCTTTTAAAAAATAAATAAAAGCTTCATAATGGAAATTTATTTGGCAAAGCAAAGATAGGATAATATTATCTATAATAAATATATTTATAGATATATAGATTTCTGTGGTAAAGGAAAAGCAATTCCCACTGCCATTTGGTTATTGAAATGGACTAAAGAAAAGGAGAAAAGAGGTGGTTGAGCATGTTATATGGAAGAATTAGGAAAAGTAGAATGTTGTTTATTTTTCCAGGTTCATGGAGATATAACCGACATATAACATTGTGTAAGTATATAAGGTATACAACATAGTGCTTTTATATGTGTATATATTACAAAATGATTACCACAGTAAGGTTAGTTAACCATTTTATATAGCTAAAATTTTTCGCGTGTGTGGTAAGAACTTTTAAAATCTACTCTTAGCAATTTTCAGACATACAATATTGTCAACTATAGTCACCATACTATACATTACACCCCCACAACTTATTTATCTTATAACTAGAAGTTTGTAGCTTTTGACCACCTTCACCCCCCACCCCCATCCCCATTCCCAGCAACCACCAATCTGCTGTTTCTATGAGTTTTTTTTTAAAGATTCTACCTATTAAAAAAAAAAAAAGATCCCACCCAAAGTGAGATCATATACTATTTCTCTGTCTTATTTCACTTAGCATAATGCCCTCAGGGTCCATCATTACAAATGGCACAATTTCCTTTTTTATGACTAAATGATACTCTACTGTATATACCCATACCCACACACCACAACAGATTTTCTTTATCCATTGATGGACATTTCGGTTGTTTCCATGTCTTGGCTATTGTAAATAATGCTGCATTGAACATGAAGGTGGAGATACCTCTTTGAGACCGTGATTTCATTTCCTTCAGATAAATACCCAGAAGTAGAATTATTGAGTTATAGAAGTTTTTTTTTAAAGATTTTATTTATTTGAGAGAGTGAGAGAGAGCACGAAATGGGGGAGGGTCAGAGGGAGAAGCAGACTGCCTCCTGAGCGGGGGACCCACCCTCCACCCCCCATGCCTACATTCCTGGATCATGATCTGAGCCTCCTGGATCATGATCTGAGCCAAAGGCAGTCACCTAACCAACTGAGCCACCCAGGCGCCCTATAGAATAGTTCTTTATTCACATGCAAAAGAATGAAACTCGAGGGCGCCTGGGTGGCTCAGATGGTTAAGCGTCTGCCTTCGGCTCAGGTCATGATCCCAGGGTCCTGGGATCGAGTCCCGCATCAGGCTCCCTGCTAGGCGGGGAGCCTGCTTCTCCCTCTGCCTCTGCCTCTCTCTCTCTCTCTCTCTCTCTGACTTTCATGAATAAATAAATAAAACATTAAAAAAAAAAAGAATGAAACTCGATCCCTGTCTTCTATCACTCAGGAAAATTAACTCCAAATAGATTAAGGACTTAAATGTAAGACCTGAAACCATAAAACTCCTAGAAGAAAACATAGGGAAAAAGCTCCTTGACATTGATCTTGGCAATGATTTTATGGATATGATACTGAAAGCAGAAGCAACAAAGCACATCAAACTACAAAGCTTCTGCACAGCAGACCCTCCCCCCGCAAAACAAAACAACAACAAGAAATCTGCAAGATGAAAAGGCAACATCCAGAATGTAAGAAAATATTTGCAAACCACATATCTGATAAGGGGCTAATAATCAAAATATATAAGGAATGCCTACAACTCGATAGCAAATAGAGATAGATGATAGATGATAGATGATAGATGATAGATAGATAGATATAGATGATAGATAGACTTTAAAAAGTGGGCAGAGGATCTGAATAGACATTTTTCCAAAGATGTTCACATGGCTAACAGGTATATAAAAAGGTGTTACAGGGGCGCCTGGGTGCCTCAGTTGGTTAAGCGACTGCCTTCGGCTCAGGTCATGATCCTGGAGTCCAGGGATCGAGTCCCACATCGGGCTCCCTGCTCAGCAGGGAGCCTGCTTCTCCCTCTGACCCTCCCCCCTCTCGTGCTCTCTCTCTCTCATTCTCTCTCTCAAATAAATAAATAAAATATTAAAAAAAAAAAAAGGTGTTACAGCACCTGGGTGGCTCAGTCAGTTGAGCGACCAACTCTTGGTTTCGGCTGAGGTCATGATCTAAGGGTTGTGAGATCAAGTCCCGCATTGGACTCCATCCTCAGTGGGGAGTCAGCTTGAGATTCTCTGTCTCCTCCCTCTGGCCCTCCTCTCTCTCTGTGTCTCTCTCCCTCTCTCAAATAAATAAATAAATAGATGAATAAATCTTTAAAAAAAAAAAGGTGCTCAACACCACTAATCCTCAGGGAAATGCAAATCAAAACCACAATGAGTTATCACTTCACACCTGTTAGGGTGGCTGTTATGAAAAAGATGAGAGAGGGGCGCCTGGGTGGCTCGGTGGGTTAAGCATGCAACTCTTGGTTTTAGCTCAGGTCATGATCTCATGGGTCGTGAAATTAAGCCTGGCATCTGTGTCAGTCAGGTTCCCCACTCAGCAGGGAGTCAGCTTGGAGATTCTTTCCCTCTGCCCTGCCCCCAAAATAAATAAATAAATCTGAAAAAAACAAACAAACAAACAATGAGAGAGAAGTGCTGGTAAGGATGAGGAGGAAAGGAAACGCTCTTGGTGGGAATGTCAATGGGTGCAGCCAGTATGGAAAACTGTGGAGCTCCTTAACCCAGTTATGTTCCAATGAATGCTCCTAGCTGCCACCCCAGCTGTGGGAATAGTCCAGACCCCATCTTCCCTTCCAAGCACAAACCCCTTCCTTCCTCTGAGGGTGACCACTACCCTGATGTTCCCATGGTCACTTGAGTATTTCTGGACACTCTACTCTGTTTCATTAGCCTGGTTGCCTAGACCTGAGTCCATATGGAAATGTGGTTAACAATAAAGATAATCTCTCGAATCACTTAGGAAAAGAGGGAGGTTTAAATAAATTTTATTGGGACAACTAGATAACCATTTGGAAAAAGATAAAATTACATCCCTACCTTAAACCATTCACCAAAATGCCAAGTGAATCAGAACTAAATGTAAAAAATAAAACCCTAAAAGTGGTAGCTCTTTGATATATTCAAACAGATTATATATAAAAATATGTATATATATCTCAGCTTTGTAGCTGGTTTTTGGATTGGGATTTTTTTTCATGCTCTATATAGTACCCTGTATTGCTAAAAATGGGAGCTTTTTCATCCTGTTTGTATGTTCCAAACATTTTGTTAAATTCCTTTTCTACTGATTAATTGCCCCCATTTGTCCATGGGAGTTGATCCCTTTTTCATTTCTTCCTTGTAGGTTACAGGGGTTGTGGGAAGGAAAGTTTGGTATGTGTGATGTTTACTCATGTACTTAGTAGACCCCTTTTCCTTCCTTGATTTCCCTTTGTCTCCACAGAGTAGGTTTATTGTGGTTGCTTATTGAACAACTCTCTGGCTTTTTAAATAATTGGGAATTGAAGATTGTTTTCTCTTTTGAAATAGTGGATCAAGAAACTGCTTGGGAACTTTGTGTACATGGATGGGGTTTACCTGCTATTCGGGTTGGCATTAGGGTGGCTGGACAGGGAACCAGCCATCCCATGGCATGGAGGGGTAAGGATGAGCTAGGTTATGTTACAGTAACAAACACCCTGAAACTCGTGGCTCCAAACAGCAATGTTTATTTCTCACTCAAACCACATTTCCACCCCAGGGCTCTCTGCTTATCGTGGTCACTCAAGGACCCAGACTGGTAGTGGTACCATCCGTGATGGATCTGGGGTCTCAGGGGCAGGGAAAACAGAATCTGTTGAACCACATGCTGGCTCTTAAGGCTTCTCTTTCAAGAAGTTCAAATGTCCTTGATGCCAAAGAAGTCCCATGGCCATGCCTGAGTTTAGCAGAGATGTGTAACCCTCTTCTGGGTGAAGCACCATATTTGGATGAGCAGTAATACAGTCTATGACATAGAAGGCTCATTGGAGAGAAGTGCTTGGATTTACCGCCTGCGCAGGGGTGGATGGATGCTGGGGAAGGGAAGGAAGGGATTAAAGGTTTTTCCCATCACAGGAACAGCTGTAGGCTGCCATTCAGCAAGCAAGGAGCTGCTTCCTGTGACATGTTTGGCCAGGTTAGGAAACATCTTTCCTTGCCAGGTGAGGGAAAAGATCAGATCCTAAACCTGTATTTTTAAAAATTAAAATATTCTTTTTTTTAAGATTTTTTTTATTTATTTGAGAGAGAGAGAATGAGAGAGAGAGCACGAGAGGGGGGAGTGTCAGAGAGAAGCAGACTCCCCGCCGAGCAGGGAGCCCGATGCGGGACTCGATCCAGGGACTCCAGGATCATGACCTGAGCCGAAGGCAGTCGCCTAACCAACTGAGCCACCCAGCCGCCCTAAAAATTAAAATCCCCTTCTCACTACCCTTCCAGAAAAATCACAGCTTCTGCAGCAAGTCTATGCCTTGATGACAGTTAACCCACAAAATTGCAAGAAGATGCCCCCTCGCCTCACTCTTGCTGAACCATGGGTATCAGGACCAGCCTGTTCCTCTAAGAATATAGAATTAACACCTTTCATCTAACAACTGTTTCTTTTCTGGAGAATAATACAGGCTCTTTCTGGCAGTTTGGCTTCTCTCCAGGGAGAAGGCTTGGTGAGGTAGAGCGAACATATGGTGTCTACATTCAGAGGGATCTGGGTTTAATCCTCTCTTTGCTATACTCTGCTAACTTTGTCTCTTTTTTTTACATTAAAAAATAATATTCATTACAAAAATAATTCAAACAATTCATAAATATATAAAGTACAACATGGAAGGTCTTCCTGCAATATCTCATTTGTATTTATAACTTGTCATAAAATGGGTAAAGGGAATCATAGAAGGAACCCTGCCCCCTTTGGACCACTTTTCTTGTCTCCCAGGCTTTGTCTCCACAGCTCTTCCTGTGAAACCTGTTTCCATGAACCACTACACTGAAGACCATTCGAGGGAAGTTCTCAGCTTTCTTTGCTATGAAGGATGACTAAACTAAGACTTGAGCATACTTAAAAACTTTTTTTTATCAAAGTCACCTTAACCAAGTGATCAAAATTAACATCACCAGTGTATACTTATATAAATACATGATTGGATAAACTAATAAATGGGAAAGAGACAAATCTCCCACATAGAAGAATTCCAAATAATTTATGTAATTACTCTGCCCTCAAGGAGTGGGGAGCATGGCTCCCCACAACTTAGATGTGTATAATGACTTCCTTTCAAAGAGGAAGGTATGGAAAGGGAGAAGGTAATTTTATAGTGGAAAAACCTGCCTCCTGCCAGGTCACGACTGATGTCATGTTGATTATATGTGCCTTTGGTATGATGTGATGAAAATGAAAATTTATCTCTGTGGTCTTTATTTATTTATTTGAAAGAGAAGGGAGGCAGAGAGAGGGAGGGAGAGATATCCTCAGACCCCCCGCAGAGCCTGGAGCCCGACGGGATACGGGGCTAGATGAAGGGCTCCATCCAGGACACTAAGATCACGACCTGAGTCAAAACCAAGAGTTAGACGCCCGAAAGACGGCGTCACCCAGGTGCCCTGATTTATATTTTAAGAATTTTAAGTAATCCCTACATCCAACATGGGGCTCGAACTCAGGCGCCCCTGTGGTCTTCCTTTAGACTTCCGTGTTAGACTTTAAAGCAAGAAATAGGTGGTTGTTTTTTTTAAGTAAGCTCCACACTCAGCGTGGAGCCCAACTCAGGGCTCGAACCCACAACTGTGAGATCGAGACCTGAGTTGAGATCAAAAGTTGGATGCTCAACTGACTGAGCCACCCAGGTGCCCTAAGAAATATTTATTATATGAATCTACTGAAATTTGGATTTTTATTCTTGTCCTTAAAATGAGAATATAATAAGGATTTATTTAAGATTTTATATTTAAGTAATCTCTACACCCAACATGGGGCTTGAACTCGTGATCCTGAGACCGAGAGTCGTGTAGTCCACTGACTGAGCCAGCCAGGCACCCTCAAGAGTATAATTAGGATTTTATTTTATTCCATTTTTAAAAAGATTTTCAGAGAGAGAGAGAGAGAGAGCGAACAAGAGAGCACAAGTGGGGGGAGCAGCAGAGAGAGAAGCAGACTCCCCACTGAGCAGAGAGCCCGACGTGGGGCTCGATCCCAGGACCCCAGGATCATGACCTGAGCTGAAGGCAGATGCTTAACCAACTGAACCACCCAGGTGCCCCTAATTAGGATTTTAATCTAGGATTCCCATTTGACTATGTCAATGACTACCTTCCTCTTTTCTAAAATTTCTAATCATGTTTATTGTTTTATTTGTTTCATGCTGGTGAATTGTCTAAAAACAGAACCCTGATAGGTAGTTTGCTGGCTTCGGTGGTAAACCGTCCCAGCACCGGTGACTTAGCAGCCAGCTTGTGTGGAGTTTCAGCACGCCACTGCTTTTGTCTAAATCTACTCAATAGTTTCGTGCTCTTTTCTAGTGAAATGCATTTTTTTTCTTTAAACATTCAAACATACTTAACGCCTTTTATCAGGCCATTCCATAAAAGTAGTTTTATCTGGGGTGAATTTGATCTTGTTTGCACTCTTTCTTAGCATAGATTTCTTCCCCCTGACAATCCACAGGTGGGCTTAGCAGTTGGCTCCATCCAGCTCCTGCCCTTTTGACTTTTATTCTAGAACCAGGTCTGCTGACATTCGGTAATCTGGGGATATCACAGAACAAGCAGAGTCAACAGGATTGTGTCAACTGCCTGTTCTAAGAGGGGGTGGGTGGTCCAAGTCCTTCCACCGCCTTCATGGGTCTGGGTCTTAATAAAAGTCTCCCAGCCAGCCAGTGTGCAGGTCAAGTTCCAGTCCGGCTCCCTCCCAGCAGCGCGCCTGGCTTTGGTTCCAGTCTTGTATGCGGTGCTTCCAGTGTCCTCTACTCCACAGGACCCAACAGCCGGTAGCTATTCTGTTTCTGGACCAGAGCCCAGCAAGCTTTTGGCTTCAGCTCTGCCTCAGCACTTGGCATTTTTACCCCATTGCTGGTCCACAGAAACATTCACCTTGTTTTTGGGTCAGGGGGGGTGTTTTCTGGTTTTTACCTTTTCTGTATCACTGTTGTTTTGGGCTCAAAGTGGGTATCACTTAACTGGAACGCTGGTGCCCCACCTGGCCTCCTCCATCTCCTCCCCTGCCCTGTCTTCCTTGAGTACTTCTTCTCCCCTCTTCTCGTCCCCCATCTCTCTGCAATCTGGCTCCCCTTCTTGCCCACCTTTCTTCTCCAAACCCCTCTCCCACCTTGAGCTTACGTCCACCCCTCACACACTTGCAGGCACTCTCTTGCACCTGGCCACACCTATGGGGACACCCAGCCTTTCATTCACTCACATCGGTTCCCAATGGATCCTCTGTATTCTCACTCCCTGGGGGGCATGGATTCCAGCCCACACCCACAGCTCTGCCACCCACTCACTCTTGACACAACCATAATAATCACTTGCAGGAAATAAGCAGGGAAAAACATTTAAAGATCTAGAAGAATTTAGATAATTTACTCCCCAAGAATTGCCACTATAGGAAACATGAATAAGTAATTTATAATACTGGAATGAGTACAGGATAAATTGGGGTTTATGACACCGGGATGAGGAAAACTTTTCTAGCCATGACATAAATCCAGATTTCTTAAAAATGAAATCCAAGTAACATTAAAATTAAACTTTCGTGTAATGTTATGAAAAATGAGTTTGTAAAGACAAACTAGGAAAACATCCGCCACTTAAGATAAAGTCTAATTTCCTTAAAATAGCAGTGGCTTAAAATCATTACGGACTGGCAATCCAATAGTAAAATGATGAGGCAAGAATGGGCAGCACCCCAAAAGACAAAATACAAATATCCAATAAACTGAAACTTTGCCAAAGCTCACTAAAGACAAAATGCAATGATGCCATTTATTTTTGCTACTCAAACTGGCAAATTTGTAAAAATTGATAATATAGAGGATTGGCAAGTAGGAAACAAAATAGGTATTTTCATATCACTACAATAATGTAAATTGGTAAAAACTTTTTGGCAGGGTAAATTGGGAACGGATTAAAATCATAAAGGTCTCCACTCTCTGACCCAGCACCTGTACTTCCAGGAATAGATCCTACAGCGACTTTCACAGGGCAGAGGTGAGTGAGGCTGCACGCTGTGGCACCATGCCCACCTCCTGTGCCTGTCACTAGAGGGGCCATGAACTAAACGCTGGGGCAGCTAATGCTAGAGCAATGCCATTGCCAAGAGTGAGGTGGGCCTGTGTGCAGGACATGTCACATGTCCAAGATACGCTGCTAAGAGGCAGGGTGCACAAAAGCCTGAATAGGATGTTCCCGTTTTTGTAAAAAAGTGGGTATGTAAACAGAAGGAAATATATCAAATGTTCACCAAAATGCTAACGGTGATTCCACAGAGGTGGGGATAGAGAGCACTTGCACCTTATATATGTATATATACATACACACACACCTTTTTAATGAGCATATATTAGTCTAATTAGCAGAAAAATACAAATAAAAATGAATCATGATTAGTAAAGCCTTTCATAATTACTTTAAAATTTCTGAACATAATGAATGATGGGTATAGCTCAAATTTATCTGTCCTTATTCATACAGATGACCTCTGAATTAAGGTAACCAACAGGTCCACTATTACAGATAAAGAGCACTATCAGAGTTTTCACTTGGTCATAACTTCCTTTCCAAACTCTGCTGATTGCCTCCAGGCACAGTGTGACACCCCATGGACAAGAATCAACTCACGTGGCCAGGGGTGTGTCAGAAACTCACCCAGTGTCTCCTGGCCGCCATGACTGACTCCCAGTGCCTGAGCAAACACAGAACTGCAGGAAGAGGAAGGCCCAGATTCTCAAAGGATTCACCTACCCTTGCCAGACCAATCTCTCTGAAGATGCACTGACTTCCGTGTTTCTCTCTAAATCGGAGGTTTACAAAAGTACCCAAGATGCTCACCCAGAAACGGACATCCTCTGGCACAGAGAACAGAGGTAAAAGGGATCAGCGGGAACATCTCTGGATTCAGGAGAAGGAAGATGGCCCCAAGGGCAGGAGACATTGGTGGCAGGTCTCCAGTCAGGGACCGAGAAGGGGGAGAGCTCAAGGGTCTCTCTGCTGCTGCTCCCCACATTCCATCCGTGCAGTGGGGCTCACACGCCTGTGCTATGAAGCCTCTCCCACGCTCTACATCTACCATTTCTGCAGGGGTAGGGGTTGGTCCTATCACCCCAGCAACAAAACAAGCAGGGGATCCTAGGCTCAGCGATTATCCATAGTGACCAGATTATTATAAAGATGGGGAAAAACCATGGCTTAAGGGGGGGGTGGCAGGGGGAGGACTACATTTTCCGAAATGCAAAATTTTCCTTCTACCTTCCCCCATCAGTTGCACAATTTTTGTCTAGTCCAAACGTAATTTAAAATGAGGTAGGTAGTTTCTCTCTCCTCTGCCTTTGTCTTTGTGGTGACTGTCGAGCCCTGTGCCGTGAAAGCACCGGTCTCCCGTGCAGGCGGAGTGCCGGGGTGGGCACTGGCGACTGGTGGAGCGTCTCAGTTGGCGATCTTCTCAATCTCGTCCAAATCATCCGTGTCCAATCTTTCTATTTTCTTATCTGGGGAGAAAAACGAGAATTCAGAGAGAAATCAACGCGGGGCTCCCATGGAGACACACCCCTAGGGAAGGGAGAGCACGGCAGGGAGAGGGGAAACACACACGGTTCTGCCCAGCCTAGGAACGGGGCCATGCCTCTGGCCACAGCCATCTTTCCCTTGACCCCAAAGACTCCCGGTGCCTGCGCGAGGGACAGAGCCCTAGGCCCTTCAGCCTGGCCAGGGGGGGCACTGTCATTCGAGTCCCTGGCCCTGAAAACTTGCCAGGTGTGCTCTGAGACTTCCATACTGTAGGAAAGGAGGGGACTGTTAACAGGGACACAGGCTTCTCTCGGGGCCACGGGAGAACCCCCTTTCCTCCCCTCCCTTGGACTTCCCCTGTAAGGAAAGGGCCCTGGCGGGGGCCACTCCCAACCACTCACTAAAATGCTCCTGGATTCTGTTGAGGATGTTCATGCTGTGCTTGCTGTCAACCATGTTCACTGCCAGGCCCCTCTTGCCAAAGCGGCCCGTGCGCCCGATCCGGTGCAGGTAGGTCTCGTTGTCCGGGTTCCCATCCTTGTCCACGGGGAGGTCAAAGTTGATGACGACAGAAACCTGTTCGACATCAATACCTGCATGAAAGACAGGTGGAGAGGAGTCAGGACGGGAGACGAAAACCACTGCCAACCAAGCGAGGCCGACACGCACCAGCTTCAGGTGGAAGGAAGAGTCTGGGGCAGGCCGGCTGTGGGATTCGGGGATGGGGGCACGCAGCGGAACCCAGAGGGAAAAAGAGAACTTGGGCAGGTGCTAACAAAATTACACTGCCAGTGAGCGAGCCTCTGCTAGACACCAGTACCTGGAGATGCAGCCAGAACCTCAGTGGGGGCCCCAGAGAGAGCAAGCACCGTCCTGAACCAGTGAGATGCTGGTGCGTGGCCTTCCAGCATCGGGGCCCCTGGCTTCTGTGACGGTTCTTATCTGCCGGGGGAATCCAGTCTCTCCAGCACCAACCCCACGTGGACTCCCTCAAACCAGCAGAGTGCCCCGTACAGGACGACTTCCCTGGCGACCCGGGGCCTGGCGGACAGACGCATTCCCTGCTCACCGCGGGCACACACGTTGGTGGTCACCAGCACCTTCTCTTTGCCCTCTCGGAAGCGCTCGATCACCGCAGCCCTCTGCTCCACCATCATTTCGCCACTCAGCAGGGCCACCTGGTGGCCTTCTTTTGAGAGCTCTGCTGCCAGCCAGCTCGCTGTTTTGCGGGTCTGGAGAGAAGGAAACATTTGAGAAATGAAGGTATATGAAGAGGGTATTTTTTTTTTTTAAGGTTTTATTTATTTGACAGAGAGAGAGCGAGAGAGAGAGCATTACCAGGGGAAGCGGCAGGCAGAAGGAGAGGCAGTCTCCCCAAGGAGCAAGGAGTCCGATGTGGGGCTCGATCCCAGGACCCCGGGATCATGACCTGAGCCGAAGGCAGTTGCCCAACCAACTGAGCCACCCAGGTGTCCCTATTTTTTTTTTTTTTAAGTAAGCTCTAGATCTAATGTGGGGCTTAAACTCATGATCCCAAGATCAAGACGTGCATGCTCTACTAAGCCAGCCAGGCACCCCTAGGGACTCGATTTTGAAGCCACTTATACCTCAGGATACTACTCGATTTTGAAGCCACTTATACCTCAGGATACTAAGATGAAACTATGTTGCATCTTCACAAACCATTCCTTTCTGGCCACACAGGGCACCTGGTCCTCCTCAGCACTGACGGGGAGCGGGCTGAGAGGAGGGGCAGGCACCCCCTCCAGTGCAGCTCCTCCCCCGGCAGTCCTGCCGCCTCCACTGCTACTCACATGGCAGAAGATCATGGCCTGAGCAATGGTGATGGCCCCATAGAGGTTACACAAGGCCTGGAACTTCTCATCTCTGTTATTGCACAGGACGTAATACTGCTTGATGGTGTCCAGTGTCTCCTCCTCGCGCTTCAGTTTGATAATGTTTGGGTCTGGGACCACTTTCTGGGCAAATTTCCATACGGAGTCTTCGAAGGTGGCAGAGAAAAGCAGCATCTGGCAGTTCCTGGGCAGCATCCTGCAAGGGAAGACCCAGGCATGTGGCATGATCCCGAGTCTTTCCCTGGAAGGAACAGAAGAAAGCCGCCCCGGCTTGCATGGTCTACATGCCCAGGAAAGTGGCAAAAGGGGGAGGAGAACAGCAGGGAGGAGGTGAGTGCAGCCATGGGGCAGGAATGGGGCTGGTGTTAGATTCCTTAAGTCTCCTTCCTCAACCCACGGTCAGTGCTGATGAGGAAACAGCCCATCGAACAAATGCTTCCGGAAGTACTAAAGTAAAGAACCTGACAGGAGCAAGAAGAGGTGTTTGAAGTAAAAGGAAAAGATGCTGCAGATCAGGAGGCTGAGAAGTTCCTTTTGGCTCAAGAGTTCCTACCTCTGGATGCGGATGCTCTGATCTTGGTGGCCCTGAGTAGCTATCATCACGTCAGCCTCATCCAGCACAAACACCTTGATCTTCTTGGGGTCGATGAACTTGAGCTTGGCGCACCAGTCCAGAACAGTCCCAGGGGTGCCAATGACAATGTGTTCACTGATCTTCTGACCTCTTTCCACTGTGGAGACAAGATGTTTTCTGTGGGTATTTCCATGGCAAAACCAGCTTTGGAAATCAAAGCCTTGCCCGTCCTTCCAGAGTTAGTAAAACAAGTTAATTCCAGATGTCAAAACATACACACAGGAGTGTTATCCAAAAGTCTTGGGTTCTTCTACTGTAAAGTAGGCACAATGGCACCCATCTCCCCGCATCGTGGTCAGGATTCAATCCTCTGAAGTGAACCCTCAATAAGCACCAAGTCCCCTTCCTGCTTCCTCCTGTGATTCAACAGCATCCCACTCATTCTCCTCAGTGCCATTCTTACTCACTTCACAGCATACATTCACTCACGGTTCACAGATTTTTCTTCAATTGTAGTTTTGAGTCCCAGGATCCTGGTCCAATGAGTTTTTGCTTTGTTAGACATTCTAATGTGTAGACAGTTTTTCTAAGTACAAATTCTCTGGTTTAAAAAACATGTTACTCTCGATTTATAGCTGGTGGGAGCTGAACCTGGCACAACCATCTATCAAAATTACTAATGCACACAGCCTGTGACCAATACTCCATGATTAAGAATTACCCTGTGTGTATATTAACATGTGTGAAATAACACATATGCAAGGATATGCAAGCATCAAAAGGTAACTAATGAAGCAAAATATGATACACCAAATGGATGATGCCAGTAAAAGTAAAAAACTGCTTAGGAACTGATATGGAACAATCTCCAAAATACATTATTAAATGTGAAAAAAAGTTGCAGAGCAGTTTGCATACCAAAAGACGCAAAAAAGAATACATGTAACACATGTCCATGTGTAAGTGTACACATGTTAACATATTTATACATACTATGTGCCTGGAGCCACACAGAATATCTCTGGTGTGCCACATGAGAAACTGGTTAGTACTGAGGGCCTGTAGGAAGGAGAACTAGGTGGTTGGGGGTATAGGAGAAAGAAATTTCTACCACATGGCCTTTCAATTTAAACATGCAAATGTGTTAACTATTTTAAAAACAAAATTTAAAATTTCAGAAGAAGGGTCTTTCATTAGAAATTCATCAACGACCCACTAGAAAAATTTTGAATTAACTCAAACACATTGTAGTTCTCAACTTCCACTGCCCATAAGTCCAAACTGAACTTTTAAGAAATAAGTATAAGTATAAAAGTAAGTACAGTTAATATATTAACCCTTCACACATAGTGAAGTCCCATTTATTACAAAATAATCTAGAGAAGATATATGTTGTTACAAGATTCTGGTAACTTCACTTAGATGTACCCACCAGTGTGAGGCATCAAATAAACACACAAATTACATAATCAACCTAGTAACTTTTGGGTAAGGTAGTTTTGCTGCATGCCAAAGCATGGTTTTCTCCAGGAAAAGCTCTGTGATCGTGTGGTGAGCTGAATGAGCCATTTCTCTCTGTGGACTGACAAACTATAGAAAACGAAGCCGGGAATTTGATATCCACTTTCTTGAAAATGAACAGGCTGTTTCTTCAATGAAAACAATCCACTGTATTTGCTGCCACAATAACACTTAAGCTTTCGAGAGAAAATTAGCATTTTGGAAGACTTGTATGTGCCACTAAGTTTGAATTTCTTGATGTACATGAAGTCCTCTGATGAGTTTGGTGGTAATATTAGGGCAAGCAATTTAAAAAGTTTGTATGGTAAGATGTCTCAACACTGAGAACTGTGTAACTCAGTAAGACAGTTTCCAAGAGACCAAGGTATTTTAATGTAACGGTACGAAAAATTCAGTAACAAGATTTCAGTTTCCAGACTGGAACTAACTCTTAAGTAATTACCACTTGGTAAGTTTTGGTGTAGCATCCAAAAAGGGTATCTAAAATTATTTGAAAGGCCAGATTGTCTTCATATTCTTCAAAAGTGAGTTCTTTAAAAATTTCTTAATTTTAGCTTCTAATATGGCAAATATCAACAGATAAAACCTGTATAAACAAAAACGCGTTGGAGTCCTCAGTAATGTTTAAGAGTATAAGAAACCAAAAGTTTGAGAATCACTGCTCCAGGCAATTATAAACTGCTGGTCAAAGGAAGGTCTGTCCGTACTTTTTCTAAGCAATGCCAAACTGCTTCCAGAAAGTAACTATACCAGTGTATACCCCCCAGCAGGAATGTATGGGCATTCATTCTTGGACGTCTCCATCAATACTTAACATTATCAGACTTCATCATTTCTGTCCACCTGTGAGGCATATAGTGGTTTTAACTTAGATTTCTCTGATGACAAATGAGGTTTATTTATCATCTCTTCATATTTACTGGACATCTGAATCCCTTCTTTTGTGAAGTGTCTGTTCAACTGGGCCTCTTTTCCTATTTAGACTGCTTACTTTTTCCTTACTGACTTGTAGTTTTATATACTGTGATAACTTTTTTAATGAACTGTTTTCTACCTGCCCCTCCTCTCTACTTTAATCCATGTTCTCTACATTACATTCTGTAGAACAAAAGGGAGAAAAAACTGGTGGAAGGATTTCTGGTTTTGATGACACCAAGTTATCTGTATGTCCTTCTAGTTTACTCTTACTAAAGCTGTGCTTGTTTTTAAACAAAGGGATATGACTCCAACCTACCATCCTCACACCTACTAATCCCTTGTTAGGAATAAGCAGCTTCCAGAACTCTGCATGCTGAATTCAAAACCCTGTTTTCTCAGTGAAGAATACCAGACTTTAAGAAATCCATGACCCATGCAAAGATTTTTACAACTCAAAATCTTCTTTTAAGAGTAGAAACAACTGTTAAATAGCAAGTTTAAAACAGATTTGCTGAAAGTAATGCAGTGGGCCCTAAGGTCAACTGAACCAGAAAGTTTAATATCATCATCACATCTTCAAAATTCAAACACCCAACCACCCTATCCTGCTCACTGCTTAGGTTTCACCCCTTTATACTTACATTTATTGCCTCGAACAGCATAAGCAAGCTTTAGTTCTGGATGAAATTTGCCCATTTGCTCAATCACTTTTCCCGTTTGAAGAGCCAGCTCATATGTTGGGGAGAGGCACAAACACTGACAGGGAGATCATAAAGGTTGAGTTTAGGAGAGCCTCTTAGTACTAAACAGGCCCTAAAGCAACAATATGCTGATCTAATCACTACTCAAAAGTGCAGGGAACCACATCCTCTCCACCCAGGTTGCCTTTAGCAGCGAGCCCTGGCTGGGTGGATGCCTTCGGAAGCCACTGTTTAAGACCGCTGCTTCCGAATGAATTCTACCCAGATCGTGGCCTAGTGCTCAGTGCTCTGCCTGAGCCACAGGAAACATTCTGACCCCTTTAGGGGCACCCTCATTAACCGCCCACCAGATGGCACTGCCTTTCCCAGGGCAGGCAAGCCAGGCCCTCAGGATCCCCTAGCCCTCACCTGGGGGTATCTCTCTGCTGGTTCCACTCGGCTGAGCATGGCCAGGACAAAGGCAGCTGTTTTACCAGTACCAGACTGAGACTGGGCAATCAGGTTCTGTGGGCTAGATCAAGGAAGAACAGAAATGAAAATAATATTGGTTAAATATTAAATATATATTGTATTGACACTGTATAAATACAGTGTCAAAAAGTTCTGTCTGGGTGGTAGGCATACGGAGCTTTCTCCCTTTAATTCAGGTTTTCCGCACCGAGCACAATGATAAATTTTTTATATGTTGTCAAAAAACTGCTTAAATATTAAAGGACATAGTGATTTAGATGGGTTCACACCAAGAAATCTTCACTCTAGACTCCAGCACAGATAAGAGTGTCCTAATTTTGTACCCTAGGGGCCCCATGGAAATTAACACTGCAGAGTAAAATCTGTGCCAAGGCAAATCCCCGAAGACATTTTCTGCAGAGCTATAATGTGTCTCCAAGACTTGGCTCCCTCTGTGTGTTCCCTTTCCCTTCTTTATGAAAATGCAAGACACCAAGTCAAACAGATGCTTTAGAGGGAACTTTCACATTTTACTTCACATAACCCAGTCAGAGAAATAGGTACAATTTTTTTTTTTTAAAGATTTTATTTATTTGAGAGAGAGAGGAGAGACAGTGAGCGAGCACAAGTGGGGAGGAGAGGGAGAAGCGGGCTCTCCGCAGAGCAAGAAGCCCGATGCGGGGCTCGATCCTAGGACCCTAGGATTATGACCTGAGCCGAAGGCAGATGCTTAACTGACTGAGCCACCCAGGCGCCTCAATTTTTGTCATTAAATAAGAAAAAAGAGTTGAATGGAAAAGGTTACTACATAAAGTAGGATGCCAATTATCTACAGTTTAGAAGTCTACTAGAGTTTCTCTCCTCCTCTGCCACTCCCTGCACCCACTCATGTGCACTCTCAAATAAAGAAATCCTTTTTTAAAAAAACCCGATTTTTAAAATTGCAGAGAATAACAACATTAGCTTTCTCTATCAGTTTTGTTTTAAATTTTTTTTAAAAAGATTTTATTTATTTATTTGAGAGAGAGAGGGAGAGAGAGTGCATACACATAAGCAGGGGGAGCCCGATGCAGGGCTCCATCCCAGGACCCTGAGATCATGACCTGAGCCGAAGGCAAACGCTTAACTGACTAAGCCACCCAAGCACCCCTGTTTTAAAGATTTTTATTTATTTTTTAAAGCAATTTCTACACCCAATATGGAGCTTGAACCCACAACCCCAACATCAATAGTCACATGCTCTACCAACTGAGCTAGCCAGGTGCCCTCTTCTACATTAGGTTTCTAAAATTTTTTTAAATTTTTAAAAAGATTTATCTATCTGAGAGAGAGAGAGAGCATGTGCATGTGAGTGGGCGTGTGAGTGGGGAGTGGAGCAGAGGGGGAGGGACAGGGAAAGGGAGAGAATCTCAAGCAGACTCCGTGCTAAGTGTGGAGCCCTATGTGGAGCTCGATCTCACAACCCTGAGATCATGACCTGAGATCATAATCTGAGCTGAAACCAGGAGTTGGAGGCTCAACTGACTGAGCCACCCAGGTGCCCCATCAGTTTTTACGGTTAAGTGGGAAAGGGAGAAGCTGTACCAAATTCTAACTGACTCTCTCTGCACTTGCTCAAGTGGTTTCCCTGAAGAAACATGCTGTCCCAAACATCCCATCTTGTTCTCAAGAACAGTAACAGTTATTGGTGTAAGACATTAAACCAAATCCTGAAGAAGTACACTCGAGGTCTGCATACTCACGGCTCAGCAAGCATCATGGGTAATGCGTTCTCTTGTATCTTGGATGGTCGATTGAAGCCCATGGCATAGACTCCCTGGAGAAGCTGTGGTTTCCTAGAAGTCCAGGAAGAGAGAGGATGGATTCCTAGTTGTTCACGTTGTTTTAAAAGCCTAGAATTTTATCTTTCCTAAATCTAGCAAAGTATAAAGCTTCCTATCTTTGTCAGACATATTTTTCAAATGCCTTAAAAAGTATCTAAAATGAAACCAAGCCACCATCTCTCCCTACTAAATCTTCATCTGCAACTTTTTTTTTTTAAGATTTTATTTATATTTGACAGAGAGCATAAGCAGGGGGAGCAGCAGCAGGAGAGGGAGAAGCAGACTCCCTGCTGAGCAGAGAGCCTGATGCGGGGCTCGATCCCAGAACCCTGGTATCATGACCTGAGCCGATGGCAGACGCTTAACTGACTGAGCCACCCAGGTGCCCCTTAATCTGCAACTGTTGTGCAATTCCGAAAATACAGACTAGTTTCCGTTCTTGGAGAAATTCATGCTTTCAGCAGACCCACAAATATGACTGGCTTTGAAGGACAAATGTTCCCTGGATATCACAAGAATGGTATGTATTAATTCATATAAACTTTATAATCTGCATAAAATGAATTATAAAAGGCATATCTAAAAATATACTGCTTACTATACCACTGGGATATAGAAGTCCCTTTAAGGAATGAGATTCAGTTTTAATTTCTTGGGGTAGATGTTAAATTGAACCACAGTCATTTTTTATTCCATGGTCCTTCCAAAGCCAGCTGTGCAAATACTCAGGACAATCAAGAAATGAGAAAATTGATTCAACCAGTTTCTAGTACCTGATTTACAGTAAAGAGGTAGGAGTGTTCAAATACCATACTGAACTTTCCAAATGCTCATATTTAGTTATTATGTCTAGTCAAAAATCAAGAACAGGAAAGCACCAGCTTATGTAAGTAGCTGCACAACAAATATCAACTAAAGTTGTTCTTCCATCGCATTTACAATAAGTTCCCTGCTACCTCCACACTGACAGGGTGTTCAACAAAAATCCCACCAGATTGTAAAGAAAAGTCAAACCAAGTCAAGACTTCTGTCCTCTGAGCCTTCCTTGGAGTAAACAGGCTCTCTAAGTGGCAAATTCTTCTGGCATATGTTGGTTCTCAGAAACAAAGACCTCTGAAAGCATAACCTTTGGTGTCTTCTGTTTGGAAGAAAAGGCTATGAAGCTCAGCAGATTTTGATTTGGTTGCTAAGGGAACAAAGTCACAACTGAATGAAGATCCAAATGACCCAAGAGCTTCCAGTGGTTCATCTTTTTTCTCTTATTTTGCAGGTTAATTCAAAAATTTTAAGTACAAAACAAACCAAGGCAACTTAGATTTCATTCTTTGTTTCCTCTAGCCAACGACTACTAAATCAGAGAGAACTTGACTTTTCAGAGAGGACAGTTCCTCACTGGCTGGACTGAGAACTCAAGTCCTTTAAATGAAAAGGGGATTAAAACCCATCAATACTTGGAAAAGCAAACTGTCACTTCAGGAAACAAAAGAGCACATCTCACTGCCCTGATATAGTTTATAAACAGAAGCAGAGATGACAGATTCACTGAATGAAGCCCCTGATAGAGGAAATACACATAGAAAAATATAATTTCCTGAGAACAATAAAAAAAAAGCTGTGCTTTAAAAAATTTGTTCTTAGCTATCACTTCATTAATGACTTGATTTGGTTTTAGTTAGCTCTCATATTTTAAATGTCTCTTACTCTAAAGCAGTGGTAGTAAGTTGGCAAGAATGTAGCGCCTATTTGCCCACAGTGGGCATACTAAAGATTTTACTGATAAGGCAAAGAATCTATTAATTCCACCACTTTTTTATTCACCAGCTATTTTCTATGATTCCGGTCCTGGCAGGCAGCAAGAATGGTAGTTATGTCTTATGTTACTCATGACACCCAGCAGAGTAGCATGTACATAAACCAGGGATTCATAAAACTTCTTTACTAAATATGCTGAGGGAAACAAAAAACTTGGTATGACCTTCCGTAATTCTGCCTTTAAAATAAAGAGATGTTAGAAGTCATTCTTAGCACAGTGCCGTAAACGTGCTCCCTTGTGGCTTAATTCCAGGTTCTGAATTTTTTTTTTTTAATTCCTGAATATTGAAGGCTGCTTTCCGCTGTAGGTACTGGGAATCCTGCATAGACTCTTTTGATCGATTATGTAAAAGCAGATAAAGTGTTCTCAAGACCGTAAACCCTGTAGTCTAACAAAAGGGCTTACCTAATAAGAAATGTTCCTGACATCCAGAAATCACCTGTCAGCCAATATTTTATTGAAAGTTCTAAGAGCATAAAAGAAAAAAGACTTTCAGCTATGATGAATAAATTTGTGGCATTTAAAAATCCCTCCCAAGAGGAGGAGAACTGGGTAGCCAAGAGACAAGGGTGGGAGGGAAACCATCACCGTAAACTTTTCCATACTTTCTCACTTTTGAATCATGTGATTTATTAACTAGTCAAAGAAGCAAATACATTAAGATTCTTTAAAAAACAGATAGAAAGTAAAATTCCCAAAAGAGCTCTGAGATGCTAAGTTTTAGAAAGGCGGGACCAACAAGGAACAGCTGTTCAGGGAACAGACACTCACAGCCGAAGCTCCTCAAAGGACTTCACTGAGTAGAGCGGGGAGTTTGGGTCCCGCTGCAGGACTTCCACCTGGTTTGTGTTATCCACAAGGTTGCTTCTGATCAGCTTGTTGAGTAAGGACTGGGCAGCTCTGTCCTCTGTCAGGAAGAAACCAGCAGGTTGTCTTCATACTCATTTGACAAACCCACCCTCGTGAAATCTCTTTCTCCCTGGCTCTGTACCAGCACCAGGGCAGCCAAGCATGGCTGGAGAAAAACAATCACACCGACAGGTCTCACTTTAGATTCTTGACCACTAGACTCAAATGGGCTGCCCTGCCCTGTAAGTCTTCATGTTTCTATTCTCCACTCATTCACTCTTCTCAGATCTCCACCTCCACCTTCTCACTCATCTGATGAACCTGTGTCTTCCTTCACAGAGAAGTACAAGTGATCAGAAGCACCTCCACACACTGCGGTAACACACCTACACACCCACCTGAATTTGGGCGCAGATTCTCTACGTTCCCTCCGGTAACCTGGGATGAACAGCCTGTGCTCAAGGCTAACCCCTGCATTGGTACAACAGGTCCCAGACCCTCTTGCTTATAAGGATATTTCTCTCCACACTAACTCTTTGCATTATCAGTTTCCCCCTACACTGGAACACTCCCCCGTTGCATGTGCATGCATTTTAACTTCTCATTATAAACCTGCTTCCTCCTTTATCCCCCATCCAGTTGCTGCCCCATTTCTCTATTCCCCTTTATAGGACATTCCCTGAAAAGGCTGTCTACACTCACTGTCCCCACTTCCTGTCCTCCCCTTCTGCTGAATATACACTGAATAGGCTCTTGTATTTAGCCTCTGCACTTGACCTCAAAGGCCCTTGTTGAGCACACCAATGGCTTCTACACTGCTAAATCAAGTGAACAGTCCATGTTTATACTTTCTTTTTTTTTTTAAGATTTTATTTATTTATTTGAGAGAGAGAATGAGATAGAGAGCATGAGAGGGGGGAGGGTCAGAGGGAGAAGCAGACTCCCCGCCGAGCAGGGAGCCCGATGTGGGTCTCGATCCCGGGACTCCAGGATCATGACCTGAGACAAAGGCAGTCGCTTAACCAACTGAGCCACCCAGGCACCCCATGTTTATACTTTTCTTAATCAATTTATTACCTATATTTGACTACTACTTTTGAAACACTTCCTTCTTCTGGTTTCTGGATACCCCTCTCTTTTGGTTCTCCTTCTATCTATTTCTCAATCTCCTTTGTGATTCCTCCTCATCTCTTCGATCTAGTGCCTTGGGCTCCAGAAAGGCAAATCCTGGGTCATACGCTGTTTCTTGCTATAGAGTTTTAAAAAGTAATTACCTTTCTCTTCTTCTTCTGTTTTCTCTGCAGTGGCACTGGTTTTAATAACACCTACACAAGAAAACAGGTGTCATCATAAGAAAGGCAAATTTCAAACCCACCCAAAAGGTGTGACAACAGAAATACTAAATCTTATGTAAGTGATGAAAACATAAATATTTGGCATTTCTTTATATTTAATGGGTTTTTATTCCTAGAAAGCACATAAGAAAATTTCAACTTTCTAGATATGTTGCTAACTTCACAGGGCTCAGAATATGTCACCTCTGACTTGCTTATCCTATTTTAAAATATACTATTATTTTAGCAAACAATCAGACATGAGAAGAAAATAAAAATACTAAAAATTAAAAGAGATAAAATGATTATTTTTTGTGGATTACAGGATTATAAGCCTATAGGACTAGGTATTAACTGAAAAATGACTACAAAACAACATATCTCAGCAAAAGATAAAAATGCTAGGTACAAAATAGATATCAGTAGCTTTCATAAGTACAGAAATATAACTGAAAAGATACTATTTATAATAGCAACTAAAAAGATGAAATCCTGCACCCAGATTAATGAAGTTAACAAAAAATATGCAAGACTTATATGGAGAAGTCTTTTTTTTTTTTTTTAAGATTTGGGGCGCCTGGGTGGCTCAGTTGGTTAAGCGACTGCCTTCGGCTCAGGTCATGATCCTGGAGTCCCGGGATCGGGTCCCGCATCGGGCTCCCTGCTCAGCGGGGAGTCTGCTTCTCCCTCTGACCCTCTCCCCTCTCATGCTCTCTCTCTATCTCATTCTCTCTCTCAAATAAATAAATAAAATCTTTAAAAAAAAAAAGATTTTATTTATGGGCGCCTGGGTGGCTCAGTCGTTAAGCGTCTGCCTTCGGCTTGGGTCATGATCCCAGGGTCCTGGGATTGAGTCCCACATCGGGCTCCCTCCTCGGGTGGAAGCCCACTTCTCCCTCTCCCACGCCGCTGCTTGTGTTCCTGCTTTCACTATCTCTGTCTCTGTCAAATAAATAAATAAAATCTTTAAAGATTTTATTTATTTATTTGACAGAGAAAGCAAAAGCAGGGGGAGCAGGAGGCAGAGGGAGAGAGAGAAGCAGGCTGAGGAGCAGGGAGCCTGATGCAGGCCTCGATCCCAGGACCCTGGGATCATGACCTGAGCCGAAGGCAGCTGCTTAACCACTGAGCCACCCAGGCACCCCTATATGGAGAAATCTTTAAAACGTTCATAAAATAATGCAAAAAGTATAGCTAAAATGCCAACAGATAAAGTGGAATTCTAAGATATTCAATTAACCCAAAAGGCAGGAAAAGAGGTAGAGAAACTATGAGAAACAAATCAAATAGTGAAACTGCTTAACTAAACCCACCATATCAACTTTAACCCACCATTTATATTAAATGTAAATGGATACAAAAGGCATCCAAACTGGAAAGGAAGAAGTAAAACTGTCAATACTTCCAGATGACATGGTATTATATATAAAAAGCCTAAAGATGCCATCAAAATAGTGTTAGAACCAATCAATGAATTTAGTAAAGTTCAGGATACAAAAATCAAAACACAAAAATCTGGTGTTTCTATACACTAATAATGAACTACTGGAAAGAGAAATTAAGAAAACAATCCCATTTACAATTGGGTTAAAAATAATTAAATACCTAGGAATCAATTTTTTTTTTGAGATTTTATTTATTTATTTATTTGAGAGAGAGAAACAGCATGAGAGGGGAGAGGGTCAGAGGGAGAAGCAGGCTCCCCGTGGAACCGGGAGCCTGATGTGGGACTCAATCCCGACCTGAGCCAAAGGCGGTCGCTCAACCAAGTGAGCCACCCAGGCGCCCCCTAGGAATCGATTTAACCAAGGAGGTGAAAGACCTTTATACTAAACACTGTAAGACAATAATGAAAGAAATTGAAGACACAAATAAACAGGAAGATTTTCCTTACTCCTGGATTGGAAGAATACCGTTAAAATGTCTATATATCAAAAGCAATACACAGAATCAATGCAAGCCCTATCAAAATTCCAATGGCATTCCTCACAGAAATAGAACAACTTAAAAATTTGTATGGAACCACAAAAATCCTGAAAAACCAAAGCAATCCCCCCCCCCGCTTCAAAGCAATCTTGAGAAAGTAAAACAAAGCTGGAGGCATCATGCTCCCTGATTTCAAACCATATTACAAAGCTACATAATTAAAACAGTATGGTACTTGCATAACAACAGACACATTGACCAATGGAACAGAGCTGAGAACCCAGAAATAAACCCATGCATATATGGTCAACTAATTTATGACAAAGGAGCCAAGAATACACAATAGAGAAAGAGCAGTCTCTTCAGTAAATGGTGTTGGGAAAAATGGACAGCTATAGTAAAAGAACAGAACTGAACCACTAACTTAACCACACACAAAAATTAACTCAAAATGGATTAAAGACTTGAACGTAAGTTCTGAAACCTTCAGAAGGAACCAACCCTACTGACACCTTGATTTCAGACTTCTGGCCTCAAGAACTACAAGACAATAAACTTTGACTGTTTAAACCACTCAGTTTGTGACCTGGCATGGCAGTCCTAGCAAACTAATAGAGAGTAAGAATGGCTAAATGACAATCTGGGACAAAAAGGAAGCCTTTCACCTGTTTATACTTTGAGTTTTTTTTTAAAGATTTATTTTATTATTTATTTTGAGACAGTGAGAATGAGAGAAAGAGAGTACATGAGAGCGAGGAGGGTCAGAGGGAGAAGCAGGCCCCTCGCCGAGTAGGGAGCCCGATGCGGGACTCGATCCCGGGACTCCAGGATCATGACCTGAGCCGAAGGCAGTTGCTTAACCAACTGAGCCACCCAGGCGCCCCTATACTTTGAGTTTTGAACCCAGATTAACTTTTCAAAAAAAAAATTTAAAGAAATACTATCAAATGAACAGTGGCAGGAGTCAGAGACTAGATAAAATCTGGAAAACTAACGTGTCCTTTTCGGTAATGCAACCGAATCTACTGGCTCTCAAATACAGTGCTGTATTTGAGACAAACATTATGCTAAATGAAAGCGCCTTTTCACACTGCAGCTACTAAGGCAAAGCAGAAGAGCGTGTACATAGCTTGTATCCAGCTAGTAGTTACAAGTGACTCACCATTGGTATCTGGTTTGACTTTCTCTTCCTTGATTTGCAAATTACTCATCTGAATGGGAATAAAAGGAAACAGAGTTAAGCATGTGACCCAATTAAAGGAAGTCCCTTGAGCAAAGAGAAGTTCCCTAGTGAAAGTCTAGCAGCACCTATATTCAGGGAGCTGCGCTGCTCAAGCAGAATTCCTACAAGCTTGGGTGAAGACATCATTTCCTATCTTCGAGAACCTTAAAGGGGGTGGGCAGGGGTGGACTAAACAGAGCAGATGGAAAAAGTTTGACTTTTCTTCCACCTTACGCTCTTTCTAGAACATCTACTTTCATTAAATACCTATGATAGCCTTTCAATAGCACACACACTCACAGTTCCCTTCTTTTTAGTCCTGAAACCCACACTGTATTAATGTAACACTTAGCAAATAAATTATAGCCTTCTTTTTTTTTTTTTTAAAGATTTTATTTATTTATTTGAGAGAGAGAGAGAATGAGAGAGAGAGAGCACGAGAGGGAAGAGAGTCAGAGGGAGAAGCAGACTCCCTGCCAAGCAGGGAGCCCGATGCGGGACTCGATCCCGGGACTCCAGGATCATGACCTGAGCCGAAGGCAGTCGCCCAACCAACTGAGCCACCCAGGCGCCCTAAATTATAGCCTTCTTTCCTGCCTTATCAACCACCTCCACTATGAGTTAGTTAAAAAAGTTATTATGATGAAAAAATCGACAAATTCATACTCCTGATTTAGAATATTTTGGAAACGTGAACGAAAGGTTTTTATTTATTTACTTTGGCCACTAGTGCTGGTCAATGCAAACTTGCTTACTAGGTTGCAAATGAAAGTGCAAGCAGAGCAATAATTTATACATTTGTAATGAAGTCTCCAATCTCATGAGAACTATTTTTCCATATTCAAGGTATTGTTAAGAGTAAGGGTGTGAGGGAGAGCCTGGGTGGCTCAGTCCTTAAGCGCCCGCCTTTGGCTCAGGTCACAATCCCGGGTCCTGGGAATCCCTGCTCATCGGGGAGCCTGCTTCTCCCTCTCACACTCCCCCTGCTTGTGTTCCCTCTCTCGCTATGTCTCTGTCAAATAAATAAAATAAAAATCTTTAAAATAAAAAAAAAATCTTAAAAAGAGTAAAGGTGTGATACAGAAAGGGTATTATAAAGCTATGTTGTCAGGTTCTGAGAAGCACCCCAAATCAAGCGCTAGACCCCAACCCCTGCCCCCACAATGATCCTTCAACTGATGCAATCATTCATTATCCTTATGATAACCACAATTGTTTCCTGAGGGTGTTTAGAAATATTTCCTCCTCCCTCCTCCCCTCAACTGACCCTGCTCTTGGTCTTTGGGAGAAGTCCACCCTCACACAGTGGGGGATATCATCTCATCTCTTTTGAAAACCAGGTCTTCCAGAGAAAAATCAAATCAACACACTACTGGAGATGGACACCCTTTCCCAAGGCCAGTGGGAAGGTTGGCACATAACAGAGAAGGTATTTTATACCAGAACTTATCCACTGATTAACCCTCATTTTTAGGCTAATACACAGGGATCCACAGAAGCCAACTAATCTTGGGGTGGGCTGAAAATGCAAATGAGACAGTCTGGAGTCCCCAAACCAACCAAGTTGATTAATCTCAAAGCCTGCCTGATGAAAATATGGTTATGAAACCATAACCAAATCTATTGTATTATAATTTGACAAATACATGTGCTAACAAAAGATGACGTGTTTAGAAGCTAGAAAGATCTAAGAACTTGTCAGCATTTATTTGGCTGCATTCAAGGGGAAAATTACTGGCAGATGAGTACTCCTGTCTTGAGAGACTTAACTCCACCATGGGAAAGAGGCAGGCCAATCAATTCTCATTCTCCTTCACTCTGTATTCATCTTCAGTGAGGAACCTTCTGATTATTAATCATGCCTCTCACAGAAGGCAGTGTCCTTGACACTGGACACACAGGTTTTCAGTTATGATAAAAGCATCCTTCCTCTATCCAAATTAACAGAGTAGCTCTGAAGGGTGGCTAAATTTCCGTTAGTCCCAGAGTCCCTGATCCATGAAGGGGTGAACTCTTAGGCACTCACTTCAACAAGGCTTTAAGATCTACCTCTGTGACAAGTCTAATTGCAAAAGGGTCAGATTATGTCTCTAAAAGATTCCTAGGGTTGCCTTTGGGTTTTTGTTTTTGGCTGATCAGGGAAAGGGAAAGAATTAAACTGGTGATATGGCCAGAAAGAGGTAGCTAAGGAAGCCATTTGTGCTGGAAGAGATGAAAGTGACAAGTGAACTGGCATCAGGTCCTTTCTAGTAATTCAAACTCTCAGAATCTTTTATCAGGGTTCCTAAAAATGCATCGAAACTAAACTGCTGGACATACCGCTCCTTCCCCTCCAAACCCATTTTTATATGCAGGGAAGAATCAAGGTACATCCTTGACCACATAAGCTTAAACCAAACAAAAATCCTCACTGTGTGTAAGTTAAGATCTTTTTTAAGATTTTATTTATTTGTCAGAGAGAGAGACAGAGAGTGCACACAAGCAGGGGGAGTGGCAAGCAGAGGGAGAAGCAGGCTCCCTGAGGCAGGACTCCATCCCAGGATGCTGGGATTATGACCCGAGCCGAAGGCAGACACTTAACCAACTGAGTCACCCAGGTGTCCCATAAGATCTTTATCATTGTGCGTACTCTGTCATCTTCTGTCATTTTCATTCACTACCTGTACACTTGAGAGCACAGTCACATGATAACCTAACATCATAAATTATTTTTAAGCTAAGTTACACGAGTCTACATGGTAAAATAAAAAAAAAAAAAGGGGGGGTGGTCTTCCCCAACTATTAGGAAGCAATGTTTTGTTTGTAAAAATTTTTTGAGAGAGAGAGAGAGAGCTTGCGCGAGCAGGGGGGAGGGAGAGAGAGGGAATCCTAAGCTGACTCTGCTCTGAGCAGGGAGCCTGACTCGGGGCTAGATCCCACGACCCCAAGATTATGACCTGAGCCAAAACTAAGAGTCACACGCTCAACCGACTGAGCCACCTGGATGCTCCTAGGAAGCAGTGCCTTAACACATTTATTTATACCAGCCTCCTGAGAAGCAGAGTGATTAAAACCAGATGCCAAGTATGGATATTTACAATATCCATAATATCATAGCTAGAGTAGTCATAGGCTTAAAAAGATTTGAAAACAAGTCTCAGTAACTTTTAGGTGCGAAACAGTGGATCTTAAATCCTACTGTGCCAGAACCTTATCCTTTGTAATACTCTTTGATTTCTTTGTGGGTAACAGCCAGTTTTATTACCTGCCCTGATTCTTCTCCTGAACTCCAATGCCACATTTCCAAATGCAAGATAGGTGCTGTGCAGAAAACAGTTAACACAGCTAACAGTTTCCTATCCTTAGAAAAGCCAGCTTGCAAGGTTGGCCGCTGTCCTGCATCTGGGGACTTGGACTTCAGAAGGGTTCCCACCATTCCTAGAACTGCTGAGGGGGTCTGCTATGCCTAAACTGTTTGAAAAACATGTGACTTATGTTAAACACCTGCTTTCCTTCTGCAAACCTGGAATTTTGGTACCTGCTAGGCAGAGGGTGACTTTGTGCCGGTTCCCCCAAAAAGAACCCTGAGAACTGAGTCTCTAATGAGCTTCCCTGACAACACTTCACATGTGCTGTTACAATTAGCTGCTGCAGGACTTAATCAAGCTGAGTATGTAAATCCACTAGGAGAGGACTCTTGAAAGCTGTTTTCCTCTGGTCTCTGCCAGATGTGCCTTTTCCTTTTGCAAATGTTGCTTTGTATCTTTCCATTGTAATAAATCATAGCTGCGAGTACAATTTTATGCTAGGTCCTGTGAGTTTTCCCAGGAAATCACTGAACTTGGACTATTCTTGGGGATTCTCAACACAGGTACTTACCAAGATGTCCTCCTTACTTCAAAATCAGAAGAGCCAATCCTCCATATCAAATCTGCCCTTCCTCCCACTTCCCTAGTCCTGTTATTAGCATTTTACTAATACCACCTGTGGGCTCCCGACTGCAAACAGCAACCTTTGCCTTTTTCTTAAATCCTGCTCTTTATACTGCCATAATTCTCCTAAATCCGTCTCTTCATTGTCACTTCCACCACCCAACAACATACGCCCTCTCTGGGCTAGAGACGCCCTCTCTGGGCTAGAGGAACAGCCACACTAATTGCCTTTCCTTCGGACATCACTCCTTCTAATATTCTCTGTAGTTTGATAAATCTTACCAGCTCTCAGATCTAATCTTGTTCCATATCCTCCTGAAAAATCCCCACATCGACCAAATTAAGTCTCTCCTAATTTTTCTGTTAACGTTGCAAAGTACACCCTATACGGTATTTTCTGTACAGCTACTATTACAACCTATAAACTTAGGCTACAGCAAAAATGAGTTGATTCTTGCTCTCTAGACAAGTCCAGCCCCTTTGTGCATTTTCTCCTAAAATGCCATTCACCTCTATCTTAAATGATTCATTCTCTAACATCCATTTGAAATGTAAACTTCTTCACAGGGAATTTCCCTATTCCCTACTCATAAACGTCCTCTCCCCACTCAGAGATCACTTACCACATTATTCTTGCCATTTTCACAGCACTTCCCACGTTCTCACCTTCCCATCTAGACTATAAAGATTCTTCCTATACTCCCCTGGATTTAGCCCATAACATTTGGTGACAAACTGACAATCCTCCCAAAGTAATCAAGGATGACTGGAAAAGAAATGTAACTTAGCCATTAAAAAGTTGTAAGACTTCAGACTACCAAACACAAACTATTAAAATCAATAGTGCATTATCACTAAACAAACCTAAACTAAGATATAAGAACAGAAAACCAGTTTACACTCTAATTACCTTCCAGTCGGATGGATCTTCATTAATCAAAGAACCAGTATATGAAATTAAACATCACTTCAAACATAACCAAACAATTTGTAGGGCCTCCTGCCATTGGCAGTAGATTGAAACACCAAATCTAAACCTGAATCTCTTATTCTTCAAAGATCTACAAACTGCCAACCATGTTAAGCGCAAACCTAAAAATGTTTAGCACAAATCACTCAGAAAACAGACAAGAGAATCACCATCTAAATTTCCCCACAACCCTCCCCCCTCAAGAAGGGGGTGCAACAGAAAAAAACATACAAAGTGGGAACAAATTTTGCTACAGGGCAAAAAAAAAGTCTTTAGCCCAGATGAACAGAACAAGGCCGACGTTAGTCTCTTTCGCCCCCGGCACAAATCAGGGCTACGTGATTCCCGGCGGCAAACTCTACGGAGATGTGGGCCACAAGCCTGCCCAACCCGGGTAGCTCCCTGGGCTCCTATTGGGGTCCGCTCGGGCCCCTGCTACGTTCGCCCCGGGGAAGCTGAAGCCACTGACCGACTTGACAGCCGCTTCCTGCTCGTCCACTGCCAGGGCCCACGAGTCGGTGGCCATGATCCGGCGGGAAAGGAGGCCGACTCGCGAAAAAATTCACCGCACGCGCGCCAACACCTGCCCTGAGTCCCCGGCCTGCGCGAGAACCTCCCCCACACGGACCGGAAGCGGCAGTGCCGAAAGTGACGTAAGTTCCCGCCCTGCTCAAGGCGTCACTATTCCGCGCCGCGACGCGCCGGGCATGCGCTGCGGTGTCGCCTTTTCTGGTCGTACGCCGCCGACGCGAGTCTACCTCAGACTTCCCCGGGAGCACTCTCTTCGCGCCTTGAAGTCCCCAAGCTCTGCTAAGTCAAACTCTTAGTCCTCACTTTATTGCCTTACTTCACACTGAAGTAACCCATGTTTTATTTTAAGCTTGTCACGTGTCTCTGTGAATTCTAAAGACTTAAGGTAAGTCCCGTGAGAATGCTGTAGATGGCCGGTTTCTGCTGTTAAGAACGCGGTGACATGTAAGACAACAAAAATCAAAACGAAACCAAGAGCCGTTAGACCCCCATAATTCCACCACTCCGAATAATACACACAGCAGCGTTATATTTTTCTTCTGGGTCCTTCCAATCTTCATCCATATGCATCAAAGCACGGGTGTTTTTACATAGACCTAAACAACGTACACATACGATTTTAAATTTGACCTTTTTATTATATGGCTAAGTATTTTTTCATGTTATAATTATCGATTTCATGGCATTATAATACATCAAAGCCATATCACATAAATTACCTAACTCCCCTACCTCTGTCACCTTGAGGATATAGGTTGTTTCCAACGTTTGTGTTTTTTTTTTAAGATTTTATTTATTCATCTGAAACACAGAGATAGAGAGAGAGGAGAGAGTCTGAGCAGGGAGAGAGGCAGAGGGAGAAGGAGAAGCAGGCCCTGCGCTGAGCCAGGAGCCCGATGTGGGGCTGGAGCCCACGACCCTGGGATCATGACCTGAGCCGAAGGCAGACACTTAACCATCTGAGCCACCCAGGCGCCTGTTTCCAACGTTTTATCATTAATATTCAGTGAGCATCTCCATACCATCAAAAATCACCTTGTTTGCTTTCGGTTTGCTTTCTATCTCTCGTATCCCACCCCAGAATATGAACTCCTCAAGCAAGAGCAAAAATTTTCTCTCTTAGTCACAGCGAATTTGTGAACCTAGAAAAATTCATGACACATAGTAGCCTCTCGATAAATATTTTTTAATGTGTGGATGAATAGATTTAATAGAGATTTTAGTTTAAAATGTATTACTTTAGGACATTTTTAATTGCAACATTTATGTCAAAATGTATGAATGACTTGAACACTTTGCAAAAGAGGATAACGTGGTTAATAAGCACATGAAAAAGAGCTGGAAATCACTGGTTATTAAGGAAATGCAAATCAAAGCCACAATGTGATACCACTGCACACTGCTAGAATGACTAAAATTAAAAATTAACCTACCATATGTTGGTAAGAATGTGGAATGTTAAAAAATTATTCAGCGACATGGTAGAGATGTTAAGGCACACAGGATAGGTATAGGGGCCACTACAATGGGATTTTTCAGGGAGGGTGAGACACGGCATGAATGAGAGGGAATTTATAGCCCAGGCGCAGGGTGGTGGTGGTGAGGAGTGGTCAGTGGATGGAAAATTACTAAGAGGAAGCATAAAGGTGTAGGGGAATTCTGGTTAAGCTAACCTAACAGGATTCTTGCTAATGAAGGGTAAGACATCAGACATCACCTGGGGGATGGTGCAAAGATGAAGAACCTGTCAGATATTGAGGGTGACCAGATACCAAGTGTGTGGGGGGGTGGTTCTTGCTAAAATTGGATTTTAGGAACTGCACAGATAGGCTTAGTAGAAGGTTCAAGAACCTGACTAAAGTTTGGTCAAGTAAGGAACCTTTGTCAGGAGCAACTGGAACTCCCATAAGCTTATGCAGAGAATGTAAAATGGCACAGTGGTTTTGTATGTTTGGCAGTTTCTCACGAAGTTAAACCTACACCTACTCTGTGACCCAGCAAATCTACTCCTAGTTACTATCCAAGAGAAGTGAAACATACATCCACAGAAAGACTTGTACACAAATGTTTATAGCAAACTTCGTCAAAATAGCCCGACTAGAAACCCAAATGTCCATCAACAGGAGAATGGATAAACACATTATGGTATGTTTATTAATTGAATTACTACTCAGCAATAAAAAGGAATAAACTACTCATGATGAAGTAGGTGAATCTTAGAGACGTTGTATTGAAGGAAAGATGTCAGACATAAGATGCAATACTGTAGGATCCATGTATATGCAAGTCAAAAATAGGAAAAGGGAAATCTCTAGTGAGAACAATCATCTGGGGGCAATGCATCTGGATGAGGGAAGGTTGAGCAGGACACAAGGGAACTTCCTGGGTGATAGAAATATCTTTTTTTTTTTTTTAAGATTTTATTTATTCTGGGACGCCTGGGTGGCTCAGTTGGTTAAGCGTCTGACTTCGGTTCGGGTCATGATCCCGGGGTCCTGGGATCGAGCCCCGCATTGGGCTCCCTGCTCGGTGGGGAGCCTGCTTCTCCCTCCCCCTCTGCCTGCCGCTCCGCCTACTTGTGCTTTCTCTCTCTCTGTCAAATGAATAAATAAAATTTATTCATTTGACAGAGCACAAGCAGGGGGAGCGGCAGAGGGAGAGGGAGAAGCAGGCTCCCCACCGAGCAGGGAGCCCAATGCGGGGCTCGATCCCAGGACCCCGGGATCATGACCCGAACCGAAGTCAGACGCTTAACCAACTGAGCCACCCAGGTGCCCCTAAATTTTATTTTTAAGTAATCTCTACACCCAACATGGGGCTGGAACTCAAAACCCTGATATCAGGAGTCATATGCTCCATCGACTGAGCCAGTCAGGCATTCCAAAATGTTCTATATCTTGATTGGGGTCTTGGTTACGTAGATATATAAATTTGTTAAAACTCGTGAAACTGGGGGCACTTGGGTGACTCAGTTGATTCCAGCCTGTCGTTGGGCTCCCCACTGAGTGGGGAGTCTACTTCTCCCTCTCCCTCTCCCCCTTCTGCCCCGCTTGTGCTCTCTCGGTCTCTCAAGTAAGTAAAATCTTTAAACAAACTAGTGGAACCGTATATTTAAAAAGCCATTTTAATGTATATAAATTATACTTCCCAATAATATTGATTTAAAAAGCAAAAAAAGGAATGAAGTAGTGATAAATATAGCAACAGAAATGAGAGCTTTGCCGTCTTATAGACATTATGTTGAGCAAAAGAATCAGAAACAGAGTGCATAACATGTTTCCGCTTATGTAAGTTCAGAATAGGTATGTAGGGGCACCTGGGTGGCTCAGTCGTCAAGTGTCTGCTTTCACCTCAGGTCACGATCCCAGGGTCTTGGGTTCGAGCCCCACATCGGGCTCCCTGCTCTGCGGGAAGTCTGCTTCTCCCTCTCCCACTCCCCCTGCTTGTGTTTCCTCTCTCACTTGTCTCTGTCAAATAAATAAATAAAAATCTTTAAAAAAGAAAAATAGGTATGTATATCTAATCTCTAGTGATAGAAATCAGAACAGTGGTTGCTGGGGAATGGGCTGGGGTGAGTAGGACTGGTTGAAAGGACAAAAGAGAACTTTCAGGGGTGATGAAAATATTCTGTATCTTTTTTATTTTTTTTAAATGTTCTGTATCTTAATTGGAGTGTTGGTTACAAAGCAGTGCAATGAAAAAAACATAAGTTTTTAAAAATACAAGTAATAACAACTTGTACCGTAAAAAGTGTTTGTGAGGGGTTTAGAATGTTTTCTCAGCTCTTAATCACTCATTGAAATAGGCATGCACAGAAGTATGCCCTATGCTACAGAAGTAAGAATGCCAAATGCCATATTGTCTTCCCAAGTAACTAGTTTAATTTCCAGCATCCTTAGCACCAATGAGTTGGGAAACTACATTATTTATGAGGAGCCAGCACCATGGTCTAACTCTGTGTGGGACAGCAACGCTGGGGGAGACTGCTAATTGGTTTTCTGAGGAATGTTTCTTCTGTATTGTAACAATGCTTAAAAAACCAACAACTAGATTTTGAGGCAGCTCTCCCTCCCAGTCTTTTTTTTTTTTTTTTTAAGATTTTATTTATTTATTTGACAGAGAGAGAGAGATAGAGCAGGAACACAAGCAGGGGGAGTGGGAGAGGGAGAAGCAGGCTTCCCGCTGAGCAGGGAGCCTGATGCGGGGCTCAATCCCAGGACCCTGGGATCATGACCTGAGTCGAAGGCAGACGCTTAACGGCTGAGCCACCCAGGCGTCCCACTCCCAGTCTTTTTTATCTCAGATATCTATGCAGCAAACTCTCATGAAAGGCAAAAAAGAAAAAAGAAAAAGAAAAGCAAAAGCAACACCAACAGACTCAGTTTTAAATTCTTTGGGGGCAGAGAATTTTGCTTAGAGCAAAATTGAAGTCTAGGTGTCCACTGTCCTCTTTTGATTGCTGTTTTTTTTCTTAAGATTTTATTTTTTTGACAGCACAAGCAGGTAGAGCGGCAGGCAGAGGGAGAGGGAGAAGTAGGGTCCTTGCTGAGCAGAGAGCCCCACACAGGGCTCCATCCTAGGACCCTAGGATCCTGAGCTGAGCTGAAGGCAGATGCTTAACCAACTGAGCCACCCAGGTGCCCCTGATTGCTGTTTTATTACAAAGTCAACTGCTCTATCACTGAGAGGGTGATACCTGCATTATTTCCACTTAGACACAACTCCTCAAGTTAAATGTGGTCTCTAGGGGAATTGAGGGTAGGACTTTTGCTTGCATTGGATTTGTAGAGTGTTTACTGAAATTTCTTTTTAGTTCACCACCTATACCTATTGGAAGGCTAGTGGGCATTTCCTTAGTCCAGGTGAGTGCTCTCAGGGAAGTCTAGGCTGAAGCTCCAGCTGGGACAATGAAACCAGCCAACCTGTTTTAGAGCAGCTCTGGGCAATAGGAACTCTTTGCCAATGCTATTACTTCCCTGTCAGTTAGCATTTATATTCCAGAAGGAGGGCATCCAGCCAGAAGCCACTGAGAATCCCACTCTTCTGCAGACCAGAGACTTGACAGGAAGGGCAAATTCTCCTGAAGCTGCAGACTAGAGTCTCCTACCTTGAGTCTGATTCAGCTAGACTGATGCGTTAACATTTTTTAAGGCATCCAACACAATTTACTTGAATTACCTTATTTAATTCTCATAACATTACTACTGTCTCCATTTTACAAATAAGGAAATTGAGGTTCAGAGAAGTTAACTTTTCCAAGGTATCATATGTCCTAATAAGTGGCAAATCTAGGATTTGAATTCAGGGCAACCCAATTTCAGAAAGCAGTGGGCAAGAAAACCAGAAACTAAGGGCAGAGTGAGGGGCCAGCATTCCTGGGACCCCATCCTGGGGTACTTTTTAACTGACCCTTTGGGCCTAGGTGAGCTTGGAACTGCATCTTCTGTGGAATTGCCCAATCACGATTTTTTCAGCTTCATCACTCAGCTGGGAATCCTGTGGGGAGAGACCTTACCTGTTTTATTCACATTTGGTTCCCCAGCATCTTGCCCAGAGCAGGGACACAGTAAACAGTTGTGGAATTAGGTAGTGAAAGAATCAGTGAATGAACTGGTGATCAACAAATAACCATCTCTCGGGCGCCTGGGTGGCTCAGATGGTTAAGCGTCTGCCTTCGGCTCGGGTCATGATCCCAGGGTCCTGGGATCGAGTCCCGCGTCGGGCTCCCTGCTCCTTGGGAGCCTGCTTCTCCCTCTGCCATTCTCTCTCTCTCTCTCTCTCTCTCTCTGTCTCTCATGAATAAATAAATAAAATTAAAAAAAAAAAACAAATAACCATCTCTCATGGACACACCTGCCTCTGTGGTGTCATTTCTTCTGAGCAGATGGGTACAGGGACTTGCACCGCTTGTGCCTCTGGTGGGGGTGGGCCTGATAGGATGGTGGCTCTGCTGTGGGAACCACTTTTCCCTAATGATGCCTCTATGTACAGGAAGCAATGGGAGGGGAATAGGAAGAGGGATGCTGTAAGGATTCAGAAAATAACAGGAATAATGGCCCGAGCCAGACTAAGTTTGTATTTGTCCCACAAAGGTGTAATACTAATTTAAAATAATAACAAAAAAAATTGTATGAAAAAGTGATTGGGGATACTTTTAAAAGAAAATATGTAAAATGTATTCCATGTTTTCATTCATTAACACATTAGCAAAGCAGATTTCTCTGTAAAACACATCCTGCTGACAGGAATTCAGTGATGATTGAGTAAAACTACTTCCTGCCATTACTGTACTTAAGTACGAGGGACACAGACACCAAACAAGCAGTCTTAAACCTAGGCATATTTGTGTATGAAGCAGATACAGCCTAGTGGTTAAGAACGTGACCCTGGAGCCAGACTGCCCAGGCATGAGGCCTGGCTTGCTCCTTCCTGGCTATATGTTGTAGGGCAAATTTCTTAACCTGTCTGTGCCTGTTCCTCATCTGTAAAATAGGAATCATAACATATTTGTTATGAAGAGTTAATTAAGTTAATCCATATAGACCTTTAGAAGGTTACCTGACACAATGTTAGTAAAGCAAGTACAAGGCATGATGGGAGATTATGACAGGGAAGTAAGGCATGCCTTCATGAAGAAATGATTTTTACCACTGAAATGGGAAGGACCAGGAAGAGAAGAAGGGGAAGGATTGGGAGAGCAGTTCCAAGGAGAAGTGTAACCATGGCAGTGGATGCAACTGGTCACAGGTTGTTAGGGGGCAACTTGGGGAGGGGTGAGTTCTCCCTCCAGGCTCCTCTCCCCATGCGGGGTATCCCAGTCTCGTGTGCTCTGTTGGGGATAGAGGGACTTCCAAGAGATGAGGACTGAGCTCCCCAGGGTGGAGCAGAGGGAGTATCCTCTGAGCTTCTTCCACACTGCTCCCTGGCTGCCTGCAGCACTGGAGGGCTCTCATTTTTAGTTACCTTCTTTTCCCCCACACTCATCTTAGCCACAGTCCTGGAGGTGAAAACCCCTTCACCTCACCCTTAAGTCCTTGCATTATCTTTGAATTTTTGTTTCGACTTCAAAGTGGGGTGGGGGAGGAAATACGGTTTCAAGAAATTGGGGAGGGAAATGCACAGGACCACCAACTTCTGAGACATAGCCCAGCACAAGGGCAAATTTCATTGATAGTGGGGGAGCAGAGTACGAGGGAGAAAGTAAAGCAAGTGAGGCACCTGATCTAGAGAGCCTAGTTTGTACATACCATATTATGCAGTTGGGGCTTATCATTTCTTTAAGATTTTATTTATTTGTCAGAGAGTGAGAGTGAGAGCACACAAGCAGGAGGGGTGGCAGGCAGAGGGAGGAGCAGGTTCCCCGATGAGCAAGGAGCCTGATGTGGGACTCAATCCCAGGACCCTGGGATCATGACCTGAGCTGAAGGCAGATGCCCAACTGACTGAGCTACCCAGGCATCCTTTTTTTTTTTTCCAAAGATTTAATTTATTAGAGAGTGAGCACGAGTTGGGGGAGAAGCAGGGGGAGAGGAAGAAGCAGACTCCCCACCAAGCAGGTAGTCTGACAGAGGGCTCTCTCCTGGAACCCTGGGATCATGATTTCAGCCAAAGGCAGATGCTTAACGGACTGAGTCACCCAGGTGCCTCTGGGCTTATCTTAAGAAAAATGGAAAGTGTGTATGGGGGCAGGGGATGGTTTTTGTTTTGTTTTTGTTTTTTTAAAGGATTTTATTTATTTATTTGACAGAGATAGCGAGAGCAGGAACAAGCAGGGGGAGTGGGAGAAGGAGAAGCAGGCTTCCCACTGAGCAGGGAGCCCGATGTGGGGCTCGTCCTGGGATCATGACCTGAGCCGAAGGCAGACACTTAACGACTGAGCCACCCAGGCGCCCCGATGGTTTTAACCTGGAGGGTGAGATCATCAGACTCGAATGTTAGAAAGACCACACTGGCTCCAAATGAACTGGAGGAAAACCTGACTGGAGGCAGGAGCAACTGCTAGGAAGCTAATATAGTAGACGGATGACAATGGTGATCTAGACCAGGGTGAATTCAAAAACGTCAGACTGAACCATATGAAAGTGCCACTTCTGTAGGTCAACAACTGTCAGTCCCATTTGGTTCAACCCAATAGAAGGTGGTGGATTAAAAATAGCCACAGATACTTCAAGCTCCTCCCATGAGAAGATATTTCCCTACCATCTCTACACTGGCCTTGTCATTTTCTTTGACTAAAAGAATGTGACAGAGGGGCGCCTGGGTGGCTCAGTTGGTTAAGCGACTGCCTTCAGCTCAGGTCATGATCCTGGAGTCCCGGGATCGAGTCCCGCATCGGGCTCCCTGCTCAGCAGGGAGTCTGCTTCTCCCTCTGACCCTCTTTCCTCCCATGCTCTCTAGCTCTCATTCTCTCTCTCTCAAATAAACAAATAAAATCTTTAAAAAAAAAAAAAGAATGTGACATAAGTGCCCTGAGGAGGGGCTCTCCGGTGACTTAGTTAAGTGTCTGCCATCAGCTCAGGTCATCCTAGGGTCCTGGGATCGAGCCCCACATTGGGCTCTCTGCTCAGCAGAGAGCCTTGCTTCTCCCTCTCCCTCTGCCTGCCACCCCCCCGCTTGTGCTGTCAAATAATCTTAAAAAAAAGTGCACTGGGGAGTTCTGAGCCAAGGCTTCAAGTGAACTTAGAACTTCTGCTCTCCCTTCCTGAAACCCAGAGACCATCTACCATGTTATGAAGATGAAAGACCATGTGGAGGGGCCCAGCTCTCTCAACTGAGCCCAGACACCAGCCAGGGGAATACAGCTACATGAGTGAGCCTGGGAGAGACCAGCAGAGCCACCCAGACTAAGTTCTTTTGAGCCATTGTTTTGGGGGTTATGTGTTACACAGCAACGGATAATAGATACAAAAGGACTTGGCAATTATTGGTTGGGGGGCAGGAAATTCCTGATGAATCCAGATTTCTGGCTTAAGCAATAGACAATTGTGGTGCCATTTTGTGAGAGAAAAGTTAGAGGAAGGGTCAAGAGCAGAACATGAGTTTTTTGGAGTGATGGTATTTGGTGGTAGTACAAGATGATGGGTTCAATTTTGGATATGTTGAGTACAGGATTCCTTGAAGACATCCCAAGTGCAAGTGTCAAAGTGGGCAGCTTCTACAACCGTGTAGCTCAAAAACTGGGTCTTGGTATAGATTTTGGAGTTGCCAGCAGAAAGCAAGCCAGAGGAATGAACAAGATTGCCCACAGTAGAGAAAGAGGAAGAAATGCCTTAAAACAAGAGCTATGAGGAGCACTCACATTTAAGAGGTAAATAAAAAAGCCTACCAAGGAGACAAGAGAAGGGGCCAGAGTGAAGCAAGACCAGTGAGTGTGGTGTGTCACGTTAGTCACCAGAAGAGTGGTTAGAGGAAGGGACTGTTACAGTGCTAAATGCTGTTGAGGAGTCAAATATAATTCAGAAGTGTTTTTTAGGGGCTCCTGGATGGCTCAGTTGGTTGAGTGTCTGGTTTCAGCTCAGGTCGTGACCTCAGGGTCATGAGATCAAGCCCTGTGTTGGGCTTTGCACTCAATGGAGAGCCTGCTTCTCTTGCCCTCTTCCTCTTCCCCTCCCCCTACTCCTTGAGTATAGTTTCAGTTTTGCAAGTTCCAAAAGAATATGGAGATGGATAGTGGTGGTGGTGGCTTTACAACATTATGAATGTATTCAATACACTGTATACCTAAAAATGGTTAAGATGGTAAATTTTGTGTATATTTTACTGCTACTACTACCACACACACACACACACACACACACACACACACACAGAGAAATTGAGGGGAGGGGGAACCAGCTAGTGGGGTGGGAGAGATTGAATATATGAGCGGGAATAGATGGAGCAAGTCCTTAAACAGCCACAGGAGAGGGAATTTGGTGCACTGGTAGAGAAATTTAAACAATAGGGACTTCTTGCATTGTAATAGGAGGGAGAGGGAAGGATAGGTGTGCTTGGGGAAAGGTCTGGTGGCAGAAAGCTGAGGAAGTTTCCTTGTGTTGATTGTTTACTCCAAGTATGGAGATAATGGAGTTGGAAGGTGGAGGTGAGTGGAAGTCTTAAAATGGTCACTGGACAGAGTGGAAGAGTTAACCTGAAAGGACTAATGAGGGGCACCTGGGTGGCTTCGTTGGTTAAGCATATGACTCTTGGTGTCAGATCAGGTTTTGATCTCAAGGTTGTGAGTTCAAGCCCTGCGTTGGGCTCCACGCTGGGCTGGAGCCTACTTAAAAAAAGGACTAATGAACCAGGAGGCTAGAGATACTCAACTGTTTCTGAGGTTGTCCCCTCCATGGGTGTTAAAGACGAAATCAGATGAACAGAACAGTATTTGTCCCTCTAGCATAACCTTACTTTAGAAACTAAAACAGTGCCAAAACACTGGGACCTATTTTTGTTAAACCTGGATTCAATTGGCATTGGTTTATCAGGACATTTCTTGTGTAAATTTAGAGGCTCTTGGTGTCTGAGAGGAACACAGACCAGAGGAGAACACACCTACCACACTTGACCACACACCTGACCAGAGGTGACTCTTGTTCTTTCAAGTCTAAGCATGGGGATGTGTGCTCTCAGGGACAAGCTAACCTGAGACTACTTGGCTTTGCTCCAGTTGGAGAATTCCAAGGATGGTGGAAGCATGTGGATAAAGATAGAACAGTACAGTTCTATCTTTATGTGTACTGGTACTTCCAGGAGAGTTCCATTTAAATACCGCCCCCCACCCCACCTTCTTAAGGGAGCTGACAGTAGCCCTGGGCTATAGATCTGCATGAACAAAAGATCTGCCATCCTGCCTGAGAGAGATGGCTAAAGTGGAAAAGAGAATGATCTCACCTGAGCAGCTGATACCCAAACAGTCACCAATCTCAGACCACATCTAATATTTTCCTCCACCTACTCCTATCACCTGTCTTACAATTAGAACTACTATGGAGAAACCCCTTGCTCCGATGAATACTCACACCAGAATGGTTTCTAAGCCGAGGCAGAAGCATCTAGCAATGGGCTGGAGGATGAGAGGGCATAGGTATTGAGTGTGACAAATACCCTCCAAGCAGATCTCCACTTGGTCTGACTTCCAACAAAGTGTTTGAAGCTATTCTGGGAAAGCCCTGTCCCAGATTCAGGATTGGGAAAGCAAGGTACTGGAGTCTCCTAGCATAAGCCCCTCTGGTTCCCTTACCTTCATTGTGTCATTTTTGGAAGATGCTGCACTCTGATTCAATCAACAGAATAAAGAACAATAATTCTCAAACAGAAAAAGCCAAGTCAGGTAAAACTGCAGAGTTCCTAAGAATGTGACATCTGTGTCTAGGACCAAGAGAAACCTGAAGACCCCTGAAATCTACAAGATGTTGAAGAGGGGCCAAGTCCCTGCTTGCAGAGGTGACAGGCCTGAAATCATACATGCTATATGAGACTCACCCTGATGCATCTGTTCTTTCCAAACCTTCCCTTTGGGTTTCTCCCCAGAATTTTATACAGTGGGTCTTTTCGAGCCACAAATCCTTTTTGGAATAACAAGTAGGTATAAAAGCCCATCATTTTTGCTGATATCCCTCCAGTTCACTTCTTTTGTGCTTTCAGTACAACCAATGGCACCTTGGCACTTGCTTTGTGATGGGACTGATGCGATCATCCTCAGACTGTTTTCTCAGATGCCTGCCTTTTCCAGCTCCAATATATCCTACATAACTCTGCTAGACTACCCCCCCCACAAAAACGCCCACCAATTTCATCACTTCCTTTCTGTGATTTAACAATCTGTGACTGTTCACTAATAAATCCAAACATTGTTCAATCAGGTTTTCGTTTTGTACCTCATGAGACTTTTCTCTGTCCACATGGAGAAGCTGCTCTCCTCACTGCCCTTCTGGGATTTATCCTGGAGAAGTAAATTTAGTTCCACTGCCTGTGGCACTCTTCTTGTCACTTTTGTCTCAGAAGCAAACTCCACTCCTCCATGAAATCTCTAGCCTAAGAAATCCTTACCTTCTGAATACCAGTGGCACTGAATAAAAACTGCCTTCATGTTAAATAAACAAGATGAAACAAAGGGAGAAGACCTGCTTTCAAGGCCTCTTTGTATTTCTTTCCTAGGACTAGAAAAATAGAACATGAGGACTTTGTTTTTACTGGCATCTACCTTCTTTCTAATTAGGTAACCAGTATTCTCCAGGATTATACCAGCAGGAAAAAAGGAACGTGAGAAGCCCTGTGGCAACTGAGGAGGGCCCTTGGCCTATAGAGACATCACAACTGTTCATGCTGGAGCAGTGTCAACTCTGAAATGGAATAGTAGTATCAGGTGATAACTAACCTGTGGAATCATAAATGTCTCCGCTTAGGCATGATCACTAATACTGGCAACCCAAAACATACTGGTTTTTTATACTCATTAATGGTGTCCTGGTAACATGCACACTTCATAATTAGATTCAGTTAACATCAATAACAAATACATCAACAGTTGACTACTTATGCACACAGCCATTCAATGACACTCCAAAAAAACCCAATAAAATCCACTGTTTATGGATAATGAACATATCTAGAATCTTCCACTGGACCAAAAATCTCCTTTTCCAAGTGAGTTTCTCTGTTTTAGGACAGTTTATCATTCCATACATGGGAACTTACTAAAAAAGAGTAAAAAAAACTTGGGACTGAAGCTTATCAAGGGCTCAGTACATTTCAGTACACTGATGTCTCAAGACAACACACAGTCACAGAGGCTGTGGACCACTGAGCCCTGGGAGCCAAGCTCTGACAGGGATGAATATGGATTGTGAAGAAATATGGACTGCAGTGATACTGGGGTGACATTGCAGAGCCATCCATAACAGTGAGTCTTACCTTATTAAAAGACATTCCTTTGGGAGTCTCTCCCCAGGAGAATGCATTTAAACTCAAAATATGGCATACACTTCATAGACTCCATGAAACCCATCTAGTGAATTCTTAGAGGAGTCCAAGCCCCCAAATTCAGAACTGTTGATCTAGATTTCTGCCAGATACCTATTTACTTCTACTACTGAAAAGTCTGAAGCCTATCCCTTCCCATTTTCCTGCTTAGATTTAGGGCTATGCAGTAGACAGATTATAAATGTTGTGAGAAGTGAGGAATGTAGGTCAGCCTGCAGTCTTGTGAGGAGTCAGTACTCCTTTTTAGTTATTGCCTTTGTTTTAGTTATTTCAGGGTTGGTCCACAGCACTGCAGAAGATGGGAAACAAAAATTTCTTCTCTTTTTACAAGATTCCCAAGGTGGGTCAGAGTTGGCCAGAAGCAGAGAAGACTCTATAGTCAAATGCCTGCTGGGGAAATGCGGCAGGATTGGCAGTCTGTTGGTCTCTCTGCAGTATCTGTAATGTCAGATTTAGGAAACCACCTGGAGGCTGGCATTGGCCCCTTTCCTTCCCAGGAAACAGATCTGGCCCTAAAACATGGAAACATTTATAAGGATAGTCTGGGATTGGAATAGTTCTCATCACAGAAAATCCCTCTTCCAGGGCTGGGCCTAGACAAAGTAGCCATTCTGTACCAAGGTCAAAGAGCTGGAGAGGACTCCTTGTGACTGGGGTTTCAGTTTCATCTCATCCTTGCTCTGTAATTCCGTGGGTACCATCAGCCTTGGCCAGGTATGAGGAATTGTCCGTTACTAATATTTGCTCTGACTATTCTGCACAAAGATGCCCAGTAAGGAGGGAGCCAAGTCCTTGGCAGTTACTCCTGCAGTGCACAGGTGAATGGCCATAGTCCTTCTAGTCCCTTATTGCACTCTGTATTCCAAGAACTGTGAACACAGACGTTCGGAATCACTTTACAACCAAGACACCAGATATCTGAAATCATACCCCAGCTCTGACAAATCTTGCCTTCTGGGATCTGGAGACAAAGTAAGTTATTTGTGACTACTGCTGATCACTTCTGGAGCTGCCTTGAGGCTGGCCATGAGTGACCTGAAGCCACAATTTTCACTGAAGATCCAAACCTTAGATCACCTTTTATTTGCCTGGGGCTCTAAGGGGTCAAGGTAACATTAGGGATTATAAAAAAGATGCTGCAAGTGCCTGTGAGCCCAGGTTGTGCGGCAAGCTAGGGGGCCACCACAAACACTCCACAATGATTTGTCCACAGGCCTTGCTCAAGCACAGGCAAGGGACCTACCAGTAATCAGATATGCACCATACACAGGTTGCACCTGTTGATGAGAACCAGGAGGTTGTGGTCCTGCAACACAAATCTGCATACACCATAAGTCCCAGGGTGGCATTTTGGTCCATGCTTAGCAAATCCCTTCTTGCTGTGGGCATCAGGACAGAGGGAGCTGACAATACTCAGATGAGCTGTCCCACCCCAAATCCAAAGCACCAGCTCAGAGGCCTCATGCCATACTCCAAACATGATGGCTGGCTTATACACCTATCCTACTTGGGGCCTCTGTGTCCCTCTTCACCTCTGTCTGGTAGCTGTCCTGAACACTCCTGTCCAGGAGGTGCTGCCACAGGAATCTTGAGCAAGTGATTAGCGACAACATCAGGATGGGGAAGAAGCTGGCCAAAAAACGGAATTTCCAAAAGGTAAATTTCTGTGTATTCACGCCTAATCCTTAGAAGTTGTGTAAACAATTTTTTTCTACCTTCCCCCATCAGTTGCACAATTTTTGTCTAGTCCAAACGTAATTTAAAATGAGGTAGGTAGTTTCTCTCTCCTCTGCCTTTGTCTTTGTGGTGACTGTCGAGGCCTGTGCCGTGAAAGCACCGGTCTCCCGTGCAGGCGGAGTGCCGGGGTGGGCACTGGCGACTGGTGGAGCGTCTCAGTTGGCGATCTTCTCAATCTCGTCCAAATCATCCGTGTCCAATCTTTCTATTTTCTTATCTGGGGAGAAAAACGAGAATTCAGAGAGAAATCAACGCGGGGCTCCCATGGAGACACACCCCTAGGGAAGGGAGAGCACGGCAGGGAGAGGGGAAACACACACGGTTCTGCCCAGCCTAGGAACGGGGCCATGCCTCTGGCCACAGCCATCTTTCCCTTGACCCCAAAGACTCCCAGTGCCTGCGCGAGGGACAGAGCCCTAGGCCCTTCAGCCTGGCCAGGGGGGCACTATCATTCGAGTCCCTGGCCCTGAAAACTCGCCAGGTGTGCTCTGAGACTTCCATACTGTAGGAAAGGAGGGGACTGTTAACAGGGACACAGGCTTCTCTCAGGGCCACGGGAGAACCCCCTTTCCTCCCCTCCCTTGGACTTCCCCTGTAAGGAAAGGGCCCTGGCGGGGGCCACTCCCAAACACTCACTAAAATGCTCCTGGATTCTGTTGAGGATGTTCATGCTGTGCTTGCTGTCAACCATGTTCACTGCCAGGCCCCTCTTGCCAAAGCGGCCCGTGCGCCCGATCCGGTGCAGGTAGGTCTCGTTGTCCGGGTTCCCATCCTTGTCCACGGGGAGGTCAAAGTTGATGACGACAGAAACCTGTTCGACATCAATACCTGCATGAAAGACAGACAGGTGGAGAGGAGTCAGGACGGGAGACGAAAACCACCGCCACCCAAGTGAGGCCGACACGCACCAGCTTCAGGTGGAAGGAAGAGTCTGGGGCAGGCCGGCTGTGGGATTCGGGGATGGGGGCACACAGCGGAACCCAGAGGGAAAAAGAGAACTTGGGCAGGTGCTAACAAAATTACACCGCCAGTGAGCGAGCCTCTGCTAGACACCAGTACCTGGAGATGCAGCCAGAACCTCAGTGGGGGCCCCAGAGAGAGCAAGCACCGTCCTGAACCAGTGAGATGCTGGTGCGTGGCCTTCCAGCATCGGGGCCCCTGGCTTCTGTGACGGTTCTTATCTGCTGGGGAATCCAGTCTCTCCAGCACCAACCCCACGTGGACTCCCTCAAACCAGCAGAGTGCCCCGTACAGGACGACTTCCCTGGCGACCCGGGGCCTGGCGGACAGACGCATTCCCTGCTCACCGCGGGCACACACGTTGGTGGTCACCAGCACCTTCTCTTTGCCCTCTCGGAAGCGCTCGATCACCGCAGCCCTCTGCTCCACCATCATTTCGCCACTCAGCAGGGCCACCTGGTGGCCTTCTTTTGAGAGCTCTGCTGCCAGCCAGCTCGCTGTTTTGCGGGTCTGGAGTGAACAGAATTGTTTTAAATGCATGTTTTTAATGTTTAAAAAAAAAATCTGCAAAAAAGTGGTTTACTGCCATTAAAGTACATGAAGACCTGCTGAGTTGAGTCAGCAGGAAAGGCTTACCAATTTCACAAATAATTTTAGCCATGTCTTTTTTTTTTTGATGAATTACTTAAATCATTTTAGTGTTCAGCTAGGAAGAGTGAGGTGTGAGCCAAAGGTCTTCATTCTCAAATAGTCTATATTCATAATGTTTTATAATTATTTCATTGGATGTTATCTGGAGTATTTTCCAAGTTATCTCTAAGAAGTAGAACCAAAGAAGGTTCAATTCTTCACAGTCTTTCCCTCATAACTCATTACAATCTGAGAATACTCCCTGAGGCAGGTGGAGGCGATTCATCATTTCCTTTCTGGCCACACAGGGCACCTGGTCCTCCTCAGCACTGACGGGGAGCGGGCTGAGAGGAGGGGCAGGCACCCCCTCCAGTGCAGCTCCTCCCCCGGCAGCCCTGCCGCCTCCACTGCTACTCACATGGCAGAAGATCATGGCCTGAGCAATGGTGATGGCCCCGTAGAGGTTACACAAGGCCTGGAACTTCTCATCTCTGTTATTGCACAGGACGTAATACTGCTTGATGGTGTCCAGTGTCTCCTCCTCGCGCTTCAGTTTGATAATGTTTGGGTCTGGGACCACTTTCTGGGCAAATTTCCATACGGAGTCTTCGAAGGTGGCAGAGAAAAGCAGCATCTGGCAGTTCCTGGGCAGCATCCTGCAAGGGAAGACCCAGGCATGTGGCATGATCCCGAGTCTTTCCCTGGAAGGAAAAGAAGAAAGCCGCCCCAGCTTGCATGGTCTACATGCCCAGGAAAGTGGCAAAAGGGGGAGGAGAACAGCAGGGAGGAGGTGAGTGCAGCCATGGGGCAGGAATGGGGCTGGTGTTAGATTCCTTAAGTCTCCTTCCTCAACCCACGGTCAGTGCTGATGAGGAAACAGCCCATCGAACAAATGCTTCCGGAAGTACTAAAGTAAAGAACCTGACAGGAGCAAGAAGAGGTGTTTGAAGTAAAAGGAAAAGATGCTGCAGATCAGGAGGCTGAGAAGTTCCTTTTGGCTCAAGAGTTCCTACCTCTGGATGCGGATGCTCTGATCTTGGTGGCCCTGAGTAGCTATCATCACGTCAGCCTCATCCAGAACAAACACCTTGATCTTCTTGGGGTCGATGAACTTGAGCTTGGCGCACCAGTCCAGAACAGTCCCAGGGGTGCCAATGACAATGTGTTCACTGATCTTCTGACCTCTTTCCACTGTGGAGACAAGATGTTTTCTGTGGGTATTTCCATGGTAAAGCCAGCTTTCCTCTCTGAGAAAATCTAAAGCTATGATATATTTTAATGCAACTGTTTTGATGTTTGCATTAATATCTTAAGGAAAGGTTAAAATATCACTATAGTATTTAATAATGTTGAAAAAACATAGTAAGGATAGAAACAGTGACAAGATGAAAGCCTCTTCAGTAGTGTTCTTGTCCATTCTTTGTAGTCATCCAGTTCTCTTTCAAGGAGGATCTGTTATCTTTCTTTCTTCTCTGTCAGCATCATTCCCCCAGCCCGAGGTTGCACTTCCTCACAAGCACTCTCCAGTGCGCTCTGCCCCTCAGCTATCCTGGCATCTACATCAAACAAGCCGGTTGCCTTTACACACCCCTTGCCCAGGTCAGAAAATAGGATTCATCATGAATGGCTTTGCTTTCTCAAACACAAACTGCTTCTCTTAGGTAAAGTGCTTCCCCAGACAAGACCTGGTGGGCCATGGCACGTTCTTGACTGTGTGTGGTTTGAAACTGAGATGTGGCTCTTCATTTTGAATTAGACGGCATTTATAGATTGAATTTAAGTCCTTTAATTACAACCTTGAGCTGACATACACAAACTCCCTCTAATCAATGCCAAAATTTTGTCCAAGTGTGAATGTTGAGTTAATTCAAAGCCAATAAATGCTGCTTCTTCCTTCTGTTAAACAAACCAATTACTGTCTCCCACAACAGTTACTCAGACTCTGGCATTCTAACTTCAACCCAAACTGCAAAATTTTAAATGTATTATGATCATCTTCCACTAAGTTTTATAATCTTACTACTTTTTACAAGCAACTTCAAGTTGGTATTGGGATATTGTACGCTGAGTGGATTTCTATGAGTCATAGTTACACGTGTTAAAGATTCATAGCCAAGCTTTCAACACTTTTCAAATTACTTAAATATTGTTAATTTGTTGCAAAACAAAAGTAGGAAAGATGAATAAAGAAAAAATAATAAAAATAAGCTCCAAACAAAAAACAAGACTCTTAAATACAGAGAACAAACTTTTTTGCCAGATGGGAGGTAGGTGGCGGTTGGATGAAATATACAGGGGATCCTTTACATTTATTACACTTATTTTGATGAGAACTGAGAAAAATACAGAATTGCTGTATCATTATATAGCTGAAACTAATAAAACACTCTGTTAATTATAACTCAGTTAAAAACATTAAATGCCAGAGTTAATTGTCATGAATATTCTAGAACATTTTTGTTCTTCTAATGACATTAAAAAGAAATTAGGCAATTACACAAATCCAGAATGTGCAGTATTTTATGAGCAACTGGTCTGGCCTGTTCAAAAAGTCAGAGGTAGTGGGGGGAGGAGGAGGTGGAGGGACTATTCTAGATTTAAAGAAATGTAAGATACACAACACCAAATGCAGTGCATACACACCAATTTGATCTTGGTTCAAAAACAAAACCGCCATAAAGACAATGGGACTTTTAGGATTATTGGGGAAAAATAAAAATGGACTAGATACTAGTTCTTAGAGAATCTGCTAATTTTCTTGGTTGTGATAAGGGTTTTGTGGGTATGCTTAAGAACGTCCTTATTATGAGATGCATGCTAAAGTATTTATTTAAAAAAATTTTTTTTAAAGATTTCTTTAAGGGACACCTTGGTGGCTCAGTGGGTTAAACATCTGCTCTCAGCTCAGGTCATGATCCCAGGGTCCTGGAATCGAGTCCCACATTGGGCTCCTTGCTCAGCACGGAGCCTGTTTCTTCCTATCCCTGCTGCTCCCCCTGCTTGTGCTCTCCCTCTGACAAATAAATGAATGAATGGAATCTTCAAAAAGAAAAAAAAAGATTTTTTAAGTAGGCTCCACTCCCATTGTGGAGCACCATGTGGGGCTTGAACTCACAACCATGAAATCAAGACCTGAGCTGAAATCAAGAGTCAGCTGCTTAACCGACTGGTAGCCATCCAGGTGCCCCAAGATTTTATTTCCAAGTAACCTCTACACCCAATGTGGGGCTCAAACTCACAACTCTGAAATCAAGAGTCACATGCTCTCCTGACTGAGCCAGCCATGTGCCTCCATTCTAAAGTATTTAGGAGTAAAGATCCACAGCGTCTGCAGTTTACTTTCAAATGGTTCCCCCAAAACATACACACACATATAGAGTAAATTTGGCAAAATGTTAAATTTTCGAATCTAGGTGAATTGTTCATTTTTATTATTTTAACTACTGTATGTGTTTTGAAATTTTTTAAATAGAAGTTGTTAGGTTAATGAATTAGGATCACATGTTCATACTCACATTTATTGCCTCGGACAGCATAAGCTAGCTTCAGTTCAGGGTAAAATTTGCCCATCTGCTCAATCACTTTTCCTGTTTGAAGGGCGAGCTCATAAGTTGGGGAGAGGCACAGACACTGGCAGGGAGAGAGTGCAGAGTGAGATCTCAAGGGCAGTGGGGGATCACCATCAGGACTTACTCCTCCAGCTAAAGCTGAAGAAGAGCATGTAAATTAAAGTGCAGGCCATTTGATTCTTTAAGCTGCAAAGTCTTAAGTTAGAATTCGTAAGGGTTAGAACTCTGGCTGGGTAAATACACTTGAAAGTAGCTATTGGCCACAGGAATAAAAACCCACATGAGAGCACAGATCTGAAATTCCAGGTGGAGATTAGCTTCCTTTTCACTTACTCAGAAAGTTCTCAGAACTTTCCAATAGTTGTAGATGGTTGTAGATGGCAGAGGTTTTTTCTTTCTTTTTTTTTAAAGATTTTATTTATTTATTTGACAGAGAGAGAGAGAGAGGGAACACAAGCAGGGGGAGTGGGAGAGGGAGAAGCAGGCTTCCCGCCGAGCAGGGAGCCCGACGCGGGGCTTGATCTCAGGACCCTGGGATCATGACCCAAGCCGAAGGCAGATGCTTAACGACTGAGCCACCCAGGCGCCCTAGAAGAGGTGTTTTTTTTTTTTTTAAATAAAGGTGCCAAGCCTGTCAGCAGTATCTCAGAACTGGCAAACCATGGAAAGGGAATAGGATGCATGTTGCTACTGGAAGATCAACCATATTGTTTGTGCTATAGACGAGGTGTTCTGGTTTATGTAAAAAGTAATATGCATCTTGGCTTTTAGTCCATCAAATGTAATTTCTAGCTACACATTAGCAGAAAATCCAAATTTACCAAGCCCTTACCTGGGGGTATCTGTTTGCAGGTTCTACTTGGCTGAGCATGGCCAACACAAAGGCAGCTGTTTTACCAGTGCCAGACTGAGACTGGGCAATTAAGTTCTGTGGGCTGCACAAGAAAACAAACTGTTTAGGGGCTTAAATCTCAAGTATCCTTTTAGTTAATAACAATGAAGAATAAATTAGTTTATGGAAGGAGGCTTTGATTTCTGCAATAGTTACACATGCTGGCCCCACAAACACAAAGCACCACAGAGAGAAGACTGGTGGGATTTAAAGCACTCCATATCTTTTACTCTCAACACAGCAGCCAGGGATTCTTTTAAATGTGAGTCAGCACATGTCAGTGCTCTGCTCAAAAGCCTTCCAGTCACTCCCCATTTCGTTCAGAGTAAAAGTAAAAGTCCTGCATTACAGGGTCCTACCTGATCTGGCTCCCTAGTAGTTCTCTGTTCTCAGCTCCTACCACCTGCTTCCTTACCCACCCCACCACAAAGGCCTTGGTGCTGCCCCGAAAGCATGCCAGCCATTCCCCCATCCCAGGGTTTTCTGTACTCCGCTGGGACCACTGTCCCCAAATGACATGTCAACTCTCTCTCCTTCCAGGCTTTGCTCACACATCACCTACTTGATGAGATCCTACCCTAAGCACTTGATTAAAATTGCAGCCTACTTTGAAATGCCTTAAAAAATGAGGTATTGGTGGATAGCTATGTGATAAAGTACAGTAAAATGTTAGTGAGTGTCTAGGTGATGGACATATGGGTGTTCACTATAAAATCCTTTCAACTTTAGGGCACCTGGATGGCTCAGTTAGTTAAGCATCCAACTCTTGATTTTGGCTCAGGTCATGAGATCTAGCCCTGTGTGGGGCTCTGTGCTGGGCATGGAGACTGCTAAGATTCTCTTCCTCTCCCTCTGCCCCTCCCCACCCCACTTTAGTGCTCTCTCTCTACTCTCAAAAAAAAAATCCTCTCGATTTTGTTTTTTGACAATTTTCATAATATAATGTTGGGGGAAAATTGCAGTCAGTTCCCTTGGTATTCCTGATCTCCCTTATTATGCTCTTTTTCTCATTAGCATTTATCACTTTTTTTTTTTTAAGATTTTATTTACTCATTTGACCCACAGAGAGAGAGCACAAGCAGGGGGAGTGGCAGGGAGACAGAGGGAGAGGGAGAAACAGGCTACCCACTGAGCAGGGAACCTGATGCGGGGCTTGATCCCAGGACCCTGGGATCATGACCCGAGCCGAAGGCAGATGCTTAACCCACTGAGCCACCCAGGCGCCCCAGTATTTATCACCTTCTTTAAAAACAGCTTTTAAGTGTACAATTCAGTGGCATTAATTACATTTACAACTTACTGTCTAACATACTATATACTATATATCTTATTTATTTTTAATAAAAATACATTTAATAAATTTAATAAAAATAATCTATACTCAAGATTAAGCTCCTTACAGGCAGGAATTTTGGTCTGCTTTGTTTACTAATGTAACCAAATTCCTAGAATAGTATCTGTTACATACCTGTACTCAATACATATTTGTAAATGAAGAAAGGTACTAGATAATTCTCTCAGGTCTCTTCTAACATTGATGATTTAAAAATTGAACATACTTAGAGGTGCATAAATGGAATATTTATTTGTTTCACATTGGTCATTCGTATTTATAGATCTTAATGCTTTTCATAGATGCTCAAAGTGTCAAACTAAAAAGAGACATTATTCATCATGAAAAAAGTCACTATTAAGACAGAGAACAAAGAAAAAGAAAATACAGACCTAAAATGTCTATTTTTAGACTATATAAGAGGAGTTTCAGGATTTAGGATTATATGCAGTACAACTTTACATAATCATATATAATGTAGGGATCAGTTTTTATAACAAGTTCCGCATGCTCTTGAATGTTCTTGCTCAAAATGTGGTCTGAAACTAGCAACATCAACATCACTTTAGAAGCTTCTTAGAAATAGTGAACCTCAGATGGACTGAAATGAGAATCTGCATTTTAATAAATTCCTAGGAGATTCATGTGCCTATGAAAGTATGAAAAGCACTGCACTACAGAACCGCCTTAGTAATTACCCTATTCTGGTTTCCCAGAATCCTATTTGGTTTTTGTTTACTATATTTGACACAATACATTTTATATATCCATCTTATGAAAGCATGGTGTATATGAATGATGAATGTTTATTTACAAACGTAGAAAGATGATCATCTAAGTTTTTAAAAAGCATTTAAGATTTCATATGGTTCCATTTTTTTAAAAAAGGTATAAATATGTGAGTTTATGTAAAAAAAAGTTTATAAGTCTCTAAATGTTAGTATAGTGGGTGGGAGAAGATTACAAGCAATTTTTCTTATTTTTTATTTTCTAACTTTGCTAAAATAAGCATGTATTATCAGTATAGTTTTTTTAAAATAGAAAATTAAAAAAATGGAAAATTAAAAATGGGATAGAGTTGTATCAGGACACATACGGCTCAGCAAGCATCAAAGGCAGTGCGTTCTCTTGTATCTTGGATGGACGGTTAAAGCCCATGGCATAGACTCCCTGGAGAAGCTGTGGTTTCCTGGGAAAACAGAGATGAAAGTCACTGTCTCTTTGGTTGAGGAACGAACCCAAATATCTGAGGGATTTTTTTCCTCTCTTTCTTACTGTTGTTACACACAGTTTACTTACAACTAATAATACTTGAATTGTGCACTTCGCACAATTCACATTACCTGGAAATTTTACTTAACAGCCCAAAGCAGCTAAATTCTTTGATTAAACTTGTATTAGCGAGCAGCAGCTCTTTCTGCCCATGGGTCCTGTGCTCCTGCTTTAATAAAATCACCTTTTTGCATAAAAAAAAGTAAAAAAATAAACTTGTATTAGCTAAAAATGTTCTGTGATAAAATATATATACACATACACACAAACATAATAGGCCTAGGGTCTCTATCTAACACAAAGGGGAGAGTCAGAAAGTAAACACTCACAGCCGAAGCTCCTCAAAGGACTTCACTGAGTAGAGCGGGGAGTTTGGGTCCCGCTGCAGGACTTCCACCTGGTTTGTGTTATCCACAAGGTTGCTTCTGATCAGCTTGTTGAGTAAGGACTGGGCAGCTCTGTCCTCTGTCAGGAAAAAGACAGCAAAGAATTTTATTTTTGTAATTTTTTTTGAGAGCAAAGAATTTTAAAAGGCCATGAAATCCACCATGAGCTCATCTGAATTCACTTGTCATTGGCATTTTAAGCACTAACATGTATTCATGCTAGGACTTCTAATTCAAGACATATCGTAATTTTGACTTATAAATAGAATTAAAATTGCTTTATTAAAGATTAAGATTTTGATACTGGTATCATGCAGTTTGGCCTCATACTCCTCTCCAGGACTCTATTCCAAACCCTCCTTTCTGGAGGTTATCTACTCTTCCTATGTCAGCCGAAGTACTTACTCCCCAATTTGTGCTCAATAGAAAATTGAAAATTATTAGCTTGGCCCAATGAAAAAAAAAAACCCAGAAATTAACAAAGTTTGTATCTTGATATCATATAAGCTGTATGTTGTTATCCACCTTTAATGTGTCCAAATAGCATTAATTTTAGTAGACAATGGGGATGCAACTTAAAATTTCTTTTATAATGCCCTGTAAAAGATCATCATTCAGGGCATATTTCCTGCGGCTGTTGAAGTTCATCAATTGCTCAAAGTAAAATTTCTCTAAAATGTAAACATTGAGAATTCCTTAAACAACTATGTTGAGTGTTTATTAGCACTATGACTCCCACTGAAGTCAAGCCAAGTTGGGTATAAAAATGAAGCCTTGTAACAATCTATTCTCTTAAGACTGTAGAACCTCATGGGTATAGCTCTAGGCTGTGTTACCTTTCTCTTCTTCATCTGCCTTCTCTGCATTAGCATTGGTCTTGACAACAGCACCTTTATCAGACACAAAGTGGCCGTCATTCAATATTACATCCCATACCCAACAGCTGAGACAATTCAAATTCTATGAGACACTAGAAATGTAAAGGCCTGGGGAGCAGAAAAATAAATGAGGAAACCAAGCCACAGATAAAAGCATTTTATTGTTCTTAAATAAACAAAGGTATGGAACAATGTTGCTTATATTTCAGTTCTTCCCTATTCCGAGTCCTCTCATGGTACATCAAACACTAATGGGACTTTCCCTCATAGCATCGGTATTTCTGAATGTTACAGAAAGATGACCACAGCAGGCAATGATCACAAACCACCTTGATGCTCAACAGAGGAGTATCTATGCAAACCATATTTCATCAGTATATGAACACTGTAATGCCATTAAGATTCTATGTATATAAACTGTTGTTTAATAGAAATGTATATTCAAACAACATTGTAGGTATGAAAAAATTACAGAAAAAGATTGTAAATGAATTTGGAATGAGGTTAATGTTACTATCCACCCCCCATCATATTATGTACATCAACAAAAATTTAATGGAAATCTTGGATTTTGGGTAGACATTTCAGAATGGCAATAGGTTAACTCTCAGGTTGCTCATACTTTTGTCTGTTGTATATTCTCATGGTCAGTAATATAAGTCAATTAGGTATCCTCATGCTTATTTTAAACACAATACAAAGCAAAACAATCCAGTTTAGTTCCCAAATCAAATGACTGCCAGTATCTGCCAGCCCCCTGCTTGGTAAATATATAATTTTTTTTTTCCAGATAGTTATTATGTCAAAGCAGAAATACTAAAGGAAATCACATTTGTTTTCAAACTAGCTTTTACTCACCATTGGCATCTGGTTTGATTTTCTCTTCCTTAAGATGCAAGTTGCTCAACTAAATGGAGAATATGGGGGGAGGGGGGAAAGTGTCAGGAAAATCACTTGAAAGATTTTGAATCAACAGAGCCTCCCCAGTGAAGCTGGGGAGAAATGAGCTACTCTCAAGATCTATTCATTAAGTTGTTCTGATGGGCTCCTTTTGTCGACTAAATGAGTGAGAATAAACAAAATTTCCCATAAACATAGCAGTAGAAAAAAAAAAAACTGGTTACACAAATGACTCAAAATCCACACTCCCTAATTACAGTCCCTAGAGAAAATTATAATTTATGAGTTTGCTTAATGCCCTGATTACAAAGACTCTCTCAGTAGAATACCATTTGTCATTCTCTCATATTCCAAACAACAGGAAATTTTAAAAGATATTGGAAAATGCAATCACACTTCAGACAGAGAACATCAAGGTGGGAGGGCTGCAACAAAAAGCATCTGTGAATAGGAATCAGGTACGTTGCACGATATGTTTGAGCTACAGGACCACAACATGCTGATATGCACCCTCACATTCAGGTTGCCTTGTTTTTTGCCTTGTGGTGGAAGTCTAATATTTTAAACTGAACAGTCTGGGGCATTGTGGCACACTGTGTAATCAAAATACCTAGCAATCTGAAGTAGGAATACAAAGGAAGGGTCAGAGCAGAGAGACATTTCAGAGAAAGAATTATTTGGACTTTGATCAAACACTGTAAATTAGGCATATCCTGGTGGGACTTATCTCCTCTATTAGAATGAAAATACCCTTTTATTTGTCAGTTTCACCTCATAAAAGCTGGGGGGGTAGAAAATACCTTAAAGACAGGAGTATTTTTGTTTAATTGATCTTTAGACCTAGCACAAAGCAGGTGCTCTAATCATAAAATATTAAGTGGGGCTTAGGACATCATCTAGTAAAGGGGAAGAATGAAAATGGCTATTTCTTAAAGCACCACCTACATTGGTTATGTTTTGAGGTTCATTCTGCCTTTCCTCTAACTCCAGGAAAGGGGAAAGGCAAGAGAGAAATGAAACAAACGTCTGTTTTAATGTATGGTTAGTTGGGATGGAGGAACCACACTTCTATTGTTGGAAACTGAAAAGGGAGTTTCTGGTGTCTCTGCTTTGGTGTTAGGGGACGGGGAGTAGGGAGGAACACGCTGGAGAGACTGGCAAGAAAGGAAATGGCAAAAAAAGGAAATCATAAAAGCAGTAAAAATCCTTCATTAACTCCACATGATAGCAAATACACTAACAGACAATGAATATGAAGTGACCAGCGCAGTGCATGATACACAGCAGGTGTTCAATATATTTTAGTCTTCTCTAAAACACTTCTTCACATCCTACCAACAAACCCTGTTTAAATGTAGTATCCAGGTCTATTAAGAGGGAGAGGGCGAGATTGCACGGCGGGGGAGAGAGACAGACAAACATATAGACAGACTGCCCCACTTACTGGCAATATTTACAACAGTTAGGTTAATAGTACTCATTCCTAGGGTGATAACTGCTAGCTAAAACAAATGATAGGGCTGAGGTATAAATGAGTTAATGAAGTATAAATGAGTTACAAACATCTATTACTGTAAAACATTTTAATATTCAATGATAAAAAGGACAAACCATTCTTTTGTTGATATACTGTTCAAATTGAAGTTAACAGAGTAAAGTAACAGTTAAAGTAACTAAAATGCAATATGTAGTAAAGTTGGTAGTAACAATGTAAATGAAACCAACAGATATTTTGATTACAACGTATCAGGATTCTGGAGAGGTTCCAGCGGAATCTAAAAACAAACTTGCTCCTCACTTGGCTCTGAGGACCTCCAAGCCTGTAAAGCAGAGACAGTGAAGTCTGTATTACCCAGTGCAATGTGCGTGAACTGAACACTGAAACTTATATTGAAAGTATAGTTAGGGGCGCCTGGGTGGCTCAGTTGGTTAGGCGACTGCCTTCGGCTCAGGTCATGATCCTGGAGTCCCGGGATCGAGTCCCGCATCGGGCTCCCTGCTCAGCAGGGAGTCTGCTTCTCCCTCTGACCCTCTTCCCTCTCACGCTATCTCTCATTCTCTCTCTCTCTCTCAAATAAATAAATAAAATCTTTAAAAAAAAAAAAAAGAAAAGAAATTGCCAAGTGCCGGGCACTATCATTTAAAAAAAAAAAAAAAGAAAGTATAGCTTTCTTAGTATAGCTTAGATACCTTCCTTTGCTCTATTTACTTGGACCAAAGAGGAGAAACCAATTTCTCTTGTAACTTCAAAAACCATTCTGAAATTAACCAAAAGGCAACAAAGCAAAAAATCCACTTTTTAATAGCCATATTTTCAATGCCTTTAATATTTTAGTTTTTAAGATATGTTAAAATAATTGAAAAAATAAAATAATTGAAAACTCTACAGTTACACATTGCATTTTATTCAAAAGCTACTTGAGAAAGGATTCTTGAGACATAAAAGATTTAAAGGTAAGTGAACTATACAGAATAGGGATTATCTTTGGCAAAATGGTGAAGTAGAGGACATAGAGTAGAGTCATACGCATCAATTTTCTTATCTGTGTGTCCTCCTCTAAAAAGAAATCTCCCAAAGGAACAGAGGGGAACAAAGAGAGGAGCCACTGGAGGAGGAGGAAATAAATATAAATAGAATCTAGTATTTTCTTATCTAAAATAAATAATGAAGCTTAATGAATATTTAAAATACAGTAACCTTGCACTACACACATCACTGTCACCTATGTCATGCAGTGTCCTCAGTGAGAGTTCCATAAGGCCGAGGGTAACAGAGGCGTCTTTACTCATTTGCTCAGTTTTGGAATATTGTGATCTAATTTACTTGTGCATGGTTAAGTAGATTCACAAATCTTATCCAGGTTCAACTATCTAATCCATAGGATATGGACAACTAATTTAAAAGATTCCTGCAGGGACACCTGGGTGGCTCGGTTAAGTGTCTGTCTTTGGCTCAGGTCATGATCCCAGGGTCCTGGGATCAAGACCCACGTTGGGCTCCCTGCTTCTCCCTCTCCCCCCCCAATAAAATATTTTTAAAAACATTTTTAAAAAAAGGATTCCTGCAAAGGAACTGTGATTTATGGATAATAACAATTGCTATTACTTACGTAGCACTTATAACAAGCATGTCCATAACTCAATGAGGTAGGTATTATGATTATCTCCATTTGGAAACTGAGGCACAGAAAGATTAAGCAATTTGCCCAAAGTCATATAACTAGTAAATGATGGACCCAGAATACAAATTCTAGACTGTCTGGCTATAAAGACTAAGGTTTTAACCTCTACAGAATGGTGCCTGTCATAGTTAATACTACTCTCATAGAAGATAATCATTTTAAGGATGATACAGTGGTGCAGCCACTCTGGAAAAGTCTGACAGTTCCTCAAAAGTTAAACATAGAGTTATTATATAATCCAGAAATGCCACTTCTAGGTGTATACCCAAGAGATTTGAAATGTCCACACAAAAACTTGTACATGAACAATCATAGTAACATTATTCATAATAACCAAAAAGTAGAAACAATCTAAATGCTCATCAATGGACACTGATGAATGGATAAATATGATATATCTAGACAGTGGACTATTATTTGGCAATAAAAAGTAATGACACCTACTGCAACATGGACAAACTTTGAAAATATAATGCTAAGTGAAAGCATCCAGACACAACAGACCACATATTGTATGATTCAATTTATATAAAATACCCAGAATAGGCAAATCTAAAGAGACAGAAAACAAATCAGCAGTTGCCAGAGAAGGGTGGGGAGAAGGCAGTGACTGCGAAAGTTTGAGGGAACTTTTGGAGGTGGTGGAAATGTTCCGTATCTTGATTGTGGTGGTGGTTACACAACTGAATGCCTTTGTCAAAATTCACTGAACAAGGGTGAGTTGTACTACATGTAAATTACACCTCAATAAACTTGACTTAAAAATTGGGCCAGTCCAAGAGATCCAACAGTCAACTAGTAAGAATTCTTGAAAGAGGGCAAAGGAAAAACAAAGGTGGAGAAATCAACAACGAAATATTTCAAGAAACTTTCTCATAACTTAAGGACAAGAATTTTCCAGATTGAAAGGACCCACCTGGAGCGCCTGGGTGGCTCATTCGGTTTGGCGGCTGCCTTCAGCTCAGGTCATGATACCTATACCTGGGTCCTGGGATCGAGCCCCGCATCTGGCTCCCTGCTCGGTGGAGAGCCTGCTTTTCCCTCTGTCTCTGCCTGCTGCTCTACCTACTTTTGCTTTCTCTCTCTGTGTCAAATAAATAAATAAAACCTTAAAAAAAAATAGATGATACAACAGCCCACCCAGTGGCCAGCAAAATGGATGAAAAAAGACCCATACCAAGATTCATTATCATGAATTTTCTGTATACTGGAAACAAATAGAAGATTCTTCAGGATTACAAAGAGAAAAACAGGTCACATCAGGAATCAGAATGGTCTCAGACATTTCAATAACCAATAAAGAAGTCTAAAAGACAATGAAACAATGCCTTTAAAATTTGGTAGGAAATTAATTTCCAACCTACAGCTCTATACCCAGCTATCCAAATGATAGGGCAAAATAAGGTATTTCCAGAAATGCAACAGTATCATAAAAACAAAACTTCTGATACACCTCTAGAAAGCTGATGGGTGATTTCACCAAATCAATAAAGATGGAGAGAAGGGATATAGAAAGGAGGGGATCCAACACAAGAGAAGAGTGAATCCTCAGAATGAAGGTGAAGGGAAGTCTGCCCTGTTACCCTCCAGTCACTGAAATGAGTTCTCTCTAAGCATAAGGAGAACTAGTCCAATATGAACCGGGTAAAAGACCTGGGGGAAATAGAATTAACAGAATACTTTTTTTTTTAACTAAAGATTTTATTATTTATTTTAGAAAGAAAGCGGGGGGGGGGGAGGCTGAGGGGGAGAGAAACAATCTTAAGCAGACTACACGCTGAGCGTGGATTCCCATGTGGGGATCAATCTCACCACCCCAAGATCATGACCTAAGCTGAAATCAAGAGTCAGACGCTTAACTGACTGAGACACCCAGGCGCTCCAAATTAATACTTAATGTGTCTGAACCTCCTGAGATAAACTAAACAATTAGCAAAGAGCTTGGGGTTGAGTTGGGATAAGAACCAAAAACATGAAGCAAAAATGCAAGGCAATTATAAATTCCAAGGAAAAACAAAGTTTTATAGGAAAGTAAAAGTATTCATAAGCTACTAATAATGTAAACATGAAATACTGATCTAACTAAAATTATAATGAAAAGGTAGGGAGTGGGAAGGTGTGCATCTGTGGTGGAAAAAGGATGGAGGAAAGAATCAAAATCAGAAAAAAAAAAATCAAAATCAGTAAATACCTAAAATTGAAAATTCAAAAACTAGCAGAACAAACATGCTATTTAGAGAACAAGGAGGTCAATGATGTAAATTAGCTTCAAGAAAACTATTAGTTGTTTCTGAGGAGGAAAAAATTGGTAGTGGTGGAACCAGTTTTTAAAACTATTTGACTCGGGGCGCCTAGGTGGCTCAGTCGTTAAACATCTGCCTTCAGCTCAGGTCATGATCCCAGCGTCCTGAGATCGAGTCCTGCAGCAGGGAGCCTATTTCTCCCTCTCCCACTCCCCCTGCTTGTATTCCCTCTCTCGCTGCCTGTGTCAAGTAAATAAAATATTTTAAAAAACTATTTGATTCTTTGAATTATGTGCATATATTATCAGTCATATAAAAAGTAAGAAAAAGTCCTTGTTCGCAAGAAATTCACAGAAATAAGTACTAACAGAAGTAGGTTCAAAGCACTATCAGAACTTAAGAGTGTTTAGGTGGAGGAATTAATTCTACATAGTCACGTTTAAGTCATATCTTGGTTAATGTGTGTGAGGCCCAGAATGAAGTTAAGGTGATCAGAAGAGGATTTACTACCAGGCCTACAGAATCGGTCATTCATCATCATTAAGCAAGCAAATACACAAAGATGAGTAAGCCATGGTCCCAGAGCCCAGGAAGCTCAGAATCCAGAGGTGGAGAATGACACAAAGGTGATTATAATCCAAGTGGGGAGAGTGCAACAATCTACAATCAGTCTTGATTCCCGGAAGACAGGCGGCTGGACTCTTCATCCATGGGAGCACTCACCTGCTCTTATGTAACCCAGGAGGCGGATGGATAAACAAAGCCAGCTCAGGGTCCAGGCTCCATCCTCACATGCGCCCCATACCCGTCCTGACCAAAGTAGCGAGTGTCCTATCCAGGGGTGATCTCCGGACAAAACTGACCCCCTGACCCTTTTACGGCTGAAGCCAACTCACCGACTCGGCCGCCGCCTCCTGTTCGTCCACCGCCAGGGCCCACGAGTCGGTGGCCATGGTCCCAGGCGCCGGTGAGACGCTGGTGCTGGCAGACTCCCTGACTGGGGCGGCGCGATCGTGGGCTCCCTGGGATCGCAGCAAGCCCAGCTCCAGCCCCACCGAGGGAGAAGTCATTCGCTCAGGCGCTGGGGACCGGAAGTGGCGCGCCGTAGTGACGTCAGATCTGCGCCCACCCAGCCGCCCCTTGCCCACTTCGAGCTGTAGTTTCCATCGCTTTCAGACCCCCAACCCTGACCCCTGCTTAGCTCAGGCTTTCTTCTCTAACGTCCAGAAACTCTGACTGCCAACTGGCTCTCCAACCCACGAGCAAAACCACTTTCCCACCCAGCACGCCGGCAGAGAAGCTCATATAGATTGACTATATCAAAACACAGAACCATTACAGATAAGGTAGTCACCAAAATGCGTATTGAAACAAGATCTTAAGGTTGGTCATTTTCAGTGTCCAGGGGTTGGCAGTCAGCCATGTCAAACACCATTTGGTTAAAAATTTATCCCGCAAACTATGTGGCAACACCACTTACAGGAATTTCACCTTCAAAAAATACTCAAGTAAGGTGCTAGGGAAATGTGTTCCAGGTAGAGGATCGGACACAAGAAAAAGCAAGGAGGTTTGTGTCTGAAGGACACAGTTCTTGTGGGGATTGATAAGAGCCAGGGATGAAGAGATTGGTAGGAGATAGAGGCAAAGGGCCACGCAAAGCGGCTTAATGGGCAAATGAGTTCATTCCAGGGAACTCTTCCCCATCTGTCGTGACTTTTGGAGTTAGCTGTGCCTGGGTTGGAATCCCAGCGCTCCCATATAAAAGTTGCGTGATTGGGAGAATTTTTTTAAAAGGAAAAAAATATCTTGGACTTTTAGAAGAGGTAAAATAAGGATTAAGTGTGACACTCCCTTTCCCTTAACTGGAAACAAACAAGGTTCTCTCCCCTTGTTACTTCACTATAAAGAAGCTGGGCATTTTCCTGCAGGCTGAGAAAATGAATCCCCACTTATCTCTCTCTGCCACTATTCTACTTCAGTAAATTAATTTCAAGCAGTAGTAGGCTCTATGTGGGATTTTACCTGTAGAGTAAGAATGTTCAGAAAAGGGTAAAAGTTCCAGGCAATACTCTATTTGCCATGATTCTTTTTCTCCTGTACGCTTGAGGGGGTTCATTTGGTGAAGATTTTTTGGAACCTACAGGGGAGGATGTTCAAAAAGAAAAAGGCAAACACACAGCCAAAGAAGCCATGACCTACATCTCATCATATTAGAAGCAATCCTAGGAATATTTTGCCAGCAAAATTATATTGATCACAGGGTTAATGGAGGTTAAGGATTTTTTTTTTAAGTTTAATGAGGTTAAAAAAGAAATCATCCAAGGTGCAGGACTGTATATAATAGGATCCACTTGTGGAAAAGAAAACCCTCATGTGCTTGTAGATACTATAGAAAATGTATGAGATACACACAAATCTGCTAACAGTAACTGCTTCTAGTAAGGGCCTCTAGAAATCTGGGGTGGGAGAAGACTTCCTTTTCGTTCTGTACACTTCATCCTCTTAAATTTATTTTCCACGGGCATATTTTCCTTTTAAAACTGTATTTCAGACAAACAAAGGGAATAATATAATAAACACCTAGGTTCCCACCTTAGGGCTTAAGAAAGAAAACAATTAAGATTTGATCGAAGCCCCCAAGAGACAGCAGCTCTCCTGAATTATGGTGCTTATCCTTCCCATAAATGCTTTTTACCACATGTTGCTTTCTTTATAAAACAAAACAACCCAAAACTTAATAAGCATCAGGATGCTAGGGTCTCCTGTCTCCACCCCCAGATACCAGCACAACGTGAGACACCTGCTAAGAAGAAATCTGGCTTCCAAAGCCGAGCGTGGAGAGAGGAATCAAGGTTATAAGAGCAGCTGGATTAGAATGCAGCCTCCTGCATTTACTCCCACATGACCTTGGCAGCCTCCGTATTCTCTGAAGTCATGGTTAAGTACCCACTGCATCATTCAATGATTCAACAGTCAAAAGGTTATGTGATATAGTGACAGGCCTATGTCGAAGGCTTGATAAATATTAGCTATTGTTACTATTCTTGGCTCTCCCTTCCAGGGTGGGGGTGAGGAAGACGCCTAAATGTGGAAAAAAGGGTCTTGTTTCTAATCTCAGAGATACTCACATCGCCCACGGGCAAGGCAAGCGGAAAGCGCCCCAGGGCGCGGCCTCGGATGCGGCCAGCAGCCCCGGCCATTGCCCCACAGCATGGCGGTTACCTCCGCCAACGGCCACTCACTGCCCCAACCTCATTGGCTGAGGCCTGGAAGCCTGTCCGGCCAGCCAATCAGCGGAGGGGATGGCACAGGCTTGGGCAACCGTGCCCAGGTGCCCAGGGGCGAAAGGCTGAGTCTAGGCTCCAGCAAAGTGTCCTTTGTGCATTGAACTTTGTCATTTTTTGCTGAATATCCAGCTCCTTTGCTAGACTGGAAACTTTATGAGGGTAGAGCAGTGTCTGCATTCCTTAATGTTGACCTTCAGGGACTAATGCATAATTGATACCCATTTGGTGAATGACTAGATGAGAAATACACATACCCCAAGTAGGTCAAACTTTTAAGTCGTTATCTCTGAACAAATAGGTGAAGAAGCTCATTCCTAGTTTATGCCCTTGCTACTCCAAGTGTGATCCTCCTCCTCCAGCAGCAGCCGCAGCATAGATATCAGTACCTAGCAAGCCCATTAGAATGTAGAATCTCAGGCCTCACTCCTAGAACTACTAAACCAGGATCTGCATTTTAAGATATCAGGTGATTTCTTAACAACTTATGGTCTGAAAAGTATTCGGTCACTCCCATTTGACCTGATAGCAAATAAATGAACGATCTAAGTCCATTTTATAGATGATAAAAATATTTTAGGTGCCATGGGAGAATTAGAATCTAGGACTACATATTTCCAAAACTAAGTTGTACTATCTTGAGCTCTATTAGCTTCCTCATCTCCCAAGAGATTCAGCCAATGTTTTACTTCAGAGTGAGCCATGTATAGAGCATGGGCCTCTTAATCTCAGGGTAGCTGAGTTCAAGCCCTACATTGGGTGTAGAACTTATTTAAAACAAAACAAAACAAAACTATGGGCTTTGTAGTTAAACAGGAGTGGGTTTGGATCATAGCTCTGCAACTTACTCTTCCATGTGAACTTGGGTGAGGCAGTTACCTCATCTTTGAAAAGAGATGCCAGTTGACCTGCCTCATATGCAGTTTAAAAATTAAATGAAATAATCTATGTGAAATGCAATGCCTCGCATATAAATACTGATTATTATTTTTCAAAGGCAAATCGAGGACCAGATGCCAACTCAATTGTCCCTCTTCGAGTAAGTCATTTGTTCCGCACCAAATCCAAAGTCTGACAAAGACAAGCGTAACCATGGGCACAAGAAATCAGAATCCCTTAAGTCTGCACACCATTTTGCAACTAAAATGAACAGAACTGTTCATGTATACCAAGAGTGTGACCTCTACCAAACACACGTCGCCGGTTACCCTTATTAACCAGGTCAACTATTAGGACTTTGCAAACCAAAATGTCAACCTCCAGAAGCCCGCATCCTACCCGGTCACGTGACGTATCCCTGCTCTTCTTTTCCCGTCCGTTGCATCAGCCGACTTAGAGCCGCCTTCCCGGAAAACAACTAGTAAGCTGATTCGTGCTCGAGTTGATTGGCATGTTGGATGACCAATAAATGTCTCGTAAGGTAAGTCTAGGCGGGGCACTTTCCATCGGGACGCACTGATTGGGCAGGGCTGTATGAGTTGCGGTCTGTTGGGACTCCCCGCGGTTGCCGCTGCGCGTCTGCGGGAACAGGTAACCTCTGGCTCAGGGTGGTGGGCTATGAGGGAAGAGTTAGGGACGGCGACCCTCGGGAGAAGCAGATGGGCCTCGGGGAGTTTTGCGGCGCCGCTAGAGCTGCTGGGTCGGGGGCCTGAAAGCGCAGCCGCCCCAGCGGGTCCCTGGGGCCAGGCCCCACGAGGCCTCTGGAACCGGGGCCTGGGCTGGACTCGCGGCGGGGGCAGCCGCCTGGCTACAGCGCAGCGGGAGAGAGGCATATTGTAGCCCCCTAGGGCGCCGGTGGCGGAGTGGCCGCGCGCGGGTGGCCTTGCCGAGGACCAAGACCTTGGGAGGATCACGGTTGCCATTGACTGCCCGCCCAAAGCTGAGGTTTTATCTCCCCCGGTTTTAATTCCCCAGGGGCGGGCGAGGAGGTTGTGGGGGAGGTGGGGCGCCAGGGTGGTCTAGATGGGTGTAATTCCCCTATGAGCCATTTCCTGAATTCTTAAAACTAGCCGGTACTGGTTCAGGTTCATCTGGAAGCACTTTCTATGCCCCATCATGTTCTGCTATTACTTTTAAAGAGAGTCTGCAATTCCGGGTGTGCTTTAAGTTCGCTAACAGTTTGCTATTGACCATACTAATCCTGAAATACTTATTTAGCAATCGTTGTACTAGATGTTGAAGCTGTTCCCCTATGGTGAGCAAAAGCCAGTCATGATTCTCACGGGGATGGAACTTACAGCCTGATGGGGGGAGATGGACATGGAGCAAGCAGTCCAATGGGTGTGGAAGTTATAAAGGAAGACACTTGGAGCTAGGAGGAAAAAAAAATAGGGAGAATCTGGGATCAAGAAGGAGAAGGCTTCCTTAAATCAGTGTCTTCGGAATTGATATATCAAAATTATATCAAATATATATATTTGATATATGTATATATATATATATCAAAATTGAGGAGTTAACTAGGAAATGGGCAAGAGTGGGGTAGGGTAGACAGCTGACTTGGCACATTGAAAGGTCCTACCACTGGAGCCTTAAACCCAAAGGCCGGTGTGATTTAAGGTACTCAAGACCTTTACAGCCTCTACTGGGAAGTAGAATCTCCATCCTTTCTCCCACCTTCCAGTGGATATACAATATATACAGCCTTCCAGTATATATTGAATAAATGAATTTGTGATGGTGACATGGCTTTTAAGAGTCCCTGCCTCTATAGGGCTTATAGTGAATATATTGGATCCTTACATCATTTTGCAGTTTTTCTATACTGTCTCCCCGTTGAGGTCATAGATTCATTCATCTTGGTTCCTGGCACAGTATGCATTTATATATGTTAAATGAGTAAGCAGAATGGGAAATTTACGAGTCTTTTGGAATACAGCTTATTTACCTCAGCCTGCTTAGAGGAGGAACAGGGAACATTTTGAAACTGCTTAGATGTTGCTCAGTCAGAATTGGCACTGTACATTCATTTTTGCCACCATTAAGATTCATTGAGAGTCATGATGAGGAGGGATGTGGTGTGGCAAAGTTTCTAAAAACCCTAGCCTTGACTCCTTTGCAAGGATGTAAAAGTCCTTATCTGTGGGAGTTTGGTCTGCTCTTGGGCTCTTTCAGCCAGTGTTTCACCATCTTTTCGCCCAAAGGGCTTTTGTTTGAGTAATGAGTTGATTGAATTGTGAATTAATCATTTGAAATTGTGATTAGCCATAAATCACTGGGTACATCTTTATCTTCCTTAGAAGGGAAAGAACAACTTTGCACTAAGTGACTTGAAGTAGTAGCATCCATGTTCCTTTAGTGCTTTCCAGTTTACAAGTTGCTTCCAAATAACTGATGGGTTTTGAGTCTCACAACAGCCGGGTGGAGTAGGCAGAGTTAGATACAACTTTTTTACAAAAGAAACTGGGCTCAGTGGGTTAAGTGTCTGCCATCGGCTCAGGTCATGATCTCAGAGTTCTGGGATCGAAGCCCACATGGGGCTCCCTGCTCAGCAGGGAGTTTGCTTCTCCCTCTGCCCCTCCCCAACACTTGTGCCCATGTGCTCTCTCTCTCAAAAAATAAATCTTTAAAAAAAAAAACCTGAAAAACAAAAAAAGGAAACAAATTTGGGACAAAGTGACTTATTTATGGTTAGAGTTGGGTCTTGAACTCTAGAGACTAATGTCATTCCCATTTTCCCAGTGCTGATGACACTGTAGCACCATGCCAGTGACTGGCACCTGCCCACCAAGGGCTATCACTTTTCTCCAACCTGCCTTTCAGGGAAATCGTAATAGGTATGAAAGAGCTTTGAAATTGTCAAGTTGTTTCATTTCCTAAATTTCTCTCTCTTCTGTTTTTTTATTATTTTTTAAAGATTTTCTTTCTTTATTTGACATAGACACAGCGAGAGAGGGAACACAAGCAGGGGGAGTGGGAGAGGGAGAAGCAGGCCTCCCGCTGAGCAGGGAGCCCGATGCGGGGCTCGATCCCAGGACTCTGGGATCATGACCTGAGCCGAAGGCAGACGCTTAACAACTGAGCCACCCAGGCACCCCTTCTCTCTCTTCTGAACCCCTTTCTCTTTGGCTCTGAGCTGACCTCCTCAGGATGGCTGCAACATCCTCACCCCCTAGTAACCTAATAGCTGGGAAGGTAGCAGTCTGCCTGCCAGCTGTTCTGGGGGTGCTCAGGCTAGGTGGAGGCAGGTATAGTCCTACTTGCAGGCAGTCCCTTGTATAACTAGGCCCATCCGCAGGTCCACTGCTGTTGACAGCAGCCTCCCCAAGATGGTCAGGCCAAACCTAGAGACCCTGGCTTTAGGGATAGTGGGACTTTGCAAGATTCTAGGCATGTAGATGAACACAGAGCTGGAGGGGGCCTTAGAGTTCATCTCGTATGTACCCCTCCATTTGTTGGTGAGGTGAAGTGACTCCGTAAGGGTTTACAGCTAGGACTGGAACCCAGGTCTCCTGAGCATTCCCCCAGCCCTAGTAGGCTTCTTTGCTGGACTGTAAACCATGAGGTTTTTATTTCCATTTCCTAATTCCTGGCCTAGGCCTTGGCACAGAGGATGCAGTGTACATTTTCATATTTTGGAGTAAATGAACACATGAAGAAAACACTCCTGCTCTACTTGATGTGTTGGTGTATTGAACCTATTGAGGTTGGCATGGAAAGGAAGAACACGTGGGGCTATTGTTTGCTGGTACAGCAAGTTTTGCTTCGATAATGATTTTAGCCTTGGATGTTACAAGATAGAGCTTTTAGGATCAAACAGCTTACCGGTGTCCTGCTTTGACTTGGCCTGAGAAGCCAGGAGTCTTGTGTAATGCCTACATATCTCTTAGTTTCAATTCCCCTAATTTTCCTTCGTTTTTTTCTGTGGTTAGTTCTGTAGGGTTATTTTCAAGATGGACTCGACCCTAACAGCAGGTGAAATCCGGCAGCGGTTTATAGGTTTCTTCAAGAGAAATGAGCACACCTATGTTCACTCATCTGCCACCATCCCATTGGATGATCCCACTTTGCTCTTTGCCAATGCGGGCATGAACCAGGTAAGGGTTTTTTCCTTTTCCTTTCTTTTCTTTTCTTTTTTTTTAAAGATTTTGTTTATTTATTTGACAGAGACACAGCGAGAGAGGGAACCCAAGCAGGGGGAGTGGGAGAGGGAGAAGCAGGCTTCTCTCGGAGCAGGGAGCCCGATGCGGGGCTCGATCCCAGGACCCTGGGGTCATGACCTGAGCCGAAGGCAGATGCTTAACGACTGAGCCACCCAGGCGCCCCAAGTTGTACTGATTTTACTCCCTTAATAGATCTCAATTGTTTTTCTTCCTTATCACCTTTACCATTAAGCCTGCACATCACTTTTTAAAATTTATTTATTTTCGGGGCGCCTGGGTGGCTCAGTTGGTTAAGCGACTGCCTTCGGCTCAGGTCATGATCCTGGAGTCCCGGGATCGAGTCCCGCATCGGGCTCCCTGCTCGGCAGGGAGTCTGCTTCTCCCTCTGACCCTCTTCCCTCTCGTGCTCTCTCTCTCTCATTCTCTCTCTCTCAAATAAATAAATTAAAATCTTTGAAAAAAAAAATAAATAAAATTTATTTATTTTCTTTTTAAGTAAGCTCTGTGCCCATCGTGGGGCTTGAACTCATGACCCTGAGATCAAGAGTTGCTTGCCCTACTGACTGAGCCAGCCAGGTGCCCCCAACACATCACTTTTAGAATAAGTTCTTCCAGAAAGATGTTACAAGCCCTGACCACCAGAGACTCCTGAAGAAGCTCGGATTTCACCACATCAGCCTCTGACTGTTACCACAGATCCAGCAGGTGTTTCCCTAGTAGCGATGGTGTTGCTGGCAGTGGTGGAGACCGTTTGAGACCTAGGACCAGGGAGAGGCTGCTCCAGCATAGGCTGCTTCTGCTGTGGCCCCATCAGGCCACGTGCCTCGCGAGTTTCTGTATTCCAGGCTAATTAAATCACAAACTGAACAGTTTCTGTGTGGTCTCTTCCTGCCACCATGTGACCCCCTGATAGATCTGCAACTCTGTCAAAGCTGAAATGTTCCCTTTCTTTTTTAGTTCAAACCCATTTTTCTGAACACTATTGACCCATCTCACCCTATGGCCAAGCTGAGCAGAGCTGCCAATACCCAGAAATGCATCCGGGCTGGGGGCAAACACAATGATCTAGATGACGTGGGCAAGGATGTCTATCATCACACCTTCTTTGAGATGTTGGGCTCCTGGTCTTTTGGAGATTACTTCAAGGTAAGCTCAAAGAGGAGATCTACTAAGACTTCCTGGAAGCAGTGCCTAGCATTTGATGATTTCAGTTTATGTTTTGGATGTCTTGTATAAATTGATCCTGAATTTGTCTGGGTTGATAGTGAAGATGTTATAGTTTTATATTTGTGTTCCTAGGATCTGGACTGTTTCTACTCAGACTAGATAGATTTTGGTTTGGCCACATTCCACATCTTTCTTTTTGTTCTTTTTGTAGGAATTGGCATGTAAGATGGCTCTGGAGCTTCTCACCCAAGAGTTTGGCATTCCAGTTGAGAGACTTTACGTTACTTACTTTGGTGGGGATGAAGCAGCTGGCTTAGAACCAGACCTGGAGTGCAAACAGATTTGGCAAAACCTGGGGTAAGAATGCATCTCACATGTTGAGTGTGGAGGAATGAAGTGATTTCTGACTTGGTGCCACAGTGGGGTATTAGGGCTTAGAGTGCATTGCCATTTCCTGTTTTAGGTTATGCGTTTTGAGATGGAGGTGGGAGTGACTGGGAACAATTATCCTTTGGTGCATTTGTTGTCTTTTTTTTTTTTTAAGAATTGTTTGAGAGAGAGTGACAGAGGTGAGTAGGGGGAGGGGCAGAGGGAGAGGGAGAGAGAATCTCAAGGAGGCTCCATGATGAGCAGGGAGCCAAACACAGGGCTCGATCATGACCTGAGCCAAAACCAAGAGTCAGACACTTAACTGACTGAGGCGCCCAGGCACCCTGTTCATTTTTTCTTATGCTTTTTACTTTAACTCTTAAAAAAGGCATAGCTTTTTATCACACTTAGCACAGTTTCTCTGTTTCATTCATTTATTAATTAATTACTTTTACTCTAGTAATATTATTCCAATCCAGCTTCCCCTGGTACTTGGTCTGAAACCCCTCCTTGGTTAGATTCTGTGGTCTACATGTACTTGGACATTTAGGGCAGTAACACACTTGAACCTTAAATACTACTCTTGATTGGGAATCCTGTTTTGTTTTGTTTTGTTTTTTAAGATTTTATTTATTTATTTGACAGAGAGAGACACAGCGAGAGAGGGAACACAAGCAGGGGGAGTGGGAGAGGGAGAAGCAGGCTTCCTGCCGAGCAGGGAGCCCGATGCGGGGCTCGATCCCAGGACCCTGGGATCATGACCTGACCTGAAGGCAGACGTTTAATGACTGAGCCACTCAGGCGCCCCGGGAATCCTATTTTGCTTGGCTTGTGTATATCTGGACTCTGTTTATCCATTTTGCACAATCTTTTCTGAGTGCTGTGTTATCTAGCAGCTCTCAGCAGAGTTCAGTATTTTAGAAATAATTTTAATCTTACTAAATTCCTTTTGTTATCGTTTTAAGGTGAAAAATTTGACTAAATTGGGCCATAGAAAAGTGACTTGAAATACTCAGCAGGCATTTTAATGCTTCTAGTGTTTCCATTTTTTATTTTTTATTTTTATTTTTTTTTAAAGATTTATTTATTTTGAGAGAGTGAGAATGAGAGAGAGAGGGTACATGAGAGCGGGGAGGGTTAGAGGGAGAAGCAGACTCCCTGCTGAGCTGGGAGACCAACGCGGGACTCAATCTTGGGACTCCAGGATCGTGACCTGAGCCGAAGGCAGTCGCTTAACCAACTGAGCCACCCAGGCGCCCCATGCTTCCATTTTTTGAGATGAAGGAACAGGGGCGCCTGGGTGGCTCAGATGGTTAAGCTCTTCGGCTTAGGTCATGATCCCAGGGTCCTGGGATCGAACCCCACATCGAGCTCCTGGCTCAGCGAGGAGCCTGCTTCTCCCTCTGCCTCTCTCCCTGCTCATGCTCTCTCTCTCTCTCCCTCTCTCTCTGTGTTTCAAATGAATAAATAAAATCTTTAAAAAAATAAATAAAATAAATAAATAAATAAAATGAAGGAACATTTGCAAAGAAAGTATTTGCTTAAATTCTGGTCATATTCAGCATAGATGATCTCATTTTCATGTGTTCCTTTCTAGGCTCTATCCCTATCTTTTCCCATTTTTATTTAGTTATGATATTTTCTTTACTTATGTATATTTTGTATTCTGTTGTAGTCACTCCTGAGAAGAATCCTGTCTTGCTTCTTTAGTCCCTGCTGTGCAGGCTCAGCATTAGTCATTGCCAAGGAGGGCGCCTTTTTTTTTTCCCCCCCAAATAGAAATGTATAAGGATCTCCTTTTGTAGTGGATGCAAGTCTGGGCAGAATCCTTGTCAATGGCTGTAACTGGGCTTATCTTCCCTACTCTCCGCAGGCTGGATGACACCAAAATCCTCCCTGGCAACATGAAGGATAACTTCTGGGAGATGGGTGACACAGGCCCATGTGGTCCCTGCAGTGAGATCCACTATGACCGGATTGGTGGCCGGGATGCTGCACACCTCGTCAACCAGGATGACCCCAATGTGCTGGAGATTTGGAACCTTGTGTTCATCCAGTATAACAGGTGGCCTTGGGGTCCTGAACTGTTGCTGCTAATAGCAGCACCTTTCCCTAAGCCAAGTAGGGAAAGAGGAACTCAGAGCACAAGGCTATCTTCTCATCCTCGTCTTTCGGGACAGTGGAGCAGAGCTAAAGCAGGCACTAAAGGCATCAGGGGATCTTGTGGACATTATTTAGATTTTATTTCTCTGGTTTTCTTTCCCTCTGATCTCTGAGACACGGCTGGACCTAATCTTTTGTAAATTAGTTTTATTCCACATAGTACCTGCTTCAGGACTATTCCTATAATGTCATTTTTGCGGTAATTTGGACTGCGATTTTATTTTATTTTAATTTTTTAAGATTTTATTTATTTATTTGACACAGAGAGAGACAGAGTGGGAGAGAGAGGGAGAGAGAATCTGAAGCAGACTCCGCACTGAGTGCAGATCCTGATGTGGGGCTCAATCCCACAACTATCAGATCATGACCTAAGCCGAAACCAAGGGTTGGACGCTTAACCAACTGAGCCACCCACGCACCCCTATGGACTGCGATTTTAAAGCTCATTTCCAGGACGCCTGGGTGGCTCAGTTGGGCTGGGAGCCTGCTTCCCCCTCTGCCTACCATTCTCCCTGCTCGTTCTTTCTCCCTCTCTCTCTGTCAAATAAATAAATAAAATCTTTTAAAAAAATTATTTAAAAAAAAACCTCATTTGCTTGAGGCTTGCCTCACTTTTTTTTTTTTTTTTTTTAATTTATTTGAGCGAGTGAGAGAGAACAAGTGGGAGGGAACAGCAGAGGCAGAGGGAGAAGCAGGGAGCCCAATGTGGGGCTCGATCCCAGGACTCTGGGGTCATGACCTGAGCCGAAGGCAGATGCTTAACCAGCTGAGCCACCAAGTGCCTGCCTCATTCTTTAATAGGCCCCAGAGTACTTCGTCCCTTTTCCCCTCCACTCTCCTCCCACCAAATCGGGCAGAGGCAGATGACAAATAGAGTCTGTAATCTGTGCTATGTAACTGAGTTTTAACCAGTGGGAAGGGGTGGCACCTGGAGTGCTTGTTTCAACTTCCCCTTTCTCTGGATCATGCAGGGAAAGCGATGGCATTTTGAAACCTCTTCCTAAGAAAAGCATCGACACAGGGATGGGTCTGGAGCGATTGGTGTCGGTACTGCAGAATAAGATGTCCAACTATGACACTGACCTTTTTGTTCCTTACTTCGAAGCCATTCAGAAGGTACTGGTCCTATTGCAAACATTGCAGACGTCTGGAGGTTTCTAGGTTGGACTCTTAGCAATACTGTTAAAGATAAAATAATCCTATCTTTGCCAGCTAAGGGTACCTGTGACTATCTGTCAATTTATTTATTTATTTTTTTTTTTTAAAGATTTTATTTATTTATTTGAGAGAGAGAGAATGAGAGATGGAGAGCACGAGAGGGAAGAGGGTCAGAGGGAGAAGCAGACTCCCTGCTGAGCAGGGAGCCCGATGTGGGACTCGATCCCGGGACTCCAGGATCATGACCTGAGCCGAAGGCAGTCGCTTAACCAACTGAGCCACCCAGGCGCCCCTATCTGTCAATTTAATTGTTAATAACCTAAGAGGCTCTTGAGCACGAGGCACTGTGGTTTGTTGAGTGCAGGGACCTGACTGGAGGCTCTTTACTCTTGCTGTCCCCTTTCTTGGTGTTAAAAGATCTGGCAAGAGGGTCATCCTGCTCCCCATGCCTGCTCAGTCCTCTTGGAATCTTCTAGGGCAAGGCAGTGTCAGAAGGGTGCTTCCTAATGAGCCGCCTCCTGGTTTTTATCTGTAGGGCACAGGTGCCCGGCCATATGCTGGGAAAGTTGGTGCTGATGATGCCGATGGGATCGATATGGCCTATCGGGTGCTGGCTGACCATGCCCGGACCATCACCGTGGCATTGGCCGATGGTGGCCGACCTGACAACACAGGGCGGGGGTAAGTCTGGTACACACGGGGCAGGGTTAGGACTGCCACTGTGAGTTTGATGGCTCTCTGTGGAACTTAAAGCCATTCTTTATTCTTGTTTTCTTTTTCTTTTAGGTGGTTGGAGGGATCCCTATATTTTTTTAGGGATTAAGAGAGTTTTAGCTTGTGTTACAGAGTTCCACTATAGTAAATCTTTGCTGCTAAGTACAAGATAAGATAGAGATTGTATTTTAGGTTGTCTGGTAGGATATTGGGAGGGTGGGGATGGGGCAGATACTGGCTAGCCCCGAGCAATTTTATTACTGACAGGACCTGGGATTTGGGTCATCAGCCATCTGGGCTGAACTTGCCTCCATCTCTGGGTCAGCAGAATGTGGTAGAAAAACAAACTAGGGTTACCCTTGATGCATATTTGTGGGGATATTCCTGAGTTTTCTGCTGGAATTAATGTTAATGACCTCTGGGGCTCACAAAAAGGTCTTAGGATAAAAGAAAGTCTCTGAAAGAGAAAGACAAAAAGCTGGTCATGTTGCTTTGGGGAGAATTCCAAAAGCCCTATTACAAAATGCCTAGCTGGGGATGTTGTCTAGAGGAGGTGGTCTTCTGCCTGTTTTAGGTATGTGTTGAGACGGATTCTCCGCCGGGCTGTTCGATATTCCCATGAGAAACTCAATGCCAGCAGGGGGTTCTTTGCCACGTTAGTAGATGTTGTCGTCCAGTCCTTGGTAGGTTTATCTCCCTGCTTAACCTCTGTTCTCCTAATGCACATAGCTTAGAGGGATGGGGTGGGAGTTAGCATACTGTTAATGAGAGTTTTTAGGGGCGTCATGGAATGGTTTCTGTCTTCATTGAGCCCACGTCTCTGTTTCCCCTTTGCCAGGGAGACGCATTTCCTGAGCTGAAGAAGGACCCAGATATGGTGAAGGACATCATTAATGAAGAAGAAGTGCAGTTTCTCAAGACTCTCAGCAGAGGGCGCCGCATCTTGGACAGGAAAATACAGAGCCTGGGAGATTGTAAAACCATTCCTGGTAAGGACCGGTTTGTTCCTTTCTTCACCCAGGCTGGTTCATCTTTCCAGAAGAGGCAAGCCCTTTTGCACAATTGACAGTGGAGTCCCATGTCTCCCAAGGGCTAAGGATAGCTTGGTTATACTGCTTTTGGTATAAAGTGGGGTTTATAGTAAAATTGTAAAAGTAATATGTTATTGTGGTAAAGTATTTAAATAACAGAAGTTAAAAATGAAGATTCTCTTTCCTAAACTCATTTCTCAGAGGTAACAGTTCTTAAGAGTTTGTTGTATAACTACTCAGGGCTTTTTTCTATTTGCATACACATGTATGTAGGGGCCTGTGTGTGTGTTTTCCAGCAAAAATGGAACATATGGTATATAGTGTTGTGCAGCTTGGCTTTTTTTCTTTTTTGTTTTTTCTAGACTGGAAAATTCCAAAAAAAAAATTTTTTTTTTTAAGATTTTATTTATTTGACAGAGAGAGACACAGAGAGAGAGGGAACACAAGCAGGGGGAGTGGGAGAGGGAGAAGCAGGCTTCCCGCAGAGCAGGGAGCCCGACACAGGGCTCGATTCCAGGACCCTGGGATCATGACCTGAGTCGAAGGCAGATGTGTAACGACTGAGCCACCCAGGCGCCCCTAAAAAAAATTCTGAAAGAGTTGATGGATTTTCTGACAAGTGAACAGAATCAATACTAACTTGCCTTGTCTCCAGTTCCTTCTGTCACTGCCAGCTTCCTTTGGGAAGGGCTTGGGGTGGCAAAGGAGGGGACTGTCTGTGTCATTCTTACACAGTTCCTTTGTGCTCTGTAGGGGACACTGCTTGGCTTCTCTATGACACCTATGGGTTTCCAGTGGATCTCACTGGACTGATTGCTGAAGAGAAGGGCCTGGTGGTGGATATGGATGGATTTGAAGAGGAGAGGAAACTGGCCCAGGTAAAGAATTTGGGGAGTGAGCAGGAAACCCGACACCAAACAAGGTAGGACTTGGCTGCAAATAACAAGAGTTTCCTTCTATTAAAGTCTTTGGAATTCTATTTTTCCCAAGACCAGTGAGTGTCAAGCAGGGGCAGTTTGGCCCCAGGGGATATTTGGCAGTAATGTATGAAGACCTTTTTTGGTTTTCACAGCTGAGGGTGGGATGCCACCAGCATCAAGTGGGTAGAGGTCAAGGATGCTGCTTAACATCCTACAGTGGACAGCCTCCTAGAACAAAGAATTAACCTGGCCCCAAACGTTGGTAGTGCTGAGACTGAAAAACTGTTCTAGAGCTTTATATTGGGCTTAGTTTAGCAATTTGTAGTCCTTCAGAATTCTTTTTCCCACATTAGGGTAACTTTTGGTTATTTCTCTTACTGGCAGCTGAAATCACAGGGCAAGGGAGCTGGTGGGGAAGACCTCATTATGCTGGACATCTATGCTATTGAAGAGCTCCGGGAGAAGGGTCTGGAAGCAACAGACGATTCCCCAAAGTATAATTACCATTCAGACTCCAGTGGGAGCTACGGTACGTTCGTGTGTTACTGTGTGTACCTCGGCCAAGTCTCCAGATTAGGAACCTGGGGTATTTGACAGAGCCTCTCCTGGAGTGCTGTGGAGTCATGCTCTGTAATTTTATACTTCTAGAGATCCGGGGCAATTAATTTTCTAACTCTTCATTTTGGAATAATTATAGCTTCATAGGAAGTTGTGAAAAAATTTACAGGGACAGTCTTTGTACTCTTTACCCAGTTACCCCTAATTGTAACACCTTTCAGGAAACCAGGAAATTGGCATTGATACAATCTTCAGTGGCTGTTGAATTTTGCATCAGGATAGCAACACTCTAGGGGTGCCTGGCTGGCTCGGTAGATCATATGACTCTTGATCTTGGGGTCATGAGTTCAAGCCCCACACTGGGTACAGAGATTACTTAATTTAAATAAGTAAGTTAAAGTTAAGAATCGAAAGAAACAGGCAATACGTGTTTTCGCTTTTTTGCTTCAGCAGAGATCCCTGAATCTATCCAAGCAAGCCCACAAAATGAGTACATTGTGAATTGACCTTGGAAGTAGGGAATTTATTACTACTCCTAAATACTTCTCAGAATCGCTAGGTTACTGTTCAATAGCTCAGAGATAGAGTGACCAGAACTGTCCCACTGATGTGAAAGTCTCCCCTGGAAAGCCTCTCGGTCCCAAGGTCACTCTGCTGTTAACATTCCCTGCTCTTAAGCCTTTTTGTGGAGTCTAATGGTCTTGCTTGTAAAATAAAATTAGACAATTAAGACCTAAGGAGAGTTTGAGAAATAGAATCCAGCAAAAGATGACCACGAATGTGTGAAAGAAGTCATTGACCCTGCTTTCTCCCTTCTGTACAGCCTTTGAGAGCACAGTGGCTACAGTGATGGCTCTGCGCAGGGATAAGATGTTTTTGGAAGAAGTGTCCACAGGCCAGGAGTGTGGCGTGGTGCTGGACAAGACCTGTTTCTATGCTGAGCAAGGCGGGCAGACCTATGATGAAGGCTACCTGGTGAAGGTTGAGGACAACAGCGAAGATGTGAGCCCAGCATTTCATCCTTGTTAGCCAGGGATGGGGGCGTCCAACACAGGGCTGGGCCTGGACTTGGGTAGCTTTTCTGGCTCCTCACACCCTTGGCCTTGGGGAGCAGACATAACCGATCTTTGGGTGTGGTCCATCGTCAGTGTTTCTGAGGCCAAGGGAGCTGCGTCTTGTACCACTGATCCTACTGCCATTAGGTCCCACTTAGCAGAATCCCTGCGGTCGGGCTGCACTGGTTGATCCTGGATTCCTCCAGGCTTTCCTCATGAATAAGAAGAGGTAGCTCTCTGGAGGGCAGACTTCCTTGAAGAAGCCCCAGCCTCTAGCTCTGCCATTGCTGACTCTGATCTTGGATGAGTTACCTTGTCTCATGGGATTCAGGTTCCTTATGATGGTTTTAAATTCTCTAAGATGCTCCTTAAGGGAACGTCTGTGTGATATATGTGCATATATTTGTACACATATAAAGTGGTCTCTATATTTAATGGTAAATAGCTATGGTTAAACTGTAAAAACGAAACCGTTATTTTACCAGGAAAAGTGAGTTTATTGGGAAATTGCAGGGAATTGCCAATTTGGGACATGCAAGCTATGGCAAGACCCCAGGCAAGTCCAGCAAAGGAAGGAGAGGGACTGACATTTTAGGGAGAAGGAGGAGGAGGAAGTTGGGAGGGGTTGTTTTAAAGTAAAGTCCTTCGGAGAAAATCGCAAGTCTGGGCTGATGATGGTTTCTCATTGGCTGAGTTGCAGGGGTAGTTGATTTCTCCTAGGAGATGCAGTGTGCATCTTTCCTTGTTAGGGCCTGTACTTGATGGTTCTTTCCTGTTGAGATTCTGCTTGGCTCTGTAAATGACAGTTCTTTCTGAAATTGACTACTGCTCCTGCTCGAGTTTCCCCTTCTAGTCACTGGGCTCCACATCAGTGTGGTTCCTTTTTATTAATTTTCAGTGGATAATGGTGCATGTATATATATACATACAATATATATACAATAACTGTAACGGTATTAATGGTATAATGTATGTATAAGGGTATACACACACACTAGTAAGGAGGGGCTTAGAGAATGTGTAACGTATATATAAAGAGAGAATATCATATACACATACACACACACACACACACATATATATATATTTGGGCTTATTTACATATTGTTCTCCTCCTGGACTCCTCTTAGAAAACAGAGTTCACAGTGAAGAACGCTCAGGTGCGAGGGGGGTATGTGCTGCACATAGGGACCATCTACGGCAGCCTGAGAGTTGGGGACCAGGTCCGGCTGTTTATTGACGAGGTGAGTTATGTTATGCTGCTCGGCTCTGGACCTGGTTAGTAATCCTGTCCTTTTTTAATTTAAATAACAGCTTTATCGAGGTTATAGTTGACTTATAAAATTCCAAGATATTTCAAGTGTAGGTCATGGTGACTTGATACACGTTAGGAAAAGAATTCATCTCCTTTGGCTTTAAATTGGTCCAGTCATGATTGTCACTCCTAAGTGAAATTGTGAATAGATAGAATATTCTAAGTCTGATGCAGGAGAACATTTTATGAGGGGTGCAACTGTGAGTTACTAAATGGATATGTTCTCAAGTCAGATGCCGTGATTTTATTTTATTTTATTCTATTTTTATTTTTTTTATGGTAATGCAGTATTTTATTTATTTTGTTCATTAATAACTAATACTCAAGAATTTTTATAATATTAATATAACAATCTAAAAGAATCAACTTACTTTGTTTACATTTCAATATTGGGTACGAGAGAGTCAAAATAATTATGGTCAAAATTATTATAAAAAATTATAGTAAATGCTTGGTGTTAGTCTACATACAATTTAGTTTTTGGCATAAAGTTATTTAGTTGCCAGGAAGGACATTTGGTTTACTTCACTAATAGGAATATCTCTTAATGCTGGGATGGCTCCTTCTGGGTATTTCTTCTGCTGTTGATTTTTAGCATAGTTATCTGTGATTGTATGAATGGAGTTGAGTGGAGAGGTACTCATCATGTTTATTCCAAATAAGAGTACATAACCAATTACTATAGTAATGAAGAAGTAGACGGGCAATGCAATTGCCCAGTATTTTTGAGGCCAATAGGTTAATCCTAAGGAGTTTAGCCAAGATTCAGGAATAAATGCCCACACGAGATACAGGATGAAGCCAAATTGGGAGCTTAAGAAAAAGAACAAAGCCATAAATCGCTCTTTCTGGCAATGGCGATGGTGAATTTTCCACCATTTTCCCTGTGGCTTTAGACAGTCGCGACCCTTGCCGGCCCGGAGCGCGCGAGCGCCGGGGACTGCCGGATCGCTCTGCTTGCCACCGCGGAAAAGCTTTATATATTTTAAGTAACCTACACCCAGCGTGGGGCTCAAACTCGTAACTCTGAGATCAAGATTCACCAGCTCTTCCATCTGAGCCAGCTAGGTACCCCAGATGACAGTGACTTTAGTTGAGATTTATAGACTTGTTTCATGGATTGCCTTTCTCCAGAATAACCGTGAATACTTCTTCAGGAGTCCGGGATCCTGTATTAAGAAATAGGTTCTGTTCATGTAACCGAGCTCCAAAATAACAATAGCTTAAAACAAGGTATAAATGTGTTTCTCAAGGTCCAAGCTGATGCAGAGGGTCTGCCCCACAAAGTCATAGGCCCCAGCTTTTCCTTGCTTGTTTTTCTATCCTCATTCCTGGGGTGTTGCCCTTGATTTCATAGTCCAAGAAGGTAGCCACTGGATCCATTTCTAGGCCAGGAGTTAAACTTTTTCTGTTTTTGTTTTTGGAAAGTTCCAGATAGTAAATATTTTTGGTTTTGTGAGCCATACCATCTCAGTCACAACTGTATACCTCTCATGTTGTAGGTAATATATAAACACATGGGTATGGCTGTGTTCCAGTAAACCCGTTTATAAAAATGGACAAAAGGCTGGATTTTGGCCCATAGGCCATAATTTGCCAACTCTTATTTCTCATTCTAGGCAGTGGGAAAGAGGAAGGGGAAGGCATGTCCTTCCTTTTTAAGGGTGTGTATCACATCTGCTCACAACCCACTGACCAGAAGGTAGTCAAATGGCCACACTTAGCTGCAAGGGAAGGAGGGAAACGTAGCCCTTATTGCGGGCAGCCACGTGTCCCGCTTAAAATTCTAGCAGTCGGGAAGGAGAGCGTGGTGCTGGGGGATGACCGGCAGGCCTCTCCACCAGCCGTCCCTGCCTTTCACAGCCCCGACGGAGGCCCGTCATGAGCAACCACACAGCCACACACATCCTCAACTTCGCTCTGCGCTCCGTGCTCGGGGAAGCTGACCAGAGAGGCTCCCTGGTTGCTCCTGACCGCCTTCGGTTTGACTTCACTGCCAAGGGAGCCATGTCCACCCAGCAGATCAAGAAGGCTGAAGAGATTGCCAATGGGATGATTGAGGCAGCCAAGGTAGGCCGGATCGTGCGTCAGCCCTTGGGTGGTGAGCCCCGCTCCTTCCTGCACTGGCACTTCTCTCCGTGGAGCCTTCTGCTCAGTCCTGATGCTCTTCCTCATTGGACCACATCCTGCCGAGCACACAGATTTGTTTGAAGCACTGATTCTCAACTGCACGGGGTGTAGGGGCAGTGGTGGCATCCCGTGGAGGGGGCTTAGGGCCTCCGGGGAGGGAGCGGAGGGAGGTGTTTGCTTCACTCCCTCCAGAGCTCTTCTGGTTCTGTCTTCTTCACATGTAGCGCATCCATATAAGATTTGGTTCACAGTTTAGCAAAATAATTGGAAATTCCTATTTTGATCTCCTTGACTTTACACGTGGTGCCTTATTTCAGGAGGCTCAGGGCACGTGGTGAGAGCTAGGACTAGAAACCAGAGTCCTGCCTGTAAGACTGTGCTGCCTCTGCCGCTTCCTCCTGCACCACCAGAGAAGATCTTTTCCCAGCTGTTTTCTGTCTTTTTCCCTGGCAGCCCGTCTACACCCAGGATTGTCCCCTGGCAGCAGCTAAAGCCATCCAGGGCCTACGGGCTGTGTTTGATGAAACCTATCCTGACCCTGTGCGAGTCGTCTCCATTGGGGTCCCAGTGTCCGAGCTGTTGGAGGACCCCTCTGGCCCTGCTGGCTCGCTCACTTCTGTTGAGTTCTGTGGGGGAACGTGAGTACATCAGGGGGAGCAGTGGATGGACTCGCTTTTTGTTAATTTGGTGCTCTTCTGGGAGGATGTGAGTTAATAGGTAGACCCACTCTTATTTTTCTAAGGTCGAAATGAAGTTCTCAGAAATATACTTGCCAGACAACATTCCCAAGAACTTTAGGGTCCTGTGCTCCTGTCAGACCCCTTGGTGTCCGACATTGACATTTCCTAGGTTTGTGATGAAATATTCTTCCTAGGACGGGGAAAAGCATGGTCTTAACGTTTAGTTCATGGTTGCTTGCTCTTGTGTCCCGGGCTGATCTGACGAGAAGGCCTGTGAATTCGGGGTTCAGGAAGGCCATGGAGCACTCACCAAGCTCCCGAGCTGGCCCTAGCCCTTCTCCATTCCTGGGGATTCATTAACCCCATCGTGTCAGGGCCTCTGTGTCAGGCCCCACAGCACACCCCGCTCAGGTTGGCTTGCAAGAGCCACTTGTTTCTTCCAACTTGGAGTCATCGGCAGCCCTTGGGGTCATTTTGGGATGGCGTGGTAGCCTGGGACGTTCCTGCTTGCAGGGGAATCTTGTTGAGAAGAACATTCTTAAGGCCATGGTAGAGCCCATCCGGGGCCTCCTGCAGGCAGCAGGCAGGGAACAGGTGCATGTGTGAAGGATGGAGTAGGGATCTGGGGCACCACATTCCTGGCCTCCCTCTGCCCAGCTGAATTGGGCCTTCACCTGAGTCCCACTCTGCCTTATTAATGCCTCTTTCGACCTTCTCGAGAAGCACAGGAAGCTGCTGGCAAAGCCTTTACACCACTCTCGCAGTGACTGAAAGTTAATGAGCTTTTGAGGTTCTCTGAGCACCTGGGGAATAAAACCTTTTTACAGGATTGTGGTGAGATTTTAAAGGTAATCCTTGGATATTCTCAGCTAGTGGCAGGGACAGAAGAATATAGTTTCTGTTTCAAAGAGGACCAGAAACAGGAATGAACGTAGAGCCTGCCAGCAGGAATGTTGTGTTGGGCATTAAGGATTACAAAGCACTTTCGTTGGATCTCGTTTGAGTTTCACAGTAGTCCCGTGAGGGAGAATTCTCCACATTTTACACACGAGAACACTGAAGCTCAGAAGGGTGGTGTCTTGCTCAGTGTCAGTGTGTTCTCAGCCCCAGCTAGGCTTTCTCTGACTTTCTTGGGCTTCCTGGCCTGAGTCCTCCCCTGAAATCCACGTGAAGGGCCTCTTCCCACTGTCCCCTTGAGGGAGCTTCCCAGAACTGCAAAGACCCCAGGCCCTCACCACGGGCTCCCGGGTGTGGTAAGGACCAGGGTGTGCGGGCCTTCTTGTCACCGTGGACTTCGTGCTCTGCCATTCAGGCACCTGCAGAATTCAAGTCACGCGGGAGCTTTTGTGATTGTGAGTGAAGAAGCTATTGCCAAGGGCATCCGGAGGATTGTTGCCGTCACAGGGGCTGAAGCCCAGAAGGTGAGCGCGGCGGTTTGTGGCTTGTGGCTTATTTGAACAAGGCAGGAGGAACGCAGTCCGGGAATCTGGAGTGTAGATGGTTCTGTAGCTGCTGCGCTCAGAATTGGAAGTACAGTGCTCTGCCCCGAACTGTCATCCACTGACCCCCACCTGGCAGAAGAGAGCCACCACCGCACAGGACTGCTTAGCTGTACTGTGTTTAATCTTTAAAAATATATGTACGTTCTGCCATTGACCCCATCATCTGTCTGTCTCTAGGAGGGTAAGGCATAATTGGGCTGTAGCTTCCAGTGCCCCCAGCATTCACATCTCCCCAGGGGTACGTGCCTAGTTCAAGACACATAGTGTACGGGGATAGCTGCCCCGGGGTGGGGACTGTGGCTGGGGCCTGAGGGGTGCTGAGGCTTGAGGACCGGTCATTTCGTTGGGGTGAGAAGGGCTCCTGGCTTGGGGGTTCTTGGTTATGCCCTGAGCCTGAGGTAGTGTAGCCTTTCCGCTGGTCAGATGTGTGAGGAGGGCGCTCCTTCCTGGGGCATGAGGTGGCCAACACTTGCCCCCTGAAGGCAGAGAAACTTCTGGTGTCTTGGGGGTGTGTTGTTCCATAGTCTGCCTTCAGTGCTTGCCACAGTTTACAGATAGCACTGAAGCTGAAAGTCACCTGACCCGGAGTTTACAACTCTGTCCCTCTCTAGGCCCTCAGGAAAGCAGAGAGCTTAAAGAACACTCTGTCTGTCATGGAGGCCAAAGTGAAGGCCCAGACTGCGCCAAATAAGGATGTGCAGAGGGAGATCGCTGACCTTGGTGAGGTAGGGGAGGCCTCCCTCCTCAAGGCCCTGCGCAGGGCTGGTACATCAGGCACTCCCTGAAGAAGTCTCACGTCCTGGTTCTCAGTGCAGTGGCTCTTTGAACTGACTTCTGTTGTCTGGCAGCCTTGCAAAGGGGGCTCTGTGGATCCTGGTCTGCGGACCCCTGGAATCTGCTTGCTGCCCCCACTGCCGATGGCAGGGCCTGTTCTAAGCAGGAGTGGGCACCAGTGTTGAGGGGGTTGAGGGAAGGGGTGCCCACTGTTTCCAGACCTTCTCATGTCTGTTAATATGTGGAGGCTTCCCGTGAGCCCATCACAGGCTGTGTTCGCTGCCTGGTAGGGACCAGCTCTTACAGGGGGTCCCAGCTCTCTCTGTCTGCCCCTTTCTCCCTCGCCCTAATTGGTACAGCTGCCGTAGTTGCTCACAGAGTGGTCGCTAGGCTACTGGATACCTTTTTGTTTTTTGTTTTCTCTCCTTCTGGATACTAGTCAGGGAACACTTTGGTGTTCAAAGCCAGAAGGGTGGGGTAGGCTTGGGCCTCATATCCTAGCTCCTTGTGGTCTGGATTCCAGTGGTATTCTGGCTCTGGTTCCAGGCCCTGGCCACTGCAGTCATCCCCCAGTGGCAGAAGGATGAATTCCGAGAGGATCTCAAATCCCTGAAGAAGATCATGGATGACCTAGACCGGGCTAGCAAAGCCGATGTCCAGAAGCGAGTGAGTGCTGCCATGCAGGTGGCTGGAAGGGAGTCCGAGGACTCACCCAGTGGAGACTGTGTGGTGAGCTATCTGGGCCTTTGACCCGAACCTCTCTTCTGGATTTCCTTGCAGGTGTTGGAGAAGACAAAGCAGCTCATTGACAGCAACCCCAACCAGCCCCTTGTCATCTTGGAGATGGAGAGCGGTGCCTCAGCCAAGGCAACTGGGGGGGGGGGGGCAGGGGGGAGGCTGGGACTCCACGTGCCTCTCTGTGCCTGTCCACTGCTTGTCTCCTCTCGGGGTCTCAGCCCTCTGGTGGCTGAAGTGTGAGCTTTGTGGCTCTGAGTGGAGTGGTAGCCTGAGGGCCTGTTCTCTGGGATTGAGGTTAGGCTGAGCCATGGAGGGATCTGGTGGCTGGAGAGCTACGGCTCCTGGGGATGGAAGGCAAACCTCAGAGCCAGAGTGTGGGCAGGGCCTTGTGCTTGGGTCCTCCTCCCCGTACAGTGTCCTAGGACCAGCACCTGCTCTTAGAAGAGGGTGGGCAGCAGAGGTTGCTCAGAGAACTGGGCTCTGCGGACTCGCTGCCCGGTGGAGAGCATGGCTCCCCTTCCCCAGGCCTGGCCTGACAGCAGCTTTCCCCACAGGCTCTGAATGAAGCCTTGAAGCTCTTCAAGACTCATTCCCCTCAGACCTCTGCCATGCTCTTCACAGTGGACAACGAAGCTGGCAAGATAACGTGCCTGTGTCAAGTGCCCCAGGTCAGAATACCCTGCAGCCCTGTGCCCGTGGGGAGTGGTGTTGGAAGCTTGGTGGTTCTTACAGTTGTTTTCCAAGACCCTTTTGTGCGTGTGCAACCAGTTAGAGACAGCCGTCCTCCCGGCCCCATTTGTCACCTCCTCCAGCGCCCCTGCGCTCAGGCCCTCTCCTCGGACACGTTTCACTGTGGTGATACCTCGCTTGGCGACTCCGTGTGCCTCAGCCCTGGCGGCAGCACCCAGGAGGGCCGGAATGGGGCTCTGTGGCTCCCCCATCCTTTTTCATTTCCTCCCCCCTCCATGTCTTCCTCAGTCTCATCTTCTGTCCTGACTCCCACTTCTCCTGTCTTCCAGAATGCAGCCAACAGGGGCCTGAAAGCCAGTGAGTGGGTGCAGCAGGTGTCAGGCCTGATGGACGGCAAAGGTGGTGGCAAAGATGTGTCTGCTCAGGCCACAGGCAAGAATGTGGGCTGCCTTCAGGAGGCCCTGCAGCTGGCCACTTCCTTTGCCCAGCTGCACCTGGGAGATGTGAAGAACTGAGGGGTAGGGGCAGCTTCCGCTGGGAAGCAGCCTTCCTTCACCCGATGCATCCGTCCAGCCAGCTCTCCATCTGCCACGAGGACATTGGGATCTTGGGACCCTTAAAAACCCCCGTCTGTCCTCCTAACCCAGCAGTAACTGGAACTCACTCACCTGGGAGCTGGCCTATGACTCATGGCACGCATTACATTTCTGCCCTAAGCCCTACACACCAGCGCCATCGTCTAAAACCACTACCCCAGGATTGCCGTTTATCATCGTCCTGCTTGTGTCTGTAGATAGAGAGTTCTTTGCAGGCCTGAGGATCTGGGTCTGTAGGGAGGGATCCTTTTTGCTGCAGAGAATAAAAGGACTCTGTGCAATACCCGATGACGCCATTTGTTCTCTTAACCGCCTGCCTCCCATACGAGCCCCCACATGACAGCCTGTGGCTCCCACTGGTTTCGGCTTACGGTCCGCACCAGCTCCAGCTCCAGACTCCTGAACTTTGGGAATGGCCACTGGGAATACCTGAAGACATCGGTGGAGGTGGCCCATAGAATGGGGAATTGGTGGGGTGAGATGGAGAGAGGCATTCAGCATTGAACAGAAGATGGGCCGTGGGGTTACTGGAAGCAGTTCCTAGGGGAAGCTCTGCATTTCTTAGGCCTGTGTCCCTCCTCCCCTGCCTCGTGATGTTGAGCGGTCTGGGGGAGGTCAGAGGTGTTCTCTGCTGCAGAGGGTACTTCGGGTGCAGTAGTTGCCTACGCCCACCCCTTTGACCCATCATTCCTGGCTTCCTGACCCAAAGATGAACGGTGAGGTTTGGGACCTGCCTGGCCTGAGTCCTTCACTCAGATGTGAAGACAGCTGGGTTCGGAAACCGTGTGCGGGGGAGGTTTAAAGGTACTGCTTGCTTGTGCTGGCTCTGGCCGATTTCACGTTTGCTGGGTACAAGAGGTGGCCGTGGGGCCCAGGTTCACTTGGTACCGTTGACTCGGAAGGAGGGGGGAAAGTTGGTCTATGCTGGGAGAAGCCGCAGAGGCTAGCTGTCACCAGCCTGGGGGTGAGGGACTGTCCCGGCTTGCAGTGAGAGAAGCATGCAGGGGGAGGGTGCTGAGGACCTGGCTTCAACAAACACATGCCAGGTGAGGACCCCCAGGGGTACAAAGAATACACAATCCAGTGCAGCAGAGGCCGTTTCATCCATCAACAAGCATTGTGCCAGCCAGGGCACTGACGATGGCAGGAAGACAAAAGGCCATTGCCTTCTTGGGGGAACCAGAGGGGAACATGTATGAGAAAGTGACACAAGTAAGTGCACAATTAAAATAATTACAACTTACACAAGTGAATGGACAAAGACGTACGGCCTGGGACTGCTCTGGCCCGAGAGGCTAGAGGTTAGCCAGACCGGCCCAGCTCCCATTTCTGCAGGCCGCCCAGGCCGTCCAACCATTCATCCATCGAGATCCCAAGGGTCCTTGGGGCGGCCCCGGGGCTCGGCGGCGCTCGCTGTTCTCCCTCCAGGACAGCAGGGGGTGGTGCGGCGCCGCCTGCCGCTATCCCGACAGCCCTCGCGCGGGCGCGCGGCTTAAGCAAGCGGAAGAACCCGCGCGCGAGGCCGGGTCGGCGGGCGGAAGCGGCTCGCACGCCAGGCGTCGCCATGCCCGGGGACCACCGCCGCATCCGCGGGCCCGAGGAGTCGCAGCCGCCGCAGCTGTACGCGGCCGACAAGGATGAGGCGCCCGCCGCCCGCGACCCGACGCGGCTGCGGCCCGTGTACGCGCGCGCAGGGCTGCTGAGCCAGGCCAAGGGCTCGGCCTACCTGGAGGCGGGAGGCACCAAGGTGCTGTGCGCCGTGTCCGGCCCGCGGCAGGCCGAGGGCAGCGAACGCGGTGGCGGCCCGGCCGGAGCGGGCGGCGAGGCCCCGGCCGCGCTGCGCGGCCGCCTGCTCTGCGACTTCCGCCGCGCGCCCTTCTCCGGCCGCCGGCGCCGCGCGCCTCCGGGCGGCGGGGAGGAGCGCGAGCTGGCGCTGGCCCTGCAGGAGGCGCTCGAGCCGGCGGTGCGCCTGGGCCGCTACCCGCGCGCGCAGCTCGAGGTGTCGGCGCTGCTGCTCGAGGACGGCGGCTCGGCGCTGGCCGCCGCGCTCACGGCCGCCGCGCTCGCCCTGGCCGACGCGGGCGTCGAGATGTACGACCTGGTGGTGGGCTGCGGCCTGAGCCGCACCCCGGAGCCGGCGCCCACCTGGCTGCTGGACCCCACGCGCCTCGAGGAGGAGCACGCCGCCGCCGGCCTCACCGTGGCGCTCATGCCTGTGCTCAACCAGGTGGCCGGGCTGCTGGGCAGCGGGGAGGGCGGCCCGACCGAGAGCTGGGCCGAGGCGGTGCGTCTGGGCCTGGAGGGCTGCCAGCGCCTCTACCCCGTCCTGCAGCAGTGCTTGGTGCGGGCTGCCCGCCGGAGGGGCGCCGCCGCGCCGTCCTGAACCAGAAGCCTGAGCAACGACGGACGCGGAGGGCCGAGCTGCCGCCGTCCCCTAAAAGACCCGTGCCGTCAGCTTCCAGACTGCACGGAGCTGAGAATTCAGAGGGCTGGACAGGATCTGAGGAGGCGTGCACAGAGCTAATGCACTGGACAGCTGTGTTGGGACAGTTTTTTAGAGACTTCCGTTAAAGAAACTTTTCTACGTGAGCTGGTGCTTCCCAGTTACGACCCAAAGAAACTTGGGAATGCGGCCTGACTCCCAAGTTGGAAAGGACTTTTCAGCTGGACTCGCCTGGAAAACGGGACTTGAAGCTTTTGTCTTGTAAGGGATGGACTCTGCAGGCCAGCTAGTGACTCCCTTCTATGTAATTGGTCTGCTCTTGAGAGAATGGACAAGGGGGCTGTGTCTTCTCATTTATATCTGAGCTAAAACAAACTCCTTTGTATCTGGAGAAGTGTTCTATTGTGGTTCTTCTCGGTAGTGAATTTAAAGGAGCAAGACTCTTGCACCGAGTAGTGGACCCATGGGGTCGAGGGCTTGGGACAGCATTGCCTGGAATGTGTCCTGTTCCTTAGACCAACATAAGCAAAAGAGGCCGGCTGAAACGGAAGGAGGTGCAGGGGCTGGTGTGGGGGAATGTGCCTTGAAGGAGGAGAAGCTGCTCCTTGAGTACCACAGTTGGCCACTGGTGAGGTGTGACACGAGTATGGAGGGTTGTATGGGCTGAGGAGCACGCTAGTCTCTGGTTTGGTGCTGGGCAAGACCACAGCTCAGGGGTGGGTAGCTGGAAGGGGTTTGGCTCTGGGTGGAAGCTAGAGGCCTCCTCCACTGCTGGTAAGAAGTGGGGGTCCAGGCTGGTTTTTTTGTTTTTGTTTTTTTTTTTAGATTTAGAGAGAGTGCATGTGTTGGGGGCAGGGGTGGGGAGGAAGAGAGAGAGAATCCCATACAGACTCCATGCTGAGCGCAGAGTCTGATGCAAGGCTTGATCTCATGACCCTGAGATCAGGACCTGAGCCAAAAATCAAAAGTCGGATGGATGCCTGACTGACTGAGTCACCCAAGCGCCCCATCAGGCTGGCTTTATTATTTGGCTCCCCTTTCCAGTCTTGGCTTCTGGAAGAGTGCAGATGAACTTCCAGGAGCAAGAGCTTCTGGATGTTGGGAAACGAGATGCAGCCTGGCCATTATTCCATACAGCAGAGCTGGCCTGAGTGACCACAAGAGTGGAACCTTTCCTGTGTGGCTCCTGAGCCCTGTGAGTTTGTGCTCAGGTCTGAATTGGAAGAAGGCAGGCAGCCTGGTCCCCTCTGTGTGCCCTGGCTTAGTTAGGAGCTTCTGAAGGTGTGTGACTCAGGGGCCTGCTCAGCTTCTCCAGGAAGGCCTGGCCTGAGGCAGCCCCAGGACCAGAATGAGGCTTGGAGACCACACCAAAAACCCCTGACCGGGGAAAAGAAACACATTTTATTTTTCTCCCTTTGGCATAATTTCCAGAGCAGATCTGAAATACATGGTAACACCAGCAAGAGACAAGATAGAAACAGACATAAAAATGATAGCCCTATTCTGAAGGATAGCTTTTTAGGATGGATGGGGAGTCTGGAACCAAAGGGCTTATGTAGGGCACACACTGAGGAGCTTAAAGCTCAGTTTCAGACTGGAGGGGCACTGTAGGCACGTGAGTGTTTCCTGGGCACCACTGTAGCTGGAGAAAGCTGGGTTGGCCGCTGCACGATGCTCCACACTCGGAACTGGCAGGGCCTGGGGGGGGGGTGGGGGGGTGGGGGGGCGGGGAAGAGCAGCCAGAGTGGTACCGGCAGTCCCCAGGGGCTGACGTGCACCCAAGGGGGGCCTGGGCGCTGCCCCTTGCAAGACGGCCTCGGCTTCATGAGGATGGTGAGCTTGTGCTAGGCAGCTGCCGGCCTCCCTCCCAGCCCCTATCTGGAAACACGACCTCCAAAGCAAAAGCCACCGTTACGGGGAGGCTTCCTGGCTGGTCTCACTGAACGTTGCCTCTGCTTTCACCGTACTCATTCCAGAATGGGTACCTCTGGTCGTATAGTCACCCCCGGGAGGCCTTCAGAAACCCACACGAGGCAAGGAAGGGAGCCACCTGGGAAGGAGCCTGGAGGGCTTCCACCCTTCTACAGGCTGCCCTCCGGATCCAGTGCCGGATTCTTCCCCTGTAGGAAAAACCGAAGCAGGACTCTGGCCAGGAGAGCTGAGAGGCAGGGGATGGCTAGGAAGCGTAGGCCTGCCTGCTAACCTCTTCCCTCAGCCCCACGTCCCTTCCTCAGCAGCTCTGCCAGCTCGGTGCTACCCTAGATTCTTCCTGACGCCTGGGAATCCAGAACCACCAGAGCATTCCCTTCATGGAGCGTCGTCTTTTCCCGGATGTGACTCAGGCCCGGGCAGCAGTAAGGGCCCTCCAGAGCCCAGCAGTCCAAGGGGCAGAGCCGGGCAAATGGAGGAAGGAAGGCTCATTACTGCCAGCCCCTCAGCATCCCGGACCTCGCAGAGATGGCCCAAACAAACGTGGGGCTTGGCCTGCCGCAGGGAGCACCAGTAAGGGGGGAGGATATGGTAGGGCAGGTAGGGCTCCTCCCCAGGGAGCATGGTACCTGACAAGATGGGGCGGGGCAGGAAAAAGGCAGAAGTGGGTTTTAACGGGTTCTGGGGCCTCAGGCAAGGGGTCTGGGGCCATTCTGCACTGCTCAAAGTACACTTCCCAGCTTCCAGGAGAAGATGGTATTTTAAGCCAGAACAAGCCCCTAGTCCCCTGAGCTCATCCAGCCAGTGTCGAGAGGATAAAAAGCAGTGCAGGGCCCATCTTCTGGGGATTGTATGGGGTAGACGTCACATGTCTCCCCTCAACCACCGCTGTGGGCTCCTGCACGGACCTGAGGCCCTCCCTTGCTCACAGGGAGGCCGCAAGGAGCCAAACGCAAGGAGGGTGAGGGTGAGGGGAGGCGCCAGGCCACTCACTGCCTCCTCTGGGTCGTGCTGTCCTCAGAGCTGTCTGCTTCGGGATGGGCCCTCTGGCCCCTGGGCTCCTGCTGGAGTTCATTGATTCTGCATGAAGAACCCTTACTCCCTGGGCCCCTGGTTTCTTCACTGTCCTCTGACCCTGTGCAGGGAGAGTCACCAGTTAATGGCCAGGTTTGGAGGCCCCAGCTGATCTCAGAGAGGCCACTTGGTGCCCAGCACTGATCAAGGGTGCCCAGGGCTTGAGAGGACAAGATGGGGAGGGGCTGGGACACTGTTCTGCCTCTGGATAGCTGCTGAGTTGGGGGGGGGCCTCACAGAACAACCTAGAAGCCACAGGGTCTCCAAGCCAATGGAACAACTAGAGGGAGGGGGGAAGGGAGGGCAGGAAGGAGCCCTGCAGACAGAAAGCCCCCAGGTGCAGGACCCCAGGTGCCCTGGCACCTTCAGCTGTGAGGAAAGCTGGAGCTCACTGGGAATGTGGGCCCACAATTGGAGGTGTTCGACCTGGAAGCTGGTCCCTCTGCTGGTCCATGCGCTCCAGAATCTCCAGTAGACGGTCCACCTGGGCTTTGATCTGGCTTAGCTCGCCCCTGATGGAGTGCAGCTCCTCAATCTGGACTGTTTGGAGAGGGGCCAGAGCTGGTGTCCCACCAGGCCGGGAGGGCAGAGGGCTCCCGGCCTGACCTCACGGCTAAGGTCTGCCCAGCTCTTCCTTAGCCCTGTAGGTAAGGGCTGTGCTCCCTCACTCACGCTTTATTTGCTCTTGGGGCAGGTGGCTCTTCCTGGCACCCTTGTGGGCACTGAAGCTGCTCTTGACTCCCAAGCCCAGCTGGGTCCTCCGGATCTTAACAGGCATGCGATTGATGAGTGGAGGGATCCTTGGGAATTCATACACCCTACTGGGACGGGACAGAGAGGGAGTCAGACCGAGCAGCTCCACCAGTTTACCCAGAGGACGGAGGAGTAAGACCCACTTACCCGTAGAGGACATCTTCGCTGTACAGCTTGTAGTCCAGGTCATAGTGACTCCTGCTACAACAGAGACAAATGGAGAAGGGGTCACTCTCCATGGCCAGAGTCCTTGCCTAGACCACAGTGTAACCTGAAGAAACTGAGGCATGCAACTTCTCCTTAGAACGCCAGGATTCTCCATTAGAAGAGCCCTGAGGGACTTAACCAAGGCCACTTTGGGAGACCACAGCTTCCCCATGTCTGGCCTCTGAGAAGGGGCACTTTTCAGGTGGCTCCAGGTGACAGGAGGGGGACAATTGCCTACAGCCTTCTGGCCAGCCAGATAGGGGCCCTCCAAAGTTTCCTCTGCCTGACCCAGGAACAGCTGACCTTCTGGATCTTAGTCTGGCAAAACATGAAAGGGAAGAGTTAAGTCGGGGCCCAAAGCCACGGTGGGGATGTGAGAGCCTTTAATCCTTGCGTGGGGATGGCCAGGATGCCGCCCAGCACTGGCAGGGCCAGCCAGGCAGGCTGAGGGCTGTAGCCAGGCCACCCTCCTCTTTGCTCCAGGCCTGTGGAGACGGGAGGAGTTTGGAAGGTCCCAGACTCTCACTGCCCGTCCGTCCTCTGCCCCTTCTCTCCTCTGCCCTGCATCTCCAGGGAGGGAACTGGTGGGTCCCGGCCTGGGCAGCGAGGCTGTGTGGGGACACAGCTGCAGAAGCTTCAGGCTCCCCCTACGCCTGGGGCTGGAGGGGTGATGAGGGGGACGGGAAGGGATGCGTGCAGGGGGCAGCACAGTTTCTAAAACAACTTTCGGGTGATGTGCGCCCACGCCCCCAGCTCAGGCCCAGCCCACGAGGGGCGAGGTCTATAGGGGCACTGGGTCTGATTGGAGGACGTTCGGAGGACCCCTTCCCCTTCATCCTGACTCCCCCGCGCCCAGGCCCGCGGGTGCGAGTTCCGGCCACCCCCGCCCCCGCTTTCTGGCTTCAGGAGGTCTGGAGGGGCGGCCTGGAAGCCGCAGGGATGCTGATTCCGCTGGTGGGAGGCGCGTCCTTGGAGAAAGGAAAGCCTGACGGCTGAACGCGGGGACGTTGCGTACCCAGCCCCCGGGGGTCGCGGTAGGGCGGGGGCGGGTCCCCGGCGCGGTGCCGAAACTGGCAGCCTACTGGGGGCCAGGAACTAGCGGGCGGTGGCTTGGGGGCTAGGGCGGATCTGAAGCTGACGCGTCCCAGCTGGGCGCGACTGCTCCGAGAAAATTCTCACTGGTCTGGATTCCCTTAGATTGTCCGGCGCGTCCCCCCACCCGTCCCTCACCGACAGGCCCACAACCTCGATGGAGAGCAGACGCGGAGCCGGCGACTGCTAGACCACCTGGGTCTCTGTGGCAAACCTTCCTGCCGTGTAGCATTGGTGGTTCAGTGGTAGAATTCTCGCCTGCCACGCGGGAGGCCCGGGTTCGATTCCCGGCCAATGCAGCCGGTTAAGTTTTTTTTTTTTTTTTCCACCTTCTCTTGCATTTTTTCCTAAAATGACTTTTTGAAGCAGCCAGGAGTGAATGATACAGGAATGTTACTTCACTGACCATTTAGCACAGACTTGAGAGCTGCCCGAGTTGAGATGGGGTGGGATGGGTTTGGGAGTTGGGTGTCAGGCCCCATGCACCCCACAGCGGTGCTTGCTGCAGGCAGAGTCCCTCTGGGCCTGAGGAAGGGGGGCCCCTCACCCCACCCCACCCTCCGTCATCAGCCAGGGCTGAAGCCTGTGCCCTGATCCTGTGGCCTTGCCTCTTTCCCCTCAGGGGGCAGCTGCCTGCTCCCATGGCTGCACAGCTGCGTCTGGTCCCTGGTCTGGACTGTCACAGTTGGCAAGTCGGGGCTCCCCACGAAAAGAGAAACAGGACGCAGCTTTAGAATGGTGTTGTGGGCAGAGATCAAGCCACCTCAAGTGTCCTGAGGGCCAGGGGCAGGGGGAGGAGACTTGGGGCAAGTCTTTCACCACAAACCTTTCCCTTCAGGTTGAAAACTTCCATTTGGAGGCCTGGACTGGACTCGTTCTTACGGAGACGTCATTCAGCAGTTCAGCAGCCACCAGAATCCCATCGCCACCCCTGCCCTTCCTCCGGGCACCATCCTGAGGGCTCGAGCCACGGCCACCGCTGCCCACCCACTGCTGCCCCAGATCCAGGCGGCCCAGCGCCCCCCGCCCCCCAACAAAGGGCTTCATCCTCCCTCCTGGAGTCCCCTGGGCCAGATCATTACAAAACCCCTAGAGTCTCCCATGAGACACATGGCAAACCAACAGAGCTCACAGGCAGCTCTGCATCACTGAAGAAACACCAGGTTAAAGAACCGAGTGTTACCCAGGAGCAGACACCTACTCATCAGCCCAGAACAAAAGCAGTGGCAAAGCCACCCACACTGGCACACTCACAGGGTGACACACACCCTCAGGCGGGTGCTGGCAGGGAGAGATTGGGCCTCATCTGTGTCAAGGTCAAGCTGAAGGTGCAGAGACTTCTTGGAGCAGCCCCCAGCTCAGCCCTGCCATCTCCCTTCCGGGAAGACGAGGCAAGGCAAAACCCAAAAGCAACCAGAACCTTCAGCACCAGGGCATTTACACAGTGTGGTTCCTAACAGCAAACACTTGCCCTACCGCCTCCTCCACCGCAAGGTGGAAACCACCCGAGTGCCCACAGGAGGGCCAGGAGCTGAGTGAGGCCACCACAGATGCCCAGCTCAAAGGACGCATGTCCTTACGCCTGTGAAGATGGCATGTTGGCTGGCAGAATTTGGTGAGCTCCTTTCTGAAAATGTTTCAAGAGTTCCTAACATTTTCTTTAAGCTTCCCAAGTTAGGGGCAAGATTTCATCCAGGCATGTTCCCATTTGCTACTTCCCAAACATCTCTAGCTGGAAGAAGCCCCCAGGCACCACGCAGGTGGGGCTTCCTGGGGCAGACCTGGCTCCAGGTGGGAGGTGGGGCACCGGTCTCTGTCAGCAGGGTGGTGCTGGGTGACATCAGTGACGGGGGCCCTGGGAATGAACTGGGTCATCTCCCTCAGTTTACAGACAAAACTTGAGGCCAAGGGAGAAGAGACTTCCAGGTGCCACAGTGAGTAGTCTGAGTTGGCCTCCTGGGGATCTTGTTCCATCTCAGGGGAACCCAGAGCCTCGGACAAGCCAGCCACCAGCCTCCCTCCCCGGCAGGCTGCGGGCAGTCCTGCACAGACTCACCAGGAGATGGCTGTGCCCTGATGTCTCTTCTGGCCCGGGTGGGCTGGGCCTGGCCTGGGCTCTCCAGCCATGTCGAAGACTGAAGAGAGAACAGGAGAGCAGGGCAGAGCCTGAGAGGATGAGGGAGGGGTGCAGAGGAGGGCCCAGGTGCTCACGGGCCCCACTGGCTTCCAGGCTGGCCCTTCCCTGCTCCTCCGCTCCGAGGCCGTGGGTATTGCTCTGTAAGAGGCAACGCGGCAGAGCACGGCCCCGGTCAGTGGGCAGCCCCGCCTGGCCTCCTTCACACCCCAAACCCACAATGGGAATCAGCCCCATTGCCCGTGGCCTGGAATTGGGTGTGGTACCGTCAAAAGGCAGAAGGGAAAATATTCGTGATCTCCGTGTCCTCTGAGGAGACCCTTAGCCCTGGCCAGAGTCAATGCTCGAATGTCCTCCTGCTGCCCGTCTGCCTGCCCACTTGCCCGCCTGCTGCTGGCCCACGCGCCCCAGCTACCTCCGGGCTAAGCCCTGGGGGGCCGGCCGCGGCGGAGCTGGCCAGGGTGGCTCTGAGTGAGAAGCAAAGCCTGCAGCTGGCCGGGGCTGGGGCTGGACACCCCCCTGCCCTCTCTCCGTGGGGGAGGCAAGAGTCCACTGAACCCATGCAGGGGAGGGCTGAGAGACGCCCAGCGAGGCAGCCTCTGTGCACCTGTCACGGCAGATCTTCTTGTTTCTGGGCTCCTCTCCTCCTCGCCTCAGCACTGGAGACAGCAGCACTGCCCCCGTGGCAGAGGGAGGGGCTTCTGTTCACCGCGGACCCCCGCCCCTCGGTGCTCAGGGCCTGGCACTCAGCAGGCACCCGTTGATGTCTGCGGAATACGTGGATGGAAGCCCATTAAATCATTCCATTTTTTGTGTGGGGTTTGGATCAGACCCCAGAGTTTCGCTTGTGACTTCAGGGCCCCTCCCTGACCCCAACCCCTTTCTTCCTCAATCTGTGATCATCATCCGTGGTCCACCGTGGCTGCCAAGACGGTAACAAATGTGAGCCTTCTTTTTCCCGTTCTCAAGACTTCATGCCATACAAGCGCTGAGAGCACTCACTCAGCACCTGCTTGCTTGCTTTCTGGGAGGAACAGGAGACTGGCGACAGTGTCCCCGAGGCATTGACGATCCAGACCGAGTGTTTAATTGGGAGGAAGTTGGCAATTTGTCACCTTGGACTTTTTCTTCCATTGGTGGTCCTGATTCATCCCCTCAAGGACACATCACACAAATGACCATGCGCCAAGGTAAACGCCCGCACCTCCATCTTGCCTGGCTTTCTGCGGCTTTTCTTTTGGCATAACTTTATACCTGTGGTCACCTTCACATTTGCAATATCCAAAGGGGACAGAAAATCACACCCATGTATACCACACAGGGCATGGGCACATAGAAATGCCTACTGTGCCCAAGATGGAAGGGTCAAGTGGGAAAAACCATTTATGGCCCCCAGATTGCCAATCATGGGCTAATTATCACAAGGGGGCTAGTGGAGTATCTGGGAAGTTCACCATCAATGGCAAACCTTGTCCAATGTGTAATGGGCATCTTCCTGGGCACGTGCCACCTTCAGCCCAGAGCAGACAAGCCTGGGGGCATGGCTGGGCCCCTCCCCCACTCAGGGGCTATATTAATCAAGATTCTCCAGAGAAACAGAACCAATAGGAGGCATATACCGAAAGAGATTTATTATAAGGAATTGGTTCACATGATTATGGAGGCTGACGAATCTCAAGATCTACAGTCAGCAAACCAGAGACCCATGAGAGCCAATGGCATAGCTCCAGTCCAAAGACCAGCAGGTCTGAGACCTAGGAAGAGCCAAAGTTTCAGTTCAAGTCTGAAGGCAGGAGAAACAAAACAAAACAAAAACCGGATGTCCCAGTTCAATGGCAGTTAGACAGGAAGAGTTCCCTCTTACTCTTGGGAAGGTAAATCTTTCTGTTCTATTCAAGCCTTCAACTGATTGGATGAGGCCCACCCACACTGGGGAGGGCAATCTGCTTTACTTAGCCCCTTCAAACGTTGATCTCATCCGAAAACACTTTCACAGACTCACCCAAAATAATATTTGGCCAAATCTCTGGCCACCTTGTGGCCCAGATTGAAACATAAAATTAACTATCACAGGGGCCAAGCGCCGGAAACGGGTGGAGGTCTGTGCTCCGTATTCATCTCTCACAAAGGGACACGCCCTCTTGTGTTCCCCCAGGCCGTGAGTGCCTGATTCATGAAACAGTCATGATGGGTGACAGCCGATGACACAGGGACAGGGGACATCAGCATCAGGTGGGAAGAAAGCAGACGACAGAAACAGACCAAGTGGGTAGAAGGACCAGAATCAAGACCAAGGAGAGGAGCAGAAGGGGGTGGATATATTGGACAGCTGATCTCCGGAGCTCCCCGAGCTGCCTCCCAGATGTGTCCATCCTGAATTCATCAAACGGATGCGAAGCAGTTCACTGATTTTCATAGCGCTCCCCGGAAGAGAGGAAAGGGTCATTGTATCATCCCCAGCACTAAAATATATTGCAAGCAGCGGCCAGCAATGATTGAATTCCAACAATCTCCTGGACGTTGGGCTGCAGACTCCACACCCATCGTCTGAACCCTCCTGGCAGCTTTGCAGGGCAGATGCTGTCGGTACCCCCATCGGACTGGATCCGGGGTCAGGTGGAGAGCAAGCTAAGAGGAACATTGGGATCTCCGGCCCCTGCCTTGCAACCACTGCCGTGTTCCAAGAAGTCAGAGAACTTACTTGAAGGTGCCCAGGGGGATCGGCTGGAAGCAGAGTCTGGTCCTGGGAGCACCTCCGGGCTGCCATGTCTTGGCGCCGGATGGCTGCATGACCCGCTCCAAAGTGGGGGCGAGAACCCTGGTGAGGGCTTGGGCTGACGAGGGCAGCACTGCAGGCCGGGGTCCTGGATGTAGCAGGTGGCTTTTTGCAGTGGACACGAGTCATTCTTTCGGCCACTTCACATCTGAGCCCCCTTCCTGTGTTACAGGTGTCCCCTAGCTTGGAGACAGAAACTGCCTCCCAGGAAAAGAGCTGAAAACACCCCTTTCTGCCTCCCTCTCCCCACCTTCCTTGCCCCTAGGGCCTGGACACACAACGTGGCCCCTGCCATCAGACCCATGGGCCTGACTTTGAATTCGAGCGGTCAGTGTGACGCAGCTCGTCCCAGCAGGTGATGGTGGCAACGGCAGCAGATACATCCAGCCCCGTCCCACGTTGGTGACACTGACTGTGGCGTCTGTGCTCGGCAGGGGCAGTGAGGTGCCTTCCAGGCCTGATCCTCTGGCCTTTCCCAGAGCTCCTGGGAACTCACCAGTCTCTTTGGCAAATTCCTTCTCTGTGTAGAGTCGCCAGGATTAGTTTCTGTTGCTTAAAACAAGAACCTTGATTGATACAAAATAGGACTCCTGTGTGAGAGGAGCGAGAAGCCCAGGAGGAAACAGGGGCGATCTAAGGCTGGGTAGTGGCCAGAGGACGGTGAAAATCCTGCTAGCATGAAGGGGCAGGACACCGGCGGCCCATGGCATGCCATGGTGAGACACTTAATCCTGCGGTCCCCCAGAACAAAGCGTCCCTCAAAGGCAAGGTTTTGGGGATCTGGTGGCTCCTGACATAGAAGAGTATAAAGATTACCCCAAAGTCAGGGGCTGTCGGTCAGAGGGTTGTGCTAATGGCACCACACAGCTTGAAGGAAAGAAAGACAAGCTCAGGGCGCCCGGGTGGCACAGCCGTTGAAGCGTCTGCCTTCAGCTCAGGTCATGATCTCAGGGTCCTGGGATCGAGCCCCGCATCGGGCTCCCTGCTCATCAGGAAGCCTGCTTCTCCCTCTCACTGCTGCCTGTGCGCGCGCGTGCACGCACGTGCGCGCGCTCTCTCTCTCTCTCTTTCTCTCTGTCAAAAAAAAAATCTTAAGAAAAAAAAAAGACAAGCTCAGGGCCCAAATTCTCTGCTCAAGGTATGGTTAGAAAACCAGGGAATTTTTATATCTTGCAGCTACAAGGATGAAAGAGTGAGAAAACCAATCTTAACAGCTTGATCAATGGCTAGAAACTGACACCATCAGGTGGCCTCACACCCTTGCCTGGTCTCTAACTGGGAAAGAATGGAGAGTGGAGGGCAGAGGCCATCAGAATGAGGCTCTTTGGGAAGGTGGAAGACTTAGATGCCCCTCCCCCTGCCCCCCCCCCCCCCCCCCCGCCAGGCTCTCTTGCCAGCAGCAGCTACCTCTCGATTGTTCTGAACACCCTGGAGGCGGAAACTTGCTGGCTACTTGTCCAAACCCATACCCCTTCCCTGGGCGCATGTCTAGGTGGAGCTTCTCGCCCTCCCTCACGGTTAGTGGGCTACAGGGCTGAGGGGCGGCCCCCAGCTAGCGTTTCCTTAAACAATACACCCCCCTAATGACTTGCCGTGAGGGAGTCCCCTTGTGTGCCCTCTCCCACCACCCCTTGTTTTCTCTGGACCGAAATAACAAGTCAGACCCTTGCAGGCCCCAGGGGGATGATGACTTCAAATCCAGAAGGAGGATATTGAATCACCAAAAGAACCGAGGGATTTTGCTAATTTATATTGGTAAAAACCTGGCAAAGTGATCAGGGGACAGATTCTGAAGTTGGAGGATGGAGGTAGGAAGAATGTGAAATGGGGTTGAGTGTATTGATACTTCGGATTCCGTGGGGCCAGTCTGAGTAGCGTGGATGGTTCTAATTGTTTGCTCAGATGGTTGCTTGAAACCTGGACTTAATTGTGGCTGCATAACCTAAGCTAACAGTGAAGAAGAAAAATGAGCCTAAGACTTACTGAGCATTTACTACCCACCAGGCACAGTTCTAAGCACTTAATATTTATTTCACAAATTTACTTAGCAAGTAAGGTTTAGATGGTGTTCTGTGGATGAAAGAATCGAAAAAATTAGGTCATGAGCTCAGCTAGGCTGACGTTCATCCGTGTTTACTGGTTTCGGGCTCTGGTTCAGACACTTAAGTGTACCAACTCAGTTTATGATTCTCATTTTTTAAAAATTTTTTGAAGAAATTTATGTATTTATTTGAGAGAGCGTGAGAGCAGAAGCGGCAGGAGGGGCAGAGGGACAGGGAGAAGCAGGCTCACCACTGAGCAGGGAGCCCCGAAGTGGGGCTCGATCCCAGGACCCTGAGATCATGACCTGAGTCAAGGGCAGATGCTTTAACCCAGTGAACCACCCAGGGGCCCCAGTTATCCTCATTTTACAGGAGAACATGAGGCAGAGAGATGTCTTAGGGCGACCTGGAACTGAGGGGTTTCCCAGCATGTAGAACTTGGAGTGCTAAGACCCAGACAGTTCCAGGCAGACTGGGATGACTGGTCTCCTTGTTAAGTAACTTGCCCAAAGGAACGGGGTAAGTGGCAGAACCTGTCCTGAAATTCAGGTGTTCTGACTTTAGGCTCAAAACTCTCCACCTCTGCCAGTGGTTCTTGCGTCTGAAGAGCCTGTGTCTCAAGTAGCTGGAGATCTTGTTTAAAAAAACCAAAACCCAAGCCCTGGCCTCACCCTCCCCGTTCAGTCTGTTGGGGGTGGCCGAGAATTTGCTTTTCTACCAAGTTCCCAGGTGATGCCGGTGCTGCCGGGCTGCAAACGGACTTGGAGAATCTCCGCATTCAGCCACCTCACCTCTGGATGAGAAGCCTGGGGTGGACTTTTCAGGTAGGACACGGTCACTGCCACCTGCACTCACAAAGCCCGTGATGGCGTTGAGAAACACGAGGGTTGGGGAAGGGCCTCCGTGCCAGGACGACTGATGGGGGAGGCTGCGTGCAGCTGGATTCGAAGCTGGTGTCTGGGCTCAGAAGGGCACGGGGTTGTAGTTCTCAAGGCCAAGGTGGGGTTGCCACAGAGGGGACTCCAGTGCCTGGCAGCCGTGGCACGAGTGTCTCCCTGGCCTGACTTTGCAGCAGAATTTGGGGCGTGGCTCTCTGACTCTCCCCAGGACCCTGTGACCAGGTCCCCTCCCTTTTTTTTTAATTGAGGTGAAATTCGCATAACATGGAGGTAACCCATTTGGTGGCATTGAGTACATTCACCATGTTGTGAGACCACCACCGCTAAGTTCCGAAACATTTTTGTTCCAAAATAAAACCCAGACCCGTTGAGTAGTCACTCCCTGTTCTCCCGCCGTCCCCTGGCAAACACCAGGATGTGCTTTGTTTCTGTGGGTTTACCTATTCTGAGTATTTCATCTGAATGGAATCGTACCATATGTGACCCCTTGTGACTAGCTTCTTTCACTTAGAATAAGGTTTTCAAGGTTCATCCACCTTGGAGCCTGTATCCGTTCTTTGTTCCTTTTAATGGCTGAATAATATTCTATGGCACGTCCACTCATCCACTGGTGGGCGTTTGGCTGGTTTCCACCTTTTTGCTGTTGGGAACGATGCTGCTGTGAACTTTGTGTGTAAGGATTTGAGTATTTGTTCTCAGTTCTCTCGGGTACAGACCTAGGAGTGGAATTGCTGGGTAACGTGGTAACTGCGCTGAACTCCTTGAGGACTCAGCGAACTTGTTTTCCAGAGTGGCTGCACCATTTCAAGCTCCCACCAGCAGCCTATAAGGGTTCTAGCTGGTCCAAGTTCTCGTCAACATTGTTATTCTCTGTTTCTCTGATAACAGCTGTCCTAGTGGGTGTGAAGTGGTGTCTCAGTGTGGTTTCCCTGTGGATTTCTTACTGACTAGTGTTTTTGTGCTTGTGGGCCATTTGTATAGCTTCTTTGGAGAACTGCCTTTGCTCGTTTTAAAGTCATTGTCTTTTTGATAAATTCCTTTTCTGCGATGGTTAGTCGGAGCCGTTTCTGTGTTTCTCCTGGTTGCAACAATAAAAATTGTGGCTGCTACGGTTGTCTCCGTTCCAAGGTCCCGGGCCAAACTCCCACCTCCAACCAGCAAAGCGGCTCCACACATCACAGTGTGCAAATGGGCCGGGGTGCTTTCCAGACCCTGATGAGGGCACCTCCCAGCCCTCACCTGCCCACACAGCCCCTCTCACCACTGTAGGGAGCGGAGGGAGCCGGGGCCACGACACACCCCCAATTCAGATAATCACTAGGAAAGCAGGAGGAACACGCAGGAGCACGCATAGTGACTACAGGGAGAGGGTGTGAGCAGAAGCACAAAGCCCACAGAGCCAGTAGTGAGAGGAGCTGCAGCAGGAAGTTAGGGATGCAAACAAAGCTTCTAAATCTGTGCATCACTCAGGGGCTAAGACTGGAAAGCTTCCAGAAGGTGGCCTGGGTCACGTGGGTGGGCAGGGAAGGGGTGGGTAGCAGACAGCCAGCTGTGAAGCCTCTCAGGCATCCTCTGGTCTTCCCAGGATCATTCTGGTCGGCTGATTCCCCTTCAAAACAAGCAGTCGCAAGTCCGGCTGATTCATAACTTAGTTTAATCCTTTGCGGGGTGCACCCTGGGCAGTGAGGAACCTCCGTCTGCCCCAGAGGGTCCGGCGACCATGGAGGAGAGTGGTCTCTTCTGGCTGCTGGCCCTGCCTCCTATTTGGGTGCCTGACACCCACCTTCCCAATCAACAGCAGGCTGAGGGGCCCCGGCTCCCCTCCCCCTATGGCAGACTCCCTCTGGGCCTGACTTGTACCCCCTGCCCCCCTTCCTGCCGGGTCTCTCTGAGACGTCTGTGGATGCTGGCTTGCAGTCCTGGCCTGGCCCTTATTCCAGACAGGTGGGCAGCTGGGCGAGAGCGGCTGTGCATCCGGGCGCTGGCAGCGGGGGGCACGGCCGAGTCTCAGGGTCCCGGGTCCCACCGGGAAATGTGCTCCTCAGCTGGAAAGGAAGCCGGACAGAGTGAGGGTCAGTGGCAGCCCGGGCAGTCCTAGGATGGGGACCTTTCTGCAGTTGGTCCTGAAATGGCTATGCTCCCACGTGGAACTCCAGACCTTTCCAGCAGGTGCCGCTGGGGGCGGGTTCTGGGCCACGTTTCCCCTCTGTTCCCCGCCACAGTTCACCAGGCTCTAGGGAATCAGGGAGCACTGGTGAACCCAACAGGTCCCTAAGTAGCAGCTTCGGTGACAGGGGGAAAGGGACCGTGGAGACATCCCTGGCCAGGCTGTTTTCCCAGTCCGCCGCAGGGACGTGCTTCGTGAGGCCGGGCTTCTCTCTCGTCCCCGGGCCTCAGGGGCCCGCAGGGACCACGGAGCGCCGAGCAGGACTTCCCCGGTGGCCCTGCGTGCTCAGACACTTTGCGGGTCTGTGACCTGGACACCCCAGCCCCTGGAGCGGGCCAGCAGGGGCCAGAAGAGGGGAGCTGTGAGGGGGCCCTCACCGAACTGGCAGATGTAACGGTTTCGGGTTTTGCAGCGCTGGTCGTTCCAGTTGAAGGCGGCGGACGCCTGTAACTCCACACAGTTGCCGAAACTGCCAGGCCGAGATGCTGGGTGCTCAGCGTGGGGCAATGAAACTAGGCTTCCATCTTCCACGCCAGCAGGCCCCCCTGTGTCTAAGAGCCCCGTCCCACAGATGGGGCCTCCGGGAGCCAGACCCACCCCCCCAGCTCCCACGCCTGCTCCCCAGGCCTCAGCCGCTCTTCTCAGGAAGAGGGGTGGAGGGACCGCTGAGGGCACAGTGGATGAAGCCTTTTGGGGTTCCCGCTCCTCTGTGTGAGCCTGTGGAGGCCAGGGTGTGCCTCAACTCAGCACCGTGTCTCACCCAGCCGGGCCCAGACTTCCTGGGCACCGGGGGAGGCCCAGGCCCTCAGGGGGCTCAGCCAGGCAGCGGGCTGGGTGGAGGTTCTTCAGTGGAGCTTCTTCAGTTCTTCAGGCTCAGCAAAGGGCCCAGGTGACAGAGGGAGCCCAGGGGAGGGAGGGCACCCCGGACTCACCCCTGGTTGTCAGGCTGCCCGAAGGCGAAACTGGTGAAGGACTGGTGCTCCCCTGTGGTCCAGCGGAAGGAGTCCTTGGTGGTCTTGTAGGTGAGCCCTGGACCATGGCAACTAAGGTTGGTCCACCACCCGGGGCCCCACTCAGAGCCCAGGTTCCCCGAGAGGAGCGCCCTGAGCTTGGAGCCTGCTGCCTCATGCCCTTTCGGCTGCCAGCCCTTAATCCCCTTCCTAGCTCTTCTAGCCCCTGGTGACTCTCCTTCTCCCTCCCTTCTGTGCTCTCCCCAGGGAAGGAGGTTGCCAGTCCCCTTCTGGGCCCCCAGCCCCCACAGCACCCTTACTGTCTGCTGGTGGGTTTTCACTACGCAGATTCCTGCACCCCCAGCCAGGCACTCACCAATCCAGAAGTTTCTGGTCTCAAAGTCGCTGTCAGTCACCTCGTTGGTGGTCTCCAGGCGGCCCAGGTAGAAGGCGAGGATGTCCTGCACTTTCTGGCTCTCAATCTGCGCTAGCACCCCGCCCTTTCCCTGTAACCCCCACTCCATGTCACACTGGCAGGGCCCCAGAGCTCAGGCCAGCCCGTCCCGCCACAGCCAGGGATGCCCTCTCCCCCACCCCACAGCTTCCTGCTTCGCAGCGCATCGGGGTCCCCCTTCCTCTCCCCTGCCTTCGTCTTCTCTCTCTGGGCCTGGGGGCCCTGCCCTGGGGAGGCTTTTGTTTCATGTATTCAGTGTCCTGAATACATTGGAATCGGTTGCCAACATTAATACATCGAGAGATCCCAGTGAAAATCTGAATTTCTGATTCTCTTGAAAAATCCCAAGTTCTAGCCTCCCTGAACTCGGCTACCTGCCTGGCAGCCAGCAGCTTAGAGCTGAATCAGGACGGCTCCTTAGAGGGGGGTTGGGTGGGGCCTCCCGCCCTGGGTCCCTCAGCTCATTCAGTGAACTTCCTGGCTTCCATGGGCCTCTGACTTTGTGACCCCTGCTTTATGGTAATGACCAGAGTCAGGGCAGGAGAAATCGAAGGAACCATCTCTTAGTCCATGGTTCCTCCATGAAGACCCTCGCTTGAGACCCTGGGGGGGGGGTCCCTGGGAAGGCAGGGGTCCACCGTCACCTGGCATTTCATCTTGGCTCCATAGTAGGTGTCTGCCTCCGAAGACACCAGGAAGCAGTCTCCATCGATCCTCAGGTCACAAGTGTGGAAGGGAAAGTGCACCTTGGCTGGGGACAGGGGAGCCTGACTAGGCGTGGGGGGGGGCCTCAGACCCATCACGCCTTCCACCCTGCCAGGGAGCTAAGCTCAAGAAGCCCCTTCTTGGAGCACTGGCTGTTATGCACAAACAATGAGTCATGGAACACTACATCAAAAACGAATGATGTAATGTATGGTGATTAACATAACAATAAAAAATTAAAAAAACAAAAGAAGCCCCTTCTTCTGGCCACCCTCTCCAAGCTGGAGGGTGGGTGGGAGTCGGTGGGGTGTTGGGGAATGTGTTAACATCCAGCTTGCTCTCGCGTAACAACAAAAACAAAAAAGATTTGTGGCATTTGCCAATTTCTGTGGTGTGAATACCCCCACCGTGGCTGGTTTCAAGCTACCAAGCGTGATGTGACTGAACAGGGAGCCGGGAAGACATGTGCCCCGTGGGTTCCCGTGCGCCGGTCTGAGCCGGATGCAGCACCCTGGTGCGGGGCTCCCGGGGCGTGGCCTGGCTCATCATCGGGGGACCTCGGGGGAGGACTTACTGGCACACTGGGCTCCCCCATAGCCGACATCACAGACGCAGGAACACTCCTCCTCCCGGAACCGGCCATGCACGCACCGCACGCTGCACCGCACTGCCCGGGGTGGGGGGCGGGTGGAGGGAGAGGACGGAGCTCAGCCTGCAGCCCCCAGACCCCGTGCTGCCCCTCACAGGCCTCGCAGTGTGGGGAATGGCCAACCGTGACAAGAAAGACCCTCAAGGACGGAACCCCAGCAGGGCTTCCGACTGCTGCTATGCTTGGGGTCTGGTTTGATCTTCATTGTAGAGAGAAGAACATTGGGGTTTGGGGGGGTGACCTGCCTGTGGTCCCAGAACTGGGAGGGGGAGAGTGGGACCAGAGTCGACTTCTAGATCGTGATAATGTCCTCCTTCCGCCATCCGAGGGCCTCAAGGCCAAAGCTGATTCCACTTTGAATCCCCTACACGGCTCAGGGTCCGGCAGGTGCTCAGGCTGGTGGTTGAATGACTATATGCGGTGTTCAGCAAGTACCTCCGGACTCTCTCCACGCACTCTCAGCGGGTGCCACGGGTGCCACACGGCCTCTGGACACACCACGCTAGAATGTGTGTCCCTCCTCACCCCTGCGGCTGCCTGCCTGGGCCTTGGCCTGGGCTTCACTCACGGGGCCCCCGGGCAGTTGTGACCTGGAGCTCCGGGTGCCTCCTCACCTTGGCAGTATCTGCCTGTGTAGCCGGGGGGACAACGGCAGTGGCAGGTGCTGATGTTGAGATGGCCACGGTTCCGGCAGCTCATGCGACATGGGTTCCTGGGGACCTCTGGTCAGATGAGGATGAACTCTGAGAGGGGGCCCTCCTTCAGGCGGGCCAGGCGGCTGCCTCCCCAGGTGCCAAGGGCCAGGGCTTCGAGGACAGTCCCAGTGGGTGCTGCCACCCTCCATGAGGCTCCCCACATCGCGCTCTCTCGTAGCCGCTGCCCCAGCAGGAGGCAGGCAGGGTGGGGCGCTTACCACAGAGCCCCCCTGCGTGGTCCCAGGCTTTGAAGCAGCCGGAGACACTGGCCGTGCAGAGCGAACACCAGGAGCCCTTCTTATAGGGGACGATTGTCTTCCCGTTTACCTCCCAGTTGCCTCTGTGAGAGCAAGCACCAGAGGGCTGCAAGGGCAGGGGTGGGCCTTGCCGTCGGCCCCACCGGCCCCTTCAGCTCCTTCTGGCCCACCCAGGGAGTCAGGGAGCTGGGGGAGATGGGGAGATGTCCTAGGAAAGGACAGATAGCCTCCAAACTAATACGAATACTCCGTTCTTCCACCAGGCAAAGCAGAATGGTGCTGCCAAGGAGGGGCCACATTCGGCTTGGCTGGAATCTCGGGGGCTGCCCACTTCCACACCCTCTCCCTTTCCTCCTTCCCTCTCCCTGTGAGGGTGCAGACCCAGGGGTGAAGGCCTTTGAGGGGGTGGCTGAGCGTTCTACCCTGGGTGAAAGTGTCCCCCACCCCACAGCCCAGTGGTGGACGGTAGGGTAGCTGCTGTGGTGGGGGCTTACCCGGGAGAGTAGGCACAGACGAAGGCTTCCGTCTCTGCCTGGGCCCCAGAGCACTGATGCCGCCCACAGCCCAGCTGGCTCGACGTGGCCCACACGAGCTGCAGGAGACACGGTGGCTCAGAAACCCTATCACGGGCCACCCCCACTCCCAGTCTGGGGGCCGACAACACTGATGATGTTTGCCTGGGGAGGGGAGACACAGCCTCTGCCCCAAACAAGGCAGACAGACCTCCCTTGGGGCCTCAGGAGCAGTGGCTGTGCTGGGCAGAGCTATGAGGACAGGCAGGGAGAGCCCAGGAAGGCTTTCTGGGTGGGGGGAGCGGAGAGGTTTGGATCAGCAGATATCTGAGGAAAGGAGAGAACTGTGGCTGGGAGGGAGAGTGGCAAAAGAACGTCTTGGACGTCAAAGGCCTTGCAACAGATCGCACACGTGGCTACAACCCTTCCCTCCCTACAGCCCACTCTTAAAGGTGCCTTTGTATTTCTTTGCAATAAGAGGAGGACTCTCTTTTCCAGCCTTGAATCATGCTGGGCCTGTGGCTTGCAGTGGCCAACAGGATGCAGCAGAAGTGATATTGAGCTGGGGGTGCCTGGGTGGCACAGTCGGTTAAGCTTCCAACTCTTGGTTTCGGCTCAGGTCATGATTTCAAAGTTGTGAGATCGAGCCCTGTGTCAAGCTCCAGGCTCAGGGCAGAGTGTGCTTGGGATTCTCTGCTTCTCCTTCTGCCCCTCCCACAGCTAGTGCGTGTGTGTGCGCGTGTGCCCGCGTGCGTGCGCTCTCTCTCTCTCTCAAATAAATAAATAAAATAAAGTCATTTAAAAAAAAATGATATTGAGCTGATTTTGAACCTAGGGCTGGAGACCCCACAGGCAGAAGTGAGCCAGCTGAGGTGAGCCCACCAGACAGCCCGCTCCCAGCCCACACAGTGGCTGACCACACTCGCTCATGGGCCCAGCAAAGACCAGAAGAACCTCCCCACTGGGCCCAGCCCAAATTGCCAACCTACAGAATCATAGGATGCTAAACTTTGGGGTAGTGTGTCATGCAACAAAAGCTAACAGGTACAGGTCTCTGATAGTATTCAACACTTGGACTGAAAATCTTAAAATCAGGGACAGCTTGGAAACAGCATAGTCAGTACAGGGGACCCTAGGCACCGCCCCACAGGGGGATGGGTGTTCCTGAGGGGAATAGTTAGGCAAACTCCTGCAGCACTCAAAAGGACAGCTGTGCAGTAGGGAGACACGGACATATGTACTCAGTAATTAGAGAACGTATGTTCTCTTTAGGAATGCGTGAAACTTATGCAAACATTGACCCCTCACTTAACCGCAAAGCAAGATTCAAGAAAAACCAAAGGAACAATATCCCATGGGCTGCATTCTATAAATTCAATGCAATAAAATCTCAAGCAAATAACTTAGAAGTAAGGAAAGGTTGGGGCGCCTGGGTGGCTCAGTTGGTTAAGCATCTGACTCTTAATTTCATCTCAGGTCATGATCTCAGGGTCTTGGGATCAAGCCCCATGTCAGGCGCTGCGCTCAGCGGGGAGTCTGCTGGAGAATTTCTCTCTCCCTCTGCCCCTCCCCCTGCCCCCCCTCAAATAATAATTAAAAAAAGAAGTAAAGGGGCACCTGGGTGGCTCAGTCAGTTAAGCATCTGCCATAGACTCAGGTCATGATCCCAGGGTCCTGGGATCGAATATAAAAAAATAATAGAGTAAATGAATAAAGTAAAGGAAAGTAAATAATGGGGGCACCCCGTCAAAATACATAAACTTAAAAAAGTAAGTAAATAATAAAGATAAGAGCAGAAATTAAAAAAAAAAAGAAAAAGGATAAAAACAACCAAAAGCTGCTTTGTTAAAATAGATACACCTCTGGGAAGACTGGTAAAGAATGAAAGAGAGAAGGTGCAAATAAAAAAAGCTGATAAGTTTAAAAGGACCTATAGCTACAAACACAGGAAATTTTTTTTTTTTTTTAGATTTTATGTATTTATTTATTTGTCCGAGAGAGAGCAAGAGAGCGAGCAAGATTGCACAAGCAGGGGGAGCGGCAGGCAGAGGGAGAAGCCAGCTCCCCGCCGAGCAGGGAGCCCGACGCGGGACTCGATCCCAGGACCCTGGGATCACGACCTGAGCCGAAGACATGCTTAACCGACTGAGCCACCCAGGCGCCCCTAGTTGCTGGTTTTTTTCTTAAGAGATGAGAGCAAATAAAGTTAAACATTTTCTAAATGTAGGTGGTGAGTAAAAGGGGGTCCATTACTAGATTTATGTTTAAAATAGTTCATACTTAGAGCTGAAAAAAGGAAAAGTCTACAAATTGTTGGAAGAGTAGCCACCAGTGTGGAGACGACCTGTTGCCCTTCTGAGCTGACCCCGGGGGCCTGGGGGCCAGCGCCACAGCCTCACCTGAGTGTAGTGGCTGCAGGTGGCGTTGCGGGCGCACTGGGCTGCCGCGTGGCTGTACCAACGCCCCTCTGCGAACCACAGGCCCACCACGCCGACGAAAGACGCCGAGCCCGCGGGCAGCAGCTGCACGTTCCAGCCCACCTGCTGCGTGGCCCGAGGTGCTGACGCAGGGTTCCGGGCTGGGGCACCGCAGACGGCCGCCCTGGCCTGAGCCCATCGGGCCAGGCTCTCACTCCAGTCCTGGGGGCCGCACAAGAGAGATGTCAGCAGGGACCTTTGGGCCAGGCCTTAGTGATCCCACTCCCTCCTCCACCCCCGGGTGCAGGGGTCATGCCGAGAGCACTGGACGGGAAGTCTTGTTTCGCCCACTTCACCCCGGGGCCAGGGAAGGTCAAACCTGGCCTGCAAGGAGCTCTCGGAGATGTGTTGGTAAAAGCACCAGCGAGGTCTGGGCACCTGACCCGGAGCCTGGCTCTAGCCGGACTGAGAGCTGCCATCCTCCTGACCCCAGTGTGGGCACCCTTCGGTCCTGCCCTAGGCACCACCCCACAAGGGGATGGGTGTTCCTGAGCAGTGCCAGCCTGGGCGATGGGATGGGCTTCTGTGGTAGATTTTTCTGTCTGGTAATGTGAGCCCGGGGCAGGGCCCAAGCCATTCAAACTGGTTTTGTGTTTGCTGTTAGGTACAGCTGGCTCTAGCCATTGTCAGGAAGGCTTGGTTGCTTCCATCTAGCTTTTCTTTGATGCGGAAGGCCTCAGCAGCCAGGCTGCTTTGTCTTGTCCTGCCCCCCTACATGGCCTTGCATGGGGTGCCAACGGGGAAGCAGGGCCAGAGAGGCTCCTGGCCTCAGGGCTTTGGCCCCAGCCAGCACCGTTCGCTGGAGTGGCCCTGATATTCTGTCTCCATCCACACACCAGCAGACCTGCCCTTATACCCCCATGGCCACCCAGTCGTCCCCCCTCTTCAATCAGGGGCTCAGCAATCAAGAAGACTTGGGTCACCCCATCACCATGCCCTGGGCCAGCCCAGCCAGCTCACCCCAGCTGTGTGGCCTCTAGCAGTGCCCTAATCTCCATGAGACTCAGCATCCTCATCTGTGAAATGGGGACAGTAAGGTGCCTGGAGGGTAAGATTGTTGTGCAGATTCATAGGGTACGGGGGGCAGAGTGCTGTGCTCACGGCCTGACCCACCGTGGGCTGGATGGCTGTTCGGATTGTACCTCTGACAAGGGCTGGAGCTGGAGCAGTGGGGACTGCTTGGGGGGGCCCCTTGGCAGCCCTGCACCACCCTAAGAGGCTTAGCCTCCACTGGGTAAAAGCCCTAGAGGCCCACAGAGGTGAGAGAGGCTGAGAGGTGAGGCTCCGTTCTCATCTCATCTTTTATGAAATGCTGATTTCTAAGACTTTGGCCAAAGGTGCGTGAAAATCATCGACACCGATGACCCAATGAGCGGGAGCACCTCTACGCCAGGGACTTGAGCTGGGAGCATGAGGCATGGGCAATGGGAGCCAGGACCTGGGCCTGAGGAGAGGCAGAGCTTCTACAGAGCAGGGAAAGGGGGAGAAGCAACCCCTTCCTGCCGGCCCGCCCCACCCCCACCTCCTGGGAAACTGACCCGAGAGCTCTCAAGGTCACCACCACTGAGCCAGCCTGGAGGAGTTTATGGGAGGCAGCCATGAGGAACCCTGCCCACCCCCACACGATCCTGCCCTCACCCCGGGGCCTGTTAGCATGTGCTGGGGCAGCGTTTCTGGGCCCTAGGATGATACCACCAACCCTGCAGGTCCTACCCCAGCCCCCAGAGAAGGAGCAGGGACCTTGGAGGGGCCCCTCCTAGTCACCCAGATAAACCCTGAAGAAGCACTGCGTCCTGGTCACACTTAAGCCCCCTCCCTCAAGCAGGATGCTTCTCCCTCCCAGTCTTCTGCCCCTCTGATCTTGCTGGGACTCCTTTGTGGAGCTCCTCTTTCCTGCGGGGCTCCTTCCATGTCTTCTGGTCTCCAGGGCAACGGGATGGGATGTGAGGAAAGGCCAAAGGACTGTCCTTCTGGGAAGCAGGCCGCTGCAGAGCCCTAGCAACAAGGCACGGTCCCCCCAGTGGGCAGGGTGACTGGCTGCTCCCCGGCCCTGCCCAGGCGGAAGGGCGCCTGCCACCTGCATGGCCTCCTGAGCCCTCTTCGGGGTTGCCCCTCCGGCTACCCCCTCGGCGAGCCTGCCTTGGGGTACTCACCATTCTCTGCATGTTGGCTGCGGGGGGGTGCACCCGGCTGCGCAGACGGTTATGCACGGAGAGGAGCAGGAACGCCTCCTTACTGCTCAGGGCTGGGGCGGGCGGGAGACAAGGCCAGGCCCCCTGTACAGCAGGACCTGGGCTCCCCCCGGGTGACCCTGGCTGATGGGGCAGGGGTCGCCATGGCAAGCTCAGAGGGCAGCCCTGCCCTTAATGAGCAAGAGCTGACATGGCATGGGGGGATGGGGGGCCTATGGGAGACAGAGAGCTGAGGGGCTGGGAGAGAGGCAGGTGTACAGGGACCCTTGAGCTGGGGGCTGGGCTAACAGGAGAGAGGGGGGGCCATGGGCTGCGTGTGTGGAGGGGGCAGTCCTGGGGCCCCCAGCTACAGACTCTGGGCTGGTATTCCTCCTTGACCCCCAAGCCCGGGTCCACTCCCCTTCTTCCTGCTCCCCAGTCCCAGCCTCCCCCATCCATCTTGGTTCCCTGGGCTACCAGGTGGTGGCGGGGGTGGGGGTGGGGGCTCTGTAAACCACACTAGCCTGCCCAGGGCTCAGGCCTGGGCACTGGCTTCCAGAAGGCCCCTGGCACCGATCTGCGGTGCTCATAGCTGTTCCGCGTCGTTCCTCACCCAGGGGCCCCCTACCTCCAGGTGTTAGAGCCTGATCCTCCTGCAGCGGGAGTAGCCGCGCCTCTGTCCAGGCCGTGCCAAGGAGGGCCAGCGCCAGGAGCACGGGCAGGAGGCCGGGCCGGTGGCCCCCCAGCCTGGCGGAGGGCTCTGGCCACAACATGGGCCTGTTGGGCGCTCCGGGTGTGGCCTGGCTCAGCCGTCCTGCTTGCTTCCCAGGCTAGATAGAACTACTCACAATCTCAAGGAGGCAGGCTGGACTGGCAGACAAAAGGGGGAGGCTGGTGTGAATAATCGGTGTGTCCAAAAAGCCTCCTGTCGGCACTGGCATGAAGAGACAGCCAGCTCCACTCCCAGGGCTCACTCCCTCCTCCAGCCGAGGGCCTGGCCGGCAGCCCTGCCCACAACAACCAACCGAGCAGTGTGCACTGACCCTGTGGCCCCTGCTAATCATTGCAGGATTATTAGAGCCCTCGGGGAGCCCTGGGAGACCCCGCTGATTGGCCCACAGACATTCCAGGGCGGCGGATTAGCAAATGATGGCCGTTCCCTGGCTGGGACAGTGTCCTTCAGGCCCACCGGCAGCTTCTAGGCCCAGGCCCAGGGCCAGGCCTGGGGCAGGCAGGCAAGAACTGGGCAAGACCCCAGGGGAGTTCTTCCCTTTCTTGGGAAGCTTGTCCCAACCCCCAGCCATGAATTAAACATAGGCGGATGGTAACCACATACCAAGCAGGTACCACCGTTGGGTGGGGGCCCTGGGGGTTGGGTTTGTAGGGGAGTGGGCTAGCACTGCACTTGTAGGAGGAAAAGAGTGCCTTCAGGCTCGGGGCAGTTTCTGTCTGGGCAGTGGGGGGGAGCTGGGCCCCAGCCCCAGAGGCCTCCGCATCCCCCACATGTCTGCAGGCCAGTGGAGGGCCGGGCGAGCAGAGGAGAGCACGTGATGCCCTTGGCTGACTGGAGTCCTGCTGGGACCAAGTCGGACTCTAGACAGTCAGGCAGCACATTGCCGTGATGCTCTGGGGCCTGGCTGAGACCTACATGATCCGATCCCACCAGAATACAATGAAACAGACCTGCACGGTGGCCCACGATTCTTAGAAAAGACGAGGCTATCCTGCAGGATCGCCAAATGCCCACACCCCCCCACCCTGCCCCTCAGGGCAAATCGAAGTTTATTCACCCACCACAAAGGATAGCCTCAGAAGCCAACTCCTTCCTCCTTCTGGAGTTTCTGTGACCTTTGACCTCTAGGCCAGCACCATCTCAGAGCCAGGTGTCACCTACCAGGAAACTGCTGAGATGCAAGTGGGCTTGGCTTTCTAGGCAGAAACACTGATGGAAAGTGGGTATTGTCATGGGAATGGGGGAGGGGGCGGGGGCAGGGCCAGGCACAAGGACCCCTAAGCTGGTCTGGGGTTGTGTGTCCCCCCACACAATACCCCAGGGCCTCGGGAGTTTCTTCTCCCTCCAACGGATGGCCAGACAATTTCAGATTCAACCTGCCTGGGTCCTAGCAATGCTTAATAACAGTGACCTTTCTCTGCAGAGTTCACAAACCACGCATGTGGCTTCACCAAATTGTCGCAACGACCCTGGGCGTAGCAGAGATGCTCTGCCCATTTTGTAGATGAGGAAGCTAGGCTTGCTGGGTCTAAGGGACTTGCCTCAGGTCACCTGGTGAATACAGGGTGTGTCCCAGCGAATTCAGGCTTTCTGTCTTCACATTCCTAGACACTGGTGCAAATCTGTTCTCACCTACGTCGTGGCCCTAGGAGTTCTCTTTCCCTCTCTCTCTGCCCTTCCCGTTCATGCTCTCTCTCTCTCTCTCTAAAATAAGAAAGAAAGAAATCTTAAAAAAAATAAAAAAGTGGCTCACTGAGCTCATACAATTTTGCTGAGCTCCCAGGTACATCCTGGAATAAATTTACATCAAGCCCAGGTCCTTAGTAAACAGGTCATGATAAGTTCAGTTAAAAGGCATTAGCCTTAGTGGCACTTGGGGACTCGAGCCCAGCTTTTGTCATAAGCATCTGCTGAACAGACCCTTTGCTCCTCGAGCATCATGACTCTCATTCCCTTTGGATCACTCAGTGTTGCCCATCTCCCCACCGTCTCCCACCCCCTAAGGTGCCAGGCCATGCAGCGCACCTTGCAAGGGTAAGAAAAGCAGCTGTCGTGCTCTGAAAATTGTGCTCTGAGCCAAGTATTTTATCCACATTATTTGAGTCTTGCCAAAAATGAAAGAAAGAAAGAAGGAAGGAAGGAAGGAAGGAAAGAAGGAAGAAAAGGTGTCATTGCCCATTTTACAAGCAAGTAGATAGAGGCTACGATGATTAACTTTATGCGTCAACATGGCTAGGGCAGGGTGCCCAGATGTTTGGTCAAGCACGAGTCTGGGTATTCTTGTGAAAGTATTCTCTAGATGTGATTAACATTGAAACCAGTTGACTGGTTAAAGCAGATCACCCGCTGTAACGTGGGTGGGGCTCAAGCGTTCACTTCAAGGTCTCAAGAAAAGGACTAAGGTCTCCAGAGGAAAAAGGAATTATGCCCCCTCGACATCAATGATTCCTGGGCTTCCCACCCTGCCTGCCTGCCCTGCATTTCAGACTTGCCCGCCACCAAATCCTTAAGACAAATCTCTCTGTATATACACACATCCTCTATGGCCCTCTCTCTCTTTCTCTATAGTCTCTGTTGTTGACAACTACAGAGGGGGCTCGGGAAAGGTAACGTCTCGGTGTCATACTCCAAGGGGGAGGCAGTGCGGGCATTCGGACCCAGGCCAGGTCAGCTCCAAAGTCACGTTCTTAACCAAACAGGACCACGGCCCTTCCACCCTGGACTCTAGGGGACTGAGTCAGCGGATGCCCCAGATCCAAGTGTCTGAGGTGCCTAAATCCACAGACCCCTCCAGGTGAGGACAGCGGGAGGGAAAGGGCACATCCCTTTTTTCTTTCCTTCTTCTTTTTTTTAATATTTTATTTATATATTTGACAGAGAGAGACATAGCCAGAGAGGGAGCACAAGCAGGGGGAGTAGGAGAGGGAGAAGCAGGCTTCCCCGCGGAGCAGGGAGCCCGATGTGGGGCTCGATCCCAGGACCCCGGGGTCATGACCTGAGCCGAAGGCAGACGCTTAACGACTGAGCCACCCAGGCGCCGGAGGGCACATCCCTTTTTTCGAGGCTGCCCAAAGGAGCCTCTCCTCAGCCCCTCCTGAGTCACGGGGACCACATGGGGTGTCACCTCTCAGGGGGAGATTTGATTAGTCTGATTTGGGTTTCTAGTTCATCCTGACAACCCACACTCCAGATGCAGGGCTGGGAGGCCCCAGGAACCCTCATTCGTAGGTCACGGCGCCACCTACTGGTCCATTGGAGGGCCAGCTGCAGTAACCGAACGCCCCCTGCTCTCTGTGGCCAGGACATCATCCCCATTTTACAGATTGGCAAACAGAGCTTTTGCTCGCCACTTTCCCCCATTCGCTCGATCATGTGCTAGATGCCAGGCACGATACCAGATGCTGGGGGTTCAGAGAAGCCGGTCCTCCACGGAGGGACTGACAGAACGAGTAGGGGAAAGAACCAGCAAAGACAGAGGTGGAAAGAGTAGAGTGGGCACCCCAAAGGGAGGCCAGTTGTCGTGGGAAGGAAAGGCTTCCCCGGGGAGATGCTGGTGATGGTGGGCTGAGGTTTTGAAATTCTGGAGGCGTCTGCCAGGCTGATGGGAGGGGCCATGGGGGATCATTTGATTCTCAAGTCAGGACTCTTCCCCAAGCACAGGAGGACAGGTGCCGGGAAGGGCATCTTAGCGAGCAGAAGATGTGTTTGGCGGAGCGGGACTTGAGAGCAGGGTGTGAGATGGGATCAGTCGCACACGGGGGGCAAATGGGCCAGGACTCGGGCCCCAGCCTCGCACACAGATGGCCCCAGAGCCCCCTGGGGCACCTCCGCCGGTCTCACCATGGAGACCGTGCTCCGCCACGCTAAGGAGTCTGAACACGTCTCCCCAGCAACGGGGAGTCCCGAGGAGCTGTTAGGTTAAGCCAGTGAGTGAAATGATCTGACGTGCGTGGGGAAGGCAACCCTGCCGAGTGGGGATGGGGTGACACCAGAAGCAGGGATCACCCTTGTAGGGATGATCATCGCAGCAGGGGATGCCAACCCTCTGACCTCCAGCAGCGGGGGTGAGGAACGAGAGGCCAGGAGAGACGAGAGATCTGGGGGCACAGACTCGGTTGAGCTGGGCGATGAACTAGAGGTACAGGGAGAAGCCAGGGGGGTGACCAGATGACGCCCCGGCTTGGGGCTCGGTTGACGGTTCGTGGATGTGAAATAAAAGGAGACTTGGAAGACAGGATGACGAGGTTGTTCCTGACATGTTAGCCCGTGGGAGTCCCACCTGTAGCTGCTGGAACATTGCTTGGATGAGCGGAATAGAGACCGGTGACTCCAAGTTGGCAGTGAGTGGAGAAGTCCTCAAGGGGATGAGGCCGTGATGGCATCATTCCTACAAGGCTACACTGTCAGAGACCCCGTACTTGAGCTGCACAAGGCGGCATACAAACCAGCCCGAGACCTGGTGCCTTCCACCAGCATTTCGCCTCGTGCTTAGGGGCCTGCGGTGACTACGGTTTGGCTGGGCAGCCGATTTAGGCTGCGGGTCAGTGGGCTTTGCTTCAGGTCGGGGTCCCATCTGTTTCCCGTGTCTGTCGCTCATGCCGCGTGATCCTCCGAGATACGGTGGCTACTCAGGGCACCATCTAATGACGACAGCAGCGCCCAGGAGGGCTGGTGACCACGCACGTTTCGCCTGAAGGCCTCGGTCGCGCCCCCTGCACACCGTGGCGGCTGCCTAGCTTCTAAAGCAAGGTCCCAGCATGGCTGACGCCAACCAACACGACAGGGCGAGAGCTATGCTCCAAGCCGGTCATGCGCTGCAAGCTCACGGGGCAGACGAACGAGGGACTGAAAATGTCCAGTGTACCACAGCCAGGGAGCGCCTCCCTGTTACACTGTGTGCTCTTCCCTCGCTCCCTGTCCCCAGCCTCAAATGGCCTCCTGGCCCCCTGCCCTGTGCTATAATGCAGCACCTTTGGGTCCATTTCCACATCTTCCCCCAAGCTGTGTGATCCTGGAAACGTCATGTTCCTTCTGAGTCTACATCATCTGCTAAAACCTCACCTCCTGAGACTGTCATAAAGATTACATGGGATGATGTGTAAGAAACACCCTGTCCTGCTCAGGGACCAGCGAAAGTCCTCCCTAACCCACAGATCTCTCAACGACTACCATGTGTCCTGCGGACTCTTAAACCGTCGGCATCCAGTGGTTTCGAGACGCAAGAGAAGTGGCTGGAAGTCTCTGGAGAAATACTGATCAGATTTCCAGCCCCGTTGATTCCAATTCACGTGGAGGGGATTGCTTTAGGTGCCCCAGACGATTCTAAGGCACCCCCACTGGCGTCTAGCACATGCTCAGCTCTTACTCGACTAGTTCACCGGTTTCGTGGGTTAAAGACTCAGGTGTGAGTCCTCGTAACCTTCGGGAGGAGGAACGGAGGCTCTCCGTCCCCAGCCACGCCACCACTGCATGGACGGTGGCGTAGTGCCCACCTGTGTCTGCCGTACGTGGGTGTCCAGACTCCGTTTCACACTCTGCTAACACAGATGCGAACGGTTTTATGTACCACGTTTAGCCTTTGTGATGGCAAATACGACACACAGCCACTAGAGATGAAGAACGTTTCACAAGTAGCCACGGCCAGAGTAATGAACATGTCTGTTTATTCACTTACAAACCTGGTAGCGTGAAAAGAACATCTTAATTAAAATCCGGCTTGATAGAAATACAGGGCACGATGTCACTACCGCCCTCGTGGACTCAGAAATGCTGGTCGCTCTGGGTGCCTAAGATCAGCAGGGCTCCCGAGAAAGATCCCATCCCCTAAAGTGCCTCAAACGTCCTCAGGACCTCGTGCTGTCGCCACCCAGGGACGGGAAGGGGCTGAGCGAACCGCACACTTACAGAGGTAAATAAGGAGTTACGGCCCTGTACAATCATTACAATGGCATTTCCCAGATCCCAAGAGTAGACCCGAGAGTGAAGGGAGAACTGTGCTGCTAGAAACCCTTTGACTGAAAGAAGCTGCAGAAAGGCGTTTGATCTGGGGACGGGAGACTCTGGGAGGAGGATGGGAACCCTCAGAATGAGTGAAGTCACTTTCTTTTTCTCTTTCCTGTCTACACCCACCATGGGACATTCTGGGATAAGGCACGAGAACCCGGCTTGGAGAAGAGAGGTGCTCCCAGGTGCAGTTCTTGGTGCGCAAAGGATCGAAAGATCCTGGCAGAGATCTTTTGAAAGAGATGCCAGAAATACCCTCCCCACCCCTTGTACTTTCTGTCCTTGAGAGACAGAAAACCAACAAGGCAGAAGGTTTGCAAAGGTGAATCCAAACATCAGGCGAATAAAGTCCTACCGGGACATGTGTGATTGTGCATGGGATGCTCTTCTCTGTGAAGTATCGTACAGGAAACCACTCCGACCTTTCACGGACAAGGAGTAGCCAAAAAAGATTAAAATATCCAGTCCTCTTGAAGAATAGTGCAGTTGGTGGGTATGAGAGCCTACAAAGTACAAGAATCAACGTTGACAAGAAAAGGAGGCTTAGGACATTGCAGAGAGAAGAACAACAGTGGTGGTTGAGGGAAGCAGGGAGAAATCTGTACAGCTTGTTCAGCACTCACTGCTTGTCCACAGAACGGGACGAACACCTTAATGATCACTTTACTTCACCCACCGTTTCCTACCGACAGCGAGGTTTCTCCCAAATTCATAAGCCTGCAAATGGCATAGGTCAAGCTGCTCATCAGGGAAGCCTGTGAAGGTTTTCTCCCCAAATTGCCACGTCTGGGCATCAGGAAAAGACTTCCCCAGGTATACACCTCAGATGAGTTCGTCTATGTCCTTTTTTTTTTTTAAGATTTTTTTTATTTGACAGAGAGAGAGAGAGAGAGAGAGAGGGAACACAAGTGGGGGGAGTGGGAGAGGGAGAAGCAGGCTTCCCGCCGAGCAGGGAGCCCGATGCGGGGCTCGATCCCAGGACCCTGGGATCATGCCCTGAGCCGAAGGCAGTCGCTTAACCAACTGAGCCACCCAGGCGCCCCTATCTCCTCTTCTGTATGGGCAGTCAGGTGACACCAATTAGCCGAAACATTAAAGTATTTCTCTAGCACAGAAGCCCGGAACGTCTTAAACTTTCACGTATCGGACTAGCCAGAGAGGACTTTCTGTCCTCAGGCAGGCCGAACTCACGTGCCCTGCATCGTGTGAGTTAACTGGCGATCGCGTCTGGGGTAGAAAGTATGCAGCTTGGGGGCCGGCGTGGTGCCACAGGGGTCCCCGGAGCTTTCTTGCCACTCGCGAATGGAAGAAGCCCTCTCTTTCTTGTGCACTGCTGAATCCCATCGCCCAGTACGGTGCCTGGCCAAAAGAGGCCATAAGGAGACAAGATGGGCTTGTGTGGTGGTGAGGAGGGCCTGGATTCAACGAAAGGGAAACGAGAGCGTGGCGCAACCTGCAGGGGCCGCTGTACCCTCCGAACGCTCTCCATTCAAAGAGCTAGTGACTGGACGACGCGCCAAGCAGGGCTGCACGTGCCGGGAACGCAGCCGTGCCTACGACTGAGGTTCTGTCGAGAGAGGGCAGGGCTTGCAACTGGCGGGAAAGGCAGTCCAACCAACGCAGACTGTACAGGGTGACGAGTTCCACAAGGGAAAGAAAACGGGGCCGCTGACAGTAAGGGAGGGCTGGACCGGGGCCTTCTCAGAAGACGGACTGGCATTTCCTCGGCCCAGACAAGCCAGGAAGGCGCAGAGTGACGACCGGCCCAGAGCTCAGGGCCTCTAAATCCCGCCTCCCAGGTCGGGCCAGGCCCGCGGAGCGGATTTCAGTCGCGCTCCGCTAGAGCCTCGCCCAGGAGGAGCCGAGCGCCTGCGGGTCCAAGACGCCCTTTGGCGCCCTGGACCAGAGTGGCTCTGAGCCGCGACCCACTCGGGGACGGAAGTGGGAACGCGCCTGGAGGGCAGAGCGAAGCCCCGCGCTCCCCACAGCACGGCACGGCGAGCGGCCCACCGCGGACGTCCCGGCTCCACCTGCAGAGGTCAACCGGGCCGGACCCCGCGGCTGCCGCCCAGAGGCCCGGGGCGGGGCCTCGCGACACCCAAACAAGCCCCACGTGGCAGGGGCGGGGCCGCCGCGGGGACGTCACGGCGCGCGCGTGCGCGGGAGCGATCTGGCGCCGGCGTACCCTTGTGGGGCCCGTAAAGCGCGGAAGGTCGCGGTCCCCGGCTTTCCCCGGAACTTTTTGCTCCCTCCGCCCCGCCCCTTTCCCTTCCCCGTTCCCCGCGTTCTGGCGCCGGGACCCCCCAACCCCCGCAGCTGTTGTGGCTGCTGCCCCGCTGCCGCCGGGGTGCTGCTGACCGCGGAGCCCGCGGGGGCCCGTCAGGTAAGGAAGACAGCTGCGGGGCCGCTCTGGCCTCCCCTCCGCGCGCGTCCCCGCGTCCCCCGTTCCTCTCTGGTCTCCCTCGGGGGTGGTCCCGTCCGCCCCTCGTTTCGCGTCGCTTGCGCCGAGTCGCCTGGGGACTCCGGCGGCCCGGGCCGAGAGGGGTCCGCCTCGTCTCTGTCAGCCTGTCCGCGGTTGCGCTCCGTCCGGCCGAGGTGGTCCGGGCCTCGGAGACCCGTGCCCGGCCGCCCCGGGGCCTGCGCACCGGCTCCTCAGGGGGCGTCCGCCGGCTCAGGCCGACGTCCAGAGCGGCCGGGGTGACCTCGCTTCGGGCTCCCGGTCTCGGGCAAGCCCCTAGCGCGCATGAGGCGGGTCTCGCCCGGTCTTCCTCCACTGCGGGTGCGGTTGCTTTCCCGCCTGGAGACGTGCGGTCCGCCTGTGCCTCCCTCACTTGTAAGACCGCTGCAGAGTGCGGCGGCCGAGTTACGGGGAAGAGTGTAGGCCCAGGGCCGTGAGCCGACTTCGTGATGTGTGACCACTCGGGACCGATGTGAAGGACACTGAGATTAGATTCGGGCATCTACAAGTGCAGTTTGCCGGTGTGTGTAAGCGTGACGTACGGGGCCGCGGGGGGAAGGAGGAGGGGAGCCAGCGCTAGCGATTTGTCTTAATTTCTTCAACTTGTCTGATCAGCTGGTGGCACTTGTTGAGAATTACACACCCAGGACCAAGCAGGATCCACTCTCCAGAGAAGGAGCGTGGGCTAAATGTGCTGCTGGCTCTTGTGCTGAGGCAGGTGTGGGAAATGTTGTTAATCGCTCTCCACCCGCCGGGCTTCCTAGTCCCCAGCGGCCCGGTTGTGCACACGCTGTGACCATACAGAGGAGCAGCTCAGAGGGACCTGGAGCTGCCCTCTTGTTCATGTTGGTGGAAGCGGATGGGAGCATACCTAGTCCCGATATCGAGGTTGCTTGGCAGATACTTTTCTTCTCAGCAGAAAAGACTGTAGGGTCATCTTAGCTTTTAAAACATGTAATTTATTTTTGGGGCCCCTGGCTTGTTTAGTCGGAAGAGCATGTGACTCTTGATCATGAGTTCCAGCCCGAATGGGGTGTAGAGATTACTTAAAACTTAACATGTATATATTTAGGTGTGTGTGTTTATTTTAAATGTGGTTACGACTTTTATTTCTTTGTTTTTGACATCTTCAGTTTCTTGTCTACCGACTTTCCCTTCTCTGCCGGCAAACTTTGCCTTGGTTTTGCTGCCAAACCTACTTGGGTACTCTGGTGCCTTCCTTTCTTTGTTTGCATCCACTTTAAATCCTTTTCTGTTCTTGTTTGCCCTCACCTCTTCAGTGACTCTTTGAAGGTCATGTTGCACACAGGGTCACAAATCCTTTTCTTGGTTCTTATCACCCTAGGCTTTTTTTTTTTTAATCACCCTAAGTTTTTAACATTGTTTATTCCATCTTGAGCCTCAACTGTTGTCATGTGTCTTCTGCTACATTTGCAGTTCCTTTTATCCTGCCAGGGGCTGTGTCCTCACAAGTACCCTTTCTTTACTCATCTGATGTTGTTTGAAAGGTAGGAGGGAGGAAAGATCCCAGGGCAGACTCCGGTGCCAGCCCGGCAGGGTTTGACTCCTGGCTCTGCCCCTCACCGGCATTAGAGAAGCTCGGATGAGTTACTTCTCTGTGCCTCAGCTTCGTCAAGTGTAGGAAAGAAACTTTAGTGTCTACCTCGTAGGGTTGTGAGCCTTAAGTCCCTTGTAGGCATGAAGCGGCATCTGGCCGACTGTAACTGCCTATGAAGATACTACCATTTTCTTTTTTAAAGAATTCTTATACGTGATTTAGATATCCCCTCAAATCTGAGGGCTAGCCTTGAGATCCCAGAGTCCTCACTGAACTTTCCCCCCTCTCGTGTGTTCTCTCCTCGCAGCCGTTCGGCAATGTGTATTTCCTAGGTGCCTCCCCTGAATGCTGGGAAAACCATGATCAAGTTATATAATTGGTCTCAGCTCCCAGAGAGCTCCATCATAATAGGAGACTAAAAAGGACCACTTACTGAGTGCTGCTTAGGTGCCCGTTGCCATGTTTTTCCTTCCTGTCTGACCGAGTGTTTGTAGCAACCGTGTGAGGTGGGTAGTCCTAGCTCACCTTATGGATGAGGAGCCCAAGGCACAGGGATGTGGCATAACTTGCTGAAAGAGCTAATGAGAGGTGGGGGGAGGTTTTCCAACCCACGGCTGTCTACCTCTCTCTCAAGCCTACATTCTCAGCAGGGTGGTTGTGCTGTTTCCCTGATTGGCGAACAGACCGTGACACAGTCCGGGAAGCTCTGTGCTGGGAGAAGTGCAGGGTGTGATGGGAGAACATAGAAGAGTCACCTGACCCCGTGTTAGGGGAGAGGAGGTCTGGTAAGATGTCAGATATGCTGAGAGCTGAGGCAGTTACCTTTGGGTGGGGGAGAGTGGCAGGAACTATACTGTTAGGTTTAGAGGAACAGCGTGCCCAGATCCCGGAGGTTTCGGAATCCTGTCCTGTTTGAGGAGTCAATTACAGGTGGTTGCGTGTGGCTCCAGAGAAAGAGAGCAGAGATAAGAAACGAGAGCCAGGGAGTGAAGGATCTTGCCCTTCCTGTGAAGGAGATTGCCTTTTCCTGAGGACATCAGAAAATCATTGAAGGGTTTTAGGCAGGGGCGTGAAACACGATTTGCCTTTGAGAAGACTGGCTCTGAGTCCTGTGTAAGGACTGTGGGGTGTTGGGGAGAACGGTGTACAGAAGCCCCAGAAGTCCCGGGAGGAAGCCTCTGCAGTAATCTGAGCAAGGGTGGCGGCCTGTACTCAGGTAGCTGCAGTGGGAATGGGGAGAAGTGGGAATGAGGGAAACGTGGCTGTGGAATTGTTAGTCCTCGCTGGTTGGCTGCGTAGAGGAGAGGAGAAAGGAGGAGCCCAGGGTAACACCCAGGGTTCTCGAATATGGTGTCACTGGGGGACACAGAAGTGGAGCAGATTTGGAGATTGAGGAGGATGGGTTTCCCTGTCGGAGGTGCCCAGTTTGACCTTCGGGAGCCCAAGTGGACATGCGATTGTTCTGCTTAGAGGTACAGACGCAAAGGTCGAGGCCGCTGTGGGGTGGGCTCTCGGTCACGGTAGGCAGTGAAATCCCCCTGGAGAGTGGTGGCCCGAGGGGAGAAGCTGGTCCCAGAGCACCGTGAGGGACATGGACTCGGAAGGACGGGCCGGGGAGAGAAGCCAGCGAAGACGTGACCAGGGTGGTGGGAGTCAGGATAAAAACCGGGAAAGAGGGTGTGAGTAGCGGGAGCCATGGGCGATGTGCAGTGCTGTGGAGAGGATGTGAGGTGGGGCCGGTGTCCCCGGAAGTTGGCGACGTGAGCCTTCTTGGTGAGAGCAGCGTTCCTGGCTTGGCGGGCAGAAGCCCGACCGCTCTGGGTTCAGGACAGACTGGAAACGGGGAAAAGGGGACAGATCATGTAGGAAGCCCTTTCCTGAAGGTATTTGTCAAGTGAAAAGACAGGCTGTGAGATCACATTAAGAGTCAGTTCTGGGGGCGCCTGGGTGGCTCAGTTGGTTAAGAGACTGCCTTCGGCTCGGGTCATGATCCCAGGGTCCTGGGATCGAGCCCCGCGTCGGGCTCCCTGCTCGGCGGGAAGCCTGCTTTTCCCTCTCCCACTCCCCCTGCTTGTGTTTCCTCTCTCGCTGTGTCTGTGTCAAATAAATAAATAAAATCTTTAAAAAAAAAAAAAAAAGTCCGTTCTGGCTTGACGGCCGGCAGACTCTGCGGTCACTGAGGAGTGAGGAAAGAAGGACACGGGACAGGCGGCGGCACTCAGGTGGGCAGCAGGGCAGCACATCGGGACTGGTAATTTTGTATGATGGGAAATCATCGTTTTAAATTTTATTTATTTACTTGAGAGAGAGAAGGAGCGCAGGTATGTGCGTGCGTGCCTGTGCGTGGGGGAAGGGGCAGAGGGAGAGAGAATCCCGACGTGGGGCTCGATCCCCCCGACACCGAGACCACGACCTGCGCCAAAGCCAGGAGTTGGATATTCAGGCGCCCTGATGGGAAGTTATTACTGCCTCCTATGTTTGTGCTTTTTGCCAAGACCATAGTTTTTACCATTTAGAATTTTTAAAATGACGCTACTCGAAGACAGTTATGGAGCTTTTGTTCTGTTTCTCGGGTGGGTGGGGAGGACTTGAGCATATGAAAACGCCGAGGGTCAGAGCGGAGCACCGAAGGTACGCGGGAGAGGAGCTGGGTCCCAGGGAAGGAGGGAGAGGGGTCTTGTGGCTCTTGTGGGGCGACGAACTCCTGACCCTCTCAGGGAAGGAGAGATGGTTGTAGATGCAAGTGGGATTATCGGTGGAGTTTCAGGGGATGCGATGAGACAGGTTATCTGCTTTGAAGGGAGGAAGAGAGGGGGTGGGGTCCGAGGTTGGGAGAGGAGGAGCGTTGTGGGTTCAGAACCCGAATGTAGACAGACATCTGCCTGAGGCTGAACCCGCAGTGGCCTCGGGGCTAGGCAGGGGGTGCCTGCTAGCCTGAGCCCCAAAGGAACTGGGCCTTTTCGCGTGTGACCAAGCAGTAATAGTTCTGAAGGAAGGAGGAGGAGGATACTCGCCCCCCCCACCCCCCGCGTGGCGAGCTCAGTCGAGTGGGGCTGGCCGTGTGGCGGTGGCCGCTCCCTCAGAAGAGCTGCATCCCGGTGGGGACAGGTGAGACAGTACTGGCGAAGGGCCGGGTGCTTAACTCTGGGAGGGATGTGCTGGAGGGCACGGTGGAGAGGTCTGGAGGGGAGGACCGCAGAGAGAGAGATGGAGGGAGGGACAGAAATTAGTCACGTGGAGACGAGGTTGCAGGAAGAAGCTTCTGTCTTGAGACCCTTGGACAGGGACCGAGGGTGTGAGGCCTGGTGACTACCGCCAGGTGGCCGAGTCATCGGCCCTGGTTGGGTGGGATTTATCCTGGGACGCGGTGTAGGCCTTGCTCGGTCTCCGTCCTGAGATGCTGTGTGGTGATGGACGGGCACCCACACCTTGGCCTTGGACAAGTTGGGCTGTTTGGGGCCCGCCGTGGGGGGCCCGCGCTGGTAGTGGCATGCCGCTGGGCACACTGTCTGCCGGGGCTCTCCTCTGAAGTCCCCCCTCTCCCCACGCTCGGTGACCCTGCCGTCTCCTGGCAGGTCTGTCTGCGGTTTCCCGAACAGGCCTCTGCTTTGCCGGGAGAGTAATTCTCCCTGGGCCCGATCCCGTACCCTTTCCCTTCTCTGCCTTAGGATGCTAGTTGTCTCGTAGACACGTGTGCTCGGTCACAGCATGTGACACCCGAGGGTGCGGGAGAAGCCCAGCTGGACTAACCCTCCCCTGCTTCCGGGAGGAGGCCTGCCGGTCCTTGAGTCTCCCTCCAGCCCGTGGCCTGTGCAGACCCGGCGCACGCTGTCCGTCACTGCGGCTTTGGGTCCTCTCTCTCTCTCTTCTCTTCCAGGACCTCGTTCTTTGTCACCACCTCTCCTTCCGGACCCACCTCTTTCCCCTTTACTGGCCCTTCCTGCCAGCCGTGAAACAGTCTCCACGGCCCGTGCCTTTATAGACCAAGAACCTTGCTCTGCTCCCATTATTTTCTTGCTGCTGCCTGGTTTTTCCACTCCCTTCGGAGCAGAAAGTGAAGGAGTGGTCTGCACTCCCTCATCTCCTCGCTCTGCAGCTTGCTCTGGTCCGGATTTCATCCCGAGCACTCTCCTGGGAATGTTCTCTTTGGGGACACCAAGGACCTCTGTTGTCAAGTCCCAGCGGGCGGACCCTTGGCCGTCCTGCTGCACCCCCGGGCACCCTCCGTAGCGAACCGCTTCTTAAAACCCTTTCCTCTCTCTCTTCTCGGACACCGCTGCCCAGTTCTCTTTCTGCCTTGCCGCGGCTCCTTCTTGGTCTGTTGCACCACCTCTGTTTGTCCGGATGCTCTGTGCGTCTGCCCAGCGCTCTGTCCTCTGTCCGGTACTTTCTTTCTCTTCCCAAGCTGTATCTGCTGGGGAGCCTCAGGGCTCTTCTTGTTCCTTGGCGTGCCGGGTCTCGGATACCCCACGTGTTCCCCTGGCTGCCGGCCTGGATGTCCAGCTGCTGCCTGGCCTTTTCCCGTGCGTGCCCGCCCGGCGTCTTGCACTTGACCTCTCAGAGGGGAACGTTCGCTTGTCTGTGCACCCGCGCCTTCACCCCTTCACAGCCTCCCTCTCGCTCCCTCTCCTTCCCCGCCTCCCTCCCCATCCCTAGCCCTTCACACTGTAGTAAGTGGCACCAGTTGCTTACCCCAGAAACTCTGCCATCATCCTTATCTCTCCCCTTGCCCCATTTTAACATCCCGTTTGTTGGCAAGTCAGTTCCGTCATTTCACCTCCAGAACCACCCAGCCGTGGCTTTGACTCCACTGCCACCGCCCGGGTCTCAGCCCCCAGGCCCTCCCTCTAGGACTACCGCAGCAGCTGCCTGGCCCTGCCTTTCCTCTCGTTCTCCAGCCCACTCCCCGCCGCCGTGGAGCCTGACTGATCTTGGAAAAGCATATCCGATCATTTCATTCCGCCGCTTTAGTATTTTCCTTTGCACTCGGAGCAGAATCCCAGCTCGTCACGATGGCGTCCAAGCGCTGTGTGTCCTTGCTTTCTGCCTCCCTCTCCGGCCTTGTCTTGGGTCCTCTCCGCCTCACTCCTCATGCTGTGGGCACACTGGCCTCCCTTCTGTGCTTGGACTCTGCAGGGTCGGCCTCCCCTCGGGGCCTTTGCACGTGCCTGCGCCTCTGTCCGGAAGACGCATCCAGCTGATTCCTGGTCACCGTCAGGTCTCTTCTCCGATGTCCCCTTCTTCCCGACCATCCTAGTTTACATATGCCTTCGGGTATTCCAGCACACTGGCCTTGTTCCTTGTTTTATCTGTGTCTGGGCCGCCCCTGCCATAGGCGCCCTCACACACACTCAGACATCCGCTCCCTCTCTGTGTCTCTAATGAAAGGTGCATAAAGGCAAGCCCCCCCCCTCGTTGTCCCCTGCTGTCTCTCCAGCTGGCAGAGCGTCTGGAACTGCGCAGGGCCTCACACATTGGCCGAGAGCATGATTAGCGTTCTTTGGGGCCTCCTCTCCCTTCCTCAGTAATCCTGTGCCCTGAGTACAGTGGAATGAAATCTGGTTGCTTTCTCCGTCTAGTGTGCATGTCGGGGGTCTCCGCCGTAGCCGAGTGAGAGCGCACCGCCGAGCTGCTGGCAGACGTGATGTCTTACCGGTTGCTGTCGGTGGTCCGAAGACAAAGGACCGGCCGAGGATGGCAGAACTGGTCGTCGGGGAGGAGCGGCGCGTCGGCTGCCGAGGCGCATTCTGTCACCCTGCCTGCCCAGGCGCAGGTGGTCATCTGTGGTGGTGGGATCATGGGCACATCCGTGGCCTATCACCTCTCCAAGATGGGGTGGAAGGATATTGTCCTTCTGGAGCAGGGCAGGTAAGGACCAGCCTGCGTGGGCTCCCCTCAGCCCCTCCCCTCCCGGTGATGTTGTCCCGCCGGTAGCTAAGCTGACTGGCGCCAAGTCGCAGGACAAGAACCACAGACAGGCCACATCCCCTGGACGCGGTTTTGCGATGCGAACCGCCCGTGTTTTCCGGCTTGGACAGAGGTGGCTGATTTCTAGCACACCCAGGTCTCTAGAGAGGGTGCGTTTCATTCCAGGGTCACGGCACACCGCGCCGTCTTGTCCTCTTCGTTGTAGTCACACAGCGACATCAAGCCCGCGGCTCAGGAGCTTCCTCTGTGAGCCGAGATGAAACTGGCTGCCTCCTGCCTGATCTCTGTTCCTTTTCCCCGTTGAACTCACTCACTTGAGAGCGGTGGTAGATTCACAGAACGAACGTGAAGGTAGTGCAGCGGTCTGTAGGCCTGGGTCCCGTGTGCACCTCGGAGGAACATCTTCGGGTGGGATCAACTAGAAATGCAGTGAATCCATGTGGATACCTTAGTATTAACTGAAGTTCATGCTCTGTTCAGGTTGTTTCACTTTTCCCCTAATGTCCCTTTTCTGTTCTATTGCCTACCAGAAATCGGATGACCTTTAACACGTCCTTTGTATTTATTTCTGAATAGGCAATACATGTACACGAGTCAGATTGAAAATTGTAAAAGAGTGTGTACAGGGAAAAGTCTGCCTCCCACCCCTGACTTCTAGCTGGAACGTTCCCTCGCTGGAGGCAAGTTAAGTTCCTTGTGTATCGTTCCAGATACTCCCCGAGTCATTATATGAGCAAATCTGTATCGGTCAGTTTGTATGTGTGTACCCGGGTATTCGTTTATTATTTTTTTCTCTTTTCTATACAAGTTGGTAGCAAACCTTAAACAGTGTCCCTCCCCTTGCTTTTTTCATTAGGGTTGTTCCGTATTGTTGCATAAAAGCTTTCTCTCGTTCCTTTTTTAATGGCCGTGTAGAGTATCCCATTGTAGAGGGGACCTCCAGCCTGTTCAGTCCCGCTCATGTCGGTGGATACGTAGGCTGCTTCCATCTTTTGATATGACAGACGATGCTGTAGTGAGGATCTTTGAACTAGTTGCATTCACAGCTGTGGGAGTGTACCTGATAGCATTTTGGATGCATCCTGCAGGCTGGCTGCTGGCTCTACGAGGTTCTGTGCTGGTATCCTGAGCACCGCCAGGCACTTGACCATCGAGCAGAAGATGGCAGACTATTCCAACAAACTCTACCACCAGTTAGAGCAAGAGACGGGGATCCAGACAGGTAAGCAGGTAATCCGCCATGTACTGGTCCGCCTGTGCCCCAGACTCTGGTGCTCCGTGCCGTGTGTGGCCCGACGCCACGTCGGCCTGCCAATCTGGTAGTCAGGGCTCGGGTCTTAGGCCGGCCTCTGCCAGTCGCCAGGGTCTGTCCTGGGGCAAGTCTGTTAGCGTGTTGGGCTGTCTCCAGTTTCCCTACCCGCCGAGAGGATTCCGTCCTTACCCCAGATCCTTTCCAGCGCCTGTCATTCTCAGGATAGGAAAGGCTTCCCGGGCCATCTCCTATTATTTCACTCACTGAAGTCTAGCAAGTGGCCACGCTTGGCTCCTGAACGAAGAAGCCAAGGACATGCTTCCGTTTCGGTGCTTGATGGTGAAATTGTGGTCCGACCCGCCGCATTTCACCTCACCAGTTGCTCTGAAGGCCTCTTCTGACTGAGAAGCTGAAACAGAGGTTACCCCTTATGCGTGTCAGCAAGGGAAAAGAACCCAGGGAATCGTGAGCTCCGTACGACCGGAGCAGGTGGAAGGGGAAGGCTGAGCCACGGGAAGGTCCCGCACGATCACGAGTTAGAAGCGTGTCTGTCAGCGTGTCGTCAGGTGATGGATCGGCCAGGAGCCCAGGGGCGAGCCTCGCGTCGTGGCTGATGAAACCGTTTGGCGGCCACGGGAAATGTCCTGGGGGAGTAGCGGGGCCTAGTGATGAAATTCAGGACGCCTCCGTCTGTCAGGGTTGCTCTTTGGAAGACCCGCATAATTCAGATCACAGGTAATTCCAGGCTAATCCTGACAAGGATGGTGGCCTGATCTGTTCGCCCACTGAGGCGGCCCTGCCTGGGGTCACAGCGTAAAACATAGTGGATGGTCGCCTTTGCTGGCCGGCTCAGACTTCATGTGACCCGTGACAGTTTTCGTTGGCAAGGTGAGATTTGAAGTATTGGAAATTCTGATGACAGCCTGAGGTTTTGTAGCATTTCCCTTTCATAGGATTCCTGCTCTGGCGAAGTGTCTCCTTGTGTGTAAGTCCTCGATTAAGACTGAGCGTCTGGGAACTGGGATTGGGTAGCTGTGTTCGTGGAGAGAGGAGATGCCAGGAGAGGAGCTAGAGGAGGGGAAGGAAGGGGCTGTAGCCCTCGAGCACATGAGCAGTGCTCCCAGGCTGGCTCTGCCCCGGCTCGGTGCCGAGAGCGGGCGCCTCACTTGCCTCGCCCTGGTCCCCGCCCAGTGGATGAGCCTGACTTCCCCATGGTCACCTCACGCTTGGCCAGGCTTCCTTTAGAGAGGCGAGGACTCTGAGTGAAGATGGTAGAAGGCGTTCCTGCTGCCTCACCACCTCTGGCTTTTGTCAGGCCTGCTACGTGCAGGACAGGCAGGAGCGAGTCCCTTTTGGTTGGATTTAATTTGATGGCAACGGGTACTTGGTTGGTAAGCAGAGTTTGAGTCAGAAGAGGGCCCACCTAAAGGGCCCCGGGCTGGAACTGCTGACTTCCTCGCGGTCCCCTGGTTCGGTCCCTAGTGCTTTGCGGAGCCCCGCATTGCTTACCTGCTGGGATGCTAGAGGAACCCGAGTCGTAGGCCTCTTTTCTGTAAGGTAAGTCTGTCTCACTGGAGTTCTGGGTCACCATCTGGAACCCCTTTTTGGGCCTGGTATCTCCTTGATGCTTGCAGGGCAGCGAGGAGGTCAGGCAAGGGAGGGTCGGGCATCACCCTCAGTCTGTCACCCCTATTGCAGTTCAGCCGTGGTGCAGTGAAAATGGGATGTGGGGTCCCCCGATGGAGGATTCTGTTATTCGGCAGGACGCGCAGGGGCCGGTCAGTGGACTGCTTTTGAGACATTAAATGAAGACACGTGACGTGTACAATCTGGATTTCCCGATATTACAACGCTAATCCTCAGAAGACAGTGCATTTATGTGAGGTGTATGTTTGCTCCTTTAATATTCTGACACATCAGTACTTCATCCAGAAGTCCACGCAGATTTTGTTTCTCCAATGTTTCCATTACCTTTTGTTGGTGCTTTTTCTTAACAGTTTATCATATACTCTGTATCATCTTTCGTTTTGGTAATTGCTTTTCTGCTACATGTTTATTTCTTATTTTAAAACAAAAATATTTTTAATCATTCGATATAAGTGTATTGTGGAGGGCTCTCTGAATTAGCTCATATAAATAAGTCTGCTTTGGGGTGCCTTGGTGGCTCAGTTCGTCAAGCATCTGCCTTTGGCTCAGGTCATGATCCTGGTGTCCTGGGTTCGAGTCCCGCATCGGGCTCCCTGCTCAGTGGGGAGCCTACTTCTCTCACTCTCTCCCTCTGCCCCTCCCACTCATGCTTGCCCTCTCTCTCTCAAATAAATGAGTAAAATCTTTAGTTCATGTATTTTTTTTAAAGATTTTATTTATTTGACAGAGACACAGCGAGAGAGGGAACACAAGCAGGGGGAGTGGGAGAGGGAGAAGCAGGCTTCCCACTGAGCAGGGAGCCTGATGTGGGGCTCAATCCCAGGACCCCAGAATCATGACCTGAGCCGTAGGCAGACGGTTAACGACTGAGCCACCCAGGCGCCCCATAAATGAGTAAAATCTTTAAAAAATTCTGCTTTTTATCACTGGAGAGGAAGTTGCCATAGTATGTGCAGTTTTTTTTTTATCCGTTTCCCATTACCTGATGTTTATAGTTCCTTTTTTGTTGTTATAATGATGCAATACAGATCCTTGTCAGTATATATTTGTTTTCTATTGCTAGTTCTAAAGGATAGATTTCTAGAAGGTTGATAATTTGAGCAAAAAGTGTTCATATTTTCAACTCTGATATGTATTGCCAGATCATCCTCCAAAAGAGCTGCCCCCTCTTACCACCAGTATATGAGAGTGCTTATTTCTTTAGAGTCTTCTCAACATTGTATATTGTTTTATTTTTCATTGTACTTTTTTGTTAAGTAATCTCTATGCCCAACACGAGGCTCGAACTCATGGCCCCGAGATCAAGAGTTGCATGCTCTACCGACTGAGCCAGCCGCCCCAGCATTGGGTATTATTTTCATTATTACTAATCTGAGAGATAGAAAAAGTTATCAGATTCCAGTTTGCATCTTTTTCAGTTAAACGTTATTTTATAGGTCTATTGGCCATTCATATTTCTTCTCTGACTTGTTATTTATTTTTTATTTTTTTAAAGATTTTATTTATTTGAGAGAGAGAGAATGAGAGAGAGAGAGCACATCAGAGGGGATAGGGTCAGAGGGAGAAGCAGACTCCCTGCCGAGCAGGGAGCCCGATGCGGGACTCGATCCTGGGACTCCAGGATCATGACCTGAGCCGAAGGCAGTCGCTTAACCAACTGAGCCACCCAGGCGCCCTCTGATTTGTTTTTTAATATCAGATGTCTACCTTCTTTTCTTACTGAACTTAAGAGTTCTATTTTATTGCTTTGAACCTGTGATAAAGGAAATTTTATGTCAGAAAGCTCTAGACCAAACTTTACAAGGCCTCTCTGGGAAAATAGTAGTGTTACTCTTGTGAACTGGTGATAGGCTTTTGTTATGGCTGGTGGTTCTGTTTGGAAGAGCATGATTTGACCTCGTGTGTGTGCCATGATGTGTTATGTTGCCTCGTGCATAGTGGCCCTGTCCTCCCAGGGGGACTGTTTGGTAGTGAGTGGGAAGTGACTGCTCAAGCCTTTGTCTGCAGGTGAGACTCAGAGTGTGATAAGCCCTGTACATCACTGGCCACGATCACTGCACTGGCCTGGTCTGTCTACAGTTTTTATTTTTTTTAAAGATTTTATTTATTTGTTTGACAAAGACACAGCGAGAGAAGGAACACAGGCAGGGGGAGTGGAAGAGGGAGAAGCAGGCTCCCCGCCGAGCAGGAAGCCTGACGCAGGGCTGGATCCCAGGGCCCTGGGATCATGACCCAAGCTGAAGGCAGACGCTTAATGACTGAGCCACCCAGGCGCCCCTGTCTACAGTTTTTAAAAAACCAGTCTCTGAAATTTCAGTTCTCCAAACGGAGACATTGTTGTCAGGGAAGGGCATATTTACCTGATGATTTCAAAAGAGATGAGAAAAACATTTAAGTGACCCTCCTTGTGCTGCCTTTTAAAAAAGATAACCCTGATTGATTCGGCTTTTTCATCGTCAGAACTGAGAGTCACTGCTTGTTAGGAAGATTGTCATTAACCCAAGCATGATCAAGGTTGTGTCAGGTATGTTGATTGCAAAGAGCAGGAGTCGACTCCAGCCAACTGGGGCAAAAAGGAGTTTGTTGGAAGGCTTTTGGAGCCAGTCGAGTTGGCAGGAGGCTGCCAGCTGGAGGAGGCAGCATGGAGGCCGGGCCAGGGGGAACCCACAGCAGGCAGCCCCTCAGGGGATCAGGCCCCATCTGGCCAGGACACCGCTGCTTATGAGATGATCGGCCTCCAGCCATTCACCTGCTTGCTCCAGACCTGGTATCCCGGGAGGGTCTGATTGGCTGAGCTTCGGCCACATGCCCACTGGCTCTGCCCGGGGCGGGGTCCGCCCCGCGCCAATGTTGTGAGTGGCCTGCATCGGGGGTCAGAGTCCCACCAAAACCATGGGGGGAAAGATGGGTTTTGGGGTACATTCCCTTCCAAAAGGCTTTGTAGCAGCAGTATCTCTGGTGTTTAAGAGTGATTATTTAAGATGTACATGAAAATCCCACTCTATCCTCCCCAAATCCTAGCTGAGGATGTCTGGATGGTGAGAGTGCCAGGACTCCTCACCGCTCTTCGAACTTGTAGTCTAGTGGGCTCGCCCGCCTGGCCCCTGCAGGGGGCCTGGGCTGCTCAGTCTGGGCTGGTTTTCCTTACAGGTTACATAAGGACAGGCTCAGTCTTTCTGGCCCAAACTCAGGACCGGCTGATCTCCCTGAAGCGCATCAACTCAAGACTGAAGTACGTATGAGGCTAGAAGCCTGTCCCGATGCTCCTGTCAGACTGACCTCTGCCAGAGGGCCATGCATGTCATTGTCCCTTTGTGTTCTGCGGCAGTGTCATAGGCATCCCTTCTGAGATCATCTCCCCCAAGAAAGTCGCCGAACTTCACCCTCTCCTCAACGTGCACGACCTGGTGGGGGCCATGCATGTTCCCGAGGATGCCGTAGTGTCCTCTGCTGATGTGGCTCTTGCCCTGGCAAGTGCTGCCTCCCAAAATGGTAAGCAGGTTTCTGGGTAAAGAAGGAAGAGGTTATGGAAGAACGTGTCTCACAGCCGGCAGTGACGCCAGCTCAGCTTCCGTTCTTGAACACTGGCTCTTAGAATTTTGTTTGAATATACTCTCTGTTAATAAGTGTGTTTCCTCAGGGCCACATTTTCCTTATTAAAGTTCTAAGGAACTGCTTTTAGTGCTGACCAGTGCACTTCAAGCTTATGGGAATCCCCCCCCACCCCCAACATGAGAAGCTCCAAGGTCAGAAGACTGAATCCACAGCTGGTCATGTCCTGGGGTTGGAATGAATGAGGGGAAGACTAACCAGTGTCCAACGTGCTCTGTACTTTGGATGAACTGATTTCCGGTGTGGGTGGATGAGGGTTTAAGATGCCTTATTTGAACTTTTTCTCCCCTGCCCGTTTTATGATTCCTGGAATTGAGTTGTGTACTAAAGTCGTCTGCTGTTTTCAGGCTTGGAATAGGCCCATTGACACTCTTAGGATGTGGTTCCTGGGAGTTTTTTTTTTTTTTTTTTTAAATAAAACACTGACTTGGCTTTTTCAGCATTTCTTGGGGGTTAAGAATCTGCTGCAGAGGCCTTAAATCTGGGCCATCCGAGGATGAATGCACCAACTCTTTCTTTACCTTCGAACAGGTGTTCAGATCTATGACCGGACCAGCATTCTTCATGTAATGGTCAAGAAAGGTCAAGTTACTGGTGTGGAGACAGATAAAGGACAGATCGAGTGCCAGTATTTTGTCAACTGTGCTGGTCAGGTAGGTTAGCAAAAGTACTGGGTCACTGATTTTTCTCACTTCACTTTTACCTCTGGGATTTTAGGTTTGGAGATGTAAGGTTAATACTGTGATGAATTAAGCAGACGTCAGGGACCTCCTATTCCTTCTTTGGACTAGAAACCTCAGAATTCCTGTATTCTAAATCAGAGGCCTGTAGCTAGTCCTCACAGAGGAGCACCAGTGATGACCTTTTCCTTCCTTCACCCTGGGTTAAACGGTGCCAGGAAGTCTGCGAAATGGTAGGGCATTGACAGAAATCCTTGGCATTGGGTCTCCTCTGGTGTTTCATTTCATCCTGCAACCTAGCAAATAAAGCATGGGGCTATTTTTTTGTGTAAGGAGTGTGGATTCAGTTAGGAACACTAAGCTGTTCTACTGACCTAGGGGTACTTTTTGCCTTGCAGATGTCACATGTGCCGGGATCTGGGGTTTGTAGTTGAGGCCAGGAGTTTTGTTAACAGGGCATCACTTGCCCCCTCAATGAGTTCCTTTTACTAGTTGCTGAATCTCTTGTTCTTTGGTCTAAGAATAATTGTTATGGTTTAAAAAGGACCGTGTTGCTCCCCATCCACATAACTAAAGCAGTCTGAACCTTGGCTTCCCACGGCTCACGTTGGGGCAAGAGCACACACAGACCGCTTGCAGTTAAACTCTTGCAAGCGGCTGAATATGCTCATTTGTCTTTCTGTTCCTCTTCCCACGCACGGATCAATCTGTCCGTTTGTAGTGGGCATACGAGCTGGGTCTGTCCAACGAGGAGCCGGTTAGTATCCCGTTACATGCCTGCGAACACTTCTACCTTCTGACTCGCCCCTTGGAGACCCCTCTGCGGAGCAACACACCAAGTGAGGACTTACACTTTGTTTTTAATCGTGTTTCCTTGCCACTGTCCTGTCTTCTGAAAAGGAAGATTTTCTGCTCAGGATAGACTGTGCTCCAAAGAGCCTCGTCTCTTCTGGAGCGTGTTACGGGGAGGCCGACCCAGTTCTACCTTTTCTCTAAGAACTCTTTATGAAAGGATGGACAAAACGGGCATTCCACTGAAGCAATTTTTTGGTTTGTTTTGTAAGTTAATTGCAGTCCCACACAGAGGTCCAAATTGAGAATATTTGGAATGTAACCTGGAGTTTTGACTTGAATGGCATACGTTGCAGACAGGTAAGCTACAGTGAGGTTGCTCCACGACCCTGAGTGCCACAGGAAAGGGCTTGACATCACCTGGAAGGTCTCAACCCCTAGAATGGGCTCGCGGTCCCCCTTTCTGCTAGGCTTTCATGTGGCACTGCGGCAGTTCCGTAGTTCGGTTGTGAGCACCAGCGGTCAGAGCTTCTGGGTAACTGATCAGAGAAACAGGGTCCCCTGTAAATGTGAGGGGGCAGATTCCCCACCCCCACGACCTCGAAAGGTCTGCGTTCACTGGATGCTCTTTCGCTAATGAAGCCAATAATGGCTGTCCTTGTTCTGCTTTTTCTGTCCATTTAGAAAGCTGGCCTACCTCTAAACCTTGCTTTTCTCTTCTGTCCCCCACTTCCTTGTTGTTTCTCTTCCTTAGCTATTGTGGATGCCGATGGAAGAATTTATATCCGGAACTGGCAGGGTGGCATCTTGTCTGGGGGCTTTGAGAAGAACCCGAAGCCAATCTTCACGGAGGGCAAGAACCAGCTGGAGATTCAGAATCTGCAGGAAGACTGGGATCACTTTGGTGTGCAAACTAGAGGATGACTATAACGCCCTGTGTTTGTCTAAGATGGTAGCTTTTTGAAGCATTTTCAAGAAGAGTTCCTTCTTTGATCTTTTTAACAGCCCCATGAGGCGCTTACAGAGGGCAGCCTGCAGAGTTTGCCTAAGGCTGCAGTTACTGGGCAGCAGATTCTGGGGACGAAGATCTCGGTTAAGGGACTTCTGGCTTATTATCTAAAACCACTGCTGAAATTCTAGGCTAGGAGGAAGCCGTTTTGTAGGACAGCATGTAAGATTGAAGAAATTTTTAGAAAGTAGAATCGTTTTGTTAATACGGTCTTTTAGTTGGTTTTTGTTTTTATTGAAAAACTGACCTATGCTACTGTATTAGTTTCAGATGTACATCATAGTGATTCGGTATTTATATGCTACTTGACTGTGTAATTTATTTTTATTTCCTGGATAGTTAATGCAGTCCCAGGGTCCAGATTCCAAAGATACAAAGGGGTCTATAATGAAGAGTTCCCCCTCCCACCCTTAATGGGCATTTTTTAAAAATAAACTTTTTATTGTGGGAGATTTCAGACACTTAAAAGTAGAGAGAATAGTATACAGAACCCTCTGTGTACCCACGAGCCAGCTTCAGTCTGGTTTCATCTGTTGCCAGTATCCCCCTGGAATAATTTCCAGATGACGGGCTGACTTTCAAACAGGCTGGGGACCTGTCTTTTGCAGCTGTTCCAACTTGGGAAATCCTTACTTTGATTGCATGTCTCCTCGGGTGCTGCGGAAGAGCTTTTCCCCAAGTACCGATCCCGTGGAAATCTTATCTCCTCCCGTGTGTTGTGTGCCCTTCCACAGCTCCTGGCCTTTCTAAAGAGTGTTTTTTTTCTATGTCTTTATGCCAAGCACTTTGTAGGTTTGTCCCTTAATTCTGCCACGGTTTCTGCTTTCTGATCAGGGCCCATTTGGCTCATCTGAGAAAGCCTCTTCCAGGAGATTTTCTGAGAGGAGAGGGAGTCGGGAAACATAAGGAGCAGAAGAGTTTGAATTCCCTAAAGCTGAAGCCTGTGTTTGGCTTTGTGTTTATGGCTCAGAGCCCCTGCTGAGTTCCCTCCTGCGTCGCATGCCAGACCTGGAGACTCTGGAGATCCTGAAGTTGGTGAACTGCCCCGAAACCTTCACCCCAGACATGAGGTGCATCATGGGCGAGTCTCCTTCAGTTCAGGGCTACTTTGTGCTGGCGGGAATGAACTCTGCTGGCCTTTCATTTGGTGGAGGGGCTGGAAGGTAAGTCTTCCTTGCTCAGACCCTGCTTGCTGGGTGCTTCCTTCCTAAAGTTCCCTATTGCTGATGTGGCGTGTAATGGATGTATGTAATCTGGTATGTTAATAATGAGGTACACATAACTTGAGAGTTGTTCCCTTCAAAGTAATCACTGTGGGATACAATGATTCCAGAAGTGTCATTGTGCACAATGTTTTGGGAACTCTTCTTTTGGAATTAGTCTCGGAGCCCACGAGATGTACTTTTTGGCTTTTGCAGTGGTTACAAATGTTGATCCTTTGAGTACATTTGAGTTTGGAAACAGTAAGTACTGTGAGTGAGACCTATGATCATGCTGAGTAATACAAGTCTTTTAAAAAAATTACACACTAATTAAAATCAGCCAGTCAGAAAGGACAAGTACTGTGTGGTTGCACTTCTCTGAGCTACTCTGGAGTGCCGGGGTGGCTGCTAGGGCCGGGGCAGTGGAGTGGAGAAGGACTGCTGGCTTCACAGAGTTTCAGTTGGGGAAGATGGAGAGTTCTGGAGAGATGATGGTGGTGACAGTCACACAGCAGTGTTGAAGTACTTAATGCCCCCTGAACCTCACACATGAAAATGATTAAGATGGTCAATTTTATGTTCTCTTTTGTTCTATGTTCTGTTATGTTCTGTGTATTTTACCACAATTAAATTTTTTAATTTTTTATTCATGAGGCCATTTTTCTTGAGTGACTTGTAGCATGGCTCTGAAAACAGTTATGGAAGAGGAGTTACCAAAAGTGGAGCTGAGATGTGGTCAGATAGTTGTATAACCTCCGAGAGTTTTCCAGAAAAAAACCACTGGCTGGATAAATTAGAGTACATTTGTATATTTTAGTGTTTCTTCATAGATGTGGCTTGTTTTATAGCACTTTCTAGGGAATCTTATTAGAGCTAAAATCCTCAGCGGTTTTGAGAGTAATAGATGGGTCCATGTTTGTTCAGAAAAGTTAAGGAAATGGCCCAGAATTTCTCAGCCAGTCTGTGTCAAGATGGGATGTTTCTGTTGGTTCTCGATTCCTCGTACAGTTAGGAGAGTGTCCCATCCGAGGTCTAGCAACTTCCCCCACATCTAAACAGGTACCTCGCTGAATGGATGGTGCACGGTTACCCATCGGAAAACATCTGGGAGCTGGACCTGAAGCGTTTTGGAGCCCTCCAGAGCAGCCGCACCTTTCTGCGCCACCGGGTCATGGAAGTCATGCGTGAGTGGAGCTCATTCCCAATTGCCCCGAGTCGAGCTTCTGATGTTTGGTTGAAGCATTAGGCCCCATGTGGTATTTATGGAACCTTCTCTTTAGTATATTGTCTTTTATTTACCACTGGGACTAGGAAGAATAGGCCTTCCGGGTGGTAGTTGCTGTCCACCTCCCCTCGGCAGCTCCTTTTGGATGCCTAGTGTTGTCCGCTTTCCACTGTGCCTGAAGAAGTCCCCGTACCAGGTGAATGCTCTCACTCCCTACTTGATCTTTGAGATCATGATTTGCTTTCCAGGGCAGAGAATTTGCCACGTTATTCTCAGAGCTTCAAGCTTCTCTGAGTGATTTTTGTCATTAACTGTTACGTGCTAACAAGATAGGAAACCACTTCTCGTGTAAATACAAAACATACGTTTTTGTTCTCCTTGTTCTTTCCTCCAGCTTTGAAGCCTTCTTCGTTTTAACTTGGTACTCTACCTTGTGTCTGATTTACTTTCTAGTAAACCCTTAGGGTCAGCTTTTGTATCAGGAATTGAACCAAATCAGACTGTCATTTCACTGCCCTATACTGAGGAATAATTATTCTGAGACTTTGCCAAAATATTCCTAAATATTTGGGGCATATTTATGCTCACAGCCAAGTTTCTACATTGGCTGTGAGCACCATTCTTGATTAACAGTGAACTGTTGGTTTAGTAGCAGGGGGTTCCATTCATGATGGGGCTTTTGGATAACGGATAACCTTCAGCACCTGCGTGCTCACTTCTGGCCTGGGGCAGAGAACCGTCTGTGGGAGACAGAGGGCCTGGCAGCAGGGTGGGTGGCCACTAAGGTTCTTTAATTTTAACAATTATTTTGGTTAAAATGTTGAACTCCTATAAGTCCTGACTTCTCCAGCCATAGTTACTTTAGAACCTGTGCAAATCATAATGGAGCTTAAGTTTCTCTTTGATGACATGACACTTACGGTGGCTGCCTCCGATTCTCACATAACAGGAATCGCAGGCACGACAGAAAGTGGGGAAAGGGTAAGTAGGACCTTAAGTGTGAGAGGAGACTGAAAAATCGTCACAAGATAAGGCAAGCAGTGCGGCTCCCTTCTCTTGACTCTCTCAGCCTCCCCCCCGCCCCCGCCGTCCCTCTTGTGTGGAATGCCGTGAAGTCAGGTTTTCTCTGTGCAAGGGACTCGAGCTCACACTTTGGCTGTTTTTACATCTTGCTGTAGCAGATTAGACCCTAGGAAAAGTAAATTCTGACCCTAGCTTTGTTATGTGAATATGTTACTGGGCCAAGACTATGCAACCTGTCCGATTTCAGAGCCACCAAATCAGGGTATGCTGTGTGCCCTTTCACTTGGGAAACAGGTTAGATGTCAGAGAGAGAGGTCTGTAACAGTTCTGAGGTCTCAGCGACTCGGGCCCTGGTAAGGAAGCACTCGCTATGTTTTCACATGTTGTCACTCCCCATGTGCTCTGGCCATGCAGCCTTGCTCTCTGCTGTGGAAGTCTGCCGTTGTTTCTGCCTACTGATTTGAAACGATGATTGTGAACAGAGACCTGGAGCTGCTCTGTGACTCACAGCTGTGTAACTGTGGAGGGATGATAGCAGCTCTTGCAGCCTTAGTCTTTCTTTTGGAGCCGGCTTGTTACACCGGGTACCATTTCCATATTAGGCCCTGTTAGCCTGGAGAGTGTGCTCTTGTGAATAGGAGCAAGTCCCGAATCTCGTGGATGCTGTGTTCTCTGCCCTGTGGTTTGAGCTAGCAGAGACTGTCCCTATCTGTTCCAGCTCTGCTGTACGATCTGAAGGTTCCCCGTTGGGACTTCCAGACCGGGAGGCAGTTACGCACCTCTCCTCTCTATGACCGGTTGGATGCACAAGGAGCCAGGTGGATGGAGAAACATGGATTTGAGAGGCCGAAGTACTTTGTGCCACCGGACAAGGGTAAAAAGGCCCATTCTCATTTTTGTTCCTTTTTGCCTTAAGAACCAAACCCATTTAAAATGTATTATAGCTAGAATGTGTTCCTAGAAGAATAAATAAGAAAAACCTGTCACACTCTACTAAGCTATACATGGAGGGCCCGCAATATAAATCTCCTTTTCTCTTTTCCTTTTGTTGTTTTCTGGTCCACAGACCTCCTGGCATTGGAGCAGAGCAAGACGTTCTATAAGCCAGACTGGTTTGACATTGTGGAGTCTGAAGTCAAGTGCTGCAAGGAAGCTGTGTGTGTCATTGACATGTCTTCTTTCACAAAGTTTGAAATAACAGTAAGTGCTTGGGAACCAAAAGAAGAGATTAGGAACCTTTGCATATTCATTGAATGCCCCCCGTTTTTCATCTGTTACTTTAAAACTGCTTCCGTAAGGACTCTGGTACATTTTAGTGTTTTATCTGTATTATAGCATTTTTCTACATTTTCAGCTGTTTCTGGGTTGTAATCTGCTTGCAGAGGCCCACTTACCATTCAACTCAAGAGCTAGCTTTCTCTAGAGCTTCTTGTGGTGGAGTAAATCTGCAGACATTGTTGCCCGGGGACTGACGAAGGGAGTCTCCTCAGTCACGCCGTCTGTCAGACCGTGTCGCCGGCCATGTGCTCTGGAGCTCACGCTGTCTACTTTGTTCCCTAACCCTGCAGTCCGCCGGGGACCAGGCACTGGAAGTCCTACAGTACCTCTTCTCCAACGACCTGGATGTGCCTGTGGGCCACATTGTGCACACCGGCATGCTCAACCAGGCCGGGGGCTATGAGAACGACTGCAGCATCGCGCGCCTGGGCAAGCGCAGGTGAGGCCCGTGGCCGCCCCCCCACGCCGTGCGGCAGAGCCGATTACCCTGGGACAAGGAGGTTTCAGTCACTCACGGCCTGTCCATTGGCAGTGCAGTACAGACGGAAATCACAAGGGAAGGAAAAGAGAAAAAACCACCCCAGATTATATAAAACTCCATGTGGACACAGCAGTCACCCTAGGGGGCGGAGATGTTCGCTTACAGTAGTAGGTCTGTATGCTCTCTTGGCACCGACAGGAAGCCCAAGTCTTCTGTTTTGTCCTTACGCGGTAGATCCTGGAATTAGGCGCTGCTGGCCCTCTCTGAAAGCTAGGAGTCCACTTGCTGGTCTTCTGCTCATTGATTGCTTTGAAATGAGTTAACCTGCCTGCTTCCTGACCCTGTCTCTGCTGCCTGGCTTTGATTACTCTCCATCTCCCTTTCAGTTTCTTCATGATTTCCCCCACCGACCAGCAGGTCCACTGTTGGGCCTGGCTTAAGAAACACATGCCGGAAGACAGCAACCTGCTTCTGGAGGATGTCACCTGGAAATACACTGGTCAGTGGGCCTCTGGGGTCAGCTGCACAGGAAAAGGCCAGCCTGTCCAGATTTGTCTTCTCCATTTGCCTTCTATTTGACATTCAGAAATGGGGGTCAGAGTGAGAGGTGTGCAAGAGGTTTTCTGGTTGCACAACATTGATCTCTAATACCCACGTTTTTGTCAGTGAGGTGTGGAGTGAGTTGTGCTTTAGTTTTGGTTGCACTGCTATATCCCCTGTAGCCAGCATGGAGGAGTGCAAATATTGGTTGAATGAATGGGAAAGTTTTTTTTTTTTTTTTAAAGATTTTATGTATCTATCTGACGAGGCACCTGGGTGGCACAGTTGGTTGGGCATCCAACTCTTGATCTCGTCTTAGGTCATGATCTCAGGGTTGGAAGATCAAGCCCTGTGTCAGGCTCATCGTGGAGTCTGCTTGAGATTCTTTCTCTCCCTCCCTCTGCCCCTCCTCCCTCTGGCGTGCGTGCACTCCCTCTCTCTAAAATAGATAAATCTTCCTTTAAAAAAGATTGATCAGGGCGCCTGGGTGGCTCAGTCGTTAAGCGTCTGCCTTCGGCTCAGGTCATGATCCCGGGGTCCTGGGATCGAGCCCCGCATCGGGCTCCCTGCTCAGCAGGAAGCCTGCTTCTCCCTCTCCCACTCCTCCTGCTTGTGTTCTCTCTCTTGCTGTTTCTGTCAAATAAATAATATCTTAAAAAAAAAAAAAAAAGGATGTATCAGCGGACTCCATGCTGAGCACTGAGCCCAACACGGGCCCTGATCTCACGACCCTGAGATTGTGACCTGAGATGAAATCAAAAGTCAGATGGCCAACCAACTGCACCACTCAGGTGCCCAGAAAAGTATTTTTTAATTTATTGCTTAAGTATTATTTTCTTCAAAATTTCCCCTTAGCTTTTTTTAACTGAGTGAATGATTTTTGGGAATGACTTAATTTCCTGATCGTCTCCTCCTCAGCAGTCCTCTGGGGGAGCAGCCCCCCCCCCGCCCAAGTCCACATTCTCGGTTTAAGGCCTGCCCCTCCCACTTCACTGACACCTGCACTTGTCCCCAAAAGGCCCTCACTGCCAATTCATCACGGCACCAACCACGTTTTCCTTTTTGCCACCAGACTGGCAGACTGTGGAAGCAAAGCTGTCTAGCGCACGAGGGCAGCTAACGTGCAGTTACCACAAGCGGCCGTCACGTGATGGACTCCAGGGTGGTTGGGTGGCTCTCCTCAGGGCTCTCCTCCCGGTGCAGATTTGGGAGTGGGCTCTTCCCGTCCTCTGGCAGCACTGGGAAGCGGGAGGCAGTGGGAACTGTGCGGGGAGTTCGTGGCCAGGCCTGGAAGCGGGCTCCTCTCATGGGCCAGGACGTGGTCGCACGACCCCAGTGTCGCAGCCGAGGAGGCTGTGGGGTGCTGTCTGCCGGTGTACCTGGCAGGAGGCAGCCCTCTTACCAGGCACGCTCTCGCCAGCAGGCGGGAGCTGCACTTAGCAGGCCTGTCGAGGGGTGTGTTTGCCAGAATGGAAGTGCTCTCTGTCCATCTTTGGGTTGCCTGAGCAAAGGGTTTCTGTCATGGTCTCAACACCTGCCTGGCAGTAAGGGAGCAAGTCCAAAACAGACTTTGCTCTTGGGCTCAGCTGTCACCTTGACTGGCATCTCTTGTTCTTTTCTGTTTAGCCCTCAATCTGATCGGTCCCCGAGCTGTGGATGTGCTGTCTGAGCTGTCCTATGCCCCTATGACTCCAGACCACTTCCCAAGTCTGTTTTGCAAGGTGGGTGCTAATAAAGTTTTAGTTTTTTAAATGAGTAGGGATTATTTCTTTATAGGGATGGCAATTACATGTTCTTACTACAGCATCAGTGCCCACAAAGGGTGTTGTGGTTTTCATTAAGCAAACAAAAATGAGTAAATTTATTTTTCACCCTTCCAGGTCTCCCTATTCAGTAAGCATTAGGATATCTTTGAAGTGGATTTAACTTCTATGAGTGTCAGCCCTATATATTTATTGCTTTGTGTAGCAGTGGATTAAATTTTGTAAATTAAAGGATTATGACATGGATGCCAAAACATTCTAGTTAAGGTCAGGTCCCCTCTCCATGCAGTGCTTCTCCCTTTCCCGTCACAGGGTAACTTCTGTGTACTGGCATCTCTAGGTGAGCAGCAGTTTAGGTGAATCCCTGAAGAGCTTATGTAAGTTTCTTATATTTGGCAACTTGTAACTGAGTAAAAGAAACAGCAGCTGAATACTGCTAAGAGAGGTCCAAACAGACCAGTGGTTTGGTAACCTGTATCAAACAGCTGGGGGACAGTTCCTGATGGAGACTCTCGGAAGTTCAAACCCAAGCTGGGATCTACCTACTGACTGTACAGTTTTCCTTTTTCTCCATGGCGGAGTGAAAGCAAAAGAAAACTGACCGTTAGCCATCAGCAGACCCTCGCCTGCATGGTTTGCTTCCTGTACGAGAAATCTACGTGCGTGAGCCTACAGAGTAGTGTGTCGTGTTGGGCTCCCTGTGGGGGTATGGTTGCTACAGTGCCATCTGGGACCTGCCAGTAAGAATAGTGATTGTGTCAGAGGCCTGTTCGGTAATTGAGCCGCTGTAAACACGTGTTGAGCATTAGAAGCCCACCCTCTGACCCCAGAGTAGCAGGTGCACTGTGTTCTGTGGCCATCAGGTGTCCTCTTTTGTCGGACGGGTGCCCAGGACTTGCCAAATTCCCCGGAGAAGACATTTACCTGGTCTTCGTTGCTCCTCATGCCCCTGACTACATTTAACAAATCTTTAGCAGGATTTTGTGAAAAATGTTTCATGCTTATAAAGACTTTGCCTCCACTTCCCACCAACAGCTTGGCTGGCCCTCCTGAAATAGTGGTATTCATCAGAAGAGAGATTATAGAGAGAGTACTCCATCCCTGGTGACCCCAGTACTTGGAAACAGACCACTTTGAGGATGCATTTCTTTCATTCACATATATCTCCTTCAGGGTCAGAGGGTGCAGAGCTAATGAGAGGAGTTTACCTCAGGTGGTCATCACTTTAACAGATGTGGAGTGCTCACTTCCTCTGAAGAGTCTCCATACTCAACTTCTCCCTTTGCTTCCACAGGAGATGAGTGTGGGCTACGCAAATGGCATCCGGGTGATGAGCATGACTCACACAGGAGAGCCGGGATTCATGCTTTATATCCCCATAGAGGTGAGCCTCCTGGAGGAAGGTGGCTGGCTTTCCCAAGCCTGCTGGGCACTGGCAGGGTTGGAGAGCCGGATCTGACCAGGCCTTGGGAATTGAGATAGGCTCCAATAGAGGGACTTCAACATTTTGAACTAAGTTATTTCCTTTTTGAATAGGAAATGCATTTACATGGTTTAAAAATCAGAATCTATAGGAAGGATTTAGTGCCACCTGACCAGTTCCCACCAACCACCACTAATGATACAACTGTTAGTTTTTGTAGGTCATGTCGGAGATTTCTGTGCATATGCAAGCAAGTTCAAACACACTCTTAACCCTTTTTTAGAAACACAGCTGGAAGCATACTGATGTTCTCCGTGATCTCTTAATAATTTATTGTAGAGATCCTTCCCAGTCAGTACCTAAAGAGAAGAGCTTCCTCCTCATTTTTTAACAGTGGTTAGTATTCCTTCACATCGTCGAATCATAATTTACGTGATCAGCCTGGTACTAATAGACATTTGTGGTTGTAGCTCTTCGTAGTCCTTTGCTGTTACAAGAAGTTGTGTGTATGAGTGTCTCCCTGTGGCACGTGCGTGCGTGTACCAGCGCCGCTTTCTCCCTTCAGCCGATAGGTACAGCACTGTCAGTGCGCTCTGCTGTGTGTGAGATGAAGCGATGTTTTAGAACCCATTTCCAAGTAAAAGCTCATCAGTAGGACCTACACACTCCTGCCTGCCTGTGCCCCATCCCCGTTCTTCTGACCTTATCCTGCCTCCTCTGCCTCTTCCGCTCGCCAGTCCTTGAACACGCTGCTGCTCCAGCCTCGGGGGCTTTGCACTCGCTCTTCCCTTCCCTGGCCTGGCCTTCCCCCAGAGAGAGGCTCTCACAGCCGCACCTGCTTCAGGGCTTGTTCACATGGCATCTTCTGGATGAGGCCTTACGGGCGCAGCCACAACCCCCACCCCCAGCTCTCCTGCTCCGCTTTCCCTTTGTTGTTTTGCTCCACAGGCTTATCACTGTCTGATAAAATGTATTTTATTTCATTCATCAGATTACCCTTATTTAAATGTAAGTTCTCTGAAGGCAGGAATATTTAACTTTTATATCCCCAGCACCTACCGAAGTATTTGGCACATAGTAAATGCTTAATAAATGTTGCATGGATGAATGTTCTAGTCATACCCTTTGTGCATTTTTGTATTGCATGATTGGTCTTTTTACCAATTTCTAGGCATCGTCTGAATCAGTCCTTGCTGTTGAGGTGTATCCCAGTTTGTCATTTATCTTTTTTTGGAGGATTTTGTTTTAGAGTGTGTGCACAGGCGGGGACGGGCAGAGGGGGAGAGAGTCTCAGGCCGACTCAGCACTGAGCATAGAGACCGATGTGGGACTTGATCTCAAAACCCTGAGATCGTGACCTGAGCTGAAACCAAGAATTGGAGGCTTTAACCACTGAGCCTCCCAGGTACCCCCCCAGTTTGTCGTTTTGTCTTTTTTTTGCCACATAGGTTTCTTTTTTAATTATGAGAAATGTTTCATATGTTGCATAAATCATTTCAATTTTTATGTAATTGAGTTGATCTTTTGTGCCTTCTAGAGTTTGATGCATAGAGGGGACTTCTCCAGGATTATAAAATTTTTTCAGTTTTCTTCTAGTGCTTTTATAGTTGTGTTGTTCTGTTGTATGGGTTTGTGGTTTTTTAAGAATATTTCAATGCTCCATCCTTTTGCAGTGTCTCTTGCTGTACTTCATGAGATAGGGATCAGACTTTTTTTTCCATATGGATAACCAATGATTTGGCATTCTTCCCTTACCAGATCCTAAATTCCTCTGTGTATTTCGGTTTATTTCTGGGCTTCCATTCTGTTCCCTTGCTCTATCCATAATCAAGATCACACTGTTTTAATTACTGAGTCTTCATTATGTATTTTAATATTTGGTTGCACTTACCTCCTTCATAGCTTGGAAAACTCTGGAAGGAAACCATGTTTCCTTATTTGCCCCTGGAAACTATAATTATCTAGTTAGAAACACTGATTGCATTTTTTTGGATTATGTTACATTTATATATTAGGAAGAACTGACATGATGAATCTTACAAAGAATGCCTTTTAGTTTTTTTTTTTTAAGATTTTATTTATTATTAGAATGAGAGCACGAGAGGGAAGAGGGTCAGAGGGAGAAGCAGACTCCCTGCTGAGCAGGGAGCCCGATGCAGGACTCGATCCCGGGACTCCAGGATCATGACCTGAGCCGAAGGCAGTCGCTTAACCAACTGAGCCACCCAGGCGCCCATGCCTTTTAGTTTTTATTTAAGTTTTTTTGGTGACCTTTCAGAGGTATTTTTAAGTTTTCTTCATATAGATGTTATAATATTTTGTTGTTGCTGTTGTGAATGAGAAGGGTGTCTTTGTTCCATTATCTTCTAAGTGATTATGATTTTTTTTGAAGATTTTATTATTTGAGTAAGAGCACAGGCGGGGAAGGGGCGGGGGGGCAGAGCTGAGCCAGGAGCCGGTTGCAGGGCTGAATCCCAGGACTCTGAGCTGAAGGCAGAGATTTAACCAACTGAGCCACCCAGGCACCCCAAAGTGATTGTGATTTTTGAAAGCTATTTTTTCTATTGTAGTCTTTATTTCTTACTAATTATCTTATAGTTGTTGTTTAGTTGAATCCCTGGAATTTTCAGGGTCCAATCTTAAATACACACAGTAAGTTTTTTTTCTTTTAATTTTTTTAAATTTTAATTTTTTTAATTTTTTATTTTTTTAAAGTTTTTTCTTAACTTTTATTCCTAACAATTTCTCTTGTCCAGTTGTGACAAGACATAGGGATCCTAGGCATCATTGTCTTGTTCTTGATGTTAGTCACGTTACTTACAGCCTTAGGCTTTGTTTTAGTTATTAGCTGAAGCATGCATTTACCATCCCATGGAACTTTATGTGCTTGTCCAGACAAATATAACAATGTTAAGATGAAGGGATTACTCAGGATTTGGGAAGAGTTGATACAGAGGTAGTTGACTCGTGCCTGTACAGGTAAGGATCGAGTCTGAATTTGCCACCTGGGTGCCTGTGTCATAAATTGGCCAAACCCGATGAAGAGGGGGAGGCTCTGGCTCCAGCAGCTTCATTACTTGAGGCCTTGGTTTCTACTTCTGATTATCCTGGGCTGGTCCCGTTTTTATGATTTTCCATGAGCCCAAGAGGTGATTTGTGCCATGCCTGGGTTCTTTTCAAGCTGGCTTTTGTCCTCAAGAAGGTTATACAATTGACCCTTGAATGACGGGGTCAGGGGCACCCACCCACTCAAAGCTCCACATAGAACTTTTGACTCCTCAAAAACCTTACCTACTGATAGCTTACTGTTGACTGCAAGCCTCACTGATCACATAAGGAGTTGACTGATACATATTCTGTGTGCTCTATGTATTTTGTACTGTCGTCTTACAATCTAGGAAGCTAGAGATAAAGTGTTAGTAAAATCCTAAGGAAAATACATTTATGGCCCTGTACTGTATGGAAAAATCCATGTAGAAGTGAGACCCACGCAGTTCAAGCCCATGTGAACTAGTCAACTACACTTGTCTCTTTGAGGGAAATGTCTTCGAAAACATGGTGGCAAATGGCAGATTCTTGTTCAGTTCACACTAAATCCCCAGCACTTAGAAAATGACTACATGCTGGGGAGTTTTCTCACCTAACCCAAGACTAGTTACCTGCTTTAAATCTTTCTTCCCTGGCCTTCCTCTTAACTCCAGTATTCAGCTTGAGACTGGAAAGCACTGAACGGAAGGCACCAGGGATGCAGGCCCTTTATTAATCTCGTTTCCATGTCAGTGTCCCCCCTTCCCCACCCCCATTCGGGTGCCTGGCTCACGCGTACAGACTCCACAGCTGTGTGCAGATTCGGTAGCACGGGGGCTCTTCTAGGGGCTCTTCCCGCGGGTCACATCGTCCTGACCACCGTGGCCCGTTCAGTAGATGCCGACTCAGCCCAAGGAGTGTGACTGGCAGGGCAGCGGACTGCCCCCCCCCCCCCAGGGGGAAGAACTGCAACACCAGGGAGCCAGGTGTTTTTCTGGTTTTCCACTTTTATTGAGCTTTCATGGGCACACGTCATTGGTCAGGTTTCAGCGCGTGGCCTGGTGGACAGACAGGTCCCATGAAAGAATGTCTGTGCTCAGTTTCACGAGTGTCCTTCATCTCAGAGATGCCATAAGAAGCACTAAAGGGGTGTTCCTTGTGATGGAGACACTTGGGATTCACTCTCTTAACTTCCGCATCTGTCACACAGCAGGGTCCCTGACAGGGCCATCAGGTGGTTTGCTCCCTCCCTCCCTGGTTCTCATTTGTCTCCAACCTGGAAGTCTGTGCCTTCTGCCCCCTTCCTCCACTTCCCCTCCTTGCACTTCCCAACTCTCGAACCACAGCTCTGGTCTCTTTTTCCGTGAGTTTGCGTTTCTTTGTGGTTTTAGATTCTGCTCAGAAGTGCAGTTGTACGATATTTCTCTGATTTCTCGTCGTTTTGTCTGTGTTAACAGTTTTTAAAGCAAATGATGACTGTTCTGGGCTTTAGATTCCACACAGCATGTTTAGGTAGGGATTGAAAATTTGCTTTCCGTTTGGCAAACTTTGTTTACTTAAGCTGATACTTATGGTTTCTGGAACGGAGCAGAGAATGCCGTGGGAGGCTGGCTGTTGTGGGACACGGGTCAGGGTGCGCCGCCTTCCTGGCTCCTCTGGGACTTGATCTGGGTCTCCCGCTGTGCCATCATCTGTGAAAAGTCAGACTGTACACAGAGTTGTGTGTGACCCACATTTCAGCACAGGCCATGCATGAGGGGTCACGGGGGTAGTGAGTGGGGCAAGAGAGCAAGTGGCAGAGGAGTGGGCTGTTGGAGAGGCAGTTAGGGGCCTGGCCACGGATGGGGAGGTCCGAGTGCGTCTGGGATTCGCATTTGAGGACTGCTTCCTGTCCTAGGCACCACAGAGAAGGGATACGGGTACTGCTTTCATGGAGCTTAAACGGGGGTTCGCGGTGACCCTGGCTCACGACCCCTGGGCTGTAGTGCTTTGTTATGTCAAGGATGAGACGTCTTGAGAATTTCATACACCCTTCTGCCTTGTCAGGGTGCAGGCGGTCCACCCCTGGCACTGCAGACACAGCCCGTGTTGAATTCTGAGGGTGCGCAGCTCACTGACCTTCCGTCTCCTCCCCCAGTACGCCCTGCACGTGTACAACGAGGTGATGAGTGTTGGGCAGAAATACGGGATCCGGAATGCTGGCTACTATGCTCTTCGTAGTCTGCGGATTGAGAAGTTTTTTGCCTTCTGGGGTCAGGATTTAAATACCCTCACCACGCCCCTGGAATGTGGACGAGAATCTCGGGTGAAACTGGAAAAGGTACTGTATCTGCACAGCCCACTGCCCTGCCCCCCCCCCCCCCCCCGCGCCGACTCTCCCTCAAGGGAGGGGCTGAGGGGAAGGCCCAGGGGTGGCCGCCGGGCAACGAGGATGGTGTCCTTAGAAGGAAAAACGTGTCTGTCCTAATAAGGAAACTGGTTGTGAGCATTGGCGCCCGCTGCCCGCCCCAGCCCTGGGCTCAGGAGCTGCACGCCCCACTGTCTGAAGCAGCCCGGAGCCCTGCTTGGCGCTCCTGCAGACTCTGGGCTTCCAGGGAAGCTTCTCCACTAATGTGCCACAGACGTGTGTACACAGTACTCCTCTCATATTCAAATGCCTCATTTTTTGTGTGGTTTTCAAAGTAGTGGGAACATTTTTTTTTTTAAAAAGTCCCAGGTCAAGAGGAAGTTAGTGCTGAGTCTCTTTCCCACCCCTGCCCCTCACCGACCCACCCTCCCCAGCAGCGGCGCCTCTGCTCTGCCCTCCCCGCCCCCCCCCAGCCGGCCCTCCACGTGCTTGCTCCACCGCAGCTGAACAAAATCTCAGTCCTTCCCCCGCAGGGCGGTAGGCCTCCAGTCTTCTCGGTGAGCAATTACGATTTTTCTCTGCTATAAAAGTAATGAATACTAATTTTGGAAAATAGGGAAAAGTATGAAGAAAATTAAACACCTGTTTTATCTGTTCATAATCACGCACTTTCTGTCCTGCTGCGGTTTCTTGTACAAACCTATATGCATGGGCTTTTTGTCGAGATTATATAAAAATAGTTTTTCTAAAATAATTCTAGCAAGTACATTCGGAGGATTTTTCTTCCTCTTTTTTTCTATGTGGTCTTGTGGTTGAACTCTGAAAAATGTATGCCTGTTTTATAGAAGTTCTCTGAGGTCTTTTAATATGGTGAAAGCAGGTTTTCATGTGGTGGGAAAGCCACCCGGGGGGTGAGTGCGGCCTCCAGTGCGGCTGCCCCGTGTCAGCCTTGCCCTTCTTCCCTAGGGGATGGACTTCATTGGCCGAGATGCCCTGCTGCAGCAGAAGCAGAATGGGGTGTACAAACGCCTCACCATGTTCATCCTGGACGATCATGACACTGACCTGGACCTCTGGCCATGGTGGGGAGAGCCCATTTACCGCAACGGGCAGTATGCGGGCAAGACCACCAGCAGTGCCTACAGCTACACCCTGGAGCGCCATGTCTGCCTGGGCTTCGTGCACAATTTTTCTGAGGACACTGGGGAAGAACAGGTGGTGACAGCAGATTTCATCAACCGGGGGGAGTATGAGATTGACATCGCAGGACACCGGTTCCAGGCCAAGGCAAAGCTCTACCCGGTCACCTCGCTCTTCACCCACAAGCGCCGGAAGGATGATGTGGAGCTCAGTGACTTGCACGGGAAGTAATGGCCACTAGCCTCACTTCCCCACCTGCCCACTCCCGCAGGGCTCCCACCGCCCCCAGCTCCTTGATGGGATTTTAAACTTCACCTGCTTTTAAATCTTTTGCTTTGCAGGCTCTCTTCTCCTTCCACCTTCCCTCCTCCCTTTTGTACCTTCCCATCCCACCCACCCTCCCAGCGACCCCTTCACCCCTCAGATTCCCAGGGCGACATGAAACATGTCTGATGGGCAGGACAGGTGCGAACTCCACTTGTGGAAGTAGGTAACCATGACAGTCTGATTTCTAATGTCTCGAAGCAAGGGAAGCGGGTGGTGTACAGGCCTCCAGGCACGAGTCCCACTCCCTGAGGCTAAGTTTTCTTGGAGCAACCTGTTCATTTTGGTGGGTCGTTGTGTGTCTGAATCAGCCCTGTGCTCGAGCCCGCCCGTGCTGTTGCGCCAGGCAGACCATTCTCCTTTTCCATTGGGCTGTGGGTGGGCACCCTGATACCTCTAGCAAGAGGTTGACCATCTACCTCATTCATGAGAGGCATCACGTGGACGTTACCTGGTCTCTAGCAAACAGCTGACCTGGCTCCGGCCTAAAATCTTCCTCCTGTCTCAGTCAGCTTTCTCTCTCAGAGGGTTTGTTGGCCTGAGTAAACAAGCCGGTGTTTGAAAGGGAAAAACCATGTTGCCTTTTGTGTTGCTCTTCCCAGCTGAAAGGGTCTGCTCTCTGAAGGTGCTCAGCACCGAGGTGGTTTCCCGCCCTTAGAAGGCTGCTGCTGCTTCCTGCCGCTCCGAGCTCAGTGACCCAACCCAGCATCTCCCTCACCGGTCCCTTGTTCAGCAGGCACTGCTGTCCCTTTGGAACAGGGCGGGTGTGTGCTACCCTGGTGAGGAACCAAATCTTGCTGGCTGTTCTGAGTTTGAGCGCGCTGCTGGCCTCCCATGTTTGGCTTCCTCTGGCCCAGAACAGGCAGATGCCCCCAGAGTAACCCCAGGGGTCTGTGGAGAGGGTACGTGAGTCGGCTGGCTGCCTGCCCAGCCAGCCGGCGCTCTGGGTCTCTGGAATGGAAAAGGGCCTGGGGCGCCAGGAAGGCCCTCCCCCCCCCCCCCCCCCCCGTGAGGTAGGAGGTAGGGTCTGTGCCCAGCCTTTGCTGTTCCAGATTTTAAATCTTTGTCGTCGTAACTTGGAAGCATTAGCTCTGATAGGCCTCTATACTGAAGAGTCATTTGTTTTAGAGGAGCTTAAAATTCTCAGGTGGGTCTGTCTGCTGTGGCGTCTCTTGGGGTCTGTTTAATCAGACAGATTCCTTCTAGACACTGCTTGCCATTTCCCCAGCCAGACAACTCCTACTTGACTACTGACTGCTCAAAGAGGTCTCAATTGATTAGGTCGTTAGAACTCTGTTTCCAGAGAGCTGCTGCCCCTGCGTAGGGAGGAGAAAGGGGCAGGCGGGTTGCCCCGCTGCAGAGCAGAGTGCAGCAGCTGAGATGCGCGTAGGAGAGCAGGGACTGGGCGCTGGGCTGACTCAGCTGTGAGCGGCAGGGGCCCAGCTGACCAAGGAACTCGGTGCTAAAGTATCGAGGATACACAGAGTATCCCGTGCTCTGTGCCATGCTCGTCTTTGTAAATGAAAGTTTAGGGTTGAATCTAAAAGACATTCTAGATTTATGTGTTAATTTTATCTTAGCCATAAATAAGGGTCACAAAAAGACTGGCGAGATGTTAACATCCTGGGGCATCACTTGTTTATTGAGGGCCCCTGACACACACATTTCACTTCTGCCACTTTGACACTCACCCCTGAAGTCTCTTGCTCAATTCAGACATCATCAGTGTGAATCTAGTAGTTTCCCTCTTTGGTCCTAACTCTGAAGGGGGTGACTCCTGCCTCCCTGCACACCAGGCAGTCAGGCCACGCGCACTTACCTTGTGTGATCACTCATCTCTCGCTAGAGATCCCTCAGATCTGGACTCCCAGACTGGACGATGGCTGGTCCTTTTTTTCTCTAAAATGATCTGCCGTCACCTCTTGTGCTCTCTTGAGGGAGGGGCTCTACTCTCCTTTTTAAACCTGGAAACACAAAGTGTACCAGCCTAAAGCAGATGAAAACTCACGGCTGCCAGTCTCCTGTGGCCCCTCTCCGCCCCTGGAATACCTGCTAAGTCCCTGCTTACTCGCGCCACATGTAAATCCTGGTTCCCAGCCCTGCCGTGGTCACTCGTCTTATATGGAAGCTTGCAGCAGACACACTGCTTGTCCATAACAATAGCACGAAAGTCAGGAAAGCTCTAATTTGGAAAATTTAAGAGCAAGGGACAAGAACTACCTGCTAACCTGTGTTGGAGCCACAGACCACCACATGGGCAGGACCTGCTCCAGGAGAGAGAACCAAACTATTCCCGCTACATTTCTAGTGCTCTGCTGGGGGCAGGGGTCCCTCCCTGTACCCCCAAATACAAGAGCTGCCGTTCAGGCCAGGGGCCCAGAGACCATTTAAGCTCTGATTAACCTCAGTTACCCCATTTCTGCAGGAGAAACCCGGTCACTTGGCTTCTCACCAGGAGACATGTCCATGGATTCTACCTTCTTGTACAGACCAACACTTTTACCTCTTTCGAAAATCACTAAAGTGAAGTAACTCCACTTTCTCCATTACCCTGCCTCTGAGTGCATTTGAAATGTTAACCCCTCCCCCCCCCACATACCACAGATGGGGCAGGAATGACAGCAGCTTTCTAAAAGTGGTTTAGCTTCACTGAAGAGCTGACTGCTCACTTTGCTTTTTGGCTCGGTTTATCCTCTGCCTGACGGACACGTGCTGGCATCAGAGTGAGTCTTTACCCTCCTCTGAGAACCTAAGGGAGATAAAAGGGAAGCTTCTATAACCTTTTGTCTTGGTTCTGACCCTAGAAGGCTGTGTCCTGGCTGACTTTCAGGGGTAGCTACTGGGTTCAATCTTCTTTGTAGCTGCTGGACCAGTATAAGCAGCAAGCATCCCCCTTAGTGTCCAAGGTAGAGGTGTGGTCACTACTGCTTAATACTGAAGAACTTTCTCCTGTTTCCATTTTCTTTTGCACACCCCCCTGCACCCACATCCCTCCCCAAAATGATAAAAGCAGCTTTTATCAGCACGATAAAGGGAACATTTTCACGAGTCAAGAATAGTCATTTGCAGGCACATGGATTCAGGAGCAGCACAGCAGAGGGGCAGAAATGGTAGCTGACAGAAGGGTTGTTAGGCACTAACCGTGTCCCGCAACGAGCTGTGAGCCCCGACTCTGCCTGGCAGTGCCTCTCTGGCAGCCCCCACCTCGGCCTCCTCCACTGCAAGGTGCTGAGTTGTAAGGCTCCCTCCTCACCCACACAGGGCTTGCATTTGCAGTCCCTCATCACTACAAATGCACTATTTTTCCAGAGAACGGAATATTTTTGTATGTCTTTGCCTTCTGTCCATTAAACACCAGAGTTATTCATTGTATAATATGATTCTTGACTTCTCTGAGCAGAGAATCTGCATCCCTTGAAGAATTACACATTTCTTCATGGGCTTTCTCTTATTTAGATGTACCTATTCTTACCCTTCGCAAACCTTTTCTGCCTTCTCGGTTTTCTCTCTCTCAAGGACAGAAATTACAAGAGGGTGGAAAGGATATTATTAGCATCTGTTTCAAAAGATCTATGCCAGGATTTCCTTTGCACACCAAGAACTGGAGCTGGGAGTACCCTCCCTTTAAGCCCGGTTCATCGTGCCTTACCCCAGAATGTCCCATGGTGGGTGTAGACAGGAAGGATGAAAAGAAACTTCATTTCAGTCTGAGGGTTCCCATCCACCCCACCATAGCCTCCCTTCCCCAGATCAAGCAGGTGAGGGGTAGAAAGTTTCTGCAGCTTGTTTCAATCAGGGGGTTTCTAGCAGCATAGTTAATACTCTCGGGGCTACTCTTGGGATCCGGGAAATGCCACTGTAATGATTGTACAGGGCTGTAACTCCTTATTTACGTTTATAAATGTGCAGTTCGCTCAGCCCCTTTCTGTCCCTGTGTAGCGTCAGCTTGTGGTGCCGAAGACCTCTGAGGCACTTCAGGGGATGGGATTTTTCTCAAGAGCTCTGGTGACTTCAGGTACCTAGGGGGACTGAGCATTTCTGCCTCCATGAATGCGGTATTAACATTGTGCACTGTGTTTCTATCAAGCCAGATTCCAATTAAGATTTTCTTTTCATATTACTAAGTTTGTAAATGAATAAACACATTTTAATTACTCTGGTTGTGTCCACTTGTGAAATGTTCTTCAACTCTAGTAACTCGATAAATATATTTGCCATCACCAGGGGTAAACACTTTCCATAAAACCATTTATACTGTTACCAAAGACGAGAACCATGTGGAAACCAAGGGTAAGCTATTAACCTCCACAGCGTGGTGGCAGCCTGGAGAGAGAGCCTCTATCGTCCTGAGGTTACTCTCTGTTGATGGATCTGACCTCCCCTCCTGCCAGACGGTTGATTACATAGTAAGTACCTGGCTCTTGACATATCACCCATCTCCCTGAGGACCCACACTGGTGTGTGAAACAAACTCTGTATATTCTTAAGTCACACAGTAGGATAAGAAAACAGAAGCACCCAGTGATTTCCACTATACTAACCTAAAAGTAACTGGAATTTATTACCCAGCTATTTTATGAGCAACTACATCTGTGAATCACTAGATAGGCTAATATGTCTGTAACAATCTCATTAACTGGTCTTCCAAACCTACTTGTTAAATTTCCAGGTAATGAATGGCAAGCATTCAAAACAAAAGTACATCCCACAGGCTTCAAGACTAATTCCAAAAGAAGAGTTCTCAAAACATTGTGCACAATGACATTTCTGGATATCCCACAGTGATTACTTTGAAGGGGACAATTCTCGAATTAAGTGTACGTCCTCCTCATTATTAACATACCAGATTACATACATCCATTACACCCCACATCAGCAACAGGGAACTCTAGGAAGGAAGCACCCAGCAAGCAGGGTCTGAGCAAGGAAGACTTACCTTCCAGCCCCTCCACCAAATGAAAGGCCAGCAGAGTTCATTCCTGCCAGCACATGAACTGAAGGAAACTCGCCCATGATGCACCTCATGTCTGGAGTGAAGGTCTCAGGGCAGTTCACCAACTTCAGAATCTCCAGTCTCCATCTGGCATGCGACACAGGAAGGAACTCAGCAGGGGCTCTGAGCCATAAAAACAAAGCCAAACACAGGCTTCAGCTTTAGGGAATTCAAACTCTTCTGCTCCTTATGTTTCCCGACTCCCTCTCCTCTCAGAAAATCTCCTGGAAGAGGCTTTCTCAGACAAGCCAAACGGGCCCTAGTCAGAAAGCATATACCACATAAATGCACTGTCTTCTGAGGATTAGCGTTGTAATATCGGGAAATCCAGATTGTACACATGTCACGTGTCTTCATTTAATGTCTCAAAAGCAGTCCACTGACCGGCCCCTGCGCGTCCTGCCGAATAACAGAATCCTCCATCGGGGGACCCCACATCCCATTTTCACTGCACCACGGCTGAACTGCAATAGGGGTGACAGACTGAGGGTGATGCCCGACCCTCCCTTGCCTGACCTCCTCGCTGCCCTGCAAGCATCAAGGAGATACCAGGCCCAAAAAGGGGTTCCAGATGGTGACCCAGAACTCCAGTGAGACAGACTTACCTTACAGAAAAGAGGCCTACGACTCGGGTTCCTCTAGCATCCCAGCAGGTAAGCAATGCGGGGCTCCGCAAAGCACTAGGGACCGAACCAGGGGACCGCGAGGAAGTCAGCAGTTCCAGCCCGGGGCCCTTTAGGTGGGCCCTCTTCTGACTCAAACTCTGCTTACCAACCAAGTACCCGTTGCAATCAAATTAAATCCAACCAAAAGGGACTCGCTCCCGCCTGTCCTGCACGTAGCAGGCCTCCCCGACAAAAGCCAGAGGTGGTGAGGCAGCAGGAACGCCTTCTACCATCTTCACTCAGAGTCCTCGCCTCTCTAAAGGAAGCCTGGCCAAGCGTGAGGTGACCGTGGGGAAGTCAGGCTCATCCACTGGGCGGGGACCAGGGCGAGGCAAGTGAGGCGCCCGCTCTCGGCACCGAGCCGGGGCAGAGCCAGCCTGGGAGCACTGCTCATGTGCTCGAGGGCTACAGCCCCTTCCTTCCCCTCCTCTAGCTCCTCTCCTGGCATCTCCTCTCTCCACGAACACAGCTACCCAATCCCAGTTCCCAGACGCTCAGTCTTAATCGAGGACTTACACACAAGGAGACACTTCGCCAGAGCAGGAATCCTATGAAAGGGAAATGCTACAAAACCTCAGGCTGTCATCAGAATTTCCAATACTTCAAATCTCACCTTGCCAACGAAAACTGTCACGGGTCACATGAAGTCTGAGCCGGCCAGCAAAGGCGACCATCCACTATGTTTTACGCTGTGACCCCAGGCAGGGCCGCCTCAGTGGGCGAACAGATCAGGCCACCATCCTTGTCAGGATTAGCCTGGAATTACCTGTGATCTGAATTATGCGGGTCTTCCAAAGAGCAACCCTGACGGACGGAGGCGTCCTGAATTTCATCACTAGGCCCCGCTACTCCCCCAGGACATTTCCCGTGGCCGCCAAACGGTTTCATCAGCCACGACGTGAGGCTCGCCCCTGGGCTCCTGGCCGATCCATCACCTGACGACACGCTGACAGACACGCTTCTAACTCGTGATCGTGCGGGACCTTCCCGTGGCTCAGCCTTCCCCTTCCACCTGCTCCGGTCGTACTGAGCTCACGATTCCCTGGGTTCTTTTCCCTTGCTGACACGCATAAGGGGTAACCTCTGTTTCAGCTTCTCAGTCAGAAGAGGCCTTCAGAGCAACTGGTGAGGTGAAATGCGGCGGGTCGGACCACAATTTCACCATCAAGCACCGAAACGGAAGCATGTCCTTGGCTTCTTCGTTCAGGAGCCAAGCGTGGCCACTTGCTAGACTTCAGTGAGTGAAATAATAGGAGATGGCCCGGGAAGCCTTTCCTATCCTGAGAATGACAGGCTCTGGAAAGGATCTGGGGTAAGGACGGAATCCTCTCGGCGGGTAGGGAAACTGGAGACAGCCCAACACGCTAACAGACTTGCCCCAGGACAGACCCTGGCGACTGGCAGAGCCCGGCCTAAGACCCGAGCCCTGACTACCAGATCGGCAGGCCGACGTGGCGTCGGGCCACACACGGCACGGAGCACCAGAGTCTGGGGCACAGGCGGACCAGTACATGGCGGATTACCTGCTTACCTGTCTGGATCCCCGTCTCTTGCTCTAACTGGTGGTAGAGTTTGTTGGAATAGTCTGCCATCTTCTGCTCGATGGTCAAGTGCCTGGCGGTGCTCAGGATACCAGCACAGAACCTCGTAGAGCCAGCAGCCAGCCTGCAGGATGCATCCAAAATGCTATCAGGTACACTCCCACAGCTGTGAATGCAACTAGTTCAAAGATCCTCACTACGGCATCGTCTGTCATATCAAAAGATGGAAGCAGCCTACGTATCCACCGACATGAGCGGGACTGAACAGGCTGGAGGTCCCCTCTACAATGGGATACTCTACACGGCCATTAAAAAAGGAACGAGAGAAAGCTTTTATGCAACAATACGGAACAACCCTAATGAAAAAAGCAAGGGGAGGGACACTGTTTAAGGTTTGCTACCAACTTGTATAGAAAAGAGAAAAAAATAATAAACGAATACCCGGGTACACACATACAAACTGACCGATACAGATTTGCTCATATAATGACTCGGGGAGTATCTGGAACGATACACAAGGAACTTAACTTGCCTCCAGCGAGGGAACGTTCCAGCTAGAAGTCAGGGGTGGGAGGCAGACTTTTCCCTGTACACACTCTTTTACAATTTTCAATCTGACTCGTGTACATGTATTGCCTATTCAGAAATAAATACAAAGGACGTGTTAAAGGTCATCCGATTTCTGGTAGGCAATAGAACAGAAAAGGGACATTAGGGGAAAAGTGAAACAACCTGAACAGAGCATGAACTTCAGTTAATACTAAGGTATCCACATGGATTCACTGCATTTCTAGTTGATCCCACCCGAAGATGTTCCTCCGAGGTGCACACGGGACCCAGGCCTACAGACCGCTGCACTACCTTCACGTTCGTTCTGTGAATCTACCACCGCTCTCAAGTGAGTGAGTTCAACGGGGAAAAGGAACAGAGATCAGGCAGGAGGCAGCCAGTTTCATCTCGGCTCACAGAGGAAGCTCCTGAGCCGCGGGCTTGATGTCGCTGTGTGACTACAACGAAGAGGACAAGACGGCGCGGTGTGCCGTGACCCTGGAATGAAACGCACCCTCTCTAGAGACCTGGGTGTGCTGGAAATCAGCCACCTCTGTCCAAGCCGGAAAACACGGGCGGTTCGCATCGCAAAACCGCGTCCAGGGGATGTGGCCTGTCTGTGGTTCTTGTCCTGCGACTTGGCGCCAGTCAGCTTAGCTACCGGCGGGACAACATCACCGGGAGGGGAGGGGCTGAGGGGAGCCCACGCAGGCTGGTCCTTACCTGCCCTGCTCCAGAAGGACAATATCCTTCCACCCCATCTTGGAGAGGTGATAGGCCACGGATGTGCCCATGATCCCACCACCACAGATGACCACCTGCGCCTGGGCAGGCAGGGTGACAGAATGCGCCTCGGCAGCCGACGCGCCGCTCCTCCCCGACGACCAGTTCTGCCATCCTCGGCCGGTCCTTTGTCTTCGGACCACCGACAGCAACCGGTAAGACATCACGTCTGCCAGCAGCTCGGCGGTGCGCTCTCACTCGGCTACGGCGGAGACCCCCGACATGCACACTAGACGGAGAAAGCAACCAGATTTCATTCCACTGTACTCAGGGCACAGGATTACTGAGGAAGGGAGAGGAGGCCCCAAAGAACGCTAATCATGCTCTCGGCCAATGTGTGAGGCCCTGCGCAGTTCCAGACGCTCTGCCAGCTGGAGAGACAGCAGGGGACAACGAGGGGGGGGGGGGCTTGCCTTTATGCACCTTTCATTAGAGACACAGAGAGGGAGCGGATGTCTGAGTGTGTGTGAGGGCGCCTATGGCAGGGGCGGCCCAGACACAGATAAAACAAGGAACAAGGCCAGTGTGCTGGAATACCCGAAGGCATATGTAAACTAGGATGGTCGGGAAGAAGGGGACATCGGAGAAGAGACCTGACGGTGACCAGGAATCAGCTGGATGCGTCTTCCGGACAGAGGCGCAGGCACGTGCAAAGGCCCCGAGGGGAGGCCGACCCTGCGGAGTCCAAGCACAGAAGGGAGGCCAGTGTGCCCACAGCATGAGGAGTGAGGCGGAGAGGACCCAAGACAAGGCCGGAGAGGGAGGCAGAAAGCAAGGACACACAGCGCTTGGACGCCATCGTGACGAGCTGGGATTCTGCTCCGAGTGCAAAGGAAAATACTAAAGCGGCGGAATGAAATGATCGGATATGCTTTTCCAAGATCAGTCAGGCTCCACGGCGGCAGGGAGTGGGCTGGAGAACGAGAGGAAAGGCAGGGCCAGGCAGCTGCTGCGGTAGTCCTAGAGGGAGGGCCTGGGGGCTGAGACCCGGGCGGTGGCAGTGGAGTCAAAGCCACGGCTGGGTGGTTCTGGAGGTGAAATGACGGAACTGACTTGCCAACAAACGGGATGTTAAAATGGGGCAAGGGGAGAGATAAGGATGATGGCAGAGTTTCTGGGGTAAGCAACTGGTGCCACTTACTACAGTGTGAAGGGCTAGGGATGGGGAGGGAGGCGGGGAAGGAGAGGGAGCGAGAGGGAGGCTGTGAAGGGGTGAAGGCGCGGGTGCACAGACAAGCGAACGTTCCCCTCTGAGAGGTCAAGTGCAAGACGCCGGGCGGGCACGCACGGGAAAAGGCCAGGCAGCAGCTGGACATCCAGGCCGGCAGCCAGGGGAACACGTGGGGTATCCGAGACCCGGCACGCCAAGGAACAAGAAGAGCCCTGAGGCTCCCCAGCAGATACAGCTTGGGAAGAGAAAGAAAGTACCGGACAGAGGACAGAGCGCTGGGCAGACGCACAGAGCATCCGGACAAACAGAGGTGGTGCAACAGACCAAGAAGGAGCCGCGGCAAGGCAGAAAGAGAACTGGGCAGCGGTGTCCGAGAAGAGAGAGAGGAAAGGGTTTTAAGAAGCGGTTCGCTACGGAGGGTGCCCGGGGGTGCAGCAGGACGGCCAAGGGTCCGCCCGCTGGGACTTGACAACAGAGGTCCTTGGTGTCCCCAAAGAGAACATTCCCAGGAGAGTGCTCGGGATGAAATCCGGACCAGAGCAAGCTGCAGAGCGAGGAGATGAGGGAGTGCAGACCACTCCTTCACTTTCTGCTCCGAAGGGAGTGGAAAAACCAGGCAGCAGCAAGAAAATAATGGGAGCAGAGCAAGGTTCTTGGTCTATAAAGGCACGGGCCGTGGAGACTGTTTCACGGCTGGCAGGAAGGGCCAGTAAAGGGGAAAGAGGTGGGTCCGGAAGGAGAGGTGGTGACAAAGAACGAGGTCCTGGAAGAGGAGAGAGAGAGAGAGGACCCAAAGCCGCAGTGACGGACAGCGTGCGCCGGGTCTGCACAGGCCACGGGCTGGAGGGAGACTCAAGGACCGGCAGGCCTCCTCCCGGAAGCAGGGGAGGGTTAGTCCAGCTGGGCTTCTCCCGCACCCTCGGGTGTCACATGCTGTGACCGAGCACACGTGTCTACGAGACAACTAGCATCCTAAGGCAGAGAAGGGAAAGGGTACGGGATCGGGCCCAGGGAGAATTACTCTCCCGGCAAAGCAGAGGCCTGTTCGGGAAACCGCAGACAGACCTGCCAGGAGACGGCAGGGTCACCGAGCGTGGGGAGAGGGGGGACTTCAGAGGAGAGCCCCGGCAGACAGTGCGCCCAGCGGCATGCCACTACCAGCGCGGGCCCCCCACGGCGGGCCCCAAACAGCCCAACTTGTCCAAGGCCAAGGTGTGGGTGCCCGTCCATCACCACACAGCATCTCAGGACGGAGACCGAGCAAGGCCTACACCGCGTCCCAGGATAAATCCCACCCAACCAGGGCCGATGACTCGGCCACCTGGCGGTAGTCACCAGGCCTCACACCCTCGGTCCCTGTCCAAGGGTCTCAAGACAGAAGCTTCTTCCTGCAACCTCGTCTCCACGTGACTAATTTCTGTCCCTCCCTCCATCTCTCTCTCTGCGGTCCTCCCCTCCAGACCTCTCCACCGTGCCCTCCAGCACATCCCTCCCAGAGTTAAGCACCCGGCCCTTCGCCAGTACTGTCTCACCTGTCCCCACCGGGATGCAGCTCTTCTGAGGGAGCGGCCACCGCCACACGGCCAGCCCCACTCGACTGAGCTCGCCACGCGGGGGGTGGGGGGGGCGAGTATCCTCCTCCTCCTTCCTTCAGAACTATTACTGCTTGGTCACACGCGAAAAGGCCCAGTTCCTTTGGGGCTCAGGCTAGCAGGCACCCCCTGCCTAGCCCCGAGGCCACTGCGGGTTCAGCCTCAGGCAGATGTCTGTCTACATTCGGGTTCTGAACCCACAACGCTCCTCCTCTCCCAACCTCGGACCCCACCCCCTCTCTTCCTCCCTTCAAAGCAGATAACCTGTCTCATCGCATCCCCTGAAACTCCACCGATAATCCCACTTGCATCTACAACCATCTCTCCTTCCCTGAGAGGGTCAGGAGTTCTCAGGAGTTCGTCGCCCCACAAGAGCCACAAGACCCCTCTCCCTCCTTCCCTGGGACCCAGCTCCTCTCCCGCGTACCTTCGGTGCTCCGCTCTGACCCTCGGCGTTTTCATATGCTCAAGTCCTCCCCACCCACCCGAGAAACAGAACAAAAGCTCCATAACTGTCTTCGAGTAGCGTCATTTTAAAAATTCTAAATGGTAAAAACTATGGTCTTGGCAAAAAGCACAAACATAGGAGGCAGTAATAACTTCCCATCAGGGCGCCTGAATATCCAACTCCTGGCTTTGGCGCAGGTCGTGGTCTCGGTGTCGGGGGGATCGAGCCCCACGTCGGGATTCTCTCTCCCTCTGCCCCTTCCCCCACGCACAGGCACGCACGCACATACCTGCGCTCCTTCTCTCTCTCAAGTAAATAAATAAAATTTAAAACGATGATTTCCCATCATACAAAATTACCAGTCCCGATGTGCTGCCCTGCTGCCCACCTGAGTGCCGCCGCCTGTCCCGTGTCCTTCTTTCCTCACTCCTCAGTGACCGCAGAGTCTGCCGGCCGTCAAGCCAGAACGGACTTTTTTTTTTTTTTTTAAAGATTTTATTTATTTATTTGACACAGACACAGCGAGAGAGGAAACACAAGCAGGGGGAGTGGGAGAGGGAAAAGCAGGCTTCCCGCCGAGCAGGGAGCCCGACGCGGGGCTCGATCCCAGGACCCTGGGATCATGACCCGAGCCGAAGGCAGTCTCTTAACCAACTGAGCCACCCAGGCGCCCCCAGAACTGACTCTTAATGTGATCTCACAGCCTGTCTTTTCACTTGACAAATACCTTCAGGAAAGGGCTTCCTACATGATCTGTCCCCTTTTCCCCGTTTCCAGTCTGTCCTGAACCCAGAGCGGTCGGGCTTCTGCCCGCCAAGCCAGGAACGCTGCTCTCACCAAGAAGGCTCACGTCGCCAACTTCCGGGGACACCGGCCCCACCTCACATCCTCTCCACAGCACTGCACATCGCCCATGGCTCCCGCTACTCACACCCTCTTTCCCGGTTTTTATCCTGACTCCCACCACCCTGGTCACGTCTTCGCTGGCTTCTCTCCCCGGCCCGTCCTTCCGAGTCCATGTCCCTCACGGTGCTCTGGGACCAGCTTCTCCCCTCGGGCCACCACTCTCCAGGGGGATTTCACTGCCTACCGTGACCGAGAGCCCACCCCACAGCGGCCTCGACCTTTGCGTCTGTACCTCTAAGCAGAACAATCGCATGTCCACTTGGGCTCCCGAAGGTCAAACTGGGCACCTCCGACAGGGAAACCCATCCTCCTCAATCTCCAAATCTGCTCCACTTCTGTGTCCCCCAGTGACACCATATTCGAGAACCCTGGGTGTTACCCTGGGCTCCTCCTTTCTCCTCTCCTCTACGCAGCCAACCAGCGAGGACTAACAATTCCACAGCCACGTTTCCCTCATTCCCACTTCTCCCCATTCCCACTGCAGCTACCTGAGTACAGGCCGCCACCCTTGCTCAGATTACTGCAGAGGCTTCCTCCCGGGACTTCTGGGGCTTCTGTACACCGTTCTCCCCAACACCCCACAGTCCTTACACAGGACTCAGAGCCAGTCTTCTCAAAGGCAAATCGTGTTTCACGCCCCTGCCTAAAACCCTTCAATGATTTTCTGATGTCCTCAGGAAAAGGCAATCTCCTTCACAGGAAGGGCAAGATCCTTCACTCCCTGGCTCTCGTTTCTTATCTCTGCTCTCTTTCTCTGGAGCTACACGCAACCACCTGTAATTGACTCCTCAAACAGGACAGGATTCTGAAACCTCCGGGATCTGGGCACGCTGTTCCTCTAAACCTAACAGTATAGTTCCTGCCACTCTCCCCCACCCAAAGGTAACTGCCTCAGCTCTCAGCATATCTGACATCTTACCAGACCTCCTCTCCCCTAACACGGGGTCAGGTGACTCTTCTATGTTCTCCCATCACACCCTGCACTTCTCCCAGCACAGAGCTTCCCGGACTGTGTCACGGTCTGTTCGCCAATCAGGGAAACAGCACAACCACCCTGCTGAGAATGTAGGCTTGAGAGAGAGGTAGACAGCCGTGGGTTGGAAAACCTCCCCCCACCTCTCATTAGCTCTTTCAGCAAGTTATGCCACATCCCTGTGCCTTGGGCTCCTCATCCATAAGGTGAGCTAGGACTACCCACCTCACACGGTTGCTACAAACACTCGGTCAGACAGGAAGGAAAAACATGGCAACGGGCACCTAAGCAGCACTCAGTAAGTGGTCCTTTTTAGTCTCCTATTATGATGGAGCTCTCTGGGAGCTGAGACCAATTATATAACTTGATCATGGTTTTCCCAGCATTCAGGGGAGGCACCTAGGAAATACACATTGCCGAACGGCTGCGAGGAGAGAACACACGAGAGGGGGGAAAGTTCAGTGAGGACTCTGGGATCTCAAGGCTAGCCCTCAGATTTGAGGGGATATCTAAATCACGTATAAGAATTCTTTAAAAAAGAAAATGGTAGTATCTTCATAGGCAGTTACAGTCGGCCAGATGCCGCTTCATGCCTACAAGGGACTTAAGGCTCACAACCCTACGAGGTAGACACTAAAGTTTCTTTCCTACACTTGACGAAGCTGAGGCACAGAGAAGTAACTCATCCGAGCTTCTCTAATGCCGGTGAGGGGCAGAGCCAGGAGTCAAACCCTGCCGGGCTGGCACCGGAGTCTGCCCTGGGATCTTTCCTCCCTCCTACCTTTCAAACAACATCAGATGAGTAAAGAAAGGGTACTTGTGAGGACACAGCCCCTGGCAGGATAAAAGGAACTGCAAATGTAGCAGAAGACACATGACAACAGTTGAGGCTCAAGATGGAATAAACAATGTTAAAAACTTAGGGTGATTAAAAAAAAAAAAAGCCTAGGGTGATAAGAACCAAGAAAAGGATTTGTGACCCTGTGTGCAACATGACCTTCAAAGAGTCACTGAAGAGGTGAGGGCAAACAAGAACAGAAAAGGATTTAAAGTGGATGCAAACAAAGAAAGGAAGGCACCAGAGTACCCAAGTAGGTTTGGCAGCAAAACCAAGGCAAAGTTTGCCGGCAGAGAAGGGAAAGTCGGTAGACAAGAAACTGAAGATGTCAAAAACAAAGAAATAAAAGTCGTAACCACATTTAAAATAAACACACACACCTAAATATATACATGTTAAGTTTTAAGTAATCTCTACACCCCATTCGGGCTGGAACTCATGATCAAGAGTCACATGCTCTTCCGACTAAACAAGCCAGGGGCCCCAAAAATAAATTACATGTTTTAAAAGCTAAGATGACCCTACAGTCTTTTCTGCTGAGAAGAAAAGTATCTGCCAAGCAACCTCGATATCGGGACTAGGTATGCTCCCATCCGCTTCCACCAACATGAACAAGAGGGCAGCTCCAGGTCCCTCTGAGCTGCTCCTCTGTATGGTCACAGCGTGTGCACAACCGGGCCGCTGGGGACTAGGAAGCCCGGCGGGTGGAGAGCGATTAACAACATTTCCCACACCTGCCTCAGCACAAGAGCCAGCAGCACATTTAGCCCACGCTCCTTCTCTGGAGAGTGGATCCTGCTGGTCCTGGGTGTGTAATTCTCAACAAGTGCCACCAGCTGATCAGACAAGTTGAAGAAATTAAGACAAATCGCTAGCGCTGGCTCCCCTCCTCCTTCCCCCCGCGGCCCCGTACGTCACGCTTACACACACCGGCAAACTGCACTTGTAGATGCCCGAATCTAATCTCAGTGTCCTTCACATCGGTCCCGAGTGGTCACACATCACAAAGTCGGCTCACGGCCCTGGGCCTACACTCTTCCCCGTAACTCGGCCGCCGCACTCTGCAGCGGTCTTACAAGTGAGGGAGGCACAGGCGGACCGCACGTCTCCAGGCGGGAAAGCAACCGCACCCGCAGTGGAGGAAGACCGGGCGAGACCCGCCTCATGCGCGCTAGGGGCTTGCCCGAGACCGGGAGCCCGAAGCGAGGTCACCCCGGCCGCTCTGGACGTCGGCCTGAGCCGGCGGACGCCCCCTGAGGAGCCGGTGCGCAGGCCCCGGGGCGGCCGGGCACGGGTCTCCGAGGCCCGGACCACCTCGGCCGGACGGAGCGCAACCGCGGACAGGCTGACAGAGACGAGGCGGACCCCTCTCGGCCCGGGCCGCCGGAGTCCCCAGGCGACTCGGCGCAAGCGACGCGAAACGAGGGGCGGACGGGACCACCCCCGAGGGAGACCAGAGAGGAACGGGGGACGCGGGGACGCGCGCGGAGGGGAGGCCAGAGCGGCCCCGCAGCTGTCTTCCTTACCTGACGGGCCCCCGCGGGCTCCGCGGTCAGCAGCACCCCGGCGGCAGCGGGGCAGCAGCCACAACAGCTGCGGGGGTTGGGGGGTCCCGGCGCCAGAACGCGGGGAACGGGGAAGGGAAAGGGGCGGGGCGGAGGGAGCAAAAAGTTCCGGGGAAAGCCGGGGACCGCGACCTTCCGCGCTTTACGGGCCCCACAAGGGTACGCCGGCGCCAGATCGCTCCCGCGCACGCGCGCGCCGTGACGTCCCCGCGGCGGCCCCGCCCCTGCCACGTGGGGCTTGTTTGGGTGTCGCGAGGCCCCGCCCCGGGCCTCTGGGCGGCAGCCGCGGGGTCCGGCCCGGTTGACCTCTGCAGGTGGAGCCGGGACGTCCGCGGTGGGCCGCTCGCCGTGCCGTGCTGTGGGGAGCGCGGGGCTTCGCTCTGCCCTCCAGGCGCGTTCCCACTTCCGTCCCCGAGTGGGTCGCGGCTCAGAGCCACTCTGGTCCAGGGCGCCAAAGGGCGTCTTGGACCCGCAGGCGCTCGGCTCCTCCTGGGCGAGGCTCTAGCGGAGCGCGACTGAAATCCGCTCCGCGGGCCTGGCCCGACCTGGGAGGCGGGATTTAGAGGCCCTGAGCTCTGGGCCGGTCGTCACTCTGCGCCTTCCTGGCTTGTCTGGGCCGAGGAAATGCCAGTCCGTCTTCTGAGAAGGCCCCGGTCCAGCCCTCCCTTACTGTCAGCGGCCCCGTTTTCTTTCCCTTGTGGAACTCGTCACCCTGTACAGTCTGCGTTGGTTGGACTGCCTTTCCCGCCAGTTGCAAGCCCTGCCCTCTCTCGACAGAACCTCAGTCGTAGGCACGGCTGCGTTCCCGGCACGTGCAGCCCTGCTTGGCGCGTCGTCCAGTCACTAGCTCTTTGAATGGAGAGCGTTCGGAGGGTACAGCGGCCCCTGCAGGTTGCGCCACGCTCTCGTTTCCCTTTCGTTGAATCCAGGCCCTCCTCACCACCACACAAGCCCATCTTGTCTCCTTATGGCCTCTTTTGGCCAGGCACCGTACTGGGCGATGGGATTCAGCAGTGCACAAGAAAGAGAGGGCTTCTTCCATTCGCGAGTGGCAAGAAAGCTCCGGGGACCCCTGTGGCACCACGCCGGCCCCCAAGCTGCATACTTTCTACCCCAGACGCGATCGCCAGTTAACTCACACGATGCAGGGCACGTGAGTTCGGCCTGCCTGAGGACAGAAAGTCCTCTCTGGCTAGTCCGATACGTGAAAGTTTAAGACGTTCCGGGCTTCTGTGCTAGAGAAATACTTTAATGTTTCGGCTAATTGGTGTCACCTGACTGCCCATACAGAAGAGGAGATAGGGGCGCCTGGGTGGCTCAGTTGGTTAAGCGACTGCCTTCGGCTCAGGGCATGATCCCAGGGTCCTGGGATCGAGCCCCGCATCGGGCTCCCTGCTCGGCGGGAAGCCTGCTTCTCCCTCTCCCACTCCCCCCACTTGTGTTCCCTCTCTCTCTCTCTCTCTCTCTCTGTCAAATAAAAAAAATCTTAAAAAAAAAAAAGGACATAGACGAACTCATCTGAGGTGTATACCTGGGGAAGTCTTTTCCTGATGCCCAGACGTGGCAATTTGGGGAGAAAACCTTCACAGGCTTCCCTGATGAGCAGCTTGACCTATGCCATTTGCAGGCTTATGAATTTGGGAGAAACCTCGCTGTCGGTAGGAAACGGTGGGTGAAGTAAAGTGATCATTAAGGTGTTCGTCCCGTTCTGTGGACAAGCAGTGAGTGCTGAACAAGCTGTACAGATTTCTCCCTGCTTCCCTCAACCACCACTGTTGTTCTTCTCTCTGCAATGTCCTAAGCCTCCTTTTCTTGTCAACGTTGATTCTTGTACTTTGTAGGCTCTCATACCCACCAACTGCACTATTCTTCAAGAGGACTGGATATTTTAATCTTTTTTGGCTACTCCTTGTCCGTGAAAGGTCGGAGTGGTTTCCTGTACGATACTTCACAGAGAAGAGCATCCCATGCACAATCACACATGTCCCGGTAGGACTTTATTCGCCTGATGTTTGGATTCACCTTTGCAAACCTTCTGCCTTGTTGGTTTTCTGTCTCTCAAGGACAGAAAGTACAAGGGGTGGGGAGGGTATTTCTGGCATCTCTTTCAAAAGATCTCTGCCAGGATCTTTCGATCCTTTGCGCACCAAGAACTGCACCTGGGAGCACCTCTCTTCTCCAAGCCGGGTTCTCGTGCCTTATCCCAGAATGTCCCATGGTGGGTGTAGACAGGAAAGAGAAAAAGAAAGTGACTTCACTCATTCTGAGGGTTCCCATCCTCCTCCCAGAGTCTCCCGTCCCCAGATCAAACGCCTTTCTGCAGCTTCTTTCAGTCAAAGGGTTTCTAGCAGCACAGTTCTCCCTTCACTCTCGGGTCTACTCTTGGGATCTGGGAAATGCCATTGTAATGATTGTACAGGGCCGTAACTCCTTATTTACCTCTGTAAGTGTGCGGTTCGCTCAGCCCCTTCCCGTCCCTGGGTGGCGACAGCACGAGGTCCTGAGGACGTTTGAGGCACTTTAGGGGATGGGATCTTTCTCGGGAGCCCTGCTGATCTTAGGCACCCAGAGCGACCAGCATTTCTGAGTCCACGAGGGCGGTAGTGACATCGTGCCCTGTATTTCTATCAAGCCGGATTTTAATTAAGATGTTCTTTTCACGCTACCAGGTTTGTAAGTGAATAAACAGACATGTTCATTACTCTGGCCGTGGCTACTTGTGAAACGTTCTTCATCTCTAGTGGCTGTGTGTCGTATTTGCCATCACAAAGGCTAAACGTGGTACATAAAACCGTTCGCATCTGTGTTAGCAGAGTGTGAAACGGAGTCTGGACACCCACGTACGGCAGACACAGGTGGGCACTACGCCACCGTCCATGCAGTGGTGGCGTGGCTGGGGACGGAGAGCCTCCGTTCCTCCTCCCGAAGGTTACGAGGACTCACACCTGAGTCTTTAACCCACGAAACCGGTGAACTAGTCGAGTAAGAGCTGAGCATGTGCTAGACGCCAGTGGGGGTGCCTTAGAATCGTCTGGGGCACCTAAAGCAATCCCCTCCACGTGAATTGGAATCAACGGGGCTGGAAATCTGATCAGTATTTCTCCAGAGACTTCCAGCCACTTCTCTTGCGTCTCGAAACCACTGGATGCCGACGGTTTAAGAGTCCGCAGGACACATGGTAGTCGTTGAGAGATCTGTGGGTTAGGGAGGACTTTCGCTGGTCCCTGAGCAGGACAGGGTGTTTCTTACACATCATCCCATGTAATCTTTATGACAGTCTCAGGAGGTGAGGTTTTAGCAGATGATGTAGACTCAGAAGGAACATGACGTTTCCAGGATCACACAGCTTGGGGGAAGATGTGGAAATGGACCCAAAGGTGCTGCATTATAGCACAGGGCAGGGGGCCAGGAGGCCATTTGAGGCTGGGGACAGGGAGCGAGGGAAGAGCACACAGTGTAACAGGGAGGCGCTCCCTGGCTGTGGTACACTGGACATTTTCAGTCCCTCGTTCGTCTGCCCCGTGAGCTTGCAGCGCATGACCGGCTTGGAGCATAGCTCTCGCCCTGTCGTGTTGGTTGGCGTCAGCCATGCTGGGACCTTGCTTTAGAAGCTAGGCAGCCGCCACGGTGTGCAGGGGGCGCGACCGAGGCCTTCAGGCGAAACGTGCGTGGTCACCAGCCCTCCTGGGCGCTGCTGTCGTCATTAGATGGTGCCCTGAGTAGCCACCGTATCTCGGAGGATCACGCGGCATGAGCGACAGACACGGGAAACAGATGGGACCCCGACCTGAAGCAAAGCCCACTGACCCGCAGCCTAAATCGGCTGCCCAGCCAAACCGTAGTCACCGCAGGCCCCTAAGCACGAGGCGAAATGCTGGTGGAAGGCACAAGGTCTCGGGCTGGTTTGTATGCCGCCTTGTGCAGCTCAAGTACGGGGTCTCTGACAGTGTAGCCTTGTAGGAATGATGCCATCACGGCCTCATCCCCTTGAGGACTTCTCCACTCACTGCCAACTTGGAGTCACCGGTCTCTATTCCGCTCATCCAAGCAATGTTCCAGCAGCTACAGGTGGGACTCCCACGGGCTAACATGTCAGGAACAACCTCGTCATCCTGTCTTCCAAGTCTCCTTTTATTTCACATCCACGAACCGTCAACCGAGCCCCAAGCCGGGGCGTCATCTGGTCACCCCCCTGGCTTCTCCCTGTACCTCTAGTTCATCGCCCAGCTCAACCGAGTCTGTGCCCCCAGATCTCTCGTCTCTCCTGGCCTCTCGTTCCTCACCCCCGCTGCTGGAGGTCAGAGGGTTGGCATCCCCTGCTGCGATGATCATCCCTACAAGGGTGATCCCTGCTTCTGGTGTCACCCCATCCCCACTCGGCAGGGTTGCCTTCCCCACGCACGTCAGATCATTTCACTCACTGGCTTAACCTAACAGCTCCTCGGGACTCCCCGTTGCTGGGGAGACGTGTTCAGACTCCTTAGCGTGGCGGAGCACGGTCTCCATGGTGAGACCGGTGGAGGTGCCCCAGGGGGCTCTGGGGCCAACTGTGTGCGAGGCTGGGGCCCGAGTCCTGGCCCATTTGCCCCCCGTGTGCGACTGATCCCATCTCACACCCTGCTCTCAAGTCCCGCTCCGCCAAACACATCTTCTGCTCGCTAAGATGCCCTTCCCGGCACCTGTCCTCCTGTGCTTGGGGAAGAGTCCTGACTTGAGAATCAAATGATCCCCCATTGCCCCTCCCATCAGCCTGGCAGACGCCTCCAGAATTTCAAAACCTCAGCCCACCATCACCAGCATCTCCCCGGGGAAGCCTTTCCTTCCCACGACAACTGGCCTCCCTTTGGGGTGCCCACTCTACTCTTTCCACCTCTGTCTTTGCTGGTTCTTTCCCCTACTCGTTCTGTCAGTCCCTCCGTGGAGGACCGGCCTCTCTGAACCCCCAGCATCTGGTATCGTGCCTGGCATCTAGCACATGATCGAGCGAATGGGGGAAAGTGGCGAGCAAAAGCTCTGTTTGCCAATCTGTAAAATGGGGATGATGTCCTGGCCACAGAGAGCAGGGGGCGTTCGGTTACTGCAGCTGGCCCTCCAATGGACCAGTAGGTGGCGCCGTGACCTACGAATGAGGGTTCCTGGGGCCTCCCAGCCCTGCATCTGGAGTGTGGGTTGTCAGGATGAACTAGAAACCCAAATCAGACTAATCAAATCTCCCCCTGAGAGGTGACACCCCATGTGGCCCCCGTGACTCAGGAGGGGCTGAGGAGAGGCTCCTTTGGGCAGCCTCGAAAAAAGGGATGTGCCCTCGGGTGCCTGGGTGGCTCAGTCGTTAAGCGTCTGCCTTCGGCTCAGGTCCTGATCCCAGGGTCCTGGGATCGAGCCCCACATCGGGCTCCCTGCTCCGCGGGGAAGCCTGCTTCTCCCTCTCCTACTCCCCCTGCTTGTGCTCCCTCTCTGGCTATGTCTCTCTCTGTCAAATATATAAATAAAATATTAAAAAAAAGAAGAAGAAAAGAAAAAAGGGATGTGCCCTTTCCCTCCCGCTGTCCTCACCTGGAGGGGTCTGTGGAGTTAGGCACCTCAGACACTTGGATCTGGGGCATCCGCTGACTCAGTCCCCCAGAGTCCAGGGTGGAAGGGCCGTGGTCCTGTTTGGTTAAGAACGTGACTTTGGAGCTGACCTGGCCTGGGTCCGAATGCCCGCACTGCCTCCCCCTTGGAGTATGACACCGAGACGTTACCTTTCCCGAGCCCCCTCTGTAGTTGTCAACAACAGAGACTATAGAGAAAGAGAGAGAGGGCCATAGAGGATGTGTGTATATACAGAGAGATTTGTCTTAAGGATTTGGTGGCGGGCAAGTCTGAAATGCAGGGCAGGCAGGCAGGGTGGGAAGCCCAGGAATCATTGATGTCGAGGGGGCATAATTCCTTTTTCCTCTGGAGACCTTAGTCCTTTTCTTGAGACCTTGAAGTGAACGCATGAGCCTCACCCACGTTACAGCGGGTTATCTGCTTTAATCAGTCTACTGGTTTCAATGTTAATCACATCTAGAGAATACTTTCACAAGAATACCCAGACTCATGCTTGACCAAACATCTGGGCACCCTGCCCTAGCCATGTTGACGCATAAAGTTAATCATCGTAGCCTCTATCTACTTGCTTGTAAAAGGGGCAATGACACCTTTTCTTCCTTCCTTCCTTCCTTCCTTCCTTTCCTTTTTGGCAAGACTCAAATAAGGTGGATAAAATACTTGGCTCAGAGCACAATTTTCAGAGCACGACAGCTGCTTTTCTTACTCTTGCAAGGTGTGCTGCATGGCCTGGAACCTTAGGGGGTGGGAGACTGTGGGGAGATGAGCAACACTGAGTGATCCAAAGGGAATGAGAGTCATGATGCTTAAGGAGCAAAGGGTCTGTTCAGCAGATGCTTATGACAAAAGCTGGGCTCGAGTCCCCAAGTGCCACTAAGGCTAATGCCTTTTAACTGAGCTTATCATGACCTGTTTACTAAGGACCTGGGCTTGATGTAAATTTATTCCAGGATGTACCTGGGAGCTCAGCAAAATTGTATGAGCTCAGTGAGCCACCTTTTTTTATTTTTTTTTAAGATTTCTTTCTTTCTTTCTTATTTTAGAGAGAGCGAGCATGAACGGGAAGGGCAGAGAGAGAGGGAAAGAGAATCTCAAGCAGACTCCCCGCTGAATGTGGAGCCTCACGCAGGGCTTGCTCTCATGACCCCGAGACCATGACCTGAGCTGAAATGGAGAGTCAGATGCCCAACAGACGATCCACCTAGGCACCGTGACACCTAGTTTTTAAACTTTTTCTTTTCCCTTTTGGATGAACTCAATATTATTTACATTGTTTGACTTCATAAAAGATAATCGCAGCTGAGCCGTGTCCTGTGCTATGATTTCATTCTCCTTCTCCGTTTTATCATTCAAGATTTCAAAGGTACCGCAAAGTTGAAAGAATTTTACAGTGAACACCCAAATACCTAATGCTAGATCCTACCATTGTACTAAACATCCTTTGTCACATCTTTATTCATCTGGTCATCCCTTCATCCATTCAATAATCTGTCTTGGTTTCAGTACATTTCAAAGTAAATGGTAGACATAGGGACTCTTCACCCTAAATATTTTTCTTGTGATCTCTCTGTCTGGTTTTGGTGTCCGTGTAATGCTGGACTCATAAAACGAGTTGGTGTTTCCTCCGTTTGTTCATTTTAGCTTTATGGGGATATATTTTACATGCCAGGAATTTCATCCATCGTATATGTACCCTGGGATAATTTCCAATCAATTTATACATTTGGGCAACTATCACCACAATCCAGGTTCAGAACGTTTTTATCATCCAAAACGTTCTGTCATGAATTTTTATAGTTAGTCAGGCCCCACTCCCATCCCCAGACACTGATTGGTCTGCCTTCTGCCTCTAGAGATTTGCTTTGGTAGACATTTCCTATCAAGGAAATCATACAACATACGGCGTTTTGTGTGACTTCCCTCTCTTTGCTGCATGCATTGGAAGTTCATCCATATTGTAGCATGAATCAAAAGTGTGTTCCATCTTTTGGCTTTCGGCTTGGGGAGGCAAAGGTGCAACTTTCTTCGGTCGTCCCGAATCCGGGTTCATCCAACACCAGCCACCTCCGCCATGCCGCCTAAGTTCGACCCCAACGAGATCAAAGTCGTGTACCTGAGGTGCACCGGTGGCGAAGTCGGTGCCACGTCTGCCCTGGCCCCGAAGATAGGCCCGCTGGGTCTGTCTGCAGAAAAGGTTGGTGATGACATCGCCAAGGCAACTGGTGATTGGAAGGGTCTAAGGATTACAGTGAAACTGACCATTCAGAACAGACAGGCCCAGATTGAAGTGGTACCTTTTGCCTCTGCCCTGATTATCAAAGCCCTCAAGGAACCACCAAGAGACAGAAAGAAGCAGAAAAACAGTAAGCACAGTGGAAATATCACTTTTGATGAGATCGTCAATATTGCCCAACAGATGTGACACCGATCTTTAGAGAGAGAACTCTCTGGAACCATTAAAGAGATCCTCGGGACTGCCCAGTCTGTGGGCTGCAATGTAGATGGCCGCCACCCTCATGACATCACAGATGACATCAACAGTGGTGCGCTGGAATGCCCGGCTAGTTAACTACAAAGGAAAATGTTTCAATAAAGGATCATTTGACAACCAAAAAAAAAAAAAAAAGTTTGTTCCATGACTGTCAATGATATGTCAATAAAGCTCAGGGACAAAAGTTTGGTCCTTTTTAATGCTGAATGGTATTCTCTTTTATGGCCATACACAGTTTATCTGTTCAACATTTCAAGGGTTGTGTGGGTTGTTTCCAGCTTTGGGCTGTTATGAATGGTGCTGCACTTCCTTGTGACCAAGTCTTTGTATGGACTTTGTCTTGTATCTGTCTCTCCTGAACAGAGAACTAGGAGTAAAATTTCTGGGGTTCATGGCAAGTACATATTTAACTTTTTAAGAGACTGCCAAACTCTTTTCCAAAGTGTACTTTTTTTCTTTTTTTTAATTTGCCACCAGCAATATATGTAGGTTCCAATGTCACGGCATCTCACTAAAACTTGGGAGTGCCTGTGTCTTGGCTCCGGGGACGATGGGGGCTGACAAGTCTGGAATCATTTGCATCCCCCATGCACATTTCTGGGGTCAGCCAGACTTGGGTGAGTTTTCACTGGAATTAGGCGTCCTCCTCACTCTAGCAGCCAGGGGTCTTCTGAGGCGCCAGAACTTGGTGGGTTTTAGTCCTGGAGTTTTAGCATCAGGTGCTTCAGGCTGCTGCTCCAAGTTTTGACTCCCCTCTAAAAATTGCCTGCTTTTGTTCAATCTTCAAATTTCTCAGGGCACTGTGTTCTGTATTTTGTCCAAAGTGTATAATTGTTATTCGTTGGAAGATCTGTTTCTGAGGAGCTTTCTCCTCCATTATGGAAGCTTGACAGGTCACCCTCCAAAACAGTTCAGCTTTCACATCATTAACTAGAGTTCAATGTTTATTTAAAGTTGGTTTGTTGCGGGGGGATGGGGGTAAATTTACTTACAATGAAAAACATATGTATGCCATTTCTTTTTTTATACAATGTTTTGGGACATAGTGTATGTGTGCTTTCCTTGTTACAGCACTATTTTGAAGTTTCTCTGCTTAAAAAAATGAAAATTCTTGCTCTTCTTCCTCTTCCTCGTGGGGTTTGGGTTGAAGGTCTAATGACAGCCTCCCATCAGGGTGTTAAGCCACTCAGTTTTATCTGCGGAAGGATCAGCTAGAACAGCTCTACTGGGCTGTGGGTTTCCTGTTTCATACCTGACACTGGTCCTGTCTCCGAATCTTCTTTTCCCTTTAAAGGTAATTGTATCTGTGTCACTGGTGTTCCCGGGAGCACTCCGAGACACTTTGGCAGTTATGTCCATGGGGGGGGAGGGGGCGGATTGAGCAAAATCTGTTTTGTCTTCCCTTTGAGGACACCTGCTCTCACCAGACAACCCGATGCCCCACACTGAGAAGCTCCTACATCACAGTTAGTGTGACTCTTTCATTGTTTCCTGAGTCTCTTTCCATGCACAGCTAAGTGGCTAGACCTAACCTTTTCAGAAAGACTCAAATTTCGGCCATAATATTCTCCCTGCCCTCACTCCACACACTCACTTACCCACTCCCCGAGTCCCATGGAGGTCTGACTGTTGGTCTCATCTGTAGGCTTGAGGACTTTGTTTGTTATGGAATAACCATTGCTTCCCTCATTTTTTGACATGAATCTCCCTCACTCTATATCTTCTCCTCTCTAGCAGGGACATTCATAAGCCCTGGAGGCAGGGTGTTGTTTTTGTCATTGTTTTTGTTTGGTTTCGGGTTCCCTGCAAGGGGAGAGGGGCCTTCAGGGAGAAGGGCATTGGCGGGTGATTGGGGGTCGGGAGAGCCTGGGCCACCGCTGTCCAGAGGTGCGTCTTTGCCTGTCCCCATCCAGGTTCCTCAAGTGCAAAATGATGGGACCAGGCCCCATGACGCAGGCCCACCCCCGCCCCACAGTGATGTAATTTTTTTAGAACGTAGTTGTTTCTGGAATACCCGGGTTGCATTTCTGTAGGGCCAATAGGAGGCAGGCTATAGCAAAGACACGTCAGGAAACTGAGCTCTGACCAGCGGCCACGGGTCACAGATGGGATAGAAATGAGTGAAGAGCGTCAGGAAGTGGGGATTCGAGGACTTGTCGTGAAGCTGTTTCATTATTTGGGGGGAAGAAGTGGATGGAGATTATCGGGGTGCTAAAGCCCTCCCAAACCTCCCCAACTCCATGGGTGCCCCCACTTGGGTTCTGGAGATGGGACTGCTGCCCATGTGAGACCCTGAGTTACGGGACCTGGGAGGAGAGGGTGGCGGGTAGTTGTCGGCACCTCTGAAACATCCAAGGGCAAATGTGGGAAAGCAAGGAGGCCAGGACTCCTGGCTGGAAGATTGCCTGAGGAGACACCCCATCTTCAGAAGCCTAAGGGGGACCAGGCATGGGCCAGCTTCTCACTACGAAGCTACTCTCATCCATTATGCTGTCTGACCACCAAAGTGCTACTTACCCAGAAACGAGACAGTAAGTGCAAGGAAAGGCCACGGGTTCTGGAATCAGGCAGACATGGGTTCTCATCCTGCTCTGGCTTTGGCTGGCTGCTTGAATGTGGGCAAGTATTTGTGACTCAGTGTCTTCACCTATAAACCAGGATAAAAATATTTATGTGGCACCCAGGATATCAGATTTAAATTTTTATTAATAATTTGAATTTATTAACATTATTAAAATTTATTAAAATTTAGGTTTAATTTTTAAAACAATATAGATAATACAAAACTTGAAACGCTCCAAAAAATATACATTAGCAAGTCAGCCCCCACCCTTGTTTTCCTTCCAAAATAATTAGTTACCTGACATAACACAGGATAAATGTTACTAGTGTTAATAGCTACTATTTATCAGGGACCTGTGTCAGGATGGTGCCTTATAACATATCCCTACATTCACACCTGTTTGGGAGACAGCATGGGGGTACCCTTTTGGGGGACAGGAAGCAGGTTCAGAGGGGCAGAACATTTTGCCTGGCAATACAGGACCTATAAAGAGAGAATCCAGATTTTAAAAAAACCCAAGGGATTTCATGTTTGTAAATCGCCTAGAACAATCGATATTAAGTCCTACTACCCGTATACCTGATGCCGTTATGCTAGGAGCTGGGCAGACAAGCTCCCTGGGAGGGAACGAGGGAGGGTGTGTTTAAACCCGGACAGCCATCAGACAACAGTAGTAAAAACAACCCTAGCAGGGACCAGGCTAATCCTGCTAAGTTCTTTACATGGATCATTTTAGACTAACTACTCTCTGAGGTAGGTGTTGCTGTTCCCATTTTGTGGGAGATAAATTCAGGCTCAGAGAGGTTAAAGAATTTGATTAACTTCTTACAGCTTAGAAAAGAAGTTGCAGGGACAGGATTCAAATCCAGACAGCCCCGCAGGAGAGCCGAAGCTCTTCCACACCTCTACCCCGCGCCCCCGAGAGGTGGCTAAGAGAAGGTGAAGTGTCCGAGGGTTGAAGGCAAAGACCTGAAGGGATAAGAAATGAAAGTCAGGAGTCAGGTTCTGGGGCTAGGATTCCAGAAACGAAGAGTTGATGTCTGTCTTGCAGGAGCTGCGGGTTTGTTGAGAAGACGAATATAAACCACCGGTGGATGAACAGAATTACGTCAGTGGTGATAACATCACAGCTAGCCGACTCACTGTTCTCGTTTATCTACCGCTGCACACCCCCCCGCCCCAACAAGGATTTAAAACACCAATCATCTGTTTTGCTCATGAATCTGTCGTTTGGGGCGGGCTTGGTGGGGTCAGCTTGTTTCTGCTCCATGTGGCATCTGTGGGGGTGGCCTGGAGGCTGGGGGATGGAATCACGTGACAGTTTCTTACATGTCCAGCGGCGGCGGCTGGTCGTCAGCTGAACCCCTACACGTGGGCTCTGCCTGCCTCTGCCGGGCTTCCCGCCAGTGTGGCGGGCCAGCCGGATCATTCGTATTAGATGATGCAAATTAAAACCACACTGAAATACCACTACACCCCTCCTAGAATGTCTAAACGAAAAAGACTGGGAATATACCCAGTGTTGTCAAGGATGCTCTCATACAACCATTTTGGAAAAGGGCTGGGCAGTTTCTTCAGAAGTGAAACATCCACTTACCATATGACCCCGCCATGCAACTCCGACGTAACCACCTGAGGGAAAGGAAAGCGTATGTTCGTAGCAGCTTTATTTGGACTAGCCAAATATGAGAAACAACCCAAATGTCCCTCAACAGGTGAACAGATAAGTAATTTATGGTATAGAGTGAAATACAATTCATCAATACAAATTAACTGTTGATACATGCAACAACGTGGACAGCTCTCCAAGTTATTAGGCTGAGTGAAAGAAGCCAGACAAAACAGTGCAGGTACGGTATTATTCAATTTATATAAAAGCCTAGAAAATACAAACTAACCTGTGATGACAGAAAGCACACCAAAGGTTGCCTGGAGATGCTAGGGGTGGGGTGGAGGGAAGGATGGCAGAGGGGCATGAGGAAACTTTTAAGGTTGATGGATATGTTCAATATCTTGATGTGTGTCAATTATATTTCAACTTCCAAAATGAATACTATGGTGGAAAAAGGAAGGGTGTGTGGGGTGAGAAACATTGTGGCCGCCATCTTGGAAAATACAACCTACCTCATTCAGCAGGTGTTTCAACCAGATGTGTGCTAAGTACTTTACAGCACTGGTACTAAGTCCACCCACCCAGCAACCCAACCAGAAGGGAAGATGAGGAAGTGGCCAACTCTTTATTGTTATTATTATCTTGATTGTGATCAGAGAGCCATGAGGTCTTGGTCTCTGGGAGGGAAGGGCGTCTCAGGGCTCTGGTGAGCAGGACATCAGGGCTTTTCTCCCTGAGCCGCAGGAGAAGCTGCTCCCCACTTCTTGGGACACGTCAGGAAGCAGAGGCGCCCTTTACAGAGCAACACAATGAGGTGGAGGCTTTGTGGACGAGTGTCGGGACATGGCTGCTGAACTGAGAAGCAGGAAGGGGCTTGCAGAGGGGCCTCTCTTGGGCAGGAGGGGTCCCCCCTTCTTCTGCTACATTATCCCTTTGGACAGGTAGATGCCCGCCCAGGACCCTCTGGTAATTGTATCCAGCTTTCCTCTGGGAACCACCATGTTATGATTTGAAGTCCTCAAAGGTCAGCTGAAATTGCCCCCTGCTCCCACCACAGCTTCCAGAGGGCCCAGCCAGCTCACTGATCTCAGTGATTGGCTCGGGCAAATGCATGAGCCAGGCTAGGTCAACCAACATCAGCCTTGGACATGTGCTCTAAGTAACAGGAAGGAGACTTCCCCTTTTCCCTGGGGTGGCTGGCTATGCTGGCCAACGGGAGCCCTGGATGCTGCTGGGCATCTCTCCACCACACGTGGAGAGCCTACCAAAAGATGGATGCAGGATGGAGAGAAGGAAAGGGATGTGTTTCTGACATCATAGTTCAGGCCTGTCCAGCCATCCATGAAGCTGGGACCTCTTCAGGACTCTTTTGGGGGGCAATAAACCACCTCCTTTGCTTAAACTGGTTGCACTTGAGTTTCTGTTTTTTGCAAACCAAGCAGTCGTCTGTGCTTCGACCCAGCACTCAGATGCCCCACCCCCACTCCTACAGGGGCTTTCCGAGAGACCCGGATATTGGGGTTGGCCCGCAATTGCACTGTGCCTGTCTGTCCCCCACACTCCAGACCTAGGGAGGAAGCAGACACCAAGCCCCTGGTTCTGGGGCCCCAGGGAGGGCTCAGTTTGAGAAGCGCTGCACGCTCCCTCCAGTCCCGGGGCGGTTACGAGATGGCAACCCAACCAGAGCTTCCGAGCGGGGTCCCGGTGTCCTGGCGTGGCTGGGTCCTGTGTGTCTGGCTCCTGCTGTCTGTTTCTGGTGAGGTCCTCCCTTCTCCCTGTCCCAGAGCCTAATTAGGCCTCTCTCTCCTTTTTATAGGGGTGGAGGGCTGCCCAACAGACAGACTCTGGTTTAGGAACCTAGAAGGAGTGGGTGTGGACCGGAGAGAGGCTGGTGCACAGCTCCGTGGACCCCTCACTCCCAGCCCCTGTGGTGAACCCAGACCTGAGGGACAACAGGGCACCGAGAAGATGGGGGGTTGAGGGGGCTGAGTCTTGGGAAGGGCAGTTGAGGGATGGGAGGGTCGGCACCGGTACTCGGGGAAGGGGGACAGATCCCTTGTGTGATGCTGTCCAATGGAGCTAAACAGAAATAATAGAAATTCGTGACACTGATCAAGCAGTCACTGTGTGCTAGACTTTATCTCATTTAATCCTTATGACGATTCTGCGAGGTGGGTTCTACAACCCTCACTTTACAGTGACACTGAGGCTCCCGTAAGGTGTCCACAGTCACACAGCTCGCAGATGGGGGCTGACCCGGGGCCGCTGGGGGTCTGGTGGAAGCCGTGGAGTTCCTGGGGGGGGATGGGCTGGAGCAGGACAGAGGCGTCAGCAGGAGCAGCGGGAGGCTGGGGGCCATCCAGGAGGCAGGAGGTGACCCAGGCTGGGGAGGCTTCGGTGGAGGGGTGGACAGCTGGGTGACAGGATCTGCAGGACCTGGAGACCCAGACTTTGTCTGCAGGCTGGTGAAGCTCCGAGGATGGGGAATGGAGGGGGTGGGGAATCTTCCTCCCTCGAATTGTGTGTAAAGGAGACCAGAGAGGAACCGAGGAGTCCTCAGGGAAGAGCTACCCCAGGTGCGCTCCTACGGGAGCGAGGAGAGACAGGGAGGGGGAGATGGAGCAGCGACTAAGATGGAGGCACTGGAAGGGCCGATGGGATGGGCAGGGGAGGTGGGGGGGGCTAGCGGGGGTGGGGGGTGGTGAGAGCCGACCGGGCTTTGCCACAGGAGTGGTCAAGGTCAGTGCTGCAGAAAGTTCGGGAGAGATGAAGACCAGGAGATCCCAGTACCTACTGGTTGTGGCGGGCGAGTGTGGTGGGAGAGAGGGGCTTGTTCTTTTCCAAATGTGAAACTTTTCATTTCTGACTGTAATAGTAAAGCCTGAGAAATACAATTCAACAGGGGTAGACATATTAAAAGGTGTTAGGACCTCCCACGATTCTAAACCCACAGACCACTGCTATGACTGGTTTTAAAATCTCCTTCGGATCTGGGGATACAGACCAAAACAGACACATACCAATATAAGAGAATTCCCATTGCTCCACATCTTTGCCAAAACGAAACGTTACCTTTCATTTTAGCCATTCAGGTGTGTGTGCACCTGATCTCACTGTAGTCTTAATTTCTGTTTCCCTGATGAATAACGGGATTGAGCGCGTTTTCATGTGTATCGAACTTTAGGATATCTTGTTCTGTGAGGGGCCTGTTGAAATTTTTGTTTGTTTTTCTATTGGTTCGTTTGACTTCTTGTTACTGATTTGCAGGTCTTTAAAAGAACTCCTCTGTTGGTCATATGTGTTGTATCTTCCACTCCGTGGATTTTCTCACTGTTGTTAATGGTGTCTCCTGCTAAACAAAGGCTCCCAGTTTTTTGTTGTTCAAATAAAAGTTTTTCCATTATAACTGACTTTTTTTGGTACTGTATTTAAGAAATCTTTGCCTACTGAGATTTCTTTCTAGGATTTATGTTGATATTCTCCTATGTTTTCCTCTAAGCTTTATTGGTTTACGTTCCAGATTTAGTATATAATCCAGCTGAAACTAATTTTTGGTTATAATCTACGAAGAATGGAGGTGAGAATTCACTTCCTGTGCCTACCAAGTTGACCCAGCACCACTGATGGGAAGGACTGTCCCTTCTCCATAGACGTGCGGTATTCCTTTGTCCTAACACTGTATACACGTTTTGGATTCTGTCCTGTGTTCCGCTGACCCCTTGTCTATTCTTGCACCAACCCCACACTGTTCACGTTACATCAGTCCTTCAATGGTTTGGTTCCCTGGTAGTGTAAGTCCTCCAGTTTTGCTGTTTTTCAAGAAGGCCCTAGACTCTCTGCTTTTAGCAGGGAGTCTGCTTCTCCCTCTGACCCGCCCCCCTCTCATGTGCTCTCTTTCTCGCTCTCTCAAATGAATAAATAAATAAAATCTTAAAAAAAAAAGAAGGCCCTAGATATTCTAGGAACTTTTTATTTCCATAAAAATTTTAGAATCAGCTTATCATTTTCCACAAAAAGACACGCTGGGGCTTGATTGGAACTGGTTTGAAACTGTGTACCAGTCTGGGAAGAACTGGTAACTCTATACTATTGAATATTCCAATACATGCACATAGTATATCCCTCCACTTATTTACATTTTCACAATTTCTTTCAGTAATGTTGTATAGATTTCAGTGTAGAGGACTTGCATATTTTTATTAATTTCTAGGTATCTGATGTTTTTGATGCTATCATAGATATTTTATTAATTTCATTGTCTATTTTTCTATCTTCACCTTATATCCAGTGACCTTGCTAAACTCATTCATTAATTCTAATATAGTCTATACACTTAAAAACTTATTATGAATACCACTAGGTTGTCTACAAATGAAATTTTATTTCTTCCTTTCCAGTCCTTATGTTTTTAGAAACAACTTCTGTGAAGTATACGTGTCATACAATTCACCCATTTTAAGTGTACAATCGAGTTTTAAAGCATTTTTTTTTAGAAGGGTTATTTGGAAGTATGCTGTTTTCCAAACATTTGGGAACTTTTCAAATATCTTTGTTAGATTTCTAATTTAATTCCATTGTAGTCAAAGAACATTATTTGTATGACTTGAATCCTTTTAAGTGTAATTAAGACTTGTTTTATGGCTCAGACTGTGATCTATGCTGATAAAAGTTCCATGGACTTTTGAAAAAAAAGTATATTTGGCAGTTGTTGGGTGGGTTGTTCCATAAATAGCACTTATTAAATTGGTTGATGGTAAAAAAAAAAGTTGTTTGATGGTATTATTCAAGTCATCTTTATCCTCAGTGATTTTCTTTGTACTTCTAACAAATACTAAAAGATGGGTGTTGAAATCTCTGGCTGTTACTGTGGATCTTTCTGTGCAGTTCTATTCCTTTTGCTTCTTTTATTTTAAAACTCCATTGTGTGCATAAATGTTTAAGATCGTTAAATTCTCTTGATGAATTAAGCTCTTTAACATTATGAAATAAAACTTTTTACCATCAGTAATATTCTTTGCCCTGAAATCAGCTTTATCTGATTTTGATACTGCCCCTTCAGTTGTTTGTTTTTTTTTAAATTATAGTAGCATAGTCTCTCATTTCCATCTTTCTTCTTTTAAACTATCTTTGTCTTTAAGTGGGTTTCTTGTGATGGAATATAGTTGGGCTTATTTTCTTATCCAATCAGACTTTCAGTTGAGGTGTTAGACCACTTGCATTTAATATGATTATTGATATGGCTGGGTTTATGGTAGAATGACCCCTTTACATCATTAAGTGGACATCTTTATCTCTCATACTGTTTCTTGCCTTAAAGTCTACTTGGTCTGATACTAGTATAGCTGTACCAGTTATATTCATATTTTTACTTTCAGTGTTTTGATGTCCTAATATTTAGGGTGTGTCTTCGGTTAGCAGGTTATAGTTGTTAGATTTTGATCCATTCTATCTTAGTCTTTTAATCATAGAATTAATCCACTTATATTTAGCATAATTACTAATATATTTGCATTTATATCTATTCTATTGTTTGTTTCTTCTTCCTTTTTCTCCATTTGTTGTCTTCTTTTGGATTCTTTTAAAAAATATCATTCCTGGGGCGCCTGGGTGGCTCAGTCGTTAAGCGTCTGCCTTCAGCTCAGCTCATGATCCCAGGGTCCTGGGATCGAGCCCCGCATCAAGCCCCACACCGGGCTCCCGGCTCCATGGGAGGCCTGCTTCTGCCTGCTTCTCCCTCTCCCACTCCCCCTGCTTGTATTCCCTCTCTCGCCGTCTCTCTCTCTTTAAAAAAAATAAATTAAAAAATCTTTAAAAAAAATATCATTCCCTCCTCTAAAAACTTGCTAATTAAACAGTTTTATTATTCTTTTAGTGGCTACTCTGACAGATTAAAATATGCATTTCTGACTTTATGGTCTAATATAATATTACATTGATCACTTCTCAAATAAGGCTAGGATATTAGAGTACTTTAACTTCACTTTTCTCCTCCCAACTTTTGTGTTGTTTTGGTAAGGCATTTTAAGTCAATATATATTTTAAAGACATTTGTATTGCTTTGTGCAGACAATGTTTATTTATATTTAACTACATATTTACCCTAAGGCTCTTCATTCCTTCATGCATTTCCCTATTTCTATCTAGGAAATCTTTGCCTACTTATTTTAAAAAAGATTTTATGTATTTATTTGACAGAGACAGACACAGTGAGAGAGGGAACACAAGCAGGGGGAGTGGGAGAGGGAGAGGGAGAAGCAGGCCTCCCGCGGAGCAGGGAGCCCAACGTGGGGCTCGACCCCAGGACCCTGGGATCATGACCTGAGCCGTAGGCAGACGCTTAACGACTGAGCCACCCAGGCGTGCCCCTAGGATCACTTTTCTTTTGCCTGAAGATTTCCCTTTAGGATTCCTTTTGTGAAAGCCTCATGGTGACAAATTCTCTCAGCTTTTATCTGAGAACACCTTTATTTTAAAGACTGTTTTCATTAGGAAAAGACAAAAACAAAAACAAAGTGTGGTGGCAGTTTTTTTTCACCCCAGAACTTTAAATATGTCTTTTCATTGTTTTCTGGCTTTCATCATATCTGATGAGAAGTAAGCCATTATTCTTAGTGTAACACAGTACATTAATCAAAATCAAGAAGCCCTGTAACCCTGAAACAAATAATACATTATGTTAATAAAAAAAGTCTCATCAAATTAAAAAAATCAAGAAGTCAACATTAATATGGGATTTAACCTACCAATCTTACTCAGATTTCACCAGTTCTCTCTCCAGTATTCTGTAGAACAACAACAAAAACTATGGTCTAGGATCTAATCTAGGCTCACACTGTATTTAGTTATCATATCTCTTGATTTAGTCTCCTTTAATGTGGAACAGTTCCTTAGTCTTCACCTTTCATGATAGAGTGCAGGCCAGTTCTTCTGTAGAACATCCCTCAGCTTGGGTTTGTCTGATATTTCCTCATGATTAGATTCAGGCTATGCATTTTTGACAGGAATACCTCAGAAAGGAGGTAGTGTTCTCAATGCATTATATCAGGAGGCACATGAAGTCTATTTGCCCCATTCCTGCTGATATTACTTTTGATCATGTGGTTAAGCTGTGTCTGCCAGGTTTCTGCACTATAAATTACTATTTTTTTCTCCCTGTAGTTAACAAGTAATTTGGGGGAGGAATTTTGAGAATTTATGAAGATACTGATCTCAAAACACAAACACACACACACACACACACACACACACACACACACACACACCCCAAAAGCCCAAAACTTTTTATCCTCTATTGATGCTTCTTGCATGAGCAATTACTACTATGGTGGTTGTCAAATGGTCGCTTTCTAATTCCAGAATTCCTTCTACAATTAGGTGGAAGTCTACAGAATGCATTTTTTAATAAGAGTTCCATCTACTTCTCATTTGCTTTGTTCCTAAGGGCCTACCCCTTTGGGGTTTTCAACTGAAATCCTGGTGTATACAGCAGGGTCTTTCCTTTTGAGAGAGGCTGAATTCTGATCTCTTATCTTCTCAGCACTGTGACTCTGCAAAATTCTGCTCTGCTTTACAGAGGTCTGGGCTTAGCTTCTAAGGTTCCCATCTTGTAAAACTTCAGACTTCAGTAAATGGCATGAAACCTGAACTTATATTTGAGGCTTCTCAAACCTTCAATTTCATCACTCCAGCCTATGAGACTATAAAAACCTCCGCTAATTTCTCTTGTCTCACTATAAAAACCCTTCTGCCTGGGGAAAGCCTGGATCCTTAGCCTCCTGCCAGAGTCAGCAAAGGCAAGTGGCTGAAAATCCCCACGGTTCTCCCCTCTCCACAACCTTAACCCTTCCAATAGCTGTTGCTCCTGTAACTCTCTTAAACTTGAAATATCACCTGTTTATTTTCACTGGGAACGTTATTTGGCTGCCAACTACTCCATCCTACCCAGACGTGAGAGTTCTACATTTTCCTTTTTGGAGGCTGTGGAGTATTGCATCATATGAGTGTCTCGTTTAAAAATTTAACCTCTCTTCTAATTATATTTATTTTCTCATTATTGAGATTGAGTACTGCAATAATCATGCTTATAGGTATACCGATATACATGAGTTATTTTTGTAAGATAAATTTATGGAAATAAAATGGCCAGGTCACAAAGTATGATGATTTGCAATTTTGACAGGTATTGTCAAACGGCCCTCTAGTAAGACCGTGCACTCGGCTGAGCTGACAGTGTCTAATAAATGACCATTGAGGTGTTTCGAGCGGGTCACTATCTTCTCTGCCTCTTCAGGTGCCTCAGAGGTCTCCCAGCCCTCTCTGTTCCAGACTCAGTCTTCTGTGGTGAGTGGGCAAGGCAATCCACAGATCTGGTGTGTGGTGCAGGGCAGCCCTGCCAGTGCTCATGTCTTGTCTTGGTACCAGCAGCTGAGGGGGAGTGGCCCCACCTTCCTGCTGAGTCAGCGAGAAGGGATGCCCCCCACCTATGGTTTGGGTGTGAATCCTCGCTTCCTGGTAGAGATGGACCCAGGCAAGAATGCCGCCCTCCTTACTGTGGGCAATGCCAGCCCTGCTGACGAGGGCATCTACTACTGTGCCCTGTGGTTTTCAGGCCAGTATGTCTTTGGAGAAGGTACCCGTCTGCTCTATCAGGGTGAGTGAGTCTCAGAGTGTAGGGATGTGGTAGCCCTAGTGTGTAAGACTGCAATGGTGGGGGTGGCAGTGGGCAGAAAGGTGTCGATGGTGGAGCCCCCTTGGAGGAAGCCTTGCTCAGTAGGGATAAAGGGAAGAGGAGGAAGGCCCAGAAGACTAGACGACCAGCAGAGAAAAGGCTCAAGCTTCTGGATGGTGGATTCGACTGCGAGCATCTGAGGATGGACACAGACACCTTAGGCCCAGACTTTTAGGCCTGGGAGGGGAAGCCTAATCAAGAACATTACATCCCTTCCCTTCCCTTGCTCTGTAGGAAGGATGCTGGAGGCCCAGAGGATGAAGAGTACGTGGCAGAGACAAACTCAGAGCTCATCTTCTGGCCAGAAGGCTAGCTGTGGGGGGAAACAGATTCCGAGAAAAGCAAGCGAAGGCCATGGAGGAAGGGGAGAAGTGTCTCCAGAAGGAAGGAGGTGCAACAGGACTATGAGCTTGGAAGGGGCTGGTGGTAGTGGGTGACTTCCCCGTCATTCCCTGCAGCTAAGAGGCAATCCCCGGCTTTCCAGCCACCTGAGCTGAGCCCGTTTGTCCCAGCCTCTGGCCCTCCCTTCCACGTACTTTGTGTGGCCCTCGGACACAACCCTGACCCTCTGAGGGTCTCCTGGGTCCTGAAAGGCCAGTATCGGGAGGAAGAGGACTCCACCGGAGGAGCCGGGGAGCCCGTGGTCAGCTGGCTGCAGCTGCCTCGGGAGGTGGCGGCAATGTCTGTGACTTGCCGAAGCTTGCACCAGACTGGAGTCTCAGAAGCCGCGCTGTCCCTCCCCTGCAGCCAAGGTGAGAAAAGAGGACCTAGGGGTGTGCTCCAGGCTTCCTGATGCAACCACCTGGGACACTGACATCAGTTCCCCCTGGCAAACTGCAAGGCACTGCTGTGCGGGGCAAAGAACCCTTGGCTCTGCCCCAGCTTCCGGGTGAAGCCTGGACTTGGCTTTGGAGCCTATGCAGTGACGTTGTGGGACCAACTTCCCCCAAAGCCCTCATACCTACTCTGTCACTCCTGGCTTCTGCATTCTCTAGTGGCAAATGCCTCTTTATTTCCTTTGGGGGATACAGCAGAGGGAAGCTATCTGAAGGGCATCTGCTCTGTTCCAGGGTGCGGGAGAAGGCTGGAATTGAAGAACAGGAAGGAGACTCATGACAAGATCGGACACACTCGTCTAGGTAAGGACCCTCAGACATTGAGCTGGGACCTGGACCCCTAGGTAGCAAAGCCATGACTTTTCACCACCAACCACCCATTTGACAAGCATTTAGGGAGTACTATGTATTTCCTAGGGCAGAGAGATGACTGGAACAGTGTGAACATTAGTGAGTCTAGAAAGCTAGGTCAGACACTGAACCAATGTTTAAAATGCAAGGAGAACGGCCCTAAGGGTTTTAGGGCAGGAACACGGGATATTCAGGAGCTGAGAGAGCTGGGGCGGGAGGTGGGGGGGCCCTCCTGCAGGAGGGCCCGGGAAGCTCCCGTGGACGAAGCAGAGTCAGAGCTGAGCCCTCAGATTCTAGCTGGACCCAGTCAAGAGCACCTGGGTCTAGTCCTGGTTCTGCCCTCAACTCTCTGTGGCCCCTTGGAGTCTTTCACCTTCTCTCGGCCTCAGATCCACCCACCCATCTACCACTCCCAGGCCAAACTGTCTTTGCCCTTACAGATCTTAAGTCTAACTTTTTCATCTGTAAAAATGGGGAGTAATAGAACCTCCTGGAGGATCAAGTGAGCCAGAGAGAGCTCTCCAGGAGGCAGTCAGAGGGCCAGGCTGGTCCGACTCACACTGTGCCTGTCTCCCTCGCAGCGGAGCTGGAACAGACCCTCACCGCTGCCGCCTGCTGCTACCTGGGCCTGCTTGCTGCAGCTCTGGTCTATGGCCTCATCGTGGCTGCCCTCCAGAGGGATCGCTGCTGTAAGGCCCACCCTATGGAGCCACTCACCCGACAGGGTCAAGGAGCAGCCCTCGGTTCCAGGGTGCAGGCGGGCAGAAGGTGCCCCCCTGTCAGGGCCCCGGAGCGGATTCCACGTCCTCCGAGGGGCTGCCCGTGCGCTGGACCCTCCCTCCTTGCTCCAGCCAGCTTCCTCCTAGTCTGCTGCCTTTTGTTACCCCGTGGGGCCCCCTTTTTTCTCCCAGACTGTTCAAATTTCTCCACAGATACAGGGAATTTGAGAAGATACTGCTGTGCTGTTGTTCTGGGCAAGGGAGGTGGGATCCCAGGACCGAGGCCAGCAGCTCCCAGGGGAGGCCTGTCCAGGGTCGGCAGACTCAGAGGACAGGTCAGCCACCCCAGCCCGGAGCCTGATGGTCAAATAGGTCCCGAAGCCAATATGGCTCGTTGGAGGGAAACACATATGGCAGAGGCAGACGATCATGTTTTGCGGCTCATGAACTGAGAAAGCCGGGTCACACCCACCCTCTCTCACTTCTTCATCTAGTTGAGAGTGGGGTATCTAGGGTCCCCCCCTTTTTGGTTAAAATTCTTTTATTCTTACCCCCCCTTTAAAGATTTTATTTATTTTTTTGAGAGAGAGACGGAGAAGCAGGCTCCCCGCTAAGCAGAGAGACCAATATGGGGCTCCATCCCAGGACCCTGGGACCATGACCTGAGCCGAAGGCAGATGCTTAACCGACTGAGCCACCCAGGCGCCCCTCTTACCCCGTTGAGAACAAATGGCAAATACCTCTGAGGATTGAAGTTGCTCAAGGATCTCTTACCAGAGAGAGCACACAGAATTTTATGGTAGGGGGAGTCATTCAGAGACTGCTAAGGCAGCATGGTCCCCGTGACTGCTGTGTCTCCATGAGGAGCCAAGTGCAGCAGGGCAAGGTAACCCACCTCTCCTTTGTGGGGGTACCAGCGACGAGGAGCCTGAGCCCGGAACCTCATCTCCCATGCTTACACCACAGGGGCGCATCCTCTCGGGGACGCTCTAGAGCATCTGGCCCCACACTCTTCCCCTTCAGGGTGATGGCTGCCCAGAGCTCCCTACAGTGTTTGTAGTTGGGGCTCAAAGGCCCCCAAGCCGTCTTCCTCCTTTCTTCTACACTTCACCTTCTCCCAGCCTCTGCGCTACACCGATGTGGCACCTGCCGAAAATGGAGCTGAAGAGTTCTGAGAAGAAACCCTGGTCCCAGGACCCCTCAGTCCTCTCTCACTGGGCGTCCCAGCACTTGAATCCTGGTACGCACATGTCTACTTCGAGAAATCCTTGCTATCGTGCCAACTCCTTAGTGAGGACTTTGTAACACCCCGGCGCAAATTAGCTTTGCCGACAGTGGAGGAGGTGGAAAGCTCAGGAAGGGTGTCCCAGAGGTCACTGGCCCTGGGACTGGGCTGTTGGGATGGGGAGGCGAGGGCTGACCAACAGGGACCTGGTGGGGCATGGAGAAGAAATATGGCCTAGTTCTGGCCCCAGTGGGAAGGTGGCCACTAGTCACTGGTGCCATCCACGTGTGCTATCTGTAAGGATAGGTCCCGGCGAGGAGCTCTCCCCAGGAAGGAGCCTTAGGTCGTGCCTTAAACACATCTGTCAAGTGAATCTTTCCCAACACCTCAGCCTGAAAGTCAGAAAACCTTGGATCTGACCTCTGGCTCTCCTCTAAAGGTCCTATGTCCTACTGTGCTTGACCTGCCCAGCTGAGGAGACAAAGGATGCCAGTGAGTGCGGCGAGTCGGCGGCAAGTTCAGTCAGTGCGCACAGCCGAGCGCACAGCTCCACGGCGGCTCCTGGCAGAGCAGGCGGGGGTCCTCCCAGTCACCAGAGAAGATTTCACCAGTAAAAACCTGCAAACTCTTTATTAAATTCTCCCATTTCATCTGTACAGAAAAAAATGCACATTATGTTCAGGATCTCAGTAACATTTCAAAATTACACAGCATGAACATGTAAAAACAAGGAACTGCCGGGATTTTATACATAGAAAGAAAAATCATTTACAAAAGAGGCTTGTTAATTTTACTTTTTTTTCTCTTTCTTAAAAAAAAAAAAGTTCAAGGCCTAAGATCTCACACAGCACCTGCTGTTCAGTCTGTTTTCCTGCTTGGACTGACCTGGGCACGCTGAGCCAGGAGGAGCCGTCAGGAAGCCCGCGGCCGGCTCAGCTCTGCCGCGGCCCCTCCAGCCCGTGTGCTGCAGCCTGCCCCGGGGGCCTGCTCCTGCCTCCCCGGCTCTGGCATGGGCCTGCTGGGCTCTGGGGTCCAGGTGTCGATTCCATGATGGGGGAAGGCAAAAACAGAATATAGAGGCACTATCTGAATTTTCTCCTTGCCTAGGGAGGTTCCTCTACTGCCCGTATCCCAACATCCCTACCGCGGTGTGGTGACAGATCTTGGGAGGGGGCGCGGAAAGGAAACCATCAGGATCTTGTCACCACCAGCCCAAGGAGACAGTCCCACCTTGTGCTCTGGATGACAAACAGTCCCTGGGTCTCCATAGTGACCTCACTAGATGGTTCGGGGAAGCTGGTCACTCTGTAGAGTCAGTCTGGGTTTGTATGACTTGTCTGTCATCTGAGGCCGGGGCAGGAAGGGGGCTTCACCTTCGAACTAGACTGACCTAACATGTGACCCTGGTCCTAATGGAGAGGAGGAGCAAGAGGAGAGTACTAGAGAGATGGTCGACCGAAGACAGAGGAGAGAGGGAGACAGTAAGAGAGACAAAGGCAGGCCAGAACATCAGCTCTGGCCCCATGGCCCTTGGGAATCGGAGACCAGAGGAGAAGAGGTGAAGAGAGAGGAGTCCCTAAAAGCCCAGGAGAAACTAAGGAACTGGGAGTACTGCATTTGATAAAGTGATGCAGGTGCCATCCAAATCGTGAGAAATAAAAGGGATCTTTCAGGTTTCTCAAATTTGTAAGAATCTGAAATACAGATACTATATACCTAAATGCACACAATTCAAAAAGCCCTCTTCTTTTTGTTCTATGGCAAAATTCAGGCTGAATGTGTCAGGCTGGGTTGGCTGGCGTTGTGGCTCTCCATAACGGTTCACTTAACATAAGCTATACTCGGAGTGTGGGCAGTTTTTGGTGGGGGAGGGGAAGAAACAGGAAATGAGAGCCTTTTCTCAACAGAACTTGAGACCAGCTACATGAAGCAATCCACCTCTCCCTGGATGACGCACTATAGTGGGGGTCTTTGGGATAGAAGCTGTACCACAGCCCGGAGGATGGGAGACATTTCCAGAAGTCATTCTCACACAAGAATGAATCTTCTCTTGGGAAAATAGAGGGAAGTCAGTACGTAAGTTCCTTTCCACTTTGATGATATGTAAACGGGTAATACAGACCTCTTTACTATTGGATTCTTTTATTACATGACTTCGGGAAATGGGAGGAAGTGAAACCTGATCATTCTGTCACCTCTTCTGGGAAAGCAGACTCTCCTCCCCGCCCCCGCCCCCCCCCCCCACAGAGCTGCTCTCTGTCCCCCAGAAAAGGAAGTACAGGATACAAGACAGCGGAAGGCCCGGAAGGCCCGCAGGGAATTGAGGCCAGTGCCTGCCGAGCACCAGAATCCCCTGGCTTCCAGGGACGGGCTGGCTCCAAACAAGCCGACCGGACCCACAGCACTGAGGGTTCTCCAGGGAATGCAGAGGAAGGCTTTCCTGCTGGAGTGAACCTGAGCCTTTGCTCTGCTCCCACCTCAGCACATCTTGCTAAGAGACTTTTCTTGGGACAGAAGCAAGAGCAGAGGGAGGTGAGGGATGCACCAGGGTAAAGGTCTCACTTCCAGAGCTACCGTTCGGTGAGAGAAACTCAGTTAGAGGAACGGTCTTGTTCTTGACAGCCTGCCTGCATTTCTGATTTCGTGTACCCCAGGGCCTCCAGCCCAATAGAGTAACCTCCTGGTGCCTGTCGAGTGTTGTGGAGCACACAGTTATGACTCCCTGAGATACTGGAGAGAGCTGAGAAGGCCAGATGAGTTCCCTGACTACTGTAATTTTCAGCAAGTGCCTGAAGCCTTGACCTTGGAACCACCCCCCTGCCCACAACCCCATCACTGGCTCCTTGTTATTGTCCCGGGGCTGGACACCACAAGAGATAAGGACAGAGTCCATCCTCGGCTCCTCCACTAGGGCCATGGTTCCTCCTCTTCACTAGCTCTCGACTAGCTGACATATCCATGACTGGCCCATAAGGCTAGTAATCCATGAGGCTCAGAACCTGTGTTGTTCCACCAAATGAGGGACCAAACGGATACAGTTGAGCTGCAGGTTCAGATGGTGCTGGGTCCCCTTGGAGGTAGAAAACTGCTCAGGACACTACCTGGGACTCTCAAGAACCGGTCACCTGAAACTACTCCAAGCAGGATGATGAAATGCTTTCTAGCAACAAGCAACTGAAAATACTGGCAGAATTATCCCTTTTATTCTGATTATTTCTAAAGATGACAAATATTTCAAGAATCAAACTCCTTTTCAAGCTTCCCGATTTGTTGCAGACAACTAAGACAAACCCAAAATGTCAAGACACCTTAAACTATGGAGATGTTTTACATACACTGGGAGGGAGAACGTACAGATGGAGAGCGGTATGCGCACACTCACCAGATGACGAACGTCTATCTATCGTATCCTGTAAACCACGCCAGACATGTCGGGGGCGGGGGGTGCTGCGTTTAGATGACATCCCCAGTTCTCACTCCCGAGCTCCTGCAGCCCAGGTGGGAACTCCTGGAGGCGGACCATCTGGACCAGCCCAATTCAGTCCCACAATGGTGGTAGTAGGGGGCTGTTGCCCGGACTCCAAGAGGTTCAAGTTTTATGAGGCTAAGAATCCCAGGACAGGTGCTGAGAATCAGGAAGACCCTAAGAGCAGGACTGAGGGGACCAAGTGGCTTAGCAGCTCCCCTGGTGACTTGAAGTACCCTAGGCAGGGGGACAGAGCTGGCTTCTGGACCCCATTGCCTCCAGGAAGGGTAGCAACAAGAAAAAGAAGAAAACCACAGGATTCAAATATATGCCAGTCAGATTAGACAAGGAGTAATTTGAATCAACTGATCCACACACTGACCCACTTTGTAACGAACACATTTCAGGGGAGACAAATGTTGCGTAGGTCCTGCAGCCCATGCGGACGGTGGCAAAGGAGGGGCAGGGCAATGAATGGTGCCATGGTCTATGTGAACAGTTTTAGGCACGTGATTTATAATACTCTGTGGACGTCTAACAGGTTAATAAAATATATATTATATAAATATATCTCCCACTGTACACGCCGCCCTCTTGTGCAGCCACTGTAACTCCATGCCCCAAACTCAAACCAAGGTGTGCCAGGTTGGACCCTGATGCTTGCACCTCTCCCTTTTGTACTCCAAACCTGTCATCCCACACTGGAAGGACGAGGGAGGACAGCCAGGAAGACTGCTTCCATAAAGCTCAGATTCTGGAAAGACTGATGAATCATCAAAGTACAACGTTTAAGCCAATGCCTACTACAGTGGGTGTACGCAGCAAATGGACAGAAAGGGGAAACAAAACACGGAGAATAGGCTCCATCTTTTAACATAGTAACTTTCCAAGTCCTCTCCACAAAGAGGCATAAGGGAACTTGTCTGGGAAGGTGGCCTCAAGCCCGCAGAAGGGTCACGTTGGATGGCCAGTCACACCCTGAGACCATGCCTAAATCTTTATAAGCCAGTCTCTGACCTGCATTGTTGCCTGAAACATAAAGCAAAGTGAATCAATCCCTGCCCCTCCTTCCTGCCCTAAGCTCCCTCGCCCGCTGTAGTCACTGTCTCCCAGCAGGCCTTCTAGAGTAACTGCTATCCCCCAGCAGGGTCAGTCCAAACGTGACTGAGTCCTAGGCTAGCCCGGAGGAGGATGATGCCTGGGATCCTGTGCCTTGGGACTCAGAGTCCAGCCTCTCGGTGCAGATCAAGCGGCTGACCAGCTTCACACACTTCTGATCTCCCCAACCCGTCTGCCCTCGGCCCAGGGGAGCTCATGCTTGCTTTACTTCACTGAAGTGAGGAGATCATAGAAACACTCATGGCCTTGGGGTCGTGACCAGCAGTGGCTCTGTTAAGGTGGGAACTGGAAGGCATCACTGTTTCAGCCCAGAAGAAAACAAGACCCAAAGCAGGCTGGTTAGTGGCTTCCCACTCCTCGGTGAAGTCCATGGCCACCACATGGTCCAGAGGTGTTTTTGAGAAATGAGCAAGACATCCCAGTAATAGCATATTGGTTGGTGTGTTTTCCCCCTAAAGTCCTGCCTTCATTTTACAGTCACACAGAAGAAATAACCCCATTGCCCAATCAAGCCTGGAGGAGATGTGTTACTATATACATTTTTTTCTTTCTTTAAAAACTTTTTTTTTTTTTTTTTGGTTTTTGTTTTTTTTTGTTTTTTTTTTTTTAAAAATCATTTGAGTTGCAGGTCAGGTAAGTTGGTTCTGGAAGTATTGGTAGTTCCATTGGTATGAGAGAGACTTGTCTACGGGCAGGTAAACCCAAATTTGCCAACACAGGCGATAACCAAAGCGGCCAGCTGCAGCTGCTGCACAAATGGTGGAGGTGGAGGAGGGGGAGGAGGGCACCACGGACACAGGCGAAGTCGAAGACGGGACAACGCCGAGGACACCTGCTGCTGCTCTAACATGGGTGTTGGTGCCACCTGTGAGAAGAACCAGGTGAGTGGGCACACTATACAGGAGGGCTGTACAAACTGGGCACCGGACAGGTAGTTCCTCTGGCGGTCAAGGTGGCTCTACCTGTCCTTGAGCTCTCGTGTTACCCGCTTGGTAATCCGTCCACACATCAGGCCAATCAGGAACAATATACAGATGCTCCCACTGATCACAGAGAGAATGTAGTTCTTTGATGGAGATGTCATCACTTGCATGGCGAGGTCGGAGAAGCCATCTGCTGGGGCCACCTGGAACGACACACAGCAGCATCGGTCTCTGAGAGAGAACTGGGCTAGGGTGGCGTCAGCTCTATCTCGCCCCCCCTCAATTCTTAGTTTAGCTTATGCCATTTCTTTTGGGGAGAGAGGACAAGGGACAAGAAAATCAAATCAAACAGAGAGCTACAATTCTTTTTCCTGATCATAATACAGGCATATCTACTGCACAAAATTAGAAAATACAGATAAATACAAAGAGATGGGGGCTCATACCATCCATTATGGTGACCACCACCACCAACCTGGCATCAGCCCTTACACTGAGGACCTGGCAGAGTGCTCCACATGGCTTTGCTTTTTTCCCAAAGGGGCTCCACACCTGGCATGGAGCCCATGGTGGGGCTTGAGCTCATGACCCTGAGATTAAGACCTGAGCTGAGATCAAGAGTTGGACGCTCAACCGAGCCACCTAGGTGCTCCACTGACATGTTTTCAATCATTTAGTCCTCATACCAATCCTTGAAAGTAGATTTTATTACTCCCACATTACAGCTGAAGACCCAGAGGCCCAAGGGGTGGGAGGTGGTTACTTGCACAATGTCACAGGTTCTTATGTATTCGGATTTATTTTTAAAAACACAGAGAACAGCTGAAATTGTGTTGGATGCTGGTTCTTCATCTTGACTTCTTTTCACTCACCATTAAATCGTGAGCACTGCCCCTCAGCAGAAACACTGTACAAACATGAGTCAGGCCGACTGAACACACCGCACCACTCCCATAGTCATGGACTTGCAGTCTAGCCAGTTTCCATACTGTGCTCCTCTCTGCTTTCTCGAATGGACCTCTAGGCAGCCCCTGAGAGCAGAATCAGGACCCAGAGGCTCCCCAGGTGCACAGGGACAGGAACCTGCTCTTTTGGGTCTCACTTTAGCCTGGGTGCCCAAGAGGGTCTGCCAGAGACATCTGGCTACGTCTATCTGCTTCTCTGCGCATCCCACAGAGCAGGGAGGTTTCAGAGGAACGTGATCTACACGCTGACATTTGCTGGCACCAAGCCAGCAGTGGGGTCATGGCAGCAACGCTTCGCAACTGACTGGTGGAGAGGCTGAGCAAGGGAGAGAATGACCTGGCGCCTCTCCGCTGCCTCACTTGACTGATGGCTTCCAAGCCAACTCTGGTCCCTTGGGGGAAGGGGTGAGGGACGTACTTGCTACCGGACAGCTGTGATCCCGTCCCTTCATTTCCCTTACATCTAGGTGGGAAGACTTTTCGTGGTCCTTCCTGTTTGCCTGTTACCTTGACCTTTCGAGTGGGCGACAGGAGGAACTGGTCAAGAAAGTGGGCGCAGTTCTTGTGATCACTCTCTTAATCCAAGGCAACTGGGAATGTCCGTCCTGATGCGGGTGACACCAAGAGCGTGGATCTAGAAACCTGACTTTCTCACTGAGGCCAAGTCACAACTTCCACAACCGTAAAGTGAGGAAATAATCACCCCACTTACCCCACTGGGTTTCAAGGTTCAAGCGAGGTAATATGGCCATCAGTGTGTCTTATACACCACAAAGCAATGTACACATGAGAAGAACTGTTATTCTTCTCGCTGAGGCTCAATTTTTGTAGAAAAAATCTCCCCCAGCCCCAGTCTGCCCGGGTACCACACACATTCACCAGTGTCCTGATGTCTCTCTGCCCAATTATTTCCCTGCTTCAGCCTAGCCAAGGGCCAGGGCTAGTCTCACAAACATATGCTCCTCCCAAACACTGGGTCAAGTCAGAAAACCAAGCTTTCAGACAGCAGTGGCCAGCCCTCTTGCTTTCCTATGAGCATGACGTCTGGGTTCTCTGCGCATGGCTGGCTTCAGTCCCATCCTTCGGGTGACTCGCTTTTCTGTGGTGGACTATGGGCAATGAAGAGAAAGCGCTGGCCCTGGCAAAGCCTGTGGACACAGCCCCGTGCAAAAGCAGATGGGGGCTGTAGGCTCAGGGAAGCTGGAGAGGCTTTTCGAATACCCTCCCTGCTGGTCTTGCAAAAAGGACAAGACCAGTGGAGAAGCTAGGGAACTGACAGAGAGATGGCCGTTTCAGGAGATTCTCTTGGTCATTACCTTTGCAGCATAACTCCACATTTCAATCCGGTCATTGAGGCGTTTTTTGCACTCGGGTTGTAACCTCACCCGCTTGTCCTCCAGGGCCTCCATGAGGCAGGACATTTCTGTGGAAGAAAAGGGATAAGAAGAGTCTGAAACTGTCCAGAACAGAAATTTCTGTAAGGTTGGGAGAAGGGGACCTCACCACCAGAGAATTCAGATTTACAGGCTACACAAAGTTAATTCCATTCTAGGAAACTTGAGCCAAGATTTCACATGAAGAAGAATGATATTGAACTTCCAAGGCCACCTGCCCAGAGACTTTTAAAACCACTCTCATTTTTATTGGGCACGTCTGGCTCGGAAACAACTTTCCCAGTGTGGCTACTGGGAAAGCTGATGAAGCTGCTCTAGTTTGGACAAGGGGGAAGAGGGCCATGATGATGATGAAGTTTTACTTCCCTGATAAGTACTCAACCTTCCCTTTTCATCAGATCTGTACATCTGGCCATGGCTAGGTCAGTTCAAACCCAAAGGATTATTCTTAAATTCATTCTGCCACAAAAGCCTAGTTCCAGCATCAACCAGGCCCCCACAGGATGCTGTCTGTATCTGAGCTGCAGCTACAGAAGAGAGTGGCTTCAAGTGCTCTCGGGAGTCTGAGAGATAGTTCAGAGACTGTCAGAGTCAACAGTGACTTACGACGCCCTCTGCCAGGGGTAATGGCTGCACAGTGGTGTTTAATGTCCAGGGCACACGCTGTATGAAGGACTGGGTCCACAAAGATGTCTGCTTTGCTTTCCTTCAGCATGTTTAACACTTCCTAGGAAGGGAAAATCATCGCAGAGAGAACTTTTATAGAGGAAATGCATCAGATCTGTTATCTGCAAATACTTTATACACAAACAAAAAAGTCAAGGAGGGAAGGCTGAGGGTAAGCAACAGAACTTGTCGAGACAGGTGGCAATGTGGTGATGATGAAAAGAATGTAGATTTTTGGCAACTGATTTAATTCCATAAATACACTTGGAGACCTAGTGTAAGCAAAGCTGTATGCTAAGTAAAGTGTGGGGTTATAAAATCCGATTTGGGCGTCGGCAGTCCGGCACGCCGTATTATTGAACACTAAGCGTTAGTACTTATACTGGTATAATATAGCTATTTCCTTGCTTTAAGAAGACTGAAAAATGTGAAATCTGAAAATCAGAGTAATATGCTATCTTAAAATTCCCAAACGGTCAACGTTTGCAAATGTTTCACTTTACCTCCATTATCTTCAAAAGAAAAAAAAAAGACTGAGAGAGCATAAATTTTACTGCAAGAACAATTCTTACTGAGTTTAAAGACGTTCTGAACAAGAGGAATATAAAAATGATGGAACTGAAATCAGCTGTGTCTCTCCATTTATGCACAATGACAGAAAAGGAGGTAAAGACAGGCCAGAAATGCTTTTTTTTCCTTTTAATTAAATTTATTTATTTACTTTAGAGAGAGAAAGAGAATCCGTGCTGAGCCTGACGCAGGGCTCAATCCCACCATCCCGAGATCATGACCTGAGCTGAAACCAGAGTCAGACGCTAAACCGTGCAACCTAGGAGCCGCTAGAAATGCTTTCTTAAATACAAATAGTTTGCTTTCAATGGAAAGACTATAGTCCCAATAAAACAACAACAAAAACAAGAAAACAAAACCCAAAACTCAAATATTGTTCAAAAAGTCCTCTTCAAAGTTAAATGGGATCATTTGATGACAAAGCAGTCCAAGGAAAATATCTGGATTTAGCTTTCCGCCAACTCCCTCCATTCCCCAGACCGTGTGCAATCGGAAGCATTTCAGCAGATGAAAAGATCTGTGTACAGTAGTCACAGTGACTCAACAATGACATTACTGAAACACTTTTCAAAAGAAAGTTTTTTAAAAAAGATCAGATAGATCATCTCAGTTGCAATTTTGCAAGATAATGTATGCTTAGCAGTCACATTTTGTTAACTTTGTTTTTATGTGCTATTTCTGAAATGATTTTTATGGATGCAGTGTATGTACTGATAATGTTGGACTTGACATTTTGCTCTCGGCAGTGTACTCACAGTGCCCCTCAACAACGGCCTGGTTGTGGGGATGAGACATATTCACAAATAATTAGTACATGTGAAAGAATACTTAAGGTATAGGTGATTAATTGGTAAGAACCCAATTAAGGTTTTCTAAGAGGGAACAGTGTAGAATTCTGGGGAGGAAGGTTTAGATGTTTTATCACTGAGACGTCAGAGGACAGCATTGGAAGGAAAAAGAAAAAGGAGTGAAAGCAGGCAGGAGAAAGGGCCATTGATGGTGGTGGTTACCTTCTTACAAGTGTCCGTCTTGATTTTGAGCAGGTTAACTTTGAGGCACTCCTCCACTTGACCCGTCTGCTCTTGGGCTGCTGCTTCTTCAGCACACAGGTTGGAGATCTGTTCAGGAGACACATGAAACACAAGGCCATCTCTACTCTCACCAGAAACCTCGTCTCTGCAGCCTGTAGATTTGGTGGTCCTCCCACACAGAGCCACGGGTCCTCTCAAACAGTTTCCCGATGGACTTCACTCCCCTCCCTCCTGTACGAGCTGCAAGGCCCCATTCTCCTTCACAAGGACTGGCACACAGAGTGGAAAACCAATCAGTGTACCCATGTTTATGCTGTCAACCCTGAGATTTGAGTCAGACTGTCCCAGGACTGGTCACAAAGAAGGCTATCCTTGATGACACAGGAGGAAGGTGATATAACCAAGTGAAACACTAAAAGCGAATGCTTTATAAGGTTCAGGGTCAACTCAGACTCACAACTTGGCAGCATGTGTGCAAGTGCGGTGCGCGCGCAGACACACACACACACACACACACAAAGGGGTTCTAAAACACAGTTCACACCAAAGATTAAAAACTTAGCCTTCTCTGGACAGCTGTATGAGTAAGCTTCTTTTAAAAATCTTTAGCTATGATCCCCTAAAATTGACATATGTTGAAAAAACTTCTCCACGTGGCCTTTTCTAGCTAGGAAGTCAAATAATTTCCAAGGACAGGCATTTCTTTAGTGCTGTTATAGGAGCACTTTATCTTTCTGGCAAGTCTTAAGGTATTCTAGGTTGACCATCAGAATAAGGAGAAGGGAAGAACAAACTATATGGAGACATATATAATAAAAGAATACTCTAGTACACGCAAACAATGAATCATGGAACACTACATCAAAAACTAATGATGTAACGCATGGTGATTAACATAATAAAAAAATACAAAAAAAATAAAATAAAAAGAATAGTCTAGTACAACAGAGAAACACGGAACCAACACTGTATAGTGACAGGACCAGTGCCAAGTCTAATTCAGTGTCACAGGGAACCAGAAACTCAAACTATGGAGAATCCAGAAGATGGGCCTTCAACTATCCTGGATTCAAGGCTGAAGGGCAAGAGAAAACAGGACTCTTCTCCAATAACATTTCTCTGACCAGCTCTGTTCATAACCAGTTTCGTACCCAAATCCTACCTCATCTGAGCAGTGTAGCTGGAGCTGAGGATCTAGTCGGTAATCCAGAGCAGACTCCTGGATAATAATCCGGATCTGGTCTTCACAGTCTGAAGAAAGCCGCTACATGTGACAAAGGGAGACTTCATCAGCCTATCAGATAATTTCAGCTTCATTTATTTAAAGATTTTATATTTATTTGACAGAAAGAGACAGAGCGAGAGAGGGAACACAAGCAGGGAGAGTGGGAGAGGGAGAACCAGGCTTCCTGTGGAGCAGGAAGCCTGACGCGGGGCTTGATCCCAGTGCCCTGGGATCAGGACCTGAGCCAAAGACAAGACGCTTAAAGACTGAGCCACCCAGGTGCCCCACCTGGGTGGGGCATTCCCATTTCAGCTTTTTATTTGGCCCCTGATTTGGGAAGGTATGAAAAAGGTCTTGGGAAAGTAGGAGCAAGCTAGGGACTTTCCAAGAAAAAACGACCAGGAGTCGAGGGGCCTCTATAAGCACACCTCTGTGAAGAGTCCAAGCCAGTTTCTACCTGATCAGCATATCTCAGCTTGAGGCAAGAGATGACTTGACCTTCTAGCTCTGAATCATCCTTGGCCTTAGTCAGGATACCATGGCAGAATTTAGGAATGTCAGCTTTACAGGCTTTCCTTAACACAGGGTTTAGGCGGTAATCTAGAGTGGAAAGTACATGATAAAATATTCCACCTGATTCACAAACATTAGAGATCTACCTTTCAAAAGGGGGCATATTATGCCACTGACCACAAACAAACCACTGATTTGTTTATTCGCTAAATGTTTACTGAGCTCTCACTCTGCTGTGAGAATTTAATGAAACAGAATTTAATGAAAGAGTAGAGGTGGAGATGGAGCCCCAGGAATTCTACTTTGCAGCAGCTCCGTGGGCTCTGCTAGTACCAGTATTCCTAATAGTTGTCATGAAGACCAAGCAGCCATCACCAATGTTCCCCGTAACAGAGGTTTTGGAAAACACTGAGATTACCTGACTCATCTTATCCACTATGTTACAAGGTCTTGCAACTCAGAGCCGAAATTTCTCTGTTCTAAAAGACATTACCCATACATTCTCCTACCACATGCAGGAAGTTTTGTTAAATCTCTAGTTTTCAAAGAACTCCAGCCCTGACTCCTGTCTCCTCTTTCCTACGACTTCCATTCTGTTCTCCCAGATACTCTTTGAAGAAAGAGTAAGTCATTTTGCTTATTGCATCCAGACTGTTTCCTTAAAACCCACGGACAACAAAACACCTGTAGTTTAATAAGGCAGATATATGCCAACTCAGTTCCACTGAAGCCACACTCAAAGGGACTGGGAAAGCCAGGCCATGATGTTACCTGTGTTCTGGGTGATCTGGCGCTTGGTTATCATCTGTTTGCATTTGGGATCCATCAATTCACTGTTTTTATTTTGTTTCAAGCACTGCAACATCGTTTTGGAATCTGCTTCTGGACAGAACCTCTGCAAGAAATAAAGTTTTACAGAAGTAGTTATCCAAATACGGCAATTAACACCATCCATATCATTCTTTCATCTACTGCAATGCTAACGACAGAATCGGCTTGCAGATATCACTCAGTGTAAGAGAAACAGCTAAGTCTGAATACACACCCAGCCTCAACTTCCCTTTCTTCACCTATTCTCTACTGTATCGCTCATAGTTCTACTACCCTCACTGTTCCCTATTTTGCATAGGACTGACTCTGTACCTACATGGCTATATTACATTATATGACATCTCCTGAGCTTAAATATTGTTTAAGTATGACTGTAATGCCATACCAGGTGGCCAGGTAGCCCTCAAGCCGTATCTACCCAATCCAAACAGGGAACTTAAAAATTATCCACCAATCAATGTGAACAGGAATGTGGGGAAAGGACCAGTCTAGTTCATCTTTTAACTACGGGGGCTATAATCCTACCAAAGTCTGTGCAGCTAGCCCCTGTACACTTGTTAAGTGTCCTTGAAGTCAGAGAGATCCATTTTGGACTAATAATAAATTCCATCTCTATGTGCTAATCAACAGTCTATCTGCTAATCACAGTCTACTGATATCTTAATATAGGTTGGTGACGTGGGTTGCTGACTGGCTTTTATAAGTTATCAGAATCTTACAAAACTCCCTCAAATCAGAGTCTGACATTTCCACTTTTACACAGGACTCAAATCTACCAGGCCCAGCTAAAGACACTTCTAACTTTCACAACTCTCTTTGGTATCTGATAGAGTGAAAAATACCACTTTATTTTAAAGTAGTATTTTATTTTTTAAGTAAATTATAATAAAGCATTTTGTTTTATTTTATTTTAAATAAGGCATTAGAACTTTAAGTTTAATCTCTTCACATATGTGGAAAGGTTCAGGAACTGGCATCTAGGTTCTCAAGTCAGCCCTGCTGTAGAGAACGCTCACTGGAAAAGTGTATGAAACAAAAGAACTTGCAGAACAGAAAAGTCTTTCGACTGAGGAAGGACGATGATCAGGACACTTGGTGATGGCTTTTTCAGTTTACCTACCACTACCTGCTCTCAAAGACTAATCATGTATTTGCTGGGTATCTATTCACTTGTGCCTTAGGTCAAGGTGAGCTCAGTTAGCTTAGCTCAGTGGTTCTCAAACTTGAGCCTGCATCAGAATCACCTGGAAGCCTTGTTAAAACGGAGAGCTCTGATCCCAGAGTTTCTGATTCAGTAGATACGGGGTGGGCCCAAGCATTGATCAGTTCCCAGGTGATGCTGAGGGACCACACTATGAGAACCACTGTCTCATCTGTATAAAACAGGCTGAATGAAAAGATTATACAAATTTACTCCAACATTTAAAGAAGTTTATGGTTGTTATTTTTACTTACCCTGTGCTTACTCCCTGGTTTTGGATCCCTTACCTTTATCATCTGCTTGCAGACTCTCATGAGTGTATAGTCTAGTTCTGGGTCCATCATCTCCGTCTCCTGTAGCTTAAAAACTTTCTGGTGGCAACGGGTACTTAGCTGCTTCTTGTTTTCTTTCAGACATTCAATAATCTAGGGCATAAGAATTATGGTCGTGTTAAGGGGTGTATCCAGGCTTGATAATCCAAGAGTTCTGACTACAGCCTCAGTTCTTAGTGCATCCGCCATCTTTTGTTCTATTCCGAATTCCTAGGCAAAAGGAATTAGAATTTGCTCACCAAGGAGAATTACATTTATAAATTTACAGCTTCAGGGCTAAGAGTGAACCAGACTGTATAAAAATAATGGATGAGTTGAGCAGGCGGCACTGGAGTCTAAAAGGAAACCCACTCAGGATTCCTGGTTTCTTCTGCCTTCCAGCTCTTCCTTGTCCAGATTCCTTCTGGAGCCCACATTAGGCTCTCTGCCTTTCTCTGGAGCAAAAGCCCTGACTAGACAGTAGGCACGAGCTAGGACGGTCAGTTTAACTCACCATTTACCACATGAGAATAGAGAATTAGATGCCAGACATGAAAGAGACCCAGTCCTTACCCCTGATAAATACAGTCTCACAGGGCAAACTTTTATAAACAAATAACTACCAAAAAAAAAAAAAAAAAAGAGGAGTGGGTTAACATAAAAGCATAAAGTGCCACATGATGGATTTTAAGATAGTGAATTAAGTGTATCCTGAAATCTGCTGTTCCCTACACCAACCTTTTAGATATTATAAACAAATGATAAAGAAGGGAAGCAAACGGGAAGCTGCAGTAACTAGGGCTGTACATAAGGTCAGGAGACTTCTAGGAAGTCCTTAAGGCACAACCAAAAATCGCCAAATAACTGAGAGGAAAAAGTAATAGATCAATTTAAAAAATGCATTTAATATCCTTAGAATAATACAGAAAGAAATGGTAAACCAGACTCAAGAACAGATGGTTGTGAAAAGAACCAATTATGGATCTTGGAAACAAAAAATAAAACCCAACTGGTGGTCTCTCTAAAGAGCAGAACGGACAGAGCTGAAGAATACATGTTTTCTCTAAGTGGAAATGAGGAATTACCTCAATGCAGTACAAACAGCAAAGAAATGGAAAGTATGAAAGAAAAAGAGACATGGAGGACAGATTCAGATGTTCCAGAAGGAAGGAAAGGGCAGCGTTTGAAAAAACAATAACTGAGACTAAAGCACTATGGCAATGCCCTGAACTAGAGAGAAAAGATAGCCGAATCACTGGAAGAACACTGAAAGAAAAAAATCACTCGTTTGCACTTCATTCCTGACAATTCTGGGTAGGGCCCTGTTCTGTGCATTAAGGAAACAAAGTTTCCCAGGTGACTCTTATGTTAACAGAATAAGAACTAGTTAAGAACTTCTGTGTAATGGGCACGGAATAAGGGACTAATCAATTCTGGAGGTGCACGGTGTTAGGAAAACTATGGAGAGGAGGAAGCATCTGAAGGATCAGGAAGAGCTTCTCGGGAAGACATGGTGCGGAAGGACAAGGTAACCTGAAAGAGGGAAGACAATGAACAGTACATCAAGACAAATGCAGGTAAGGAACTTCCTTTGGGAGAAGGCTGATATAGCTTAGGATAAGCGGGTGATTAGGCTGGAGAGAATGTGAGGAGGCTCATCCCACCAGCAAAGAATTAATTATTAAAATGTTACCTTCCCATTTTCACAATCAGAAAATAAAAACAGTCACCTGAGCATTGCCATACTGCACAGTGGAACAGTAGTTCTTGATGTCAGTCTTGCAAGCTTCATACAGATCTGGTTCCAGACGGATGTCCTCTGTCTGCATGGGAGAGAGCCAGCATGGAAAAAGGAGCTTATTCTATTTTTTTTTAAGATTTTATTTATTTATTTGAGAGAGAGAGAATGAGAGATAGAGAGCACGAGAGGGAAGAGGGTCAGAGGGAGAAGCAGACTCCCTGCTGAGCAGGGAGCCCGATGTGGGACTCGATCCTGAGACTCCAGGATCATGACCTGAGCCAAAGGCAGTCGCTTAACCAACTGAGCCACCCAGGCGCCCCAAAAGGAGCTTATTCTAAACTGGGATGTCAAATGTTCTACATACTCACATGTTGACCGGATCTTGTCTAGTGACCACAACTCTTACCCAGCAAAGCAGCAGCAGTGTGGCCACCACAGCACAAAGAAAGCCTAGATTTAGTTTCAATCCTGCCACTGACTAACTAGATGGCCTTGGACTTTCTTTGCAAAACAAAATGCTGTCACCTGCCCGGCCCCTTCATAGGACTGCTGTGAAATGAAATTAGATCATATGATGTGGAAAACACTTCAGAAAGTCAAAACCATCATATAAATGTAGGGTTCTACTTTTATTACTATTTTATTGAAAGAGCAAGGTTCAAAGCTAGGGACCCAAAGTCTCAATTACAACTGGACATCAAGGCTAGCTCCACTTAAACGTAATTAGCATTGAATCACTCCCGCCCTTTGGGAAAATCTGGTAATGCACCTTTTGCGATATTATTGGTGGTCGGTATTCATTACTAGATTTTGCTTAGATTGAGGTGAAGTAAGTATGATTCACAATACAGAACATATTAAACATACTTTTAGCTGTTTTCTTAACATGGTTTAACCTCAAAAGTAAAGTAAGAAGTTTCCTTTTACAGTGCACACTGCAGCTGACTTGCCAACAGCTGTCTCACCTCAGGATCTATAAGCTCGTCAGTGCACGGCACTCCCCTGGAGACTGCTGTTAGTCAGGGAGTGGGCACAGATCTCAAACTGAAAGATGAAAATTGAGGGAGGGGTGCTTGGGTGGCTCAGTCAGTTAAGTGTCTGACTTGGGATTAAGCCCCGCGTCAGGCTCCCTGCTCAGCGGGGAGCCTGCTTCCTCTCTCTATGTACCCTGTATCGCCCGGCTCATGCTCTCACTCTCAAAAAACAAAAACAAAGAAACCACACACACACACACACAGACACACACACACACACAGACACACACACACACACACATGCTCTCACTCTCAAAAAACAAAAACAAAGAAACCACACACACACACACACAGACACACACACACAGACACACACACAGACACACACACACACACACACACACACACACACACACACACACTGAGGGAAGGATCTTGCTACAGGCTGTCAGGAAGGGAGGAGGTTTTTCCTGCTCTACTTTGCTGCTGGAGATGGAATGTTGGAGCAGGTGGCTCACCTACTGCAGGCAGCCACTGTGAGGGAACCCACCTTGCAATGAAGCTGGTGCCACAAACAGCAGAGACAATAGGGAGAGACCCTCGATCCCTGAGGGCATTACTGATGCAAAGACTGTAACACATTCTTACAGCTGAACTTCCAGGGACACGTGGTCAAAATATTTTATCGGTTAGGAAAAGTGAAGCAAGAAGCTGTCACATGGCAAATTTTAGCACAAGGCTCCAAGTCTTAACAATCATAGTAGTGGTTAAAATCTTCCAATTTGCCCTCACCCTTCACCCAACTTTCTAGAGCCTGCCCCTGTGTTTCTGGGCCCCAGAGCCCATGCTACGAGGCGTTACCATCTCTAGCTCCTCCACCCGCAGCTGCTTGCGGCACTTCAGGGACACCCTGTGCTCCTTGGCCTCCTGAAGAGTATCATTGCGCACGGTGGTGCTCAGGCAGATCACCACGTCCACCCTGCCAAGGAAAGGAGAAGGCTGAGACTGGCTGGAGCCACACGAGGGCAGAGAGCCCAGAGCAAGGCTGGGGCACGGGCTGGATCACCACCCCAGAGTGCATGACCCCCTTTACCATGCTTCTGAATGCCCTTTCTAGAAGTCCCACTGTGTTTACAGAGCACTAAAAGCAGTAATCTGACTATGTATGTTACAAACGTCTGAAGGCAGACTACATTCCTGACTGGCAGGGAGGACAGAGAGGCGACATATATGCAAGGACAGTTCAATGCTTGTTTTGTTACAAACATGTGACCAGGGGGGAATGCTGCTCTTAACGTGTTTTTGATGAAAGGTGAAATTCATTTCTGAAGGGTACAGAAACCTAAGCAAAATGGGAACTTGGTTTATACGAGTGAAATGTGTTCTAGAAATGTGCCTTTGCAGGGGTGCCTTGTCATGATCCCAGGGTCCTGAGATCGAGTCTTGCCATCAGGCCCCCTGCTTAGCAGGGAGCCTGCTTCTTCCTCTCCTACTCCCTCTGCTTGGTTCCCTCTCTCGCTGTGTCTCTCTCTGTCAAATAAATAAATAAAATCTTCATAAAATCTTCAGATTTTATTTATTTATTTGACAGAGAGAGGGAGAGCACAAGTAGGGGGAGCGGCAGGCAGAGAGAGAGGGAGAAGCAGGGAGCCCGATGCACGTCACAACCTAAGTCGAAGGCAGATGCTTAACCAACAGAGCCACCCAGGCGCCCCTAAATAAATAAAAACTTAAAAAAAAAAAAAAAAGAAACGTGCCTTTGCAAAAGAGTGAGATGGAAGAATTGGGGCAGCCATGCTGTGAAAGCTCATCACTTTCCTCATTGAGACCTAATTCTTAAATGAATCAAGTTTTTGTTCCTTCACTAGACCTCTTAACTCAGTACAAGCCCCTGCTGCTCTCCGAAAGAGCTGACATCATGGAATGATGTTGGGAGGAAGTGAGTTAACCTCTCATTCACACTGCAACTTGCTCCTCTAAGTGTGCAATCTGAATCTGCTTCCTCAGTCAGACAGCCTGAACCTGGGAACATTAAAATTGGCCCTTTAGCCTCCAAACCTCTCCACGTCAGAACCACCTGTGCCCCGTGGCTCCAGGCAGCTATAAAGATGATCTGGCCACACAATCCAAGTGCTTGGCCACACCACCACAAGAGTGTGCCGGCCTCCAAGGCTAATCCTACCAGAACACAGGATATTTGTCCAGACTTTAGGGAAGCAGAAAGAATCAAGTAAAAGCTACATACTTCTTTTTTATGTTGGGGCAAAGTTTCAACACATCCTCCTTGCAGGCCATTTTAAACTTGTAAGAGAAACGAAAATCCTTCATCTGCACCTGAGAAAGATGATGAGAAAGAAAATCAGCAGCTCTCCAGCAAGTTCCAATCAGCAGTGCGCACAGAGACTGCAAAAGCCTGCCTTCTAGGCCCTGTGCAACTCACCTTCCGTCTCAGGCTTCAGGACGTGCCCACCTCCCCAATCCTCCCTCTGCTATGGCCCCTCTGGCTTCCCTACCATTCCAATCACGCTGCTCCCTCTGCCAAAAGGGCCCTTCTCCCAGATCTCCCACGGTCTGCTCTGTCACCTCCTTGGCCCTTCTAATCAAACACCTCCTTCTGAAGCCCTCTTTCTCCTTCACCCTGCAGCCCGTAGGTGGCTTTACTTTTCTTCATAGGCCCACCTGAGACTGTATTTATGTGTAAACGTGTTTTTGTGTCTTTCTCTTACTAGAACATAGAATTGACAAGGGCAGGGCTTGTCTGCCCAAGGAGCCCACTGTCTCCAGTGTCCTCAGAGGCCCTCATTATCATTTGGTAAAGGTAAATGATAGGCCAAAGGCCCCAAGAAGAGGTCAATTTTACACAGATGACAGATTTCATCCTCCTACGAAGGAAGTGCTTGCTTTACCACAAATCACTTCCTTTAGATCTGTGCCAACTTTGAAGAGTACAGTTTAACCTTCTTTGGATGTCACACCTGGTATGGTAGTATGATTTAAAAGAGAATAAGGCTTAGGGTCTAGTGTACTGATAGACATTTGGACTGCTGCACTGAACAGAGACACAAAAGAGCAGATCCCACTGACACTAGCTGTGTAAGCAAAGGCTAACATACCTTACAAAAGCAAGCAATGTGACTCATCTCTATTCCCACTGAGCTGCGCATTCCCTAAGGGTATAGACTCCATTTTATTTAGCACTGCAATCCCAGAGCCTACCATTGTTCCTGGCCATCGTGGATAAAGACCACATTTTTTGAGAACTGGAAAAGAGAAAGGAATTCAGAACCACCCAAGCAGCCAAGACAGGGTTTGCCTGGCATTACTGACCAGCTGGAAGTGGGTGACTCCAATGGCACACTTCTCATTCATATCCTTCTGGTGTTTGTTCTGAATAAGACACTCCATCAGGTCCCCAGAGTCAATCTGGTTATCTGCCACATCCTGGGGAAGGCAATGCACACTTATACTTCATTTCTAATAATTAATGAACAAATCTTACACCCCAGTTCATAAAAAATGAAAACTAGACTGATTCTAGAGCCTTCCCCAACATGATACATCATAAATTATATCAAAATCAGCCTGAGAAATTACAAGGGATAAACATTCCGTGGACTAAAAGTTGCAGAGCAAGTTGCCCCACACAAAGCTCCAACAAAAACATATACTGTGCAGGGCTTTCGCTCCTTTCCCCCCATAACGCCAGCAGCTGGCTTTCAGGATCACACCCAACATTGCCTCCTGATGGTCAGACCCTTATGGTTCCTCCATGGTTTCACCCCCACAATTTAGCTAGTTCAATAAGTGAATCAAGTAATAGAGTAACAGAATTCATCCAACTGACAAGGAGAAGCTATTATCACTGCTAACAAACCCTGAGCTGATTACTGGAAGCAGCTCAGCAGTGCTCAGGAGGGCCTGCCCCACCCCTATGAAGGGCATCTCTACAACTGCCGCTAAGTACATACCAGGGCATCCACCAAGCATAATCAGGTAAGGTTTCCCAGGATGGTGGCACCCCCTCTTAATTTGTTTACATTTTCAACTTTAACTTGTCAATCTATCACTTAGGAGTCATGTATGCTGCAAAGGTTAAGTGCAATATACTTGAGGGTCAAAGTCCTAGTGAATTTGGTTCTGTTCCTCATCTGTTTCTCCACACATTACTTACATGGCAAAAGTTCTGAATTATGGGCTCACAGGCTCTCATCAGCAAAGCTTCTATTTGAATGTCCTGTAGAAGATTAAACATAGTAATAATTCTGCTTTAGAAAGAGCTAGTTGTGGCAAGAGTGGCAGTTTGTGTTTCTGAATCAATAGCAACTGATGGGCAAATAATTCTAGATGTAGTCTTTAGGTTAGATAGCCCCGGCACAGACAGAATTGTTCCTCCATTACATTCTGAAAGGCAAGTTTATCTAGAAGCAGATACCCCTCGAGCCTGAGCAAAAAAGAGAAGGCAGAATTAAGAACAGTGCAGAGAAAAAACATTTAACAGTAATACCAGAGTTCAGCCTTTGGAGTTTTTCCAAATGGCTAAGCAGTTCAAAATGAAAATACGAGTAAATGACATCTGTCTTTAGTTTATAAGCTCATAAAACAGATGACAAACCACTGCCTCTGGGGAATACACACAAACGTCTTTAAGCAGACAGTAACCTCTGTGCAGCACTAGCTGCTGAAATAACATCTTCCTTTAAAAAGTGACACACCCCAGAATGTCCTCATAAGCTCACAAGGACAATGAGAATGGGAGAAGGCAGATGACAGAAGATGAAAGAAAGCAATAAACTTTTGAAAAATAGAAAGAAAAAAAAAGACTAGTTGGGAAATGTAATTTTACATATTGCCAATTTTGGCAATTCAAACGGTTCTAAAAGGCTTAAGATAAAAAAAAAAAAAAAGAGCAATCCCCCACTTCCCTGATTTCTGCCCCCAAAGGACAATTTTAACATTTTTAGCTGCTCCCTCCCCAGTAATGCTCTCTGTATTTCTAAATAATATGTCTATGCTTATGAGACTTTCTAATTTCTTTTTTAATATTTCTGTGGGTTTCTGGATGAAACAGGGATAAACAAACGTATTCGGTCTTCCACGTTTAAGTCGAAGTCCCAGGCTTTTCTTTTATTATTGATGACACAAACATTACCAGATGACCTAATTGAAAGAGCTAAGATAAGAGAACAGGAACAGGAATGCTTGGACTAGTTTTGCATGTGATTAAGAGATCTGAAGCAAAGCCGCTATCTTTTCTTAAAGGGGAGGAAAAAGATTGGTCTAATCACTGTGATAATTCTAATTTACGAAGAAAACCAAAGGGCTAAGTATATAGAATAGTTCTCTGGAGAGATGAGGAAAGGGGTTCAGGAAGCAACACAATATACAATATACTTCTTTGTAAAGTCAACGGAGGCTGTGGGCACTTTCAGGGGCCGAGAAAGGGCAGGACTGAGAAAAGAGGATGGGCCGCTGATAGGATGCCCGCGGTCTATGAACTGCAAGCCGCTTACCTCGGATTCTAACTCGGTGAGGTTGCCGACTATATCTCTGCACTCTACAGCCAGGTCGTCAAGGTGGTCCTGGAGGCACTCAAGCTCCTGCAAATAAGAAAGCAATCCCTTGGCATTTTTCAATTATATAAATGATCAAGGGAAGCCAAGAGAACAGTGTCTACCTCCTTTTCAGTGGTCCTCCTTATCTTTTCTTTTTAAAACTATTTCACTGAACAGAACACTAAAGCTTTATTTGAGTCCCCAGACCGGGACTGTTGAGAAGATAAGTACTTGATGTAACAGGGTGGTTAAGAGGGTCAAGGGGGGTACAATAGCCATACAAATCCTCCAGAAGGCCAAATCGGTAAGTCCACCAAGAATCCATGTTCAGATGTCCTCAGCGTCCAAAAATTTTATCAGGCCTTTATTCTATTCCATCAACAACCTGTCATACCATTTTTTTAAAATCTGTGTTTTGATATATTTGCTCCCATTTTAAATCTGCATGTCGATAATAATCAGTGAACAACAGATTCACAGTAGAAACACATGGAATATTTTAAGACTCTTCATGAGCAAAGTAGGTCGGGACCCAAGGTCCAAAACCCAGCATAGAGCTGAGAGCTCCTGCAAGTCAAACCTGGGATTCTAGCCTTGGCCCACACAGAAGGATTCTGAGGGAAACTGCAAAGCAAGCGAGCACACTAGGGTTTGGGCATCTAAAAGCTATCTTGTCTGGGCTTTGGAACCTGACCTGGAGTGACCCTGTAGCAGCAATCCATTACTATTCCTTTTAGAAACTTAGAGGCTTTAAGTAGAACAGAAGCTCACTTTCCCAAAGCATATCAATAGCTATTTCTCGGCAAAGGGCTCTCTATTAAAGGATCAAGTTTAACTTAGTATTCTGCAAGAATCTCTGTTTTAGAATTAGAATAGGAACGGACAAGCAGGGTTGTAGGAGTTATAAAATGGCCAGAAAGGGTGGGGGAACCCCTGAAGGAAAATGCATTAAACCTTTGGAGTAAGAGAAATGGCTAAGGGAAAAAATCCATTCACAGAATCCTTTCCTAAGTGGAGCTTCACAGTGATGGGCTGCAATACAGTGCAGCCTTCTCAATGTTACTCTGAAGGGGTGTGAAAGGAAACCGTTTTCTGGGATTCCATATGACCACATCCTTTGTTTCGTTAGACAAAGGCATCAGAAAGTTCAACTGCAGGCACTTTCTCACAATAAACTTGACAGAACTGCAGCAGGCCCAGGAAGCAGACTGCTGAAAATGATACTGGCAGGGCTAACAGATCTGAGTAGTGAGCCATGCCGCTTCTTAAAAATGCCCAAATCCTGCTCGTGGTGAGTTGTTGGTAGTTTAATCCCAGAGGGTGTTTTGGAGTAGTAAGAGTGGAACTTGGAAACATGAGTTCACACCTTGTTCTAGTATTACTCGAGCTTTAAACAAGTAGTTATTCCTTGATGCTTGGTTTCCCTGCCTTAAGACAGAAGACAAGCTCCCTCCTAACTTAATTTGCTAGAATGTACTAATGTAGCTTTTCTATGTTTTAAACCAGGCACAAAGTCTTTAGGAACCATTCACAGAATGCATGTAATTCTTGGGGGGCCCTTCTTCTCTACACTTTCCTGTATGGAGAGGTTCTAAGACAATGGACTGGATGTCTGGCTAGGATTAGACCTGATTATTAGGTAAGGAAGTCAATACACTTCACTCCCATGGGCCTCAATTTGGTCAATTACTAAATGGAAAAAATAATTCCCATTCCTACATATCTTGTAGGACTACTGTAGGGCATGCACACTATTCACGCATGTTAGTATTTGTATATGTTTATGTTGATACCCTGACTTCCCTCAAAAGGAGTTTAATGTACCTTATTAAGGTAAGAAAAAAAAGGCAATATAAAATAAATTTAAAACAAGTTAAAAAATAGGAAAAGAAAATATGGTAAAGAAAGTGGGATGGAGCTAGCAGTAAGCTTGGTACACAAATGTCTACCATAAAATCTTAGATACTTGCTACAGGCAGGCCATACCTTTGGATCCAGTTTTTTAAGAGGCAACACAAAGAGGGAAAATAATCATTTCCAAAATACAGTAACCATAATAAACCAAATGCTTTGGAAAAGTATAATTATTCCTGACATAGAGACCAAACAGAAAATTTTCCTTAGGATTTCTTATGAAGAAGACATTGAATAATGTAACAAAAATAGAGATGCATTTTATGGTGTTTGTACTCTATGTAAAATGTTCATCATGAATATTATTATTATTGTTACTACTACTATAAGGGAAACAGGGATAGCCATGTCAGCTACCTGTCCGGTCTCTGTTTTTTCACTGCACCATTTTCCCAAATCAATCAGGCACTTATCCTGGAGGGCAGGATCTAGCTTAACATCCATGGCACGTTGGTGTAGGATCCTTTGAACTTCAGCTCGGCACTCCCGAGACAGCTACATAAGAGAGAATAAGCAAAATACTTTAAGAGTACCAGAACCAAGACAAAAAGACACTACATAAAGGAAATCTGTTGTCAGGAAACTAATAATGTTACAGTTATTTGTACAAACTTTATACCCCCAATCTCGTCCAAAGTGAGGATTAAATCTCCTAGGAGGCTTCTACAAACCCCTACCTCTAGGAAGGAGATCGTACATTCAACATTTTCTAATATACTGAATGAAACAACATCCTTTTCTCAGAGTACGTGGATAAAAAGTGAACCGGATTTAAATTTTTTGTTTAGCATAACTAATCTGCTACTACTCCATGAATGTAGAGTAGAATACCAGCTCCTGTTCAGGACAGAACGTGCAGTTGGGTCAGGAACACTGAATTCAAATTTATCTAAACTCCGAACAAGCCCAAAAGCCATCTGTACCCTGGTTAAGAGTTTCTAATGGATCTTTAAAGCTAAATGAAGTTAGGGCAGCAATATTTAGTTGTCTATTTGTCATTTAGATTTTAGTAATTTAAAGAAAAAACTGGAAATGTCCCCTAACATTCTGTTGAAATACTTTGTTGAAAACGTAAAATCAGATGGAAAGCTGGTAAAGCAACTCTGTGGACACTCACTGAATGAAGTTCCCAGAAGTGCAGCAACCCTTCCCTGCCAGATACACTGCTAAAGTTTCCTATGATGGCAGAAATCAGAACAATACATAGCAAACTAATTAAAAAACAAATGGTTAACAAGAAGAAATGAAGTCAATATTGAGTGCATACCCTCCTGCCCTGTTCCTCAGTGCGGTAGGCGTGTCTATACAAGCAAGAGAACACAGCTCCAGGAGGCATAAGTTCACTGGTTTCATTCCAACCATGGGTGTGGCAAAGACGAGATGCATCTCCCTGGCACTTGCGGTATAAGACAGGGTCCAGCCTATAAGGTTAAGAGTTAAAAGATATTCCTGAACTTTGTTCTTCAGGAACAGACAGTGGTCAATCGGTACAAGTCTGGTGACCTTGGTGTAGAAGCTTTAAGTTCCACTTCAAGGAGGCCATGGTGGCTACATAAGATGCACAACATTACAGCAGACTCAGCACTAACATGCCCTGGCTGAAAGGAGACAATGAGGCCTGTAGCCATCACCAGACAGTTCACAACTCTTCACTCAATACTGTTTCTCTAAGCGTGAATGAAATTCAATTCTATCTGTTATACGAGATTCAATAAGATCAGGAAATGGCAAGATAAACAGAATCTCCCACTCAACTTGCCTTCTAGTCAAACTGTTCTTCTTTTTCCCATGCCAGGTAAGGCAGTTATATTTTTAGTTTGCTTGAATATGTTTATTAACTTAAAAAAACTTGACATTTAACTTTGAACTCTGGAGACAATGGATTAAAGCCATGAGCCTGCTGCTTCTACAGATCAGACCGATGGATGCTTAATTCTATCCACATCATAATGTCGACTTTGGGGGAGAGCTACTGAATGGAAGGAGAAAGGCTAACACTTAATGAGTACCTTTTTTTTTTTTTTTAAATATTTTATTTATTTATTTGAGAGAGAGAGAGAAAGAGTGCACAAGAGGGGGTAGGGTCAGAGGGAGAAGCAGACTCCCCACGGAGCAGGGAGCCAGATGTGGGACTCGATCCCGGGACTCCAGGATCATGACCTGAGCCGAAGGCAGTTGCTTAACCAACTGAGCCACCCAGGCGCCCTAATGAGTACCTTTTAAGCCTGTGAAGCATTTTTTGATCATGGGTGAAGGAGTTATAGAAGAGGAAATAAGATGATTTTGATTACAGCAATAAACTCAATAAACCCTGTTATTTTGGTTTAGATGGCCTGAGAAAGTACAGAGAAATAACCACACAGTTTTCTTCAGTTCTTTCCAGAGCTAATTTGAGGGAACAGAAATAAAAATACATTGAATCTGGGGTGCCTGGGAGGCTCAGTTGGTTAAGTGTCCAACTCTTGGTTTAGGCTCAGGTCACGATCTCAGGGTCATGAGATCAAGCCCCACATTGGGCTCTGCACTCAGTGTGGAATCTGCCTGAGATTTTCTCCCTCTCCCTCTGCTGCTCCCCCTGCTCGTGTGCTCTCTCTCTCAAAATAAAAATAAATAAAATCTTAAAAAAAATAAACTGAATCTTCTGAATCATCCCTTTCTAGTAAAGTATGTGAGTAATATATTCAATCACCAGAAAACTCCAGCGGCTAGGAAGCAGCTGAGCTTCCATGGGAGCAACAGGTAACAGCCAGCTTCTCAAGTGGCCAGGTACCGGCTGCTCTGGGGGTGGAAGGCAAACTAAAACATGGAAAGGGGAGGGCAGTGAAGCCAGTCAGTTATAGTGATTCTGACTATAACAGATCCTTCGCCTATTTCACCCCACCCCCACCCCTGCTTTTGGCTAACAGTATGAGAAGAGAATTAGAGAATCAAGTTGTCACTTATTGGTAAGAGCCTCATAAGATAGAAAATTCAGTAACTTTGAATAGTTAAAGAAATAAAAACAAATTCCCATACCCAGTGCAAATCAGTAAAAATAAAAACGCACTATTATCTCTTAGATACCTATCTGAAGATGCTTCTGCTGCCCCACAGGTGCCCAAGTTCTTTGAGGATGGATGTCTGTGGTATCAGAAACATGTGACTCTGACTTCCAAAGCTGTAGTGAATGGGGACACATGGGGCAGACCTGCAAGGGCTGCCTCAGCTTTTAGATACAATTCTGAAAGCAAGAAAGGTTCTTCAGGGGATTGGAGCGTGTCAGCCATCCCAGAACTTAAGAAAAACATATTCTTACTGATTATTTCAAACCATAGAGGAGATACTGACTAAACAGGAGAACAGGCTGAGGCTTACACTTGACTCTGGCTTCAAAATACTCACTTCCAATCTCGAGAGATGAAATACTGCAGTTCTAATAGACGGTGCTCACAATCTTCCACCATTTTCTCTGTGTATAAGTGTTCCATCAAGCACGAGAGGATCCTGGGCATAAAACAAGGATGAAATTCTAACAACGGGTTTGGAACTCTCACATCAGTAGTATTTCCCTGGTCTGCAGAAAAGGCCCTTGAGCTATTTTTGAGGGCAGTTGGGGATTTACTTCTCTGAGAATAACTCCAATTAACTTAGTCTGATAGTGACTATGCCTTCTCTCAACTTCAGGGCCACACGGCACTTGGGACTTGGCTTGCATAAGATCTGTGTGCAGTTGCTTTATTTTCAACTGTTTACTAGAAAAATTTTCCAACACATACAAAAGTACAGAATCCTAACAGCCACCTTCCCTTCCCATAGCTTTATCAACCTATGGCCAAGTTTGTTTTAATTCTACACCTCCCTCGCTGATATTCTGAAGCAAATCCCAGATACCATATCATTTTGTTCATAAAATCTTGAGCATGTTTCTCTACGAAGACATAATACCATAATCCACCAAAATAAATTACTTTTAAAAATCCTTCATGTCATGTGATATCCTATTAGTTTTCAAATTTTTTTTTGCAATTATAACTTTTTATGTGTTCGTTCAAACCAGGACCCAGAAAAGGTCCACACACTGCATCTGATTGATAGTATCTTCAAATAATTTTCAGCTGTAGCAGTTCTCCCCTTCCCTCCCTCACCCTGACCCCTAATGCTTGATGCAGTTATTTTTATATTGGTAAATATTCTTTTTTTTATTGGTAAATATTCTTAGTCTTCACTGTGTTTGTCTATCTTCTCCAACTGTACAAAAAGCTTTAAAGAAGAATACCTTTTATTAATCCCCCGCCACAGCATGAAGAGCAGGAGTATATGCATAGCAGCAGGATGACAAACATCAACTGCACTCATTTTATTGTTGGGTACTGCCGGCTGCGGGCTATAAAGATTTCTGCAGAATGGGAAACCTGTTCTTTACTTGCAACCTGGTTTTAAGAGCTGTTTGTGCATCATATGGAATAAAACTACTGCATGAGATTCAAATACTTTATTATAGCATTTTATAGCTTTCCTAAATCTTGGATTCAACTTCAGAGTTCATTTTGTCCATGATTACATCCTCCAACCACCACATTTGTTTTTTATTTCAACTATAATTAATGAATTTTTAATAATGATCAAGTAGCCAATGTGGCTAATGAGTCAATACACAAATAGGATGAAAGTATAGAGACAAAGTATGTGTCACTTTATCCTGAGTGTTTCTCTCTCTTGTTTTTTATTTGACCATTAAATGGAATTAATCAGTTACCTAATGTACAGGCCCATACATGCTTAGTCACAGTCATCACAAAGCTGGGTCTAGGTATCTACATCATGGATGAGGCAGAGCTGAGGTCTCAATTCCAGTATCATTTTAAACAAAAGTTGCTATGTGTTTCTGTTTATCACAATTTTAGTTAAGATGTTCAAACCATCCAAAAGTCATTTCAAGGAATGTTCCCGATGCTACACTGCCAAATAAAATACAATATGAATCAATACCCCAAATAAGATAACCTACATTGGGTCTCCCGATCTTATGTGTTTGCAGGCTGTCTGTATTACAGATTCACAAGCTTCATTCAGAGCTCTATCAATGCGGTAATCTGCACCAGGGTCAGTCTCCTGAATCAGTGTTTGCAGCTGGATTTAAAAAAAATTAAGAAAGGAGAAAGTCACTTACACATCAGGGAAGAGCAATGTCATCTCTTCAAATAGTTACCAGGTCTGGTACATCACAGTGGACTTTGAACAAGGCACTACAATTGTCACTGGCCAAGCCCAAGAGCTCCTGCCAAATACTTTCCAAATGGTTTCTCTGTCTTGAGTGCAAGTTCTTCTGTTTTAGCCATGGTGGGGGATTGCTTGCCTACCTGTCTGGACCATCCCTGGACATTTGCAAACCAAAAGGTCTTTACAATATAAAGCCTTTTCCTGCCTTTTCCTTCAGGTCGGCCTGATTGTTAATCAGATTGCTAAATCTGACACGGCCAAGTCGGAATTGAGTGGAGAAGGGTAAACAGAAGACATTTCCAGTTAGAAACCTATTTGGGGGGTGCATGGGTGGCTCAGTCGTTAAGTGTCTGCCTTTGGCTCAGGTCATGATCCCGGGGTCCTGGGATCAAGCCCCACATCAGGCTCCCTGCTCAGTGGGAAGCCTGCTTCTCCCTCTCCCACTCCCCCTGCTTGTGTTCCTGCTCTAGCTGTGTCTCTCTCTATCAGATAAATAAAATATTAAAAAAAAAAAAGAAACCTATTTGGGTCATTAAGAATCTAGAATTTGAATTTTGATGCCACTACATTGGCATTAAAACAAGCATGCTCCAAGTTATTAAAAACAGAGGAGAGATTTCATTTAACTTGAAAGAAATATCAATTACAAAAACCAAGAATACAATAACTCCCATTTTTCCTCAATTATCTTTTATACAACCAAGAGGTAAACCACGGCTTGCTCGTTATATATATCCAGAAAAATACTTGTCATCATACAGTTAAAAATGAGGGTATTTTCTTTAACATTTACTTCTGCTTGGTCCATCCTCTGTCCATGGAACAAAGTCAAAGCATGAGAAGATGTGCCTCTTTTCTCCTGTCTTTGAGGAGATCTTATGCAAGCTGGGGCACAGAAAAAAAAGCTCAAAATTAAGGATCAGAAGACCTGAGTTCTATTAATAGTTCTGGCTCTGCCAGATATCAGCTCTGAGAACATGGGCATGATTAACCTCTAGCTGCAGTTTCTTGAACTGAACAGGATTACAAGAAAGAGTAATATACAGGAGAAGGCTGTATAAATAGCAAAGCATTCTATGTATTAAAAGATCATTATTAGTACAGATGGATAGCAGATGGTGTTTTGGGGTGGGAATCTTAAATAACAGAAAGCAAATTCGGAAACTATAATCTTTCTGGTTTGGGTTTCCTTTCTTCCAAGTTAAAGAACTAGAGCCCTTTTTGTGTCACAGATTTAGCCTCCGGAGGAGAGCATTTGCTGATCCTCATACACGTGACCTACAGTCCCACAGGGGCTCATATGAAAGCAATGATCCCATCACACACTGATCAGGGAACACACATCACAAGGAAATGAAGAAAGAAAATCCCAATTCTGTCTATCTGAAAATCAACAATCAAGAGGAGGGAAACAGAAAAGATTTCCAATATTCTGGGATGGAAGTTATTTATACCAATTCTTGATGGCAATTTGGAGAAGCTACAAAATGCTGTGGTTAGTTGATAGATCACTACCAGTTTTAGTAATGATGCTTGCTGACAAAGACCAAAACATTTACACCTTCTTCTGAGGGAAGCTGTAAGTATCATGGGAATCCGGAACTCTCTGCAAGAGGTGTATTGGTTAAATATCTACAAGTGACAGGCAAACCTTGAGAATTCACAATGAATGCACCAGACTGCAGCTCCTGAAAGGAGACAATGAATGCCCTACAGACTCTTGTGGGCTAACAGCTCAAGGGATCATTGCCACTCTGGAATCCAGGGACAGCAGTGTAGGAAATAAACACTAAGAACATGAATTGCTACATGATTGTATATCCATTCCAGCCCCTGACTGCTCAGGAAAAACCTGGGGAAACGCTTCTGACAAACGATCAGTCTAGAGAATACACTGCACAGTCATCTTTGGCCAGAGAGAGACTGGGTCCAGAGGCGCTCAGTCATAACTGAAAAGAATTTAAGAGGTTCATGATTATGGTACAACTGGAAAAGTATGTACTCATTAAGATAAAAATTATCCACGTGTTTCACAGTTTACTATTTGTTGAGAGATCACTGAGTCAAAGCATCATCAAGCACAGAACGGGGAAAATCAGAGGCCAACCACAGACAGGCACAGAAGATTACTCTGTTAAGGAAGTGAACTTTGAAAAAGAAAGAAAGAAACCTACTCAAAATAAATTATTTCAAAACATTCTTCCACTTGATTGAGGATGGATAATGTAGTGGAAGAAGACTAAGGAAAATATTCTCCCTTTGGATAATTTACTCCTTCAATATTTGTGAGCAAAGACTAAAAAAAATGAAGTGTTTATTTCCCAGTTGTCTAAACTTAATGTGGGCAAAACCATGTACTTCATTATTTGAGACTAACCTCTAGGTTTAGAACCCACTTTTCTTCTAGGCACAAAGGATGAGATGGGCGGTCCTTATTTATCTTTCAAGTTGACTCACTAGTTCTTAACAAACTACATTTTAAAAAGCCCTGGAGGTAGATGCCGTGAAATAAAGTTAAGCCAATTTCTCCTCTTTTTTCTGTACACCTTGGTAAAAGTGTAGCTTCAGTAAAAAGACAGTTTTATTCATGACCACCTCCCTCTCCTTTACATGCTGCATAAAGGATGAGATGCAAATATGGGCTGTCTTGATTCATTCTTGGTCTGAGGCCCATACATATTGTCACAGAGGTTTCCTAGGATAATCACCAGCAAGGACTGCTCCTGAGGAGCTACACTGTGCCAACCAAAGCCACAGCAGATTCCAGAAGGCTTCCTTCTAGCTGGGTTTGGGATTTTGGAGAAGAGCCTGTTTATTTCTCCACTTCTTCCACCACAGGATGTAAAATTTACTGTCTACTCTGGGTCAGGGTGAGTAATAAGAGCTAAGATGAAATTTTACTCCATATCAAAATTCAGTGGGAATTTTGTTTCAGACTGTAATATTGTGATTTTCTGAAATACTCAATTTTTAACAAAAATGCCAATAAAATAAAAGACCAACTGAATTGTGGTTTTCTAAACTTTCACTGAGAAAAGAGCCTCAACTCCCTAATTTAGGATACAAAACCAAATGATATCTTTTGTGCATTCTAAGGGATGTATGGGGTACACAGGGTACCAATGTTGCATTTAGTACTGAAAATTGTTCAAAGGCAATAAATATGGACAATGGTAATGAAACAGATACACTGCATCTATAGTATTTTGTTAACCTTATATTATGTCCCTGATCTGTAGTTATTCAACTGTTCATGAACCCTGGAGCAAGAATAACTTTATCTTAAAAAAAAGAGAAAAAAGAAAAAAAAAACTTTATCTTCCCAAGAAGTACACTAATTTTTTCCAAATATCTTTATAGAACTGACGGTAGAGTTTGGGGACAGAGAAACAAAGGCCCTTCCATGCATAGTTGCCCTACTGTAACAAGAAAGATGGTGTGATTTTGAAAATGACATGCTCTCTTGATCCTTCAGGTCAGGAATTCATGGTATGCTGCACATCAGTAATAAAAAGAAACTCTTAGAAAATTTCAATTTGTTACAGCTCTCTTCCAGCCTCAACTCAATCAAACCTATAGAAACAGGCAAATCCTCTTTTGGTAGAGGACGTTTTCTGTTTTACCATGACCTGGTTCACCTCGGTTCTGAGTTTAGAAATTCCATCTAGCAAGTTACCTTTCCTTTAAAAACTCCAGCAGACAATGCATTTTATCTATTTCTTTAAGTACAAAGCTCCATTTATTGTTTATGAATTCAAACTTCTGCTCTGTAATAAATCCCACGTTCTTATTAAGATATGCTTGAACAATATTCTGTGTCTGGTTCTTAGTACCCAATGTTCATGTGATGTCACAAATGATCCAGATGATAAAGGAAGCTGGGACAGTGTCAGGAAGAGGTTCCTCAGCTGACAGAATGTAACATTCAAAATGGCAGTAGAAAATTTTTCCTTACCGCCTGCTGGCAGTTCATTCCGAGGTTCCCTTTTTCCCCACGAACTACTTTCATTAGACAATGCAGAGTTCGCCCTTTTCGATGTAGTCCAGAACAGTGGTGTTCAATCTCCCCCCGACAGCTCAGGATGATCTCAGGGCTCAAAGAAAAGTCTTCCATCAACATGCGCCGATAATCTAACATCTCCCCCTGGCACTCACTGCTCACTTGGCGCCCTAAGTTAGGATTTAAGTCACAACATTATGGATGGTGAGCATTACAATCAGATATCACCACATATAAAAGTACATGTTTTCCTTTAGAATATAATATACCAGTCATGCTATTATCTAGACTGAAAAGCTTAGAATACAGAAAGAGCTTTATCGGCATAAAATAAGTTTAAGACTTCAGAGACTAGGGTTTATCTGGACAGTGTTCTGCATTATATAGATTTTATACTACTAAACCAATAATGCAAATGCTGTGCCAATGGAAGTCTTATCAATAAGATAATTATGGGGGTAACAATGAAAGCCAAGAACAATCCCTACTGGCCTACAGAGTTAAAGCCTGTGAAAAAGACCACACTTCAAATATTCACGATAGCCTCCCTAGCTTCCTTTCTTGAGCTAAAAATGCCAAATGGGAAAACCCAATAAATTTTTTTTTTTAAGATTTTATTTATTTATTTGACAGAGAGAGACACAGCGAGAGGGAACACAAGCAGGGGAAATGGGAGAGGGAGAAGCAGGCTTCCCGCTGAGCAGGGAGCCTGATGCAGGGCTCGGTCCCAGGACCCTGGGATCATGACCTGAGCCGAAGGCAAATGTTCAACAACTGAGCCACCCAGACGCCCCAAGAAGTTTTTTTAAAAAACAGCTTTACCGAGGTGTAATTAACATAAAATAGACTGTATTTTTAAAGCATACAACTGGGGAAGTTTCACATATGTGTACGTTGTTGAAACCATCACCACAATCAAGATAGTGAACATTTCCATTAACTCCAAGAGTTTCTCATGGTCCTTGAGAATCTCTCCCTCCCTCTCCACCCCAGACCCCTCCCACATCAACCTATGATCTGCTTGCTGTGACTACAGATCAGTTTACCAGTTTCCACTTTTTAGAAGTTGATATAAACAATCATACAGTATGCATTTTTTTGGTCTAACTTCTTTCACCCAGTGTAACTATTTTTAAATTCATCCATGTATCAACAATTCATTCCTTTTTATTGTCAAGTAATATGATTCCATTATGTGGATATACTACAATGTGCTTATCCCTTCAACTGTTGATGGACATTTGGGTCATTTCCAGTTTTGGGCTATTACAAATAAAGCTGTTATGAACATTCGCGTATAAGAGTTTATATGCATATATGCTTTCGTATCTCTTAGGTAAATATGGCTGGGTCATATGGTAGATGTATATTTAACTTTCAAGAAACTGGCAAACTATTTTCTAAAATGGTTGTACTATTTTAACTTCCCATCAGCAGTGTTCAATAGTCCAGTTCTTCCATATCCTTATCAACACTTAATACGGTCAGTCTTTTTAACATTATCAATCTGTGTAACTTTTCCAAATTATCTGCACATAGCCTTTGGCCGTGTATTTACAGTCTTTCTTTTCTTGTTAATTTGCAGTTTAAGAACATTAACTCTTTTTTTAAAATACCCAAATTAGATGATGTTATGTATACCGTTTTACAATATTGTTTTACAAGTCAATAATCTCTACCTTTCCATTTTAGGACAATTTTATCTAATATCCAGACCATAATCAACATTCTCCAATTGTCTCCAAAATGTCCTTTGTTTGGTATTCAATCCAAGACCATGCACTGTCCCTGGGTGCTATTCCATTGCTTTCAAGCTTAGGAGTTTTTCCCACTATCCAGATATGAAAAAAAAAAAAATCATCAAAATTTCAGAGTTTTATTTAATGATTTTTTTCCACTTAACTTTTTAATCACTAACCAACTGTCTCTGGGCATTTCATTTTTACAGCTTATAACCAATATTAAGAAAGACAACCTTGATCTTCTATAACAGCCCATCTTGGTTCTTTTGTCAGGGGTTGACTTTTGGACTCAAAAGTTTCTATTTAGTTTCCTAATATCATCAGTGTTATTAACAATAACAGTACTTATCACTTATTGAATGCTAAGTGCTATTCCAAATAACCTCATTCAATCATCATAATAACTCCTCACTATAAATATTATTTTTGTTTTATAGATAAGAAAAATGAGTTTGGGGAGAGACTAAGAAATGCAAACAATGGCCACCCAGCCAGTTAATTTGATGATACAGCGATTAATTTAAAGCCCTGTCTCTCTGACCCAAAGCTCATACGTTAAATCATTATGCTACCCTGACTCTGCTAAAAATGTTGACTATGCATTTTAAAAAATTAAAATGACTGGATTTGAGAAATATACCTTACTTAAAAAAATGGGGCACTTGAGTGGCTCAGTCAGTTAAGTGTCTCCCTCCGGCTCAGGTTATGATCCCGGAGTCCCAGGATTGAGCCCCACCTTGGGTTTCCTGCTCAGCAGGGAGTCTCCTTCTCCCTCTGCCTCTCCCCCTGCTCCTTCTCTCTCTCACTCACTCTCTCTCTCTCACATAAAGAAATAAAAAAACAAAACAAAACTGGAGATTGTTGAGCTAAGAGAAAGGGCCTTCAACAAGGCTTCAGGACATCAGTTCCTGGAGTTATGCTTACAAAGAAAGGTCCCCAAGTTGCAAGGCACAGGTGCGCTCAAAAGAGCAAATGCAGGAGGAAAAGAACATTTACAGGTACAAGAGGCTTTAGAATGTAAATCCAAAAAGGACTGAAAAGGGTAAAAAGAAAGGAACTCTTACCTCTATGCACAGCTGACTCCAGACACATGAGAAGGTAGGAGAGCCTGGCTTCCCGGGACCGCGGAAGGTTTTCCACGTTACACCGGTATTTCTTCAGGTCACTCTTACAGGATTTGGCCAATGAATAACTGACTTTATAATCCTGGGCAATCAGCTTTTGGCGGGTCGTCAGTGCTTCTCGACACTGAATAAGGAGTGCAACAACAGAGTTGTAAGACCACTCAGGTGGTTCTGCTGTTCACAGGGGCCTCTAAGACCAGCAGAGGCTCGTGGCCAAGTATATGTCAACAACTGCAGCAGTCACCAAAACGCCTACCTTGAAATTCGTTTAGACTCGAACACAGGTGTGTGAAACTAGTGTGGGAAGAGGTAGGGCTGAAGGGCTGGCGAAGGACTGGGGTCCTACCCTGAGCTGCTGACAGCTGCTGCGATAGCAGAGCTGCCGTCCCACACGCATGAGTCCTTGGTGGGCTCCGGTACGGCGGCCTGACCAAGTCCTCCTCCATAATGTCCCTCAAGCCAGGTTCAGCTGACATAACACTCTGTGTTATGCTATGTTACAGCCTATAGGATTATTCAGTAGTAAATGATAGAAGCAACTGAAATGAAACATTTCTTCAGCTGCACAGGAAAGTAAATGGCAGGAGAGCATAACCGAGAATAATTTTCTTTTTAAGTCATAAAAGATGCTTGCATTCATCCAGGGACAGAGGACTAATAGTACTGAGAATGCTTAATGAGACAGCTGCTGAAAAATTAAACAGGTAATTACCTGGAAAGCACACTGATTTGGTTAGCCTAAGCTTCCTGAGTATGCAGGGCTGGCCTCAGTGTGACTACGCTACACAATTTTACTCCCCAAATTGATTCTCAATTGGCTTCCCAATGTCTAGATATCACAAAGCTTCATTTTCTTGGCTTAAGCAAAATATGCTTTGGTTCTCTAACTAAAAGCCAAGTGTCTTGCCTCTGAAAAGGGTAAGCTTTATCAGTCATTTATATTTTGATATGAATTTTTAAGAATATTGTTTGAGAGGATTTAAGAAAACTTTAAAGAAATGAATAAAATATTGGTTTGTTTCAAAGTAATACTTACCTTCTCACTCATGGATTCTTCAAACTTATGGTTAAAGAGGCATTTATACACTCTGCCTTCCCCAGCTTGTGTCTGTAAGATGGAACATACACATGATGATGAAGATGATGACAATTAGCTAAGTAGTTATGCTGGGCACTATCCACAATTTTACATAGAACTTTCTTTAAATTATTATAAATGTGAGCACCTTTGAACAAATGGCTCAGCCATTTATAACATTTAGTAGCCTTTGGAAGAAAACAGTGATCGCAGGAAAGATGAAAAAAATCTTGCCATGATGCCTGGCTATTGTCATTTGTTCCCAGATACACTGTTACTTAGGGAACCAAGAGGAGTGTCTGTGAGTCTTTTCTTATGACTTTACATTGGAGTTAATAAAACTCATAATCAGTGGCTCTGATGGTTAAAGCTGCTAATTCAAAACAGCAGAGGGTGGGAGTATACACAAGTTACTCTCAGTTCTTTGTTGTAAGGATGGAGATAATTCTATTTAAAGTGTTAGCAAGTCTTCTGTAAGGTCTGCAAATAGTAATCAAGGATTTAGTTTTAAAAAAGTTAGCCACCTGCTGTTTTGTTCATCTTAGCCAAAAACATAGAACATGTAAGGAATAGGTGCGAATAGAATTCCCTGGTAGAACAGGATTCCTGTATATAAATAACAGAGACTTCCAAGAACTAAAATTGAGAAGTGAGATAAAGTAGAAAAAATAATGTGTAGAGACTGTCAGAAGCCAACTGTTAACTAGATGTTAAATCATCGAGTCTGAACATCTAACATCATTCTGTTTTCCTAGGAACAACTCCGCCTTCCATTTCACTGCCTTATCTACATAGGAGAGTGTGCTGGTTTATTTTATTTCAGACTAGAGTATTAGAAAATACTTTAAAGGAAGAATAGCTTCTGAGCTGACTCACGTTTTCACAAAAACGCTCCCGGTCATCTCGGCAAGCAAAATATAAATGCCGGTCTAGATGAAAGTCATCCGAGGACAGCTCAGCCACCCGCAGAATGGCTTTCTTGCAGAGTTCAGAGACTTGAATCTTGGGATCTCTCTCTTCTGCTTCCTTCACCAGGCCCTTTTCCAAACATGATACCACCTCACCTTGTGAATGTGCATCCTAAAATAGCAAGGGTACTAATACTGTAAAACTCTCACCACAATGAGTTTTAAATAAACATCATTTGCTTAAAAAAAAAACAACCCTCAATTCAATATATAGTTGGCTTATTGATATTCTGCTGAGAAATTAGGTGGGAACCAACCACACTGTGGAAGCTACAGAAAATGTCCTCAACGATCTTCTGTTAGAACAGAATACTTGCATGCTACAAATGGAAAGAGAGATCCTGGGAGATTTAAATATAGTTTAGTTAGCACTAGAAATAGAAACCTGAATTCTTTGTTTAAATGTCAGAAAAATTTTAAGAATTTACATCAGCCCAATGCTCTGATCATGGTTCATATCAATACAAAATTAACACTGCAGAAATCTCTGTTTATTGACCTCAAAGGGTGAGAGGTATTTCCCCAATAATAATTTTAGTCATGTTAAAAAAAACCACCACCACAAAATCCATTGAGAAAAGACGTTACAGAGACCCTCTTTCTTCATTTTTCTACTCCATACTGTCCACAAAGACCCCAATATGTACAATTTGTAGTGTAATACTCACTTTGATGTTTTGGATTTATCTTAATACGATTTAATGAGATTACCACCCTTTATACAAACTGAGTTTGAGAGCTTTCCTAAAACCATCCAATTATCTTTAATTGTACATTGCATCATCCCTGTAGCAACCACAAGCATTCACTCACTCAAAATATGAGAAATTTCCCCTAAATATTTCTATTCGAGAGCCCCAATCTGCTATAGTCAGAAGACACGCTTCAAAAACTTGAGAGGTAGAACTATAAATACAGCAAACCAAAGCAGCAGGAAGTACATGCTATCTCTTATTCACACACATACACACAATCTTGTTATAATAGAATACAGTGTCTATGAAATCATCTGTACGTAATAAAAAGATTCCTGAAACCAGGCAGGGAAACATCTACTTTAAGCAAAATTTCAACAATAACAAAAATTGTATATAGTTTTTTTCCTAAACTTTGTTGTAATGCAATTTGTTTGACAGCCCATTCATTTCTAAGTATTTCCATGAAAACGTCCATGTTCTCTCCTTTGATACCTGTGGAAAGGAGATAAGAGCTGTGGCATCTCTTGTGTAGAGGAGTAAACACAGGCCTAGAGGAGTTTATCAACTCGTCTTGGGTTGCAGAAAGTAAGGTGCCCAGCTAACAGTCCATCATTTATTTTTCTAGACCTTGGGGTTCTAGGACACTCCTAAAAATTTGTATGTGGGTGTTATTTCTCTTGAGAAGGGTTCACAGCTTTCATTAAATTTTCAAAATTTTGCTGACCCAAAAAAGATTAGGAAGAGCACTGTCCTAGCAGATTCTCATACCTCCTCTTCTCTATCTGTACCTGAACCCTGAGCACTAGTTGTATGATGCTAAATGCATAAAAACCCGAGAGGACCATAAAGGTTTTTTGGAGGGAAATTCTGAATAAGATAAACAAACTCTGGGACACCTGGGTGGCTCAGTCAGTGGCTGCCTTCGGCTCAGGTCGTGATCCCAGGGTCCTCGGATCGAGTCCCGCATCGGGATCCTTGCTCAGCGGGGAGCCTGCTTCTCCCTCTGCCTGCTCTGCCTGCCGCTCCCCCTGCTTGCGCTCTCTGACAAATAAATAAAATCTTAAAAAAAAAAAAAAAAGAATCTTAAAAAAAAAAGTCTGTGTGACTCTGAGAGACAAGTGACAAAGAGATAAGGACAGAGAAGAGTTGACACAAACCCCGGAATTCCAGAATAAGGCTTATTTTTTTCTTCCTAATTTAATGAGTGACACTCAAGTTTGTCTAACTATGGCCCACTTAGGCAAGGCCTACCCTTTTCCATTTCCCAAGGGAAAAACAAACCTATGATAACAAACATTTCGATAGAAACATATCAGATACTTACTATTTACAGTATACAAGAGATTATTATAAACATGATCCTAGTTTATAAAACAACATCCTATACCAAAGTTTAGTAGTCCATGATAACTTACCTAGATGGCTGTTAGCAATAAGTCTTAATCATATAAAAGGGGTTGAAAATAATAATCTGATAGTCAGGGCGCCTGGGTGGCTCAGATGGTTAAGCGTCTGCCTTCAGCTCGGGTCATGATCCCAGGGTCCTGGGATCGAGTCCCGCATCGGGCTCCCTGCTCAGCGGGAAGCCTGCTTCTCCCTCTGCCTCTCTCTCTCTCTCTGTCTCTCATGAATAAATAAATTTAAAAAATCTTTAAAAAAAAAAAAATAATCTGATAGTCAATTCTTGATTTAGATATAGCCTTTAGTCCTGGCATCAAAGGGTAAAGAAATGATTTCCATGTAATGAGTCTAAGTGTTTCCCCGTATACTTAGGGTCTGTAACTGTTTTAAATGTACCACCAGTAAGATTATCTACTTAGGGCTATTATATTTCCTAACGGTTCCATTTGCTTCTTCTTGGATTTAAATAAAGGCAGCATCATCGTGGCTTGAGATCCCCTCAGGAATCTGAGATTTAATTATAATTATAGCAATTGTAGCACCACATATTGGGGCTGGGCCATACCGTCATCTCCATTAGATAGATGTTTTCATTCATCCTAACTTTAGATAATTTTTTCAAATAAATATATTTGAGGTAATCTTCTCAGTTTCCTCGAGTCTGAGCATTTTCAGTTCAGCCCATTTTAGTTATATAACTGAAATGTATGCAAATATTTGACAAAGAAGACTGTATGGCTAATTACTGAATAAGAATGAAAGCAAGGGAGGTAAACTACACACTAGCACACCATCTACAGGAAAATAAAATTACTTAGGTTAAAAAAGGGTAAGTTATTAATACATATGCTTGACATAGGAATAACAAATGATCCTGTAAATGAACTTAAAATGGATTTCTACTGTGATGAGATAAATGTCATCTTAAAACTACTAATAGTCCTGATGAGTTTTTAGCAATTTGATAGGTAATATCTTTTCTTCCCCATAAACCTTGTCCTTTTTTCTCTTTAAGAACAGAGAAAAATGACACTAATCTCAAAAAGGAAGAACTTAGTTTTCATCTCTGCTATAAACCACTCTCTAATTCAATGTTTTTTGTGTCTTCTGTGATCTTCCTCACTACACAGAGAAAAAGACTGTCCAAATTATTCAAAGTAGCTGGTTAAAAGCAGAGAATGGTAAAATTATATTTACTACCAAGTGAAAAGTCTAAAAGTAGTAACAATGTGGCACATGTCCACAATTAAGTTCCTGTATTGGATTGCACACTGTACTTTTTCTTCAGATGATGTAAATCATTTACACTTTTACATGTGAAGATCTGTCCTTTCATTTTAACTATATTTATTTAGAAAAATTTTTATTAGGGGCGCCTGGGTGGCTCAGTCGGTTAAGTGGCTGCCTTCGACTCAGGTCACGATCCTGGAGTCCCGGGATTGAGTCCCGCAGTGGGCTCCCTGCCCTGCTTAGCAGGGAGTTTGCTTCTCCCTCTGATCCCCCCACCCCCTCATGTGCTCTCTCTCTCTCTCAAAAAAATAAATAAAATCTTTAAAAAAAGAAAAATTTTTATTAATATAGTCTTTGTTCTCAAATTTACAAATATTAACATTTTGAAAGAAAATCAGTTTTGACACCATGACTCTTCTACATTCATATAGAGGCAGGGTACAAACAGATGAACCATTACCCCAATCCTCTGACCTTTGGAGGAAGTCAGTTCAAAGCCAGTCACAGAGGAGTCGGCAAGCTTCAGTGGCAGATTTGAAATCGACAAGCCAGAAGCTGATTCATTAATTTTTAGGATAATTTGCATATCTAAATAACTGGCCTCAGAGAAACGAACTATAGTTAGAAAAGCCAAGAAGGGGGGGCGCCTGGGTGGCTCAGTCGGTTAAGCGGCTGCCTTCGGCTCAGGTCATGATCCTGGGGTCCTGGGATCGAGCCCCACGTCCGGCTCCCTGCTCAGTGGAGAGCCTGCTTCTCCCTCTCCCTCTGCCTGCCACTCTGCCTACTTGTGCTCTCTCTCTCTGTGTCAAATAAATAAATAAAATCTTAAAAAAAAAAAAAAAAGAAAAGCCAAGAAGGGCTAAGGACATGCCTCCCTCATTTTTAAACTTGGCTGTAGCACCGGAGTGGATTATATAGGAAGGAACATGCTTTTTGAAGAGTGCAGGCATGAATCTATCTTATTGTCCCCAAAATACAGAAAGCCCTAGGATAGGGCCTGGTATAAACAGAAGTGTACCTAACCGGGAAGTAGAGCAAAAGATAAATATGACAAAAACGTGCATTTTGATGGTCCATAGAAACATTTTTTTTGTTGTTATTTTACAAAGCTGGGCAAACAATCCTCATCATCCAGTTCTCGGGCTCTAGTACTACTGTTTTCTGTGACTGTTTCAGGCACTAAGACTTAATGACTCAAACATGCAGTTGAAAGCAGGTTTTATACTGACAATTCAGATTGCTGCTGGGAAGCTAACCAGCAATTATCCTGGTGTCAACAGGGAAAAACTACTATAAAAAGAGGTGAATTGTAATGGTCTACTCTACAGTGTAGACCACTAATCACAAATATTTCCATATTCTGATTCCTAAAAAAATGTGTCTGGAACACTTATGTGAAGCTTTTAAAAAGAGTGAGATATGGAATTGGACATGACCTCTAACACCCTAAATAAAGTCAGAAGAGCTTCCTGAATTATTAGGGTAGCTTAAGCTTTTGTGCCATTTTTAGAGTCTGCAGGGAAGGAAGAAATCTGCCTTCTTTATTAAAACTGGCCTTTCTTTATAGCTGCCAAAAGCTCTATGCCAAGTTCACAGTGCTCTCAAGACTGACTCAGAGGTGCCCTGTGAAAGGGCCAGAGCCCTGTGCTGGTATGAAGGAAAGGGTATTTGGTGACAGGCAGGCAATAACCAGCCCTAAAACCGTCATCTGAGCTGGTGTGTGCAGTTCCAGCATTCCAACACCAAGCCCCCCACCCTATGTCCGTGACAGAAGCCGGCAAACCATGGGGCAATGAACAGAGGACAAAGGGACAAAAAGGTTTTGTTTCCCATCATATTTCCTAAAGAGCAGATTAATGAGCAGGGGCAACTAATAGCTGATGTCAGACATATGCCTCAGACCACCGCTCCCCCAGCATCTGTTACTTCTCAGGAGTTTCTTTCATTTTGCTGAGACAACAAATTCAAAATAAACCTGGCCAAACCTCCACTGTGACCTTCTGGACAACAGACTCGTAAGAACAAAAATAAGACCACACATGATTAAGAAAGAAGTCGTCCACTAGGTAGTTATTTTCCTTCTTGTTTTTACTAAAACTAGTTCTGAGATAAATATATAGCAATAGATCACATTTATAGAGTACCTTTCTTCTCACAAGCCAGAATTACCTTCACATATCTTAAACTTTTCTAATATTTAAATTTCTTCTTTTATACCAGTGTGTTTACTAAGTAATTTTTTTAATAGCAGCAATAGGTATATGCAGAGAAAGGTTAGACAATTCAAGGCTCTCCTACTCCAACTACTTTGCCCACAAGACAACAAAATGCTTTGCCAGGGAACGCTATAGGTAACAAGCAGCTAGTTTAGTATTTTGAAGATGACACTTCTCTTGGCTGATATTAATTCTTCTGCTTTCCCATACAGTACTGAAACACTACAAACAGACGAAATGCATTCAGGGGTCAACTAGCCTTAGATCTTTGGGCTGTCTGGACGTCCACTTTAAGGCCATCTCCAGCCCTAAATTTTTCCCATGCCAGCCATACAAAACTTTTCTTTCATCAAGTTCGTAGGACCCCTTTGTGAAGCCGATATAAATATAGTAGATACCTTTTCTCCAAGCCGAATGCTGCCACATTTCAGAATGTTGATGTCATTTTTGCAGTCATCCATGAAGCCACAGATTAGACGGTAATCACTGAAAATGATGGCCGTCATCTTGGTGATATACTGGTGACACTGGTACTCAGTGATGTTGCCTCGGTGATCCACCAAGCAGGAAACCAAGTAACCTTTCCCAACTGGTTCATCAGCACATTCTTTAATCTGCTCCAAAGAAAGTGGCTGTTTTACACAAGTATTTTATTCTCATATCAAACAACTTTTATGAAAGAGAATGTCTGGTATTTTCTTATTGATTTCCCATCTATATTTAGAAGAAAAAGAGGAACACTTAGAAATACATTTGTTATAAAGAAAATGGTGTCAAAAAAAAAAAAAAGAAAATAGTGTCATGCCTACTCAGATTGTTGCGGTGTCTAGGATATATCTGATTAATGTGTTTGGCAACAGATTTTTAAAATTTCAGCTTTATTGAAATATAATTTTAAAAAGCTTTTAACATCTACAGTTTTAGAATGGTTCTACTGAGAAGTCCCTTTATCCACGCAAAGAATGCAATGGACAGTGAGGAGATTAATCTAGGAAATAGTTCCGGAAAACAGGTGCAGAACTGAAGTCTAGTGGCATGTCCCAAGCCAAGCTACACAACAAACTATTATTGTTAGGTAAACCTAATGGCTAAAAGAAGGGAGGTGGAAAGGCATAATATTACTTCTTGACATGACATTAATATGTTCTGAATTAACTGTGGATTTGGACATGTGTTTTTGAACTTAGTAGAATCCCCAGCTTCACCACTGTGGTCTGGAACAGAAACATGTTTAAAATGATGCTCAGTGCAGTCTGGCAAGAAGTCTGAGAAGGGGAAGGCCACTGCAAATCTAACTTGGGTGGTTCAGACACATGTTCTAATGGATCAAGCACAGAGCTATTCCACATGGTTTGTGTTCTTGCAAAGTGCATCCCAAACCACACGTGCTAATGAAGCAAGCTAGCCAAAAAATGCTGAAATTCAGACATAAAAAAGTAAAATCTACTTACTGGGTTGTAAGCTTGAATTATAAAACAGGGGAGGTTGTTTAGAAAAACCCTACTGCATTTGAAAAAATTAAAAACAAACAAAAATGGTAGTTTTGACAAGAGTAAGGGGCCCAAATGTAAATGTTTACTTTTAATATAAACAAGAAGAAAATGTTTTATTGGCTTTTTGAAACCAAGAGTGACCATTTTCTACTATCACACTACCTATCCTAAATACGTACAGAGCGCAAAACAAATACATTCTCCCTTTCCAAAAGGTGCTAGGTGAAGAATATACTACACACTCATTATCCTGTAGCCCACTGAGTCTCTTCAAGTCTAACTCTTGCATCAAATTCAAACCATGTCAAACACTCAGTTCAAGAAAGAAAATGGTATTTACTTTTCAAGAAAGCAAACTAGAGAATTTAAGCAAATAGTCTCGCTCTGGCTTCAAGAGGTATCAGAGATCTTCTACAATCAAGATGAATGCAACTCTTTCAACTTAACCTTGAGCTATTTTTTTTTTTTTGAGATGCCCAAAAAGAGGGTCATGAATTTATTTCCAGGAAAAGGCTTTTGTTTTGTTTTTGAGCAAAACAGAGTTAAGTTTCAAAAGTGAAAGGAGGAATAGCTGCTTGAAAACTCTCAGTATTTGTAATTCAACCACTGAGAAAACCCTGTATAAGAACAGAGAACTAGCAGCAGACGCCTGGGGTTTTAAACCTTAGTGAAGTGCAAGTATTCATACAGCTCTTACACTGGGCAATCAATAGTTTACAAATCTGAAGAAAAACCAGGAGCATATTTTGAATTGGAGCCCCAGTGAGAAAATAAATGTGTATTTAGCTTTAATCACTTGAGATTTTACTGAAACACAGAGAGGTAGTACCTACTTGTATTTTAGTTTACCATCAATTAGGATAGGGTGTAGTGTCTGAATGAAAAGTTTATGCTTTCCTTCAACCATTCTCTTGGCTAGAAGCTTAATACAACGGAAGGAAAATTTCTATGATTAACAGCAAAAAACACCATTAAGTCATCAACATGTCCATGAATGGGAGTAAAGTCTGAAGTGGCTGGGGAGCAGATTCATAAGGTGCCATTGGAAAAGTGCTGCCGTCAAGAGTGACGTGATTTTTGACATGAAGCAGGAGGAAAGCCACCAGTATTTGGCTCAACAACAGAGAGTAAATACAAGTTTGGTTTGCAGTTTGCAGGTATTCTGATGCTATTTTTCTCCCTGCAAGTAGGATTGCAGGAGAGAGGACTGGAAGGAGATGTAGAATAAAATATTTTGTTGGCAACTATGTTCTTCCTGATATTTAATTTCCCTGACTCCAGTATAATCTCCCTCTAGGGAGGGATTAATTCCCATTTTTACTTGAAATCATTTACAAAGCCACAACACCCCAAAAGGTTACAAGAGGACCACTATTACATAAACATTATAAGAAAGCCAGTTATACACACATATATACATCTATATCTATATATATCTTTTATAAGCCAGTAAAGAGGGAAATTATTCTGATGAATCTGCATAGACTCTGAGCTAAATTTCCATATGGCAATCAAACTGGTATATACAGTTAACCATATAGCTGAAGGGAGTACGAGGTGCAGAATATTAAAGCTGAAGCCAATGTTTTCAAAGATATGCTATTCTATTCTGGAGCCCCAAAGTGAATATGAAGGGTCACTGCTTTAAAAGAATAAAACATATCAGATCAAGTACTAGAAGGTCTGAGGAAGAAAACATGTTCTACAAGGTCCCATAATGATGTAAGTGAGGAACAACAGCCGAGGGCTTATCTGGTTGGGATAGTGTCCTCCTTAAGAGCTAAGAACGTTGTCCTGAATTAAGTCATCAGTAGGGTAGTTTGAGGACAGATCCACGTGTTGTTAAGATCTAGAATTATTAGCTTTGAGGTAGAACAACAGCAACTGTTCTTTGTGATTTTCATACTTTGGTATGCAGAAATCTCTGGCCTTTTGGAATTTTTTTTTTTTTTAAAGATTTCATTTATTTATTTGAGAGAGGGAGACAGAGGTAGCGAGAGAGAGCATGAGTGAGGAGGAGAGGGAGAAGCAGGCTCCCCTCTGAGCAGGGAGACTGACGTGGGGATCGATCCCAGGACCCCGGGATCATGATCTGAGCTGACAGCAGCTGCTTAACCGAGTAAGTCACCCAGGTGCCTCCTTTTGGAATTTCTATCTCTGATTCCCAAAAATAAAATAAAATAAAAATTTCAAAACCACAATTTTCACTAGTATTTTTTGTTGTTTACATTGAACCAAGATAATAGAAAATTTTCCCCAATTAACATCCGTACGATGCTATACATTATCATTATTTTTGTTTTTATATTCAACATTTATCTATAACAACATACACAATCCTGTCACAAATCTTTTTAATGCTAACTCCTATTATTTGAAGCATATGCCCCTGCGGTTCCATTGAACCAACTGCGTAACTCAGAAACATTTATAGGCCTCCTGGGGAGACCATTCTGATAAGCTTCAGACATCAGCAGATTGCAAAAAGTATGAGCGCAGCACTGATGACAGAAGAAGCAGTTGTATCCTCTGTTTGGGGGCCAACAGAGCCTGATTTCCAATGTGTCTGAATTAACAGCATCCTATGATAAATGTAGGTGAATATTAACAAAAAAGGAGGCTGGTTACACTCCCCGCTGCCTCGGCCTCTCTCTCAGCCAATACAGATGTGAATTCCAAGAAAAGTAAAGTAACTGAGTCAGTCATTCCTCCCTTAATGACTGGCCTGGTGAACAGATGTAATTTTCTCTTCTAAGCCATTAAATACTCACAAAATTCTTTCACAACCTACCTCTGATATGGTAGATTTGCAAACCTCTCTGGCCACAGATTCAAATTTGGGGTCTGTAGTTAGATTCAGCTTGTAATTCCACAACAACTATGTACAAGAGAAAAATACAAAAACTCCAGTTAGAATATGAAATTTTTCATTGATGGTTACTGTAAGTGATAAAAGTCCATTACAAAGAGTCAGATAAAACATATTCAGGTAATAAAAAGAAAAGTAAGATAAAAATGTCATTGTGTTTACAGATCAAAGGAAAAAAAATGAACAAACAAAATAAAACACTACCATTCAGGCATACTTTCTTCTTTTTACACTTAAGGAAAAAAATTTTTTTTAACTCAAGAAAAAAATCACAATTAAAATCCCTGGTAAGGTTTTCAGAGAAAACATTAGTAAGGTTGTACAAGCTAAATTCTATTAAATCAAAAAGTTTAACCCAGTAGCTCAGATTTGGTGGGTTTAGTTGCAGATTTCACAACCCACAGTGCTGCCACACATCGGTTTTATGAAGGAGAGATGCCGAGTGCCTAGTTTGCAGGCGTATCTATCTTCACTCCTTTAAAATCCTTCTTTGCCTTGACACATACACCATAAGGTCTACTTTACACAATTGTTTTTAACATGTTTTAAACTCCAAACTACCTAAAGCCATTACTATTTATGGATGAGCGCTGAACATTACCGTACCTTCTGCAGCTTTTTACTTAACAATTTTCAGTGTATGATTCAATTTCTGAAAAGTAGCACAAACGAGGCCTTATACTCAGCTCAGATGGAGAGACAGAGCAGGGACTTTGTATGATGCTGAACATGAAGAGACTGGGGGAGGGAGACGCAGTTCACAAGCCTTTCTCTCTGCTATACTCCAAGACAAACAATACAATCACTTACTCACTGATTCACTGAAACATCTGCTTAGCACTTATGATATACCACACACAGTATGAACTCAAGGTCTTCATAGGCTATTAGAGGAAACAGAAAAACATGTTTAATATGTACTGTACTAGGAACTGGGGGATAAAACAAAAGGAGAAAGACAGACTATACTATCCAGTGGTGGCTCTGGTCAATGGCAAGTAGTGTGAGTATTTGGTTAACGGCAATAGAAGGTACCCCCGGACTGTGTTGGGGGGTTTGCTCAAGTAAAGTGTAACATAGAAAGTGCTATCTAAGATGAAACCTGAAAGATTAGCAGTTAGCCACAGTAAAGGGGTAGGGAGAGGACTATTTTAGGTAAATGAAACAGCTTGTGTGGAAGCTCACCGAAAGGGAAACAGCATGTTAGAGGAACTGAAAGTCCAAAGGAAAACTGACTCTGAAAACCCTTGTAAACTATGTCTGAACTTCAACCTGAGAGTAATGGGGAGTCACTGAAGGGAAAATAAGGGAGTGACATGACCAGATCTGCTTTTCAGACGTAGAACAGAGGCTTATATAATGTGTTTTAGGAACACAGAAATAAGCACTTAATTCTGTACAGGAGGAAGATTTTGTGAATAAATAAAATTTTGTGAAGGATGAGTTGTATTTCTTCTCCTCCTCCCTTAAAAATAAAAGCCAGCAAAAAGCTCTAATCCCTCAAGTATGATTACTAAGTGAGTTTTTAGAAAAAAGGAGTAGAATCTGTCCACCATCTATAACAAAAGCTCTACAAGGATGGACTTCTGCCTTGTTCCGTACAGTGTATGCCCAGTGCCTATAAGAGTGAGTGATGGAACACATAGGTATCAACAAATATTTGTTAAATAGATGAACAAAAAAACAAACTTATACCATGATGAGTGACAAGTTCAACCAATAGGACATATGAGGCCAAACTGAGAATGGGGGTAAAGGAGACGCTTAGTTCTAACTGAAGGAATCTTGGGTCTCCTGGTTCCCTACAAGCAAAGATGAATCCAGTGACTCAAAAGACAAGGTTAGAATTTAGACAAACACATTTTACAATTACCTATGAATTAAGTAGTACTACTTGGTCATTACATTTTATATTTTATTTTTTAAAAGATTTTATTTATTTGAGAGAGAGAGTGCATGGGGGGGGGGATGGAGGGCAGAAGAAGAGGGAGAAGCAGACTCCCTGCTGCGCAGGGAGCCCAACACAGGGTGGGCTCAATCCCAGGACCTTGGGATCATGACCTGAGCCTAAGGTAGCTGCTTAACCAACTGAGACACCCAGGTGCCCCTAAATTTTATATTTTAAAATTAAAGCAACATTCTCCTTCTAAAATTAAGAACATTCTAATTCTGTGTGTACAAGACTAAAATATTTCCTCCTTACTGGGTGACGGTAGCTGACTCAGTGCCATTTCTTTCAAAGAAAGAAAGAGAGAGAAAGAGAGAAACAAGAAAGGACAAAAAATTGTCCTTAAGTGAAAAAAGAAAAAAGTATGCCTGAATGGTAGTGTTTTATTTTGTCTGGTAGCTCAAGAATTTAGAGTAAATAGCAACAAACAACAGAAAAATTATAATATACAAATCAGAGAGTGCTTCCCTAATTTATCTAACACAAACTCAGATATCCTGTGATGGGCTAGAAACTGATTTTCTGTCAAAGCCATTTAGATAATCACTTAGAGCTTCTGAAATGTCTTTAACTTTTAATTTAGAACATCTTTTTTTTTTTTGAGAAAAAATTCATATCCTATAAAAGTCACCTTTTTAAAGTATCTAATTCAGTGGTTTTCAGTATATTCACACGGTTGTGCAAACCATAACCACTGTCTAATCTGAGGACATGCTCATCGCCCCAAACAGAAACCCCACAGCCATTGCATCACTCCTCATCCTTCCTCCACCCATCCTTTGGCAACCATTAATCTACTTCCTGGTCTTTTATTTTTATTTTTTTATAATTTTTTTTAAAGATTTTATTTATTTATTTGAGAGAGAGAGAATGAGAGATAGAGAGCACGAGAGGGGGGAGGGTCAGAGGGAGAAGCAGACTCCCTGCTGAGCAGGGAGCCCGATGCGGGACTTGATCCCGGGACTCCAGGATCATGACCTGAGCCGAAGGCAGTCGTTTAACCAACTGAGCCACCCAGGCGCCCTGGTCTTTTATTTTTAATATGACCTAGTTATGCATTATTATTCTTTCAGGAATAGAATTAAAAAGGGAATTCAGCATAGGTTGCCACCAGTACCTTTTCCTCTAGAAAACATAAACACACATTACACCTGATTTTTGAGAGTTGATTACTTGCATCGTATCTGATACTTGTCCCCTCCTGAGTGGTTAGAATCAACTAAGAAAAATACTGCAATGTGACACTAAGTGCTGTCAGTTAGCAGGATGTAGTCCAGCTTCAATTTTCTTAAACATAAGATGTTCACTTATGAATCCATCCACCTACCCATCTCCCTCTCCTAGACACATAGTGAGTAACTACTATAACTTGGAATCAATCCTGCTAGATGACAAAATGAAGGGTGAAGAAAAAAAAAAAAGCCACTGTCTCAGCATTCAAGGAGCTCAACCACAGGAGCCAAAAGACGGAAAGAGTCAGACTGGGAAGCAAATAAGGAATGAAAATATAGTGTCATAAATGTGATACCAGATGCATACAGAAGATGTTATGGGAATACAAAGGAAGAACATAGCTTAGTGAATGTGGAGGAGGGATAGGTGGGGGTGGTAGTGGTCAAGTTATACTGGGCTCAATTCCCAGGAGTAAGAAGGATTTCTGTCAGGTGAACTGAGGGAGATTGCGGTTCTAGGAATACAAAGCTAAAAATGACAGAAAGAGTAATTATAACTTCTAGGGACACCCATAGCTCAGGATGGCTGGGTTGAGGTATGAAAGATGGGGCTGGGGGGTTGCAGGCAGGCATCAGATCACATTGGGTATCAGAGCTCACATTAAAGAATGTGTATTTTATCTTATAGCTAATGAACAATTTTAACCAGAGAACTCAAAAGGTCAACTTTGGTCACAGTGCAGAGAAGGGCTAGACTAGGGGAGGTTAGCAGACCAGTTAAAGGCACGGTGGGAGAAGATGGGATGTATTTGAAAAAATCAGGAGAGTGACAAGTTTTGGGCGCGGAGGGTGAAGGAAAAATCTTCCTTTATAGTCAAGCTCCTTGAAAGTGTCTATAGCTCATTTTATCCACTTACTCTTCCATTCATCTTTAAAAAAATTTTTTTTAAGATGTGTAAGACTGTTGAATCACAGACCTGTACCTCTGAAACAAATAATACATTATATGTTTAAAAAAAAAAAAAAAGAAGATAGCAGGAGGGGAAGAATGAAGTGGGGGAAATCGGAGGGGGAGACAAACCATGAGAGACTATGGACTCTGAAAAACAAACTGGGGGTTCTAGAGGGGAGGCGGGTGGGGGATGGGTTGGCCTGGTGATGGGTATTAAGGAGGGCACGTTCTGCATGGAGCACTGGGTGTTACATGCAAACAATGAATCATGGAACACTGCATCAAAAACTAATGATGTAATATATGGTGATTAACCTAACATAATAAAAAAAAGAAAAAAAAGATTTTATTTATTTGACAGAGAGAAAGACACAGCGAGAGTGGATACACAAGCAGGAGGAGTGGGAGAGGGAGAAGCAGGCTTCCCACGGAGCAGGGAGCCCAATGCGGGGCTCAATTGCAGGACCCTGAGATCATGACCTAAGCTGAAGGCAGACGCTTAACTACTGAGCCACCCAGGCGACCCCCATCTTAAGATTTTTAAATCATAGCTGTTCAATCAAATAGTTCTATAAAGGTAGGTAAAAAATCAAAACAGTTCTCTGACAAGTCACTTTCTGAAGTCCTACCAACTCCCCCAGAGACAAATACTTTAAATTCCTTTAGCTTTTTCTTAGGGTAATTAACTCTACACTTTTTTTAAAGGATTTATTTGAGAGAGAGAGCGCGTGCGCACATGCACGTGCGTGAGGAGAGAGGGAGATGCAGACTCCCCACTGAGCAGGGAGCCCGATGCGGGGCTCGATCCCAGGACCCTGGGATCATGACCTGAGCTGAAGGCAGATACTTAACGACTGAGCCACCCAGGCGCCCCTCACTCTACACTTTCATTAAATTACTTGCTGTTTCCTGACTTGTTAGTTTTTAGATATTCTGTAATATTCTATAATACCTTTATACTATAGAAGATAAGGAATGTACTTTTCTATGCTTCTTCCTGATCCCAATATAGTTAAATCAAAATGTTAGACAGAATTTACATTATTGATGATGTAAAAGAGTATACATCCTGAGACATAAATAATATTATTATTATATTTGTTTCTTTCCACTTTTAGTCTATCATATAGTTAATGGTCATTTATTTCATAGGCCTATTTTTCACTATACCCATTACTAATTAATCCCTAATCTCTTTACTGGAAAAGTAGAGTTCGGTTCTAGAAATGACTATCAGACAGAGTAGAAATGTGAAAAATCAGCGGCTGGAGTTTGGAGTTCTGTGGAAAGGATAAAGACAGGAACCACAACTTGTCACCAGGGCAGCATTAACTGTTCTTCCTCAACAGAAGTCCTGGCAGTAGTCTACGTAGCCGTCTGGAGGTACGTTCTCTCCAGGTGTAACAGCTCAGGTGTGAGAAGACAAGACCCACAATGGGCACCGGAAGGAGGAGCCTTGGCTTAGAAGACGCAAGCCTCATGGGAGCCACCATCTCCAGTAATAACCCTCTGGCCATAGCTTTCAGGGTCCCCGCAAGGGACATACTCAGGTATGAGTCGCCACATCAGGGAAGCCCAATATGGTACCCTTAGAGAGTAATTATAATTCAGGGAGTGTGATGCCTCCAGCTTTGTTTTTCTTTCTCAAGACTGTTCTGGCTATTTGGGGGTCTTTATGGTTCCATACAAATTTTAGGATCACTTGTTCTATTTCTGTGGTAAGTGCCGTGAGAATTTTGATAGGGACTGCACTGAATCTGTATACTGCTTTGGGTAATGTGGACATTTTAACAATATTAATTCTTCCAATCCATAAGCATGGAGTATCTTTCCATTTATTTGTATCTTCGATTTCTTTCGTTAATGTGTTGTAGTTTCCACTACAGAGGACTTTGGGTTCCTTAAATTTATCTTACCCATTTTTCTATTCCTTTGTCTTTTCTTTATTGCTTTGTATGAATTCTTAAAATATTTTGGACATATGGTCAGATATATGTATTAAAATGTTTTCTTCTCTATGGCTTGCCTTTTCACACTCAATATCATATTTAATAAAATAAAATTTAATGTAATTTTTAAAAAAATTTTATTTATTTATTTGACAGAGAGAGACACGGCGAGCGAGGGAACACAAGCAGGGGGAGTGGGAGAGGGAGAAGCAGGCTTCCCGCGGAGCAGGGAGCCCGATGTGGGGCTCGATCCCAGGACCCTGGGATCATGACCTGAGCCGAAGGTAGACGCTCAACGACTGAGTCACCCAGGCGCCCCTAATGTAATGTAATTTATCAATCTTTTGCTTTATGCTTACTGCTTTTTGTTTCCCATTTATTCTCTGCTAATCTCATAGTCATGAAAGTATTCTTTTATGTTACCTTCTAGAAGTTTTGTTGTTTTAATTTTCACATCTGTAAGCTCTTCTAGAATGGATTTTCTGTGAATTGTGTACAGCAGGGATAAAATTCTTTATTCAAGTGTCTCTCTCTCTCTCGATATAGACAGATACATAGACAGTTTCTGGAATTGTGTTCCACTGTTCTATTTGTTGACCCTTGTGCCTCTATCACACTGCCTTAATTACTGCTACTTTACATTATGTCTTCAACCAGGTGGTGAAATTTTTCTGTGTGGCTCTTTTCAAGACTGTTTTGGCTATTATTGGCCTTCTGTGTTTCCAAATAAATTTTGGAATCGGCCTGCCATTTTGATAACAACAAATAAAGGATGGTAAAGAATCTACAGATAATGAGAGTTTTAACATTTTTATAATACTGAGTCTTCCAACTCATGAGTATAGTGTGTGTGTGTGTATATCCCTTCATTTATTTAAGTCTTCTAATTTCTCTGAAACACGTTTTGTAGTTATCTGTGGAGAGGTCTTACACACTTTTGTTAGATTTGTTCCTAAGTATTTGATGTTTTATATACTAAATAGTGTCACTTCAAAAAAACCCACATTTATTTATTTACTGGGCGGGGAGGGGCAGACAGAGTCTTAAGCAGACTCCACACTGAACTCACAGTTGGTTGCGAGGCTTCATCTCACAACACTGAGATCATGACCTGCACCGAAATCAAGAGTTGGATGCCTGACCAACTGCACAACACAGTCACCCCTAAATAGTGTCACTTTTAAATTTCACTTAAGAAATCTGCTGTTACTACTATATAAAAACATAATTAAGCTTTGTGTATTGATCTTATACCTAAGGTCATTATTAAATTCATCTATTCATAGTCTATCTGTAAGTTCTTTCAGGTTTTCTACTTACTCAATCATTTCATCTGTAAATAATGAGTTTTATTTTCTCCTTTCCAACTGTTTTTAAGTAATCTCTACACCAACCTGGGGATCAAACTTACAACCCCAAGATCAAGAGTCCCACGTTCTACCAACTGAACCAGCCAGGCGCCCTCCTTTCTAATTTTTACCTATTTTCTTTTTTCTTACCTTGCTATACTGGCTAGGATCTCTGTGACCATGAGCCAACTATGTCTTGTTGCCAATCTTGGGTAGAAAGCTGTTAATATTTCATCATGTTTGCTGCAGGTCTTTTTTTCCTTTCAGTCTAGATGTAGCCCTTTACACTTCATTAGACGTTAGGATCTAAAACATATTTAGAATCCTTTCACTTCTTCATTGCTACTCACGTGTATCAGTCTCTCTGATTACAAAAGAAAATGTTACGCTATTCTTTATTCCACTTGTACCCCATTGCGAAGTGGTAATTTTTTATCATTTTATTTTATTTTCATTATGGTAAGTGTACTCTTTAATCCCCATCTCCTATTTCACCCATCCCTCCACCTACCTCCCCTCTCGTAACCATCAGTCTGTTTTCCAAAGTTAAGAGTCTGTTTCTTTGGGGCGCCTGGGTGGCTCAGTTGGTTAAGCCTCTGCCTTTGGCTCAGGTCATGATCCCACGGTCCTGGGACTGAGCCCCGCATCAGGCTCCCTGTTCAGTGGGGAGTCTGCTTCTCCGTCTCCCACTCCCCTTGCTTGTGCTCTCTCTGTCAAATAAATAAATAAAATCTTAAAAAAAAAAAAAAGTCTGTTTCTTAGTTTCTTTTTTTCCTTTGCTCACTTATTTTGTTCAATTTCACATGAGTAAGATCATACAATATTTGTCTTTCTCTGACTTTTGTTTAGCATTATATTCTCTCTCTATATCTATATATGTGTATGTATATATAGATATTTATAATCGCCTCTTCTTTTCCATTCATCTATGGATGGACACTTGGGCTCCTTCCATAGTTTAACTATTGTAAATAATGCTGCTATAAACATCAGGGTGCATATATCCCTTTGAATTAATGTTTTTCTATTTTTTGGGTAAATACTGAGTAGTGTGATTACTGGATAATAGGGTAGTTCTATTTTTAATTTTTTGAGGAACCTTCATACTGTTTTTCACAGTGGCTGCTCCAGTGTGCATTCCCACCAACAGTGCATGAGGGTTCCTTTTTCTCCACATCCTCGCCAACATTTGTTTCCTGTGTTTTTGATTTTAGCCATTTTGACAGGTGTGAAGTGATACTTCAGTGTAGTTTTGATTTGCATTTCCCTGATGATAAATGATGTTGAGCATCTTTACATGTGTCTGTTGGCCATCTGGATGTCTTCTTTGGAGAAATGCCTGTTCTTATCTTCAGCCCATTTTTAATTGGATTATTTATTTTGGGGGTATTGAACTGTAATACCTCTTTATATATTTTGGATACTAACCCTTTATTGGATATGTCCTTTTAGCTTTGTTGACTGCTTTCTTTGCTGTGCAGAAACATTTTATTTTGATGTACTCCCAATGGTTTATTTCCACTGCTACTGGTCTTTTTATAACCACATATTATCAGGTTAATTAAATAAATTCTCTTGTAAGATGGATGTTGGAATTAGAAATCTGAACCTTCATTGGTTAACTGATAACATTATGGAATTATGAGATTTTCGGATATAACAGTATTATGGTTATTTTTTATAAAGCCTTATCTTTTAGAGGTATTTAACAAAATATTAACAAATGAAATGATGTCTGGGTTCTGCTTCAAAATGATACAAAAGGAGGGGAAGTAAGTATGGATAGAGATGACACAAGATGCATCTGAATAAATAATTGAAGCTGGGTGGTGATTACATGAGGGTTGATTATATTATACTCCTGAGATAATAATTTATGTACTATAAAATTCACCCTTCTAAAGTATAATTTAGTGTATACTAGTATATTCAAATGTTGACAACCATTACCACTATCTAATTCTAGAACATTTTCATCTCAACAAGAAACTCCATGGAGTTAGAGTATAATGGTAAGCAAAATTAGTCAGAGAAACAAATACCATATGATCTCATTCATATATGGAATTTAAGAAACCAAACAAACAAGCAAAGAGAGAAAAAAAAAGAGAAAGAGACAAACCAAGAAACAGACTCTTAACTACAGAGAACAAATAGGTGATGGGAATTAAGGAGTGCACTAGTGATGAGCACTGAGTGATGTATGGAATTGGTGAATCACTATATTATATACATGAAACTAATAACACTGTAAGTTAAGGATACTGGAATTAAATAATAATAATGACAATAAATTTAAAAAAAATGCCATACCTAGTAGCAGTCACTTCCTATTCCCCACTTCCCCCAGCCCTTGGCAACCACGAATCTTTTTTTTTTTTTAAGATTATATTTATTTATTTGAGAGAGAGAGAATGAGAGATAGAGAGCACGAGAGGGAGGAGGGTCAGAGGGAGAAGCAGACTCCCTGCTGAGCAGGGAGCCTGATGTGGGACTCCAGGATCATGACCTGAGCCAAAGGCAGTCGCTTAACCGACTGAGCCACCCAGGCGCCCGGCAACCACGAATCTTCTGTGGATTTGCCTATTCAAGACATTTCATATAAACAAAATCATAAAATATATAATCTTTTGGGTCCAGTTCCCAAGTTTCATCCTTATTGTGACATGTATCAGTACTTCGTTCCTTTTTCCTGCCAAATATTATTCTACTATATGGCTATATTGTGTCTCATTTATCCATTAATCAGTTGATGGACATTTGGGCTGTTTCCATTTGTTCACTGTTACAATTATTGCTGCTATGAACACCTGTGTACATGTTTCTCTGTGAACATATGTTTTCAACTGTCTTGGGAGTCTCTAGGAGTGGAACTGATTGTTCAGATCGTAACTGTTTAACCTTTGGAAGAACTACCACACTATCTTCTGTCGTGGCTGCACCATTTTACATTCCCACCAGCATTGTATGAGGATTCCAATTTCCCCATAGTTTCTTTTTTTTTTTTTTTTTTTTTAAGATTTTATTTATTTATTTGACAGAGAGACACAGGGAGAGAGGGAACACAGGCAGGGGGATTGGGAGAGGGAGAAGCCAGGGAGCCTGATGTAGGGCTCGATCCCAGGACCCTGGGATCATGACCTGAGCTGAAGGCAGAAGCCCAACGACTGAGCCACCCAGGCGCCCGTGAAGCACAAAAGTTTTTAATTTTGATGAAGCTCACTTTATTTTTTCTTTGGTTACTTGTGCTTTAGGTATCATATCTTAAAAACCTTTGCCTAATCTAATGCCATTAAGATTTATACCTATAGTTTCGTCTGGGTGATTTACAGTTTAGTTCTTATATTTAGGTCTTTGATCCATTTTTGTATACGGTATGAAATAGGGGTCCAAATTAATCTTTAGGTATGTGGATATCAAGGTGTCCCAGAACCATCTGTTGAAAAGCCTATTGTTTCCCCCCAGTGAATTATCTTGTCATCCTTGCTGAAAATCAGTTCACCATAAATCAATGTGTCTCTTTCTGAACTCTCAATCTACTCCCCTCATCTATATGTCTATCCTTATGCAAGTACCAACAGTCTTGATTACTGTGGCTATATAGCAAATTTTGAAATCAGGCATTATGAATGCTCCAACTTTGTTCTTTTTTCAAGACTGTTTTGGCTATTCTGGATCCCCTGCATTTCCGTATGAATTTTAGAGTCAGCATGTCAATTTCTGCAAAGTTGTCAGCAGAAACTTTGATAGGAATTGCACTGAATCTAGATCAATTTGGAGAGTATTACCCTCTTAACAATATTAAGCTTTCCAATCCATGAAACAAGATCTTTTCCTTTATTTCAGTCATCTTTAATTTTGTTCAAAGATGTTTTCCATAGAGTTCGGTTTACAAGTCTTATACTTCTTTCGTTAATTTTATTCCTAAGTATTTGAGTCTTCTTGATGCTCTTGTAAATAAAGTTGTTTTAATTTCATTTTCAGATCATTCACTGCTAGTCAGTAGGAATACAACTGATTTCTTAATCTACTAATCTTGTATCCTGCAGCCTTCAGTCTAATGACTAATGTTAGAAAATTTCCCATAATAAAAACTTAAAAAAACTAGTATTGAATTTAGTCAAATGATTTTTAATGTACCTACTGAGATGATGACATAACTTTTTCTCCTTTATTGTGATTAACTTTTCAAGTGTTAAATTAACCTCACAATTCTGCACTAAATCCAATGCAGTTCTGATGTATTTCCCTTCTTATATTTTAGTGGATTCAGTTTGTTACTAATCTGGTTAACATTTTTTCATCTATGATTCACAAGTGACACTACACTGGCCTATGTTTTCTTTCTTGTTATATCCTTTTTAGGTGACAGTAAGGTTATGTTAGCCTCATAATGAACAGAAAAATATTTCCACTTTTATTTTATTCTTTAAAAGACTGGGGGTGCCTGGGTGGCTCAGCTGGTTAAGCAACTGCCACTGGCTCAGGTCATGATCATGGAGTCCTGGGATCAAGTCCCGCATTGGGCTCCCGGCTCAGTGTGGAACCTGTTTCTCCCTCTGACCCTCTCCCTCTCCCCTCTCATGCTGTTTTTCTCTCTCTCTCAAATAAATAAATAACATTCTTAAAAGACTGATATAGGGGCTCCTGGGTGGCTCAGTTGGTTAGGCGTCTACCTTCAGCTCAGGTCATGATCCCGGAGTCCTGGATCGAGCCCCACACTGGGCTCCCTGCTCAGTGGGGAGCCTGCTTCTCCCTCGGCTGCTCCCCCTGCTTGCGCACAAGCTGTCTCTAATAAATAAATAAAATCCTTAAAAATAATAAATAAATAAAATAAAAGTCTGGTTACGGGGTACCTGGGTGGCTCAGGGGTTGGGCGTCTGACTTCAGCTCGCGGTCATGATCTCAGGGTACTGGAATCTGGCATCGTGCTCCCCACTGAGCTGGGAGTCTGCTTGTCCCTCTAACTCTCCTTCTGCCCCTCCCACTTTGAATGTTCTCACTCTCTCTCAAATAAATAAAATCTTTAATAAATAAATAAATAAATAAAAGACTGGTGCTGTTTTTTCCTTACACCAATAAATCCATCTGGTCCTGAAATTTTCATTATGGGATTTTTACTTACAGATCCATTTTTTAAAATTATTTTTTAAGAGGCACCTGGGTGGCTCAGTCGGTTGAGTGGCTGCCTTTGGCTCCAGGTCATGATTCTGGAGTTCTAGGATCAAGCCCTGCATCAGGCTCCCTGCTCAGCAGGGAGTCTGCTTCTCCCTCTATCCTTCACCCTGCTCGTGCTCTCTCACCCCACTTATGCTCTCTGGCTCTCGCTCTCTCAAATAAATAAAACTTAAAAAAATATGTTTTATATATATATATATATATATTTTTTTTTTAAGTTTTATTTCTTTATGTAATTTCTACACCCCACATCGGGCTTGAACTTACAACACCGAGATCAAGAATCGCATGCTCCAATGACTGAGCCAGCCAACCAATAAAGATTTTTACTTACAGATTCATTTTTTAAAATAAACATAGGATTTTCAGATTTTCTACTTCTTGTGTTGGTTTTGGTAAATTTGTCTTTCTAGGAATTTGTCCATTGTGTAAACATTTTCAAATGTATTTACAGGCCTAACAATTGTTCACAACCAATTTTATCTCTTGCTTAACAACACTAACTCATTCCAGATCTCCCTACTATGTGGAAAGCTGTTTGATTTTTACAATTTGTTCCAATAATTTTAGTGGTAAAAATTATCATGCAACCCATCCCAACCCAAAAGTGTATTAGTTTGCTGGGCTGCCATAACAAAATACTATTGACTGGGTGTCTTAAACAAGAGATTTATTTTCTCACAATTCTGGAGTCTAGAAGTCTGATATTAATGTGTCGGCAGTACTGATTTCTTCTGAGACCTCTCTCCTTGTATCTTCACATGGTTTTCCCCTCTGTCTCTGTGTCCTAATCTCTTTTTATAAGGACATCAATTCTCCTGTTTTCTGTATACTATTTGTCCCCATTTTCAGCAGTGTCAAATCCTTCCTATTCTCTAGTCTTTTAGGAGCTCTAGGGCACAGATTAGCTGCTTTCTGGGATTCCCCCATGCCCGAGTCACTCTACTGATGGATTCTGAGTTTTTTCCCTAATTTTTTGCTTCATAAATAATGCCAAATATCCTCTTATAGACATATTTGAACCCATTCTTTTAAGTATAACTATACATAAATTCTTAGAAGTAAAAATGCTAGGCCAAAGTATATTTTAAGTTCTCTGCTTTACAAAGAAGTTTTTCATATTTATATTCTTATTTATAGGCTAGAGCAGAGTTTAACAACTTTTTCTGCAAAAGGCCAGAAAGTAAAATCTTTTATACTTCTAGGAACCTACAGTCACTGTTGAAACTACTCAACTGGGGCGCCTGGGTGGCTCAGTCAATTAAGCTGCTGCCTTTGGCTCAGGTCATGATCCCAGGGTCCTGGGATCGAGCCCCACGTCGGGCTCCCTACTCAGTGGAGACAGCCTGCTTCTCCCTCTCCCTCTGTCTGCCACTCTGCCTACTTGTGCTCTCTCTCTGCCAAATAAATAAATAAAACCTTAAAAAAAAAAAAAGGAAAAAGAAAAAGAAACTACTCAACCTTTCTATTATAGCATGGAAAGCAACCAAAGACAGTATGTAACTGAATAGGTGTGGGTGCGTTCCAATAAAACTTTATGCATAAAAACAGGCAGTGGTCTGGATTTGACTAATGGATAGCAGTTTGCTGATTAGCAGGCTAGAGAATGCTTAAATCCCCATATTCCCATCAATACTGTGTATTTGTCAAATTTTTTATATTTGCTAATCAGATGGATGAAAATAATGCACTCATCTGTCTTTTAATTTTCACAGTTTTAATTATAAGAGAGAATCAAATTTTCTTATTTATTGGACATCTTTTTCTTTACCTGTGAAGAATCTACTTATACCTGTTGCCTATGTTTTTTTTTTTTAAAGATTTTATTTATTTATTTGACAGAGAAAGAGAAAGCAAGCACAAACAGGGGGGAGCGGCAAGCAGATGGAGAGGGAGAGGGAGAAACAGGCTCCCCACGGAGCAGGGAGCCCGATGCGGGGCTCAATCCCAGGACCCCAGGATCATGACCTGAGCTGAAGGCAGATGCTTAACCAACTAAGCTACCCAGGAGCCCCTGTTGCCTATGTTTATTAACAGCACTTTCTATTAAAGAATATAGTCCTTTGGGGCGCCTGAGTGGCTCAGTTAGTTAAGCATGTGACTCTTGGTTTCAGCTGAGGTCAGGATCGCAGGTCGCCCCTATATAAATGATTTTTAATGTATTCATTATAGTTATCTCTAGAGTGTGTGTGTGTATGTGTGTGTATAAAACCTTTAACACAGGGCGCCTGGGTGGCTCAGTCAGCTAAGTGTCTGCCTTCAGCTCAGGTCATGATGCCAGGGTCCTGGGATGGAGCCCTGCGTGGGGCTCCCCGTTCAGCAGGAGTCTGCTTTTCCCTCTCCCTCTGCCCATCCACATGCTTTCTCTTGTGCCTGCTATCTCTCGCAAATAAATAAAATCTTAAAAAAAAAATAAAAATAAAGTTGTAAGCAAGATAAGCAGAGAAAATTATTTTCATATGGTAGCTATAACTGAAGTAAAACTTAAGCACATAAATATTTGACAAAATTTGCTTGTTTCTAGAATGGAGGGGTATTTGCAGATTTACCATGGTCCTTAAATAAGGTTTAACATCCTTGTTAAGATTAAGAGAATCTAAGAAGACATGTTTCCCAAAACAACAGAAAAAGCATCCTGAATCTGCCATATATATAAAGCACATATGGTGAGTTATGGAAAATCCATACTTACATGATTGCAGTCTGAAGAAATCTCATTTTCAGGCTAAAAGGAAAAAAAAAAAAGAGATGATGTTAAAAACCCTCAAGTTTTCAAATACCACCAAAATAAACTCCAAACAAGAAATCTGAATATTTAACTGAATATGTTTCTTCAACTTAAGAAATAAAATGGGGCTTATATATATTTTAAATTTTCAGGGAGAAATATACCAGAAAAGCAGATGAGACATAATCACTTCCCAATCAATGGTACAATCTGAAAATGAGGAAAATGGAGAAGAAAGTACTAAAGAAACAAAGCAATAGTGACATCAGGATCCTTACAGGACACTTCATAATTCTGAAAGCTAAGGAGGATCAGGCATATGATAGGTGTCCTTTCTTTAAAGAAAGTAAAATATCTAAAACAAAAACAAAAACACCCAAAAAAACAAAAAAAAACCCAGGCTTTTAAAGAGGGCAAAGAAGGTTTATCAATGATTTCAAAACTAATCTCGGGGCGCCTGGGTGGTGCAGTCGGTCAAGTGACCAACTCTTAATTTCAGCTCAGGTGCTGATCTCAGTGTTTTGAGATCGAACCCCACAAGGCTCAGTGCTGAGCACAGACTTTGCTTGAGATTCTCTCTCCTTTTCCCTCTGCCCCTCATGCTTATGCTCTCTCTCTCTCAAATACATACATACATACATACATACTAATCTCATGTCACCACTAGGTAAAGCTAGGTGATGGGTACACAGGACCTCAATGTAACTTCTTAGGAGTCTATAATCTTTCAAGTATATAATTTAAAATGGAAAGTTTTTTTAGGGGCGTCCGGGTGGCTCAGATGGTTAAGCGTCTGCCTTTGGCTCAGGTCATGATCCCAGGGTCCTGGAATGGAGCCCCATGTCCAGCTCCTGGCTCAGCGGGGAGCCTGCTTCTCCCTCTCCCTCTGCCTCTCCTCCTGCTCATACCCTCTCTCAGTATCTCTGTGCCTCGAATGAATAAATAAAATCTTAAAAAAAAAAAGTTTTTTTAAAAACAGAAATTATATACATATTCCCATGACTACATATACTCTGCAAAGCCAGGTCCATGAACCAGAGATAAAATGAAATATCTATTCCATAATTTAAAAAACAGACTAGGTTATATTTAATATTACATAACTGCAATACATATCTCCTTTAGTGTTCTTGTTCATACCTTTAAAAAAGATACAACTGTATGAACAGACACATTTTCTTTGAGTTTCCATAGCATTCCAACCTGTTCAAAGGAAGTGAATTCTGTGTACCCTTGGGTGTGGAGCCTACTTAAGGAAAAAAAAAAAGAGAGAGAGAGAGAACATTCTGGAAAGAAATTCAGAGCATTGGTAGAGCATTTTCCAAAAGAAGGTAGTTAAATAATATGCAAGTGTTGTCATGTTTACAACGGACCTATATTCACAGGACCCATATTACTAAATTAATGACTGTTTTAGTGGTTTGCTTCCCTACAGTGGTAGTCCAGGTTATTTCCCCCGGGTTTTTTCTCCTCTTTAATAGCATCTGATACCAACAACCTTTGCCCTGTAACTCTGCACAGCACTCCTGCTGTGCAATGAGTATACACCCTGCTCCACTGATAGGAGGCTAGGCTCCTGACGAGCTTTGGCCAACGTGATTTTACAGAGACATAAGAGAAGTAGTTTTAAATGTTCTTGGGCCATTTAGCTTTTTACTCTCACACTCCTGTCATTCTCCAAGAGAAGAACGTGTCCAGGTAGCTGCTAGTTCAAGGAGAAGGAAAGACATGAAGCAGACCTAAACCTAACCTGGAGCCCAGAGCAGAGCCATCCCAACTGCCCTGCAGAGCCACAGGCAAGAAAAATAACTATTTGTCATTATAAGCACTTGAAATGTTGAAGAGTTTGTTATGAAGAAAAAAATGAGCAATATACCTATCAAGCAAATGAAATAATAAAAATTCTAAAAACCTTAAAGCTGCAATTGATAACAGCTACAATCTAATTTAGTGGGTTATGTTAGTAAGTACAGAGTATTACAGCCTTTATGAAGGAATGACATGAGCCATGAACACAAATGAACTGCACATTTGGAAACCCGTGTTTAGTTTTTGTCTTTTTTTTTTTTTTAAAGATTTTTATTTATTTATTTGACAGAGAGAGACAGAGCGAGAGAGGGAACACAAGCAGGGGGAGTGGGAGAGGGAGAAGCAGGCTTCCCTCTGAGCAGGAAGCCCGATGCGGGGCTCGATCCCAGGACCCCGGGATCAGGACCTGAGCCGAAGGCAGATACCCAACGACTGAGCCACCCAGGGTCTCTTTTGTCAACTTAATTTGTAATTGACAATAAACTGGTCTTATTTTTTTCTTTTTAGATTTAATGTCTCTTTCCAGAAAGAGACAATGTGGGGCTCAGACGGTTAAGCATCTGCCTTCAACTCAGGTCATGATCCAGGGTCCTGGGATCAAGTCCCACATCAGGCTCCCTGCCTGCTTCCCCTGCTTGTGCGCTCTCTGACAAATAAATAAAATCTTAAATATTAATTATTCTAACATATACATTATAAAAGCATTAAAATATAAATTAAAAGATGAGCTTTTAAAAAAAGAGATTCTTTTATTTTTTTCTTGAGCCCTAGGGGTCATCTAACCTGCATCTTCTTTGGAAATCATTCATTTGGAGCATCAATCATTTGTCTAATCCTTCAGGCCTATCTCAAGTCCCTATTCTTGCTTAATTGCATGACTTCACCATTTTATCTCTCCAACTGGATTGTAAACTATCTGAGGTTAGAGACTATCTTATCTTTCTTCTGTATCCAACAGCAATGCCTTGCACAGTTTTGGGTACATCATGATTATGCAGTATTTACTTGTTGATTCATTTCTTGGGATCATTTCAGATATTCTTTCATTGATAGTTAACAAAAGTAAAAAAAAAAATCCTCGGCCTTATTCTACCTTAGTAATTCTGGGTTTTATTCCCCCATGCTATTCATCTTCTAAGATTAAAGATAATGAAGCCTATCTGCATTTATAGTTTAGCAGAAGTAGTTACACTATGATGAAGTGATTTGATTGGGACATCACAGGAATCACGCAGTCTGAGAATAAACCTGTGTCAGCACCCACATCTGTTTTTGGTCCTTGAGATTGAGTACTAAACCATAGCATTTTCTCTTTCTACTTCCTCGAGTTACTTAGTGCTGGCATTATTCATGTTCCTACTGTTTGGGCATACTACTTCATCTTTTATATTTACAGATAGGTCTCTGTTCAATTCCCCTAAACATCACTGTGTCCTTTGATTCTAAAGACCCTTTTAAGTTTCTGAAATTAATTATTTGCAATTACACGTAGACATTCTTCATAGCTATTCAGTTCTATGAGTCTCAATGGCTTAATACCATAACCTTGTTCTTATGGCATTCCTATCTTGTCTCTTTCTTTTTTTGTTTTGTTTTTGTTTTTTAGATTTTATTTATTTATTCATGAAAGAGAGAGAGAGAGAGGCACAGGCAGAGGGAGAAAGAGGCTTCCCGCCAAGCAAGGAGTGTGATGTAGGACTCGATCCCAGGACCCTGGGATCATGACCTGAGCCCAAGGCAGATGCTTAACCGACTGAGCCACCGAGGCATCCCTAGAATAATTAATACTTAAAAATAACTATAAAGGGGCGCCTGAGTGGCTCAGTCAGTTAAGCGACTGCCTTTGGCTCAGGTCATGATCCTGGAGTCCCGGGATCGAATCCCACATCGGGCTCCCTGCTCAGCGGGGAGTCTGCTTCTCCCTCTGACCCTCTTCCCTCTCGTGCTCTCTGTCTCTCATTCTCTCTCTCTCAAATAAATAAATAAAATCTTAAAAAAAAACTATATAATACTAGGGGTATATGTAGTAATTTTGCTTCAAGTGATAAAGAAGAACACGATCAAAACAGAGGATTAAGAGCTGAAACCTTCCTTGCAACCAGTTTAGGACTCCTCCCCTCACTCCCACCGCTTCAAATCAGAGGCAAAGAGCTGGCTCCAAGCCTGTGGAGCATCAGATTTGAAGCTGAGCTTTGCTACATTATTAGCTGTTCTCCATCACTTAGGAGATAGAACTCTGGACTTCAAAAAGGAGTGTCTCGGGCGCCTGGGTGGCTCAGTTGGTTAAGCGACTGCCTTCGGCTCATGTCATGATCCTGGAGTCCCGGGATCGAGTCCCGCATCGGGCTCCCTGCTCAGCAGTGAGTCGGCTTCTCCCTCTGACCCTCCCCTCTCTCATGCTCTATCTCATTCTCTCTCTCAAATAAATAAATAAAATCTTTAAAAAAAAAAACAAAAAGGAGTGTCTCTTACATCAAGTGTTTCCTCATGGAAAATAAATAATTGTCCTCTTGGCAATGGAAATGGGAGGAGAAAAATTTATGAAAAGCCTCATAAATAAATAGCTTTCTGTTAATTTAATGACCAAACTTTGTAGAAGAAACTCCTGAAGTTGCATACATTAGTATCAATAAAGAAACTATTATGAATAAAGGAAAAAGAAAAAGACGAAAATGTGATACAACCCAACCCAACACAGCAGGGACTAAAACTAGAGAAGGAGCTCCGATAATGCTGAATGAGCAATGTGGCAATAACACTGTAGAGGAGATAAGCACTGAATGCTTGATCACACGTGCCTGACTCCTATAAGGAATGTCATGGGTAGCAGGAAAAGGTAAAAGTTGTTACTTAACTAACTGAGCTAGGTGCTACATTAATTTCTTACATGATGGACTGCAAGATAAATGGTATTGGGGTGCCTGGGTGGCCCAGTCATTAAGCCTCTGCCTTCGGCTCAGGTCATGAGGATGAGCCCCGCATCGGGCTCCCTGCTCAGCGGGAAGCCTGCTTCTCCCTCTCCCGCTCCCCCTGCTTGTGTTCCCTCTCTTGCTGTGTCTCTCTCTGTCAAATAAATAAATAAAACTCTAAAAAAAAAAAAAAGAAAAATGGTATTATGTCCAATTTTACAGATGAGGATATTGAAATACGGAGAAACTAAGTAATCAAAGTACACTTCTAGGACACAACAAAACTGGAGTTTAAATAATGATAATAAATGGTGACTAATGCTCACTGTAACGATTTCAGCTTGATACCTCCAAAAAAGGCTCAGTAGGCCAAGTTGAGCACAATGATGGGGGGAGGGTGTATCTTCAGGAGGTGCAAGAAAAAGACAAGATGAATAAACAGAACAAGTGCTCTAGAATGATCTGACAGCTACATGATGAATTTAGATGCAGGTGGCCCAGGGAAGAAACTGCTGGAGTAATTAGAACTACAAATCCACATTAGCCCTATGATAACCACAGCAAGTTATAAAAAAAATTTTGCTTAGTTCACTTGGCCTTTATAAATCATTTAAATATTTTGGATAGGGACGCCTGGGTGGCTCAGTTGGTTAAGTGTCTGCCTTCAGCTCAGGTCATGATCCCAGCGTCCTGGGGTCAGCCCCACATCAGACCCCCTGCTCAAAGGGTAGTCTGCTTCTCCTTCTCCCTCAGCCCCTCTCCCTTCCCCCGACTTGTGCTCTCTCTCAAATAAATAAATGTTTTTTAAAAGATTAAGAATAAATGTTTTGGGTATTACTGTACTTTAATCTCCATGTTGGGTAAGCAAAGATGAAATAGTTGACTTTAAGGCTTAAAATCAGTATTCCTTCCTCTAAGCTCTGTAATTCAAAATGGGTTTTTTTAAAGTATTTTTAAAAAAGATTTTATTTATTTATCTGACAGACAGCGAGAGAGGGAACACAAGCAGGAGGAGTGGGAGAGGGAGAAGCAGGCCTCCCACTGAGCAGGGAGCCTGATGCAGGGCTGGATCCCAACCTGAACCGAAGGCAGATGCTTAATGACTGAGCCACCCAGGCGCGCCTAAGTATTTTTTAAAAAGATTTTATTTTATCTATTTGGCAGAGAGAGAGAGAGAGAGAGCACGCACACAAGCAGGGGGGTGGGAGAGGGAGAAGCAGGCTCCCTGCTCAGCAGGGAGCCCAACACGGGGCTTAATCCCAGGACCCCAGGATCATGACCTGAGTCGAAGGCAGACACTTAACCGACTGAGCCACCCAGGCACCCCTCAAAATGGGTTTTAACTAAAGGATGCAATGGTAGAAAAAAGGACAACAGACTCAAATATTCAGCTACAGAAGCTGTGTGACTTTGGGTGTGTCAGTTCTCCAGACCCCTGAAGACAGAACAGGGATTTCTTCACCTCTGATCATGAACTGACTTTAGGAGTGAAACTGTCTTGAAAGTGAATACAAACTTTTGTGTGTTAAGTATATTTTTCTGAGAATTCACAGCTGTCATCATAATCTCAGAAAGATCCATAAGACACCCCAAAATTAAGAAACAGTGGTCTAAGATGGTTGAGATTCTCTGCAGCTTTAGGAGACTGTAAGATCTGAGATGTGGAATACAGAAATAGAGGTATTTATTGATTTCCATGTCTTTTAATGTAGGTAATTTGCATATTATGATTATGGTTTCCTAGTGCTTCATCTTAATCATTCTCTCCTGATCAAAGCACAACAAACAGGTTTCAGAATAAACTATTGAAAAGCTTGAGTCTGAATGTTCTCAATTAAATCAACTATCACATTCACTTAAGAGGATGGTTTTTACAGAAAGTACAAGTCTGAGCTATGATTTCCCCAAGGTGAACAGGCTGAGTTAATGAGTCTCGCAGGAGAAATTAAAGGATTCACGAAACTAACTTGGAAGTTGTCCCAGTTTCTGAAAAAGAAATGCTTGGGAGTTGGATTGTGTCTAAAATTTGAACATTCATGCAAAAAATTCCAACATTCTACAGTTAGATCAACTAGAGTTGAACTACCTACATGGTCACACCTAGTACTAAATGAAGTGACAACAGATTCTGTTTATTAATCACCTGGGAGAAAACAAACAAAAAAATGTCAACAGTATCAGTGCTTTTATGGCCTTGCAAAAATCTGAAGGCTGGGCAACAACATGATGTCTCCCTGTAATTAGAAACATTCTCCTGTAGTAGTAGTAAAGAGATTCTTCTTCTGGGAGTTTACTCATTAAGAACCTGGTAAAGTGCCAATCATATGAGCAATTCATTTATTAACTTAACCCAAACCACGGCCCACCCTCCAAAAAAAAAAAAAAAAAAAAAAAAAAAAGGAAACTGAACATAATATGGCTGGTAATGAACAGAAAAAGTCAGTCTTTTAGTCTTGGTAAACTTTCCCTGAGCAAGTGTCAATTGAATCTTAACCCTCAGATTCATAACCTCTTAGTGCATTATTCTGGCTCAATCAGAATTCACTTTTCTTACTTGTATCCAGGGACTGCTGCTAAGCAATGTTTCTCCAAAAGGACAGTGGATCAACATAGGCTTTGTGCCCTCCAACAATGCTCTGTCTCATTTACTAAAGAGTTGTGCTTTTGTGTGATTCTTTAACATTCAACCCATCTTTTCAAAAAGGATTTACAGTAAAGGTCCAGTGGGAGAGTTTTAAGAAAGGGTATGAGACACAGATTATAGATGTTGGCTTTCAAGTAAATTAGTGTGGTAGATAAAACATGAGTCTTTATGTAACCATCATATAAAGAGTGGGGCAGATAAAACATGAGTCTATATGTAACCATCATACAAAGAGTGGAGTTTGGGTGGAGGGAGGGCCTGATACTTTAAAGAATGAAAAGAGTCTCGCCCCAACCCCACCCACCACGAGTAAGATGATAGAAAGGAAGTCAGAGGGGGTTTAATGGAGGAGGGCACATCTGAGTTGAGCCTTAAAAAGAGGTTGTGATTTGGTGATGTGATGCTCTGTGTATGCTGAGGCAGATGAGATGGGGCTGTGCAAGGCAGAAGAATGCTAGGGTGTGGGAGGAATCGGAAAGGCACATTCTGTGCAGAGGGCAGAGACCTGAGAAAATGAGGAACCCTACAGTGACCATTCTTAGGCTTACATATTTGATGTTTCCTAATATATGGTGGGATAACTATAAATTTTAATAAAATCTCAATGCTGATCCAATAATGGTTTTCCATAATCCAAATTAGTTATGTTATGCTAAACACAGTGCAGAGAGTGGTAATTTAATTTACTGTTATTTACCTGTGTGCATCCCCAGAAAGTGGGTGGGGTAATAGCTGGTAAATACGGTATTGTTACTACTACTTATTTTTTTTTTAATCTTTAAACATTTTTGTTTTGAAGAAGGAATAAGAACAGCTACTTTAGAAACTGGAGACACTCAAGCATTGATCTATTCATAGTTTCTACACAGCAAGAAGCTTACATCAAATAGACAAAAAAAATAGTACAGAAGATCCATATACAGAAAGATTTAGAAAAATCCATCTCTAGAAAGCAGATCATATGAACGCAAAGACCCTGCTGAATGTAGGAAAATCAATGGGGCTGAGGCATAAAGGTAGGAGGCAGACTGTGTAGTCCCGAAAAAGTTCTTTCTCCTCCTGATCTAAACGTTTGCCACCAGTACAGGTTTGGAGAAAGGTCCTAATCATTTGAACTGGTTGTCAATCAAAGTCCCCCTCATTTTCACTTTCTTGGCTTCCAGTACAGCCAGCTCTGGAAGCTTTTACTCGGGACTCTGTGCCCGAGCTGTTTTTCGTTCATTTCGGCATTGTGTGCATATGAGTCAGCAACATCCCTAGCCTCAATCTCCTCCTCCTCTACGGAGCTGAACTTGCCCATGTCTTAAGTCCATTTGGTCATCATAACTTTTTTTTTAAAAAGATTTTATTTATTTATTTGACAGAAATAGAGAACATAAGCAGGGGGAGCAGCAGAGGGAGAGGGAGCAGACTCCCCAATGAGCAGGGAGCCTGATGTGGGGCTCAATCCCAGGACCCTGGGATCATGACCTGAGCCGAAGGCAGACTCAACTGACTGAGCCACCCAGGCGTCCTCAAATTCCTCATTTTTGACTTAAGTAGAAAGGTAGAGTGGTACAGCGTGGTTGGGGAAGTGGTTTTGGATTACCTTGGCAGTGCCTCAGACGGTCATGAGGAGTATGGAGGAGGTCCCCCAAATTTGAAAATCTCTTGGATAAAGTATCTCTAAATTATGCTTTTAATTCCTCGACCTTCTGACGATTCTGTGAACTTTGGGACATAATACCCTTTATAGCTTTTGGTCAGGACTACTTATAGGAGTTTCTAAAGGTTCCTATAGCTGCATTTGTCATTATCTTTAACTGTATTCAGGTTTTCTTCTTTATATTTGTCTGTTATTTTATATTTATCTTTCTCCATAGCTGCTATATTGTTCAACAGTGATTACTTTTGCCCATTCAGTTTCTTGACGTGACTCTCTTTCAAGAACAGACTATCTGTGTAAAAATATTTGCTGCTTCTTTGATACTTTTCAAGTCCACTGATGCTGAGGTACGAGGTACTGTTCTTCCCCCATTTCAACACAGCATTTCCCAGTATTCAAATGGTCTTTATCTCTCTCACCTAACCTCATTTTTGTCTTCCTGCCGGCTCCTGCTTCAAAACTTACACATCCTTGAGAATTATGCAGTTGCTCTCTCACTCAGATGAAAGGCCAGTCCCCGAATCACAGCTCTTCTCTTCAGAAGCGCTAGTCATCTGCACTGGGTTATACAGAAAGCGTTCCACGCATTCTGGCAGCTCAGCGCTATTTGCTTCTCTTTAGGCCAATTAAAGTAAACAGCACACTAAGAACTGGTCAGTATGGAAGAAATGTGATATTTTTAGATACTTGGATATGGTGCTGTTTTGGGGACTTTTTTTGCATCTGGCAATTTTATATGCATTTTTTGGTTTTATCTTTTCAAAATTATAGAAGTAACATAGTCAGATTGGAGGTACTGAGCTACATTGACAGAATCATTCCAGATTTACTCAGTATAAATATTAATAGTATTGTCAGATGTCTGGAAATTTTCTATTTTAGGTTCTCACTTTGCATTTGGCTATAGTAGCTACTGCTTTGACAAATTTGGACATGTATTTAGCTGTTCCATATCAATTGAAATGGCAAATAAATAAAGAATATAAAGGATACCATACAAAAATTGATACTCTGTTTCTTACTCATACCATGTCTTTCAAATAATTTTGTTTTCACCTCTCACTCTAAAACTCCCACATTAAGTTGACCATACTGGGAAAACTAAACCATAGAATGGTTAATGTGCTTTTCTTAGAACAGAACTACCAATCTAGGACTCTTAAGAGGGCCAGATTGCTACCTGCCATGTCCCAGAGAGAGTGGACTTCCCATACACGCCCCCCTCCCCGCCCTCACAATCCCTTTGAAATAGACAGCGGAAGAGAAAGAAAATAGAAAAATACGGACTGGGAAGAGTGTATGCCAAATATTTTCAAAAGTGTCTCTGTTTAAGCGTAAGCTGGAATTATCTTTGATTTTTTTTTTCCATTTGGCACAAAATTCAAAAGGTGCAAAAGGGTATATACTGAAAATACATTTTTTATGTATTCTTTCAGAGACAGTATGTACACATAACAGTTAAGTATGTATTTCATGTATTTTCAATTCATATTCTTTGCATTAATTATGGCTTACTAGAAAGCAGTAAGGTTGCTTTTGATGCTTAAATGACTGGATTATTTACAGAGAATGAAAGGCCAGTACTATCTTATATTTGCAAGGTCCTCTAATTTTCAAAGCCTTCATTTTACTTACAGCAACCCCGTGAGGTAGGTAAAGCAGGATTTATCTGTTCTAGACATGAAATTTAAAGCCTAAAGAATTATGTGACTTGATCGAGGGTATTACACAACGAATATGCAATGGCAGTGGAATTCATAAGTCTTTTGGCTCCTAGTTCAGAGTTCTTACTACCATGTTGCCTCTGAAACACTATGATGTAAGGGGATCTAATACACTGCTTTTATGAGGTATGAAAAATACTATGAGTAGCTATTTTAGAAGAATTTTGATACTATATTTTTATAGTAGCACTACAATAGTAGTATTTACAGCTTCATGGTTCAGAGGAAGTATAGTCTTTGTGATGAATTTCTACAAAATATTTTATTAATGCAAGGCACTTTAGACTGAATGATAATGTTCTAGGTGTCACTGTGGTAACACAGGCTCCAAACTGACTTTAACCAGGCAACTGGGCAATGGAAAACAAGGCCTTTTGTCCCTTTACAGCTATGACCCTGCCATGGCTAGGAGCCAAGCTGACAGACCCACCTGTTGAAGATTCTTTCCCTTGAGGCTAGATGGGAATCTGGTCAAGCATTCCATAGAATGTCTGAATCTGTTTCCTTCACCCAACAATTAGGTTAAAATGTTCCCAGCCGCACTAAACTGGATTCTAGAAATCTAAGTCATCTCCTAGGGAGAAAAAAATGAGTAATGGGAGGTTAACTTTTCCCTCCCTACTGATTCTAGGCTCTCATGAGGAAGGTTTAGTTCCAGAGAAGCTCATTCATTCACAATGTGGAAATGAGGCAGAATCTTTGTAAGGCCATAATTGGGACTTTAAATGCTTGTCATTATAAAACAAGCCCTACATATCTTGAATATTGGGCAGTACCCAATAGGAAGCTGATGAAAAGGTTGAGCTCTTACGTGAAAAGAAGTTATCTCCAAACATTCTTTTGAGGATGACTGTCTCCTACAGTTTATAGGTATCTCTATTTCTAATTCGTAACAGTAAAATAGGGGGAAAATGAGAAAAGAGTTCACGGTATTTCTTATGGTAGAGAGAGTACATGTTTTTGTAATTTACATTTTAAAAATAAATTTTAATATTTGCAAAACCATAATCCTATGTGATTATGCCATAATGTGATTATGCAGTTTTTGTTCAATAACTAGATCACTGTATCCTTATTTGGTATTTGTCATTTCCTGCTCTGGGCAGCGTAGATGATAAATTGTATTAATTTTGAGTGTTTCCACTCAGTCAGTTTAACTAGTTCTAAAGTTTTCTTAAAATTATATGTTAATTTGACATCTCAAAGTAAATTCTGGGGCATGGCATCTTCATGGATATGAATTATTCCATCACTGAGTCAAGAGTTGCTCAATTTGTTGTTGTTTTTTGTCAGCCATTAAGTTCAGTAATTAGCTAGATTGTTGTGTGTTTTCATACTTTCAGGACAGGGGTATAACCTCACTGAAGATGAGTGGATTAGTACTTGACAGAGCTGAAAGTCTTGCCAGTATTTATTTGCATGGGTCAAGTATGCTATCTGAAACAAAGCAGAACTATTTGCTAATCCCCACTGTAGTGTGTATGTGTGTGTCCTTTTACTTTATTAGAATTAAAGGGCATTGAAGGTATTTTTCATTTTAAAGGTACAAATCGGTCTTAACCTCAACACAGACCCCTTAATGCTCTGCACTTAAGTGAGACTATCCAAGAACCAAGACCCTAATTTGTCTGTGGGGTCTTTTTTTTTTTTTTTTAAGATTTTATTTATTTAATTTATTTAAGAGAGTGTGTGTGAGCGGCAGGGGGGTGGGACAGAGGGAGAGAGAGAATCTCAAGCAGACTCCCTACTCAGCTTGGAGCCTGACAACACCGGGCTTTGGTATGACCCTGAGATGATGACTTGAGCCGATATCAAGAGTCAGACGTTTAACCAACTGAGCCACCCAGGCACCCACTTTTGTGGGGGTCATATCTATTTTTTACCCCTTTTAAAACTCAACATGTTCTTATAGAAGTAACTAGTATATATTATTCTTGATGTTGAGTTTTTGGGCTTGCTCCTCTGACTATACCTAAAGTAGTGTCCCAGTCAGTAGTCTGCACCAACACCTGGGACCAGGACGAGGGCACGGAGCCCTTCCATGTCTACCACTGTTTGTACGGCCAGATAATCCTGGTGCTGGACTGTCAGAGAAATTATCCATGAGGCCCTGAGATTGGTTCCATGTGATGGATACTGCCAAACATGCCCACAAATTTTGTGACACAGAAGATGAGGAAAGAAAGACAAATACCATATAATTTCACTCATATGTGGAATTTCCAAAACAAAACAAATGAGCAAAGGGGGTAAAAAAAAGAGACAAATTAAGATACAGAGAACAAACTGATGGTTACCTGAGGGGACGTGGGTGGGGGAATGCGTGAAATAGGTGATGGGGATAAAGGAGTCATGATGAGCATGAGGTGATGTATGGAATTGTTGAATCCCTATATTGTACACCTGAAACTACTATAAGACTGTATGTTAACTAAGCAATTAAAACAAAAACTTAACATTTTTCTGTGGCTTTTCTATCGGACTCTTCTTTCTCAGTCACCCCCTTAATCAGGTACTTAAATGTCATGGTTCTGTTCTCACCTGGCCGAGACGATTTCATTCCCAGGTAAATGTGATAATTCCTGTATCTCTATCATAGGCCTAAACCTCTTTCCTAAGCTCCAGAACCATACTGCCAACTATGTCTGTGGGGGATGTCCATGGGCACTTCAATCTCAACAGCTCTGGAACTGAGCTGAGTACCTGCTACTCCAAGCCTACTGGGCCTGGATTTCACTTCTCAGTGAAGCTGCCACCATCCACTTTGTCCCCCAACCCAGAAACTAGGGCACCATCATACTTTATTCTTCTTTCCCTCACTTCATTGTCCAGTAAATTTCCAACTCTGAAATCACCTCCTACATACCACATACACTGAATATAGTTAACCTAAATTTATGGTTTAAGTATGCCATGTAGTTTGAGTCAAGAATACGTAGAGATTCTTTTTTAAAAAATACGTAGAGATTCTAAGTTAAGATCAGGCCCTAACGGGAAGCGTAGTAAATTCTCATCCTTACCAGTTGTTCTGGGTTTCGAGATTGATCAGAATAAACTCAGCACAGTTTTAGTAACATCTTTAACAAGTTTCAAAATTCTTTTTATCAGCTTTAATTGTATTATAATTTAGTTTTAATTTTTTTCTTTTTTTTTTTTTTTAGAAAAGTTGCATGTAATTCAAGGAACAGTAGATTCAGGTGCCTGGGTGGCTCAGTCGGTGAAGCGTCTGCCTTTGGCTCAGGTCATGATCCCAGGGTCCTGGGATCGAGCCCCACACTGGGCTCCCTGCTCAGCCGGGAGCCTGCTTCTCCCCATTCTCCCTCTGCCTGCCCATCTGCCTACTTGTGATCTCTCTCTCAAATATATAAAATCTTAAAAAAAAAAAAAAAGAACAGTGGATTCAACAAAGTTTGTTAAGACATAGCAATCTGTATTTCCCCTTATACTTTTTAAAAATTAAGGATAAACATAGATTCTTCTGTCTTTTACCTTCCTTCTCCCTATATTGTAAGAAAAGTTTTCTACGTTCTAAAGAACAGAAGTATAATTTACAGTTTCATTTCTCACAACAAAATTGCTACTCACATAACAAACTGAATGCCTGTATACAGTGGTTTGAGACAATTAGATGGAAGCAGTTTCCAGTTTAGCAGGTAAATGCTACTGTTTGCATTTCCCCTTTACAAGAGTAAAGTTCCTTTTTATTCTTTCATTTAGCAGCACATTTTAGTGGGATAAAGAGCATTTAAAATTTTATGCAGAATCTTTATTGACTTAGACTTCCAGGGCACTCAGATCATGGCCTGAGGGGAATTGGTGCAGAACAGAGGAACAGATTTGTTAGAATCCGTAGAAGCTCATAAGGACGCCTTTTCCTAAGCAGCTGTTGAGAAACTAAGGAGAGGGGTTTTTCTTTCTGTCTAGGAGATGGCTTTCTTATGATTCTCTCTTTTGATTTATTCTTCCATTTGTTATCTTGGGGACATAATCACGCTTTGCTCTTTAGTTGTTTTCTTTTCTTCTTTTACTGCTCAGGCCCTCTCCCTGTCAACATTTCTTCCCTCCCCACAGGCCTAAGAAAATGCAGGTCCTTTCCACCCCTTACATGAGGCTGACGGGTGCTCATCCACACTCATCTCTATGTGCCTCACATTCACTTCCCAGAGAGTCAGTCTTGTGACTGCCCCAAATAGGTGCTTACAAGAAGGAAATGAAGCAGAATTTACTGAGAGATTTCATATGAGTGGTTGATTTCTGAGGCAGAAAGCCACGTTATACATAAGTTGTAACCAGTTTATGTCTGCTTAATTTTTAGAAGTTTTTAAAAGGATGTATAGGGGCGCCTGGGTGGCTCAGTCGTTAAGTGTCTGCCTTCGACTCAGGTCCCTGGGATAGAGCCCCGCATCGGGCTCCCTGCTCCACGGGAAGCCTGCTTCTCCCTCTCCCACTCCCCCTGCTTGTGTTCCCTCTTTTGTGGTGTCTCTCTCTGTTAAATAAATAAAATATTTTTAAAAATAAATAAACAAATAAATAAGTAAAAGGATGTATATTGTGGGGGGAGTTTAAAGAGATAACGTTGTCCTCATGAGGTAAGTCGGCTTGTCAGAAGTTGTCTTTTTTTCCCCTTCGGATCTAATCCATTGGTGTTTATTCATATGGGATTTTTTTTTCTTGGTCATTTCTAAAAGCTTCATTTGAAGCATGAGTAGTTTCTGCCTGGAGAATTGGATTTAAATAAATAATGGTAATGAATTCCTTCAGATGTGTGCAGAGGCCCTCCAGATATGTAATTCTTGATACTTTTCCTTCTCTGTCCTAATGTTTTTCCATCAAGAAACCAAAATAGTGGGCTTAATTTTCTGAGAGTAGTGCTCTTTGACCTCTTTTTTTAGTAATTTCTTGTCCCGTCCAACGTGAAGTCATTGCATAGTTTTGGTTTTAATTTGGGGCTATATTAGTGAATTGATGTTAAAATTAAAAAGCCTGAAAAATAGACCCAAAAGGAAGAAGCTGGGGAGAAGCTGTTTATTTCATTGTGACCCCAGTGACTGAGAGCTTGACTTTGGAAGCCTAGAGATCAGACAGAATTTCTGTCAACCAAATAAAAACGTATACAGAATGCCAGGGTATGCCTAATGCTGTGATGGCCCAAACTGTGATCACTGCCTTCCTGGAACTGCCCTCAGGTATCTTTTTTAAAAGATTATTTATTTTATTTGGGTGGGGGGCAGAGGGAGAGGGAGAGAATCCTAAGCAGATTCTGCGCTGAGCGTGGAGCCCATTAGGGGGCTCCATCCCACAACCTGAAATCCCGACCGGAGCCGGAAACCCCGGAAACCAAGTCAGACAACCAACCAACTGAGTCACCCAGGTGCTCCACTGCCCTCAGTTATCTGAAAAGAAAATACTGCCAGAGAGTGTGGGGGTTTTGTGATCAGTCAAGAATTTATTTCATTAGGATTTTAATTTTTAAAGGAAGAATTTCAAGACAGGTAAAACTCATAGCCAAATTACTGTAGCAAAATTTCTTGTGCATTTGCCTGCTCTGTGATGTCATGGTTGCACCAAGTAAGAATTAGAACATAGATCTGAAATTCTTTTTCAGTTTGGAATGAATAAGGTGCCCTGTGGCAGATATTTTTAGAATGGAGGAGCAGCTCCAGGGCTTGCTGTGAGTCAGGTTCTCATTCAGACTGATCCTGAATATTGACTTTAAGAGTTGAAATCTTTCATCCTGATTATTCTTCTGTTCTGAAAATGCACATTTAAGCGGTCATCAGTAGATTAAATCAACACCACATACATTGATATATATATATACACATATATATATCAATGTATCAATGTATATATATCACAAGAAAGCAACTTTTGGCATCAGAGACGATTTAAACAATCCCTCTATTTGAAAGTGGGTATTTTTTCACAGATGTAAGCTGTTCTGAGTTGGTAGTTATACTATCAAAATTGTCAAGAGGGCTTCAGAAAGGATGGGTCTATTTTTTATAGGGAAAAGGTTTGAAAAAATGTGTTTTTCTCTTTTTGCCATAGTTCAGATTCAAAAAATTCTAATGGCAAACGTAAGATTAAGGATTGGCTTCTCCCAAATCACAGTATAAGTTAACTGGTAGAATAGGAATTGAAATTAACAATTTCATGGTCTTACCGGGTCAGTTGGTTTCCTCACTATGCAAAAAGAAAGCTGAATATGAAAAAAAAAAGTATTTTGTCATAAGTGGAAGAAACTGTAGCCTTAAGTCAATACGCAGATGCAAGATACTTTTGTCTGATCTATTTTGGTGGCAATTAATGATGTAAATTGGATCTACTTAAATTCTAAGGCAGAGGTGATTAGTCATCTCGGGGAAAAAGAATCTGCTGTTTATTTTTTCTGTTTTTGTGTTTCTGAGACTTAGAGAGCGTGTGGAATTCTATTAATTAAGGTACTGGTAAAACAGGGAAAAGATTGAAAAGATAACTTAGATTTACAGGAATTTTCTTGTGTTTATTTTTAACTGAGGCACTACCAGCAAAAGGGCAGAGGAACAAAATAAAACCAGAAAAACTTAGGAATTTTTAATGGCCCCAAAGTGAACTAATAAGAGACTGTTATGTATGTATGTACGTATTTTTCAAGAGGGCCTGCATGAGCCAGGGTTGGGCCGGGGGGGGGGGCGGGGGGGGCGGGGGAGGGAATCTTAAGCAGGCTCCACACAGCACAAAGCCCGGTAAGGGGCTCAATCTCACAACCCTGAGGTCTTGAACTAAGCCAAAATCAAGAGTTGGATGCTAAACCAACAGAGCCACCCAGGTGCCCCGAGAGACTCTTTTAAACCAGAAAGGCAGCTTCCCATTCTTATACACTATTTCTTTGTCTGGAAGCAGGGACAATTTTAGTAACCAACTGAATAAATTATTTTGGTAAGTCATGGATAGTGAGATTATTTATTCAGTGGCAAATTTTTTGGGAAGGAGGTATTAATGCATTCACTTCTTTTCTGAAACTTCATTAACTTGCTCTTAGGCCAAAATTACTCCATATTTATATTTTAAAATGAGTATTTGCTAAGTTTTTTTTAAGATTTTATTTTTAAGCAATCTCAACATCCAACTTGGGGCTCAGACTCTCACAACCCCGAGATCAAGAGTCGCACACCTCACTGGCTGAGTCAGCCAGGTGCGCCACCTTGTGTACTTGTTAATTTTGAGATAAAGTTTAAAAATTAAAGTTATAGCTAAAGGTTTTTAGTAAGTTACTTAATTAGATAAAATAATCTAAGATATTTCAGTATGTCCTAAAATTTTATTTTTATTTTAAAATCTATTGTGGATCATCTAAATTGGTTTGTGTATATGCATTTAATTCCTTATGTTAATGCCATAATTAGCTATCAACATCATGGCGTTGTAAGATTCTTAACCAGACAAATGGCTTGGAGTAGACATATACAAGTGTACAGTACTGTTTACAACTGAAGTGTGCCTTTTATTTTTTTAAAGATTTTATTTATTTATTTGACAGAGACACAGCGAGAGAGGGAACACAAGCAGGGGGAGTAGGAGAGGGAGAAGCAGGCTTCCTGCCGAGCAGGGAGCCCGACCCGGGGCTCGATCCCAGGACCCCAGAATCATAACCTGAGCCGAAGGCAGACGCTTAACTGACTGAGCCACCCAAGCGCCCCTGAAGTGTGTATTTTAAATAAATTATAGAATGTTTCATTTAGTGCATATTACAGAAAGGGTAAGTCTCATTTAAATGCCTGAAACTTTTTTCCTTGCATACTGAGGTAAAAATAAGGAACATAGAGAATCTATGTAGATGGTTAAAAAGAAAAAAATTCCTGGCACCAGAAGCAAGATTTTTAGAGAGAGCAATCCCAAATTGACTTTCTACTATCCACCCCACCCCGTCTCTTTTTTCCTTTTGAAATTGAAACAAAAATATATTTTCCGTTATTAGATACCATCTCTTGTTTCTGAATAGGTAGGTATATGAATTGGATATGTTCTACCTAATGCAGAGAGTCTTTTCCCAGTCAAGTTCTATGATGTGGGTCATTTAGTAAAATTTCTCTTGGAAAATGCTCGTGTGCTTTTTGTGGCTCACTTACATTATTTGGTCTGTCCTCTTTCTGTGGTCCGTGTGAGGTATTTCATTTGTATCATACGTTGGAATTTAATATATTATCTTCGAAATAGCAAACTTTCCTCCAGTCCTTATCTTTTCTATTTCTGGTGTAGACTAAAGATTCAAAGACCTTTAGTCAAAGCCCTGTATTTTAGACATTAGATTTCCTAATCTTCTTCTGAAGAATAATTGTGATGATCAAAATTTTAAAGATAGTGTTGTAAGATCTGAATGTATTTGGAAGAATTATGGTAGTGTAGTCCTGGACCTCTTTTGCACCGCTTTATTTAAGATTTTATTTATTTGAGAGAGAGAGAGAGCACATGAGCACAAGCAAGGGGGAGGGGCAGAGGGAGAGGGAAAAGCAGACTCTCCACTGAGCAGTGAGCCTGATGAGGGCCTCAATCCCAGGACCCGGGGATCATGACCTGAGCCCAAGGCAGAGGCTTCACCGACTGAGCCCTCCAGGCACCATTTTGCACTGCATTATACTACCTGTTTACAGGTGGCTGTCATAAAGCCAGACGAATGCAGAACATCTAAATTGAATTGTCAGTCATTGATCTTGCTTATTATTAAGTTGGCCAGTTGGCCACAAGTAACATTTATTTTCACAGAATGCATCAACTTGAGTTTGATGTGATGAGAAAGGTGCTTTGAGTGCCAGTGGTGGGCTAGAAACATTTCCCAAGTGATTGAGAAAAGTGATTTTAGACGACTAATAGCCTTGGTTTGTTTGCATATTTAAAAATAATTGCATCTGAGCAGTTGGATTTAAATATAAAGGCTCTTTGGAGCCTTAAAACATGAGTGAACAAAATCAAAAGTATTTAATCCTGTGTTTACTTAGAAACCACCTAAATGAAATTCAAAATAGATATCACATCTGGATTTGTATATGGATATTAGACTGAGAGATTAGGGTGAGGGGCAGGCAGAAATTCCACACACACTTATTTGTGCTAAGCAAACTTGATGAAGTTATTTAAAGACTATTCTTTCCATCGGGATAAGATTTTTCTACCATAATCTCCTAAATTAATTTATGCCTTTACTTCAGTTTATCCTAATGTAATTGAACTATTTAAACTGAAGTTGCCTTCCTGTAGCTAAGAATCTCTGTATCTACAAACTTACTCCTAAAGTTGAGGTTTAAAAAGAAAACCTCGGGGTGTCTGGGTGGCTCAGTCGTTAAGCGTCTGCCTTCGGCTCAGGTCATGGTCCCAGGGTCCTGGGATTGAGCCCCACATCGGGCTCCCTGCTCAGCGGGAAGCCTGCTTCTCCCTCTCCCCCTACTTGTGTTCCTGCTCTCGCTCTCTCTTTCTCTGTCAAATAAATAAATAAAAATCTTAAAAAAAGAAAAAGAAAACCTTTTATTTTTTTCCTTATTTTTGAGATTGATTTATTGATTTATTTTGGAGTTAGGGCAGTACAAAGGTAACACTCTTCTAGAATATACTATAATATTATTATAGATAATATTTATTATATGCTTACAGTGAGCACTCATAGGTGCTTTGTATGTTTTGCCTTACTTATTCCTACATATAGAATAAATACTCATCCTCCTCCTCATTTATAAATGAGGAAATTAAGGCTTACAAGAGTTAAATAATTAGTCCAGCTAGTACCTTGAAGAACCTAAATCTGATCCCACTTCTTTCCAGTCTATGCTGCACAACCAGTCCTACAGACTATACAGTAATGAGTGCTTAGAAATGGCTAGGAGTGTCCTTTGTTTCAATCACTGGAGGTGAACGTTCTTTACCTGAGAAGTAAAGCATATTTAAACCATTGATGTACTTTATGAAGTGTTTTAAAACAGTGATTCTAAAAGGATCTGCAACTGGTCCACTTACCTCCTTTCACTTCTCCCAGTGAACTACTCCCTTTCTATAACATTATTTCCCCTTCCTCAGAAAGAAGTATTGTTTTTATGGAATCATATTAGATATGTAACCAACTGGAGTCAAAATGTCTTGCTTTTTATTTAGTTTTCCACCTATTCCAACTGAAGCGCGGAGACATGTGACTTATTCAGGTCATATAGTGATCATTAGCTCAGCTGGAGTACCATTGAAAGGATCCTTTTGGTGTTTTGTTCTTTGCACTTTGGTTGCATAATCAAATCGTTTTATAATAGAAAATTATGACTTTAAAAAGGCAAAGATATGATTTGGAGATTATGGATAATTCTTGTAAAATATTGCATCTTTATTAAGGTTTACTTTAATCTGTCAATATTTCCCAAAGTAAGTGTTTAATTAATATCATTTCAGCATTTATAGTTTGATGTAGTGGTGATTACTGACATATACTTAGAAGTACCTTGTTCTGTCAACTGTAAGTTGATATTATCCAAGCAAGAAAAAATGTGGGAAACTTTCAAAGATTTTATTAGATTATATTATGCACATTGATATTTGTACCCCCCAGAAGATTCAGTCTTAAAATATCAACTGAGTTTTTCCCAGTTTAGCCATAGACTCCCTTCTTTGAGCTATATATTGAAGAATCAATTGGCATGGACCCCGATAGACTCTCCTAAATTTCACCAGACTATCTGTTAATAAAACAAAGCTGAATTTATTAGAACTTAATAGAGAAAGGAGAACACCACCTTGACAGGAAGAATTCAAAACTGGGATATCTCAGTGGCTCTGAGGTCTGAGATCAAGTGGTTTCAAATGGCCTTTTAAAGAAGGGAACTGATTGTGACTGGCCAGATTTGTGATACAATAATTTAGGATTGGTGGACATTTTGAGGTAAAGGTCTTAAAGCAATTTTTTTATTATTTTTTAAAGATTTTATTTATTTATTTATTTGTCAGAGAAAGAGAGAGAGAGAGAGAGAGAGAGCACAGCACAAGCAGGGGGAGCAGCAGACAGAGGGAGAAGCAGACTCCCTGCTGAGCAAGAAGCCCGATGTGGAATTCGATCCTAGGACCCTGAGAACATAACCTGAGCCCAAGGCAGACGTTTAACCGACTGAGCCACCAGGAGTCCCAAAGCATTTCTTGACATAAACATGTTAGATAAGGAAGTTATTTGCTCAGATGAGAAGACTCTTGACTCTGATAAACTGATCTCTTAGGAATTCCCTGAATCAAATGGTGAAGTTATTTATTGATTTATAATCTGTCTTTCTTGGGCAAAGATGCCCTGAAATAACAACTATGTCATGTTTAGCATAGGCGGTCTACAGTCTTACGTTACAGAGTTGGTCTCATTATCAGTCCTCTCTTATGGTCCTTCTTCAGCGCAGACTGGAGAGGGGAACATTATCACCTAGGGACATGATCAATCCGGATGTAGACCACTGTTTTAAAGAATCATGGTTGCATATCTAGTTTCTGGTAGTAGTCATTTCATCTACTATATATATCAACTTGTTCTTATTGTGGGATGAGCATTTGTTTGTTGGATCATCTGATCCATCATTTAAGACTCGGGAGATTATGTATTTGTACACTGCAGCCCCAACAGGAGAGAGATCATGATCAGAGTTTCCAGTTCATTTCTAAGCCAGGAGCCTACTGCCCAAATTAAAACGAGAACAAGTCTCATCCATAGTCCACAGTGCCTACAGATCTATGTATGGGACTATCAGCCAAATTACTTAATTTCATGATTTCTTTGATTGTCTAGCTCCTATTCCAATCTGTGAACTATAGCATGTAAGAGTTCCCCAACTTTCTGCTCTACTTATAAAGTGTGTTTTAAGAGGACTGAGGATAGAAGGAAACCGTCCACAATTCCTACTGAGTAGTTAAGGCTTCAGATCTCAAGCTGAAGCCCACTTCTTTCTTTCACTGGTATTTTATGAGAAATACTCGTAACACAAAGTTTACAAAATTTACCATTTTAAAGTGTACAATTCAGCACCGAGGCCCACATTTTCTCTTTCTGGAGAGAAGTTACCAGTCTCATTTTTTTGGAGGAAGAAGGGGACCCGAGGACCAGGGCGGACCCCTGACTCAGCATCAGCTTACTGAGCTAACTAGTACTCATCCAGTTTGCTGGCAGTAACCAACAGACTTATCACACATTAGCACCAGTCACTAGGGACTACCGCATGACCAGTTCTTGACCAGAATACTCCTATATTGCTAAATTTTAATGTGTAGTTCTGTTGTTATTCAAAAGAAGACAGATGCCAGGTAGGAGAATACTAAGTGGAGACATTATCAAGTAGATAAAGGGTTAGATCTGATAGGGAATCAGAAGGTTTATTTGTATAAGTAAAAAGCCTAGGGCGCCTGGGTGGCTCAGATGGTTGGGCGTCTGCCTTCGGCTCAGGTCATGATCCCAGAGTCCTGGGATCGAGTCCCACATCGGGCTCCCTGCTCCTTGGGAGCCTGCTTCTCCCTCTGCCTCTCTCTCTCTCTCTCTCTCTGTCTCTTATGAATAAATAAATAAAAAACCTTTAAAAAAAAAAAGCCTATAAACATGAAACGGGTATTAAACACACACCATCTTTTTCATGTCACAGTATGGCTAGACTAGCTCCTGAAAATAGTCATTAAGTGTTGTTTCCTAGGTGTGACATGACAGAAGGTTTTAGATTTGGGGTTTTAGAATGGAGTTATAAGAAGATGAAGGAAAAGGTGGAGTTTGGGTTTTTGTGTTGGGGTGCTATTTTGTTTTTGATATGTGAAGGATTAATTTTGTTTTATAGCTGTGTTTTCAAATCTCAAAACACTGCTCAGGTATGCTAGGTTTTCCCAGTACAGTTTTCACACAGATTTTAATATTTTTCTGTACTTAATAGCATTCATACGGAACCTTAAGACTTGCATTCAGCCAGCAGATGATTCTGTGATGTTGAGCAAAAGACTCATTTTTTTTTAAAGAAAAGAGTTTTTGGTTTTTTTAAGATTTTATTTATTTATTTGACAGAGAGGCAGCGAGAGAGGGAACACAAGCAGGGGGAGTGGGAGAGGGAGAAGCAGGCTTCCCGCGGAGCAGGGAGCTCGATGCGGGGCTTGATCCCAGGACCCTGGGACCATGACCTGAGCCGATGGAAGATGATTAACAATTGAGCTACCCACGTGCCCCTTTTTAAAAGATTTTATTTATTTATTCATGAGAGACAGAGAGAGAGGCAGTGACCAATTCCCAATCAGGTACATTTGAAAATATGAAGGGGCATTTTTGTTCATCACACGGACTTGGGGGTAACACTTATATTTGGAGGGCAATGTTTAAACTACAATTTTCTGGGGCATCTGGGTAGCTCAGTCAGTTAAGCGTCTGCCTTCAGTTCAGGTCATGATCTCAGGGTCCTAGGATCGAGCTCCAAGTCTGGCTTCCTGCTCAGTGGGGAGCCTGCTTCTCTCTCTGCCCCTCACCCTGCCCGTGTTTTTTTTCCTCTCAAATAAATAAATAGAACCTTAAAAAATAATAAATCAGGAATACATAGTGGTATTCACTTACACTTTATAAAAGCTGCCTTGATATTACTGGGCCAAACAGTTGTAAGTTAGCATTTAGCTTTTTATATGAATACAAAAATCATAAAAAGGGGCTAAGTATGCTAAATGACCTTCAATGCACAGGATAGTAATGCATAATGAGGAATGGTGCCTCCTAATCACCAAAAGCATTCCTAGTGAAAAACACTAACTTAAACATGTTCACATCTGCACTTCAAAAGGTTAAGTACCTACAGATTCTTATCCTAAAATATTTAAATACAAGGCATCTGCCTTACCAACAAAATATTCCACTAAATGCAAATTAAAAATATAATTTCCCCCAATTTTTTTTGAAAAATCACACATGACCATTATTCAAATTTTAGAAATAACATAAAATATTTAAAGAGATATTTTTCAGTTATTTGTCACTTAGTTTGAACCAGGGTTGTAATTCACACTGAGCTTAAGCATTTTTGTTTTGACAAACCAGGCAAGAACATTTATAAGCACTTCTCCGTAATGCTGAAATGTAGTATTTTCCTTTGAATCTTTAGAACGTGTAAATTCATCAGCTGCCTCAAGATAGAAGCATAGTGTATCTCTTTAGTAAAGCATTAAACTGTATTATAGGGTGCCTGGGTGGCTGGCTCGGTTAAGCGTCGGACTCTTGATTTCAGCACAGGCTGTGGTCTCAAGGTCGTGGGATCAAGCCCTGCATCAGGCTCTGTGCTCAGAGTCGGCTGCAAGTTCTCCTTCTCTCTCCCTCCACCTCTGCCCCACCCCCACCCCAGCCCACCCCCACGTCCGCCTTGCTTGCACATATGCCCTCTCTCTCTCAAATAAATGAATAAATTTTTAAAAATCTTTAAACTGTATTATAAAATGCTCCCGTGTTCTTGGAGGGTGAAAATTTGTCTATTCCATTTTTTTATACACAGAGCCTAGTACAGCTAGTACACATAGTAGGTGCTTATATTTGTTTCAAGAATAAATGAACAAGGTTACTGAAAAGTAATAAACTATATGATAAAGAAAACCTACCTCCATGCCTTTATGTTCAGGAGAATTAGACAATTTTATATTGAAAAGCCTTAATAGTAATTTCCTATGATTAAGAAACATTTGGATGAAGGTCACAATGAATTAAATGACTGCTCTAAGATAGGACAGACAACAGGAAGAGGGCACTTATTTGTAAAACATAATACACCTAGTCAACAAAGGACAAAATTCACAGAAGAGAAAGAAGGACAGCAACTGGTCCCTTCTATTTGCCATGTTCTGAACACTTTCCATCACACAAAACTACAAATTTTAGCCCATCTTCCAACATTTAACCCACACCTAGGATGAATATTTGCAAATTATTTTCCTTCTGGCTATTTGGTCAGGGGAGGGGGGTTAGTAGGAGAGGAAGAGATTATTATTCAGAGAAGACACAATTGTGGAGGAGTACTAGCATTGCAAGGAGTACTAAATTGATTGTACTAATTGTGTCCTAAAAAGTATATAATTTCCTTTCTTAAAATAGTCATTCAAAAGCTTTTTTCTGAAGATGGGTGAGAGATGCAAGTTTTTTTTTTTTAAAGATTTTATTTATTTATTTGAGAGAGAGAGAATGAGAGATAGAGAGCACGAGAGGGAAGAGGGTCAGAGGGAGAAGCAGACTCCCTGCGGAGCAGGGAGCCCAATGCGGGACTCGATCCCGGGACTCCAGGATCATGACCTGAGCCGAAGGCAGTCGCTTAACCAACTGAGCCATCCAGGCGCCCCTCCATCAAGTTTTGAGTACAGGTTTTTATAATGTGGCCAAATGTTAGAGCTGGTGGGAAAAAGAGCTGCAAGACTCAAGTGACAGGATACGATGATATCCTGGAATCTTAATGTATCTTGGCCAATATGCTGACTTAAAGAGATAAGCACGTGGGGAGCAGCAGCTCTGCTTCATGCCAGGCGGTGTCTCCACAGGGTGTGGGTTTCCTAGTGCAGTCACACCATACGGTGCTGCTTTTCTTGGCATGGGCAGAAGCTGCCAAAAATTCAACGAGCTATTTTGGGCCATGAAATGTGATAATTCCCAAATTTAAAACATTAAGAATTTTTAAACCAAAAAAGATCTTTTTAAAGATTTTAAATATTGGACTTTTGTAATTCAGCGCTCAACTGGGTAACAGCTCTCAGTCTTTGAAATAAGACAAAGACACAAACAAAAGTTCAGAGTTGGGGAATAAGCTTGGCAGCTATTCTCTGAAAATAATATTTTTGAAGGATTCAAACAGAAACTCTGTAGTTGTACTATGAACGTAAGGGTACAATGTGTAGAAACGGTTTTTGAAATACTACATTTTGAAAACATTAAGCGAGTGCAGGAGATGTGAGAAGGTTAAGGACGGTTCCTCAAGAGGATGGATTCTGTATTTCTCTCTAGCCACTTCTCCAAGTTTTAGCACAGTAACAAACTTCCAACTACTCAAATAAGATGATACAATATTTGAACTCAGAGCAAGCCGGGAAATATTCATGTTGAATCCAACAAACTACTTAACCCTTACAAGTGCAGCCCTAGATTGGAATAATTAGCTCCAGGATTCTAAAAACAACAACCTCAAATGCTGTATTGACGCTGGTGATATTAATTTCAGAAAAGCAATTTTTCAGCTTCCACACTTTTGTCAATGCTAGCCTTTTCCCCAAGCCTGCTCCTTCTTTGTGAATTAGGTTAATTATAGGTAATAAAAATAGCTTTTAGTTTGCCCTGAAATAAAATGGGTTTTATGAACTGCTTTACATAAGGCAAGAAAAGTTTAAGATAAGGACTAGATTGAATCTAAAATTACAAGTGAAAACCCCATTTTCCTGCCCACCCAATACACTGAACAACAATAAACACAAATTATCTAGAGTAAGGTGAATTGTAAATGCTAATAATATTCACCTAAAGAGAGCTTTGGTCCAGCCAACCCAAATATGTAGAAACTTTCCTACAAGCTACTCAGGTTCTCAAAGTGCATCAATATCAGCCTCTGCAAGTTCTTAGGCCTCCACCCCTCGATCTACTAAATCTGTGTTCTAACAAGGCTTCCAGGTGATTTAATGGACGCTTGAGTTTAAGAACCACTGAGGACTTTTGATATAAGAAAGACAAAGTATGCACGGGCATCTCGGTGGCTTACTCAGCTAAGTATCTGACTCTTGGTTTCGGCTCAAGTAGTGATCTCAGGGCTGTGAGATTGAGGCCCACGTCAGGCTCTGCATGCAATGGGGAGTCTGCTTGAGATTCTCTCTTTCCCTCTCCCTCTTTCTCTCTCTCCCAAATAAATAAATCTTAAAAAAAAAAAAAATACTTGTTTTCAGGGCACATGGCTGACTCAGTCGGAAGAGCATGTGACTCTTGATCTCAGAGTTGTGAGTTCAAGCCCCACATTGGGCATGGAGCCTACTTAAAATAAAATATTTAAAAATAAATAAAATACTTTTTCCATCTGCCAACTCTTAAAGATCTTACTCTAGTCCAAGTAGACACAACAGCAGCTAGTCTAAAACAAGAAGGTAATTACAACTAGAAGGAAATGGAAACATCTTCCCAATTTTTCTTTTCCTACAGTCCTTCACCTTTCCTCCTGAAGAATTAAGTTTTAATCAAAGAAGTTTGAAGAGTACATTATTTAGGCCACTGCTATGACTAATTTGGGAATGTGGGAAATAGGCTACATAAAAATTTCCCTGAGCAATCAAAAGCGTATCCAACATTTGCCTGAAACTCAGTATTGTCTTCTATGGGATGAATTACCATCTTTTCCTTCGAGTGTCTTGACTTGGAAGATATGAACTCTGTTAAGTTATAGGTCCTTCTGCTTAAACCAGTGTTCAACCTGTGCTTTGGTTCTAAGTTCCTTCACCAGTTTTGAAAACATGTGATCAACACTAGCCTGTACATGAAGGAAAATAATTCTTAGGGGAATTAAATAGGGTACTGGAAGAAGACTTTGAAGAATAGCCATAATTTGAGCTAGGCCTTGAAAGATGAGGGGGAATTTCAACAGAGGAGAAGGAAAAGAGATTTCAGGCTTAGGGAACAATGTTCACTTCTGCATTTCCCCTGGTGTAGGCGCTGGAGATGTGTGCTGGATGAGACAGTCATGCGCACTCCCTCATGGAGCTGACATTTGAGAGCATGGAGGTAAAGAAAAAATAGGCAGATGACTAAAACTACAGCAAATTTTGTTGTGAAAGAAACAAACTAGTGAATAACGAGTAACAGTGGGAAGTTTATTTTAGATGGGGAGGGCAGGAAAAGCTCTGTCATTTAAGCTGAGCTCTAAAGGGAGAGGATGCAACTATGCAAAAGTGGGTGGGGGAGGTGGAGGTGTAGTAAAAGCATTCTAGGCAGAGGAACATCATATTGGAAAGAGTCTGGCCAAGTTTTAGCAGCTAGAGACAGTTGTGGACAGAGCCCAGTGGCAAGTAAAATGGCAGAAAATGCATTCAAAAAGAAAGTCGGGAAGGAGTTTGGATTTTATTAGAAATGCAATGAGAGGGGCGCCTGGGTGGCTCAGCCAGCTGGGCAGCTGCCTTCAGCTTAGGTCATGATCTGAGGGTCCTGGGATGGAGCCCCGCATCAGGCTCCCTGCTCAGTGGAGAGTCTTCTTTTCCCTCTCCACCTGCCCCTCTCTCCCCACCACGTACATGCTCTCTCAAATAAATAATATCTTTTTTTAAAAAAAAAGAAATGCAATGAGAAGGTGTTAAAGAATTTCAGTTAGGGGATAGACATGATGAAATTACTTTTGTAAAAGAGATAGTGTTTACCCATCAAATTTCAATACAATTTTTTTTTTAAATAAACTTTGAGAGGGGTGCCTGGGTGGCTCAGTCCGTTAAGCAGCTGCCCTCGGCTCAGGTGGTGACTTGCTTCTCCCTCTCCCTCTGCCTGCTGCTCCCCCTGCTTGTGTTCTCTCTCTCCCTCTCTCTCAAATAAATAAATAAAAATTTATTAAAAAAAAACTTTGAGATATACTTTACAATAAAATTCACATTTTAAGTGTACAGGCAAATGTAAGTGTCTGCGTAATCACCACCACAATCAAGATACAGAACATTTCCATCCCCCAAAATTCACTTGGGCCCCTCTAGAATCTCTTCTGTTCTCACCCCTGCCTTAGGCAACTCATGGTCTGTTTCTATCACAGTAGATAAGTGTCTGCCTATTCAAAATTTCATATGAATGGAATAATTTCTATGTCTATTCACTTTCAATTACAAAATGTCTGTGAAGGTCATCCATGCCATTGTGTGTATCAGTAATTTATTCCCTTTTGCTGCTGAGTGGTACTCTGTTGTATAAGCATACCATAATTTGTTTATCCATTCACCCACAGACAATTGGGGTGTTTCTGGTTTGGGCTCTTATGAAAAAACCTGCTCTGAATATTCATGTACAGATCTTTACATATGAGTGTATTTTCATTTGAAGGCTATAATTTCTGGGTCATATGTTAAGTATATATTGAAATATAAGATAATTACAACAGTTTTTCAAAAGTGGTTATACCAATTTAGACACCACCACCAGCAGCAATGTATGAGAGCTCTAGCTGCTTCACTTCCTGTGTTTTTAATTTTAGCTGTTCTAGTGGATGGTAAGTGGTATCTCATGGTTTAAATATGAATTTCCTTGATGACCAATGATATACAGAATTTATACATGTGATAAGTGATCATTTTAATATTTTTTGTAAAGCACTGTTCAAACCCTTTTCCCTATTTTTGAAAATGGAGTTGGTTTTTTTTTTTTTTAAGAGAGAGCATGCACAGATTGGGGGGGAAAGGTGGGCAGGGGCAGAGAGGGAAAGACAGAATCTTAAGTAGGCTTCATACTCAGCGTGGAGCCTAAGTGGGGCTCATCTCATGACCCTGGGATCAGGACCTGAGCCAAAATCAAGAGTGGGATGCTTAACTGACAGAGCCACTCAGGTGCCCCTAGAACGGTTTTATTATTAAAGACTTCTTCATTTATTCTAGACACAAATATCTTCTCCTAGTCTATGATTTGCCATTTTATTTTCCTGATGGTGATATTTATGTATTTATGTATTTGTATGTATGTTTTTATATTTTTAAAGTAATCTCTACATTCAACGTGGGGCTCAAACTTACAATCCCAAGATCAAGAGTCACATGTTCCACTGACTGAGCCACATGGGCACCCCCGATGGTGACTTTTAAAGAGCAGAAATTTGGGGCGCCTGGGTGGCTCAATGGGTTAAGCGACTGCCTTCAGCTCAGGTCATGATCCCAGGGTCCTGGGATCGAGTCCAACATCAGGCTTCCCCTGCTCTGCGGGGAGCCTGCTTCTCCTTCTGCCTCTGCCTGCCACTCCCCCTGCTTGTGCTGTCAAATAAATAAAATCTTAAAAAAAAGAAAAAGAGCAGAAATTTTAACTTTTATGAAATCAAACTTATCCATTTTTTCTTTTTATGATGTTTTTGTGTCTTAAAAAATCTTTGTCTATTCCAAGTTGATGAGAATATTCTGTATTTTCTTCTTGAATTCTTATAGTTTTAGTTTAGGTCTATGATCCACTTCAAGTTATTTTTTGTGAAGGTTGTGAGGTAGGGCTGAAATTAATTTTTTTTCCAAATAAATATAACAGATTCTTCAACAAACTGTGCTAGCACGACTAACCTTTCCCTTTGGCATCTTTGTCAAAAATTATTTGGCCATATATATGTGTAGAGGCCGCTTTTAGGCAACAGACTTGAGCAGTGAAAGCCTGATCAAGGCAAAAGAGCCCACCGTAACCCCCTGGCTGAATACAGACAGGCCCATTGGGTGACCCATCTCAAAACATCCAGAAGCCCTAATGAACCAATGGGCTACTTACCACAAGGCACAGGACCAAAAAAGGAAAATTCCCTATGTTCCCATACCTCTACACCTTCTCCTTTAAATATAGCCCCCAACCACTGCCTCACTGCAGACAATCTCTGCTTTGCTGTCCTGCCCACCATTCCCTTGTACATTCAATAAACGTCTAACTCCTTTCTTCTACCTCAAGTGAACTCACCACCTGCCTGCGCCTCCAGCTTCTACCCGATCAGGTCACCCCACATTTGGGGTCCCCCATCCGATCAGTAGAGACACCATAATATACAGACCTAGTCATGGACTTTCTATTCTGAACTGCTGATCTTAAAGGGACAGACAGTATTTTAGGCTTGGGGGCCTTATACAGTCTCTGTTATACTCAACTTGGTAACTGCAGGTCAAAAGCAGCCTTAAGGAATATGTAAGCTAATAGGTTTTGCCTTATTCCAATATAACTTTCCTTACAAAACACAAAGCCATTTCATGGACCTCTGATTTATAAATTTATCTTTCTGATAACACCATACTATCCTAATTGCTTTATAGTAAGTCTTTATAAGCCATCTTGAAATACAAGTAAGGCAAAACATCTATTTTTATTCTTCTTTTTCAGTTATTGAAACTATTTCTAGTTCACCTGCATTTCCATATAAATTTTAGACTCAGCTTGTCAGTTTTCTACTCCCTACCTTTACTTCTCCCCCCAAAAAAGCCTGCTGGGATTTTGACTGGGATTGCATCGAACTGAACCACCAAGTCTTCGAAACCCAGGAAGATTATCTCTATTTAGTTAGATCTTTACTTTCTTTTACCATATTCTCATGTAATTTTTTTAATGCAAATTTTAATATCTACTAAAGACATATAAAAGCAAAGCAGAGCTTACTTTTTGTGACACCAACTATCAGATTCTCCTACACTAACTGGGCGTCAAAAAATTTAATTCTATACTACCTGTAATTAGTACAGACTCCACAAGTTGAAGGGTCAGTCACAAGACTGCCCTCACTTCTGATACCATTCACGAGTCCCAAGTCCCAAGGACACTTGTACTTCTGTCCAAGTTGGCTACAGATTTGAGGGTCCTAAGACTCCCTCAACAAGTTGTATAACTCTCTAGACTGACTCACAGAACTCAGGAAAACATTTACATTAACCAGTTTATTATAAAAGATACAACTGAGAAATAACCAAAATGGAAGAGATGCTTAGGGCAGAGTGGGAAGAGGAGCCACAGGGCTTGCAAGTGCCTTCCCAACACCCTGATATGTTCAACAACCCAGAATCTCCCCAGGTCTTCTAGGTCAAGAGCTTTTATGAAACTCAACCTCCAGCCACCCACCCTCACCACCTTCCTAGAGGTGGGCAGGTGGGACAGAAAGTTCCAATCCTCTAAACTCTTGGTCTTTCAGATGACCAAGCCCATCTAGGGGCCCTACCTTAAGTCACCACATTCACATAAACTCAGGTGTAATGGAAGGAGGCTTGTTAGAAATAACAAAAGAATTCCTATCATTCAGTAAATTCCAAGGGCTTTAGGAGCTCGGAGCCCAGAACCAGGGATGAAGACCAAATACATTTTTTATCATACTCTTAAAAAAAAATGAGGGAAGCTTGTTTCCTTATAAATAAGCCACAAATTCACCAGCGTGAAAGTGGTATGTATGAGGATCACTTGGTCTGCTCTACAACTACCTTTATTTTATTTATTTATTTATTTATTTATTTTTTACAACTACCTTTCTTTAAAACTCAAAATTAACTTGGGTCATTTCAAGCACAACAGGGACCCGAGAAACAGAAGTGGTTTCCAAGGAGTTGCCTTTACAGTGTCTCCGCAGCCATACCTCAGTCATACCCTCAGTACAGCGGGGGCTATGATTCAGGGATAATTCTCCATTCTCCCACATAGCTCACTAAATCCTCCTTTTACGTCCTCTTCTAGGAGAAACTCCCTCTGGTAACTTGTATTTAAGTTCATGGTTGAGTCTGAAACCCTGTATTATCTCTTTGTTCAAAATCTGACTATTCTGGGGGTGCCTGGGTGGCACAGTCAATTAAGAAGCCAACTCTTGGATTCAGCTCAGGTCATGATCTCAGGGTCCTGGGATGGAGCCCCGTGTTGGTCTCCAGCTTCTCCCTCTGCCCCTCCCATGCTTCCTACCTTTCCCTCTCCCTCCCCTCATTCAAATAAATAAAATCTTTTAAAAAATAAATAAATAAGGGGCGCCTGGGTGGCTCAGGTGTTAAGCGTCTGCCTTCGGCTCAAGTCATGATCCCAGGGTCCTGAGATCGAGCCCCGCATCGGGCTCCCTGCTCAGCAGGAAGCCTGCTTCTCCCTCTCCCACTCTCCCTGCTTGTGTTCCCTCTCTCACTGTGTCTCTCTCTGTCAAATAAATAAATAAAATCTTTAAAAAAAAGTAAATTAATTAATTAAAATAAAATAGGGATAGACTCCACAACAGTTTCAACTCCAGTTCTTACATTTTGCCGTAAGATCTTCTTGTGGCTGCTAAACCATGAATTTTTACTGTATATCCAAATTCCATAATGGCAAACAGCTCTTTTATAGAAGGAGCCATGTGATAACAGCAGGACTCACATATACAAAGATACAAATTATCAATCCAGATTTATTATGGCATTATTAAAAATTCTCAGCCAAAGCATATCCATCCAACATTCTTAACCATGGCAATGTGGCTTACAACTATGGTAAACCTCAGTATCACAAGTATTTAGAAACCAGGTAGTATGACACAGAATAGTCATCCCTAGGAGGTATTTGAAAATTACTGTTCGCACAAAATCAGTCTTGAAAAAAAATTTTTTTTTGTTCAATTCCTCAGCATTACATATTTAAACCCTACTTTGTTCCAAAATGATTTAAGACAGGATTTCTTCAGGGCGCCTGGGTGGCTCAGTTGTTGGGCGTCTGCCTTTGGCTCAGGTCATGATCCCAGGGTCCTGGGATTGAGCCCTAGATTGGGCTCCCTGCTCCATGGGAAGTACGCTTCTCCCTCTCCCACTCCCCAGCTTGTGGTTCCCTCTCTCGCTGTGTCTCTGTCAAATAAATAAATAAAATCTTAAAAAAAAAAAAAAAAGACAGGGTTTTTTCATAAATGGGCTGGACTCCTATACTTTTCTCAATATATTGCTGCTAAATATCAGTTGGTCATTTAAAGTCAGATGGGACTTCATTGAACGATGATGAAAATGAACAGTCAGGAAAAGAACTGTTAGAGACAGAAACTTTGTAAAATGCATGAATAAAATCATCTTTTGATGGATGTATCTTATTAATATTCATTTCCTTAACTTGTAAATTCAATGATATCATTGTTTATCACTTTTACTCGCTTCCTGCTCAAAAGTGGACCAACTGATAGCCAAAGATGAGATGCTAATATAAAAAGATGTAATTTCCTTCCATTTATTTTATAGGATTTTATGGCGAAATGTAAAAAATCTATCAAAAAAAGTTTAATCAGTTATAGCTATGCTTGGGTGATACTAACTAGATGGACTATTGTCACATACTGATCAAATGATCACTGTAGTGGCTTTAAAAACATGTTCACAAATTTCAACTTTTCCTTCTTTGAAACTGGACTGGGTCACCAAACTCCCCCAAATTGTAATCTTCTTTGTTTAGTGGCTTTGTTCCAGACTGACAAAACATAAAATAGGTCAATTATTCATGTTGTGAAAGGATCCATTATACAGAACATTAAAAATGTAAACTTAGCACGTTTCCTTTAAATCATCAATTCCATCAGTACATTTAAAATGTGATACCATTCTCCAAATGATTTACAACTGTTTTTATGCTTCTGTATAAAATAATCATGCATAACATCAAGATAGCCATCCAGAAGCAGTCACCTTGGTTCTTTGGTAGAAACTGTACTGTCTTGAGCCTGGGCTTTTAATCAGTTTCCCCTATACTAAAGGGGAAGTAAAATGACTCCTTTTTAGAAGATAGACTAGTTATTTGGAAAGAACATATGCTGAATGAAGAACATTCTAAAATGGCAGATACATACTAACAAATAAAGCAGTAAAACACTAAAATCCTGGGTAGTTAAGAATTTAAAAGTCTTGCATTTTGATTTACAGATGGTCTTCAACTTTCAGTCTGATTTTCATACATTATATATTTATATACCAAAGAGAATATTAAGTAGGCTCCACACCCAGCATGGAGCCCAACATGGGGCTTGAACTCACGACCCTGAGATCAAGACCTAAGCTGAGATTGAGAGTAGGATGACCGACTAATTGAGCAATCCAGGCGCTCCAGCAAACTTTTAAATGTTGATTTCCTATTTTGCGTTCACCACCTCACAAACTTTTTTTTTTTTAATGCAAGGAATTTAAATTATAATTTTTATTTTTGAGTATAGTTGACACAGTGTTATTTTCAGGTGTATAACACAGTGATTCAACAAGTTTATACATTGTGCTATATTCACAAGTGTACCTACCACCCATCATCATACATCACTATTACAATATCACTACATTCCTTGTGCTGTTCCCTTTAACCCCATGATTCCATACTCGAAGACTGTATTTCCCTCTCCTCTTTACCCATTTTGCCCATCCCCTCACTCTCCTCTTCTCTGGCAACCATCAGTTTGTTCTCTGTATTTATAGGTGTGATTCTGCTTTTGTTTGTTTATTCATTTAGGCTTTTTTTTTTTTTAAAGATTCTGTAAGCATGAAATCAAATGATATTTGTCTCAGTCTGACTTAATTCACTTAGCATAATATACTCTAGATCCACACATGTTGTCTCAAAGAGCATGATCTTATCCTTTCCTCTGGTTGCATAATATTCCATTGTGTATATATAAAACACCTTCCATATCCATTTGTCTATCAATGAACACTTAGGTTGCTTCTCTATCTTAGCTACTGCAAATAATGCTGCAATAAACATAAGAGTGTATATATCTTTTCTAATTAGTGTTTCATTTTCTTTGGGTAAACACCCAATAGTGGAATTATTAGGTCTTATGTTATTTCTATTTTTAATTTTTGGAGGAACCTCCATACTGTTATCCATAGTAACTGCACCAATTTTCGTTCTCACCAATAATGCATAAGGGTTTTTTCCCCACATCCTTGCCAACATTTGTTATTTCTTGTCTTTTTTTTTTTTTAAGATTTTATTTATTTATTTGACAGAGACATAGCAAGAGACAAGCAGGCATCCTGCTGAGCAGGGAGCCTGATGCGCGGCTAGATCCCAGGACCCTGGGATCATGACCTGAGCCAAAGGCAGATGCTTAACAACTGAGCCACCCAGGCGCACCTAAGTATTTTTTATTTTAGCCATTCTAACAAGTGTAAAGGGATGTCTTGTTCTGGTTTTGATTTGCATTCCCCTGATGATTAGTGATGTTGAGCATCTTTTCATGTGACTGTTGGCCATTTGTATTTCTTCTTTGGAAAAATACCTATTCAGGTCCTCTGCTCTTTATTTTTACATTTTTAAAAAATTATTATTTTTAGCAAGAGAGCGAGTGTGTGAGAGCAGGAGGAAGGGAGAAAGGGAGAAAGAGAATCCTAAACAGCTCCACGCTCAGCCTGGAGCTCAATGACATGGGGCTCGATCTCACAACCCTGAGATCATGACCTGAGCCAAAATCAAGAGTTGGAGGCTTAAATGACCTAGTACCCAGGAGCCCCACAAGAAAGAAAAAAAAAAAAGATTTATTTTAAAGAGAGAGAGCATAAGTGAGCAGGGGGAGGGACAGAGGGAGAGAGAGAATCTCAAGCAGACTCCCCATTGAGCACAGAGCCCAATGAGGGCCTTGATCCCTCACCCTGAGATCATGACCTGAGCCAAAACCAAGAGTTGGCCGCTTAACTGACTGAGCCAAGGTGCACCTCCTCTTTCTTTAATGGGGTTTTTTGGTGTTGAGTTATATAAGTTCTTTATGTTTTGAATATTAATCCCTTATCAGATATATAATTTGTAAATATCTTGTCCCATTCAGTAGGTTTGCCTTTTAATTTTGTTGAGGGCTTCCTCCACTATACAAAAGCTTTTTATTTTGATGTGGTTCCAATAGTTTACTTTGTTTTTTCCCCTTGCATTAGGAGACCTATCTAGAAAAATGCTGCTATAGCCTATGTCAGACAAATTACTGCTTGCGTTCTCTTCTAGGATTCTTACGGTTTTAGATCTCACATTAAGGTCTTCAATCCATTTTGAGTTTATTTTTGTGTACGATGTCAAAAAGTGATCCAGTTTTGTTCTTTTACATGTCGCTGTCCAGTTTTTCTACCACCATTTAGTGAAGTTACTGCCTCTTCCTCATTGTGTATTCTTGCCTCCTTTGTAATAGATTAATTGATCATAAAATCACAGGTGTTATTTCTGGGCCCTCTATTCTATTCCATTAATCTACCTATTTTTGTGCTAGTACCATACTGTTTTGATTACTACAGCTTTGTAGTAAATCTTAAAATCTGGAATTGTCAAACTTCCAGCTTTGTTTTTCTTTCTTTGACTATCTGGCTATTCAGGGTCTTTCGTGGTTTCATACAAATTTTAATATTATTTGTTCTAGTTTTGTTGAAAATGCTGTTGGTATTTTGATAGGGACTGCACTGAATCTGTAGACTGCTTGGGGTAATATGGACTTTTAAACAATATTAATTCTTGTGGCACCTGGGTGGCTCAGTTGGTTAAGCAACTGCCTTCATTCAGCTCAGGTCATGATCCTGGAGTCCCAGGATCGAGTCCTGCAACGGGCTCCCTGCTCAGCAGGGAGTCTGCTTCTCTCTCCGACCCTCCCCCCTCTTCTTTTTGGTGCAATTACAAATGATGCTGTTTTCTTAATTTTTTTGCTACTTTTATTACTAGTATATACAAATGCTACTGATTTCTGGGTATTAATTTTATATCCTGCAACTTACTGTATTCATTTATTTCTTCTAGTTTTTTTAGTGAAGTCCTTAGGATTTTCTATGTATAGTATCATGTCATCTGCAAATAGTGAGTTTAACTTCCTCTTTACAAATATGAATGCCTTTTGTTTCTTTTCTTGTCTGACTGCTGTGGCTAGGACTGCCAGTACTGTGTTGAATAAAAGTGGTGAGAGTGGACATCCTTCTCTTCCACCTGGTCTTAGAGGAAAAACTCTGTTTTTCCCCACTGGGGATGATGGTAGCTGTGGGTTTTTCATATATAGCCTTTATCATGTTGAGGTACGTTCCCTCTAAACCCACTCTGTTGAGAGTTTTTATCATGAATGGATATTGAATTTTGTCAAATGCTTTTTCTACATCTACTGAGATGATCATATGATTTTTAATCCTTCATTTTGTTGATGTGGTATATCATGTTGATTGATTTGTGAATAATGAACCATCCTTGCATCCCTGGAATAAATCCCACATGATCGTGGTGAATGACCATTTAATGCATTTATGTGCAGTTGGCTAATATTTTGTTGAGGATTTTTGCGTCTATGTTCATCAGAGATATTGGCCTGTAGTTTCTTTTTTTGTGGCGTCTTTGGTTTTGGTATCAAGGTATTGCTGACCTTGTAGAATGTATTTGGAAGCTTTCCCTCCTCTTCTATTTTTTGGAATAGTTTGAAAAGAGTAAGTATTAATTCTTCTTCAAACGTTTGGTATTCACCTGTGAATCCATCCATCTGGACCTAGACTTTTTATCTTTTTATTGTTTTTTGATTACATATTCAATTTTGTTACTTGTAATTGGTCCGTTTGGATTTTCTATTTCTCCCTCATTCAGTTCTGGAAGATGTTTCTATGAGATTATTTCTTCAAGGTTTCCATTTGTTGGCATATAATTTTTCATACTCTTCTCTTATAATCCTTTGTATTTCTGTGGTGTCAGCTGTTACTACCCCTCTCATTTCTGATTTTATTTGGGTCCTTTCTCTCTTTTTCTTGATGAGTCTTCCTAAAGGTTTATCAATTTTATTTACCTTTTCAAAGAACCAGCTCTTGGTTTCATTGATTTTTTTTTTCTCTATGTCACTTATTTCTGCTTTGATCTTTATTATTTCCTTCCTTCTACTCACCTTGAGCTTTCTTTGTTCTTCTTTCTTTAGCTCCTTTAGTTCTAAGTTTACACTGTTTATTTGAACTTTTTCTTGTTTCCTGAGGTAGGCCTATATTGCTATATATTTCCTTCTTGAAATTACTTTGGCTGTGTCCCAAAGATTTGGACCATCATGTTTCCATTTTCATTTGTCTCTTTTTTTTTTTTTTACTTTCTTCGTTTCATTGACCTATTTGTTGTTTAGTATCATATGTTTAGTTTTCATGTACTTGTGCTTTTTCCGCGATTTATTTCTAGTTTCATACCATTATGATCAGAAAAGATGCATGGTTTGATTCAGTCTTCTTAAATTTGTTGAGGTTCGTTTTGTGGCCTAACGTGATCTATTCTGGAGAATGGTCCATGTGCACTTGAGAAGAATGTGTATTCTGTTATTTTTGGATGGAATGTTCTGTCCAATGTGTCATTCAAAGGCAGTCTTTCCTTGTTGATTTTCTGCCGGCATGATCTATCCATTGATGTAAGTGGGCTGTTAAAGTCCCCTACTATTATTGTATTACCATCAATTTCTCTCTTTATGTCTTCAATTTGCTCTATGTACTCAGATGCTCCAGTGTTGAGTATGCAGATATTTACAACTGTTACATATCTTTATTGGATTGATCCCGTTATCATTATGTAATCCCCTTCTTTGTCTCTTGTTACAGTCTTTGTTTTTAATTCTATTTTGTCTAAGTATTGCTACCTTGGCTTTTCTCTTGCTTCCACCTGTACAGTAAATGTTTTTCCAGCCCTTCACTTTCAGTTGGTATGTGCCTTTAGGTCTGAGATGGGTCTCTTGTGGGCAACGTATAGATGGGTCTTGTTTTTTTAACCATTCCACCACCCTGTGTCTTTTGAAGAGAGGATTCAGGCCATTTACATTTAAACTTATCATTGACAGTTATGTATTTATTGCCATTTTATTTGTTTTCTGGTTCTTCTTGTAGTTCTCTGTTCCCTTCTTCTTCTCTTGCTTTTTTTCTTTGTGATTGATTGGTTTCTGTAGTGCTGTTAGCTTTCTTTCTCTTTATTTTTTGTATATCTATTATAGGTTTTGGGTCTGTGGTTACCATGAGGTTCATATATAACATCCTAAGTAAACAGCAGTCTATGTTAATTTGATGGTTATTCAAGTTCAAACACATTCTAAAAAAAGAAAAAAAAACTTTTCTTTTTTCCCTTCCCTTTTTTTCTCCCTCCCCCATGTTTTATGTATATACTGCCATATTTTACATCTTTTTATTCATAATTTTCTTAGGCATAATTATGGCCAGTCCTTTTCTACCTAAAGAAGTCCCTTTAACATTTCTTGTAAGGCTTGTTTAGTGGTGATAAACTCCTTTATCTTTTGTCCAGGAAACTCTTTATCTCTCCTTCAAATATGAATGACAACCTTGCCAGGTAGAGTATTCTTGGTTGTAGGCTTTTTCCTTTCAGTGCTTTAAATATATCATCCCAGTCTCTTCTGGCCTGAAAAATTTCTGCTGAAAAATCAGCTGATAGCCTTATAGGTTTTCTCTTGTAGGTAACTTTTTCTCTCGTGCTGCTTTTAAAATTCTCTCTTTGACATTTTAATTATTATGTGTTGGGGTGAACCTCCTTGGGTTCGTCTTGTTTGTAACACTTTATGCTTTTTGGACTTAGATGTCTATTTCCTTCCCAAGGTTAGGGATGTTTTCAGCTACTATTTCTTCAATCAGTTTCTACTCTTTCTTTCTACTTCTGGGACCCCTATAATGCGGACATTTGTCTGCTTGATGTAGTCCAAGAGATCACTTCACCTATCCTCATTTTTCAGATTCTTTTCTCTTTTTGCTGTTCAGCTTGTGTGCTTTCCATTACCCTGTGTTCCAGATCATGTATACATTCTTCTGCATCACTAATCTACTGTTGATTCCCTCTAGTGTGTTTTTTAATTACAGTTATTGTGGTCTTCAACTCTGGTTCTTTTTTATATTTTCTATCTCTTTAGTGAAGGTCTCATTGAGTTCTCCCACTCTTCTCCCCAGCCCAGTATCTTTTTTTTTTTTTTAATTTATTTGTCAGAGAGAGAGAGAGAGAGCACAAGCAGGGGGAGCAGCAGAGAGAGAGGGAGAAGCAGGCTTCTCACAGAGCAAGGAGCCCGATGTGGGACTCGATCCCAGGACCCTGGGATCATGACCCGAGCTGAAGGCAGACGCTTAACGACTGAGTCACCCAGGCATCCTGCCCAGTGAGTATCTTTATGATCATTACTTAAATTCTTTAATCAGGCATATTGCTCATCTCTCTTTCATTTAGTTCTTTTCCTGAGGTCCTTTGTTGTTCTTTCTTTTGAAGCATATTCCTCTGTCCCTTCATTTTACCTGACTTTCTGTATTTGTTTCTATGGATTAGGTGGAACAGCTACTTTTCGTAAATTTGAAGGAATGGTCTTGTGTATGTATGGTCTGTCCCCTTTGTAGACTGTGCTTGCCAACTTTTCCAACTGACAAACTTTTGAACTACTGAGTGGAGGTACTACTACTTGCCCACCAATATTTCACCTTTGCCACAATCACTACTTAAGGTGCATCTTTGTGAAATTATTAGAATCCCTAGTTGGTATTGGGGGGGGGGGAAGGAAGACGGTGCAAGTGCTAATATTAGCAAAAAGAAGCATCTCCAATTTAACTGTTTTCTCTTCTCAAGCCAGTCTTCCATTACTCAATTATGAAGGGTGGATAATAAAATGAAAGAATGTGCACAAATATTTGAACTATATTACTGAAGACTATATCTAAAAGGGTAAGAGCAATTTGGGATTTCATAATATTTGTTAACTCACTGAGCACCTGCTTTATAACATGTAAATCTGATTTAACCTCTGTGGCTTTCATCCATGTTTCTATGAATACATGTTCATAAATCTGAATACGTGAGAATCTCAAGACATTTTTAGAGGACGTGAAGCATCTGCTTTTTTTGAGAGGATGTTAAACTTGTTTTAAGGAAAATTTTATATATTAATTAGTTATGTTGGCCCTACAAGTATTGGGGGACTGAAGTAGTCAGAAGAAAAGGATGTCCTAAGAGAGGGGCAGATAAAAATGTTTAAATCCATCTTTAAAAAATTAATCACATCTTAAAATAAAATGAAATTTTAAGTTAATTCTATTATCCATTCTGTCACTGTGCATCTTCCTTTCACTTTTTTTAAAGATTTTATTTATTTATTCATGAGAGACAGAGAGAGAGAGAGAGAGAGAGAGAGAGAAAGAGGCAGAGGGAGAAGCAGGATCCCCTCTGAGCAGGGAGCCCAATGCAGAACCCAGTCCCAGGACCCTGGGATCATGACCTGAGCTGAAGGCAGACGCTTAACCATCTGAGCCACCCAGGCGCCCTTCCTTTCACTTTTTAAATGAAGAGGCTATAGGGGCACCTGGGTGGCTCAGACAGTTAAGCATCTGCCTTCGACTCCGGTCATGATCCCAGGGTCCTGGGATTGAGTCCCACATCAGGCTCCCTGCTCCGTGGGGAGCCCACTTCTCCCTCTCTCTCTGCCTCTCTCTCTCTCTCTCTCTCATGAATAAATAAAATCTTTAAAAAAATAAAAATAAAAAAATAAGTGAAGAGGTTGTCTACAGTTCCTTATTTCCTACTTTATGTGACTTTTATCATTAAAAATAATCTCTATACCATCTTGAGGCTTTCTGCTGTTTTTGCTGTTGAAGACACAACTCTCTCCCCCTTAATACTTTATCCTCTTTTTTCTTTTTTTAAGATTTTATTTATTTACTTGATAGAGAGAGACACAGCGAGAGAGGGAACACAAGCAGGTGGAGTGGGAGAGGGAGAAGCAGGCTTCCCGTGGAGCAGGGAGCCCGATGTGGGACTCGATCGCAGGACCCTGGGATCATGACCTGAGCCGAAGGCAGACGCTTAACGACTGAGCCACCCAGGCGCCCCAATACTTTATCCTCTTTAACTCTCTATCCTTTCTTAGTTTTGGACAGTGACACAAGATTATGTATAAACTTGACTAGGACAAAGGGTGCCCAGATATTTGGTCAAACATTATTCCCATCCAGGATTTAGTCATTCTATCTCATTAGCCTTTATGTCTCTAATGACTTTCAGAGTTTTAAGGAAGCCTGGGGTCAAGTATTTTGTAGACTATCCCTCAATTTAGGTTTATGTGATATTTTTCTCATAGGTTATAGGTTTTGGAGAGTAAGTGCCATTCTTTTTTTTTAAGATTTTATTTATTTATTTTTGCAAGGGGGGGCACAAATGAGGGGGAGGGGCAGAGGGATAAGCAGATTCCCCGCTGAGCAGGAAGCCTGATGCAGGACTCGATCCCAGGACCTTGGCATCATGACCTGAGCCAAAGGCAGTCACTTAACCAAGTGAGCCACCCAGGCACCCAGGAAGAGCCATTCTCAACACATCATAAGAAAGGCATACATGGCATAAACATGACATCACTGATGATGCCAACTTGGATCACCTGGTCAAGAGACGGTCTGTCAGATTTCTCCAATGTAAAATGACTCCCATCCACCTTCCCATAGCCTACTCTTTGGAAGCAATTAACTAAATTCAACCCATACTGAAGGGGGAATGCTGAGTTAAGCTCAAAGACGTACCTATGTAAATTACCTGCTATTCCATACAGATTTGTCTCTTCTCTCCCATTTATTTATTTAATAGAATTAATTTCTGTCCCCAAGTCAATTCTCCTTTCTACCATGAATGGCATCAGCATTCCCTTGGTGAGCAACCCCCACAAACCCAATGGGACTCTGGGTTCACCTTTCATTCCTTTTTCTCCTGCATGTCTCATATCTTAGTCCTGTAACAAGCTCTCCCAAGTCATCTTTTTTCACTGTTGTTCAGACTAAGTCAATCTCTCTTTCTTTTGTCATTGCTTTAATCCAGGCCGTCCTCATTTTCTAGATGATTTAAATAAGCTCTTAGCAGGACTTACTTTTTTTCCCTCCATGTGTTTTTCTACTCCAAACTGTCTTTTGTATCACACAGTCTACACTGTATGAGACAGAAATGTCTGCGAAGGCAGAAAGAGTATTCCTGACTCTAAATTTGTACCTAGAATATAGAAAGTGAATAAATAAATGCTGGGAAGTAGAAAATACAACAAAATTTTTCTTCACAGTTTAGTCTCCATGCTAGGAAATAAAAACAGCCTACAAAAAATTAAATAACAGAAATATTTAAATCTTAATTATTTTAAACCTAATACATATTACTAAGGTGTGAATGAAAAAATATATGAATGAAAAATAATCACAGGTAGAATGTAAATGTCAGTTAAGAAAATATTTAAGAAGATAGAAAAGAAAAATGTCTTTGCCTGGAAAAATAATGTAGGTAGTTTAAGAATCCAGATTCTTCAATAGTCTTCCAAAACCTAGTGTTCTGAACTTTCTATAGGAGAAAATCTTGACTAAAATGACATATCCTATACCACAGGGATCCAATCCTATCTTTTGATCTGTAAGCAGCAGATAATGTAGTATAGCTTTGTCAACTATTTAACACAAGAAATAAAGGATGGTAGGACAGTGGCAAAAATGGGGGGGGGCGGGCAGGGCGGGACAAAGCTTATTTTTGTTGAGGAAATGAAGTGTGAGTTGCCCAAATGTCATTTACTTCTCCTTGCTTTTATAAAATGCTAATAATATATCTGACTAGAAAGCTTTTTAAATTCTTATTTTTAATATAAAGAGATATGATTGCATAGAGGTTAAAAACTGTTTAAATCAGCAAAACACTAAAACTTCGTTATTATAAAGTTCTCCAATTTATTGAGAACTGAGGACTGATTAACAGCTGAGATCTATAATTCATGGTATGAAACATGAGCACTGGCCTCCTGGACTTGCCTTTCAGATAGAATTTTTTGTCTCCTGTGTTTTGTTTTTCAGTGGAAAGAACACAGTAAGTCATCTGTGTTGCGAACATCTCCCTCAGCTCTAGCCTAGCTCACAGTGGTTCAGTGATGTATGACGCCAGCTCTTTAGGATGTGAAATGAGCAAAACGGCAGGTATCTCTTTATTCTAATGAAAGAAGTGAAGTAAAAACAGTAGAGTTCCCTAGGACATAGAACTGATCTTGTTTTGGGTCACCTCAGAAATAAAACTCCCAAAGACAAAAGTCACTGCTTCCAATACACTGAGCTCCTGTTTGTCTCTCCCACTTTTAATCCTACTCTGTTCCAGCACTTCAGGTGGGACTTCATTCCTGGGAAGAGATATCAAATGATTCCAACCTCAGACTATACATGCAACATTCCTAAGTGTTTCAGGGACTCAGACAATGACAAACAATAAAACATTTGCAAACAATGCTGGCATAGATGGAGTAGGAATAAGAGCTACTGTGGCCATCCTGCCACCAGTTAGAGGCTATGAAGGAAGCGAACCCAAAAGCAGAGGGAAGAGAAAAATAAGTCCAGATAAGAGGTTGAGCTCCAGTATCCAGCTAAACCTGAAGTCAATGTTATTCTTTATTACAGTTATATAAAGCAAATTCTCTTTTTAGCTTAACCTAGTTTGGATAGGGCTTCCTGTTACCACAAAAGAATCATAACCCCTAACTGATTTAGTGACATGTACTTTTTTTTTTGTTTAAGATTTTACTTATTTACTTGACAGAGAGAGAGAGACTGAGCACAAGCAGGGGGAGCGGCAGGCAGAAGGAGAAGCAGGCTCCCCACTGAGCAGGAAGCCTGACGCGGGACTCGATCTCAGTATCCTGGGATCGTGACCTGAGCCGAAGGCAAATGCTTAACCGACTGAGCCACCCAGGCACCCTGATGAACATGTACTTCTTACTTAAATCTCACTCAGATAAAACAAAGGTGAAGGAAACATTAGAATAATTTTATTATCTTTGATCTAGCCCATGTTTATCTAAAGTTGTAATGACAACACAGTAAAAGTCTCTTTTCTTTTAAAGAAATCCAATGGTATTTGGATTTCTTTAAAAGAAAAGAGACACACTAAATGCTAAGTGCAATGGAGTCACCCAGTAAAATTTAAGAGGATACAGGAAAATGAAACATAGTACTTTTATCTTTTTTTGTTTTGTTGTTTTTTTTTTTTTTAACAAATCTACACCTTTATTTACTTTTCATTAAATTTAAATCCTTGAGGGGTACAGCATCACACGGATTCTGTGGCCAATGGCTTTAGCAGGAAGGTTGCTTCAGAATTTGGCACGAACCATGCCACTGTTTCCATTAGCACGAGTTACTTTTCCCCAGATTACTCTGGTTTTGTTTGGTTTGCCACCAGGAGTCACTGTGCTGTTCTTTGCTTTGTACACATAAGCACATCTCTTGCCTAGATAGAATCCGTTTCATCTTGAGCATAAACACCTTTGATTTTAAGAAGAGCTGTATGCTCCCTCTGGTTCCGGAGACCCCGCTTATAGCCAGCAAAAATGGCCTTGGACCACAGTGTTCTAGACATTATTTGGCGTTATAGGAGTCCTGTTCCCAGCAGGCCTCCACAGACTCCAAGATGGCGGAAAAGGAAACATAGTACTTTTAAGACATTAAAGCTTATTATTCTATAGTCTGGCAAATGGGCCTGTTTAGTTCCGAAGAACAACTTCTGCCTAGTGTCTTCCAAAAGTAACATGACATACTTTCATATCACTTATCTTTCTAATCACAATGGGTGATTAGATCCCAATTGGGATCTCTCAGCCCTCTAAATTACATTTTTCAGTAAGGCCTGGAAGAGTTACTAAATTTTCACCTGCTTATTTGAAGTCTCATCTGTTTTTTAATGGGCAGATGGCAAACTACAAGTTTATATCTCAAAATTACACAAATTCTATTAACAGATCTCTGGCTACAGCTATAGTATGCTGAAATCCTGCAAGGTATTTCAATGATAGTCTCACAGAAGAACAAATCAAATGAGTTATGTAGAATTATTAAAAATAAAATGCCTGCCTCTCTGGAAGACCCAGAAGCTGATTACATGTAGGTAATCCTGGAAAGAAGTCATCCTGTTTTTCTTTTTTTTTTTTTAAAGATTTTATTTATTTATTTGAGAGAGAGAATGAGAGAGAGAGAGCACATGAGAGGAGGGAGGGTCAGAGGGAGAAGTAGACTCCCTGCTGAGCAGGAAGCCCGATGCGGGACTTGATCCTGGAACTCCAGGATCATGACCTGAGCCGAAGGCAGTCGCTTAACCAACTGAGCTACCCAGGCGCCCAAGAAGTCATCCAGTTTTTCTCAGAGATAGGTCTGTGAAAGGAAACTAACCAAAAAATAGTTTAGTGGATGCTGGTGGTAGCAGTTGATGCTGCAACTACTATTAGGAGGCAAGAGTTGAGAGAGAAACAAACAAAAAAAAAAGTGTATTAAACAAAAAGACAAGTACAGGAACAGAACTTGCTCATTTTTCCTAACATTGGAACTGGATCACTGATGTAAAAATATGGTTAAATGTTTATAGCCTAATAAATATTAACACACTCAATTTTTCAATTCATAGCAGTGTGAATTATTCAATGCTTGGAGTAACTCCAGCTTGACTTTAGAGTGACTATCTCAGATGACAATGATCCTTGACATAATTCACTGTGCAAAATGTAAACATCAGTGTTGACTTTAATGCATAATAAACCAAAGCATGTTACAAGGCACAAAGAGTTGTCAAATCACATAATGGGCAAAAATTTCATTCCTTATGACACAATTACATTAATTAATTAATTTCTTCTTTTGCCTTCGTCAACTGCAAGATTCAATGTGAGTGGGAACATAAGTACCAGCTCTCAAGCTCCCATTCACCACCACACACATCTGATTTACCTTCTGCCATGTCTCTGACACACTGCTCTAAACCATTTGTTTTGTGGCTCAAGAAAAGACATATCTAATTTGAGACCACCAGGGCCAAGAATAATAGCAACAACCTACTATAAGTTACTAAAATATCTGATATTCCTACTTAAATACCTTAATTCCTAGCCTGTATAGTCAAGAGCAACATAATAAACCACATTCTTAAAGAGGAGTAGTAAGCAAAGCTACTTGTTAAGTGTTAAGAAAAAAACAGTCATTTCCCTAGCTATACCATAGCTGTAAATGTAACAGAAAATAATTGGGTATGAAAGATTTGCTTTTAGTGCAAGAGAAAAAGTCTGTACAATACAAAATAATGAGATGACATCCTTCTACATCTCACCTGTAGATTTAGACTGGAGAATGTCAAATTACAATTGCTTTGCTGCATATAAGGTAGCTTAGAAAAGTGACTCACTGTAAACTAAACAAAACAAAAAATGCAAACCTGAACCCTAAAATAAATATAAATTACTAGATTAAGCTTCCTTCAAAATAGGTTGATATAAGAGTTGAACCTTAGAGGTGCCCGGGTGGCACAGTTGGTTAAGCATCCGACTCTTGGTTTCGGCTCAGGGCATGATCTCAGGGTCATGAGACTGAGCCCTGTGTGGACTTCATGCTCAGTGTGGAGTCTGCTTAAGATTCTCTCTCCCTCTCCCTCTGCCCCTCCCCACTCCGTGTGCACCTGCACATGTGCACTCTCTCTCTCAAACATATAAATCTTAAAAAAAAAAAAAGGGTTGAACCTTACATTTTCACTAGGCATGTCACAACTCATGAGTATGGATGATCTGTCATCCAGGCACTAAAGCAGCCATCAGTAAGGGTTTTAGTAATCATTTCTTTTCAAACCAAACCTCAATTTTCCATATTGATAAGCACAACCACAAACATATTTGACCAACTCAAAAGCCCCAAAGATAACAAAAATATTTTGTCTCATCCTTTTATTAACTGAAGAAAATCAAGTTTTTGTCTGATTAAACTGAAATGAACATTACACCCAATGACTTTAATGACTCCTGGGCTCTCCCTCCTAAAATGTTGACTCCCCACCTATTTAATTCTTATAGTTCTACATGTATCTTCTATTTGCTTAATCAAGAGTATCCTAAACCTAGTGTACAGGTAAACTAATAGGAAGCTTAAAAAAAAAAACAAAAAAGAGATGTGGTAATCCACTTGTGGGTTAGATTATTTGGAATGATCCTCAAATCATAATCAACTAAAAATGTTAAAAGATTAAAAAATCTTCTTAAAAGCAACTAATAGCTAACAAAATTGTAGATATTGCCAAGCCAGTGCTGAAAGGAAGGGGGATACCCCAAAACATAGGAGAACTCAAAACTTTATTTTAGCCTTGAAGGTACTTGCTAAACCTATCAAAATGGGTCCTCCTTTTTGAAGGGTATGTGGACAGAAACAAAGCCAAGATCTGCCCAAGGCAAAAAGTCTAATAAGAGATGCTCCTCCCTTAAGTTGGACTCTCAAAAGGCTACATACACTCTCAAGGGCAAACTACAAGTAAACCATCCCCTCCACAGATTTGTACTGTCTGGCAATCTCAGAAAATCTCAAGACTATGAAACTGATTTAAGGTGGTCCTGGACTGGGGGATGCCTGGGTGGCTCAGTCCTTAAGCATCTGCCTGTTCAGCTCAGGTCGTGATCCCAGGGTCCTGGAATCGAGTCCCGCATCAGGCTCCCTGCTCAGCGGGAAGCCTGCTTCTCCCTCTCCCACTCCCCCTGCTTGTATTCCCTCTCTCGCTCTCTATCAAATAAATAAAATCTTTAAAAAAAAAAAAAAAGGTGGTCCTGGACTGGTAGTGGTCAGAAGAGCCTGACAGAAGCAAATAAAAATCCATTCTGAAAGAGCACTTTTACCTTAGGCCCCAAATCATTCCTACAAATAATTTCCCAAAAGACAATAAGTGGCATACAGTAAAAATAACTAAACATACTGTAAAATAAGACACCTAGAATGAGAACAGAAAGACAAAGAAACAGATCTTAAAAGATTTCAGTTATCAGAACTATCAGAACTATTTGACAGAGATAAAAGAATAATCATAATTAACTTTCAGAATACTAAGAAAAATCATGTAGGTAATCACCAGAATCATCAGAAAACTACAAAAATCCTATATAAATCATTATTTACCATTTTTATATTAAATACTTCATGAATAATTTAGGGTAGAATAAAGTAAAAGTAGAAAACTTTAATAGAAATCTTAATATACCTTTTAATACAGTAAACCCAAATAGTTATTCTGTATTTTCCTGGGTTTGAAGGTATACATACCCAGCTGTTTATCAGCTGTCAATGACAAACCTAGAACATATCCATCTTATAAATACTGATCTCAGATTTCTTTTTTTTTTTAAAGATTTTATTTATTTGAGAGAAAGAGAGAGAGCGCACAAGAGGGGGGAGCGGGAGAGGGAGAAGCAGACTCCCCACCGAGATTTCAAATACATCTCTAACAGATTCGAGCTTATCATTATTTCTGCTGCTTCTTATACTTTCATCATCAAAATGCAATAGTTTTTAAAATTTTGATACCTCATAATACAGGACTGCTTCTTCTTTGCTCTATCACTGCAAAACATTTTCATTTATATATTAATAAAAACCAATCAGGATAATAAACCCAAAGAATATTTTCATTTTTCTTTTTTTTTTTAAGATTTTATTTATTTATTTGGCAGAGAGAGACACAGCAAGAGAGGGAACACAAGCAGAGGGAGTGGGAGAGGGAGAACCAGGCTTCCCACAAAGCAGGGAGCCTGATGCAGGGCTCGATCCCAGGACCCGGGGGTCATGACCTGAGCTGAAGGCAGACGCTTAACGATTGAGCCACCCAGGCGCCCCAGAATATTTTTCATTTCTACATCACCTTTATCCATCTATTAACCTCTGTATACACACCTGACTTCTGCATTTGTCCACTTGTTTAGTAAATTTTGGTGCAAAAACATCATAAAAGATATACAAACGCTGCCGCACATTCTTCCAGCAAAAGATGTTCTAGATACTTGTCATAAAATACTACTTGATGAAGACCTTGCTGAATAACTAATTAGATAAGAATATATTTCATTTTTATCCTTAGAAATAATTTGTTCACCCACTGAGTTTTGAGTTTCAGAAAATTTACCCAGGATACTGTCATCTGAATACTCAGTCCAAAATGTTGCTTCTATACTATTAGAGTATGGACCAGTGCTGCCAAACAGAAATGTAATATGAGCAACATATGTAATTTTACATTTCTTAGTAGGCACATTAAAACAGTGAAAAGAAACAGGTGAAATTAATTTTCATATATTTGATTTAACCTGATATAGCTAAAATGTTATTTCAACATGTAACAATATAAAAAATTGAGAAATTTTACATTTCTTTTCTCTTTCCAGTCTTTGAAATCCCACGTACATTTTACACTTACAGCACATCTCAAGTCTACTTTTTAAAGTGCTCAATAGCCTCATATAGCCTTTGATATGGTGGCTACCGTATCAAAATACATAAATCTACAGTGCTGCTATTTGTCTCTTTACATCTCTCTCCTAATTCATATAATTATGAAGTACATATGTTCTTCTGTCAATGTTCTTCTGTCAATGTTCTTCTGTCAATGTTCTTCTCTTTGCCATTATGGGCAGAAAATGAAAAATTCTGAATTTTCAACTGTGTTGAATGAAAGCCTAAACTATAAACATGGTATCTTAGAATTATAAAAGGTCTAATGCATCCTATAGTAACTGCAAGATAGAAAGTAATTTTTCTTTGTTCTTTGAAAGAATAAAGGTCATGATATCAATCTTCACAAATATTATTTTTCAAAAAAGAAACTCAAAAACTAAAACTGGGTCCAATGGAACCTTATATAGTACAAGAGTTAAAGAAATGAGACAAACTTGACAAAATCTCTACGGAACAGTAAAACATAAAAAGTGATCTAGCAGATCTAGAACTGGAAGAGCCTAACAATTGTGAAAAAGAAAGTAAAAAGACACTATACCAGATTTCAGGACTTACTACAAAGTAACAGTAATTAAGAGTGTGATAGAGGCACCTGGGTGGCTCAGGTCATGATCTCAGGGTTTTGATATCGAGCCCCGAGCCAGGCTCTGCACTCAGTGTGGAGTCTGCTTGAGATTCTCTCTCTCCCTCATTCTGCCTCTGCTCTTCCCCCCATTTGCTCTCTCTCTTTCTCAATAAATAAAGTCTTTAAAAAAAGTGTGGTATTGGCATAAGCACAAATATACAGACAAAAGGAATGAGTCTATGCATGTGCTGGGGCACCTGGGCGGCTCAGTCGGTTAAGCATCTGCCTTCGGCTCAGGTCATGATCCCAGGGTCCTGGGATGGAGCCCCACGTTGGGCTCCCTGCTCAGTGGAGAGCCTGCTGCTCTCTCTCCCTCTGCCTGCCACTCCGCCTGCTTGTGCACATGCACACGCGCTCTCTCTCTCTCTCATCGAATAAATAAATAAATCTATTTAAAAAAAGAAAGAGTTAAGCAGCTGGACATAATGGAAGAGCAAATTAGTAAACTGGAAGGTAAGTCAAAAGAAATTACTCAGAATGTAGCACAAAGAAAAGTTAAAGTGCAGCCGTATACAACAGCAGCCATGGTTCTGTGATACCCAATGGTCATGGGCCTCAACAAGGGCCACATGAGCAAGCTAAGGCACAGCCATCACTGTGGACACCTCATCACGCACACCAGATTCCTAAGGGACATGATCAGAGAGTTATGTGGCTTCGCCTCATACAAGCAGATCACCTTGGAGCTGCTCAAAGTCTCCAATGACAAGTATGCCCTCAAGATCATCAAGAAAAAAGGGGCGCCTGGGTGGCTCAGTTGGTTAAGCTTCTGCCTTTGGCTCAGGTCATGATCTCAGGGTCCTGGGATCGAGCCCCGCATTGGGCTCCCTGCTCAGTGGGGAGCCTGCTTCTCCCTCTCCCTCTGTCCCTCCTCCCCGCTTGTGCGTGTGCTCTCTCTCTCAAATAAATAAATAATTAAAATATTTTTTAAAGGAAGAAAGAAAGAAAGAAAAGACTGGGGACACACATCCACGCCAAAAGGAAGCAACAGGAGCTGAGCAAAGTCCTGGTTGCCAAAAGGAAAGCGGCTGCCGTGGACTGAGCCCTCTCCCCATTCTGTATATAATAAAACCTTCACAGAAATAAAAAATAAACATGGGAAAACACAAAGAAATCTAACTTAATTGAAGTTCTAGAAGAAGAAGAGAAAGAGTGGGGCAGAGGCAGATAATGGCTAAGAATTTTCCAGAATGGATAAAAGATACTAAATCAAAAGAAACTCAATAAAACCAAAGCCAGACAAATAAAAGGAAATTCACACCTAGACAAATCACAGTGAATGAGAGAACACAAAGAATATTTGAAAAGAAGCCATAGGAACTGACTGCTCAATAGCAACAGTGAAAGTCAAAAGACAGTGGAAAGAAGAAATTGTGCTAAAAGAAAAAATATTCCAACCTAAAATTTTATATCGTGATAGATTTTTTTTAAGCCCATAAATCTCTCCCATTTCTTTATGCACACCCCACACCCCTTTAAATGTGACACTGTCACTCCTCCCATCGAGAGATGGAGTCTAATTCCTCCACTCTTTGAAATCTGGGCTTGGCGACCGGACTTGCTCTGGTCAATGAGAAATCAGCAAATACAAGCAAAGGCTTGAAAAGTACTTGTGCATTGGAACTTGCCATTTCTATAGCAGACCACCAGACACATGACTGTCTGGCCCTCAGGTAACCTGACAAGTGACCACAGATACATGAATGAGCTGAGCTGATACCATGTAGACCAGAGACAAGCCATCCCATTGAGCTGGGCCCAAATTGCTAACCTACAGATATATGGGGAAGCAGTTGTTGTTTTTGAGTCACTGAGTTTGGGATGGTCTGTTACCCAGAAATAGATAATTGATACCTAGACCCAACAAAAATATCTTTTAAGAACAGGGTAGAATAAAGACTTTTCCAGACAAACAAAACCTGACAGCTGGCCACGAGGAGACCCTCACTAAAGGAAATTCTAAAGAATGTATTGTAGGCAGAAGGAAAGTGGTCCCAGATGGAAGATCAGAGATGCGAGAAGGCACGAGGAGCAAAGAAAGGGCTAAATACATAGGTAATCTATAAAAATATTGCTTTTGTAATACAATAATAATAGAATGAAAAAAATTCAATGCCAGCTGCTTTTGTAATACAATAGCTAAAAAAATTCAATGCCAGCAACCACTCCCAGACATTCTGATTTAATTTACCAGAGACATGTGGGTACTGATAGTTTAAAAATCACCCCAGGTGCAACAAGGGCTTGGAATCACTAACTTAAATAAAAAACTTATGCCTGTATATTTAAAGTTGGCATTAATCCTGATCTTCTTTCTACTTTTATTTGGCTTGCCTTTTTTGAAAATACTGACTTGTGATTTTCCATTGAAATAGGTTTTTAAAAAATTACTGTCTCTGTAATACAAAGTGGCTCACCTTGGGAGACACTAAAAGGTCTTAAAACAATTACTATGTAATTTCTAATTATTTTCCATCAACAGGATATTACTATAAATTCACAGCGTGTTCCCAGTTGCAAGCATTCAAGAAAATCTCAGCTAAGGCTAAAACTAAACAGATTTTCTAGTTAATGTTCTTCTACAGTCTATTCAGCAAAAGAGTAACTAATATTAAGACCAGCCTACAGGCCATCTGTTAACTAAACTAACAGTAACCGATCAGGACACTGTACTACTCAAAACACTCTATGTTAACTGTTCATTTTCCTAAATTGTTATGTTGACTAGATATGGTTTACGGTGCTTATGATCTAAATCAATACACCAATCTCAGAATTAAATAACCCTCAAAGCAAACCCTTAAATGATGAAAAATTTCCAAAATAACAAATTCTGGCTGCAATAGCAAAATTAGAAGGGGTGGAATTAACATAAGGCATAAGAAAACGAAGCACCTAACAGATATTATAAATGAGTAGAATATACAAGCCATACCTTATTGATTTTAAGATACACCATTATTTCATGTATCACTAGAGGAAAAAACTCTACCAATCATAATTATGTCATAAAATTTAAGAAGCATCCTGATTCCAAAAATGTTAAGGTGAAAAATAAAAAGTATGCTTTATAGTCAATAAAATAAGATAAATGACAAAGCATTATAACCAGGCAACCAGGGAATTTTTGCCAGAAGCTACCTACCAGTATTAAAACTCTCATCCAAACCAAACATACACAACCCAATTTAATATCAAAATACAGCCTCAAGGAAATAACTATGCAGTAAAGGTATCAAAGAGAAAATGCTACACCAATAGAGAAATGGCAATATTCAAATTCATCACCACCCCTAAAGCAGTATCACAAAAATGTACACACCCGTATAAGAAAGCAAGCATAAGTGTGCTGGTTCACTTGTGCACCGTGCACATTCTGTCTCTAAAAAAGTCAAGCTAATTAAATGAAAGTCTGCAGTGTCATGCATACACATTTGGCCCTGATTGATAAAAGTTCATACCAAAATAAAAACTGACAAATTCAGTGAATTCCTACAATAAATGTAGGATTATGTAAAGAAATTATAGCAAAACATTTTTCTAATTCGGATGGACTGTAAACCATTAAAAAGCTGTATGAACATTACATATTATATATTAAATTTGTTCTATAAAGGGACATTCATAATTACTGTTAGTTTTTGCAGGCCACATACAATCTCTACAATCTTGGTGTCTTCTTTTAAAACTGTAAAAACCATTCTTACGTCCAGAGACATAAAAAACAGGCTGTAGGCTGGGTTTGGCCCATGGGCTGTAGATTGCTAATTTCTAGTCTAAGATATAAATGGGCATAAATGAGTGCTTCATAAAACAAGGTTGCTGAAGAAATTAGAGAACAGATCTATTCCAGATTTTAATTTAACAGGTTTGGGAAAATGCTTTAACAAGAACTGCTAAGCCAAAAAAACTAATAAAGCTTAGTGAAGAAAAACTTTATTTTTTATTCTTTTCATTTAAGATATAATTTTTGAGGGCGCCTGGGTGGCTCAGTTGTTAAGCGTCTGCCTTCGCCTCAGGTCATGATCCCAGTGTCCTGGGATCGAGCCCCGCATCGGGCTCCCTGCTCCGTGGGAAGCCTTCTTCTCCCTCTCCCACTCCCCCTGCTCGTGTTCCCTCTCTCGCTGTGTCGCCCTGTCAAATAAATAAATAAAATCTTTAAAAAATTTTTTTAAAGATATAATATAATCTTTGACAAGGTTCTGTTTATTTATGCATAGGAACCTAAATGAGTGGTTGAAGAAATATTTTTTATTTTTATTTCTTGGAGAAAATCATGTACTAATTCTAATTTAGGAAAAACCGACATTGAGAGCTTACTGAGGTCACATCATTTTTTCTAATGATTTCTATCATACTCTATACATGGGACCCTACCCTCCACAACCCTGGGCTTCAACAAAAAATACACAAAAAATAACTATCAGCGGATTATCCTGCTCACTTTGCTAACTGCAAAGCCTATACAGGTTCTGATAAACATCAAAAAAGAGAAATGAATCTCTAAAGATCAGTAAAATGCCAAGGCTAAAGCAACAGCTTTTGTATTAGTGCTGCCCAATATGTACTTGTTTATAAAAGGAAAAATCCCTTCATTGCTGAGTTTTATATAAATGGTGTTTTCAGGAGTTACTAAAAAAAACTTAATAACTGAATGCTAGTTCAGAAAAATCTGTCAAACTGACCATATATATACCCTTAGCTGTTCCTTGTCGAAGAAAACATTTACCAATTTAAAAAGTACATTCACACAATTTTAAGTAAATCTATTCTGATAAATTGAATCACAAAGGAAATCACCAAAGGCAGACTCTAGAAATATTTTCTAACAAAGAACTCTTTTGGGCCATGTTAAAATGGGCCATGGCTATGGGTCCAGCAATGCAAAACAAACATAGATAATGGACTGTAATTTGTAACTAGAATTTCAACTATAACAATGAAAATTATAAAACCAATGTAGGGGGATCACATATCTTGTTCTAAGTATTCTGACTTCACACTAAAACATTCTTATAGCAAGAATTTAGATTTGTTCCTTGTTAAAACGAAGAGAATGAATAAAACTCAACTTTAGGTTGGTTTTTTGTTTGCTTTTGTTTTTTTAACCAACCAGCCCTAAGTGGCAATGAGTTTAATCTCTCTTTTAAAAAACTGTTTACTTATGAGTATGCTGATGACTCATGACTGATGAATAAGAATGAGAGACAAAAAGGAAATGGACCCAAATTGATCTCATTAAAGTAGGTAAAAGCTTTCTACAAAACTCAGCCAATTAATGCCATATTCTACAGCTACAGACTTGTCTGAATACTGACTATGGTGCAACAGAGACTATTTTATCCTGTGGCTTTGTAGGATTTCTTGCTCTATGAAGTTCAATTTCAGAGTAAATACTGTCAAGTGTGCTTTATGAGGACTAAATGTAAATCGTTTTTAAGAAATCAATAATGTCTAATATTTAAAAAAAACAAGAGAACAGCATAAATATTCTACTTAAAAATTAGGTAAATGCAAGAATAAAGAGCTAAAAGAGTTGAAAGTGGGGAGAGCTAAAACAGGAGATTACAGTTTTCCATTATATACCTGGTAGCACTCTGACTTCTACAATCATGTATTAAAACTATGTATGTATTACTTGAATAATCCATATGTCTGTCAGGACATAGGGTGTCTATGTGAGTATGGGAGCATTTTCTGAACTTGTACTCCTATTCTGCTCTGCTGTGGTTCAGGACGCAAAAAGTTACCTAGTCTGGAGGTAATGGTTTGGTTTGGTTTTCTTAAATTCTCCCCAAATTCTCCCTTTACATAGATTATCTTGAGTTCTCCAGTTAAAATAAGATTTAAGAAAAGACCTTTGAAACAATGTTTTTTGCCAAGATGACATGGTCTTACAAGGTATTTAAGTAATCTTTAACTAGTTAAAAATAGGTAAATGTGTCCTGGTCCTGAAAGTTCTGTAAAAAGAGCAAGTTTCTAATAATCCACATAAATGGGTTAGGATCCTGAATCAGAGGGTTCAAGGCTGCCTCAGGAATGTTGAGTACTAATAATATACCAGGATTTGAGAAATTAAATGCGTAAACTATTTTAAAAACTCAAGAGATCTTCATGTAAAGGTATTAGCATAACACTTCCAGAACAGCTGAATCTCATGCTGCACCATTTCTGAAAACACAGATCTAAATCCTAAAGGCTTTTAAAGATGCTAAGTCAAAGAACTAAATTGAAAATGCTGCTCTTAGTACGGATAAGAACAAATCCCAGTGAGGCTTTTCTAGGCCTATCTGGAAAACAGAAGATCCAAAGATTGGGTAGGAGAAAAGCAACAGTTCATTATAGGAAGTCCTTGAGAATCAAAGCCACACTAACTACAAATGCTGTGACGGTTTTGTTTTTTAAATCAAGGATCTTGTGTAAGACTGATGAATCACAGACCTGTAGTACCCCTGAAACAAATAATACATTATATGTTAATATAAATAAATAAATGAATAACCAATTTTTAAAACTGTAAGTGTTGTTAATGTATGTCTAGATTTTTTTTCCTAACAAGTGACAGGCTTGGAGTTCATATTACTCGCAGAGCTGTACAGGACAATCTTTTCCCAAAACTTACAACTAAGAACTAACTAAGAAAAATAATTATGAAATAGTATATAATGTTTTGTGACTTAAAAGTAAGTTTATGAACTTGAACATAGCTTACTGAGATAAGGAGAGGCTTCCTCTTTCAATTTTTTGCATGTTTAACTTTTAAAGCAATTCAGATAGGTGGAATTTTTCAGTCAGGTTACATCACCCAATAGCAGTAGCTGGGGAGTCATCTATTAACAGGTTCTTCAAAAATCAACTGTTTGTGAAAAATAAATTGTACAAAACTTCAAAAATTTTTTTTAAAGATTTTTATTTATTTAACAGAGATAGAGAACACAAGTAGGCAGAGCGGCAGACAGAGGAAGAGGGAGAAGCAGGCTCTCTGCCGAGCAGGGAGCCCAGTGCGGGGCTCGATCCCAGGACCCTGGGACCATGACCTGAGCCGAAGGCAGCCGCTTAACTGACTAAGCCACTCAAGCGCCCCCAAAACTTCAAAAATCTTTAATCTGCTTTGGAACTTATATTCTGCTGGTGCAGTAACAAAAGTCAACAAAACTGCACTTCTAGGAACATTAACTCCAACAATATTAAAGTAAGTAAGTACAGGGCTTTTTAGGGAAGATTGTTCATAAGTGTGAAATATGGGAAATAACTTTTATACTCGTGCATAGGAAAGTGGCTGAATAAACTAAGGAAGATCTGTATGAATTGATTTAAAGTGATTTCCAAGTATAACGTTAAATGAAAAAATGCAAAATGCAGAAGAGTATCAACTACACTACCTTTTGGGTAAGAAAGAAGGGAAAATAAGAAAATACACATGTATCTGCTCACTTGTACATAAAGAAACAAAGTATAAATTAAAAACGGAGACTGGCTACCCTAGGAATGTGCAGGAAGAAAATGGAAGGAAGGGAATGGGATAAAAGGTGTAGCAGGAAGGCAATTCTAGAACCATGCTATTTTTTTTTTAAGATTTTATTAATTTGAGAGAGAGAGAGAGGGATAGAGAGGATGAGTGGGAGAAGGGGCAGAGAGAAAGGGAGCAGACTCCCTGTTGAGCAGGGTGCCTGAAGCCGGGCTCCACACCAGGACCCTGGGGTCATGACCTAAGCCGAAGGCAGACCCTTAACCGACTGAACCACCCAGGCGCCCCTAGAACTGTGTTATTTTTACTGACTCAATATTTCTAAAGTAAGACTGGGGGGAGGCAAAAATGCAATCAAAAGAAAAAAAATGGGAGCACCTGGGTGGCTCAGTTTATTAAGTGCCCCACTCTTGATTTTGGCTTAGGCCGTGATCTCAGGGTTGTGATAGGAGTGATGATTTCAAAGCACTTTACATATCAGCCCAGAAAGCAGAAGTCTCCTAGGCTCTCTTGTACTTTTCTAATCCTAGCCCTGAAGTCACTCACTTCTCCAAGGAGCTCTCTTTCCTTTTAGTGGAGAATGATATTTAGAAGCCAAGGTCCAGGTGCTAGATGTGCTCATTGCTTCTGGAGTGTTATCGCTTCAGCAGGCAAAGCCAGAAAATGTATAAAGTAGATGTGTGTGTGTGTTTCTATGTTTTTACATAAATACATTCTTAAGTACATATGCATCTCCATATGTGTATATACACACAGACATCTATTCATATCTATATGTACAGGCACACATGTTAAAAAGTAATTTTTATTCATATCGATGCCTCTAGTACCACAGGGTTTATTCTAGCTGTCTCCCTGTCCATGTTTATAATTTCCTCCTATCACAGTGAAAACATGGTTCCTATCATCCTCTAATTATTTATTTGCTGAATCCTATAATAGAGTTAAAATATATTTAAAATTCTAAGCTATGCCATTATGAAAAAACAAACCTCCTAGAGTTCAGTATTTGTTTACAGCTCTTTTTGTCATTGGACTGAGGATATATACTCAAAATACTGTGTTTATGAGCCACTCAAGTTATTCTCCCTCCTCCATACTTGTCTCTTTTTATGGTTACGGTCATTTGAAATAGATTCATTTTCTTTCTTTCTTTTTTTTTTTTAAAGATTTTTATTTAGGGGCACCTGGGTGGCTCAGCCGGTTAAGCGACTGCCTTCAGCTCAGGTCATGATCCTGGAGTCCCGGGATCGTGTCCCACATCGGGCTTCCTGCTCCGCAGGGAGTCTGCTTCTCCCTCTGACCCTCCCCTCTCTCATGCTCTCTCTCTCTCTCAAATAAATAAAAATCTAAAAAAAGATTTTTATTTATTCATCTGAGAGAGAGACAGAGAGAGAGACAGAGAGAGCACAAGCAAGGGGAATGGCAGGCAGAGGGAGAGGGAGAAGCAGGCTCCCCTCTGAGCAGGGAGCCCGATGCAGGGCTCGTCCCCAGGTCCCTGGAATCATGACCTGAGCCAAAGGCGGATGCTTAACCAACTGAGCCACCCAGGCACCCCTCATCACTGCTATCCTCACAACAAGAAAAAAGATGAACAAACTAAAAATTAACAACTCCTCTTAGATCCAGAAGAGAACTGAAGTCACAGGGCAAACTCATGGCCAAAATTTGGAGAGACAGGCAAATACAGAGAATCACAGCTTACTGGAAGCTGAAGCCCAGGAGCAGAAGACCACTGCTGGAGCCAGCACCCAGGGGAATACAGGAATTTTAACTGACAATTGCTCCAGGCTCAGTGTGGTCAAGCTTGAGGGTCAAAAACTCAGGAAAATGAATGATTTGAAAAGGAAACTGAGTAAACGATTTCATTTACAATAGCATCAAAAAGAAAAAAAAATACATAGGAATAAATTTAAAGAGAAGACTTGCACATGAAAACCATTAAACAGGGCGCCTGAGTGGCTCAGTTGGTTAAGCGACTGCCTTCGGCTCAGGTCATGATCCTGGAGTCCCGGGATCGAGTCCCACATCGGACTCCCTGCTCAGCGGGGAGTCTGCTTCTCCCTCTGACCCTCCCCCCTCTCATGCTCTCTCTCTCTCTCAAATAAATAAATAAAATCTTTTAAAAAAAAAAGAAAACCATTAAACATTCTGGAAAGAAATTAAAGACACAAATAAATGGAAAGACATCCCATGTTCATGGATTGGAAGATTTAATATTGTCAATACTACCAAAAAAATCTACAATTAAGTGCAATCCCTATCAAAGTCCCAATAATGGTTTTTGAAAAATCTGTCCTAAAATTCATATAGAATCTTAAAGGACCCTGAATAGCCAAAACAATCTTGAACAAAGTTTGAGCTCTCACACACTTATTGATTTCAAAAATTATTACAAAGTTACAGTAATTAAAACTGTGGTGCTGGCATAAAGACACACAACACACAGACCAATGGAACAGAATAAAGAGCCCAGAAAGAAACGTTATCATATATGATCAAATGATTTTCAACAAAGATGCCAAGACCATTCAATGGGGAAAGGACAGTCTTTTCAACAAATGGTATTAGAAAAACTGGATATCCTTATGCAAAAGAATGAAGCTGGGCCCTTACCCTACAGCAAGTACAAAATTTAACTCAAAATGGATCCAAAACCTAAATATAAGAGCTAAAACTATAAAAATCTTAGAAGACAGGATAGGGGAAAAAATTTATAATTGAATTTGTCAATGATTTCTTGGCTATGACACCTAAAGCATGGACAACAACAACAAAAATAAACTGGACTACATCAGGATTAAAAACTTCTGTGCATTGAAGTACACAATCATCCGGGTGAAAGGCACCCCACTGGATGAGAGAAAATATTTACAAATCATTTATGTGATAAGAGCTTAATATCCAGAATACGTAACAAACTCCTACAACTCAACAACAAAAAACAACCCAATTAATAATGGGCAAAGTATTTAAACAGGCAATTCTCCAAAGAAGGTATACAAATGGCCAATAAACACATGAACATGCTCGACAAAACTAATCATTAGGGAAGTATAAATCAAAACCACAGTGAGATATCAATTCACATCTATTAAAATGGTTACTATTTTTAAAAATGAAAAAAATAAAACAGAAAATAAGTGTTGGAGAGGGTGTGGAGAAATTGGAACTCTGTGCACCACTGGTGGTAATGTAAAGTGGTGGCCATTACTGTGGAAAACAGTATGCCCATTCATCAAAAAATTAAAAACAAAATTACCATATGATCCAGCAATTCCACTTCTGAGTATATATCCCAAGGAACTGAAAGCAAGGTCACAGATATTTATACACACATGTTCTTAGCAACATAATTCACAATAGCCAAAAGGCAGAAGCAAGACAACATGTCTGACAGATGAACGGAAAAACAAAATATGGTCTACACATACAATGGAATATTATTCAGCCTTAAAAAAATAAATTCTGATACATGCCAAAACATGGATGAACCTTAAATACATTAATGCTAAGTGAAATAGGCCAGACACAAAAGGACAAACATGGTATGATTCCACTTACATGAGGTATTAGAGTAGTCAAATTCAGAAACAGAAAGAATGGCGATTGCCAGGGGCTGGAGGGAAGCAGAATGCACAGTGTTTGACGGGTAGGGAGTTTCAGTTAGTGATGATTAAAGTTCTGAAGATGGACGGTGGTGACTGATGGTTTACCAACAATATGAATGTACCTAATTCATTCTGAACACTTAAAATAGTTAAAATGCTAAATTCTATTGGTATATATTTTATCACAATAAAAAAAAAAAGAATGGGAAAAAATGGATGGCATAGTTTTAGGTTGTTCTTGAACTTGTATGCAGGGGAGCGCCTAGGTGGCTCAGTGCATTAAGCATCAGACTCTTGATTTCGGCTCAGGTCATGATCTCAGGGTCGTGGGGTCCAGTCCCGCGGCAGGCTATGCACTAAGCATGAAGCCTGCTTAATTCATTCTCTCTCTCCCTCTCCCTCTGCCCCTCCCCTGCTCACACACACATTCTCTCTCTCTAAAAAAACAGTGGGATAGATGCCAAGTTTGAAAATAAACCATATAAAACAAGATACTCCTTGTTTGCATTAGTGGCAGCAAAATTTAAAATTTTCTAATTACTCACAGCCAGTAAAAAGTTACTTTCTTTTTCCATCAAGGATTTATTGAGCATCTAGGAGGCACTGGGCTGGGAATTGGGAATACAACATTGTGATGCTGCAAGCAAGCATATATACTCAGAGCCCAAAAAGCCAGGTCCTTCCACACAGACACAAAAATGAGATGACACACTGATAAAATTCAGGTATTATACAATGTATTGAAAAACTTCTAGATACAGCTTCTTGGCCTTTTGGCTAAGATCAAGTGTGAAAAACTACTAGCTAGATCATGTTCCCTCTTAGTAATCCTGACATTTTGCATTCCTACAGCTACAATTCTTCTTTACAGTAGCTACTTATGGTACTTTTTCAAATGTTCTGGATCTACTACAGAATGGCATTTAGGCCATTTCTGATCTACTTTCCTAGAGGTCATCCAGGCTTACTAAACATTATTTGTGGGGCACAAAGTCCCAAGTGTTTGGCCTCACCCCAAAACTACTCTGCAATATTAATCGACATGGTGACAATTTAGAAAGCAGCTACACAATTATTTTGGACAACAGAGCTAAACATCTCTATTTACTTTTGCTGAAATTTAACTTCAGAATAAAACAGTTCTGAGGAAGGAAAAAAAGAAGAAAAGCAGAATAATCTTTACTCTGTGGATCATAGCAACCTAAGATAGCAACTCTCTTGGGAACTGGTAAGATTTGTGAAATTCATAAGAGCTACAGCCTTTAAGTTCTTCAAAAAAATTATACATTGTTTTCTGTCACCCAAATGATTTGAATCTCCTCCCCTCCTTTCTTCCTTTATGAACATTTATATTCATCTTCTTCCTTCTCAACATTTCCAATCGCTCACCTTCTTTTGGTTTCTTTTAAACTAAAATAGATTTCTTTAATCCTGAAAAACCTTTATTTAACTGGAATATCCTCCCTTCCAGCTATTCTCACTTCTTGTCACCACTATCAAACTCCTGAAATAGATTCAAATTTGGGTTCTATAGAAACTGTTCTATCTCAGTTATACCAAACACCATGCCCCCTTTTCCCAGTCATTAACCTTAACTGTTATGCTATTTATCCTAGTGATAACTACCCCCTCCTTTCAAATTTCCCTTTCCTTGGCTCCCACAGCTAAAAATTCCCTCCTTGGCTTCCACAATTAAACTCTTCTAAATCTTCTTTTAACTCTCAACCACTCCTTCTGTTCCCTGTAATTCCCTCCACAAGCTTCTCTTCCAACCCTCAATTGTGAGCATTCTCCAGGCTCAGTCCTTGCAATCATACTCTTCTACTTACACATTCTTTAAGAGGCCTCAACCACTTTCATACCTCCAACTATAGCCTTTTAAGCTGAATGACTAAAATTTAGATTCAGTTCAAGGTTTAGTTCCAAATTTACATCCTTTTACTGGAAATTGCTTGAAATACCTGGCTGTCATTTCAAATTCAACACAAGCTAAGAATTATATATTTTTGGAGGTAACCTAACAGTTAAACTTTGACTTCTTGTCACCTGGTTAAACTCCACTATTCCTTCAGTTCAATCATTTTCTCAGGAAAACATTCCCTGACTCTCTGATTAGCCAAATGTCCACATCTCTCTTTTTCATAGCACTTATCATAGCTATAATTTTCCATTTATCTGTGATTTGTGTGTGATTCTTTTTTTTTTTTTAATATTCCATTTATTTATTTGGCAGAGAGAGAGAGACAGCGAGAGAAGGAACACAAGCAGGGGGAGCGGGAGAGGGAGAAGCAGGCCTCCCACAGAACAGGGAGCCCGATGCGGGGCTCGATCCCAGGACCCTGGGATCATGACCTGAGCCGAAGGCAGACGCTTAACGACTGAGTCACCCAGGCGCCCCTGTGTGTGATTCTTTAATGGCTACCTCCTCCACTAGATGGTAAACTCCGTAAGAGCAGGGATTATGTCTTTTCAGAGTGGGAGGTGAGGGGTATGATAATCACCATATTCCCAGCATCTATCGTTAAGTTTTGGACATGGAGTAAATAATATTTACCCCAAATTTGTCCAATGAATAAACAAAAGCACTCTAAATTTTTCCTAGGTAATAAGTCTCCCATCAATCCCATCTCCATCTCCTACTAGTCCACCATCATCCAGGTCTTTACTTCACAGTTTAATTACAAAAGCAGCTCAATGAGCTCCTTCAGATTTTCCTTACTTCAATCCACACTGCACACAAGAATAATTTCCTTAACTATTTTACCATGCCATTCTCCTACCCAATAATCTTCACTACTTCCCACTTCCCTCAAAAACAAATCTAAACTGGGACGCCTGGGTGGCTCAGTTGGTTTAAGCGACTGCCTTCGGCTCAGGTCATGATCCTGGAGTCCCAGGATCGAGTCCCACATCGGGCTCCCCACTCAGCAGGGAGTCTGCTTCTCCCTCTGACCCACCCCCCTCTCATGTACTCTCTCTCTCTCATTCTCTCAAATAAATCAATCTTAAAACAAAAACAAAAACAAATCTAAACTTATGCAGACCTTTCACTAAAGAGCTCAATCTGCCATGAACACTAATGTCAGCTACTCAGGGCAGCCCTTCCCACTGGTCACGGCTTTGAAAACCACTGACTCTTCTCTTTGACTCTGCTTTATTCTTCCTTGCAAACCACCACCAGTAATATTACCTTGGAAATATTACTATTAATTGCAGCACAAATGCATCACAAATGCCTAACATTATTGAAGCAAGTCTTGTTGGCAACAGATTAAACCATTTCTTAGGATGTATTTCTTAGGATGTATTTCTTAGGGGCAGCTGGGTGGCTCAGATGGTTAAGCATCTGCCTTTGGCTCAGGTCATGATCCCAGGGTCCTATGATCAAACCCCACATCGGGCTCCTGGCTCAGCGCAGAGCTTGCTTCTTCCTCTCCCTCTGCCTCTCTTCCTGCTCATGCTCTCTCTCTCTGTACCTCTGTGTCTCAAATGAATAAATAAAATCTTAAAAAAAAAAAAGGATATATTTCTTAGAAGGTATGATTAGTACTATTATTTATAACATTATAACATTCTTATTGATCATAGTTTCAGAAAGTTTCATTTTATAAATTTGTCCTTAAATCCTAAAGATCACAGGTTCAAAAATTCTAAGTAAAATTATGGCAAATTAAATTCTGCTATCAAAAACAACAGATGAAGACTAGTTCAATATCAGAAAAATCTATTAATATACCATTAAGAAACTGCACATTTCCTTTTCAAAAAGTTGTTTCTATACAAAATAAAATATACAAAATACTTAAAAATTAGAAAAAAAAGTTGACCATAATGTATCACTATGCTATTATAGTAAAATCTTTATGAAATATAATAGTATGTAACACAATCAAGTGGCTTAATTATTTAATTCCAATAATTTAAACTCTGTTTTCTGGGCACCTGGGTGGCTCAGTCGGTTAAGCAGCTGCCTTCGGATCAGGTCATGATCCTGGAGTCCAGGGATCCTGGAGTCGAGTCCCACATCGGGCTTCTCCCTGTCCCTCAACCCGCTCTCAAGCTCTTTCTCACTCTCTCTCTCAAATAAATCAATAAAATCTTTAAAAATAAAAATAAACAAACTATGTTCTCTAATGGCAAGTATTTTTCCCCAGATGGATTTTTCAGATTATATACTTAAGATTTACAGAGAAAGAAATACTACCAAATTTTTTTAGGATTCTTTATTATTAAAACACTTACACTACTTCTAAGTGATTTAATTCTATGCCTGCATAATTTTATTCATGTTTCAATACAAAGAACTTCCTGAAATAAAAAGCTGCATTATTAAAGTTAGAATACCTCTGGATTAGAAAAAAAACAAGCAAGTGGACATTAGGCAGGCAGGTACCACACCACTAGAAAACCACAAATATGACCCCAAAATTTTGCAGGGAAGAGAAGACTATCAAATAGGCTTGCTAAATTTAGTGCTTTTGGAGAACAAAATGGACCTCAATTCATGATTAAACACTACTAAAAAAACAAAACAAAAAACACGTTACCAGTCACACTCCTAGAACTTCATAAAATAAACCTGTCCTCACACCATATCTAAATTCAAAAAAGACAGTGGGAATTTTACCACAAATTTTTAATAAGAATTCCAATTTGGCTTTTCAAAAAGAACTAAACAAGGAATCCAGCTATTCTGTGTTTTATCACCAGTGTTACATTAAATCCAGAGACACTAGGTAATTTGCCCAAAACTGAAATGAAGGAGAGAGGGTATAAGAATGATACAGTAGCATAAACAAAGAATGTGTTTTAAAAATGGTACTTAATTACCTTGGATAAAAGCTTCAAGCAAATACAGACAGAGGTCTAGGACCTCAAGCTAAACCAAATGGTAAAGGCACATCACAGTAAGGGGTCTCTATCACTAAATTCTTATCATTAACATAAAAAGCAGCCTATAAAGTCTAATCCAAGGTGTTAAATCAAATCCAAGTTTACACACAAATATCAATTAATCACACATTAATGGGAATACTTCTTTGAAATAACCTAAAAATAATTTTTAAATACTTGTTCACAAACTGTTCCAAACCTTGAATGAGCTATAATTCTTCCATGTAATGCTGAATTGACATAAAATAATCTGCCAACTCCCACAGAATATCCTGATCAGTAGTAGAGTTCTTTATATCCCATAGAAAGTTTTCCAGTTCACCAAATGCTTTCAGATCTATTACATCTCACTTAACCTTTACGCCTTAGAACTGCTCATTTTTTTAAATAATTTCTTAAAAAGATTTTATTTATTTGACAAAGAGAGAGAGACAGCGAGAAGGAACACAAGCAGGGGGAGTGGGAGAGGGAGAAGCAGGCTCCCTGCTGAGCAAGGAGCCCTACATGGGGCTCAATCCCAGGACCCTGGGATCATGACCTGAGCCGAAGGCAGATGCTTAACGATTGTGCCACTCAGGAGCCCCACAACTGCTCATTTTTATAAAGAAACTGAAGCTCACCAAATTGACCTGCATAAAATAATTTAGCATCTATGGTTTTCTGACTCAAAGTTTCAAAAAATATTATATATGATGTTCATATTTAGTTAAAATACATTCCTCCTGGGTTCCTGGGATCGAGTCCCGCATCGGGCTCCCTGCTCGGCAGGAAGCCTGCTTCTCCCTCTCCCACTCCCCCTGCTTATGTTCCCTCTCTCACTGTGTCTCTCTCTGTCAAATAAATAAAATCTTAATAAAATAAAATAAAATAAAACATTCCTTTACTTCATCAATAAATAAAGCATCACTACCAGAATAGGCATTATCAGCACTTTCTAAACTAGGTTGCAAGACATCCCAAATTGGATATTAAGAGTCCATTTCAGTGAGTAACTTTAAGTGTTTGCTCAGCAATTATTCAGTTTGCTGGTGGAAAAATTTAAAACACAAATACAAATAAACACTAAATCATGGGCATCACCACTGCGAATATGTGCAAAGCGACTAAATTTTGTTGCAAAAACTATATACACAACTATTTCTTGAATGATTTGTTTCTGTGCTGATAGCAAACATTCTCCATGGTTGAATCTGCTTTCATTTTCTCTGCTGAAAATCTGATGAATTCTTAAGTGTTGCAAGGAAAGAAATTAACTATTTTGGAGGAAATATTATATAAATGTTATGTAAATACATTATATAAATGAGTATGTTTGCCTCAACAAGTAGCATCATTTCACAAGTATTCTAGTTTGTAACCTAACCACATAATAAACAAAAAATAAACCAGGACCCTACATTTTAAATGTCCTTCTGGCAAAAAGGAGTCATTACCAATACAAACAGCATTTTAACATATATCCAATCATACTAAACTGACTCTTCGAAACCTCCAGCTAAATAGGCGCCTGGGTGGCTCAGTCCTTAAGCATCTGCCTTCGGCTCAGGTCATGATCCCAGGGTCCTGGGATTGAGCCCCACAGCAGGCTCCCTGCTCAGCAGGAAGCCTTCTTCTCCCTCTCCCACTCCACCTGCTTGTGTTCCCTCTCTCACTGTGTCTGTCTGTCAAATAAATAAAATCTTAAAAAAAAAAAGAAAGAAACCTCCAGCTAACAGCCAACTTCTGAATCCAAGAAACACAGGCAATGTACACCAAGAATAAACCTAGTCTAGACTTTAGTATGTCAATGGAATTAATTTATCATCACAAAAGACTGATCTGTCAATCATCCAATGAAGACACAAAATAATAGAATTTTTAAAAAACTAAACATTTCAGGGGCGCATGGGTGGCTCAGTCGTTAAGCGTCTGCCTTCGGCTCAGGCCATGGTCCCAGGGTCCTGGGATCAAGCCCCGCATCAGGCTCCCTGCTCCGCGGGAAGCCTGCTTCCCCCTCTCCCACTCCCCCTGCTTGTGTTCCCTCTCTTGCTGTGTCTCCCTCTCTCTCTGTCAAATAAATAAAATCTTAAAAAAAAAAAACTAAACATTTCAAAAGGTTAACAACATCCTATACAAACTATTATTATAACTACATTATTAAACAATTATTTTGGGTGATGGAGGATACTGGCTCAGAGTAACAATTAGTCTCCATTTTTGCTACATTCTACTATGAATATTTTGCTATGTTCTTTTTTTTTTTTTAAGATTTTATTTATTTAGGGGCTCCTGGGTGGCTCGGGTCATGATCCCAGGGTCCTGGGATCGAGCCCCGCATCGGGCTCCTGCTCAGCGGGAACCCTGCTTCTCTCTCTCCCACTCCCCCTGCTTGTGTTCCTTCTCTTGCTGTCTCTCTCTGTGTCAAATAAATAAATAAAATCTTTAAAAAAAAAAGATTTTATTTACTTGAGAGAGTGAGCAAGAGAGTACACAAGCAGGGGCAGAGGGAGGGGCAGAGGGAGAGGGAGAAGCAGGCTTCCTGCTGAGCAGGGAGTCCGACATGGGGCTCAATCCCTGGACCCTGGGATCATGACCTGAGCCGAAGGCAGACGCTCACCCACTGAGCTACACAGGTGCCCCCCTACTTGCTATGTTCTAATAAACTTAAAGAATAAATCTATCACTATCTCTATGTAATCTATAAATCACCATCATATGGCATTGCTGAACTCTCATGTATAATAGCAAAAGTTCCAATGTGTATTAATTTGGCTTGCCATGCCTTACTGCAGGGTCTGCCATTCAGGAGAAAGCTCAATTCCCCAAATTTGATATACCTTAAAGCATCTGGAATTCTTTTTAGTTTACATAAACTGATACTTATAATAAGGGAAAGGACACATCCAGAAACAGGCAACTGTGAAAAAAAATTCTTCAGTAACTAAGAAGAAAAGGGGGTGTCTGGGTGACTGGGTCAGCAGAGCAACCAGCTCTTGGATGTGGCTCAGGTCGTGATCTCACGGGTCATGGAACTGAGCCCTGCATCCGGCTCTGCACTCAACAGGGAGTCTGCTTGAAGATTCTCTCCCTCTGCTCTTCCCCCTCCCCTCCTCTCTCTCTCTCAAATAAATAAATCTTAAAAAAAAAATACACTTGAGGAAAAAAGGAAAGTCTAAGAATATTGGCTCACCAGAGCGGAATGAAGCAGACCCACTTCAAAAAGATACTGGTTTTCCTAACCACTTTAAGGCACTTTAAGATGAGGGGGGTGGGGGATGCAGTTGTTTTCTACTAAGATACAAGATTTTTAAAGTTCTGGCAGCAGAAGGATATTTTGTTTTAGTAAGCACAATAAAAATTATGAATAAAATTGAAAATGGAATACAATTTTTCATACAACTTACATGTTTAAAACTACCATCTTTATTGATAAAGCAAAGATAAAGTAAAATGTGAATGGTAGAATTTCAGTGACTGAGTATGTAAGTATTCAATGTGTGATTTTCTTTCAATGTACGATTTTTTAAGACTTTTCTGTATGCTTGAAACTCTTCATAATAAAATGGGGGCAAAAACTAAATATATCTCTTAGAAACAAAGGTGCTTAAACAAGATAATGTACACAAGCACACAGTAGTTGCCCAATAAATGTTAATCTATCTCCTCATCCGTTTTTAACAACATCAAAAGAATAGGTTATCTCAAAAGTCAACAACTTCAGGTTCTAGCAATATTTATGTTCTTCAGCAAAGAACAGAACTTGAAAAGACTTCATCAATAAACAGTATAAACAAAGTCCTTTTAAAGGCACAGGCAAACGCAGAAGAAAAGGGGACTCCCCTAGCTGCCAGGAAAAGGAGGGAGGAAGGATGGATTAAAAACCATGGCACTGGGGCGCCTGGGGTGGCTCAGTCAGTTAAGTGGCCAACTCTTAGTTTCGGCTCAGGTCATGATCTCAGGGTCATGGGATCAAGCCCCACATTGGGCTCCCCGCTCAGTACGGAATCTGCTTGAGGATTCTTTCTCTTTCCCTCTCCCTCTGCCCACCCCCCACACACTCACGTGCTCTCTCTCTAAATAAGTAAAATCTTAAAAAAAAAACACATGGCCATCAAGAAAGAGAGGAAGAAGGGAGATTGTTTCATTAACCTAGGGCTTGGGGCTTAATGACAAGGGACAGGACACAAGATACTGACCCTCAGCAAGTATTATAAAATTAGAACTGAGATCAATATGTACCACTGAGACTGCTTCCATACTTTAAACCTAAGAGACTGTAACACAGAAAACTGATCACAAGAAAGTATCTCCCTTTCTACACATTTAGAGTAGAAAAAAAAGAAAAACCTGATTATTTATCAACAACATTCACCTTCCTAGAGAAAATGGGAAGGAACATTAACTTCTTAATGTGACAAATCAAAGGCTGGCACATGAACCTGACCTGACTTGCCCAGACAACTGCGAGGGAGCTTGCTAGCTGTCTGCTAGAATTGTGTGCTCCCCTTTTCACAATGCCAAACTGTCTCTCTAAGTGCTTACCCAGTCCCCCGTGTAGCTAGGTGCTGCATGTGAAGAGTTCTCACCAGTGGAATGTGAGCGAGACAGTCAATCACTTCAGGGCCAGGGCTTTCAAGAGAAGGTGGTTGAAAGGGTGAATTTTATGGTATGTGAATTATACGGAAGGAAGAAAGAGAGGGAGGGAAATAAGGATTAAAAATAAATAAATAAATAAAAGCAGCAGGCAGGCAGGGGTTCTGACTTTCCAGCGTGAAAGCAGAAGACTCTGAAGCCCTAAGAAGCAAAAGCACAAGATGGGAGGAACCAGGGTCTCTGGATCACCAGATGGCTGATAGTCTCCCACAACTTCTCTTGTGTTACGCCACTGATATTTTGGGGTTTACTATGGGGGGTCAGTTTTGCCGCAAATAATACATTAACTGAAATGAAATCTTTTATCTTCTAAGTTAGTAAAAAGCTTGGCTCAACCCGGTTACAGAGAAGCTGACCCCTTGACACATAATGAAATTATACCTGTGTGTGGCACTCTTGTGCTAAAGTAGTTTTGTCAACATAGGGCAATAAAGATCTTTTGTTATCTTAACTTTTTAAAAATGTCAAATGGACATATTACAGGCTCAAAAATTTTTTTAATAAAAAATATAAAGAATATAGTGGAAAGTTTCCCACCTATTTTTATCCTCCATTATTAACCTAGTTTCTTCTGTCTCCTTCCAGAGCATTCTAATGCAAATACAAGCAAATAATTTAATAATTTAATAATAGATCTTGGAGATCTTTCCATACCTGACGTAAACACCTTCTTTTCCACAGTAATACAATAGCTCATTGTATGAATACACATAATACATTTAATCACTCCCTTATTGAAGGGTGTTGGGTTATTTCCAATTATTTGCTATTACCAAAAAAAACCTCAATAAAATACTTCCTACACATTGATCATAGTGTTATATATAAAGTTTCAGAAATAGGGCTGTTGGGTCAAAAGACACATACATATATTTACAATTTTAATAAGTAATTCATGATCTCCTTTTCTAACAAATTCTCTCCATTCAATCCCATTTGGCATGTCAGAAGTTAAAATTCAAGCAATGATGATTTCTACTACTACTTATGAAGGATTAATTATCATAGGAATTGCCCCCATAGTAATTAACAACTGGACAAAATATATGAAATAATTTTCAGTAACTGGACAACAGGCAGAATAGACTTATGATCCCTAAGAGAAGGGAAACAAGGTGAACCTATGATTACCCCAACTTACTGCCTGGAGGAGGTTTCTAGGCTGCAGCACAGGATCGGGGAGCCCAAAAGAATCTAGTATTCTCATTGAGTAGAGGAGAGAAATCAAACTCCAATGGAATCAAGGTGGCTAGAACTTGCAAGATAGTGTACTGGAAAAAAGAGGTACACAAAGAACCCAGGATGTCTGCAGAGGGATCCCCTTGAGTGTTGTCTTATCCTACCCATGTGTGGTGGCAAATAAAATACAAAAAGCAAATAGACCAAATAATTTCTGATGCTCACACAAGGCAGGGAGTAGTTCATTCCCACCAGCCTGAAAGGAGAGACCTCATGTTTAATTGCTTGCTATTGTCATTTAACTCGGGACACTGGGTAGAATCCTAGAAGAGTCACATCTTAGTAGAATTAAATTAGGCACAGACTACAGGATGCTCTGGACTTACCACAACAAAACTTAAAAACAAGCCTCAAAAGGTTCAAAGTGATCTGCATATAACCTCTGTGCCAGACAAAATCCAACATTCTTTAAAGGAATTCAACAAAATTCAGCACTCAAAGCTGTAAAATGCACAGTGGCCAATATCGAATAAAAAATTGCCACACATGTAGGGGCGCTTGGGTGGCTCAGTTGGTTGAGCACCAGAGTCTTGGTTTTGGCTGGGGTTATGATCTTGGGGGTCGTGAACTTGAGGTCCACTCAGTGGGGACTCTGCGACTCTTCCTCTCTCTGCTCATTTTAGCACATGCTTTCTTTCTCTAAGATAAATAAATCTTTAAAAAAATTACCACACATGCAAAGAAACAGGAATGTGACCACAAGAAGAAAAATTAATCAGCAGAAAAAGACCAAGAAATGACAACTGATGGAATTAGCAGATGAGGACCTTAAAACAGCCATTATAAATACACTCAAGACTGTAAAGGAAGCGGGGGAGAAAAGACTATAAAGAAAGTGGCACCTGGGGGGGCTCAGTCGTTAAGCGTCTGCGTCGGCTCAGGTCATGATCCCAGGGTCCTGGGATGGAGCCCCACATCGGGCTCCCTGATCCACGGGAAGCCTGTTTCTCCCTCTCCCACTACCCCTGCTTGTATTCCTTCTCTCGCTGTGTCTCTCTCTGTCAAATAAATAAATGAATAAATAAATCTTGAAAGAAAGAAAGAAAGAAAAGAAAGAAAAGAAAGAAAAGAAAGAAAAGAAAGAAAAGAAAGAAAAGAAAGAGAGAGAGAGAGAGAGAGAGAGAGAGAGAGAAAGAGAGAAAGAGAGAAAGAGAGAAAGAGAGAAAGAGAGAAAGAGAGAAAGAGAGAAAGAGAGAAAGAGAGAAAGAGAGAAAGAAAGAAAGAAAGAAAGAAAGAAAGAAAGAAAGAAAGAAAGAAAGAAAGAAAGAAAGAAAGAAAGAAAGAAAAAGAAAGAAAGAAAGAAAGTCGCACCTGGCTGGCTCACTTGGTAGAGCATATGACTCTTGATCTCAGGGTTGTGAGTTCAAGCCCCGCGATGGGTGTAGAAATTACTTAAAAGTCTTAAAAAAAAAACTGTACAGGAAAACATGAACATAATAGAGAAATGGAAGATATATATATTCCATAGAATATATATATAATAGAGAAATAAATATACATACACACACACACACACACACACACAAAAGACCCAAATCAAACTTCTACAAATGAAAAATAAAATATCGAAAATAAAAAACACACGAGATGGGTTTAAGAGCAGATTGAAAGCCAGAGAAGAAAGGATCAATGAACGTAAAGACACAGCAATAGTAAAGAGTGGGGAAAGAAAACAACTGTCAGTGGGGAGGAGAGGGTGAAGAATATCTCCTCAAGACTTGAGACAATAGCAAGCAATTAAACATATGTAAAATTAGAGCCCAGGAGAGTAGGGACAGAAAAACTATTTGAAGAAACAACAGGCACACAGTGTATGTTCAAATATCTGTTGACAGATTTAAATAAAAATGGGAAAGGCTATAAGAAACAAAATAAAAATATGTATGTAAATGTAAAATTTATCGGAAAAGCAATGTGATAACACAGAAAGACAGAGGCTTTACATTTAAAAAGATTTGGGGTGGAGTCTAAGCTCTTTTTCTTAATACTTACACGTGACTTGAACAAATCACAATCCATCTGATTCCTTTTTTTTATTTGTAAAATAGGCTTTTATTCTATCTACTGTATACTTTATCAAGAGCTATAAATGACATAAAAAAGGGTTCCATAAATCACACACTGATAACAACTTACTTGACTCAGATTAACTAAATATTTAGGGAGAAGACTGTTAGGCCAATACTCATTTTTTAAAAAAGCAAGTATATTTGGTTAAGGTCCTTTCTGATATTTGTACCTGGTTTCACACTTCCACTACTGCAAGAGTTAAGAAAAGTTTTTTGGAACACATTATTTCATATGAAACAAAACTCTCAAGTCACCTTTTTTATGCCAAATTATCCCACAGAGTAAGTGCTCAGTAAATATTTTACAAACGAGCAAAAGTGTAAGATAATCTAGACTGATTCTGATTCTCTTCTTTTGGTCCTGGGGGCAGATAAACCAAGTAAAAAGGTCAGGGGGAAAAAATTTCAGGAAGACTCCCAAGGTAAAACTCTCCACGAAAATAACAAATTCATCCTATCTCCTCACTCTTAACTGTAGATTTCAAGATGATACAAAAAAGTAAACAATGGAATTGCTATAAATGCAGATATTATGTACTCAAAATCTGAACTATTAGGTTGAACCATATGAAATTGCTCCTTTTATAAGTCAAATATGACCAAATATTGGTAACTCTTCAGTTCCTGGGTGGCTCAGTCATTGGGCATCTGCCTTCGGCTCAGGTCGTGGTCCCGGGGTCCTGGGATCGAGTCCCACATCGGGTTCCCTGCTCGGCGGCAAGCCTGCTTCTCCCTCTGACCCTCTCCCCTGCTTGTGTTCCTGCTCTCGCTGTCTCTCTCTCTCTGTCAAATAAATAAATGGAGTCTTTAAAAAAAAAAAAAAAAAAAGAAGGTAACTCTTCAGTTCAATCTAATAAAAACAATGTAGCCAGAAAACCATGCCTAAAGAAGAGGTGGAGTGGGAGAGGGCCACTGGGTTATGCAAAGGGAAAGATACTGAACAATATGCTGGTGCAGAAAATTCCCAAATCACTGAATATAAAATCTTTACCAACAAGTATTATTTACACAAAAACTCTGTAAACTCACAAGCTGTAAGGCGGTGTAGGAAGCCTACACCACTACACCACGTATGGGGAGGGCTGGGGACACGGGATGGCAGGATGTTGTATGAGCTAGCAGGAGGCGAGCTGGAGAAGGAGGCAGAGATCACGGCACTGAAGAACGTAAATTTGTCTCCATAAGAAGAAGGGAACCCCACCAATCTCTTCTGATTTCTATTTCCACTATTCTAATTTCTCCTATTTTAGATACACTTTCAAGGTGGAAGTCAATATACAATGGTATAATTTCTCCAAACTTTCTTATAATAATAAAACAACAAAAACAACCAGACACACCAAAAACTTTTATCTGTACACATAGCAAACAGTGAGGTCCTAATAAATCAAATCAGTTTTAATAATATGACTGTGGAATTTTAACTGTTTCAAAACTATTCAAAACTAACTCTGCTATCTAATTGCCTCAGAAAGAAGGCTTGCATACTGAAAATATTTTGCACTATCCTTAACATTGATTAACTTACTTTAATATAGATTGTTTCACAGGCCAGAGAATGTTCCAACCTTAGCAATATCAAAGTCCTGACATATTACTTTCCCTCTGAAAAGTTGCCAATCTTCAGGAAAATTTCAGTGATTTTTATATTTATCCGGTTTTATAAAGGGCAAAAAGAATCAATGCCTTCTTTTTCTCAGCTAATAAAAAGCTAAGTTCTTAGTCATTCCGTTCTGCAGAGGGAGGATCTGCGTTAAGTAATGCTGTCTTCAGAATACAAGAACTAATTCTTTTCCTCTTCTATTTAAGAATGTGATTTTCCTTTGTCTGACAGGCAGTATACTCCAAATTTAGGCATCATTTAGGCCAAGAGAACTAAAGAACATTGGGCAGAACTGAATTCCTTTACCCAGAGAATTCACTCCTTTGCACTCCGTAATCTCAAAGTGCACACATTTTAAATACTCAGTAAAGACTATAAATGTTCTCAGGGCACCTGGCTGGCTCAGTCAGAAGAGAATCCGACTACTGTTCTCAGGGGTCGTGAGTTCAAGCCCCACATTGGGTGTAAAGATTACTTAAAATAAAATAAAATTCTGAAAGAAAACAACAACAACAAAAAGACTATAAATGTTATTGACCTTACTCTTCAAGTAAGTTCAACTAAAGTTTTCATCAAGGAGCCTAGGAAATACTATATAAAGGTGTGGCACATTACATTCACTCCACATTTCTCTTAACACACACTGAACACAAAACCTTATCTTTTTTTTTTTTAAGATTTTATTTTATTTATTTGACAGAGAGAGAGAGACAGCAAGAGAGGTGACACAAGCAGGGGGAGGGGGAGTGGGAGAGGGAGAGGGAGAGGGAGAAGCAGGCTTCCCGCTGAGCAAAGAGCCCAATACGGAGCTCGATCCCAGGACCCTGGGATCATGACCTGAGCCGAAGGCAGACGCTTAACAACTGAGTCACCTAGGCGCCCCCACAAAACCTAATCTTGAATGATTTCATTTGCAACAATGAAGAAAAAGGGAAGGGAAAGACCATTTATGGGCAAATGCAATTTGATGCACGGTCTACATTTTTAAAAAATTTTTATCCTCACCATAACCCTGTGAGAGTGGGTTTCATATCTCAGTTTTATAGATAAGAAAATTGAAGGTTGAAGAGATTAATTTGCCCAAGATCAGAGTAAGTGATAAATGAGCTGGGATTTGAATCCAGGACTGTGATTCTGATTTTTATTTCTTATGTTAAATAGGTGTGCAGAGTAGATGGTCCTAATTAACAGAAGGCAGATTTGTTCATGATTAAAACCCTCCATTACATCCCCTTCTCCCTCCTTGAAGTTTCTGTTCACTTCAATTGTTTATCACATTACATAGCTGATGGACAGTGTAGAAACTGGGAATTCTGTTGACTTGCAGGCTCTTTCTAGTTTAAACTTAAGTTACAAAAGAAACCTTTCTAGATACCTTCTGTATCTTTTTTTTTTTTAAAGATTTTATTTATTTATTCATGAGAGACAGGGAGAGAGAGAGAAAGAGAGGCAGAGGCAGAGAGAGAAACAGGCTTCCCATGGAGCAGGGAGCCCGACGCAGGGCTCGATCCCAGGACCCCAGGATCATGACCCGAGGCAAAAGCAGACACCCAACCATGTGAGCCACCCAGGTACCCCCTGTATCTTTCTTTAAACATTTTTTTCCTTCTTTGTTGTTGTTCCTTTGCATTTGAATTGATTTATAGCTTGTATGCACATTCTCCTGGATAATTTTTCTCCCACATCATTTCCATTCACTGTTTATCTTACTTACTCTAAATATGTATCACATTTGTTATTTTTAAGGAACACAAAAACAATTTAAGAGTTTGTTCTATTTTACAAATGTACAGATCCAGGAATTCAAGTGAGCACCTATTTCACTATGACTCCTCCCCCTACAAAGAATTATACATGATATTCACATCTTCATTAGAAGGTACTATAAATACTATGCGTTCAATCTAATACAATTTTCTAATTTCAGTAAAATTATTAAAGCTGAATGAAAATAGATGCCTGGTTCTCTTAATTGTTTTTAGATTCCAGTCCACACTTCTTGTTCCTCCACACTCTATTTTAATGCAGATACAAGAGTTAGCACTGGCACAGTTCTGAAGGGCCATCATTTGAGATTCCTTCGTAAGTTTCCAATTTCTATAACTCAACCAAATAAAGATGAACCACTTACTGACTTCCAGTTTTATGAGTATTGCTCTTCTCAACTTGAAGGAGCACCCCTTACAACTCATAAATTAGGCATGAAAATGATGCCAGATTAGGAGGCATTTTAAAGGAGCTAAATTAAGAATTTCATGAAATGGGGGAGCCTGGCTGTCTCAGTCAGTAGAGCATGCTCAGTGTGGTAGGTTCGAGCCCCATGTTGGGTGCAGAGATTACTGAAAAATAAAATCTTAAAAAAAAAAAGATTTTCATGATAAGAACAATCAACTTAAGAAGAATGAAAAGTACTGACAAGTTTTTTCTGATCCTCCCAACCACTTCCCCTAGCATATACCCTTGCATTTATTTTATCCTTCTTTTATGGTACTTATTATTTCATAACTTACATTAATTTTTTTTAGGATTTTATTTATTTATTTGACAAAGAGAGACAGCGCCCACACAGCAAGGGGCGCAGGAGAGAGAGAAGCAGGTTTCCCGCAAAGCAGGGAGCCCAATGCAGGGCTTGATCCCAGGACCCCGGGACCACGACCCAAGCCGAACGCAGCCGCTTAACCGACTGAACCATTATTTACTAATAATTAGTATTATTATATACTAATAATTTTTAGGAAAGATATCTTTTTCTTCTTCCAGATCAGTGCTGTCCATTAGAAATCAAATGTAAACCACATCTATTATTTATGTTTTCTAGAGTCATATTAAAAAATAAGAGTAAAATTGACTTTAATAATGTATTTAACCCAATATATCCAAAATATTGCCGTTTAAATGGATAATCAATATAAAAATTAATGAGCTATCTTACATTTGTTTTTTTGTACTAAGCCTTTAAAATCAAGTGTGTCTTTTACACTTAGAGTACATCCCAATTCAGACTATTCATGCTTGAAATGCTCAACAGCTACATAGAGCTGGTGACTACCACACTGGACTACCACAGGGATGGAAGAGGAATGAGCTGTTTTGTAGCTGGACAGACTTGCTTTCAAATCTTAATTCCACCACTTACTGGCCCGAAGCAGTCTCCTCATTAAATAATAATAATACATCTCTGATAGGATTAAATGAGATATAATGCCTAGAAAACATCTGGTCCCTTAGCACAGGGCACAGAGAAAGCCTTCAATAAATGCAAACTATTATCAGGTATTTATATTCTCTAACACTCAGCACAGTGTCTAACACACAGTAGGTATTCAATAAATGTTTGCTGAAGGAAGAAAAATTAATTTGCATGACATCCTATAAGCCATTTTAATTGCTTATTTTTCAAATATATAAACAGGTGAAGTTTTTTGTTTTTTTTTTTTATTGTTGCTGACTACACTGGTTTTGAACACATTAGAAGTATACAGAAGAGAAGTGTACCATTTCATCTTTTGGACTGTTCAAGTATTTTTATTTTGTTCCAGAGAACAATGAATTATTAAGCAACTATACACTATTAAGCACTCTATTAAGAGACTTCTTAGAAAAGTATTTCTCATCAATGACAGTGGAATTTTACAGGTAACTCTCAATTATCTGCAAGAATATTTTTATCTCAGGTCGGAATAAAAACACATCCCACTTCTGGGCTTTACTTGGAGAACGAGCCAGTGGTACCTCTAAGACCCTTTATAATCTGGACTCTGAAAAAATTCTCAAACTCTATTTTCATCAGTACAACCCCCTAAATTTCTTAAAGTATCTCCCCCTTTCACCTGTGCTTTTAATTTTTCATTCTCTTGCACATAATTGTACTTTTTTTTTTTTAAGATTTTATTTATTTGCCAGAAAGAGAGTGAGAGTACAAGCAGGGGGAAGTGCAGGCAGAGGGAGAAGCAGACTCCCAGCTGAGCAAGAAGCCCAATGCAGGACTCGATCCCAGGACCCTGGGACCACGACCTGAGCCGACGCTTAACTGAGTCACCCAGGTGTCCCACACATAATTGTATTCTTACAGATCACAGAATCACAAAGTATCAGAGCTAGAAGGATCTTAAGAGATAATCCAGTCTTGGTATTTTCCAAAGCAGGTACCATAGAAGGTAAGAAAGATAATTTCAGAGGTGTTAGTACTGTATACTTAATGGCCATGTATTTTTTGTTTAATGTGTATTAGAAAAATATAAGTAGCACATCAAACTCAAGAATTCATGTGTATCTTCACTTATGACATGGTTCAACAGTCACAACTGAAGGGAGGAAAAACTTTTTTTTTTTTTAAAGATTTTTATTTACTTATTTGACAGAGAGAGAGAGAGAGAGAGAGACAGTGAGAGAGGAAACACAAGCAGGGGGAGTGGGAGAGGGAGAAGCAGGCTTCCCACCGAGCAGGGAGCCTGATGCGGGGCTCGATCCCAGGACCCTGGGATCATGATGTGAGCCAAAAGACGCTTAACGACTGAGCCACCCAGGTGCCCCTTAGGGAGAAAAAACTTTTAAGCTAAGAGTAGCAGAGCTGGATTCCACTCAAGCCTAAATCCTAATTTTTTAGGATTTTTAGGCTCTTTTCATTGCCCTAAACAATTTACTGTCTGTACAGCACCAACGGACACTCTCTTAAATAACTGTTTCTTGATCACAATCTCATTTATCAAACCAACTGTAAGCAGTGGTGGTGTCTTAAAGCACTAGTGTTCTTTCATAATAAAAGATCAATAACGCCTCGATTTTGTGGTTAGATTGCTTCCAACCACTGAGAGTTAGCATTGGAGGAAATTTCACATTGGCTCAAACAAAACAATCATAAGATATCCTAAAGCCAAACACTGTTTGGATTAATTGCCATTTGCATTATTCACATCACTATTTCCTCCCATGAATGAATAAGGAATCAGGAGATGGTATACCTATAAATCCTAAAAACTATACAACATATACATAGAATATAGGAAACTTGTACAGATTAAATAACAGAGATCTTACTGGGTGCCTGGGTGGTGCAGTCGGTTAAGCACCCATCCAGCTCTTGGTTTCGGCTCAAGTCATAATCTCAGGGTTGTGAGATTGAGCCCCATGTCGGGCTCTGCGCTCAGAGCAAAGTCGGCTTAAGACTCTCCCTTTGCTCCTCCCTCCCACTTGTGCACGTGCTCGCGCGCGCACGCTCTCTCTCTCTAATAAATAAAACTTTAAAAAAAAGTAACAGGGATCTTAGAAATTGTAGTATTACCCAAACCTCTCATTTAATACACGAGGAAACCAGAACTCAAAGTGGTAAAAAGACTTGCCCACAGTCATATGGTTAGCTAGTGGAAGTGCCAGCTCTAGTCCTAATTCACTCTGTGCTGTTCCATGGATTCAACACAGTGGGGAAATATGTCTAAATTCTTCCATTATACCAGTACAAATCCTGCTTCAGGTAAGATGGAATTTGAAAATCTTTTCATTAAGCAGAAATTCTGCTCATCACGGGCTCAAATTAGAAATTAAATTAGCTTTGTCTAATAATGCTGTTCTGTCTCCCTGAGAAATCTACAGTATTTGAGTGGATAGGACTTGTTGCTACCCAATTGTTCTCAGTAGTAAAGAAAAGAGGATTGTAATTCCAGGCGACTCCTCGCATTTTGTGTCCATTTCTGAAACCCTGGCATTCTCAACAGTCACATACCAATTTCCCTAGCTGCAACCATCCATGGTAGATTGCAAAGTGTATGACTTTGAAGTCAAAGAGAACTTGCTGAATACCAGGTCTATTACTTATGATGATGTAACATCAGACAAATTACTTCATCTCTCTGAGCCTGTTTCTCAACTAAGATAATAAGACATTTACCTCTCAGGACTATCAAGAATATTAAATGAGATAATACAGACAGTGCAAAACATGATCTTAGGATACTGTTAAGGTTAAGAATAGAGTAGAAGCACCTGGCTGCCTCAGCTGACAAAGTGTAAAGCTCTTGATCTCAGGGTTGTAAGTTCGAGCCCCACACTGGGTATAGAGATTACTGAAAAATAAAAATCTTCAAAAATAAAGTTTTTTTAAAGAATAGAGTAATAAAAATGTTCATCTGTGAGTTTGAAAGTGGGTTTACAGTTTGTAATGTTTAAATGTTAATTCCTGTTCAATACATAAGAATACATCTTAAATAAATATCTACATTTTAATTTTTTTAAGTCCTTATCAAAGATACACATTCAAGTAGTTAGAAAGTGAAATGGAAAAAAAAAAAAAAAGGAAGTGAAATGACATGTGTCTGGGACTTGCTTTAAAATATGCCAGTCTCCCAACTCCTGTGCCAAACGAACAAAAAATGTAGATACAGTTGAAGCTGGGTGATGCATACATGGAGAATCACTATACTATTCTACTTCTGTGCGTACTTGAAATTTTCCATATTAGAAAGGTTTTTTTTTTTTTAAACCTAACAAAAACAGGGGCGCCTGGGTGGCTCAGTCAGCTAAGCATCTGCCTTCAGCTCAGGTCATGATCCTAGGGTCCTGGGATCGAGCCCCACATCGGGCTCCCTACTCAGAGGAGAGGCTGCTTCTCCCTCTCCCTCTGCCTACTTGTGTCTTCTATCGGTCAAATAAATAAATAATCTTAAAAAACAAACAAACAAACAGATACTAAAAAAAAAAAAACCCCTAAGAAAAACTATGCATATCACTAATAAACTCCCAAGAAACCAATGTCTTCATCTGAAACTTCTAAAGACAAGATAATACCGGTCATTTCAGCCAAAAATACATAAAGTATTTTAAGATTACTCTCAACATAAAGCATGTCTTATCTCTTCATTAAATACTAACTACATAGCAGTACCTTCTCTTTCTTTGGTATTATTAATTCTTCCACCTGGTAGAACAGCCCAGGGTATATTTTTCCTTTTTCCCCTTTATACATTGTTAACATTTTTTATGACTAGCACTACTATTAGTTCTATATGTATATACATGTATGTAACCTAACATATATATGTATACACGTATACACATTAACACAGGCAACACCACACACACACACACACACACACACACACACACACACACACACACACACACAACCAAGACTACTATCCCATTATTAGTACTATTACATCTACTATTTAATAGTGGACCCACTGGGTATACTTGACCTTTTAAAAAGCATGACTCATCTGAAAGGGTTCAAAAAAAAAAAAATCCCTCACATAACACAATAGCATTCAAAATAGCAGCCAAAGTGACTGAGGAAAAGCTGTGAACTATAGTCCATATGCAGGCTTACTGTAGTTTACACACAGATTTTTAATTTGTTGATATACCATACATTAGACAAACTGAAAGTATCAGTTGAAATTATTTAAAGGTAGCTATAAATACTTTCAAATAAAGTTTGTAAGTGAATTACCTCATAACTTTGAACACTACAGTAGAGAGAATCTTAAAATATTTGAGCTCAAGACTGAACCTAACACTATATACCCCACCCCCATGTTGTTTCAAAATACAAATGTTTACTACCATTTAAATATTCACATGCTTTGCCTTTCCATAATTCTAATAGCAAGTACACAGAGAACAGTCTTCTCCAAATTCGTATCCAAAGGGATAAAGAGGAAACAAAACAAAAACAAAAACAAAAAACAAAGAAAACCCAAAGGGATAAAGAAGCACATTATATCAACTTCCCTATCAAATAGTACTACTTAGCAAAGAGCAAATACAAAATATGTTCCATAATTTCACTTCAAATGTGCCTAGGCAGTTTCTTTCTTTAATTCAGGTATGCTCTTTCAAACACATAAATCAGATCTAACTAATTCTCAGACTAAGTGGATTAAATGTTCTTTTGCTGTCTTTAAAGAAAAAAAAAAAGGAGTTTAAAATAGCTCCACCTCCAGAAGCTTGGCAGGCTCAGTCCCTAGAGCATGCAACTCTTGATCTCAGGGTTGTGAGTTCGAACCCCATGTTGGGTAAGGAGCCTACTTAAAAAAAAGAAAAAGAAAATAGTTCCACCTCCCAAAGAATATACATGGTCATTCACGTACTCTTTTTTCAACTTTTATGTATATAAAATTAGAGGAAAATTAAATTATAAATTTGGAAAGCCCTGCTCCCCAAAATACCCCCAACTCCAATTTACATGACACTTTTTCTTCCTCTGGAGCATAAAACTGACTTCATTAGTTTATTCATCCTCAATCTGCTGGCAATATTTACTGAGTCGCATCACTGAATTAAGTAATCTGGAAAGTTACAAAGGAAATAAAGGACCTAGTAACCACCCTCAAAGAGTTTATACATCACCTCCATAAAGGAGGAAAAACGTAGTTACAGAAAGAGTATCCTTGCTGAGAATCTTACAGTCAAATGTGGAGCAGGGACTCCATTTTCAAGCCAGGTTCTCTGCACTAAGTAATGCAAGACAGTACCCACAAAATTAAACAGACTCCAAAAGTGGTCAAATCTGTTATTTATGGATTATATAAAGCTGCTACACACTTCTACTGCATGACAAAGGAAGCCTGCTCTTGTAAGTGGAAGTTTCCAAATGTCCCTAATGTACACAAAGAAAGAGACGTGCTCCAAGCATGGGCCATTTTTTGCCACTTTGCCTAATAATGTCCTATTTCTGCCATAAGCCACAAACAAAGTGGTCACCAATATTAGGGTCTTACTCTGAGGGACCAACATCGATTATATATCCTCAAAGACCAAAGAGAAAATTCCAAAAAACCTGACAGTTAAGAATCTCACCTGTATCTACTAGAGAAGTAGCTGAAAAATAAAGAATGACAATGAATTATCCTTCTAGTCTTCATGTTGTAGATGAGAAGTCATTTGTGGCCCCACATTTCTGTTGGCTCAGGAAATTTCCTTTCTGTCTTCGGATTATTTATGTCTTTTCCTCTTATGAATTACTCTGTATAGAATACTAGAGCAGGTATCACAGCGGGATGGGGGTGGGGGGAGTACTGCCAAGACTAGCAATTTTCTACAAACCAGTGATCCCATGATCATGAACACCTAACAGAATTCTGATGATACAACTTCCCACACAAAACTGTATCAAGCAGCAGTTTCATTCTATTTGTCAACCTTTAGGTCTAATTCTATATACCTAAATCTTAAAAAACAAGCAAACAAACAAACAAAAATCCCACAACCCTACCAGAGTTGCTCCCAAACTTTGAGAATTTTCAAATATGTCTGCAGCATTAAATCAAGAGAAGACATGTCAGTTAACTGACTCACATTAAAGAGTATCAAATCTAGATTTCACTAAAAGGTACTCTAAAATCATATTCAGACGTCAGAAAGGTAAGATCCCACAACCCAATCACAAATACTGTATAGGAATTACAGCTTCGACTGCTGCCCCCACCCCCAAACTTTTCAAGCTTTGGGACTCTAATTTACTTGGAGTAATAGCTTGAGATTCACTACAAATTGACCAAAAGAAATTAAGAAAAAAAAAGATACATTATTCAACACCCTATCTGATAACAGGAATTTGCTAAATTACAAAAGAATGGGGTAAAGACAGTAAATTCGGTGTTGACTACAATACACATCAGAACAGAACCTGAGTTACCTAAACAAACGTTATCTACTGCCAATAAACAGATCATTTCTTAACAGCTTAGGTACGCCCGCCAACCATTTTTTCACGTTTAAAAGGGCTGCTACGAACTGTCCAAGTCTAAACAGCCAAATTCTAAGCAGGTCTTCCGCGAGGAGCCACTGTGCTTAGAGCATCACACAAAAGACCGGAGCAAACATAAACACGCTCTGGGCCTTCGCAGACAGCGGCCAGGAGCCAGGGTCTGAGTCCCAGACCCCCGTACCAAGGAGTGAATGAGGGGTGGGGGGGTGGGGTCCTCTTCTCGGAATGCGCTGGGGAGCTAGAGACGGGGAGGGAAGGAGCGAGCGCAGCACAGAGGAAGAGAGAGAAGCAGCGGACCGGCGTCAGCGGCGTCCAAGGCCGGCAACACCCTCGGGCCCGCACCAGGCCTGGCCCTCCCGGCCCCGGCCCGCCTCCTCACCTCCCTCACGTCCTGCAGGCACTCGAGCACCGCCAGGTTGTTGCTCCAGGTGTGCTTGGGACACACACGGGTCACGTCCTCCCTGCAGGACTCCTCCTCCGCCAGCTTCCAGCCCCCTCCAGCCCCGCCGGGCCCCACTCCGCCCCGCCGGGCCGGAGGCCCACCCGCCGGGAAAGGCGGCTGCGGCGGCTGAGGCGGTTGCTGTGGCTGCTGCTGCTGCTGCTGGAGCTGAGATGCCTGAGGCAGCTGGAGCAGCGGCTGACCCGCCGGCCCGCCGCCTCCAGTCTGCCCTACAAAGGACGCAAAGTTGGCCCCCGGGCCCTGGCCCTGGCTGTGGCCGCCCTGGCCCAGGAGTTTCTGGGCCCCGGCCGCCGCGAGCAGCAGCAGCTGCAGCGCCGCCGACAAGCGGAACATCCTCCGTACACGTCCACACGCCGCCATCTTGGGTCCGCGGCGAGCTCGACGCACCCGCCGGCGCCGCGTATTTAAATGAGGGGGCGGGCCCGCGGGCGGGGTGCGGCGGGGCCAGCCCGAGCCCCTCCCCGACCGGCGCCGACCGGCGAGCCGGGAGCGGAACCTTGTTGGAGGCTGCGCTTGAAACGGCCCACGCCCTGGGCCCTGGAGGCTTTTTGCCCGGGGAATTGCTGGAGCTCCTTAAAAAGCCTGGGCTGGGAGGCTTTGCCTCATTCCCTGGGTTGTCGTCACAGAAAAATAAAGAGGAATTGGGATTTCCACAACCAAGATGGCCGGTAGAGTATGTCGCCTGTTCAGTGATTGGGGGTAAAAACTAAAACAAAAAAACTTTCTGTGTAGAGGTGAACTTTACACGATCAGGTGTATTCCGAAATCTAAGAGCCTCTTCTTGCATCTCTCCCTGCGGCTTTCTACCTGCCTCAGAATCTTTCTTAACCCAGGGAAGAAGGCAGTCTTGAATAGTGGTTAGGAGCACAGATTCCGGGATAAGAAGAGACGCGTTTATAATCTTTGCTCCCCTGCAGACTAGGCAAGTCCTTTACCTTTCTGAGCCTCATTCTTCTCGTCCCATGAAGAAGAGGAGGAGCTCTAATGTGAAATGTAATTGTGAAGATTAGAAAAAATGATAAGGAAAGCGCCTAGCCCACAATATAGAACTTAAAAAGTTATAGCCAATATTATTAATAAACTGGAAAGCCTTTTGTGCCAGAGACCTGATGGCAGACCAGAACTTAACCTCGTGTTTAAAAGAGGAAAAGAAAATAACAAAACAGGTCTTTGAGGTCTCAGGTTTCTAAGTCTGTGCCTTGCAGAACTGTTTCTGCTGACCTGCATGCAGCATCTTCATATTAGGCAGGGACTGGTTGTTTCAGTTCACACCGTATCCCCTCCCTCTTCTTAGAGGAGAGGTGATACCTTCTCAAAGGTCTCACATCGTCATTTGAGCCTTGTATCAAGCCTGGGTTGGATTCTAATTCAACTGAGGAATGGCACAGAGATGGTAACAAGTTCTCCACAGCAGGGTTGAAAGACCTGCCCAGGATGAACTCTGCCAGCCTGGGAAGAGGATTGGGGAGGCTTCTCACTGCCCTGGTGCACTTTTATCCCACTCTACCAGTACAGCATATTGAGGAATGAGGAGAGCTAGGGACATAGGATCCCAACTGGGATGTTCAAAATGTTCAAAACTGCAACTTTTGTCCTGACCCACAAATGGGCAATGAAGATCAAATCAAACGTAACTAGAGTCTAAGAAGTTGCGTGGGGGTGGGGGGGTCTGGGTGGCTGGGTAGGTTAAGTGTCATACTCTTGATTTCATCTCAGGTCATGATTTCATGGGTTGTGAGATCAAGCCCCACCTCAAGTTCGTGCTCAGCAGGGAGTCTGCTTGAAGATTCTCTCCTGCCTCTCCCCCCACTTGCACGCTCTCACAGGCTCTCTAAAATCAGTCTCTCTTTTTTTTTTAAGATTTTATTTATTTAAGAGAGAGAGAGAGAGTGAGAGAGAGAGCACAAGTCGGAGAGAGGGGCAGAGAGAAAGGGAGCTGGAGGCAGGGCTGGATCCCAGGACCCTGAGAAGGCAGCCACTTAACGACTGAGCCACCCAGGCACCCCTGAAATAAATAAATTTAAAAAAAAAAAAAGTCAGGTGGGGATTCAGAGACCCCATAAGGAACCCCTGAGACCGAGAATATCCTGGGAGTACAAACCCCCCACTATGGCTGACAGCAGGTCTCTATCTTTGGGAATGAGGGTATGTTGGCATCTCTGCCAACACTCCCCCTCCACCCCGCTACTGCCATAAAATGGTCCTGAGGCTGATGCTAACATTAGCATTGACTAAGGCAGCCCAGGATTGACCAGATAAACATACATATTCATTAACAGATAACGGCATAGGTAAGTAGTCAGTCAGCAGGCTGGAGACATCACCAGAAGCTCTTAAAAAGTCACTAGGGGCCATTAATTTTCAATAATGGGTCTGCATGTGCTCAGAAAACAAGTGGGAGATTATTTTAAACTAGTTTAAAGGGGTGCCAGGGTGGCACAGTTGGATGAGCCTCTGACTTTTGGTTTCGGCTCAGGTCATGCTCTCAGGGCCCTGGGATTGCGCTCAGTGTGAAGTGTGCTAGAAATTATCTCCCTCTCCCTCTCCCTCTGCTCCTCCCCTGCTCTCTCTAGATCTCTCTCTCTCTCTAAGATAAATAAATAAAATCTTAAAAAAAAAATAAACAAGTTTAAGGCTAAGAGCGCCAGGCTGTTTCAGTGAGAAGAGCATGCAACTCTTGATCTCGGGATCGTGAGTTTGAGCCCCACATTGCAGGTAGAGATTACATAAATAAATAAAACGTTTTAAAAACATTTTAAAATAAACTAGTTTAAGGCTAGAAATTGACAATCTGTTGAGAAGCCAGCAGTTGCCTATCTCTCATCCTGCACTGAGGAAACACTAGACCCAGCCACAGATTGCCTCTGGAGATAGGGAGGAGTGTATGTGCCTATCTTAAAATCACAATGACCAAGAAGCAGGAAACCCAGAGAAATCTGGGAACCTCGCCAGCTCAGGCTGTGTCAGGCAAGTCTAGACTTTATACAAGGTACAAACCCCTAAGGAAGAGGGCTGACCGAACTTGGGTCTCCTGACCGCAATGACTTTTCAATATAAAATAGACTATCTCTGGGGCACCTGGGTGGCTCAGTCAGTTAAGCAACTGAATCTTGGTTTGGCTCAGGTCATGATCTCCGGGTGGGGGGGGTGGGGGGGATGGAGCCCTGGATGGGCTCTGCACTCACTGCAGGGTCTGCTTGTCCCTCCTCCTCCCCCTCTGCTCCTCCCCCAGCTCACACTCTCTCAAATAAATAAAATCTTAAAAAAAAAGATTGTATTTATGTATTTATTTGAGAGAGAGAGAGAGAGAGAATGAGTGGGGTGAGGGGCAGAGGGAGAAGCAGGCTCCCTGCTGAGCAGGGAGCCCGATGCAGGGCTCAATCCCAGGATCCCCATGCAGGGCTCAATCCCAGGACCCTGAGACCATGACCGGAGCCGAAGGCAGATGCCCAACCAGCTGAGCCACCCAGGCACCCCAGTAAAATAAATAAGATCTTAAAAAAATATAGACTATCTCTATCACAAACTACGAATTCATTTTACCCTTTATTGTACCTTTTTTTTCTTGATCCTGACTTCCTTGATTCACTCAACAGGTATCTGTTGAGCTTTTTTTTTTTTTTATGCCAGGCATTGCTCAAAAACCAGCTTATGTGTGATAAACAATAAGACAGTAAACAAAGAGCAAGATCATTTCAGACCATATACGTGCTGTAAAGAATGGTCTGCAAGATCATTTCAGACCATATACGTGCTGTAAAGAAAATAAAAGATATATGGGATGACGGGTAGGGAGGGGCTTTTATATAAAGGCAGCTGGGGAGAGGCTTTCTGAGTGATAATCGAACAAAGAGCCAATCAGCGTAAAGATGCCAGCCATGGAAAAAAAATCTGGATCTGAAGTTGTCTTAGCCTGTTCAGGTTGCTATAACAAAATACCACAGACTAGGGGGCTTATAAACAAAAGATATGTGTTCCTCACAGTTCTAGAGGTTAGAAGTACAAGATCAGAGTGCTAGCATGGCCAGGTTTTGGTGAAGCCTCTTGTGGATTGCAGACTTCTGACTTCTTGCTGTGTTCTTGCACAGTGGAAGGGGCTAGAGAGCTCTGTGGGGTTCTTTATAGGAACACTCATCCCATCCTCTCATGACCTAAGCACCTCCCAAAGGCCCTATGTCCTCATATACTCACATTGGCTAGGAGGATTTCAATATATAAACTTAGGGGTGGACACAAACAGTTAGACCATAGCAAAAATGTTCCAAAAGCAGAGATTAACAAGTTCAAGACCCTGATGTGGGAATAAGCATTTAAAATAAAGGCCTATATGGCTGAATTAGAATGAAGAAAGAAGGAAACAGAAGAAGGAATCAGAGAACTGGTCAGGGGACAGACCATAGTGGACCCCGTAGGCCCTATATATCCATATAACTGGGGGAGAATTCTGACTCCAAACAGTGTGTATTTCCATTGAAAGAAAGACATAAAAGCTAGACAAAATATATAAAATATCTTTGAAAGGAACTGGAAAGTAACCAAGGCAATTTAGGAAATGAAGGGCGACAATCTTTGAGAAAAGGGATTTACACAGTCCAGATTTTTTTCTGGGTTATACTATCTAAATTGTAGCTCAAAAGAATTGAGCCCATGCAGAAAGCAGCGATCTCAATGGGCCAAAAATACACAGGTAGGGGTTCAGGGCCCCCCAAATGGCTGGGACTTAAGGGTCAAAAGACTGGAGAGAAGAGAACCACAGAGAAAGAGCCAAAAATCTGTGAATGCATTTCTCACAAGTCTCTGGCTAACTCCTAAGCTGTGTAAGCAGATGGGAGACTCCACAAACCCAGAAGAAAACAAAAGCAGCCTCATGTGTGCTAGGGAAATAGAAGTTAGAGCTTAAACCCTGCTGAAGTATAGAAGCCTTGGTCAATGCACCAGGCTTTAAACTGAGGCCTCAGAACGGTTACCCCTTGGGAAGAAAAACCACACCCCAGGAGAAAGGACACCACCTGAGGAGTGAGGGTACTGCTCTAGAAGAAAAAGCAAAACTACAATAGTCAACCCTAATAAAGCCTAAAACATACCTCAATGGGGTCAATGTCAATGTGACCCACCAGTACTCTGTCTACAAGAAGAAAACGTCATCTTTCTGAAGACAGATGACATCATCGAAAGCCTCTATAATTTTTAATCTGCATGACCCAGCATTGGATCAAAAATTATGAGGCATGCTAAAAACAAAACAAAACTGAACTAAATAACCCAAACCAAAAAGAACAAAAAAGTCAGGGTGCCTGGCTGGCTCAGTTGGTAGAGCATGCGACTCTTGATCTCAGGGTTGTGAGTTCAAGCCCTACTGGGCATGAAGCCTACATGTAAAAGAAAAGGTAAAAAAAAAAAAAAAAAAGGAACAAAACCAAACTCCCTGTGATTCAGATATTGGACTTAATCAGATATGGACTTTAAAATAGCTGTGACTAATATGTTATAGAAAATAAAAGAGAAAATAGGGGCACCCGGTGGGCTCAGTCGGTGGAATGCGTGACTCTTGATCTCAGGATTGTAAGTTTGAGTCCCGACACACTGGCTGTAGAGATTACTTAAAAAAAAAAAAAAAAAATCTTAAAAAAAAATAGGTGAAAAATAGAGCATTTCAACAGAAAATTGGATTCTACACAAATAACAAAACGGACATTCTAGAACTGAATTAAAATTCATCAGATGATTTTTTAAAGATTTTATTTATTGGGGCACCTGGGTGGCTCAGTCATTAAGTGTCTGCCTTCAGCTCAGGTCATGAGGTCCTGGGATCGAGCCCCGAGTCAGGCTCCCTGCTCAGTGGGGAGCCTGCTTCTCCCTCTCCCACTCCCCCTGTTTATGTTCCCTCTCTCGCTGGCTCTCTCTGTCAAATAAATAAATAAAATCTTAAAAAAAAAACTTTTTTATAAAAAAAGATTTTATTTATTTATTTGAGAGAGTGAGAGAGAGAGAGCAAGCACGCACAAGTGGGGGAGGGGCAGAGGAAGAAGGAGAAGCAGACTCCCCTGCTGAGCAGGGAGCCCAACTTGGGGCTCAATCCCAGGACTAAAGGATCATGACCTGAGCCCAAGGCAAACGCTTAACCAACTGAGCCACCCAGCCACCCCTAAAATTCATTAGATGATTTTAACAGCAGACTGGATGTCTTCGTCTGTTTGGGCCACGATAGCAGAATATCATAGACCGGGTGAGAAATTTATTTCTCACAGTTTTGGAGGGTGGGAAGTCCATAATAGACTGCCAGATGCTGGCAGATTCCATACCTGGTAAGAGCCCACTTCCTGATTCATAGACAGCCCCATCTTCTTGCTACAACCTCAGAGGGTATAAAGGCGCTAGGGAGCTCTCTGGGGTCTCTTCTAGAAGGACACTATTCCCATTGATGTGAGCTCCACCCTCATGAAAATCAAAGAGAAAGAAAAAAATCTTAGAAACAAAGACATATTATTTTCAAAGGAGTAATAACACTGATATCTGACTTTTCAATAGAAACTATGGAGTTACGATTTCAACATCAATTTGGGGGGGACACAAACATTCAATCATGGCACTGGATATGGCAGAAGACAGAATTATTGAAGGGAAACAGGTCAGTAGAAAATATCCAAAAGGGGGACGCCTGGGTGACTCAGTCAGTTGGGCATCCCAGCTCTTGATTTGTGCTCAGGTGGTAATCTTGGAGTTGTGGGATTGAGCCCTGCATTGGGGGGCTCTTTGGCAGGGAGTCTTCTTGGGGTTTGGCAGGGAGTCTTCTTGGGGTTCTTTTTCTCTCCCTGTCCCTCTGCCCCTCCTCCTGCTTGCTCAATCTCTCTAAATAGATAAATAAAATCTTTATTTTTTAAAAGATTTTATTTATTTGTCAGAGAGAGAGAGAGAGCACAAGCAGGGGGAGGGCAGAGAGAGGGGGAGAAGCAGGCTCCCACTGAGCAAGGAGCCCCATGGGGGACTTGATCCCAGGGCCCTGAGATCATGACCTGAGCCGAAGGCAGACACTTAACCAATTGAGCCACCCAGGCATCCCAAATAAAATTTTTAAAAATAAATAAATTAAATAAAATAAAATTAGAAAAAAGATCCAAAAGGAAGCACAGAAAGAAAAAAAGACTTTGTTTTGTTTTATTTTATTTTAAGGAAAAAATTTTATTTTATTTTATTTTTTAAAGATTTTATTTATTCATTTTGACAGAGAGAGCGAGCACGAGAGAGGGAACACAAGCAGGTGGAGTGGGAGAGGGAGAAGCAGGCTTCCCGCCGAGCAGGAAGCCCAATGTGGGGCTCGATCCCAGGACCCTGGGATCATGACCTGAGCCGAAGGCAGACGCTTAATGACTGAGCCACCCAGGCGCCCCAAGGAAAAAAAGATTTTAAAAAGGAACAGAGCATTAAGAGATATGTTGGCCATAGTCAAAAGTTCTAACATATATATAACTAGAATCCCAAAAGGAAAGGAGAAAGACAATGGTGCAGCTCAATATTGAAGAGACATGCTTTGAATTTCCCCCCAATATCAACCTATAGATTCAAGAAGTTCCAGGAACCCTAAGCAGATAAACACAGAATACCACATCTTGGCACATCATCATGAAACTGCTGAAAATCAAAAAGAAAGATAAAATCTTAAAAGCAGACAAAGACATATTATCTTCCAAAAGCAGTAACATTAATATCTGACTTTTCAGTAGAAACTACGGAAGCCAGTGCACCTGTATGATTGCATTTATATGAAATATCCAGGATAGGCAAATCAATAGAGACAAAAAGTAGATTAATGGTTCCCAGGAGATGAGGGGAAGGGAGAATTGAAAAGTATGGAGTTTCTTTTGGGGGTGATGGAAATATTCTGGAATCAGATAGTGGTGATGGTTGCGCGACATTGTGGATATACTAAAAAACAATGAATGGTATACTTAAAAAATGGTTAAAGTAGTGAATTTTATGTTATGTGAATTTTACCTCAATAAAAAAATGTTTTAAATACAACTGGACCCATTTTAAAAAAGGTTAAGGACATTTTCAGACAAGCCGAAGCTGAGATAACTCATCGCCAGCAGACCTGCCCTACTCTAAGCTGAGGGAAAATGACCGGATGGAAGCATGGGACTGCAGGAAGGAATACAGAGCGCTGAAAGAGTAAATATGTGGACAATTAATATTGCTTTAAGCAACAGTAATGAGGGATTTATAACAGATGTAACGGTGAACTATATGATTCCCATTATATATAATCAAGGACGCAGATGGTACTCTCTAGGCTCTAGAGTCTAGGGTAAACACTAAAAGAACACCACAAGAATGTGTCTGTAAAGCTAATAGAAGAAACAAACAAACAAAAAACCCCCACTGGAATAAAAAGCACATGATTAATCCAAAAGAAGACCTAAAGGGTGGGAATAAAGTAACAACACATGGGGTAAATAGGAAACAACTGCGTGAAGTTTAAGTCCAGTTAAATTTAAGTGCCATGGGAAGCTCTTGGAGGGTTTTCAGCAGGGGTATGATTTAATCGCCAAGTAGGAGCTACTAAAGGTGGAGTCTTAACCCCCTTAAAAATTGGATTGTGTTTTTATTATTGAGTTATAAAGATTCTACGGTGCACAGCATGGTGCGAGGCACACAGAGGGCAATCAGTGAAGACTTACTGACATGGCCAAGCTGCTTCTCCCACTGCTGAGCGAACGGCTGAAAGGTCCCTACTTCCAGGAAGCCGTCCAGTTGCTCTCTCACCTGCTGTTTGGGCAAGCAAGGTGAAAGCAGGTGATTGGGCAGAGCAGCCCCCCGCCCCTTCTTACTCTGATTTAAGTACTATGGCAGCTTCCAGAGTTCAGCAATACTTTCCCAAACTTCACTGTGAAGCTGAATCACCTGGAGCAATTTTCAAACGTTTCTGATTATGGTATCCAGGAATATGCTGTTTCCAACAACTAAGCCAGCACTGATCCCCGTGGGTCTCTGGCAACAGCTGCTGTAGTGCAGGACAGCATGGGTGGTCTCCCTTTCCCCAGGCATCTTCCTGACCTTTGCCGGTATCCAAGATTTCAAGATCAAACAGAGTAACTTTGACCCGTTAAGTTCTAACACTTTCATTCTAAAACTTTTTTTTCTTATCCCTCAATGCTCGACTCAAAAGTCTCAATGTCTTTAAGGCCTCACTGGGAAAATTTAACCCCTTGTCAACATGTCATTTTTATATTCATTCGTTTATACGGCAATTATGTCTGAATGCCTCCTATTTCATGCCTTAGGGATAGCTCTGTAGGGTAGGAGAGCCGGACTAGGCTGTCTGGGTTTCATTAGCTACTCTGCCATTTGCCTACTGCTGGGTTATTCTGGGTTCTAGGAGAAGCAATCTCCAGGGATGCCCAGCTGGCTCGGTCGGAAGAACATGTGACTCTTGATCTTGGGATCGTGAGTTCGAGGCCCACGTTGGGCATAGAGATTGTTTAAATAAATAAAACTTTAAAAAAAATTATCTGTCAAATAAATAAATAAATAAATAAAAAATAAAAAAAATTATCTGGACAGAATTAGCCATGGACGAGACTTACTAGGATGAAAGCTTCCCAGGAATGAGTCTGCTCTAGCATGTCTGCCACACTCAGTCACTGGCTGGGAGTAACCCTTGGGGAATGTGGTTTCAGAGCACAGCAGTTGGGAAGACTGGTCAACTGCACTCCCCCATCTGGAGACCTGAGAAGCAAATTTTCAGGGCCACCATACTGTACCCTTTGGGCCCACAGATTTATTTCTCTATGTTAGTTTAGTGAACAGCTACTCCATAGTTTCAATGGGTCTCTCTCTCCGAGGGAAAAACTGCGATGAGGGAGATTAGTGGCATAAACTAACATCCATCATTGCAAATGATCTCAGGGTTGCAAATAGCATTTGCCCTCTCCTTCCTCCATTCTGAATTTCTTTTACCCTCAGCTAGCATCTCGGAAGGTTTGGTGGATTACCTGGTAATATGACCCAAGCCTTCTTTCCTGGGTTTTTGTTGGTGGTGGTGGTGTCTGAACTCTTGGTCATTATACCCTTGTCAGTCTGGCGTGGTATTATTGCACATGTCTGTTTATAGTTACAGAGAGGCAACAGGGAATGAGAAAGCATCCAAGTGGACTACCTGGGTATTTCCTCCCACCCCCATTATGTACAAGCAGCCCCACTTCCTTCTGTTGACGAGGGTTATTTTCCACTGCCAGTATGGTGATTCCTCTTCTCACCTATGGTCCCTGGGCACAAGGTCCCGAAGTAGCAGTTATAACTTGTAGTTCTGTGTCCTCTGGCAAGGTGTACGCCCTGTAGGGACTCAGGAACTTCAACCACGTGGAGCCCAGAGTTGCTAGGCTGGGAAATGCAAAATTACCCAGGTCATCGAGAGTGATGGTAAGTGGGGTCACTCCTGTTTCCCCATGTTGGTTCCTGGACCCATGTATTCCCTCTACTGGGGTTCAGCACCATATAGAGGTCCCTTATTTAATACTGCAACCTGAAGAATGGCATCCCATTCTTTGGAGTGTTTCTTCTCCCCTGGTGCTTCAGCTGTGCCTTTAGAAGGTCATTACCAGTATTCCATTAGCTGGCTGCTTCTGGATGGTCTAGTGTATGATATGCCAGCAGATCCCATGGTCATGGGCTCACTTCTGCAATCCCTTCACTGTAAAGTGGGTCCCCTGGGTGAGATGTTATGCTGTGTGGCAATCTGTGCCTCGATCAGGTATTCTGCTGGCTGAAGCTCTGAGAGCAAGAAAGGCAAACCCATACCCAGAACAGGTATCAAGCCCTGTAAGGATGAATTGCTGGCCTTTTTGGAGGGAGGGAGCACACTGTAACTGACTTAACAGCACATAGCTGCTTGATTTTCTCTAGGAATAGAGCCAATCAGAGACCCAGTGTTGGTCTCTATTCCCGACAGGGTGGACATTCAGAGGCAGCCTTGGTGAGTGGGAGTCCATTCTTCCATATGGACTTTGGGTCCATATGTTGCCTCCATCTCTGTCACCATGGCCACTCTGTTCATGTGCCCAGCCTATCAAGTCTGCAGGGGCTGAAGACTGGCTAACGTGAATTGACCTAGTCATTCTGCCTGCTTGATTGTTCAGTGCCTCTTCCATGGGGGAGGCTTTCTGGCAGGCATTGTCATCTGATAAAAATTATGTGTTATGCCTTCTTCCATATAGTTCATCCACAACCACGAGGCCATTGAACCCTGCCCAGTAACCTGTATATCATCTCACCTTAGACCACTTGTCCTTCCATACAAAGTGAAAAGCCAAGGGCAAGGCTTGCAGTTCCTCTCCCTAGGAGTATCTTTCACCCTGCCTCTTTCAGGGTCATGCTTGCATCCTTCCTGTCTTTAACGGTGGCACGAATCTCCACCATCCTCCATCCCCCAATGAGACATTGCTTTTAATTTACTATTCTGGCCAGTGATGAGAGCAGTTTCCAAGGTTCACATTTAGCCTCTCCTGTTACCATTCTTACCATTCTTACATAGGCCAGAAACACAATGTGGTATTATTCTAGATTTCCAGTTATATATTTGGGGCCTGAGGAAATGATCACCGGATATGCCCACCTATCCAGTGGGACCACTATGAGCCATACCTTAGCCAGGACTCCATTTGCTATTGGCCCCCAGAGGCAGGAGGGCTGATGATGCTTTTGGTCTCTGAGTGTCAGTGTCAACTCAGACCAAGTGTACAATGATCCTCAACATATTTGGTTATTTCCCTTTTGCCAGTGTACGGTCACCCAAGTAGATGCCATGAATCTCTTTGGGGGAAGGACAGAGGGAATCATTGTTGGGGTATATATCTGCCATGGTGTTGCAGAGTCTCTGTTCCTAGGCTCCCGGCTCCTTATTCATCAGTGGGTTCTGGATCTGAAAATTGGCTCAGGTCTAGAAACTGAGCATGGGAGCATGACTTACTGGGGATGGCCACCCTTAGCCTCCTGCCCCTCCAGTCTTCTGGGGTTTTTTTGGTTATGGATGTGAAAAATCACCCTTGTTGACTGAGTCTATTTTGCCCTTAGGGATGCTATCTTTTATTAGCCCTTTCCACAACTCCCTGCTGATTGGCCCCTTGGTTGCCTCTTCAGTCTTGCTGGGAATAATGATAATTGTGGTCTCCTGGCTTCTGGCAGTTAAGTACTGCCACCCAGTCTTTATTATTCTGGGGTCCCATCATCCCCATCTTATTACCTGTTTTCTGGAACACTCCCAGCACGACTTCTATTACTCTAGGTTTGCCAGGAAGCAGACAATAAAAGGGAATTAGCCATTAACATAAAACGCAAACAATCCAATTAAAAAATGGGCAAAGGACTTGAATAAATATTTCTCCAAAGAAGATACACATTCAATAAGCACATGAAAAGATGCTCAACATTAATAATCACAAGGAAAATGCAAATCAAAACTACAATGAGATACCACCTCATCCCCAGTAGGATGGCTACCATACAAAAAAACCCAGAAAATAGGGGCGCCTGCCTGGCTCAGTCAGAAGAGCATGCAGCTCTTGATCTCGGGGTTGTGGGTTGAGTCCCATGGTGGGTGGAGAGATTACTTAAATAAAAAACAAACTTAAAAAAAAAAAACCCGGAAAATAACAAAAAAAGGGGGGGAGAGAAATTGAAACCCTTGTGCACTGGTGGTGGAAATGTAAAATGGTGCAGAAAAAGAGCGTGGCAGTTTCTCAAAAAATTAAAAACAGAATTACCGTAATCCAACAATTCCACTTCTGGGTGAAAAAAACTGAAAGCAGGATCTCAAAGAGGTATTTGTACACCCATGTTCATAGCAACATTACTCCCAATAGCTAAAATGTGGAAGCAGCCCAAGTATCCACTGACAGATGAATGGATATGCAAAAGGTGGTCTACTTATACAATAAAATATCATTCAGTCTTAGAAAGGAAAATCTGACATATCCTACTCCATGGGTGAACCTTGAGGAAATTGCACTCAGTGAAATAAGCCAGTCACCAAAAGACAAATACTGTATGATTCCACTTATATGAGGTGATGAGAGCAAATACACAGAGACACAAAGTAGAATGGTGGTTGCTAGGGGGCTGGGAGGAGGGAAGAATGAGGTGTTATTACCTAATAGGCATAGAGTTTCGGTTTTACAAGATGAAAAATTATAGACATGGATGTACAACAATATGAATTTAATACACAGAACTGTACTTAAACCACTATGTACTAAATATACTGAACTGTACTTAAAAATGTCTGAGAGGGTGGGACGCCTGGCTGGCTCAGTCTGTAGAGCACGCAACTCTTGATCTCGGGGTCATGAGTTCAAGCTCCATGTTGGGCGTAGAGTTTACTTAAATAAATAAATAAATAAGTGTGCATTTTACCACAATTTAAAAAATCGGCAAAAAAGGAAGGGGAGTTAGCCATGCAAAAAATTTATTAGGGGGCAACACCTGTGGGAAAAATTGGGTGAGTGAAAGGGCCATTAAACATGACGCAGGTCTGACCCTGTAAGAAAGGGAGCGAAGGATAGATGGGTGGAAACAGCTTAGACTGAACTTAGACTGCACTTCAACTCTTAAGGTTTGGCTAAGGTGGCACCTGGGTGGTTCAGTCGGTTAAGCATCTGACTCTTGATTTCGGCTCAGGTCATGATCTCAGGGTCATGAGATAGAGCCCTGTGTAGGCTCTGCATTCAGTAGGGAGTCTGCTTCTCTCTCTCTCTCTCCCTCTCCCTTGCCCCCCTCCCCCACTTGTGGTCTCTCTTGCACACGCATGTGTGCTCTCTCAAATAAATAAATCTAAAAAAAAAAAAAAAAGGTTTGGCTAAGGCCATGGGAGACTCCTCAAGCTAAAGATGCCTGTTGGGAGTTCAGCCTCCCCTAGAAATGGGCCTGCCTCAGTATCCCTGCTGTCCTCGGTCACTGGCTGGAGCAACGCTCGGGAAGGGCAGTCTTGCTGCGGGGGCACTAATGGATTGTCAGGGCTTACCAGGTGGAACACCAGTAGCAGTCAGTTATGCTCCCCACTGTTGGAGTTCTGAGGGACTCATTTTCATGGCCACCACACCCAGGCAAATTCTGTAACTTCTGAGCGTTCCTTTCATATAAAAGGTGTACCACAGCATTAGGACTTACGGGATGAACAATGTACTAACGTGCTTCCAGGCACCCCCAAATTATGCAGCTAAGGGGCCTGAACATGTCCATCACAGAAACGTCAGTGATTATCTAGGCCGAGAATGTAAGACCCAGAGAGGAGCACGGCATTTTAGTTTGGATGGCCTACCTCCCTTAGAACAACTTGCCACGTTGCACAACATGTGGTCCCTACTGTAAAGAAATTTCATGCTTTTTGGGGAGGAAGGGGGTCTTAATCAAAGACATAAATGTTAGAATCTGATAACATAGCTTTCCTTTCCTTGACTCAGGTAGCAAGTGGATCCTGTGAGCTGAGGGAAGGGGCCTATCATCTGCCCAGTACAGTACTGTCACTGTCTCCACAGTCAGGATACCATCCTCATGAGGGGACGTGGTGTCAGGGCCAATTCTAGAGCTTCCATTGGGGTACAAGTCAGGTTTCAGCACTTCAAAGGGCTTAAGCTTCCAGAACAATTTCTCCTCTCCTGACCTCAACACCCTTTCTTAGGTTAGACCCTCATTCCTTCCTATCTGTTGCTGGCTAATTTAACAATCTTTTTTTTTTTTTTTTTTTTTTGAGGGGGCACGGGGAACCCGGATATGAACCAGGGACCTCTTGATTAACCATCAATTTTCTACACCACGTTTAAGAGAAACAATTGAGCCACACTAACATCCAACACCCCTCCCATAGCTCAAGCCTAGGAATTTACCAGGACCTTTCTGGAAGGACTGCTTTTTAATCTAGTGGTGGCATTTTATTGTATTTTTTCCCCCTAGGGGTGGTATTTTAATCAGATGGCAGGGTCTTTATCCAGGGACAGATATTCCTTCCTTCATTCCAGGAACAAGTGGTCTGCCAAGCCCCCACTTTCATTAGCCCACAGTCCATCCAACCACTGGGAACTCACCCAGAGCTTAGCTTACATAACCAAACCTCCACGTCTTTTTACCCAATCATCTGTTAAGTGAGGTTCTGAACTTCCTTTGTTTTCCTCTCAATGGGTAACATTTCCTTTTAACCAAATCCAGGTATTGTTAGTTTCGGCCCCATGTCTCGGCTTCTAGGTGAGCCCTTCTGTTTAGTGTAGCCATTTTTGGATAAACCTATTGGTACTTTTTAGGGGCGAGTGAGGGTTCATGGCATCCCTCTGCACATGCCATCTCAACAGCAGGCTCCTTATTCAGCCAGCCCTGCATGCACCCTGCTTTCTAGAGCCAACAGAGCAGTTCTAGCCATGTGACTGTTGTACTGGGCAGTGGTGTTTGCAGCCTCGGCACCCACAAGGGTGTAAAAGCATCACGATAATACTGACTGTCTGATTTATTTTCATTTTAAATATAGGAGAAATGAGTTGTGGGGAATCAGCCTGGGCTGTTCTGGAGATGGAGACGTTAAGAGTCAAAGTGAGCTTCCCCCCGTTCCCTAACTCGTGCTTAGCTGTAATGGAAAGGATAGGATGTCAACATGAGGAGAAGTAAAATTTAGTTCAACGCTATCTAATGCCACTTTCCTTTAATAGGATTTTTCAATTGCTTCTTTCCCTGTAAATTGGAATAACTACTTATTCCATAACACTGTTTAAAAATTAATCAATAGATTAGGAGAGGACTTTGTAAACTCTAAAGGGATAAACAGAAGCAACTGTTACCAATACACCGAAGTTGACTCATTAAAAGACAAGGACACACAAATGTCTGTTTCCAGAATTTCACCTGACAGCCAATCAGAGACGGGAAACGAGTACTGTGGAAGAGAAAAAAATGGCGTTGGGTTTCTTAGTAATGCAGGGGTTCCTTCCATCCCAGGACCTTTGTCATGTATTGTTGGAGCACCAGGCTCCATGACAATAACAAGCCTCCACCTATGGATCCGGTCCTGCTGGAGTCTAGTATACTCCATTTGCTGTTCATCTGGAAAACATTTTCAGCCTTTCCAATCTAATCCCAGAACCATGATTTACTGCAACAGAAATTCTGGAACTAAACAGAACAAAGACACTGAGGCAAGAGGCCAGAACTGTGCTGAGCAGGAACCCAGAGTCCCCACTTGCCCAGAGCAGCCAAAGACTAAAACAAATAAAAGGGTAAGTCCTCTCTTCCACTCCCCTCCTCCCACATTACGGTTTTCTGGATTCAAAGAACACACCAAGGATGCCAGTGGGCAAAGGGAGTCTGGGAAGTATAGTTTCCAAGATTTAAGCCCCTTGGATCTGAGAGCAAACAAATCACCAGTGTAGGCAAGTTCCTAAGAAGCAAACACACAGCTTCCCATTAAGCAACAGTAGAAAAGAACTGCCAGTTAAACTACCTCATCAATTTAAATAAGATGTTTGCTTCAGATCCAGAGTCCATCCTGTGTAATTCAGATCCAGTACGGCATGAAATGAAGAAATCCACCAGGCTGAGATTGTTCCACTTTCCCAAGAGGCAGACATGCTTTTGCCTCTGGCAGTCAAAGAGACAAAAGACACCAGGAGCTGGTACACATGGCAAATGCTTTATTTTCATATTAACACAAACATTAAAACACAGAATATGAACAGAGGTCCCACTGCCCTGTCAAAGCAGGTACAAGGATATCTACATTTACAAAATGTTTTGAGTCTGTTTAACTCCAAACCTTCCAAAGGGAGAACCACCTTAGAGACGGGTGAGGGGACATGTTGGGGCAGAGCCTAGTGCTGCATGAGAGCCCGGAGCCTGGGTCTACAGATGGAACCTCCTGCGGGCTGAGGGGGGCAGGGGTAGAGTGGCTGGGGGCAAAGTCTTTTCCTTGGGAGAAATCAGTTGAAGTCATATAAATTTGTTTCTGAAGCATTCAAATTTATTGGAGGAACACAAGAATTAGCAAGACCTGAGATTCACCCAACCTCCGTGGTAATAAGGCCCGTGGTTCCTGTGCTTGGGGGGATCAATCAGCAACAGCTGAGTGTACTTCCAGCCCCAGTCAAATCCTAACCCGGCTCCAGGTTTTGTCCCTGCCAAAGACAAAGGCAGCCAGGGCCTGCCCAACTGCATCCTCTCTGGCAATCTGCTGAAACCAGATGAGTTCTGCTTTTCAATTCAAACCCCTTCCTGCCACTGATGCTCTAGGCCTGGGCAGTCATTCTGAATCATCGACATAGTGAAAGGAGTATCTCCTCTGAGAAAAGGGGGCTCTTTCCCAGGCTCTGGAAACTGGCTTTTTGAAAGATGTACTAAAAGAGAAGGAGGGCACTCTTTAAAAGGCACAACTAGAACCTGGAACTCTGGGGAAATCGACTACAATAACCCCTTGCTAGTGAGAAATGCTAGAAACAGCTCAGGACCTGTCAGGCCAGAACTGTTTTAAAATAAAAATAGTAACACTTACAGAACAATCATTTAAGAAAGTCACAGTGTTGGCCATCCTGCTTCTAAAAACAGGGCACGGGCCACCACGCCTGAGGCACGTCCTCTCTGGACTGTGCTTTAGCAGGGCAGCCTTCGGCAAAGCAAAAAGACATATACTGAACCCTCTCCTGGAGAGAAGGGCAGCTCTCAACGTTGGACAATCCACGGTCGGAACGAAAGCTCATGGGCTTCTCCCTGCAATCCACACAGGTCTCCAACCACTTTATCTTCCTGAGAGTAACTATTTTTCTAACAACTTTTTAAAAAGGTTAGGAAGGGAGGCCTATCGGAGCCAAACATCAGTTTCACAGGAGGAAGGCTTTACCTGGGAACTCTATAAACACACTCAAGAACAGCCCCCTCACTGAGAGCTCGGCTTTATTCAGATAGGAACTCTTTCAAAATGAAGAGACAAGCCTTTCTCCTGTTTTCAGAAGCAGTCTGAGGAGCTTCTCTTTTGCAGCCCTCTCTTGGTTAGCCCCTTGCTCTTGATCTCTTTTACTAGGAGAGACTTAAGTAAGAGCTTTCACATATATTCATTTTTTCCTAGTGTGAGGGAAAAGGAGTGGTTTTCAGAGCACTGCTTAGATAAAACCAAGCCTGAGATCCCAAGCTAGCTAGAAAAAATGAGGCTTCCCCACTGCTCCAACAACTGGTCTCTTTCCTTGGCTCCCACAATGTGATGAACTTAATGCACTCAGCATTAGGAAAGGGTCTATAGCTCATCAGCCGCCTCCCTCACTGGGCTTGCCAAGATCCCAGCACTGCACACCTGGAATGTTCTGTTGCTGCCACAAAGCAGACCAGATGTGCTCTACCACACGCTTCTGTGCGGATGAGACCAAGTGACTAAAAGGTTGTCACCAACAAAGTCAGAAGTAGATCAAATCCTTCACCAGGTTGTATAGTGCCCTCTTGTGTTCAACTGAAGACTCTTCTGCATCCACGTGGCATCCAAGCAACATGAAGATGGTTGGCCCCTTCTGGAATATAAGCATTCATCCCCAAGTCATAGAGCTCAAGTGACAAGACCACTTAGGCAGGGTCACATCCTTCAGAAAATGCTTGGTGTACACTCATATCCTACATGACTGCTTGGAGGATATTCTCGGAGGCCCAGCAGAATGTCTGATCAGATATAGATTCTCAGCAGATTCATGAAGGATTTTAACCCAAGACATGAATACATAGATGGGAGTACCGGCCACTTACTCATTTGATGGACACTGCAAATACACGGCCCGTAGTGTTTCAGTGACCCGGAGTCTTTGAGTCACATCAACCCAAAGGAATCATGATCCCAGAAGTTCTAGGCCACAGACAATAAGCAGGGATCTTGCTCAGGGCTGCTAGCTGCTAGCAAACATTTAACGAAAACCAGCAGCAGGCCTGCCAAGTTCCAGACACAGTCACTCCCACCTATAGATGTGGACCATCTTCTCGGTTAAGGTAGCCAAGTAGCTGTTGTGGTTCACCTCAAATGGGCAGATGTCCAAGACAGGCTGATCGGCCTGCAGTTCCTGAAGCAATGAGCCACTGCCGGCATCCCACAGCTACAGAAGACAGAGAGAAGGGTCAGGGGTCATTCAGTTGAGCTGGGGCTCCTGCTTGCTTGATCATCAGACAACTTTGTGGGGTTTTCTTAAGATTTTATTTATTTATTTGAGAGAGAGAGAGGGAGGGAGGGAGAGGAGGGCAGAAGAGAGAGAAGCAGACTCCCCGCAGAGCAGGGAGCCTGACGCAGGGCTCGATCCCAGGACCTTAGGATCATGACCTGAGCCGAAGGCAGACGCTTAACTGACTGAGCCACCAGGCGCCCTTCTGTTAAATTTTTATTTAAATTCCAGTTAGTTAACATACACTGTGATATTAGTTTCTGGTGTACAATGAAGTGATTCACCAGTTCCGTACAACACCGGGTGCTCCTCACAAGCGCACTCCTTAACACCATCAGACAACTTTGAAAGAGCTGCAGAGAGAGAGAGAGAGAGAGAGCACTGCCCGGGGAGTAAGACAGATTGTCCCTAACCTTCACAAAGCCAGGATACACAACATGGTTTAGCTCTGGCCTCTGCAGTGTGATAAGCAGTTAGTCTACCTGTGAGTGGATCTAAAACCAAGCTAGCATTCAGCCCTCCATCAAGCCCTTCCATCGAGGGACAGAAGAGTCAACAAGACAAAAGTCCCTGTGTCTCTGCCCTCATGAAATCTTCTAACTAGTGCTTTCTTCTCCTTTTCACAAACTTTTTATTACGAAAAAAATTTTCATAATAAAAAGTAGGGTAGTACAATGAACTGCCCATCACCCAGATTATTAAGCTTTTTACCATATCTGCTTTACTGATGCTATTTTGGTTTGTTTCTTACTTCATGTCATTTTACCCTTACGCTATAGCAGTGCCACCCAATATGGTGACCACTAGCCACATCAGGCTATTTAAATTAAAATTAAATAAAAATTTAAAAATTAAGTTCTTCATTCATACTAATCACATTTCAAGTCCTTATGTGGTTAGTGCAACTACACTGGTCAGCAACACTCCAAAGCTTGATTAGATTTAGGTTCAAGGGCATCTCACAGGTGCCGTGTGTTTCATATTGTCTTACATTAAGAGGCAAATTATTTCTTGTTAACCCACTTACAGTGATATTAAGGTTGATCAATGTGTCCAGGTCATGACAGAATGATCCCTGCACTGTACAACTCCCCATCAACCATCCATTTGTCAGTTTCACCCTGAACTCATGAAACTGTTACCTGAATCAATTATTTTATCTATTGATCTATCTATTTTAAAAGATCTTATTCTATTCATTTGACAGAGAGAAACAGCACAAGCAGGGGGAGGGGCAGAGGGAGAGGGAGAAGCAGGCTTCCCGCTGAGGAGAGAGCCCGACATGGGGCTTGATCCCAGGACCCTGAGATCATGACCTGAGCCGAAGGCAGACGCTTAACAACTGAGCCACCCAGGAGCCCCTGAATCAATTATTTTATAGGGGTTTCAGTAGTTCTTTTTTTTTTTTAAAGATTCACAAGATGACCCACAGGACACTATAGCTCACATAAAAAAGAATGAGGTGAATCTACAGATATTGAAATGGAAAGATACCCAAGCTAGGAAGTTAAATGGGAGAAGAGCGAATTATAGGGCAGTATGTAAAGTGTAACTTGGGTAAAAATAAACAACCCTACATACACGCATGCACAGATATGTACAATTATGGAGAACTTTGGCTTTTTGCTCTACACACTTCAGTATAAAAAAATAACAGGCTCACCAGGGCAGAATGTGATGCTTCATCCCCGGTACACACCAGGATGCTGCCATCATTCTCTGGGTTTTGGAAAATGGCACTTTTGGTCAGTAGTTTGCAAGCGGGTCCCCCAAGGAACGTTTGTACAGGATGGCAGGAACAGACTGGCTCTCCAGCACCATCCAGCTTATAGGACATCTCCATCAGCACACTTCGTAAAGTGTTGTGATTTTTATCTACGGGACAAAGAAATCAATGTTGCTCCATGGGGATGATCCAAAGAAATGAATGAAGTACCCGAACCTCGGATGCTAACCAACTACCTGAGTGCAAGAGCCACAATTTACTAAGCCATTAAGAATAGCTACAAAGCAACCATAATAATAAGAACAAAATGATACAGCATAAATGAAATTCAGAACCCCAGGCTAAGATAAAGCAAGTTATCTACAAGGTATTTTTGCCTATGAGGGAAACAATTCTGAGCATAAGCTATCCTTCTTAGTAAAATCACTGTATTCTGCCAGACCCCGGCTTAGGTTTTTATATTCCTTAGGGGTACGCAGAAGACACGAAACTGCACTGAGGGTGACTCACTGGCCTCAATTCCAGGCCTCCTCATTCCATTACTGTTCTAAATCACAGGGGCTCCTCAAGTGGCTGACTCACTCCAAGGAGTACCTGGCAGAATTCTCAGACAAGTGAGAAGCAGAGGCAGGCTCTAGGGAGGAATGTGGGGCCACCATCTTCCATGTAGTGTAGTAGCAGGAGCCGTTAGTCTCTGGGGGCGCTTCCCAGAGCCACCTGAAGAGTAGGGCAAGCTCACCTTTTTTCCTCTGAACCGATCTGCTCCCAGACAACCCACAGGAGGTCCCACGAGGACATCCCAACACTCACCAGGCCTGTAGGTCACAAGACAGTGCCGGGTGCTGCTCTCTGTCTGAAAGTCTATGCAGCCCCCTGGCTCCATGGGCAGCACGTGAGGCCAATGAGAAAAGCCCATTTTGAGCTCCCAGAAGGAAGCGTTCTCCAAGGTTCCAGCCAATACCCCACCATATGGAAATGCAGCTGAGGCAGCTCTGGGTATGTATGATAGGGATACCAGCGGGCATCTGAAGGGGAAGAAAGGAAACCATGTTTCACATTCCAATACTTGTACTGCTCCTACCTCTATAGAAGAGGGTAAAGACCTTCCTTGGGTCACTCTCCTTTGACATTTGATAAAAACTACCAACCCACTCTGTAGAAACACAAGAGTATACCTATAATCTCTGCATCCAATTTCAGAGGAGATATCACATGTTTGAAAAACAGTTAAGAAAAAAAAAGGACTAGGAAATTTAATAGTACAAGATCACAAATACAAGGAAGATTGACTGATGTGAAGTTTCTAGTAATGGGGCTAGCCACATACACAAGGAAAGTCAGAAAGGAAATGCAGCTTACACATTTAATAAAGCTTCCAAGCTGTAATTGACAGACCCTTCAATTAACATATAGCCTGAAGCAACTGCATTTTTTTTTAAATTTAAATACTCTGTACGTCCAACGCGGAGTTCCAACTCATGACCCTGAGATCAAGAGTCACATGCTCTTCCAACTGAGCCAGGCCCTGAAGCAACTACATTTTAATTCAGAAACAAGATTGTTTCTTTAGAAATTTTCTAAATCTCTTTCTGCAAGCATATGACCAGAACTGTACGCCAAGAATTCTCTCAGAACTATCAGCCTGCCGAATCTGTTCCTATGAACTTTGTTTCTGCTGGACTTTTCAAAACGGTCACTTTGCCTGCTTTCTTTCATTGCCCTGTCTTTCCTGGCTGTTTGCTCTATTTTATTGCCTGCTCTGCCTGAATCCGTCAACATCAATGGCAGTCCCCATGTTTGCTGGGAGTTCACATCCATCCTCTTCAGGCCCACAGACCACGTAAAATAAGCATGAGTCTACTCCACTCAAATGAGAAGACCCCAGAGCATTGAGCCTAGGTTTAGTAACCATTACTATATCATTACTATAGTGATATCTTTACATTTAGATCCCCCTGCCCCCTTTTTAATATATATTCACATTGGAAATGGAAATTCTCTTTTAAGATACTTCTCATTTTGGCCTAGGTCAGATTCCACTTTTCCTTTTGAGAACTTTATGCCTTCAGGAGCGTATTAGGCCCAAATGGTACTCAACACATTCTGAAGAGTCACAGTGGTGCCGGTGGCCACCCACCCTCAGATTCTGGGCTTGACTTTATAAACCTCCCAACTCTGTAACTGGATTATAGATGATCCATCATAGTAACATGGCATCTTTAGACCAAGTTGGTTTAGCTGGAGATTTTAAATCATTTTGCATAGGCCTACCCTTTACTGATCTCTTCCTGTGCGTTAGACACGTGGCTATTAAAGCAAGTCTCTGTAACAGGCCAAGAACCGTGACCAAGGTCACACAGCTCCTATGCAGTGGAGCCAGGTTTGGAACACAGATCTGACTTCATTTTGCCATGCTGAGTGATGAATGATTGTACTGAACCTGGCTATACTTGGCACTAGGGCTTTCTACCATGTAGAAATAGCATGAACATATGGAAAGGATCTTACTGAGCCCAAAGCAAGAACACATTACTGCACGCAGAGAACTGCCCTCTGTGAGGAATTCTGACCAAATGGGAAATACTCTCCAAAGAGAGGATTCATATGATGGTCCAAGAGAAAGCTGCTAACTACTGGGAAAAACTAAGTGGTTCCCTACCTGGCTTTCTGGGGTACTAACTCCTGGATATGACAGCTCGTGTTTCGAAGGTCATACACCAGGATCGAACCATTGACCAGTCCAGCATAGATGTGATTGCTTTCATCAAGACACCAGCAGCAGCTCCAGACAGGGCGACCAGTATTGTAAGTCTGGACCACTGTATTTGTCTCCAGGCTGTGGAGATATAAGACTTTCACAGCTATGCATTAAGGAAATCAAATATATAACAAAGATGTAAAGATTATCATTTCAGTGATAATCTTTTAAGAACACACCCACACACCCAAACAATTTGGGATTCCCAATTTCCTGTAGGGACTGCCCAGGTAACTCCTTTCGATTCCAAAATATTTGTTTTGGGGGACACAGGCTTTCCTCTTGAAATGTAAGGAAAATAAAAGAATAAGTTAAATAAATAATTCTCCATAATTATCTATTATACAGGTAATCAATATTCAATGCTGAAAAATTAGAATATACCTGTGAGAAAAATAAAAACTAACAATCCAACCACCCAGAGATAGTCATTAATAACACTTTAGTCTTTAACCTGCCCTTTTCTTCTCATCTATTTTTTAACACTACTAGGGAAAAAAAAAACCTTTTATACATATGTATAAAACATAATGTCACGCTGAGTTTTGGGGCTAATTAAGCCGGAGCATTCTTGAAAAATCAAAAGGCTTATCAGGCCTGATAGCAATATCATGATGTCCCTCAGATTTAACTGTGGGACAGGAAACCAACTATCAGACGTCTGATCAGAACTACTTCCTAAGATGAAGGCAGTGAGTGCGTTCAGATCTGGTTCATAGCAGTCACAGGGCACATGGATAAAATGCAGTAACCGAGGGTTACTGACGAGAGAAGTCAGGGCACCCCAGGAGAATGAGCTCCTGGAGAGCATTTTTGTTCGGCAGGATGATCCCAGTAACAGACCAGGAATAAGCAGGTCCAAGCTGGCATGGTAACCCCATGGTGCCCGGTACCAAGCCTCCCTCCATAATGTCATTCAACCATCTCTAGGCTGTTCCTCTCATCTGCCTGGCTTAGGATGTATTTTGTAACACAAATAAGTTTTAAAGAAACAGGGCACTGCACATACTGTTGTGCAGCCTGCGGCATCTACTCTGAAAAGGAATACATTTCAAACTCAATGAACCTGGATCTCAGAAGACAATGCCTCAGACCAAAAAAAAAAAAGGAAAAAAAAGCGAGCTAAGGCCATCCTAACATGGATACTAATTTCCACTCTGTTCAACACTGAACAGCCCAGGCTCCTACTTCCTCCCCGAAGCACTCACCTGGTCAGTTTAACAGTGTTGTCTAGGGAAGCCGAAAGCAGTAAGCCTTTGAACCGACTGCTGAAAGCCAGTCCGCGGATCTGTTTGCCATGCATGGCAATGTACTGACTGCTTTTCATGTTGGCAGTACTCAACATCTTAACGCCAAAGCCTGCCAAAGACAAGAGAGCATGAAATCACTGAAAGTCAATTTAAGGCAAAGCAAACTACCTTTTCAAGTAGCTCCTTTGTTCAGCTTTCCTGGCATATAAATCCCGGGAAAACAGCTGGTCAAACAAAGAAAAAAAAAATTCCCCAGGGTTATAATTATTTTAAAAAGTATATTCCACTCCAAATGTCCAACAACAGGTGAATGGATAAACCACTATATGTACATATACATAGAAGAGAACACTGCCCAGCAATATAAGGAAATGAACTACTGATATACACAATAATATGGATGAATCTCTAAAACTTTATGCTGAAAGAAGCCAGACAAAAAAGGTAATACTGTATGATTATGATTATGTAAAATTCTAGAATATGCAAACTGATGTGTAGTGACAGAAAGTAGATCAGTGGCTGCCTGGGGATGGAGAGAGGAGGGAGGCGCAGATGGGAGATAGATTATAAAGGGCATGAGAAAACTCTGGGGCAATAGATGTTCATTATCTTGATTGTGGGGATGGTTTCAGGGGTGTATACATGTATCAAAATTCATCCAACTATACTTTCAATATGTGCAATTTATTGTATGTCAGTCAAATTTCAATAAAGCTATTAACAGAGAGATTCACAGTGAAGATGCAGAGAGAGTGAACAAGAAAGAATGGAGATGGGTGATTTCTATGCCAGGTGGTCAAGACATGCTACATTTGTCTGAGTGGAAAAAAAAACAGATGACACTTCAAGTATTCTAATCAATTTGCACCATTCCAGAAGGGGAAAAAAATCCCCCCCCCAAACTTGACCTTTTTATTTGTTACTCTGTTCTCTTCCTAGGCTCTGATAATGTATTTATTTTTACTAAGTATCTATTATTATCCAAGTTATCCACAAAAGAATTTGTCAAATCTTAAGATTTAGGATAGCCTTGAGTCACACGTCAGCTTCTCTGGGGAACCAAGTGGGAAAAGTTTATTGTGTTTTCTCCTGAAACAGAATTAGGAGAGCCAGAAAGACAAACAGGGAAATAATGGGCTTTAAATCAAGAGGGAGCATGAATACTGGACTAGTTAATGATCAAGGGAAACAGAGAGAAATTAGCGCCAACAAGCTATCAAGACCTGGCTGTGCTGTGTGGAATAGATGCATTAAGGAAAAAGGAACAGATCACACCCAAATGGGGGAACAATTCAAAGAAATAGGTATTTTCCCAGTTTGTAGGAAAGGCTTTTATGATAAATCTTTTATTAAAGATGTGGACGGAACATAGAAACATTATAAACAATTCTTTTATGTTCCCCGTAACTAGAGCTTCTCTCAACTCCCAGCTATCAGTGAACAGAAAAATATACAATGATCTAGGAATTCCACTTCTAATTCTATACATACCTACGTTTAGGGGGACACAGTTTTGAAGCATTTGAATGGAACTTCTAAGTGGGTAAACAGGAAATCAGGCTGAAGCAAAAGGACCTGACAGCTGGGAGAAATCATATGCTGAAGACTGTGGAAAGAAACATCTACTACAATCAGGAATGATTTAACTGGGCATGTGAGGAGATTTCAACATTAAGACAACCTAAAATTAAGCTTTTTAAAAAGCACAAAATAGGGGCGCCTGGGTGGCTCAATCGTTAAGCATCTGCCTTCAGCTCAGGTCATGATTCCAGGGTCCTGGGATCGAGCCCCGCATCGGGCTCCCTGCTCGGCGGGAAGCCTGCTTCTCCCTCTCCCACTCCCCCTGCTTGTGTTCCCTCTCTCGCTGTCTCTCTGTCAAATAAATAATTAAATCTTTAAAATAAATAAATTAATTAGTTAAAAAAGCACAAAATATGAGAAAATTTAGTATTTATTGTATTATTATCAATAACTAATCAATTTCCAAATTCTTTTATTCAGAATTTGTGAATTTGAATACTACTGAAAATAATTGTTTCAACTTGAATGAGCCCTTGGGATAGTATTTTTTGTTTTTTTAAGATTTATTTATTTATTTTAGAGAGACAGAGAGCAAGTGAGTGAGAGCACGAACAGGCAAGGGGTAGGGCAGAGGGAGAGGGAGAGAATCCCACGCAGATTCCCCACTGAGCACGGAGCCCAGTGTGGGGCTCAATCCCCTAACCCTGAGATTACAACCCGAGCCAAAATCAAGAGTGGGATGATATATCAAATGAGCCACCCAGGCACCCCTGGGATAGCGTTTTTAAAAATATTTCCAGTCTAGGGGCACCTGTCTGGGTGAGTCAGTAGGGCATGTGACTCTTTTTTTTTTTTTTAAGATTCTATTTATTTATTTGACAGAGAGAGAGAGAGACAGCAAGAGAGGGAATACAAGCAGGGGAAGTGGGAGAGGGAGAAGCAGACTCCCCGCCGAGCAGGGAGCCCGATGCGGGGCTCGATCCCAGGACCCTGGGACCATGACCCGAGCCAAAGGCAGATGCTTAACGACTGAGCCACCCAGGCGCCCGGGCATGTGACTCTTGATGTTGGGGTTCTAAGTTTGAGCCCCACGTTGGGTGTAGAGATTACCTTTTTAGTTTTTGTGGGGTTTTTTTTTGTTTTTTTTGAGATTAAAAAAATATAAAATCTTAAAAAAAAGTCTCTAGTCTAAAATGAATCTGTGACCTTATTTAATTTTTATTAAACAAAATTTTTTTCTAAATAATCTCTATACCCAACATGGGGCTCAAATTCAAGTCTCATACTCTACTGACAGAGCCAGTCAGGTGCCCCCCATGAACGTGTGACTTTAATGGGACAGACAGGAAGTGCTGTCCTTTTCCTTGGACTATACCAGTAACCCATGCTTCCAAGTACCCTATCTTCTCTTACTTTATTACAGTTATTAATCAGCATTCCTGGGCTCTTGGTGAATACACACGTGTGTACAGAATGAAGCCAATGGACAGATAATCTTTGCAGCACCTTAGAGCATCTGCATTAACAGACTAGGAAAGGTGATTTGGTGGGCTGTGGTCAGCGTTCACCCACTAGCAAGTCCTGGATTCTACAAAAAAGAGACAAGAGAAATAAATGAAGTTCGGTAATGAACATGAAAGCTGAGGTGCTGGATTGTTCACCTGGCAGGAAGGAGGCCTGAGGAGAAGGCTGTGACACCACCAGGCAGCTCAGAGCATCACAGTATGCCATGATGCGGCAGTTTCCTGTCTGAGACACTGTGAAGGTCTTCTGGAAATGGTACTTGTGCTGGTTCTGGCTGGAGGGTAGGCAGTTCGGGAAACGTGCTTGGGAGCCCCCGGGGGACTGTGAAATCTGATCCCGATGCTGCACAATAAGCTTCTGCAAGTCCTAAAATGAAAACGATGTTGTAAATGTGAAGCCTTTTCGTCTGATATCCCCCTCATGCACAATTCCTTCATTTCACATGGGAATGTTTCTTCTCCGTTACATGGAAATGCTGATATGAGTCCGAGAGCCCCACTGCCGTTCTCCCAGTATTTCAACAAGAAACTGAGCCAACAAGAGCACAGATCAGAAAATAGGGGGGCTGAAAGTCTCCAATGGTCATCTTGGCTAAACTCCTCATTTTATTGGTAGATTCTGGGAGGTAAAATTACTTAAAATTTGAATTAACAGCCGACTGTTTAATTTGTTCCAAGTTCGAATTGCAGAATTCATCCTCAAGAGTGTACAATTCCAACAAATGCTCTAATCAAAAATAGAATAAAGAGTTGGTCTTGCTTACTTCCTGAAAAACCTGGTAAATCTTTATTTGTATCTAAGATGAACCAAAGTTCTATTTAGATTCCTTTTCCATTCCTATCCCCAAAGTTCTCTGGATTAGAATGGGAAACCTACCTGCACACGACTATGAAGCTTACTGCATTCATCAGTGAGGACTTGAAGTTGGAGCCGGCACTGTGCCGATTCTAGCTCGGCCTGCTTCCTCAGCATCTGCTCCTTCAGTAAGGAACTAGAAAGGGAAGCCAGCAACAGGTGTAGATTAGGAAGGCCACAGAAGACTTCCCAACAAGATGTCAGATTAAGTTCATGCTAGATACACACACTTTGCTGTAAATATGTCATGATGGTGAATAAAATATAACAAAAGAAAAAAATCTCTCACATCCAGAAACACTACAGAAAAGGAGCACGCAGGGCCGAACTCAGGAGTCACTGGGATTCAGCATTAATGCAGGCAGTGATGTCCAGGAATCTGGCTTTTACTAGGAAATGAGACCAAAAATGCAAAAGTGCCAAATGAGAGAACAGAGGCAAACCCACTGCTCGAGTTAGGGCCAAATTATAAGAGTAAAATGACAATGTTAAAAGACCAAGGTCATCTGTTGGATTAAAAGAAAACAGTAAGTTACGAGTTGTTTGTCAGATACTAAAATTAAATAACACTACAAAAACGAGGCTGAAGGTAAAAAGATAGAAGGTATATACTGGGAAAATGCTAAGACCAGTCAGAATTAAAAAGCATGAATAGGGGCGCCTAGTTGACTCAGTCGTTAAGCGTCTGCCTTCAGCTCAGGTCATGATCCCAGGGTCCTGGGATCGAGCCCCGCATCGGGCTCCCTGCTCGGCGGGAAGCCTGCTTCTCCCTCTCCCTCTCCCCCTGCTTGTGTTCCCTCTCTCGCTGTCTCTCTCTCTGTCAAATAAATAAATAAAATCTTAAAACAAACAAAAAAACATGAATAGGCATAAAGAGGAACAATGCATAATGAAAAACATACATTCACCAAAAATAAAAGTTATAAATTTGCATGTACCCAAAGACACTTCAAAATATGCATACACAAAAAAACTTACACTCAGTAAGACAGGATGGAGAAAAGATGAAAACTGGAAAGGATAAAGCTGCCCTATTCATCTCCGTGGAAAGTTTAAGAGAACCCACAAACTATGTGCTGGAATTAAGATCCGGAAATTAGATTGGGGTGCCTAGCTGGCTCAGTCACAGAAATGCGTGATTCTTGATCTCAGAGTCATTGAGCTCAAGCCCCCCGGTGGGTATACAGAATACTGAAAAAATAAATGAACTAAAACAAAAGATTTAGATCAACAGCATTTCCCATATGCCAGATAACTGATTAGTAAATGTAACAGAAAAAACATCATTCACAAGAGCAATTCTAACAATAGCAATCTAGGAATAAAGTTAAAGAGCATGCAAGAGCTTTACGAAGCAAAGTACACTTGTAAAAGGCACAAGAAGACAGTGAATAAGTGGAAGGAAGGATATTATATAATGTTCACAGCTGGAACGACTCAAAATCATCAAGATAGAACTTCTCAAGTTACTCAAAAAATTTAATGCAATTTCAATCAAGATTTCAAAGGGAGCTTTTCCCTTTGAAATCTTGATTGAAATTGCATTAAATGGAACTTAGGAAACTAATTTTAAAATTAAGAGCAAAATGCCAAGAATGCCAAAGTCAATTTGAAGAACAAGGTGGGAGGAGGTATTTTAAAACTACACTAAATTATAACTTTGGAATACTGGGGCAAGAATTAACAAAGAGACCATGGAACCTAAAAGCAGTCCATTCATATACAAAAATTTAATCTAGGGGCGCCTGGGTGGCTCAGTTGGTTGAGCGACTGCCTTCGGCTCAGGTCATGATCCTGGAGTCCTGGGATCGAGTCCCACATCGGGCTTCCTGCTCAGCAGGGAGTCTGCTTCTCCCTCTGACCCTCTTCCCTCTTGTGCTTTCTATCTCTCATTCTCTCTCTCTCAAATAAATAAATAAAATCTAAAAAAAAAATTAATCTAGGATAAAGGTAGCAATGAAAACTTATACAGGAAGAACATATTACTTAATAATTACGCTATAACACCTGGTTATCCATAAAACTATATTTAAAAATATTTAAAACCTACATAAAAAGCAAAATTTTTGAAGAACCTTTAGAAGAAGACGTTAAGTCCTTATGACCTTGAAGCAGTGGACAAAGAAACACAAGAGATAAAATTTGACTGCATTAAAATTAAAAACTCATGTTCAACAAAAGAAAACATAAACAAGTTAAAGAGACAAGCCACAGAATGGGTGATGCTATTTGCAATATACACAACCAGCAAAGAATCAGTACAGGTGACCCTGAACAACATGGGTTTGAACTGCGCTGGTCCACTTACAGTGGATTTTTTTCAATAAATACACCAGAAAATTTTTTTGGAGATTTGCAACAATTTGAAAAAACTCACAGATAAACCTAGAAATGTTTGGCCATGTAGCCTAGAAATGTGGAAAAAATTAAGAAAAAGTTAGGTATTATTGTAAGGATGTAGTACATAATACATATAACATAAAATATATGTTAACCAATATATGTTACCAGTAAGGTTTCTAGTCAACAGTAGGCTATTAAGGTTAAGGTTTTGGGCAGTTAAAAAAGTTATGTGTGGATTTTTGACTGTGAGAGGGGTTGGTGCCTCTAGTCCCCGGGTCAACTGTATAAGGAAAACACAACGAACTATACATCAGTAAGAAATAAACAATGTATTTTGCTCAATACAAATGAACAAAAGATAAAAAACAAAATTCACAGACGAGTATGTCCAACTTCATTAATAACTGAGGATATACAAATTAAATAAACACTACTTGACTCCATGAGACTGTCAAAATTAAGTCTGATAACACAAAGCGGACAAGGGTATGAAAAAAATGAGAAATCTTACTTTTGCTGGTGGGAGTGTAAATTGGAAACAGCTTCTTGGAAGAGCAATTTGACAGTATCTAGTGAAGTTGAAATTACATGTGACCTACAATAAAGTAATTCCATTTCTAGACATAAGGAGACTTTTGCCCATCTCTCTGCACGATGGCTTATATTAACAAAAACCGGAAACCACCTTAACTGTCCACCAATACAAAACATGTACAGGGAAATTCTAAATTAGAGAACTAGAACACTCTACAAGAGTTAGAATGAATAAGCTAGAGCTATCCCAACTAGGATATGTACCCCAAACATAATTCTAAACAAAAAAAACAGGGCACCTGGGTGGCTCAGTTGGTTAAGCGTCTGCCTTCAGCTCCCAGGAGTGGGAGAGGGAGAAGCAGGCTTCCTGCAGAGCAGGGAGCCCGATGCGGGGCTTGATCCCAGGACCCTGGGATCATGAGCTGAGCCGAAGGCGGACGCTTAGCAACTGAGCCACCCAGGCGCCCCTAAATAAATAAAATTAAAAAAAAAAATTACCGAGGAAAATTATAATCTAGTAACATTTGCATAAAGTGTAAAAACTCTAAATCATACTATATGATTTATAATTATAGATCCTCTGGGGAAAGAGATGGAATTAAGGACAATGAAATTCACAAGGAAGCTTTTGCCTTACCTATAATGATTTATTTTTTTAAGGCCTAAAACAAATATGGCAATTTGTTAAGATCTGATAAAGTCCAGTACAAGGGTGTTCATTTTATTAAGTTTCTGTATTTATTGGCATTTTCAGAATGTTCGCATTTTCTAAGGAGGATAGGGAGCATACTGATTGATTATAGTAACCAGCAGTTTATTTTCAATTTTAACTCCAGCGTAGTTAACATAGTGTCGTATTAGTTTCAGGTGTACAATACAGTGATTCAACAATTCCATCTATTACTCAGTGCTCATCAAGATAAGTGTACTTGTAATCCCCTTCACCTATTTCACCCAGCCCCCACCCACCTCTCCTCTGGTAACCATCTGTTTGTTCTCTATAGTTAAGAGGCTGTTTTGGGGGGCGCCTGGGTGGCTCAGTCGTTAAGCGTCTGCCTTCGGCTCAGGTCATAATCCCAGCGTCCTGGGATCGAGCCCCACATCGGGCTCCCTGCTCTGTGGGAAGCCTGCTTCTCCCTCTCCCACTCCCCCTGCTTGTGTTCCCTCTTTTGCTGTGTCTCTCTCTGTTAAATAAATAAAATCTTAAAAAAAAGTCTGTTTTTTGATTTTTCTTTTTTTCCCCCTTTGCTCATTTATTTCTTAAATCCCACATATGCGTGAAATCATACAGTATTTGTCTTTCTCTGACTGGCTTATTTCATTTAGTATTACACTCTCCAGCTCCATCCATGTTGTTGCATAAGGCAAGATTTCATTCTTTTTTGTGGCTGAATAATATTCGTGTGTGTTTGTGTATACCACCTCTTCTTTATCCATTCATCTCTACTTGGGCTGCCTCCATACTTTGGCTATTGTAAAATGGTACTATAACACAGGGGTGCATACATCCCTTTGAATTAGTGTTTTTGTATTCTGTGGTTAAACAGCAGTGTGATTACTGGATCATATGGTATTTCTGTTTTAAATTTTTTGAGGAACCTCCATACTGTCTCCACAGTGGCTGCTCCAGTGTGCATTCCTACCAACAGTGCAAGAGGGTTCCTTTTTCTCCACATCCTCGCCAACACCTGTTGTTTCTTCTGTTTTTGATTTTTAGTCATTCTGACAGGTATGAGGGGATATCTCATTATAGTTTTGATTTGCATTTCCCCAACGATGAGTGATACTGAGCATCTTTTCATGTGTCTGTTGGCCATCTGGATGTCTTCTTTGGAGAAATGTGTGTTCATGTTGTTTGCCCATTTTTTAAAAAATTGGATTATTTGTTTTTAGGGTGGTGGGTTGTAGAAGTTCTTTATATATTTTGGATACTAACCCTTTATCTGATATGTCATTTGCAAATTATCTTCTCCCATTCAGTAGGTTGTTTTTTGTTGGTGTTTCCTTTGCTGTGCAGAAGCTTTTTATTTTGATGCAGTCCCAGTAGTTTATTTTTGCTTTTGTTTCCCTTGCCTCAGGAGACCTAGCTAGAAAGATGTTGCTACTGCTTATGTCAGTGGTGTAATTATGCTCTTTTTTAGGCTTTTCTATGGTTTCAGGTCTCACATTTAGGTCCTCAATCCATTTTGAGTTTATTCTTGTGTATAAGAAAGTGGTCCAGTTTCATTCTTTTGCATGTTGTTGTCCAGCTTTCCCATTTGTTGAAGAGACAGTCTCTGTCCCCGAATTGCATATTCTTTCCTGCTATGTCAAAGAGTAATTGATCATGTAACTGTGGATTCATTTCTGGGTTTTCTATTCTGTTTCATTCAACTGTGTGTCTGTTTTTGTGCCAATTACCACACTGTTTTGACTACTACAGCTTTGTAATATAACTTGAACTCCAGAACTGTGATACCTCCAGTTTTTTTTTAGGATTCCTTATAAATTTTAGGATTGTTTGTTCCAGTTCTGTGAAAAATGCTGTTGGTATTTTGATAGAGATTGCATTAACTGTGTAGATTACTTTGGGTAGCACAGACATTTTAATGATATTTGTTCTTCCAATCCATAAGCATGGAATGTCTTTCCATTTGTGCCATCTTCCATTTCTTTCATCAATGTTTTATAGTTTTCAGAGTATAGGTCTTTCTCTTTAGTTAAGTTTATTTCTAGGTATTTTATTATTTTTGGTACAATTATAAATGGGATTGTTTTCTTAACTTCTATTTCCGCTGCTTCATTATTAGTGTATAGAAATGGAATGGTTTTCTGTACATTGATTTTTCATTCTGCAAATTTAATGAATTCATTTATCAGTTCTGGCAGTTTTTTGGTGGAGTCTTCTTTGGGTTCTCTACGTACAGTACCATATCATCAGCATATAGTAAAGTTTTAGTTCTTCCTTACCAATTTGGATGTCTTTTATTTTATTTATCTGATCGCTGTGGTGAGAGTGGACATCCTTGTCTTGTTCCTGACCTTAACTGAAAAGACCCCACTTTTCCCCCATTAAGGATGATTTAGCTGTGGGGTTTTTCATATAAGGCCTTTATTATGTTGAAGTCTGTTCCCTCTACACCTACTTTGTTGAGAGTTTTATCATGAATGGATGTTGTACTTTGTCAAATTTTTTTTTGCATCTATTGAAATGATTCTTTGGTTTTTATCCTTTCTCTTATTGAGATGATGTATCACATTAATTTGCAAATAATGAACCACTCTTGCATCCTGGGAATAAATCCCACTTGATCATGGTGAATGATTTTTTTTTAATGTATTGTTGGATTTGGTTTGCTAATACTTTGTTGAGGATTTCTGCACCTATATTCATCAGAGATATTGGCCTGTTGTTCTCTTTTTTTTTTTTTGTGGTGTCTTTATCTGGTATTGGTATCAGGGTGACACTTGACTCATAAAATGAATTTGGAAGTTTTCCTTCCTCTTCTATTTTTTGAAAAAGTTTGAAAAGAATTAGGTATTGGGGCGCCTGGGTAGCTTAGTCGGTTAAGCGGTTGAGTCTTGATTAGGGCTCAGGTCACAATCCTGGGGTCCTGGGGTCAAGCCCTGTGTTGGGCTCCACACTCAGCAGGGAGTCTGCTTCAGGATTCTCTCTCTCCCTCTGCCCCAGCCCACTAAAATAAATAAATAAATCCTTAAAAAAAGAATAGGTATTAACTCTTCTTCAAATGTTTGGTAGAATTCACCTGTAAAGCCAACTGGTCCTGGACTTCTGTTTCTTGGGAGTTCTTTGAGTAATCAGCAAAGTTTTAAATATACTCATATCTTAACAACCATGCCTACAAAGTTAGCTTTTTCAACAAAATTACCCTCTTCACAAGGCTGCCATGTAAAAACACTAAATATTTATTGGACCAAGTAAGTATTTGTTGGACCAAACGAGAAAAAATAAAGAAGAAAATTAAAGTCATCTGTAATTCCACTACTCAGTGACTACCTGTAGTATTTTTTCTGCTTTGCAAAAATATAATCACCATAATGTGCTTTCACATGACAAAATATTACATGCACTTTAACATCAGTTTAAATAAATGTGTAGTATTCCATCGCTGGATATGCCAGTTTACTCAATTAATTAATTCTCTCGGTTTGGATTAACAATGCTTAAATGGAAAGTCTCATGAAGTAAATCTTTTTGTTTTGTTAAAAAATGATTTATTTACTTCTAAAGATTTTTTTTTATTTATTAATTTGAGAGAGAACGAAAGAGAGCGTGAGCAGGGGGCGGGGCAGAGGGAGAAGCAGACACCCTGCTGAGCAGGGAGCCCGACTCGAAGCTCCATCCCAGGACCCTGGGATCATGACCTGAGCCGAAGACAGACGCTTAACTGACTGAGCCACCCAGGCGCCCCTATTTATTTTTAAAAAGATTTATTCATTTTAGAGAGAGAGAAGGCAAGCTCACGCGAGTGGGCAAAGGGGCAGAGGGACAGAATCTCAAGCAGACTCCCTGCTGAGTGCAGAGCCTGATGTGGGGCTTGATCTCTCAACCCACGGGATCACGACCTGAGCTGAAACCAAGAGTCAGACATCTAACTGACTGAGCCATCCATGTGCCCCTAAGGATTTTACTTTTAAATCATCACTATACCCAATATGGGGCTCGAACTTATAATCCACCAACTGCGCCAGCCAGGTGCCCCCATTAGTAAATCTTTGCACACATTTCTTCACAAATCGTTCCTTTAGAATGAACGCCTAAAGTAGAATTAGTTTTAAATGCTTTTGAAGCACAGAGTCAATGGTCTCTCTAAATAGTTGTGTTGGTGTACATTCTTAACAGCAGCACTGTGAGAAAACCCGTCCCTGCACTCGGTGGGTATTTTTATTTTTTTAGTGTTCTTAAAGTTTAAGCAGTATTATTAGCAACTGTTCTTGGGCTTCCAAAATCCTGATAATTTCTTACATTGCACTACATGTGCAAAGCCTCACTCATGAATTTTCTGTATAGAGTGCCGTTGTAGGAGGGCTTAGGGACATGAGCAGCAAAATATGGCAACAAACAATGTGCCAGATTCTCTTTTTTGTTGTTGTTTTGTTTAAGGTATCATTAAGCCTACTGTAGGGAAGAGGAAACTAAGACTTGGAAAATACTCCAAGTGGTTATAAATTGTCTACAAAGAGTAAGACAAGGAATCCCTGATTAAATGTTCATGGTATTTAGAAGCACAGGCAGGCAGAAATGTAAACCCTAGAGAAGAATCTGAATAAGCTACAAAAATTTCAGGGAATCTTTCTGCTTGGGTCTGCTGCCCACACCAGGTGTGAGGTAATCCTGGAGGGCTGCAGGTTTCTCTACGACTTTTGACTGGGGGAGGGCTTAAGACACCCTGGTCTTGGCTTCCCCGGGTCATGTTACTGCCAGCTTAAGTATTAGAGCTCATTCTAAGTTTGTGGGGATAGCTAAGTGCTCCTGCAGAAGGAACAGGTGCTCTATTCCTTCTGAATCTACCTGTTCCAATCAGCACACAGCACTCAGGCTCGGAAAGCGGAGGCTTACACGAGGCACACAAGTAAGTGGCACAGTCTACCACCTATCATCCTTCTTTTATCTTCCATATATGTGCTGCCAAAGCGAGCACTCTTCCCCTTCTTTCAAGGAATGAGTTTTTCATGACCCAGGTGTCAGTTTTCCCAGAATGAAAACATTATGTGATGAAACATTGGTCAATACTCCCTAGATTATATGATAGAAACTTTATTTAAGCTGGCAAACTAAAACTGAAAACCAATGTATTGACTTGGATAACTGAGAAATCCACTGGAGTCTAACTTTAGGCATGGCTGAATCAAGGGCCATGAATCTGTCTTTCTCCACTTCCCAGCTCTGCTTTCTTGTGCATCAACTTCATTGTTAGGTAGGCTCCTCCATTCTGTGGCTGAGAAGGTACACATTCAATAAGCCTGGGGCCCACATTCACTGAGCTAGCTGAAGTCACAATTAGTTGTTACTCCAAAACCTCATTTTTAATGCTGTATGGAGAGCAAACCATGCAGACCTCCTTCAGAAGATATCAGACATGTATTAAAAATCACAATGTGAGACAGACTGCCAGTGATCCCCCAGAGGTTCCCCCATCACAATCCAAGTAAAGCCTTACAACCACATTAAGAGTGACTCATACCTCCTTTTTCAGATTTGCCAAGTAGGTAGATTCTTGCCACCTACCTTTTCATGCGCTCATGTTCACTAGTGTCCAGAGCTCTCAGGGTTCGGGCATAAAGAACAACGATGTCACTGTGCTTGGCTTTCTTGTTGCACTAAAGAGCCCAACAAGATAAAATTAGTGTGGTTCTAGGAACCCTCCTGACTTAACATGCTGACTGTGCACAGGTTCAGTCCTTATCTATGGTTCTCACCTGGGGACATTTTCGTGCCTGGCCCTTGAGCCACTTAGAAATGCACTTATACCCAAAGAGGTGTCCACAGCGTAATGCTGAGAGTCGGTGATCCCCAGCATTGGTCCAATGTTCAAAACATATTGTGCAAGTGTCCCCTTCTTCATCATCCATAGAAACAGAAGGTAGAAGAGGGCTGGTCTTCTGGGGAGACTAGATGGAAATCAGAATATATTCAAATTACGGAAAATACAAAATCAGTCTTGAAGAGGATGCGCAACTCTATCAAATCAACAAAACCACACAAAAACAATACAAACCCAACTGAAAATGCTGCCGAAAAACTACAACACCTCTGAATCACTTGTCATTCTTTGTAAAGTGCAATCTGGTCAAATGTTTCATAGAAGCCATGAAAATATTACTTCCCTTTGATCTTATGAAATTCTTGGGATTTCTTTTTCATTCAAATGAAGAAAAGGAACTATCTTTACAAAGACATTAAAAAAACAAAACAAATCCAGCAGTTACCTGAATAACCAACAACACGGAAGAGTAGGTTGTTAAACATTCAAAATTAGGTTCATAATCACGTCAAATAGTTACAAAATACTTGAATAGAAAATACATAAAAGAAACCCAGAAAAACAAAGAGAGGATAGAAACAGCTTACAAAAAGAATACAAATGGTTCATAAGTGTTCGTTTATAATTAAAAAATGCAAATTAAGGTAAGAAACCATTTTTTTCATTTATTAGATGGTATAAATTGATGTGTGATGACACCAAGCAATGTTGAGGGTTAAGGAAGAGATAGGCATACTTCCATACTGTTGCTGCAGGTAGAAAGTGACACAAATTTTCCAGAGGGCAGTTTGGCATTATCTATCAAAACTAAATACATCTATCTTTCCTTTCACAGAGCAATCTCTCTGCTAGAAATATATCTATGAATATATGAATAGTCACAAATACGTGCAAGACAACTGTACAAAAATGCTTAGTCCAGCATGATTTGTACCGGAAGGAAGGAAGAGGGAGGGAGGAGGAAAGAGGGAGAGAGGGAGGAAGAAACGGGAACGACTATAGTGTACATGACAAAATAAGAGTTAACTAAAAATTTCTTTATGACTGAACACTATGCAGTGATTAGTAAGAATGAGGTTCCCTTTAGTGTAAATTAAAAAAATGGAACATTTATGTACACATATAAATTTACATGCACACAAAATTTTCCTAGAAGAAAAAAATAAAAACATGGAGGCCATATAGAAACATGCAAAAAGTAGGTCAAGGATGTTTTGAGATTGGCAGAGTCCACTGCTGACGTAAATAACTCATATTAAGGACTATGTGTTACCTTTGTGAACAAAAATTGTTTACCACATAGCAATCAGATTCTACCAGATAGTTCATAAACTGTATTCATATCCACTATTTTAATCAAAACTTAACTTCGTCTGGTAGGCAAGCCAAGTTATCCTCACCTCTATCCCTGCTTTTCAAAACCTGTAAGGAAGTAGTCACATAACTGAGTAGGATGGACTGGACTCACACCCTGACCTCCTGCCTACAGAGTCTGCAAGCTCTCCACTTTAGCCCTCAGCCTCTTCTTTAAATGCAAATCCAAACATTTCATTTAAAAGGATGTTCATATTACCTGTTTGGGGTGGGTCTCTCCTCCACCAATACATGTAACTTCTTGCTCTGCTGAGGTACCTCCTACTTGTTCTGCCAAGTCATTTCCAGGAACAGTAAGAGAGAGAATGCGCAAAACAAGACAGAAGTCAGGTATGAGAGGCTAGCAGGAGAGCCTAGCTCACCACGGCTTTCCGTTTCTCATTGGTAATGATGCTGTAAATTTCTCCAAGTAGTAATAGTGAATTTACTTTTTAACTTATTTTGGATACTTTCAAATATACATAAAAAGTAGACAGAACAGTATAAGTAACACACAAGTACTCATCACCTAATTTCAAAACAAATCAGTATTTTACAATCTTGTTCTAAGCCCCCATTCCCATCATTTTCTTTTGTAATGCTTAGTAACAAACTCTAAAATGTTATTTCACTTATAAAAATTTTTGTAATACTGATAAAGATTTTACACATACTCTTATTATCATACCTAAGGGAAGTAACAATAATCCCTTAATACTGTCTAATATCCACACAGTTCATACTCAAAATTCCCCAGTTGTTTTCAAGTTGCTCTTTACAGCACATTTATTGCAATAAGAATCTAAGCAAAGCCTCCACGAGCTTGATTGTTTTATGTTTTTTTCACTCTAACAATTCATTTTTTTTTTAAAGATTTTATTTATTTATTTAATTGACAGAGAGAGAGAGAGACAGCGAGAGAGGGAACACAAGCAGGGGGAGTGGGAGAGGGAGAAGCAGGCCTCCCACCGAGCAGGGAGCCCGACGCGGGGCTCGATCCCAGGACCCGAGGATCATGACCCGAGCCGAAGGCAGTCGCTCAACCAACTGAGCCACCCAGGCGCCCCTCTCCTTCATTTTTTTAAAAAAGATTTTATTTATTTATTTGTCAGAGAGAGAGAGAGTGCACACACAAGCTGGGGGAGTGGCAGGCAGAGGGAGAAGCAGGCTCCCTGCTGAGCAAGGAGGAAGATGTGGGACTTGATTCCAGGATCCTGGGATCATCATAACCTGAGCTGAAGGTGGACGCTTAACTGACTGAGCAACCCAGGCATCCCTCCTTTATTCAATTTTACCCCTTCCTTGTCAGTGATTTGTTGGAGGATATCTGGTCATTTGTCTTATGAAATATCCTACGTCCCACATTTGACTGACTGCTTCCTTGAGGTACTGCTTACTTATTTGTTCTATCACCTATATTTCCTATACACTGGCAGTTAAATCTAGAGCCTTCAGTAGATTCAATTTTGTTCTTTGGCAAGAAAAGGGGCAGCAAGAATACATCTTTTATTGTTTACTTCTGATTGTAGCACATAAGAAGGCTCATACTGGGTTCGGGTGGTACCAGTCTGATCCCTAGGTTCCTCGTCAACCTTTCAAAACCTCCACTGATGGTCAAGGAGGTGATTTTAAATTTTTAGTCCTTTTGCTTTCTGAGGCTCAAATGATCTCATCATAGGCCTGTGGGAGCCCCTTTCAAATGGCTCCTAGAACCAAAAAACAAAAACAAACCCCAACACCAAAAATCCCACAAACTTTTATTGAAGTGGAATATATATACAGAAAAGTGTATCCTCAGTATTCCATTCAGTGAATTCTCACAAACTGAACTATATACCAGAACATCACCAAAAACCCCAAGAGTGCCTTTTATACCTTATGTCCTCCTTATTTCTTGGGGGTAGAAGGGAGATGATTTGCCCCCACCAAAGGTTACCACCTTACTAAATTCTAGGAACGTCTATTGACTTTTGCCTGCTTTTGTATATAAACAGCATTTCAGAGTTATCCAACTTTTTTGTCTGCTAATTTTACTCTACACTCTTTTTAAGATTCTTCCATACTAACATGCGGAGTTGTGGTTCATTTAATTTCACCACTGTATTGTGTTTTATTGTGTAAGTATATCACATTTATCTGTCCTATTGCTGATGGGTATTTGGGTAGTTTTCAGTTTTTTGCCATTACAAACAATGCTGTTACATTCTTGTACGTTTCTATTGAACACATGTACTCCTTTCTTTGGTTACATACCTAGAAGCAGAATTGCTTAGCCACAGGTCTTATATATACAGATGAGTTTGTAAAGATACCACCTGAATGTCTGTACCAATTTACACTCCCACCAGCGGTGTATGAGAGGTCTGGACGATTTATATTCTTTCTAATACTTGATATTGTCAGTATTAAATTTTAGCTGTAGTGGTGGATACATACTAGTTACCACACTGTGGTTTTAATTTGTATTTCCCTGATGACTAATGAAGTCTTTTTATATATTTAGTGGCCATTTGGCTACCCTCCTTTGGAAGTACCTTTTAAAATCTTTTGCCCATTTTTCTGTTAGGCTACAAAAGTTATATATCCTAGATATAAGCCCTTTTTCAGATATATGTATTATGAATGTCTTCTCCAGTCAATGGGTTCCCATTTCACTCTTCTAATGATGTCTGTTGATGAACCTAAGTTCTAAATTAAAATTCACCTCATCTGTCCTTGATTTGTTTGAGAAATCTGATCATTTGTCCTGAAAAATGTCTATATCCTGGATTTGACCGATTGCTTCCTCATGATATGAACTTTCATTTACAGTAAATTTACAGAGTTGTACAAGCATCACCACAATCCAATTTTAAAACATTTCTATCATCCCCTAAAGATTTCTCATGCCAATTTAGAATCATTTCCCATCTGTACCAGCAGCCACAGGCAATCACTAATCTACTTTTTCTCTACAGATTTGCCTTTCCTAGACATTTTATGTAAGTGGTATCATAAAGTACCTATGCTGGTTCACTGTCATAAACTAAAAAAGAATTTTTTGATGCAATTTTCTTGTATTGCCTCTAAATTTCAAAGTACTCCTTACTTCTGGGTTTTATCACTTATATATTCCTCCTAATACTAGGATGGTTTCTTGTTTTATCCTAAGTCCCTGATCCACTAATATCTTATTTTCTAGTATGAGTCATGAATCTAGTTTTACTGTTTTCCAGTTAGCAATCCAGTTTTTACAATAGTACCTAATTTAAGTCTATCTTTTCCCCACTGATTTGAGATGGTCCCTTTACAATATAGTAAATTTTCTTCCCCCCCCCCGCCCAAGATTTTATTTATTTGAGAGACAGTGAATGCATGAGTGTGGTGAGGGGCAAAGGGAGAAGAAGACTCCCCGATGAGCAGGGAGCCAGACGTGGGGCTCAATCCCTGGAACCCTGGGATCATAACCTGAGCCAAAGGCAGATGCTTAACTGACTGAACCACCTAGGCATCCCTATACTACATTTTCATATACATTTAGATCTTTTTCTAGGTGTTCCATTTGTAGAATGTCCCAAATTTTAGATTTGAATGGTTGCGTCTTTCAAGTATTATTTACCTTGTTCCTCTACTTCCTGTACACTGTGCAACCTGGTTATTTTATCTAGAGTCTTAAGTAGATTCAGGGTTTTTGGGGGGCAGGAACAGTACTTCCTAAGTGCTATGGATATTTTTCTTTTTTTTTTTTTTTAATTTTATTTTGAAGTAATCTCTACATCCAACGTTGGGCTTAAACTTTCAACACCAAGATCAGGAGTTGCATGCTCCACTGACTGAGCCAGTCAGGCGCCACCCTGGATATTTCTGATTGCAACATATCAAAAGGCATATAAGGTCTGGTGGTGCCAGCCTGGTCCCTCTATTAAAAGGAATCCCATTAACCTTTCAACCTAATCGTTTTAGGATCCACTGCTGATCTTTGCCTAGATACATAATTTTATTAGGAGTCAGGAAATTATGACTTTTTCCTATCATTCCTCCTCCAATATTAGCTGGAATTTTTCATTTAAAAAAACTTCACTAGCAGTAGGTGGAAGGAATGAATAGCCAAAGCAAAGAGAATTTTTAGGGCAGTGAAAATTTCTATATAATGATGGATATGTCATTATATATTTGTCCAAATCTGTAAAATGTATAACCCAAAGGTGAACCCTAAGGTAAACTATGGACTTTGAGTGATTATGCTGTGTAACAAATCTCCATTCTGGTGAGTGATGCTGATAATAAGGAGGCAATGCATGTGTGGAGACATGCACATGGAAAATCTCTGAGCCTTCGCAATTTTGTTGTGAATCTTAAACTACTCTTAAAAAAAAAAAATCTTAACAAAAGCAAACCTCCTTCATCAACTATTTGGTTTTCCTGAATAAAGTTCACAGAGGAAAAACAGGATAAATGCTTAATCCTTTAATTTACCAGTTTTCAGAGCAATGAGTCAGGGCTCTAATAACCTAGGATGCTGATAAATAAGGTTTTAAAATCTACAGGAATTTATAGATTTTTCACAGATTTGATGTATTTAACCTACATTTCAATCCATAATCCAAGAATACATTCATTATTCATTTTGATGTTTAAATTGTCCCATCTTAAGCCACGAGGAGCCCTTTTAAGGTTGCTCCCATGCCTTCGGACACGGTGACTCCATGAGAGACGGCTTCCTTGCTTCCTAGCACAATTAAATGCCCTAGGCTCACCTTGTGTATCTCCTATCCCAGACTTGGAAAACCATTTCTCCAAGAAGCCCTGGTTCCTTTAAGTGGGAAAAAACCACAATCTGGGTATCAGAGAGTAAGCAGGACATATGCACGAGGGGTCTCTGCCCACTACTGCTAAACAAAATCCTACTTGCACAATGCGTAACATTATACTAGGACTTCAAAAGTGGCAAACTAGACAGGGTACTGAATTTACAAAGCTTCTCTTTTAAATATAGAAGCTACTTCCTTCTCGGATGTCAAAGAAAATGAAAGAGGATATAAAATGCCACGACAAAGTGACCAACTTACTGGGTCACAAATCACATTACATTTCAAGTTAGATCAAATCCTCTACATAGGCTTATGGCCAGTGAAAGCTTTGCACTATCTGAAGCACAAATCGATGACATCTGGGGGGAAAAGGTCAAGTATCAAAACACAAGTCGAGAGTTCCTAGCTTCCTGGAGGCTAAGCTTCCTGGGTGTTAGCCTTGCGAATCCAAAACTGAATAAAACACTCACCTTCTAAAACAACAGCTCTGGTTTCCTCCGCCGGGACAATTTCTTCGGGCTCTGTAGAGCTATCACTGTCAGAATCGGAACTACCTGAGACCTGCAAGTCTTCAGAAACAGGATTCCTGGTCTCTGAATTGTGAGAGGTGCTTGGTAAATGAGGCTGGGTCCGGCTCACTTGAAAGTAAGCATCCAATGGTGCTCTCGACCTATGTATATACAGAAAGACAACAGCATTACAGTACAATGGACCATCATCACAAGAAAAATGCACAGTGATCTGAAGGTAAATCCTAGTCATTTCAACCCATCTCCAGGCCATTAAATGCTGCCTTTGACCACTGAAGCAGAAACAGCAGTTTTAGGCAGATGTTGGCTGGCCTGGATATTCTCTTTTCCACATTCGCCACACTGGAGGTTGACTCTAGCTAAAAGCAAATTCTCCTTTACTGACTTTTGGCCATGTGTCAGTATCTTTTAAAGGACACAATGCAGCAATTTGTCTATTGGTATTAGAGGGCTGAAAGAGAGTGGACAAGAAGAAAAAGGGCTCTGTTGACCAAATACAGCCTCACAGGATTCTGCTGCTGCAACAACGCACACCACAGTCTTTCAGGGTAAAAATGAAGTCTGGCTTCAGTCACCATTGCTTTACCTCTTACTTTAAAACATTATTTTTCTTTTTAAGTTTAAATAATGTCATGGTAAATTTAAAAACATAGCATGATATCAAAAAATAACTCAGGATGAGAAGAGCCGGTAGCAGATTTCTTAACACTTCCATCTGTCAGGCTGGCAGAGTTTTAACCACACTCACTACAGTTTGCTGTTACCGTCACATCCAAGCTAACAAACCATACTCTACTTCCTGCACAGAATGACCTTCAATATTAAAAACCAAAAAGGTGTTCTGTACTTTAGAACATACTACCTAGCTACTAATTACGAAGTATTACTGAAAGGTGACCTACTTTTAAGTTTTAACAATTGTCTTTATAACATTAAGATATATTATTCCCCAGAAACATCGTTGGAGACTGCTAATACAGAAAAAATGTGATTTCTCGTAGTTTGGCTGTAATTTACGGCAAACCAGGACTTTCTATTAAAAAATGATGATAGAACAACAAAAAAATGACAGAACAAAATAAATGTTATTTGGTATCCAATTCAACAGAAGATTCACCTTTGTAAAAAAAAAAGAGAGAGAGAAATGTGAATAAATTGAAATGAGAAGCAGCAATTGTGAATCCATTTTGATTCACAATTTAAGTGTATAATTTAGTGGTTTTTAGCATAACCACAGGGTTATGCAACCATCACCACTGTATTATTCCAAAACATTTTTACCACACCCCCATACCCATATAAGCAGTCTTTCCTTCTTTTCCCCTTTCCCCAGTCTCCAGCAACCACTATTTTACCTTCAGTCTCTATGGACTGGACTATTCTGGACATTTCATATGAATGCAATCATATAGCATACAGTCTTTTGGGTATGACCCCTTTCATAACTTCATGATATATGTTATATATATATATGGTATATATATATATGATATATACAAGGACCATGTCATCTGTGAATAGCTATAGTTTTATTTCATTCTTTCTAATTGGAATGCCCCCCCTTTTTCGGGGGGGCCTAAGTGCTCTGGCTAGAACCTCAGTACAGTGGTGAACAGAACTGGCAAAAACAGACATCTTTGTCTTGTTCTTGATCTTAGGGGTAAAGCTTTCAGTCTTTGCTCATTTAGTATGTTAGTCGAGGGTTTTCATTGATGGTCTTTATCAGGTTGAGGAAGTTCCCTTCCATTCCTAGTTTGTTGAGTGTTTTTTATCATGAAAGGGTTTTGTCAAATGCTGCTTTTTTTTTTTTAAAGATTTTTATTTATTTACTTGAGAGAGAGAGAGAACGAGCAGTGGGGAGGGGCGGAGGGAAAGAGAAGCAGATTCTCCACTGAGCAGGGAGCCCGATTCGGGGCTCGATCCCAGGACCCGGACATCAAGACCTGAGTCGAAAGCAGACACTTAACCGACTAAGCCACCCAGGTGCCCCTCAAACGCTCCTTCTCTATCTACTGAGATGTTCATGTTTTTTCTCCTTTATTGTATTAATATGGTATATCTCATTGACTGTTTTTTATATATTGAAATCAGCCTTGCTTTCCTAGAACAAATGCTATTTGGTTATAGTGTATAATCCTTTTCATATGTTGTTGGATTCAGTTTGCTAGTACTTTGTTGAGAATTCTTTTATCTATATTCATAAATGATACTGGCTTATAGTTTTCTTGTGATGTCTTTATATGGTTTTGGTATCAGAGTAATACTGGCCTTACAGAATCAGGAAGTATTCCCCCTGCTTCCATTTTTTGGAAAAGTTTATGAGGTACTAGTGTTATTTATTTTATCTTTTTTTTTTTTTTAACCGGGAAAATAACTTGATTTTCTTCAGGCATGTGGGCAGATGTCTAGTCTCAGAACTTCTGGAATTGCTTTTTGGTAGCAGTGGCCTTCGTGACTTTGGGCATGTTGAAGCACACAGTCTTGTTCAACGGCTGGCACTCACCCACTGTGACACTGTCGCAGATCTGGATAGCCCTGAAGCAGGGGGACAGGTGCACGGACGCATTCTTGTGGATTTCTCAAAGTGGTGAACTTTCGGATGTAGTGGAGGTAGTTGTGGCAGATGACAATGGTCCTCTGAATCTTCATCTTGGTCACCACACCAGACAGAATCCGCCCTTGGATGGAGACTTTACCAGTAAAGGGGCATTTATCAATATAGGTGCCCTCAATGCTTCCTTAAGTGTCTTAAAGCCCAGACCAATGTTTTTGTAGTATTTCGGGAGCTTCCCCTTGCCACTTTCTTAAAGCAGAACGCTCTTCTTATTTTGAAAGACGGTTGGCTGCTTTTGGCAGGCATGCTCAGTCTGAATGTCCACCATCTTTCTGGCTGCCTGAAAAAAGGAAAGCACCGAAGCCATCTGGGTTTCCTTATCCACTGCCTATTTCATCTTTTTTTTTTTTTTAAGATTTTATTTGTCAGAGAGAGAAAGAGAGCACAAGCAGGGAGAGCAGCGGTAGAGGGAGAAGCAGGCTCCCCCACTGTGCAAGGAGCCTGATGTGGGACTTAATCCCAGGACCCTCCATCCTAGAACCCTGGGATCATGACTTGAGCCAAAGGCAGACACTTAACCAACTGAGCCACCCAGGCGTCCCCTATTTATTTCATCTTTAAACATTTGGTAGAATTCACCAGGGAAGCCATCTAGTTCTGGGCTCTTCCGTGTGAGAAGTTTGTTTTGTTTTTGTTTTTTTTCTAATTCAATCTCTGTATTTGTTAATCATCTATCTGGATTTTTGTTCTCTTCTTGAAAGAATACTGATAACTAATGTCTTCTTAGAAATTTGTCATCTTAGGGGCGCCTGGGTGGCTCAGTCAGGTGAGCGAGCGTCAGCCTTCAGCTCAGGCCATGATCAAGACCTGCACTGGGCTCCCCACTTAGCAGAGAGCCTGCTTCTCCCCCTGCCTCTCACCCAGCTTGTGCTCTCTCTCTCAAATAAATAAATCTTTAAAAAAAAAATTTGTCAATTTCACCTAGGTTATCTAATTTCTTGTACAAAGCTGTTCACAGCATTTCCTTATAATATTGCTTTCTTCTGTAAGACTGACAGTAATGTTCTTTCATTCCTGATTTTATTACTTCGAGTCTTCTCTCTGTATCTTGGTCAGTCTACTTATAGCAGTTTATCAATTTTGTTGATTTTTCAGAAAAACCAACTTTGGGATTAGTTGGTTTTCTCTCTTGCTTTTCTAGGTTCTATTCCATTTATTTCTGCTCTAATGGTCATTATTTCTTCCGCTTGCTTTGAATTTTGGATTTTTTTCCCTTTCTTTTTCTAATTCCTTACGCTAGGTTATTGATTTGAGTACCTTCTTTTTAAAAGATTTTTTATTTATTTTTTAATTATTATAATTTTTTTATTATGTTATGTTAGTCACCATAGAGTACATTAGTTTTTGATGTAGTGTTCCATGATTCATTGTTTGCATGTAACACCCAGTGCTCCATGCAATTCGTTCCCTCCTTAATACCCATCACTGTGCTCATCCATCCCCCGCCCCCCCCTCTAAAACCCTTAGTTTGATTCCCGGAGTCCAGAGTCTCTCATGGTTTGTCTCCTCCGCCTTCATTTTCTCCTTCCTTCTCCTAATGTCCTCCATGCTATTGCTTATGTTCCACAAATAAGTGAAACCATATGACAATTGTCTTTCTCTGTTTGACTTATTTCACTCAGCATAATCTCCTCCAGTTCCATCCATATCAATGTAAATGTTGGATATTCATCCTTTTGGATGGCTGAATAATATTCCATCGTATATATGGACCACATCTTTATCCATTCATCTGTTGAAGGGCATCTCAGCTCCTTCCACAGTTTGGCTATTGTTGACATTGCTGCTGTGAACATTGGGGTGCATATGGCCCTTCTTTTCACTACATCTGTATCTTTGGGGTAGAAGACATACAAATGGCTAAAAGACACATGAAAAAATGTTCAACATCATTAGCCATCAGGGAAATTCAAATCAAAACCACATTGATATACCACCTTACACCAGTTAGAATGGCAAAAATTGACAAGACAAGAAACAACAAATGCTGGAGACGTTGTGGAGAAAGGGGAACCCTCTTACACTGTTGGTGGGAATGCAAGTTGGTACAGACACTTTGGAAAACAGTGTGGAGATTCCTCAAAAAGTTAAAAATACAGCTACCCCATGACCCAGCAATTGCACTACTGGGTATTTACCCTAAAAGTTTTATTTATTTATGTGATCTCTACACCCAGTGTGGGCCTTGACCTCATGACTCTGAGATCAAGAATCAGATGCTCTACCGACTGAGACAGCCAGGTACCCCTACTTTCTTTTTTAGTGTGGGTGCTTAACAACTATAAATTTCCCTCTAAGCACTGCTTTAGCTGCATCCTATAAGTTCTGGTATGTTCTTTTTCATTAATCTCAAAGTATTTTCTAATTTTTCTTGGGATTTCTTCTTCGATCTATTGGTTATTTAGGAGTTATGTGATTTCTACATACTTGTGAATTTCTCCAAATTCTTTCTGTTACTTATGTCCAGACATACTTTGCATGATTTCAATAGTTTAAATTTATTGAGTCTTGTTTTATACCCATATGTTAGCCCTAACATATGATCTGTCCTGGAAAATATTCCATGTGCTCTTGAGATATAGGTTATGTCCTGCTGTCGAGTGGAACGTCCTACAGATGTTTATTAGGTCCAGTAGATTGAAAGTGTTTTTCAAGCTTTCTGGTTCCTGGTTGACTTCTGTCTAGTTATGCTCATTGCTGAAAATGGGGTACTGATACCTCTTACTCTTACTGGTGAATTGTCTATTTCTCCCATCAATTATGACAGTTTTTGCTTCATGTTTTTGGGGGCACTGTTGCAGATATATACAGGTTTATAATTATTATATCTTTTGGATATAATGATAAAAGGGTTAATCCCTTTTATCATTATAAAATGTCCTTCTTTGACTCTTATAACAATCTTTCCCTCAAAGTCTATTTTGTCTGATATTAGTACAGCAACTCCTGCTCTCTTGTGGTTACTGTGTGCATGGCATATTTTATTCTGTCCTTGTCCTTTCAACCTATTAATGCCTTTGAACCTAAACTGTGTATCTTACAGACAGTATATAGTTGGATTTTTAAAAAAATCTGTGCTGATCTATGCCTTTTGATTAGAGCATTTAAACAATTTGCATTTAATTTAAAGCAGGGTTTATACCTACGATTTTTCTGTTTTCTATAATCCTGTGTCTTTTTTTGTTCATATAGGAATATCTATTCTAAATGCTCATAACAGAAATGTTTAGGGCTCAGTCTGGCTCAGTCAGTGGAGCATGTGACTATGGATCTTGGGGTTATGCACTGGAGCCTCACATTGGGTGTAGAGATTACTTAAAAAAAAAAAATCTTTAGGGCACCTGGGTGGCTCAGATGGTTAAGCATCTGCCTTTGGCTCAGGTCATGATTCCGGGGTCCTGGAATCAAGCCCTGTGTCGGGCTCCTGGCTCAGCAGGGGGCCTGCTTCCCCCTCTCCCTCTGCCTCCCCCCTTGCTCATGCTCTCTCTCTGTGTCTCAAATGAATAAATAAAATCTTTAAAAAAAACTTAAAAAAAAGTTTACTTCTCCAGTATTGCCTTCTTTTGAATTATTTTCAAGTGCACATTTTAATTCTCTCATTTCTTTTACCACATTTAGTTATAATTCTATTCACTCCCCACTTTTGATGATTTTATGTCCATCAACACAGATTTATAGTTATATTTTTTATGCTGTTTGTTCTAAATCAGAAAGAAAAAAGAATTATAAATAAGAAATACAGTGTATCGTCTATTGTGTTTACCTATGTAGTTATCTTTGCTAGTGCTCTTTATTCCTCCTTGTGGATTCAATTTATTTATGTCTGGTGGGTTTTTTTTGGGGGGGGTGGGGGATTCTTTAATTTCAGCCTGAAGGACTCTCTTTAGTAATTCTTGTAGGACAGGCTTCCTCTAAAGAAATTGTTTGTTTTGTTTAAATCCTAGAATGCCTCACTGTTCCTTCATTTCTGAGGGATAGATCTGCTTGACATGGAATTCTTAGTTTTTTTTCCTTTGAATACTCTGAACAGGTCAGGAGTGCCTTGGTGGCTCAGTCAGTTAAGCATCTGACTCTTCATTTTGGCTAAGGTCATGATCTCAAGCCCTGCATCTGGCTCCATGCTGGGCGTGGAGCCTACTTAAGATTCTCTCTCCCTCTGCCCCTCCCCATCCGTGTTTGCACGTGCATTCTCTCTAAAAAATACCCACCTAAACCTCTAAACAGGTCATTCAACTGCATTCTGACCTCCATTGTTTGTGATGCTATATCAGCTGTCAACTTTATTGAATATCCTTTGTACATGATAAGTCAGTCACTTCTTTATTGCTGATTTCAAGATTCTCTCTTTTTCTTTGGTACTAACAGTTTGTGATCTATGTAGGTGTGGATCGCTTTGAAATTTATTCTGGTTAGAGTTTGTTAAGCTTCTAGTAGATTAATGTTTTTCATCAAATTTGGCAAGTTTTTGTCATTTCTTCAAATATTCTTTCTGTCCCTTTCTCTCTCTCTTCCCATACAAGGACTTCCATTATGCGTATGTTGGCATATACTTGATGATGTTCCACAGGTCTCTGAGGCTCTGTTCATTATTCTTCATTTTCCCCCGTTATCTAGGCCAGATAACCTCAATTCACCTATCTTCAATTTTGCTTCTTGACTCTTCAAAGTCAATTCTTTCTTTTATCTGTTCAAACTTGCTGAGCCCTCTAGTGATTTTTTTCATTTCTTGTACTTGTCAACTCCACCATTTCTATTTTGTATATTTTTATAACTTCAATCTCTTTATTGAAATTGTCTATATGGTGACACACTGTTTTATACTTTGCTTTAGTTCTCTGAATATATTTAAAAAGCAGATTTAAAGTCTGTCTGGTAAGTCCAACATCTTGGCTTCTTTACATATTTTTTATTTTTTATTTTTTTCCTATGTGTGGGCCATACTTTCTTTCCATGTCTTGTAATTTCTTCTTGAAAACTGGACATTTCAAATACTATAATGTAGTAACTCTGGAAATCAGATTCTTCCCCTTTTCAGGGTTTGTTGTTATTGCTATTTCTTATACTTGTTACTTTTTGTTTAGTGACTTTTCTGAAATGATTCTGTAAGATTTGCATTCTTTGTTTGCATGTGGCCATTAAGTCTATGTGGTTAGCTCAGGGGTTAGTTCATGCCTGGACAGAGATATGCTTAAACACCCAGGACCAGTAAGTCTCCTAGTCTTTGCTGAGCGTGTGACTGTGTGTTTATGTTGGGACACACGTTCAGGAATCAGCCAGGCAAGTGACAATGCTTCTTGATTGTGCAGAGCCTCAAGGTTAGCCAGAATTGAGAAATTAGTGCCTTCTTAGGTCTTTCCTGGGCATGAGCACAGCCGTACACAGCCCTAGGCATGTCTGTGGCCTTCTAGATTTCCAAGAATATGTCAGAGCTTTTCAAAACCCCTATGAAGATCTCATTCCTCAACTTTTCCTTTTAAGCTTTTTAGTCAGTTTAGTTTGCCCCCATAGTATGTACCACCTCAGGCAGCCTCTGGGGAAAAGGCTTTCAGCTTTTTAGACTGGGCATAGTGGTAAGTCAGAAATAGCCCTGCAAGTGGGATCTTCCATGAAACCACCAAACAGGACAAAGTAAGACAATTCTCTGGGAATGAAGCTTTGAAGGAGCTCCAATCCCAATCTATTTCCTCTAGTGGCTGTCAGGCTGCTGGTTTTCACTGTGATTGCAGACACTTGGTTTTCACCATTACCACTGAGCTGAAGAGGGATATGTAACAGGGAGTGCCATGAAGCTTACTGTTCTGATATTCATCTGTTTTTTTTTTAATTGCTTTAAGCAATTGCTTTAAGCATCTGCTTAATTTCCACAGTCCTGAAAATTGATTCTGATAAATTTTGCCAGTTGTCTTGAAGGTCCTTACTCTGCCCTTTTTGATGTTACTCAGGTTTTCTTTTTTAAAAATGCTAATAAGCAAGTTTACCAACTAATTTTGGCAATTGTGTGCTAACAGCAGCTACAGCCACCATTAGAATAAGCACGTAAGAATGCTATCTCCTAAGATCATTTTAATCAAATGAAATCCACACTAAAGTTAGGCTAATAGTTAGGCTACTGACATGCATAGAGAATTTGCATAGAAACTGGTAAGAAATTAAGCGATCAAAAAAAAAAAACCACTCATTAACATTGCTTTAATATAGCAAAAGGCATTTCCAAGGTCAGATGAGGACAAAGGAAAGGGGAGCTACGTCATCAGGAAGCAGTGCTAGGGTTTCTCTGGGAGTACAATCTTGAAACCCAAGAAATCCTCCTCTTTCCCTGCACTTACCATCTCTGAATTAAATAACAGTATAAGTTCTTGCGCCTTGCTTACCCTCTGTAGTCCTAGATTTCAGAAGCTCCATGAGAACAGGTACCCTGATCTGTCCTGTTCACAATGTAACTCCAAGGCAAAGTTCAGTCTCTCACATAGTGGAGTATTAGAAATATTTGATGAATGAGTGATGACGCTGACAGCCAGAATCAAGCAGCCTCAAACAAAGAAATAGGAAAGGAGTTTGTGACCTTGACTGAGAAGCCTGTTGGGAAAAATACCTCATTACTCAGCTTCCCCCAACTTTGGCTTCTCAGTGGAGTCTGAGGCAAAAGCTGCTCACCCTCGCCCAGGCTCTCAACACCTGACCCAGAGATAGTCTGTCAGGTAAGTAAATGCCAAACACCATAATAAGAAATTCATGTTAAGAAATTCAGACAGTGGGGTGCCTGGGTGGCTCAGTCATTAAGCGTCTTGCCTTCGGCTCAGGTCATGATCCCAGGGTCCTGGGATCGAGCCCCGCGTCAAGCTCCCCGCTCCGCGGGAAGCCTGCTTCTCCCTCTCCCACTCCCCCTGCTTGTGTTCCCTCTCTCGCTGTGTCTCTCACTGTTGGATAAATAAAATCTTTAAAAAAAAAAAAAAAGAAAAGAAATTCAGACAGTATCATAAGCAATCAATCCTAGAAAAGCTCCTACTTTTATGTGAACTTAGTGTCGCATTTGCTTCCAACACAGTATTTAGGGAAAAAAAGTTTTAATACCACATTTATTTGGCTCCAGAATCCATGTTTTCTCCACTAAGCTGCACAATCCCTGGCTCTTTAGGTTTATTCCTTTTGTAGAAACAAACACAACTGTCAAAGAGCTCAACTGATATCCTTTCACAGTCCCTGAGCACAGTTCTTATATATGTCAAGCAATTTTCTGATTAGAGTTTAGCTTCTGTGGTAAATTTCTTTTAGGAGAATGGTGCCAACCATGCCAGCAAGAGACTCTGGTCTCTGTGGCATTTCTATTTCTCTCTGTAAACTGGCATCTAGTTTTTAAGTGTCACTCTCCTGTGAGCTGGGTTAACACAAGAGTCTCCCACCAAAAAGCAATCAAATCTGCCCCCGCCCCCCTCCCCCGAATGAATATATGAACCAAGGCTGAGGAATACTGTGAGGTCTCGTGGCAGTCAGCCAGTTCCTGGGGACACCACTTTCAACTCTCAGCCCACAGACTCTGAAAGGGTTCCCAAACTGCACTACAAGCTGCCTTCACCTACGACGCAAACATATGATATCTTATTCTGCCTTCATAATCAGAGGGAATGACACCTTAAAATAACAGTAACATGCATCTGAAACTCTTGTCAACACAAAACTAAGCACATCATCCCTGATGGGTCACGTCCAGGAATGACTAGGCTAGAGACTAGATCCACGGGAACAGCAGGACCCTCCCCTTCACCCCACAGTAATCAGCAGAAGCCACGGAAAAGGATGCTGAGTCCAGGATCAATCCCAATTCCAGAGTTACCCTAGTCAGAACACAAATTATTCCATCAGCTTCTTCATTTGTAAAACACAATCAACAGATGGCCTAGCTATTACTTTTTAGTATCATCTCATTATTTTCATAATGTTAAGAAAACAAATGGATATGACCGAAGCTTCCTCTATCTGCCTGGATAGAAAATGAGTCAGATCCAGGTTCCAATACCAACTCAACCTTGTCCCCCGTTGTAGCTATGAGACCCTGAACAAAACACTTTCTCAGGGTCCAAGTTTCCTTCATATATAAAATGACGATGTTGAATTCAACCACTTTAAACATTATGAAAACATTTAGAAGGCCAAATGTGAAATTGAGTATTTCAAATAAAGCAGGAGGAAGTTAAAAAACAGGCAAGGCATGGCCAGTGGTTATTTTTCATAGTAACCCTGTCAAGACTTGACAGCTAAGCTCTTCAAAAGGCAAGTTCAAATGAAAAACTATGGAAGAAAATTATTTTCAACTTTGCAACACATTCTCTGGTGAAGAGGGCTGGAATGTTTCCCCACTTAGTCAGATAAGCTCTAAATTAATTCACATTTTACTTTTCACAAGGCTTCTCTAAATCCAGCCTGCCTGTCTTCCAAAGTCTACTGCACCATTACATGGGATGCCAATGAACGATGGATACTGGGTAATTGGATTGTGGACTTTTAAGTTAAAAGATACACTTTTTTGATATGCAAATGATCTAAAGAAGAGCCAGCCCCCATAGAAACCATTGCCAACAAATCACCACCTAGTTTTCAAAGCACATCAGTGTAACTTATTCCCTCAATGACTCTGAAGTAAATAAGGCAAGCACTTTTATTTTCATCTGACTTGTAAGGAACTGGGGGTTCAGAAAGACTACCTAACTTGCCAAAAGTCATGGCGTCAAGCCTCGGCAGCACTGGGGGCATAACCAGTGTTCCTAATTCCCAACCTGGCACTAATCCCAAGATTTTAACAAATTTTTACCTGGCACCATCTGTCCTCTGAGACCCTGCGGTTCTTGACCTGCGTGAAGCAGACCCCCTCCTCCTCCTCGATCTCACTGGTCCCACATTGTGGTCTGAAGGGGGTCTCAGGAATTCCAGCATGCCATGAAGTCTCTGCAGTCCACTGATGAAGGTGTTCATTGAAACCAACGAAGACACTGGGATGGGGCGGTTAACATGAGATTGCTGCCTATGTTCCTCTGAAGCCCCTGGATTAATGTTCTCCACACGATCTTCTCCCAACAGCTCCACTTCCTCTGTCAGGTCAACAGACACCTGTGAAGCAGGCTGGAGCACGTGCAGTCCCACTTGGCCGCTGGTCCCTTCAGCAGGAGCAGGCTGGGGCACGGGTGGTCCTCCTTGGCCACTGACCACTTCAGTAGGTAGAGGCTGGAGCAGGGGTGGTCCCCCTTGGCCGCTGACCACTTCAGCAGGAACAGGCTGTTCTGCAACATGATGCTCTAATTGCCTGTCAAGATTATATTCCATTGCTTCCTCAGCCATCTCTGGAGAAGTAAGATTTGTAAAAAATATCAGTAAAATAGATAAAACATGCCATATAGCTGGTATAATCATATCTAAGTCTTCTAGAACTTCTGTTTAAGGTCATTCTTGGCAAAACTGAGAATCTTAAAATAAGCAACTAAAATCTCTTTAAGTCAGAAGTGTTTGGTAATCAGTAACTTTTTTCTCCATAACAGGTACTTATAACTAGTTTTCCAGTTTCCCCTTTGAAAACATGAAGGCAGGTGATCATGGGATTACCTTCTTTTTTTTTTTTTTTTTTTTTAGATTTAATTTATTTATTTGACAGAGAGAGACACAGCGAGAGAGGGAACACAAGCAGGGGGAGTGGGAGAGGGAGAAGCAGGCTTCCCTCTGAGCAGGGAGCCCGACGCGGGGCTCGATCCTAGGACCCTGGGATCATGACCTGAGCCGAAGGCAAGATGCTTAACAACTGAGCCACCCAGGCGCCCCATGGTACTATCTTCTGTAACAGAATGATCTATGAAATAAGGAGACTGAACTTTTGTAACTGAAAGTAATTTCCCAGACCTCTAGCAGTTCTTTGTGACCCCAATACAGATATTTACCAAAATATATGCTATATTTGATTTTAGTCGGCATAGGCAATAGTCATCTTTCACAGCACCAAGTTACTAAGGATAAACAAAGAAAGCTTTTTATAGTTGCAAAATTAACTCAATACTAACTCAAAATAGAAATTTACCTAATTTCTCCAAAAAGGCTGACCAAACTTTATTTGCTCTGTCCTTTCCAGTATTTTTGTTTCCCATCACTAACGCTATTGGTTAGTCCATTTCACAGGTATTTATCAGGCACCTGGCATGTCCCCTTCATTGTTTCTTGTCTCTAATTCCATGATGTTAATCCATTCAAGAAATATTTATTAAGCACCTGTTAAATAGTCAGATACCCCACAGAGATAATGACAGGATAAAACTGCATAACAGATTTTACATTCTAGCAAATGGGAAAATAAATAAATGTGGAAATTATACATTGTGATATCTGGTCTTGGGAGTAGGAATCAAGGAGCACCATTTTATTTTATTATTTTTTTTTAGTTTATTTATTAACTTTTTATTTCTGCTAAATCAAGAAAGCTTAAAGGAAAGAAGGGTGTTGAAATGGTAGCACATGTTTGGTAGTTACAGCAGACGGTTATGAGTATTTGGATCAAACGTGGACATACGAATGATAAAGCGAACTCTTACTGAAAACTTTCAAATTCTCTCTGATGCTCCCATGGCGAATCTTTCTCTGTGGAAACCCAGTGGGTGGACCCCTTCTCTCAGTTTCGGTTGCATTCAACTCTGCAATGTGTTTCATTACATCCCATGTTGTCATTTGGATGTGGTTTTTAAAATTTGGTCCAAAATTTATCATAAATTTATTTCTCCAATGAATAAAAAAAATAATCAAATGGGAAAAGTCAGGTTCTTGGGGGATAAAGCCATTTGCAGCCTTGTTGGTCTGGGTTAAAAAAAAAAAATCTTGACATCTTATCATGGATGTTAAATATGCAATTTTTGTTCTGAAAGACAGTTGATCAATTGTTGAGATCTGCTGCTTGAGTTAACGGCTTAACATCATGGAAATGGTCTTTAATTGACAGTATCAATTATATAAAGAAATATTATCACATCCCATTATTTCGAAGATTCATGTGAGAATCTTTCCCTCAACTATTAGGGAAAAGTTTACTCAGCTTCACTGGGGAAATTAGTCTTGTATACACGGCTCATATTTTATTTTATTTTTAAGATTTATTTATTTATTTGAGAGAGAGAGTGAGAGAGAGCACAAAGAGGGAGAAGCAGACTCCCCACTGAGCAGGGAAGCCCAATGCAGGGCTCGATCCCAGGATGCTGGGACCATGGCCTGAGCTGAAAGCAGACGCTTAACCGAATAAGCCACCTAGGCGCCCCAAGGAGCACCATTTTATAAAGTCTTTCAAAAAGAGTGAAAGTTGAGCCCAGGCGTGAAGGATTAAAAGAAGGTGGCCATATGAAGAGCCAAGGAAGAGTTTCAGAAGGAAATCAGTACAGAGGTCCCTGATGAGCATGAGTTTGGTGCAACTGAGAAACGGGGCAGATGCAATGAGCACAGGAAGAAAGACTGGAAGTATGGGATGAGGCTGAGGAGGCAGAACACTAAGGCAAAAGGCTTCAGTAAGGAGTTTTTTCTGTGTTAGGAATGGACTGCAGGGGAAGCAAGACTGCAAGCAAGCCAACCAGTTCACAGGCTCCTTGTGGGGGTGTAAACCAGTGGTCAGAGGCTTGGGCCAGAGTGGTAGCAGGAGATGGAAAGCAGTAGACAGCTTTAAGAACCCTAAGAATAGACATGCTACTTAAAATCACAAGATAGATTAAACTACCTACGGAACAGAGATAGAAGAATATTGGGCCAAGGACTCAAACCTGAGACACACATTATAAAAGGCCAACAGTTAACAGGAAGAGAATCCAGAGCACTGTGAAGGAGGAGGAAACCTGGGAGAGCACGGGCTCTCAAGAATTCTCAAGAATGGAATGGTCAGGTGAGTCTAGGACAGAAGAGTGATCACTACATTTAACAACATGAAGATGACACACAGCCTAGAGAAGAGGAGCTTCCCTGAAGTGATGGGCCCAGAGGCCAGACTGGAGGGGGCTGAGTAAATAAAGGGAATTCCAATAAACATGGTGGATGAATGAAGCACACTTATCTTTCTTTTTCTAGTCATTCCTGAAAACCAATGAACATGACACAAACCCCCAAAGGCATTAAAGAAAAGGTAAATTACAAGACAAATTCAAACAGGTATGAGATAGGCAATTCTTACTGGAACCGTTAACTTCTTAGTAGAGCTGAAAAGATCCAATCCACAAGTGCCTGCAATGAGGGGGGACTGTGTGCTCCTGAGAAGCAAGCTGATTCCCACTGAGGGGATTGCAGAAACCGGGCACCACAGAGGGCAGTGCTGAAAGATGGAGCTGAAAGAGAGGACTGGTTGAAAGCCTGTCTCAAGTGAACAAAAAGCCAGGCAAACAAACACCTCCTCCGCGAATGCTGTAGAAAACTGGCAGTTTGTGCCAGACAGGATTAACACCAGAATGGTACAGCACAGCAGTGAAAATAAGGAGTTAAGTGCAAGTCTACACACTGAACAGTGTGAGACCCTTCCAACTCTTCTCCCCAGCTTTTTTCCCTGCACAAATCCAGGGCACAATATTCTGGTTTATACACATTCTCTACCCAAGGCAGGAGATTAGAGGACTGTTCACTACAGAAAATCACCTCAAGAAAAAAGATCTATAAATAAAATACTGACTATTGTGAATCACTCCCCCCCCCCGCAAATGGCTGAGTCTCTGCCCATCTATTTAACAGTAAAAGCCTACTGGTTGATAAGGTTCAGCCACTCATACAGAGCTTCCAAACTGCTTTCTGGGGGAGGAAGGGGGCCCTCCTTAAAAAACAAAGAGCCAAGGCTCAATTGACATTTGAGCAAAGCTTCCAACATGAGACAGACCAAAGCAGACAAACAGAAGAAACTTGGAGGGAAGAAGGGAAAACAATGCAAGAAAAATTGTAAAAAACAAAAACAAAAACAAAAAACTCCCTCAAACTTACAGGAAAAGAACGCCAGGGGAGAAAAGGACAAATCAGAAAACAAGAAAGAGCTCTTGGAAATGAAAAATGACAGCCAAAATAAAATATTTAATAGAAGGATTGGAAGAGGGGCACCTGGGTGGCAGTCCGTTAAGCGTCTGCCTTCAGCTCCAGTCATGATCCCAGGGTCCTGGGATTGGGCCCTACATCGGGCTCCCTGCTCTGTCGGGAGCCTGCTTCTCCCTCTGCCTGCTGCTTCCCCTGCTTGTGTGTGTGCGGGGGAGCGTGCTTGTGCTCGCTCATTCTCTGTCAAATAAAATCTTAAAAAAAAAAAAAAGGACTGGAAGATAACGTCGAGGAACTCTTTTAGAAAATAGACTAAAAGTCAAAAAGGACAATAATAAAATTAAAATGCCAAGCCAGGATATTTGATTAACTGAACTACCAGAAAGAGAACTCAAGAAAGCGGAGAAGAAAGTAAAACAAAACCTCTGGTCAAGACGGAACGGTAAGCTCTCGTCCCATTAAGAGCCTCAACACAGTAATTCTTCAAAATTACATCAAACAGAAAAAAGCAGGTTATAAAGGAATCCGCTATAATCCCATTTTTAGGACACTTTAAAACATGAAAAACCATGCTATCTGGACTTACAAATATACAACAGTAGTATGAAACAAGCGTGGGCATGAAAAATACCAAATTCTGGAGAAGGAGAGTTCAGATACACGTGGGGCTTCAACTATATATTACTTTTATTTCTTAAAAAAAAAGGATGCAATTATAATTATAGCAAAAGGTCAAGGTCAAGAATTGTTAGATCTAGATGATGAGTGCACAGGTCTTTTTATTTTTTTTAAATCATTCTCTGTACTTTTCATTATGGTTAAATATTAGAAAGGAAATTTCTCCCCGTCATAGGTCTGTTCTGATTAGAGCAATAAGGCAGACGGCCGAATCCAACCGGTTCATCTCGGTATCCTCCAGAGCAACAAGTACACAGCAGATGCTTAAATACCTACAGAATTATCCACCATATACCTAAAAAAAGAAACCAAAACAACCAACCAACCAACCACCCCCCAACATCTAAGAACAGCATCGGATAAAGACAGATCAGATCTAGGAGAGTGAGAGAACATTTTCATCCTGGCAGAAAGTTCTATGAAACAGCGGCGGTCTAGAGCAGAGCTTCCCGATCAAGGCGGGGAAATAAATATCCTCCAGCCCTTGGGCTAGCCAGGAGTGATCAGAGCCAAAAAGACTGTCGGCTGGGCACCCCAAGCCTGGAGCAGCCTTGTCCTTGACCTCGGCGTGCCACACAAACGCTAGCCTCCCACTTGTCATCTTTCCAACTTTGGTTAATCAGATCAATGTCCGCACCAGGCGGGACGACGACAGCCGCCGATCACCCGGATAAGGGGCCGCAGCACCGAGGCGAGCCAATCTCGGCTCAAATCCCCGCTCTGCCGCGTACTACCTGCGGCACCTTAGGCGGGTTTCCTAGCCTCTCTGTTCAACTTGTTCACGACTAAAACTGGGATGATAAAAGTATTTACGTCACAGAGCGGATAAGAACAAACATCAGGTTCCTCGGTGAACCGGAAAGTAACGCAACAAACGGGCGCTCAGCGGGAGAGCACTTATATTTGCACAGGAAGAGTTGGAAGATTGGCTCAAGAGAGCGGCCTGCGGCGAACTCCGCTCCTGCCTTCGCCCTCCCTCCCCCGCCCCCACCTTGGGCGCCTTCCCCGAGCAAGCCCGAAAGAGCTTGGGTTTGGGCGCCACGGGCCCGACGGTTGGGGCAATCCGGAGCGGCCGAACCTCCCCAGGCCGCCGGGTTCGGTGCCCGCCCGCAACTCCCCTCGTGGGGCGTCCCCGGGCCCCGCAGCCAGGGATCAAGCCCGGGAAGTTATCCTGGAGCCAGAGGCCCAAGGCCTGCGCAGACGCAAGCGCCCGCCTCACCTAGAGCCGGGAGGACGCCGTGAGCTTGCAAAATCGCCGCGGTCCCAGCGGATTTTTGGAAGAACTCGCACAGACCCGGGCCAACAGCCACTTCCTGAGCAGCTCAAGCGGCCCGCCTGAGTTGCGGGCGCGGCCTGCTCCTATTGGGCAGCAGTTCTAGACGGCGGCCAGTTCCCTGTCGTCTTCTTCTTTAGGTCGCCGCTGACTGAAAAAGCGGCTCTCTCACTGGCTGATATTTCGTAATCTGACTAGGCGGGACCACGCGCGAGGGGCCCTCGTTCAATTGGTAGAAACCTTCGCCAGTCACCTCGTGCCCAGCCCACAAGGAGAAAAACAGAACCAGCGTTTTACCGCTCTTTATTTGAACTTTCTGGCGGGAGAAAGTTGTAAGAAAAAGATCTCTTCGGATCTTTCCGGAGCCTGAGGCGTGGGACAGTCGCGTTCATGTATATCCTCTGCTGAGGTGGAAGAGCTCATGGAAAACAACTTGCCTACACCGTCTCTTTAATCCCAAACCATTGCAATAAATTGCCTGCTACTCCATCGTCACATTACTTGACAGCAAACATTTTTTAAGAATCTCACTGAAAGTCGAAATCTCACTTCTAGGAGTAAGACCTAGAAAATCTAAACCTCAGGCAGAGACGGCACATTGCCAACATTTTATTTGCTCAGCTGTCAATTCTCAGGGGAATTGATGGCATAAATAATTGTAAGTCGTGGGTAATCAAATATTTTCTCTGAACCTGTTACCAAAGTCAGCATCAGCATTTTTACTTTTTCTTCTTTTCCTGCCATCTAAGGGACCTGCTACTGAACTATAGCATGGCTAATAGGAGAAACGAAACTTTCTTTTGTAAACAAACAGGTATGTTATGGAATAGAATGAAAAACGTCTGTACTCATATAAATCCTGCATGTTCAATACAGAAATATTAGAGGATGCAGAGAAGTGAAAAAGAAAAATTGTGTCTATCCCAGAGAAGTCATTATTAACTTCCCTTAAAATCTTCATCTACCTAAATACAGTGTTTTAATCTTAAAATGTATCTTGAATTCCTTTCCATGTTAATGAATGCATATGCACATCATCAAATACTGAGTGACTCTTTGAAAAGAATTTAAATAAAAATAGATAAAATATCACATGGTAGAAAAAACTGGACAACAGTTATGGCTACTTGGTGAGAAGTATACAGAATGTTTCTAAATGATTCTGATATTCATTCATGATCCACCTAATGGCCATGTTTACTAGCTAGGAGAGGAACAGAATACAGACACATGCCAGAAATTTATAGTCTTGTCTCCAACTACCAAAAGTTATATATAGCTAGAGGGAAAAGGTGTTGGCTGTGTTCCATTTTAGGGGTGACATTCCCACCTTTATGGGTGATTAGTTGAATACCAATGTGTCCACTGGCTCATTTGTAAAAAGACTGAAAAATAAATGCACTAAGACTCACTTCATAGAAAGTTGTTTGGCTGGAGGTCTTTTTCTTTTTCTCCACCAAAAGACAGGACTAATGAGTTCTTCTATACTGCATAATAGTAATTAGAACCTGCATGTATAATTTAAAATGCAAAATTTGAAAGAATTGTCAAGGTTAAACAAAAGATGCCAAAGAAAGTTTTATACTTGTGGAAACCTTATCCTCCCACTCTGGGGAAGTCATTAATTTTCCTCTATCATTAGGAGTACCATTCATTCATTCACTCATTCATTCAGTCTACAAGTATTCAACAACTACTGCAATCCTGGCTCTGGTCTGTATGGTATGGATATAGTACATAAGACAGGGAAGACCTTGCGACGCCTGGGTGGCTCAGTCTGTTAAGCGCCTGCCTTCAGCTCAGGTCATGCTCCCAGGGTCCTGGGATGGAGTCCCACATGGGGCTCCTTGCTCAGCGGGGAGCCTACTTCTCCCTTTCCCTCTGCCTGCCATTCCCCTGCTTGTGCTCTCTCTCTGACAAATAAATAGAATCTTTAAAAAAAGAGAGAGAGAGAGAGAGAAGACCTTGACCTAATAGAACTTGTATCCTCCATGGGGCACCTAGGTGGCTCAGTTGGTTGGGCTTCCGACTCTTGATTTCGGTTCAGGTCATGATCTCTGGGTTGTGAGATCGAGCCCTGCATGGGGCTCGGTGCTGGGCATGGAGCCTGCTTAAGATTCTCTCTCACCCTCTCCCTCTGCTCCACCCTCTCCATGTGTGCTCTCTCTCAAAAACAGAAAAAAGAAAAAGAATTAGCATCATAAATGATGTTTGGAGATAGGAAGGTAGAAACAAAACAAAAAGGTGGGAATTTCACTCCTAAAACCAGAATAAAGACACAAGTCATAAAAACAAAACAAAAAACCCTTCTATCCTCCTAAGGAGAGGCAAATCCTAAACCAGTAATCAAGAATAAATAAGGTAATTTCAAGTAGTAAGTATCATAAAAACAGTAAAACAGGGATATGAGTGGGAAGTGCTCAGAAAAGCTAGTTTCAATTGAGGGATTCAAGCAAGGACTCTCTGAGGTGCTGATATTAGAGCTGACACCTAACTACCTTAGAGAAAAGTTTGAGAAATGGTGTATAGTCAATAAACAACCATAATAAAAAATGGAGTAAGTTAAGTTCTGTGATAGGCATGGTAGTGGCCCAGATAATGCAACTGGATAGGACTTCAGGACACTGAGTTCTGCCTCTCCTCCCCCAGCCACCACTAATATCTACAAGGTGCTGCCCATTTTTGGATCTCATTTTTTTTTATTATTTTAAAAAAAGATTTTATTTATTTACTTTAGAGAGGAGGAGGGGGAGAGGCAAAGGGAGAGGAAGAAAATCTCAAGAGACTCCAACCAGAGTCTGGAGCTGGTCAGGGGCTCTATCCCACAACCCTGAGTTCATGACCTGAGATGAAACCAAGGGTCTGACACCTAACCGACTGAGCCACCCAGGCGCCCCGGATCTCATTTTTTTGCGTGGCAAAATTAGGTACCTGGATGCAGATGAAAACCTCTCTTTGTTTAAAGTGCAGCAAATCTATGAAACTACAAAATGATGCAGAGCTTCAAAGCAGATTGGGGGAAAAGAATGATCTCCACCAAATGCTGACAACCAGAAGAATGTTCGGTTCTTAAGTCCTTTGGCTAATTCCCATATTAAAGAGATCATAGGCTTAAATGTAAATTCAAGAACTATAAAACTTCTGGAAGAGAGCAGGAGAAAATCTTCATGACCTTGGGTTAGGCAAAGATTTTTTAGATTTGACCCCCAAAAGCATGATTCATGAAAGCCAAAATTGATGAATTGTATTACATCAAAATTTAAAACTCTGCTGTTCAGAAAAACATTGTTAAGAAAATGAAAAGATGACCTGCATACAGGTAGAAAATATTTGCATATCATTTATCTGATAAAGGACTTGTATCCACAATATATAGAGAACTCTCAAACCTCAATAATTAGCAAAACAACCCAATTTAAAATGTGGGCAAAAGGGGAAGCCTGGGTGGCTCAGTTGGTTAAGCATCTGTCTTTGGCTCAGGTCATGATCCCAGGGTCCTGGGATCAAGTCCGGCATCAGGCTTCTAGCTCAGCCTGGAGCCTGCTTCTCCCTCTGCTCCTCCCCCGACTCTTGCTCGCTTGCTCTCTCTCTCTCTCTCTCTCTGACAAATAAATAAAGTCTTTAAACAAATAAAAAAAAAGTAAAATATGGGTAAAAGATTTGAACAGACACTTCACCAAAGAAGATGTATATGGATAACAAATTAATTGAAAGGATACTTAACACTATCATTAATCATTAAGGAGACGCAGATTAAAGGCTCAGCGAGATACCATTCATTATGTACTTATTAGAATTGCCAAAAGTAAAAAGCCTGGCCAGGCGCGCCTGGGTGGCTCAGTCAGTTAAGCGTCTGCCTTCGGCTCAGGTCATGATCCCAGGGTCCTGGGATCGAGCCCCACATCGGGCTCCCTGCTCCACGGGAAGCCTGCTTCTCCCTCTCCCACTCCCCCTGCTTGTGTTCCCTCTCTCGCTGTGTCTCTCTGTGTCAAATAAATAAATAAAATCTTTAAAAAAATTAAAAAAAAATAAAAATAAAAAGCCTGGCCATACCAAATGTTGGCAAGGATATAGAGGAACTGGAACTCTCACACACTGCCAGTGGAATGGAAAATGGCACAACCATTTTGCAAAACAGTTTGACAGTTTCTTAAAAAGGTAAATGTACACCTATCATATGATCCAGCTATTTGTTTCTCAGTATTTACCCAAGAGAAATGAAAGCATATGTTCAAATAAAGACTTGTACGTGAAAGTTCATAGCAGCCTTATTTGTAATTATCAGAAATGATAAACAACTCAAATTTTCATCAACAGGCAAATGAATAGATCAGTTATGTTAAATCTGTACATTGCAATCATTTCCAACAGTCAAAAGGAATAAATTGTCACGACCTGCAACTACATGGATGAATCTAAAAATAACTATACTGAGTAAAAGAAAGCAAACTTTTGCACACCATATAATCTCATTTATATAAAACTTTAAAATGCATACTAATCTATAGTGACAGAAAGCAGATCAGTGGTTGCCTAGGGCGTGGGGGGAGTAGAAGGCAGTGATTATAAAGGAGATTGAGAACACTTTGGGAGTTGATGGGTATATTCATTATGTTGATTGTGGTGGTATATACATACATCAAAACTTACCAAATTGCACACTTTAAGTATTATAGTTTATTGTGTGACAATTACACCTCAAAAATCAGAATTGGCAGGAATGGATTTTATGAGTATAATGGAATTTTCTGGCATGATGATAATGCTTATTCTCTTGATGGAGTTCGGATTACTCATGTGTATATACATTTGTCAAAACTCATCAAGTGATATATTTAGAGTTTGTGCATTTCACAACAATGGAAAATCTACCTGCCTGCCCCCTCCAAACCCATAAACAATTATTGAACTCCAGTTCGTGATAGAAGTGCTGAAGTGTTTAGAAACAAAGTGTAGTGATGTCTGATATTTCCTTTTAAATGCATAAAAAATAGGATGGAGTAGGGGCTCCGGGGTGGCTCAGTTGGTTAAGTGTCCAGCTCTTGGTTTTGGCTCAAGTCATGATCTCAGGGTTGTGAGATTGAGCCCCGTGACTGGCTCTGTGCTGAGTGTGGAGCCTGCTTAAGATTCTCTCTCTCCCTGGGGTGCCTGGGTGGCTCAGTCATTAAGCGTCTGCCTTTGGCTCAGGCCATGATCTCAGGGTCCTGGGATGGAGCCCCACATCGGGCTCCCTGCTCGGCAGGAAGCCTGCTTCTCCCTCTCCCACTCCCCCTGCTTGTGTTCCCTCTCTCGCTGTCTCTCTCTCTGTATCAAATAAATAAAATCTTAAAAAAAAAAAAGATTCTCTCTCTCCCTCTTCCTCTGCTCACCCACCTCCCCCCGCCTCAATGCTGCTCACATTTGCCCATGCACTCTCTCTCTTAAAAAAAAAAAAAAAAGGATGGATTAAAGGATAGAAAGAGGCATGGATATATGGGTAGGTATGTGCTAAATATAGTACATTGCTAGTTGTAGAGTTTAGGTGATGGGCATACAGGTGTTCAGAGTATAACTGTACTAACTTTTCGGTGTATTTGAAATTTTTCATAAATAATGTTGGAGAAAAAATTAGGTACAGGGCCTTAGAAGATATTCTGTGCAAGAGAAGGACCCTGAATATTAAGTTGTATTAGTTTCACAGTGAATCCACCTCTGCCTGTGGGTCTGCCAGAGTATAAATAATAAATCTACAAGAAAGACTTTTGTTGCACTCCTACAGCAAAGACAACAAAGGCTCTTAAAGATGAAAATAGTAGTACCTGATAAGCTCTAGAAAAGAATATATATATATTTTTAAAGTAGACTCCACGCCCAGCCCGGAGCCCAACACAGGGCTTGAACTCACGACCTTGAGATCGAGACCTGAACTGAGATCAAGAGTCGGACACTTAACTGACTGAGCCACCCAGGCATCCCAAAAAGAATAATTCTGAATGTTCAACATGTCATATTTATTTTTCCCCATTTTTACTTATAGAAAAAATATGTTCTAGGTTTTAAAAAAATCAAGAATAAGTAAAAGGTAAAAAAAAAAAGAAATCAGCCATAATTTTATTCCCCAGAGATGATTACTAGAATAGAATATAAGCTCTAAATGTGTTTTGTCTGTTGGTTCTTCAGTGATTGGAACAATGCCCAGCACATTTGCTGTTGAATGAGTTGGGATGAGTCCTGGGGAAAAAAAGCAACATGTAGAGGTAAGTGTTAGTGTACCCTAGGTACAAATGGTACACCGCGAGCAAAAGTGTAAGAATTTCAGAACAAATGGGCCCCATGCAGGAAACACAGGAGACATGCATCTGAGTCTGGCAGGGTTTAAAATTTGAGAGCTCCTAGGCTAACATATTGTGTTTGTCCTCTACAGCATTAAAATAATTTTTAGATGCCAACCTTTAAAAAGATGAACAATTTACAGAAAAATATGAATTTTCAGCTTTTTTTTTTTTGGCAAAATAGAAAGCTCTGGAAACACTGGAATCTCATTCCTATGTGATAAAAATAGGCTGGAGCAGAGTGGAGGCTGTCTCTTCACAAAGTTCATCTGTTCACTGAAGTCCCTTCCAGGCAGAACTTACTCATTTAGATCCCCCCCTAGACTCTTTAGGCAACCAGAGTTTGCAATCTCTGGTAGGAGAGCTCTGGGACCTAATAGCGGAAATCAGGTTTGAGTCCGAGATATAAGGCCAACTGTATCCAAAGGAAGACTTTGTACCCATTTCTATGGGCTAGAGGAAGGATTGAACAGTGTTTGCTCAGTTACTACCCTTGTGTAGCAATTCACCCCAAAACTTAGTGGTTTAAGACAACAATTTACTTAGCTCATGTTTTTGTATGCAGGCAATTTGGGCTCGTTCAGCTGTGCGGTTCTTCTGGTCTTGCCTGGACTTGCTCGTGTGACGACTGCTGGTCTGGCCGGTCCCGTATGATCTCAGCTGGGGCAGGCTCTCTCTGTTCCATGTGGTCTCTCATCTTCCAGCACACTAGCCCAGCTCATTCATGGATGAGCAGGGCTCCAAGAGAGGGAGTGGAAGCTTGTAAGGCCTCTTGAAGGCTAGGCTTGGAACTGGAATACCGTCATTTCTTCTACATTCTTTTGGCCAGAGGGAGTCACCATGCCAGCCCAGATTCCAATGATGGGGAAGTCGACCCCACTTCCTCATAGGAGAAGCTGCAAAGTCACATTGCCAAGTGGGGTGGATATGTTTTGTAAAATATCTATCACAGTTACTATCAGAGGTGTAATTTTGACCATATCCTTTGGAGTGGGAGGGAGTCTGTATGACCAGAATTGTTTTCTGTTTGTAACAGGGAGGTCCTGCCTCCCTGTACCCACAAATAACTCCATGCCAAAGGATATAAGACAGAAAGATGCCCAGCTTATGCCTCTTCCCTGTTTCTTGTCCAGGGACACTCCTTAGTTTCCCTTTCAAATCACAGCTTAGTAAAAGGTAGACAATTTCTTTAAGATTTCTGTGAATGAATGAACAGAAAGTTAGGCAATAGCAGAGACCAGAGAGCCCAGCTAAAAACAAAAAGACATTTCTACACTGCACAATAACGTAGAAACTGCATTCCTCTTGGTCTGCCTGGAGCCTAAACCACCATCTGCATTCATGTCTTTGTGATATGAAGTTCCTTCTTACTTGGTCAACTTTTAAAATGCAACCAGCTTGTGGGAGGGGGAAACTCACATCTTGGTGTGAATTAGTCTCCAGTATCGGATTCTCTCATACCAGGAGGACCCCAGATCGTAAGGGAGCCTGGAAGAGGAAGGAAGAAGACAAAGGAGAGTCTGAAGCAAAGGAAGCTACATAGAAAACATTGTCAGCTTCTCGTCCACCCTGAAGGCTAATTCTTTGGGAAGCACCATTGAGTCAGCTCTTCTGCTCTGTGGTGGCAAAGAGAAGTTTCTGATAGATGCCAGGCCATGATTTTGATTTTTCACTCCGAAAGGTTGGGGATGGGGGTGAAGGGCAGGGTGGGATGAGGGATGAGCTACCTTCTGTTAGAATGATTCCCAATGCACCACCTATCAGAAGGCCTTGAAGGACAGTCGTCATGCCAGAGACTTCTGTAGACAGTGCCGATGTCCTTGGAGAACTGCCTCAAAAGGCTAGATACTGTCTCTTTACTTCCTCCCTCAAGGCATTCCATCCACACTAATCAGTGTTCTCCACCTCCAGGTCTCTAAGTCGAGATACTCTCACATGTGTGCCCCAGAATGTATGCACAAGAATGTTTAAAGGGGTATGGTTTCCAAGATCAAAGTACTGGAACAACTAAAATGTCCGTCAGTAGTGGAGTAGGTAAGTAAGGCACATGGTTATCCAATGGTCTACTCTACAGCAGTGAAAATGAATGAATTGAAACCACCACATTAGCATGGACGAATGTAGAATCATAATGCTGAGCAAATGTAGCAAGTTATAGATTATGATATCATTTATCAAAAGTCCTCATACCTGAGAAACCAAAGAATGTAGTATACCTAAGTTGTAAACCTATAAACAAATTTTTACCACCAAAGTTAGGACATCAATTACCTTTGGAGGAAGGGAGAGGGATGTGAAAAGGAAGGGATGTGTAGGTGGTTTCTGAGTTAATGGCAATTTTCTTTCTATTCCCTAACCAAGGGGTGGATGAGTGGTGTTCTTTTACTTGGCTTTTTAAATTTTTATTTTTTTAAAGATTTTATTTATTTATTTGAGAGAACGAGAGAGAGCACGAGCAGGAGGAGGGCAGAAGAGGGAGAAGCAGACTCCCCGCTGATCAGGGAGCCTGACATGGGGCTCGATCCCAAGACCCCAGGATTGTGGACCTGAGCCAAAGGCAGATGTTTAACCGACTGAGCCACCCAGGCGCCCCTGGATTTTTTTAAAAGAAACTTTACATATACATTTTATACAGTGCTGTAGTAGAATACAGATCACAATAAAGATAAGAAAAAAATATTCTGTGACTTTGAAATCTGTAGTAACTTCAGTGGAAACACTTCCCCAATCCAGGGCTGCTCTTTTGTGTATGGAGCTCTGTGGAATGCCTGAGAGATGTGGAGCTAGAGTGGGAGAAGGAGACTTTTCCAGGGAGGGAGATGATGTAAGGGAACTACGAGTAATAACATGGTGAGATAAAAGTCTGAGTAGGGGAAATTATCCCAAGGATATTAAAAAAAGGAAGGAAAGAAGGAAGGAAAGGGAGGGAGGAAGAAAGACAGAGAGAAAGAGAGAATATAGACAGGAGTAAAGTAACCTGCCTTTCCAACCTACTTCAGACTAAGCAATGACCTTAGCGCAGGGTTTCTGAACTGCTATTCTCATGATATTTGAGCTGGATAATTCTTTGTTGTAGGGGGCTCTTCCGTGCCTTGTAGGATGTTGAGTACCATCTGTCTACTAGATGCCAGTAACATGCCCGACCCTACCCCACCTCCCCTGACTTGTGAAAATCAAAAATGTCTTTAGACATTGCCAAATGTCCCCCGAGGAGCAAAACCACCCCTGGTTGCAAACTACAAAGGAAATCTTTCACAAATGTGAAATAACATGTGTGGCTCCTGCTCTTTGGACCACAAAATTACCCCCACCATTAACAGAGGGCCGCCTGGAGGGCTCACATGCCCAACAATCATCAGTGATCTCCTGCAAGTGTGAAGGGCAATCATCACCCAGTGGCTCCTGGTGCTGGGCCATGGATACCAAGTGGCAAATCTTAGAATCACAGCCTGGCGTGAAAACAATAGCATGGGAGGCTTAAAAAGTTGCTCTGGTACTCAAACATCTCTCTGGATGCTGACGGTGGGCATCAGAACTAAGGACTCTAAGTATTTAAGAAATAAGAGCTTCCAGGGACCCCACTGACCAGCTCAGGCAGTGCCCACATTGAAGAACAAAGCTCCCGGGACAGCACTAGGCACCCCTAGTTATTACCGTTTTTAACGTATTTTAATATTTTGTAACGTAATTTAATATTTAACATTTTAATATCAGTCACCTTTCTTTTTAAAAAGATTATTTGAGAGAGTGAGTGAGAAAGAGAGAGAACACGAGGGGGGAGTGGGGCCCCAGAAGGACGCCTGGGTGGCTCAATCCGTTAAGCGTCTGACCCATGATCTCTAAGTCATGAGTTCAAGGCCCCATTGGGCTCCAGGCTGGGCGTGGAGCCTACTTTAAATAAATAAATAAATAAAAAGGGTCCCCGAAAAGGAAGATGGCACTCATCGTTAGGAAGTGGAACGTGCATCTTGGTAATTTCCCACTGACAACCTGGAGTTTGTCTGGGGCTGCTTCTGCTTGGACAATCCCCATCCTGCCCCCCCCCCACCCCCATCCGGTTCCCCAGGCTCCTCCTCCGCCGTCCCCAACTCCCCATCCCCCGTTCTGCGCCTTCCTTGGCGGGAGCTGCTCCCGCATCAGAGCGGAGGAAAGGAAACCAAGTTGGTTCCGAGTTCCAAAAAATGGGGCTGTGGGTCACCCCCACTTCCCACCCCACTTCCTTCCCTCGCTGCGCAGGATCCGGCTGCAGCCTCCCTGCCGGCCGCCTCCGGGGACCGCGGGCGCTCCGGGCCGACGCCAAGACTCACCCTCGTCCCTCCCGAGGGCGTCCGATCTGTCCCGTGCACAGTTCCAGGAAGACGCCTCCCGCTGCTCCGACCGCGGCCTCCCGGGGAGCCACTTGCGAAGATCAAGTCCCTGCACCTCCTTCCCTCGGTGCTCTGCGCTCCCGCTGGTCCAGTTTCCTCGAGAAGTGAACCTCTGGTCAGCACCCTGCGCCTGAACCCCACCCCTACACGTGTGGCCCCGCCCCCCGGCCAACCTACTGGACTCTGTCCTTAGCTAGGACGTGGGCAAGGGTGTCTGACTTGCCTCCTCCGAGCTTTCCACGTTGTTCTTGCTGCCAACCACCCGGCTCACAGTGCCCTGACTCCCTAGAACCCCCTTTTGGCAGTTCCGGGCGAAGGCTCCTTCCTTCCTCCAGCCTTTTCCACACTTTCCCTCACTTTCCCAAAATCACTCAGTAACTACGTATAGAGTACTCACCAGTATCAGGCCCTCTACTGATTCAGAAAAAGAGTAAGGTCCAGAGAACTATTATAGCCGGAATACAGTATGGGAAGGATTGGATGAGCAAAAACAAAACAAAACTGTGGAAGCTGGAGAAAAGTTTCTTGGGTCTGCTTTTTTTTTTTTTTTAAGATTTTATTTATTTGACAGACAGAGACACGAGAGAGGGAACACAAGCAGGGCGAGTGCGAGAGGGAGAAGCAGGCTTCCCGCGGAGCAGGGCGCCCGATGCGGGGCTTGATACCATGACCTGAGCCAAAGGCAGACGCTTAACGACTGAGCCACCCAGGCACCCCTTGTGTCTGCTTTTGTGTGCTTGAAAATATGGGGGTGGGGGTGTGAGGGAAGAGACGTACCTAAGAGGGGGAAATCACCTCCCCCTGTTAGGTCAGTGCTCAGCTTTCTTTTACAGTGTGAGACATGTTTTATTAAAGTTAGCTGTGTTCCCAGCGAAAAAGTCTAAGGGATGTCATTCATTTACTCATCGGACGATTTTCCTCTGAAAGGACAGGACTGGATTGCAGTTTGAATTGGGAAGGCAGAGGTAGAGGATGTCTGGGGTGTTTGTTTATTCGTGTATTGTTCTCCATCTATTGTGTCACGTTTTCTTCTTACCTGAGGTTCCCTAGAAGCAGAATCTGAGAAAGAAGTTCAGGTACATGTGATCTATGGAAGGAAGGCTCTCAGGACAGAAGTTAAGATCCCGCAGAGGAAAAAAAGAAAGCTAAGCAAGGATGTGGTTTCAGGGGAGACTGGCTTCGGCCAGATTCCATGGGGGGGATCCAGAGCAAGAGGCAGTGTCTGTTCTGCCTACGATAAATCACATGTTAGGTCAGATAAAGTCTTCACAAATTTAAGAACACTGAAATCATATCAAGTATCTCTTCTGACCACAGTGGAATGAAACTAGAAATCAATAGCAGAAGGGAAACCGGAAAATTCACAAATATGTGGAAATTAAACAACTCTAGAACAACCATTGTGTCCAAGAGAAAGCAAATCAAAAGAAAACTACAAAATGCCTTGAGACAAATGAAAATGAAACACAACATACCAAAACTTACGGGACACAGCAAAAGCAGTACTAAGAGGGAAGTTCAGGGACGCCTGGGTGGCTCAGTGGGTTAAACGTCTGCCTTCGGCTCAGGTCATGATCACAGGATCCTGGGATTGAGTCCTGCATTGGGCTCTCTGCTCAGAAGGGAGCCTGCCCTGCTTTGTGCTCTCTCTCTCTCTCTCTCTCTCTCTCTGTCTGACATATAAATAAATAAACTCTTTAGGGGCGCTTGGGTGGCTCAAGTCGTTAAGCATCTGCCTTCAGCTCAGGTCATGATCCCAGGGTCCTGGGACCAAGCCCCACATCGGGCTCCCTGCTCAGCGGGAGGCCTGCTTCTCCCTCTCCCACTCCCCCTGTTTGTGTTCCCTCTCTCACTGTGTCTCTCTCTGTCAAATAAATAAATAAAAATCTAAAAAAAATTAAACAAATAAAATAAAATCTTTAAAAAAATAAAAGGGAAGTTCATAGTGATAAATACCTACATTAAAGAAAAAGCTCAAATAAGTAACAGTTTTACACCTCAAGGAACTAGAAAAAGAAGAACAAACTAAGCCCAAAGTTAGCAGAAGAAAGGAAATAAATATTAGAGTAGAAAGAAATGAAATAAAAAATAAAAAAATAATAGAAAAGGGGGCACCTGGGTGGCTCAGTAAGTTAAGTGTCTGATTCTTGACCTTAGCTCAGGTCTTGATCTCCGGGTCATGAGTTCAAGCCCTATGTTGGGCTCCATGCTGGGTGTGGAGCCTACATGAAAGATGAAAGAAGAAAGAAAGAAAAAATAAAGAGGGAAAGAGAGGAAGGAAGGAAGGAAGGAAGGAAGAAAGAGAAAGAGAAAGAAGGAAAGAAAGAGAGAAAGAGTGAAAGAAAGGGAGAAAATAGAAAAAAAATCAGTGAAACCAAAAGTTGTTTTTTTAAAGAAAAGATAAAATTGACAAACCCTTAGACTAAGAAAAAAAGAGAAGATTCAAATAAATAAAATCACAAATGAAAGACCTTATAATTGATATTACAGAAATAGAAAGGATCATAAGAGACTATGATAAACAACTACATGCCAACAACCTAGATAACCTAGAAGAAATGAATAAATTCCTAGAAACATACAACTCACCAAGACTAAATCATGAAGAAATACAAAGTCTGAACAGATCTATAACTAATATGGAGATAGATTGACTCAGTAATCAAAAACCTCCCAACAAAGAAAAGTTCAGGGCCAGATGGCTTCACTGATGAATTCTACCAAACATTTAAAGAATTAACACCAATCCTTCTCAAACTGTTGTGAAAAATTGAATGAGAACACTTATAAACTCATTTTTTGAGGCTGCATAACCCTGAAACCAAAGCCAAAGTCACCACAAGAAAACTAGAGGCAATATCCTTGATGAATATAGATGTAAGATTCCTCAATAAAATATTAGCAAATCATATCCAACAGCATATTAAAAGGATCATACAGCATGACCAACTGGAATTAATTCCTGGGATGCAAGAATGGGTCAACATTTGAAAATCAAATAATGTGATACACCACATTAACAGAATAAAAGACAAAAAACATGATCATCTCAATAGATGCAGAAAAAACATTTCACAAAATTCAACATTCTTTCATGATAAAAACTCTCAACAAACTAGAAATAGAAGAAATTCTCTCAACTTAATAAAGACCATATATGACAAGCCCACAGCTAACATCATACTCAATGGTGAAAAACTGAAAGCTGTTCCTCCAGATCAGGAATAATGCAAGGATGCTCATTCTCACCACTTCTATTCAACATAATAATGGAAATTCTAGCTGGAGCAATTAGGCAAGAAAAAGAAATAAAAGGCATCCAAATGGGAAAGGAAGAAGTAAAGATGTTTGCAGATGACATGATCTTATAAATAGAAAATCCTAAAGACTCCATTAAGAAAAAAATTCTCTCCTACTCCCTTTGCCCCTCCCCCATTTGCATTCTCTCTCTCTCTCTCTCTCTTCCTCAAATAAATAAATCTTTAAAAAATGAATTAGGGCACCTGGGTGGCTCAGTTGGTTAAGCGACTGCCTTCGGCTCAGGTCACGATCCTGGAGTCCCGGGATCGAGTCCCACATCGGGCTCCCTGCTGATCAGGGAGTCTGCTTCTCCCTCTGAACCTCTTCCCTCTCATGCTCTCTATCTCTCATTCTCTCTCTCTCTCAAATAAATAAATAAAATCTTTAAAAAAAAAGCTTAAAAAAATAAAAATAAAAAATGAATTAACAGCAATCCTTCTCAAACTCTTCCAAAAATAGAAAGGGAGAGCATACTTTCTAAAACATTTTAGGAGGCCAGCCTTACCCTAATACCAAAGCTAGACAAAGACACTACAAGAAAGAAAACTACAAACGAGTATCATTGATGAATACAGATGCAAAACTCTTCAACAAAATTTAGAAAACTGAATTCCAGAACATATGAAAGGATTATATACTGTGATCAAATGGGATTTATTCCAGAAATGCAAGGCTGGTTCAACATATAAAATCAATGGAATACACTATATTAATAGAACAAAGGGGAAAAAAATCCACAGGATCATCTCAAAAAAAAAAAAGAAAGAAAGAAAGAAAGAAAAGAAAAGAAAGAAAGAAAAAGGAAAGAAAAACATTTGACAAAACTCAACATGGCTCTAGCAGCCATGATGGAAACACTCAGCAGACCAAGAATAGAAGGGAACTTCTTCAATATGATAAAGGACATTTATGAAAAACCCATAGCTGACATAATACCTAATGGTGAAAGACTGGATGCTTTCCCCTTAAGATCAGGGACAAGGATGCTCATTCTTACCACCGTTATTCAATATTTTACTAGTTCTACCCAGAGCAATTAGTCACGAAAAAAATAAAGACATCCTAACTGGATAAGGAGATGTAAAACTATCTCTGTTCACAGATGACAAAATCTTGCACATAGAAAACTCAAAGAATCCATAAAATCTATTTTACTAGAGCCAATAAATGAAGTCAGTAGAGTTGCAAGATACAAGACTAATACAAAAATCAGTTGTGTTTCTATAAATCAGTCATGAAAAATAAAAAATGGAAATTAAGAAAACAATTCCACTTACAATAGCAGTCAAAAGAATAAAAATTTAGGAATAAACATGACCATGTGGGTGAAAAAACTTGTACGCTGAAAAGTACAAAACACTGCTGAAAAAAAGGAAAGAACAGGGTAGAGGTATTCGTTCCTGGACTCTACTCCTCTCCATCTTGCCAATCTCTTGAGGTACCTCTATTTGCAGCCAATAAGCAAAAGAACACACCAATGCAGTTCACAAAGGATATGGAGTGGGATGGGGAAAGATGCAGAGTGAATCTGGAGAACAAATGGAAAATAACTAGCACATCTCATAATTCCAATGTTTGATGTCTTTGTGTGTTTCTGTTGCATTTTGTTTCTATCAGCTTTTACTCACGGTGCCTTTTTTCCTTGTGTGTTTTGTTTTGTTTTTACTGTGAGTTTATAGTCCTTGGAATTTTATCTGTGGGAGTTTTTTGAGGCCTGATTGACATTGCATTTCTCCACAGAAATTTGTAAATCCTTCTTCTGAGAGCCTTGAGGTTTTACCAGCCATGCATACTTTACACTAAATTTTTGACTTGAGATGTTTGGGACCACACAGTTTGCATAAATTCGGGCTTCAGACCTCCGTCAGTGCTATGCCTGTGGTTCTACATTCTCCTTTCTCCTCTCCACGCAGGCAATGCCCTGGGAAGGTGGGCTTAATGCTGGTTCACTCTTACGTTGACAATGCAGCCCTTTGGCTTCTGTGTCAGATACATATGGTGATCCCTGTCACATCCCTTCTGTCTACCTCTGGTCTTCACTTCAGTTGTGGTGAAAGGTTCTGTCTGAACACAGTCTCATCTTTGATTTCAGCCACAGTTCTGGTATTTCCTAGCAAGCTCTCACTCAACTTATACCAACTGCATCCCACTTCAAGTGTACGTAACCATATTTCTCCTTTTGCTCCAGGAACTTTGTCAAAGCCAGAGAATTTGGTCGTCTTGCATGCCAGGACAGCTCATATTTGAGGACGGGGTTGACACCCCTGAATACAATCCTGAACCAACAGGAGAGGAAGCTGGTGGATAAATGTTCCAGCCTCTTGTTCTTTGGGTGGACAATCCTGGCAGGTATTCTGTCTGCTTCTCAAGACGCCCCTGCAGAATTTGCATAAGGACCTCACATACTCATCCTTATATGGCCCCCCATTTTCCCTTTCTAATCCTTCCCAGTTTCTCACGATTTCTGCAATTGCCTTCCAAATTAACTACTACATTCACGTAGTAGTTAGGGTCAACCTAAATGAAAACAGGATCCCACCTTTATGCTTTTGCCAAAACGAGACTTCTTCTTCTCTTTTTTCTCCTCCTTCCTCCTCCTCCACCCCTTCCTCTTCTTCCCCTCCCCTCCTCCCTCCTCCCCTCCACCTCCTCCTTCTCTTCCCCCTCCTCTTCCTCCTCCTCCTCCTTTTTAAATCCTTTCTTCCTTCTCCCTGCCACAAGCTTATAAGGTATTTGGGATGGAGTGAATATGAGAGTTCTGGCATTTTCCAAATTTCACATTCAACTTGTAGCATCTTTAGCCGATAAAATTCATTCATCGTGGGGTGCCTGGGTGGCTCAGTTGGTTGAGCGACTGCCTTCGGCTCAGGTCATGATCCTGGAGTCGCGGGATCGAGTCCCGCATCGGGCTCCCTGCTCGGCGGGGGGGGTCTGCTTCTCCCTCTGACCCTCTTCCCTCTCGTGCTCTCTGTCTCTCCTTCTCTCTCTCTCAAATAAATAAATAAAATCTTTTTTAAAAAGTTTATTCATTGTGCTATTATCACCTCACTGTATTGAAAGCTCCAGTCGAATTTCTGCAGCCATCATATCTTCCTGGAAAATTAGAAGGGGAAATTCATACACACAATTCCAGATTTCCCTCAAAAACAGTCGCCGAGACAAAACTGTAAGTCCAGAGAACAGGTAAAGTGGAAAAGTGCTGGAATTTTACAACCACACACATCTGATACCAAAACACTCACTGTGAGGGTAGTCATAAGGGGTAGAGCCTCATGCTGTCACCAGAGGGCAGCAGAGGCCAGGGAACAGGTGGAGAAGTAGCTATCAAACAATGTAACCTGCCAGAGATCCCACAGAGACAAGACTAACATTTATTTAGGCCTGTTACAAGTTGGGCACTGTGCTGGGCACAATAAGAAATGGTACAAAGTTCAAAGGCAGAGATCAGAAGCCAGAGCCAAGGGAGGAATGGAACAGAGTGGAGTTAAGAGGGCAGGTCTTCAGGTCAGCCAGGAAACACCCAAAGACAGCATATCTGTAAGTACAAGCAGAGTGCCAGAAATAAACGTAATGGCTATGGGCCTGTCCTCTGCCAGGGCAGAGGTAAGATAAGGTAAGTTTCCAGGATCCCTGAGAGTCAGTCAGCCCGAATGTTCACACCGGTCAGAATTTAAATGGCCCTTTGCCCAAGCAAACATTAAACTTTCTTGATCGTTTGTGACTCTTCTCTCACTATAGGAATAAACATAATCAGGGGCGCCTCGGTGGCTCAGTCAGTTGAGCGTCCAACTCTTGATTTTGGCTCAGGTCATGGTCTCAGGGTTGTGAGATCAGGAGATGGAGCTGCATCAGGCTCCCTGCTCAGTGGGGAGTCTGCTTCTCTTCCTTTCCCTGTCCCTCTGACGCCCCCACCCCCACCCCAGGGGTCCACGGGCTCCCTCTCTCTATAAAGTAAATAAATAAATGTTAACAAAAAGCCATACACACAAAAACAAACAAACAAACAAGAAACATAATCACATGCCACGAGTTCCAGGCTTTCCCATCATGCTAGCTGTGTTGATCATGTCTTTGACTCTTACTTACGTCTCTTGCACTTGATAATAAAATCCCTGGACTCTACTAGATGGTGACGGAGTAGGGAATGCACTATGAATGCCAACTGGCTTGAGGTTAATGGCCTCATGGCACTTATATTCTTCTCTGTACAGTGAGGCTGACTGTCTTCCAAAGGCTCTGTGGAAATTCCTAACCCCCTGGAAAGTTCTAGTGGGCACAACAAGAAGCTCTGGGGGAATCTGTCCAGTGTTCACGGAGTAGAACTTTTCATTAATAGATTGGCTTGGTTTCACTATTTTTTCCCCCCTAAATCTTGTTACCATGCTATAAACTTGCTTGGATTTTGGCATTTCTTACTAGTTCTGTTTCAGTCTTTTTACATAAGTTTTTTTTCCCCCCCCCCAATTAATTTTTTTGCTCAAACTTGCTCATCTTAGACTCTTCTCTGGTGGACTTGCCCACGTACACCTAGTGAATCTCTTCCTTTGCTCCTCCTTTTTGTTTCTTCCTATCCCTGGGGCGTGGTGCTCCGTGGTCAGATCTCCAGCACCACCGAGGAAGTGGAGGCGGTGATTTCTGCCGCTTGCACGGGCCGATTCCAGGAGTCTGTGGGATGGGTGGCTCAGTCAGGTCAGGCCCCCGCGCGCCGTCTGGAGCAGGGACGGGCCGCGGATGCCGGGACTCCTTCCGGGTGGCCAGAGCCTCACCAACATTAGCCTCCTTCCTCTTCCGGTTCCGTCCCACGTCCGGTTCTGCCGCCGCCAGACCGATTGAATCAGACACTGAGTGTCAAGGACAGGCTTCCCAGGTGGGAACTGATGTGGGTGAGAAGACCTCTTGAGAAACTCTTTTATCTGCACTGAGCTAGCCTGAATTTCTAGTTCCGGGTGTGGGCATTTGTTGTCACAGCCTTACCCCTTTGTTTTAGGACAGTCCATTGGAATCTCAGTTGGGGTCTGATAAATCCCAGAAGAAACTCCTCCGCGGTGGTGTGTCCAGGCAGTTGGTGGGCCTGACAACCCACCAACCTCCACCCCAGGCGCCAGCAGAGAGGGGCGGTGTGGTCTGCAGAGAATTTTAAAACGGTAATAAGACCGAATAAGAGGGTAAGAGTTGGTAAGCTTTTTATCATCACGATGCTCCCGCAAGTCTACACAGCCTGGTCAGTGATAAAATAAACGTTCCCTCCCCGCTGGACCAGCCACTCCCATCCCCCAGCCGGCCGCCCCTCCCCGAGCCCATGACATCTGGTGAGGCACCGTCGACAAGAGCAACAAACTTCGTTGGTTTTCTTTTTCGGCGTTTATATTTTTCAAAATATACAATTTATTTACACCTTTATTTCACAATTATAGTTTGCATATTTATTCTGAAATCTTTAAATAACTCCACGGTAAACAGTACAAATCACAGGATCCCTCACACTGCTTCTCTTTAGCCTTTACACTCGGCGAGTTTTCAGAAAATTTCAAGTAGTAACGGTTTGTGGGTCAGAAGGGCACAAGAACAGGACAGAATTTTTTTACAGAAGCCTGACATGTGGGATTAGATGGGGCAGTCTGAGCAGCTACTTGGTCTGGGGCCAGACTAAGGGCATTTATAAGGTTTATAAATAAGACTCTCTTACAAGCAGTGAGGGTTTTGGTTATGAGGAAGGAGGGGCGGGAGCCTCATCTGCTGGGGGTGGTGCTGAGAAGCAAAGGGAGAGGGAGATAAGGCACGCATGAAGGCTCCTTCTTGGTGTGAGGAGGCACGAGCTGGAAGGGTCCTGAGTGAGTGGGGTAGAGGCCCACCGATTCCAGGTGGAGGTCAAGAATGGCCAGACATGGGGTGGGGCTCCTACCCACAGAGAGGCCTCTTTAGCCTCCCCTGGGGAAAAGCTTTGTGATTCTGAAGGCAGGCGGGAGGAGGGCTAGCGAAGCTGGTGGTTCCTAAAGAAAGGGGCCTGGGCTCCCGCCAGCTTGGAGGCCCTGCCAGCAGCCCCGGGTCCTTCTGCAGGCAGGTGAGGGCCATGCGTGCAGGTGCTGGATGAGCGGTAGCCCGGCGCATCTGGCGCTACAGCTGGTGAGTGGCGGGGGACGAAGGAACTGGAGGTGGCCTGTGGGAGGCATCATGTCGTCTCTCCTTGTGAGAGCCCTTCATCCACCTCAGTGTTGTCCACTCATCAGAACAGCAAGAGCCACCAAACCCTGGCCAGGAAGGGAAGGTGAGGAAGACAAGGACATGGACCCTGCAGACCCGCTCTTTGCAGCCCCACCATGGGGGGGAGGGGTGTCCTAGGGAGTCCAAGGTGTAAGACACAGGTGGGACACAGGCTTGGCCCCAGAGGTCAGTTTCCTTCATTCCCCTTGGAAAATTCCCCGTTGACCAGGTCCTGAAGCAGTCCCGTGGGCTAAGGCTCAGGGCAGGGATGCTCGTGGGGCGGCTGGGATGCTCCAAGGAGGCGCTAGTCCCTGAGAGCGACTTGGTGGGTCAGGAGAGCCGTCTCAGGGTCAGTCCCAGTCTTCCTGGTCTCCTCAGCACCCCCACCAAGCACAAAGACCTGACAAAGCCTGTCCTGCCTGGCCAAGCAAACCTTCTTGGCAGGGTCTGGATGGGGGTTGGGGGTGGGGCAGGGGCCGTGGCCAGGCTTAGGGCAGGACGGTGGGGCTGGGAGTTGTCATTGCATCTTCAGGTGGGGTTCTTCCGGTATAAGGGTGTGGAAGAAGTGATCCCACAATTTAGAGCTGATGCCATATCCTAGAGAGGGAGACAAATGGGGAGAATATGAGGCAGTGGTGAAACGTGCGAGGGATTTCCTCGGGAAGGGAGCCTGGGGAGGGCCAGCCCGTAGGCAACATTTGAACATCTGTCCCCGATGGCCTTCCCAACTCTCAGGGCCATCCTGGCAGAAGTCCAGGGCCCGGTACTTGTGTTTCTAGTCTCCCGAGGATGCCATTAGAATAAACCCAAGTTCCTTATCCGTCCTGAGTTCCGGGGAGAGCCTGGCCCCTGTCTGATGCTTGCCCTCTCTCTCTCACACACTTCAGCCTCTTCCTTCTCTTTGGAGATGCCAAGTTCATTCCTGCTTCAGAGGCCGGAACAGAGGCTTTGCACCTGTTGCTCCTGGGATGCTCTTTCCCCGGACGCTGGATGCTGGTTCCCCTTAGCGGACGCCTTAGCTATAAAGACAGCTCTGCACAGACACCTTCCGGGACCACTCGACCCAGTGCTGTGCCGTCCGAGGCAGGAGCCCCTGGCCCATGTGGCTGTTGAGCACCTACCACGTGGCTAGAGCTATGGAGGCACTAGATTCCTAATTTCATTTTATTTTAACTGAGTTAAATTTCAATTTGAAAACGTAGTGTTGATTGAGTTACTGGAAAACTTGTAAGCACGTTTATGACAACTCAAATATATGAATCTACTTTTTTGGCTTTTTTTACAGTCAATTTTATAAACTCTAAATATAGATCAAGTATTTCTAATGAAAACTTAGCACTTGAATCGAGATGTGCTCTAAGTGCAAAGTACACATCAGATGTTGAAGACTTGATATACGACGAATGTAATATATCTCATTAGCGATTTTTTATATTGGTTACAGGTTGAAATGACGATATTTTGGTTGTACTTGGCTTAATAACATATATTATTAAAACTAATTACATCTGTGGGGCCTGGATGGCTCAGTTGGTTGGGCGTCTGCCTTTGGCTCAGGTCATGATCCCAGGGGTCCTGGGATCAAGTCCTGCATTGGGCTCTCTACTCAGCGGGGCGCCTACTTTTCCCTCTGCCCCTCCCCCTGCTCGTGCTTCTTCTCTCTCAAATAAATAAAGAAAAATCTTTTAAAAAATTAGAAAAAAACTAATTATATCTGTTTAATTTTACTTGTCAATGTAGCTACTAGAAAATCTAAAATCACATCTGTGACTTGCATTATATTTTGTTAGAGCTGGACCCTCCCCCACATCCCGTTGGTTTCTTTTCTCTATGGCCCTTAACACTGCCTAAAATTATCTTTGCTAATTTATTGATTTCCTGTTTGTCTCCCAGTGAGCAGGGTGGGAGCCCCAGACTTGCCTTACCGTGGATCTCCGGTACCCAGAACAGTGCCTGGCCCTTGCTAGGGGCTCAGTGGTGGCTGTCAAATAAATAAGTAAGCAAATGGAGGGGGCAGGGATGTGTGGGCCTCACCTGACTTCTGATGTGCAAAGTGATGCTTGGCGTGGTGGGCCTTCATGTTGTACAGGTAGGAGCCCTTGTGCGGTGAGCCGAAGTGCAGGTAGTAATGGATCATGTCATAGATGACGTAGCCCAGGAGGCCCCCCGCAAACATAGTGCCCCCCACCGCCTCAGGCAGGAGGAGCCGTAGGATTACATAGAAGAAGGCAATGCCCAGAGAAGCCGGCACGGGGGGGAAGACCAGGCGGGATTCATCAAAGGGTGCCTGTGGATGGAGAGGCTCACATGTCAGAAGACAGCCGGGCCGGCCTGCCTGTAGTCTCAGAAAGGCAGAGGATGGAGGCAGAGCAGCCCGCCCATTTCAGCGAGGTGGCAGCAGCCTGTCATGCATGGGGGTGGGGGGAGGCCTGGCACCTTCGGTGGCCTTGGGGAGGGCAGGCTGCCACGCTTGAGAGCCCTCGAGAGACTGTCCTGCTCCCAATTTCCAAGCCAGGATGGGACCTGGAAGCCTGTCCAAGTATATGGTGGTGGACAGGATGCTCACGGCTCAGAGTCCTGCTTTATGCTCATGAAGCCACTTTGGCTCTGGAATTTGCAAAGTGCTAGAGAGGAGCCCCACCACCAGACTGAGGCCTGACGTTGTCCGGGAGGGCAGCACCCCAGCAAGCTGAGGTTAATGCAGGCTCACAGGGAGGACTGGTACTGGAAGTGTTCATGGATACGTTCTCCCCATCCCCACATCCTAATGGGAGCCCTTCTTGGTTCCAAGGGGGTGTAGTCACAGTGAACCAGACAAAAGAGCCAAGCATCAGGCTCTGGAGCTTCAGAAGCCAAGGGCCGGGCATAGGGGTAAGATTTCAGAGACACCCCGGTGAGTATTCTGAGAAGAGACAGACCCTCTCTGGGCTGGGGGTGGGGGGGGAACGAGTGAGAGAAAGCGGGTGATAGCCACAGAGCAATGTGCTGATGTGGGCCTCCCTCCCCCCAGGACCAGCTCCTCGAAGAAGGAGGCAGGAAGGGAGGGAAGGGGGGAAGGAGAAAAGAAGGAAGGGATGCCCTGGGAGAGGCCGAGAAGAGCACCGTACAGGAACTGAGATGCAGGAACTGAGAGGCAGCCAGGGGGATGCAGCCTCCTCGGTCAGCCCTGGCTTCTGCTCCCAGCCTCTGGATGACATACTGTCTGTCCCCGAAGAGCCCCAGGGTGGTGGAGGGTTGAGCGCACGGACTCTGGAGTTCACAGAATGGGGCACAACCTCCTGGCTGTGCCAGGTGTGACTTTGGGCAAGTTTCTCAGTTTCTTAATTTCTCCAAGCCTCAGTTTGCTGCTCTGTGGCACGGGGAGAACTGTGGCACCATCTTCAGAAGGAAACTCCACAAGGGCCGCGACTTTTTACTGCTTTGTCCAGCGGTGTCTAGAACAGTACCCGCGCATGGTGAGCACTGGGTGAACATTTGTCAAATGAATGAATGAACTCGTTGCTGTGAGGATGATCTCTGAAATGTACCTGCAGCGTGCCTGGCGTTAGTAAGGACGGTGGGCAGGCACGCAGGCTCTCGAAGCCCACGCCCGGGTCAGATGAGGGCCCAGTCACCCCTCCGAGCAACATGAAGTGCCCTGATTGCCTCTTGCTCCCCCGCTGACCCCCACAAAGACCCGCGGCCCCCCTGCGCTGGGGACAGCTGCCAGGCCCCAGGCGGGAGCCTGCCCCGCTCACCTTGTGGTGCTGGCCGTGCAGGATGAAGTGCAGCATAATGAGGTAATGGCTGTCCCTGGGGGGCTTCATGTGGAACAGGAAGCGGTGGATGAGGTACTCTAGCAGGCTCCAGAAGAGCATCCCCAGCACGAAGAGGCCCGGGAACACAGACTGAGGCATGGCTACAGAGTACTCTGCAGAACGGCAGGAGAGAGAGAGAGAGAGAGAGAGGCCAGAGTCAGGGCAGACGGCCCCAGGGGGCAGTGATGGCTGGTGGCTCCAGGAGCCCTGTCTCTCTGCCCCATCACCTTGGGAGCAGCTGCTCTCCATTCAGCAGCTATGGGGCCAGGCCACATTGGATGGGGCTCTTGGGTCAAAATGGGAAGGAGGCCGTGAGGATCTGTCCTGGGCCGGGAGGGGTCCTCCCAGGGAACAGCGGTGCTGCCGGCCAGAGGTCTGAGATCTTGCTTGGGGGGAGTAAGAGGAGCAGCTGTTGCCAGTGCTGGAAATTTCCCTGGGGCTGTGGTCTGAGTGTCCTCCCCGCCAAATTCTCACGTGAACGGAAACCTCACTGCCAAAGGGAAGGTATTGGGAGGTGGGGCCTTTGGGGGGCTCTTAGGTCATGAGGGTGGAGCCATCACGAACAGGACTAGTGCCCTCATCAAAGAGACCCCCTGAGCTCCTCCCTGTTTCGGCCATGTGAGGATACAACAAGAAGTTTGGGACCTGCAAGGGGGCCCTCACCCGACCAGGCTGGCATCCTGATCTGGACTTCCAGTCTTTGGAACTCTGAGCAATCCATTCCTGTTTTTCATAAGCCACTCAGGCTGTGATGTTTTGTTAAAGCGGTCCAAATGGCTGACATGCCCGGGAAGGGTGACCCTGCTTTAGTGGCACCGGGGAGAGGGAGGGATGGCTCCGACTAAGACAGTAGAGCCAGGGGGCTACTGAGGAGAGATGTTTGAACAAAAAGGGACGGGGGAGGGAGGGGCAGGAGGGAGAGAAAAACCCAAGTACAGAAATCTTAACAGATAAGACTTGAAATCATAGCATACGAGGGAGATGTGGAAAACCTGAAGATGATTCGCCTGGAGACCAGAAGACGGGAGAGATGGACTTGTCATCAAGCGTGAGGTTCCCCACCCCCCACCCTCTGATGACAGTCTTAGAAGCTCTCATTTCTTGTCCCCATTCATTCTTGGCTTCACAGGGACACCAGCTCCAGTCAATGTTTTCTCCACGCCTATTCTCATTCCGAGTTGTACTTTCCTCCATGAGCCACTGCTTTGGCCAGGCTTCCTCTCCCTTTTGAAAAATAACAGCCTTCTTGAAATATAATTCACATATCCTACAATTTGCCCCCTTAAAGTGTACAATTCAGTGGTTTCTTTCATATATTCAGTATTGTGTAGCCAATCACCGGTCAATTCTAGAACATTTCTGTCACCCCAAAAAGAAACCCTGTCTCTGTTAGCGGTCACTCCTCATTTCTCCGCACTCCTGCCGTTTCCCAGCGCCTGGAAACCACAAACCTGCTTTTGGTCTACGGATTTGCCCATGCTGGACACTCCATATAAACGGAATCCTATGATGTGTGGTCTTTTATGACTGGCTTTTTTAACATATACTATTTTCAAGGCTCATCCATGTTGTAGCATGGATCCGGATGTCATTCCTTTTTAAGGCTGAATATTTTTCCATTTGTATGGATATACCGCCTCTGTTTATCCGTTCCTCAGTTGATGGACATCTGGGCTGTTTCTACTTTGGGGCTATTACGGAAAGTGCTGCTATGAGCATTCAAGTACAAGTTTTTGTGTGGGCATGGTTTCCGTTGTCCTGGGGATAAGCCTAGGAGTGAGGTTCCTGGGTCATATCGTAACTAAATTTAATCTTCTGATTTTTGTGCGATGTTTCAGGGGAGCCCATCCACAGCTTTTCAGATTCTCGAAGGATCTACGACCGATATAGTTAGAATACACAGCTCCTCTCCCTGCCTGCTGGGTCACTTGGCTTTTCTCCTCTTCTCTAGATGCCCCTTGTCCGGTGCCATCATGGAAATGCTGCCTCTGTCCCCAGCATCAAAGCCTTGATCCTCTACTCTCACACACTCTCTGCTGGATCCTGGAAGTCGGCCACACCCACAGGCCACCCCCCTCCCCCCCGCCGCCTCCATCCCCACCCAGACCTCCACCTCCACCCCGGTCCTGGACAGCCACTGGCTGCTGGGCACCTCCAGATGGCTGTCCACAGGCCCCCAAAGTCACCAGCTGTGAAGTGAGGCCAATCCTCCTCCACTTCTTCCTGCCCACCTCGTCACCCTAGGCTGCTCCTCTTGGGTTTCTTCCTCAGCCAGAGGTTCCAACATCCACCTGTGACCAAAGGCTTAACTTATCCCTCCCTCTCGCATCCACCCGGACACCAGGCCCTGTGGGTTCTCCCTCTTTAACATCTCTTGGCAAAGTAAAAGAAGCCAGATACGAAAGTCCACGTGTTGTACGATTCCACGTGTATGGAATGTCCAGAATGGGCAAATGTACGGAGGCAGGAGGTATATTTGGTGGTTACCAGGGGCTGGGGGAAGGGGAGATGGGGAGCGACTGCTCAGTGGGCACAGGGTTTCCTTTTGGGGTGGTGAAAATGTTCTGGAACTAGGCAGAGGTGGTGGTTGTACCCCGTCACGAATGTACTAAATGCCACTGAATTGATCACTTTAAAATGGTTAACTTTATGTTATGGGAACCTCATCTCAATTTTTAAAAAATCTCTCTGGTCGATTCACTGCTCTTAAATCTCCTACCACCTTATCACCTCTTGCCCAGTGAGGCATCTGCCTCCCATCCCAATCCCGTGTCCGTGCGCTGTTCAAACTCTTCAGTGGTGCCTCATTACCTTTAAGGTGAAGTGCAAACCCCCAGCAGGGCACTCAGAGTCCCTCGAGACGTGTGCTGCCGGCCACATCCCGGCCTCGTTTCCCTGTCCACCTGTCCTGGGGTCAAATCAGAGCCCTCGTGGCTCCTTAGCTGTACCTCGTCCTCCTACTTCCCCGCTCTTACCATATGCCTAATTTTGCTCATCTTGTCTTTACTTCCCTCCCTGCCCCCTTATCCTTGGAGATTCAGCCCAGGTATCTACCGCGAGAAGCCTCTGAAGATGCCCTTTATCCCCACCTGGGCTGGTTGCGGAGCTCCTGCCCCGCCCTTCACATCATGCTTGTCGCCCCTTGTCCCCATTTTACAGGCAGAGTGGTCCCCTCGTGGATGACCACAGGTGGCTGCTGAGGAAGGAAGAAAGCCCAGGAAGGCAGGGGGTGGTGGTGACCTTCTGGCTCTTTGAAACAGAATCCAGGCCCAGCCCCATTTGACAAAACAATGAAGGACCAATGTGAATCTGACCTTTTGTCCCAGGCCGAGCTGAGGGGCAGGGGAGGAAGGGTGAGCAGTAACCGTAAGAGAGCCCTGAAGGCTTCTCAGATGGGACCGTACTGCTGACTGCTGACTCAGCGGGGGGGCGGGGGGCGCAGTGGCCTTCTGCAACCCCTCCCCCACCCAGGGCCTACCAGCCAAATCCCTAGCAATTGGCACCCTAAGGCTGGCTTTCTCCTCAGTCCACTTGTTCCTAACCTGCAGCTCTGCAGATAACCGTCCCACAGAGATGAGCTCAGCGGGTGGAAGTTCATCAGGATGTCAACCTAAGCTGTGTCCGCATTTGGTACAAGATGCTTGCCTAACAGCTTTGTGTGAGTGGCCATCCGACCTTGGCGGGGCTGCTCAGGTAGGAAAGAAAGCCCTCGTTCTGGGGAAGCTCTGACACCTCTGGGGGTCCTTCAGAACACTCTGGGGAAGTACACTGAGCACAGGCTTTGGATTTGCAGACCTGGATTCAAATCCTGGCTCTGCACCACCTTGGTGTTTTCTCAACAGTAAAATGTCCTACCCACCATGAAAGGCTGTTGTTAGGATGGAGGAAACAGAATACCTGATTATATGATGTATAGGATATATATTATATAGTAAGACTAATATATAATTATATATTAATACTGATAATAATATGCTCCTCATATATAATAAGTAGCCTCTGTGATTTTCAAATGGGACCATTTAAATTTAAGTATGAGGCAAAATACATCTAGGTTCTAATTTGTGCCTACCTTGTCTTGATTCTCCTTGTAGAGTTCTGGAGGGTCCCTGGCTGAAGAAGGAGGTTCCCAGCCCAGCCCCCTGCCTCCCCCCTCCCACAGTGCAGGAGCCCTACCTTGCTGCTTAGCTCTCTTGACAGCAGGGAGGGGACTGGACACGCAGGAACGTTCCCTGGCCACAGATTTTGGTCTTGACCTTTGCTCGGGCTCCCACCACAGAGTCCCGGTGGCGGCCTGCATCCCAAGGGGGTGGCCTGCAACCCGAGGGTGCTGCGTGGCCATGGTTCTGGCGCTGTGCTTACTCTAACCTGCTCCCAGGAACCGCTCTGGGGGCCATCCTAAATTTGCAGAACCCCTCTGCTTTTTCAAGCATTTTCAACATGCACCTAGGAATGTCAGCATTGAACTGGTACCTCCATTCAGCTTCCCTGGCTCCTTGGCACCCTGACTTGTCTGCCTTTATTCCCGTACACCCTCCGTCCAGCAGCTGCACTGGGACCCTGCTGAGCATCCCCTCCCCTCCCTCTGTGGTTCTCGTCCTCTCTGCATGGGACCTGTGCCTCGCTTGATGAGCTAGGGGATGAGGGAGGGCTGTGGACACATCTCTCTCATGCAATCATTGTTGGCCTTGCGGTCACAGACTCCACCCTGGACCTCTATCAGACAGCACAGTTCAGCTCTCTGCAGAGGCCTGCCTTCGGACCCAGCCCTCAAATCACTCTGCCTGCCACGCAGAAGAGTCCCCTCCTATAGGTCAAGTCTCTGCCCGCCTCCTCACCCCAGCATCAGCCCTGTCGGCCCATCCGGCCGGAGCTGGTACCGAGTGGCATCTCTGGAGGAATCGTGCAGAGGGACCTGGGCCAAAGCTCCGGCGTCCCCCGCCCCCTCCGGCTGCCAGCCTTGGCGGCCCGGCCACTGTTGGTGATTGTTAGAGCAGCGCCGGGTGGACAGTGGGCGATTCAGTGAGCAGCCCTTCTGAGCAACAAGCCCTGTGCTGTGCCTGAGCTATTCAGCGTGGGCAGAAAAGGGTAACCTTGGCTTGCAGGGCAGGCGCGTTAACCCGCGGTGCGCAGGAGCCGTTCCAGGTGCTGGGGGGCTTCCTGCAGCTTGTCCATCTCCCACCCCAGCCTGGGCCAGCTGGGACAATGGAGGCTCTCACCACTGTGGCCTCCTGGCCCCTCTTGCCTAAGCCATTCAGACCCTCAGCTTGCCACTCCCGGCAGAGACGGGCAGGAGCGAAGCCTTGGAGTGTGGGGAGAAGGGGCCGTGTCTGGCGAGGGGGGGGAGGGCGCGGGGTTCTGACGGCTCACAGTTAGGAACGTGATGTGCCATCAGGAGAGGAAAACCCACCTCAATGACTCCCAGCAGCCCTTTCCTGCCTGTCCCCCAACCTTGCCTTGGTCTGAGCCACCCCCTGGGGGCTAGGCACCTCCCTGAGGCCGGCTGTGCTAGGGCAGGAGATCATCTGGGCAGGTGGCTTGTTCCTAGAGGCACAAGGAGGGCACTAAGCTTGGGAGGCAGGCTGGCAGAAGTGGCCACACCCAAGCCTGTCCTAGCCACGTGACCTGAATCACTTCCCTTGACCTGTCTGAGGCATACCATCTCCTCATCTCTGAAAGGGCATGATGACAGTACCTCTCTCGAGGGAAGGCTGGGAGGGTTAAGGGAGATGGTCCCTGGAAAGCAGTCGGCCTGGCCCATGGTAAGTGCTCAGCAGTGGTCAGGGGTTCTGCTGCATGGGCCTTTGCCCAGGAAACACAGTAGGATACTCCCACATCTTCCTCGCCCGTGTTCTAATCTGTGCTGTGTTTGCGGAGCATTGTGAGTCCATCTCCCGGCTGTGCACCTAGTGAAATGATCTCATTCAGCTTCTTGACCATCCCAAGCCATACATTTTCCAGCACAAGACTCAGCAAGAAGCCCTCTCCTTTACTGCTATGAAATGATTTCATTTAGTTTCTGCTAACATGTTGCTGGTTTTGTTTTGTTTTGTTTTGTTTCCTTTATCCACTTGGGGTTGGAATGGGGGGAGTCCGACATTGTTCTTTGGAAGTCTATTGCTACAGATAGGTCTCATCTACAAATGTTTGGAATGTGGCTTGGGGTTCTATGTTCTTCGAAACTCAGGACCAGAGACAGCACTGCAATCTCCTGCCTCCGGGAAGGAACCAACGTTACCTGTGCTGAAGGACTCGAAGAGTCGAACGTTGCCCTGAGCGAGGGTTCGGTAGTAGGACCAACTGAGGTACAGCATCAGGGGCATCCAGATGATAGGGACACTGTACCTGTAGGAGAGCCATCAGGGTAAGAGAGATACGTGCACTGGGGCTCGACAGCGTCCAGCTTCCCCAGAGATGCATCTCTCAACTAGAGGAAGGGATAAATGAAACCAAAGCCTATACAGAAAGCATATGGAGACATAGGGCCAAAGGGACACTGCTTTGGGGCGGGGAGGAGAAAAGAAGAGAGAGACTGTAAGTCTATCTGCTTCTCTCTCGGAGAGAAGTTATTGGCAGAAAAGAACTGCATCCCTGTGGCTAGACTCTGTGCAGCTGGATAGATGCTGACCTCTTGTGGCAAAGGAGCCAATTGCAGGCAAAATAATTCCAGTGGGCTTTAGAAGCTGGAAAATCCTCAAGAAGAGTTTGGACTAGAACAGGGTGACATTGAAAGTGGTTCCTGGCTACATGTTAGGTTGCCACTCACTCGATGGACAAGCCATGCAGAGGAATGGATTATGCCTATGGCATGTTCCACTATCCCCCAAGAGCTATAGTACAGCTCTGGGCTCTGGGGGGGGCCCCAGTTGCCCCTTCTCCTTCAGTATCTGACTGGCAGCATCAGGAGAGAGGGACAACCCACCATGGGTCCAGAGCAGGGCTCACCAGACACTCTTGGAGAGGGCCTCGATGAGGTCAGAGTGGAAGAGACGGATGGGCCTGATCACTGGCTGGTGGACCCACTCATCATACTTCTCTCCCAAGTGGCCTACCTGCCACAGTAGGGGCTTCCGCCAGTCTACCAAATCCTGCAAGAGACAAAGTCAAGTGGACTTGATATTCACACCTGTGCACACTCATTCTTCCAATATCCCGATCCCCATCCTCCACCTCAGCTCACGGGGTCTGTATGGCACAACCCACCCTTCCACTTTAATGATCCCAGAACTGACCAAGCCCCTCATCTCAGCCCCCCTGGTCATGGAAATATGATCTAGGACAGGCCCATGACCTGAGCTGGTGCAATGAGCCGTCATACACCCTTTCTTTCCTCCTGCTGGAGATGCTAAGTTGGCAGGGCATGACCCTGGAGTTGCTAGCAGAGCCTACCTGAGGACTTGGTTAACACAGAGGATAGCCAAACCAGGAGCTGGAGACACTGAATCTGGGTGATGACACCTGCACACCCAGATTCAGCCACGCTTGAAGGCTGAAGTCCTTCCCAGGACTCTTTAGGTACAGGAGCCAATACATTCTGTACTGGTAATAAAAGGGGCCTTTTCCCTTTTACCATGGCTTTCTTCTTGATGTTGAGTGATTCATTCATTCATTCATTCATTCATTCAAAAATTTGCTTGCTATTTCATGTGTGTGTGTATTTTTATGCAAGCTGCTGAGAAAAATAAACAGGAATATAAATGACCATCTTTGCTTTATCTAGCTTAGTGCTTAATCAGAGTAGACTCTAGAGTCAGGTCCAGGTACAGATCCTGGCTCCAACACTTACTGTGTGACCTTGGGCAAATTACTTGACCTCTCTGAGCTTCAGCTTCCCCAGCTATGAGATGGAAGTAATAATAATAGTACCTGCCTAAAGTGCTCGGCAACATGAAACATGCCAGGCAAGATAGTTTGTTTAGTGGTGACGCAGGTAGGCTGAGATCAGGAGGCAGAATGACTGGTACAAATGCCTGGGTCCAGGGTCGAAGAGAAAGACTTTGCAGAAAACCCGGGGGTTGGGCTAGAGCTCGCACAACATGGAGGACTCAGAAAGGAGGAGAGGGGAAGGGTATAGAGGGAGACATGGAGTTGAGAATGACTGCGGCCCATCTGGTACCTTGACACTGATCCGCAGGGCAGTAGGAAGAAATCTGCTGACAGCTTTAGATGGCAGAACACCCCGTACCAGGCCCACGACTTGGCACTTTTTCCTCCAGGCCAACTGTTTCCAAGGTAGGGATGTACACATATCCTAGGGGTACTCACAGGCTGGTCCACAGATGCAGGGAGAGAATATTAGGGACTCCTTCTATTTGTGATATATTTATCTCATCTTTAAACCACATATTTTCTAATGTACATGGTACAAGAGTACATTAGCACATGCAAATAATTTATAGAAAATTAAAATGGACATAGAATGGAGAATGTGCTCTAAATGTTTTACTCATAGGGATGCAAGATAAAAAAAAAAAACTTGGAAGCTGCAGCTCTAGGCAATGGGAAGCTCTTAAAGGTTTCTGAAAGTCCGTGTATTGAAGAAGATTAATCTGGACCAAAATCAGTCAACTAAAACTGGTAAAGAACAACTAATTTGTAGTGAGGGACCACCTTCAAAGAATGACTCTGCCATTTATCAGAAGTGGGCAAATGCCTTTACCTCTTGGAGCTCCTAGGCTCTCACCTCTATAAAGCCGGTGTGCTCTGACCTACCACCCACAATAGGAGAGAGGGTGAGATGTGCCCAGTGAGTGGTGGGTGCCAGTAAATCTCCAATATAAGGGAGGTAGGCGGCCACTGAGGGTGAGAAGAGAGATAGTGTCAGGAGAGTAAAGGAGAGGAAAAGGAGGTGTACGTGGAGGGAGAGCTCTCGAGCCTGGGAGAAGGAGTCAACAGTGATTCAGAGACCTGTCTTCCCACATCCCTGGCTGGAATGTCATCCTTGCCCAGACCTCCATGCCAAAGCTCGCATAGCTTTAGCAGATCTCCCAGCCCTGCCACAGGTGAAACCAGCCCCACTATCACTGCCTTGGAGCAGGGGCGTAGGGGCCTTGGGGCAAGCAGGGAATTCACTGGGCATTCTTCTGTGCCTGTGACCAGGGGAAAAGGCCCAAGGATCTTTGTGGTTCCTGCCACGTGAACTCGGTAATTCCCACGTAGTGGCTGCCTTCCTGCTTCTCAGGCTAGGAGATGACTCAAGTCAGCCTGGAGCCCCATCCCATTCAGCACCAGTCATACCAGACAATCACCCAAACTCCACCTGGTGCCTGCTCCCTTCCTGGCCCCAGTACCCATGCCTCCTTGACTTTCTTTCTTGGGTCTCGTAGCAAACAGATTCATTGGGTGCAGGCTGTCTCATTCCCTCCACTCCTCTGCCTCATGTCTCTACACATGCACGCACATAGCACCACCGCTACCCGGAGAAAGGACTGGAGGAACCAGCTAGTGGCCTGTATTTACACCTTATCTTGCAGCAGCCTGCAGAGCCCCACCTCAGAGGAAGCAAAGCCAGGGTCATGGTGAGAGCTTGAGGCTTTGTCCCAGTTGCAATTACCTTGAGAACTAACATTCGCAGAGCATTTGTCATGTGCCAAGCATGGTTCTAAACATGTTATATGAATTAAATAATTTGAGGAAAAAGAAAAAGAAAAAGAAGGGAATAAATAATTTGATCCTCACCATACCCCTAACTAGGCAGGTACTGTTATTATTGCTATTTTGCAGACGGGAAATGAAGCTGGGCAATTTGCCCAAGGTTGCCCAGTTATGTCTTCTTGATGAATTGGCTCCTTTATCATTGGGTAATAGCCATCTTGGTCCCTGGTAATATTCCTTGTCCCGAAGCCCACTTTCTCTGATTTTAATGGAACCACTACTGGGCTTTCTTTATGCTTGGTGTTTGCATGGTCTATCTTTTCCCACCCTTTTACTTTCCTCTTGCATATGTCTTTACATTTGAAGTGCATCTCCTGAAGACAGCATATAGTTGGGTCTTGCTTTTTTAATCTAGTCAGACAATCTCTGCCTTTTAATTGGAGTGTTTTGTCCATTTACATTTAATGCTGGGGTAGGTCTGTCATCTTGCTGTTTGTTTTCTGTCTCCTCTGCCTTCTTTTCTTGTCTTGTTTGTATTAATCAAGTATTTAGAAATATTTTTTAAAAAGATTATATTTGAGAGAGAGAGAGAGAGAAAACGAGTAATAGGGAGGGGGAGAGAGAAAGAGAGAGTGAGAAGCAGACTCCCTGCTGAGCAGGAAGCCTGATGTGGGGTTCAATCCCAGGACCCGGAGATCATGACCTGAGCCGATGAGAGATGCTTAACCGACTGAGCCACCCAGGTGCCCTGAAATAGTCTATATTATAATCTCTGTTGGCTTTTTAGCTATGCCCTTTTGTATTTTTCCCACAGTTGCTGCTCTAAGGATAATATGCATCCTTAACTTATCACCATGTATCTTGAATGAAACCCCTGGATTTTCTATGTTCCATTTTGGCATGTTACACACAACATTCCATGCCTTTTTTCATTCGTACACGTAATTCAAACTTAGCTAACTTAGACAGTGAACGTTTCTAGCTATAACAAGCTGTATGGCCAGGCAGGCCCCTCTCTCAGCCTAGCAGTGGTTTGGGCAAATTTTTACCTATTGATCCATTTTGCCCTTATTTCATAAAGTGAGTAGAAAACAGCATGGGACTTATAAGCTTAATTCAGTTGCGACACAGGAAGAATGTCTAGGTGAGCAGCAAACCGGGATTCCAGCCTGAATCCTACACCCTATTGCAAAGAGAACAGAACAATAGGGCAGCAGATAGGAGGTCTGGTTGTTTTCAGGTGTGGTAGTCAGGGCCAGCCCCCTCAGCCCCCCACCCCCTTGAACACAGGGGTCTCCCGTTCGATGTCCTGTGGCCCATCTGGTCTTTGGAGATGACTTTGGTTCCTCCCTGGGTAGACCAGTGGTCACTGGCCACTGTACAAATGGCAGACTTGCTGTCTAGAGTTGGTTGCAAGGCTGCCTCTGACCTACTCCCCAGCCCAGTCTTCCCTTCACACAGTCTCCCGGGGGATGGGACATTCACCATACGCTCAACCTTGATTTAGACAGTACATGCACCAACGAGGTGTCTTTTCTCAATTCTCTTCCAGTCCTGATCGCTGACAGAGAAAGTCTCAGCTGGGTCCTAACACGTCCAGCACCACTCACTCACTCACTGGGTCGTTTCCAACATGGCACCTGTCTGGGAACTGCTCTTGAGAAGGGAGGACAGTAAGAGAGGACAGCCCAGGATCTGATGGGATAGGAAGATGGGAATCCAAAGAAAGTCCCTGGCTAATGATCCCTTGGCTCCTTAGTCCTCCCAAACAAATGGCTCTCTTCTTCCCCCTCCCAGCTCCTGGTCCTGGCCCCTTCCCACCCCCACTTCCTCAGGCTCTGGGACACAAGGAACGCATGGGCAAAGGTCTGTGGCTTCTGCGTGAGGCTGAGTGGGGAAAAGGAGGTGAGAACAGACCCCTGACCACACCTCCGGTTCCCAGGCATCCGGGGGCTTCCACAGCCACCTTCTCCATAGCAAATTCTCCTTTTACAGATGCGGAGCCTGATGCTCAGAGACTACAAGTGATTCACTCAGGGGTACCCAGTTAAAGCTGACTGTGTGAATGAAGGTGAAGATATACCCAGAAACTGCTTGTTGAGGGCGGGGGTGGGGGTCCTTTAAGGAACTCAAAAATCCTGTGCAACAGGCTGGGCCCCAGGAAACACATGCAAATGGGGTAAGTTTGGCCCAAGTCCTACTCCCCTCCCCCACCCAGCTCTGCCCCTGACCCAAGGGAGGGGGAGGGCTCTCCTGGGCTATGTCTGGAATGCAGCAAGGCCTGCAGGGGGAAAGGGCAGCCTGCTGCCCAGAGGGAGCACGGGAGGGCTTGCATGCCACCAGGGTTGGAAGGGGGCCTCCTCTGTGCCCCAGGTCCCCCTCCTCCCAGGCAGCACAGGGACAAGGTGGCACAGAACTCTTCCCGGGGGCCACCCCAGCTCAGGAGTGGCGAGTGGGGAATCTGCTTTGCCCTAGACAGGGCACATGTGAGGAGAGGGGGCCGCTGGGCCAGCATTCCTCCCACCTCCACAGCCGTGACCTAAGGACAAGAGTGAGAACAAGCAGCTCCACCAGAATCCCAGCTACTGTTTCTCTGTCCTTGTCGTAGGCCCCCTGGGCTCAGCCTTCATGTCCATTATCCTACATGAGCTGTGATTTTGAGAGCTAGAGCCTGAGACGACCCCATTCTACAGATGAGGAGACTGAGGTCAGATGCTCAATGGTCTATGCTGCAGACAGGACCTGCACCCAAGCCAGCCCAGCTCCAGAGCCCAGGGTCTCAACCACAGGGCTGGGAGGCCTCCTATTAGCTGGCTCAGGCCCCCCGTGGCTGCGAATTCCCCAGCACAGAGGATCTGAGGGCCCCACAGGGGCCTTAAGGGGTGGCTGCAGGCCCGTCCTGTACAGTCTAACGGGGGGCCCCCAGCTGGACAAGCTCAAGTCCACAGAGGCAGTTCCGGTCCACCCACTTCCTCCGTGTACCCAGGGGAAGTGGTAGCCTCAGGCTTCCTCGCCATGAGGGTTCAGAGATGAGTGTGGCCGGGAAGCAGGGGTGAAGGGCCAGACCCCAGAGAGAGAGAGAAGGTCTGGCCGTGTCATACAGAAAGTCAGTGGGACCTCAGTCCTCGGGGCTGAAGAACAGCAGAGGCACCTGCCCTGCCCCCCATCCCAAAGCAAGGTTGGTTGGTCTTTCACCAGCAGCACACTTTCTATACCCCTTCCTACATTTCCAGATCCTCCTAATAAACCCACGTACGGGGTGGGAATAATTTCCTCCACCTTGCAGATAAATAGACCTGGAGCCGTGTGTGGCCACCCAGGTATAAGTCCCGCCCCTCCCACCTCCCCACCAGCCCCGTCCACTGCCCTCGCAGGGATACAGAGGGCAGAGCCCACCCTGCGCACCTGCCTGTTTCCCTTCTGGGGGCAGGTATTTTTCTAAGCACCGCTGAGCACTGCAGAAGAGGGGCCGGGAGCTCTGGGCAAGGCGGCGAGCAGGGAAGAGACTCGGTAGACCTGGGCCCCACAAGGACAGCCTTGAGGAGGTCCCTGGGGGTCTCTCTGGGCAGCTGGACTCTCTCAACGCCTACCCTGAGGAGGGTCAAGGTGAGAAAGGAGGCCCAAGGTGACCGGGGGACAGAGTGTGGGGAGGTGAGTCAGGCCCGCACCCACAGTGTTGAGGTTGACCCTTCCCCGGATGTGGGCTGGCCAAGAGTGCCCTTGTTCTGATCCAGGGGCTCCTCTCCCCAGTTCTCAGGGACTTATCTGAGGGTCCCGAAAGGTTAAACCCACGTAGCCCACATCAACATCTGCGTAGGCCCTGGGGGCCCCTGGAGCAGCCCCTGATGCCAAGGATTATGTGGGTGGGGCTGTGTGTGTGTGTGTGTGTGTGTGTGTACGGGACCTGGGGCTGGAGAGCCTACTGCTGCATATGGCTTTGTAAGACCCCTGGCTGGATGATTCTACCTGTTTCTGAGGGGAAGAGAATGGGCCTCACCCACTGGTAGCCAGGGGAGCTGGAGCGGTCTGTTGGAACAGTTCTGGCTTCGCCCCAGGCAGGATGGGGAAGAAGCCTGAACCTCAGCCTCCTCCCTCCCTTCTGCCAGCCCCCCTCCCAGGACAGGCCGTAGGCTCTTCTTCTGGGCCAGCTGTCAGGGGGGAAGGGATCCAGGATATGCAGCAAGGGAGGGGGCTCCACAGGAACCACGGGCTGCGCGGCTAAGCCAACTAGCAGAGTGACTTTGGGCCAGAGACTTCGGTTCTTCCTCGTTAGTTAAATCAGGATCATTCTAATCCTTACCCTGTCCTGTTGCTGAAAGGATTAAATCAGGTAATAGATAATATATATAAACTGCCCTGCCCAGTGTCTGGCATGTGGTTAGAGCTCAATGAAAGAAGCGTTAATTCAGTGGTAACCCCGCTGCCCAGGGGGTTCTGGAAACCCCTCAAACCCCACCAGTTCTATCTGGTTCCTGGGAGGCTGGCCCCCAAAGTGGGAAGGGTGGAGGAGGCTGCCGTGGGTGGGGGCGGGGCAGTCAATGTGAAAAGATGCAGTGGGGCAAATGGGACAGGTATGCCTAGAAGCCAGGGCCACCTGTACCCAGGCAAGCTCCAGGCTGGCCGGGCTCCAGAACAGAGGGAGAGACAAGTAGGGCATAGTGTAGGGTGAGGTGCCACAATGTAGTTTCTCATCCTGCAAGGAAGCTTGGCTCCTGCCCCGCTGAGTGATCGAAGGAATGGTTTAGAAATTGTTCCAGTAAAATCCCACGTAGAGCCCAAACGTCAGACCACACCGCACCTCTAAACAGGACGGGGCACTCTGGACCCCTTCCGGGCCCTTTCTGCTGCCTTTTTAGAACTTTCCACCCTTTGCCCTGGCACCCCATCTCAGTTGCCCCTCACTATTCCCCCTCCAGCTTCTAGGGCTAGGGAGGCTGCGTTCTGGAAGCTAAGACTCCCTTCCTTGGCAGCACCCAGAGGGGCTCCCGTTGAATGCAAAACACTAAGAGTTAACTCCAGCAAGTCCTTCTGCTCCAGGAATGGTGTGCAAGTCCACCCCAGGCCTGGGGAAGCCCGGTCAAGGCAAAGCTGCAGCCTTCTTGGCCTCTCTCCACAGCTCCTCAAGGTCCAGACCCAACGGACCCACCCAAGCCCCTGACCTGGGGCAGAAACAGATGTAGGGTTTATTTAAATCAGACCAGGGACTTGGGGGCTCTCCCAGCATCTCCACTTCCCATAAGGGGCTGGGATTGACCATTGGGTAGATGAATTCAAAAATAAGAAAAAGCTAGCAAAGCACTGTTCCCTTTCCCTGGGAGGCCCAGCTCTCTGTGCTGAGCCCCACTGCCCCCAGTGGGGCTGCGGGGCGGGGGGCCCTTGCCAGAGCAGGTCTCCGCAGTGTGTCTCAGCCCGGAGACACAGGAGGAGGGGGAGGAGGAAGAGAGAACAGTGTGTGAAAGAGAATGACAGGAGCAGGGAAATGAGTCAGGCTGTGCTGGCAAGGAGCCAGGAGCAGGCCCTGGGAGGGGAGGCAGGCGGGAGGCCCCTCTTCCCCTCTGGTGGGGCCGGGGGGCGGGGGGCGGGCTGGGGTAATGGCGGAACAGGACTTGACTTCTCCTCTCCCTGCCTCACGCAGTGACATGGCTCGGGTCAGCCTAGAACCTGTAGCCTGGCAGGAGACTCGGAGGACCCTTCCCGGGGGGGCAGGGCCAGCAGTGCAGGATCTGCTTGTCCCCAGGCAGCCTCCAACGACAGCCCCCTCCCTTCCAGGATGATTCTTCCCTGCCACTGCACCACAGGGCTGTCCATATGCACCCAGCCCCGGTGGGCTCTCTCCTCAGAGTATTTTCTTTCCAACACTCAACCCCCAAGCCAGGCACACAGACGCTGGCCCTAACGATCCTTCTGCACCGCTCCTTTCGGTGCCATCCACTGGTCCCTGAGCCCTAAGCTGGACACCCTGCAGCTCACTCTCTGGTCCTGCCCTCTCTCCAGCGCCTCCTCATCTCCCTCCGCAGCTCCTCGTCCTCTAGGATGAGACCCTGACTCCACAGCTTCCGGGATCCTTGACCCATTCAAGCTGGCCGTCTCCCTCTCCATCCTACCCACGTGCAGAACAAGCTCAAGCCCCCAAAACTTCCAGAGAAGTCAGCCACTTGTACCGAGACCCTCCCAACCTCAGACCTTGGCCTGGGCAACAAGCACTGTGGCCAAACCCAGGGGTTGAGGTCAGGACCCCCAGTTCTGGTGAACCCTCTGGGGGCAAGCTGTGGGGCAAGGCTTCCCTCTCGCGGGCCCATTTCCCTTTTGGTTGTCATGCCTCCCCGAGGGAGACGGGCCCCAGAACAACTTGTCCGGACCTCTCTAGTAGAGCACCCAAGTGTCTTTGCCATGGGCTGGCGGGCTCCCCCAGAGGCAGTGCCAATTCCCATGGGACAGACACTGTCTCCGAGTTCCTGGGGTCCTGGCCAAAGGGGCCCAGGAAACAGTCCGCTCTGTGGAGTCCTCCCCACCTCTGGCCACCTGTGTTCTCTGGGTGTGCTTCTCACGTCTCCCCGTGTTGTAATAACTGTGGGTGAGGGTGGTCTGTCCGTCCCAGCAGGTGGTGAGCTCCCTGGGGGCTGGGGCCTGTCCCGATTGTGTTTTGTCCTCCGTGTCTAACACAGGTGGGGGCCATTTATGGATGGGCCTAGTAAGATCTATTCCAGGATTGGGACAGTCCCACAACCCAGGTTGGAGGGAAATGGCACTCAAGTCGGGTTCCCCCCCTGATCTCCCAGGCATCGCCCCCCCCCCCCCCGGCGGACAAATGCCTCCCCTGGCCTCAGCAGGCTCCCAAGCCCCTGTGGGCTGCTGACTCTTGAGAGGGATTGTTGGCCGCTGGGGGCAGCTCCGCACTGCATGCTGGTCGAGGCGGGCACGTCTGGACCTTCTGAACTTGTCATCATGCTCTTCTTAGCTCCAGATCCCCGTGGGAGACCGCCCTTTGGGGTGTTCACGGCCGGGGTCTGCATAGACCTCCTGTGCACAGCTTCCCCACACCCACTCCCATCAGCTGGGGTTTGCTGCCCTAGATCATGCTTGTGGGCTATGAGCACCAGCTTCCCCATCCTCATCTCTCTTGGGAAAACTTTATGAATAACCACAGCCTTTGGCTCCACACACTCTCGCCCTGGCCCCAGGAGCCCTGGATCGTCACCCTGCCCTGCCCTGCACCAGCTACCTTGTCCCAATCCACCACTTTGAGCTTTGGCTCCAACCAAGGGTCTGTCTTCTGAGTGTTTGCAGAGGTCAAAGTCCCATTCTCCGCGGAGCCCTGCGGAGAGAAGATACAGGTGATTACCTACGGTTCTGGGTGAGGGTCGGGGGCTGGGGGAGAAGGGAGCAGGGAGCCGCCCCACGGCGCGTGGCGAGAGCCCCATACTGGGGCAGGGTGGGGGTGGGTGGGTAGGGTGGAAATCAAGGACGCTGAGTGCATCTGAAAATAGGTAGATGCTGATTGTGTTATTCTCTGTACTTTTCTTCTCCTGTTAAAAAAATAATTTCTGCCCCAACAAGAGGGAGAAAGATACGGGAGAGAAAAGAAGCCTGGCAGAGAGGCGGTAGGGAAGTGAGAGCCATCAGTGGGTTCGCTGTAGGCAAGGGGACTCCTGCCAGTCTCTCTAGGTCCCTGGCAGGTGTCAGGCAGAGAGAATCACAGGGTGGCACCCTGGGTACCTGGCAGCCTCACTGTGTCATGCCGATGACTATACCAGCTCCCTCCCTTCCTGGTAAGATCATGCCAGAGCCTGTGCTGGGGCATCTAGGACCACCTGCCCATCAGAAAGGCAGCAGAGAGAGGGAGACGGTCCCTCCAGGAACTCCTATGCGTGGGTCAGCAGCCGTACGTGGGGCGGAACTGGCAGGGAGGTGCCCAGATGGGCTCAAGGTGAAACCGAAGTCACAAAGAGGCCAAGTCAGAAGGAGATGGAATGTACTGGGAAGGTCACATAGCTGCAGCTGGCCCTGACGTCACACAGGGTGAGGCTGGGGAGGGCAGGCCGGTGCGTAGGTGAAACTCACGTCTTTCTGCAGGAAAGGGGGGCGGGGAGAGCCCTTGCCAAGGGGAGGCCTGCCTGGGACTAAAGGGAACCGTGGTGCTGGTGGCCATGGCGGGGCCCCTGGAAGCAGGGTACTGGCAAGAACTGAGGAGCCTGTTTGGAAAGCCCTTTGGGGTTTCTATTGGCACAATCCTTACAGTTTTGCTTCCAAATGAACCAAGTGAAACTGGTGGTGACAGTGATGCTGGCATTTTTCTGGGGGAAACCCATATTAACCCAAGTAAAAGTAGGCTTTCTGTCTCAGGGTTGATAGCTCAGTATCTTAGTCTGGGCCACCATGCTGATACTTGAATTCTTTAAAAAAGCATCCCGGATGACCCCTTAAGGACAAAGAAGAGTGCGTTTTATAGCATATCCTGCAATGAAACTCCTTAAGTATCTGATATAAATGTCCTATAATACACCTGTCCCTTCTAGTTCCATTCTAGCCTCAAAATATCCCAGAGCGCCCCCAATCACTGAGGTATTGATTCTCCCTCCCTCCTGGCTAGTCATTTTCTCCTGGGCACCCCAAATCCTTTCTTAAGTAGGGTAATCTGATCCTCCTCTGCACCATCCACCCCCCCCCAATCCCCACACATCCCAAACCGGGCAGGGGAACTGTCATCCCAAGGATTAGCATTTAATATCTTTGTGCTAGGCTTTTCAGACATCCCTGAATAGCAGACACAGATCTGTTTGGGGCACAGCCACCTGAACAACGATGAAGCAGAGGAAAGGGCGTCCCCTCACAGCACAGGGCACAGAGCACCCATCTATCCAACCCATGTTTCTACTCACTCAAGTCTGGACTGTTCTCCGAGAGTTCCAGTCCCTGGAAAAGTCCTCATTCTGCCCACCTGGCTGCCTCAAGTTTTCAGGGATCGCTCCTGGTTCCTTCTCTCTAGGACTGTGCACGCTTTTTCTTTTTCACCTGCCAGCCTGACACATATTTGAGGACAGCCCACAGCCCACCCCCTGCCACCCGGCTTTTCCCCAAGACCCTCTGAGGACACAACAGGGTCTCTAAGCATAAGGATTGGCCCTCTGTTTCTCTTCCATGGCAGATGTGATGGGACCAGCACAGAGCCCAGCAGGGCTCGTGCCTCCCTGGCATGGAACGTCATGGGAGCTGAGCTTCCACCGGCCTTTGGGCAGCCCTCCTGTGCACTCATTCACTTAGCTTAGGCCACCTGGAGCCTTTTGTATGGGCTGCTGCTGCTGGCATTGTGTGCAAGGCTGACGTGGTCCAGGAGGTGATTTGGACCTGCACGCCTGTTCACTGGACAGCCCCGAAAGATGTGTGATGACTGGGCGCCCAGAACAGTGATGGGGCGGGCGGGGAGAGGGCGAGTAGCAGGCAATGGAAAACAGAGAAAGCCCGGAAATGAGATCTGCCACGGGAAGTCTGCAGGGACAGGAAGCCTTGGCCCCATACCAGCTTCCTCTTCGGGGCTAATGGTCTCCGTGCAATATCACTGCCTCTTCTCCAGATTTTCCCTCCCACACAGCTTTCCTCCATTCACCCGTCGACACACATGTTTGAGCACCCACGATGTGCCAGAGCATCAGCCCAGAAGACGCCCTCTCTGACCCTGGCCCCACTCCTGGCCTCTGGAGAATGTTCCCAACTGCCCACATCATCGTCTGACCCAAAAGCCCCGCTGACCCCTCTGATGCCACTTCCTAAAAGTGAACATAGCATCATCCCCTGTAAGTCGGCTTATGGTTGACCTCCCTATATTTAAAATCTTTCCCCTGTATTTCCAAACTCCTCTGCTGTTATACTCTTGGATGAACCCTAATTTTTCCCTCTAGAAGGAAAAGACATTTTCCTTCTCAAATGTCATCCTCCCAGGATGATGACAAAGATTAATATTCACGGGGCGCCTGGGTGGCTCAGTTGTTAAGCGTCTGCCTTCGGCTCAGGTCATGATCCCGGGGTCCTGGGCTCAAGCCCCGCATCGGGCTCCCTGCTCGGTGGGAAGCCTGCTTCTCCCTCTCCCACTCCCCCTGCTTGTGTTCCTTCTCTCGCTGTGTCTCTCTCTGTCAAATAAATAAATAAAATCTTAAGAAAAAAGATTAATATTCACAAACGCTTCCTACGTACCCAGCTTGTCATCATCCTAGCAACTGTATGAACAACTCTATGACCTCTTCATTTTCCAGTGTTTAAAAAATCATACTTTCCACGTGTCCCACTGTCCCCGTTGGTTATTTATAATTTCCTGCCCCTTGCTGTTTTTTGTATGTTTGGGTGATTACCTTGTTTGTCCAATGGTGTTATAGATTCCAATAGGGCAGGATACGTTTCCTCTTTCTTAGCGTGCCTGGGATGGGCTCCTGAAAATCCTAAATAGTCTACTCATTCTTTCTTTCTTTTTTCTTTAAGATTTTATTTATTTATTTGAGAGAGAGAGAGTGCAAGCATGAATTGGGGGAGGGGCAGAGGGAGAAGCAGACTCCCCACGGAGCAGGGAGCCCGATGCAGGGCTCCATCCCAGGACCTTGGGATCACGACCTGAGCCAAAGGCAGACGCTCAACCGACTGAGCCACCCAGGCGCCCCACTACTCATTATTTCTTGAGTGGGCCATGTGTCAATGTCCTTTGCCAAATGGCCAGGGTTCCCTGAGGCTTCTGCAGGATGGTGGGCTTGGCTGCTGGGGATAAAACCCTGGGGTTCTGCAGGGCTCCTGCTTCCTGGAAATGGAAAACAAATCTGCTTCGAGGAGAGAAGTGGCCCAGGACACTGAACACACCATCTTAAAATGCCACTTTGGATACGACAGTGCCCAGATACAAGGGTCAGAGTTGCAATAATCTGGGCCATATATCCTTGGTGCGCTTTGGCCAAGTACAATGGAATAAGCAGAACTAAAGTTGCCTCAGACTGATACAGGAGTGCTGGCCTTTTATTTTGCCAAATAAACATATTTTTAAAAATTATCAGCAGCAGCATTTCATAAATGAAAGGAAATTTCCAGACCAAATAGGTAGGAAATGCATACTTCCAGAATAAAAGGCAGTTCTTCCTAAGGAAGGACATTTGGCAACTTTACACTGACTTTTTTTTTTTAAGGGTCCAGTTTGTAAACATTTTTAATGCAGAAAAATTACAACCTAAAATTTTGTTTTTCAATTATTTTCTTGGTTCAAAGTAGCCGGTGTGGGGCTCTATAGACTACGAGGAACAGGAAGTAGAGCAAATGTTCACTTGTTCCAGTTCTAAGGTTTTCTTTCTTTCTCTTTCTTTTCTTTTCTTCTTCCTTCCTTCCTTCCTTCCTTTCTGTTAGATTTACTTATTTATTTGGGAGAAAGAGAGTGGGGGGAGGGGCAGATGGAGAGAATCTCCAAGCGGACTCCACGCTGAGTGTGGAGCCCCATGCAGGGCTCGATCCCACGACCCCGAGATCACCGCCTGGGCTGAAACCAAGACTGGGACGCTCAACCCACTGAGCTGCCCAGGCGCCCCGCCCCTAAGTTTTTCTTAAAAATTGCTAAAAACCCAGGTTCACAGACAGGTGTTGGCTTCCAATGGAAACAATGGAACTCTGGAACAGTTCTTGTCGCTCATCTGGAAATATTCCAGGTGAAAGGAGAGAAGTGGGAGAGAGCCACGTCCACACGGCAGGGCTCACAGGGCTTGCCTCCCCAGCACCAAGCAGCGGGAGATTCCCTCAGGACGGGCCCCTCGAACCCTGGGCCAGACCCGCGCGAACGAAGGCTGGCATGGGGGTGCACTGCGCACGCGCGGAGGAGGAGGAGGAGGAGGAGGAGGAGGAGGAAAAGAGGGAGGCGGGGAAGGGAGCAGGCTCCACTTCTTGTCCTTTTCTTCCCTCTTTCTGCCGCCCCAGCCTGATCTCAACCTGAGAGCGCCGGAAGCACCAGGTAGCAGTGTCGTGGGTGATACGCTCTTGGCAAATACATCCCAGACTGACCGTATAAGCAAGGTGCTCTCCAGGTGGCCTCATCGGGACCACACCCCTCCCTGGCAGAAGCCCAGGTTCTTAATCAGAAGGCGGTCCACACCTCTGGTCTGGGAGGAGACTTCAAGGAGAGTGAGGACGAGCAGCACGTTGGTATGGCCAGGGGCCGACACGCTCAGGCACCAGGATGTGCCCTCTAGCGTGTCTTTCATTAACTCTTTTTCTCGAGTCTCCTGTGGGATTTCCAAAGCTCTAAAAGGCTTCTCCACACACAAACGGGACGAAGCCCCTCCCGAAGATAGGCTCCCATTCCCGCTCTGGAGGCTGCTCCCATCTGACCCAGAGTGCGGGGGATCCAGGAATGAGTCCTCCTGGGAGCCACTGCACCGCACACACCAATCTGGGCCACATTTTCCAGCCTTCCATGCCCCAGTGTTTATTTTATAGTTGAGCCGGGCTCACCCTTGAATTCCACAGGCAAACACCATCCATGAATCAGAAGTGTGTAAAGGTCACTCCTGGCCACTAGGCTATAACTCAGGCTTTAAAAGATTTTTTTTTTTTTAAAGTTTCTTGGAAACTTCCATGATGCATTATTTAAAAGACTCTCCTGATCCTGGAAGCAAGCCCAAGAGATCTTTAAAAACCAAGAAAGTGTCAGAAAGCGAAGAACGTGTGCGTTATTTTCCAGTGTTTGGAAATTGTTCTGCCTTCCGGTCGAACATGTTTTCAGTATTGGGGTAAGCGAAGTTTGGTAAGGGAAGTTCAGGACTCAGGCTCTCACCGGCTTTTGCGAGAACAGTCAGCCTAAGTGGGAATGAATGTGCCTTGACCCAGGGTGTGCAACCCACCCGGGTAAGGCGATAGCTTTCTTAGAGGGTCCACCTGAAGGACACAGACGGTCGCGGGGCAGCAAGAATGGAGCTGAAGACCCACCCCATGGTCCTGGCGCCTCCTGACCTTTCCACCCTGGGAAGGCAGGCCAGAGCACGACTAGAAGCACTTTTGTGATCAGGCCCAAGGCTGTTTGGGAGAAGCCTGATGAGTGGAGCTGGGTGGTGCTGGGGCTGAAAGCATCTTGCTCTCCTCACACATTTCCCCGTGACTGTCTCCCAAGCCGGAACATGGGGTAGCTCCATGTGGGTAGAGATCCCGCTGTCTTGCTCATCCCTAGGTCCCTAGCAGCTGGCATGGGATCAGCATTCAAGGCTTACTGAATGACACAATAATGAGTCGATGGTGGCCTGTTGAGGCTTTAGGGGCCCAGGCCTGGAGAGGCCACCGAAGTGTGGGCAGGGCAGGGAGACAAAGAGCTGCCCAAAGCCTTCCAAGGCCTGTGTGTACTTGGAGAGAGAAGGTCAACGTGTTCAAGAATGGCCAATGTGCCCAACCAAGGAGACTGGGTGGGCAGGCACCGCCCATTCTGAGGTGAGAACCACTGAACGTGCTGGGCAATATGGTGGGGGCAGCAAGGAGGGCATTCCCTTCTCCTTGGGGCCTCCAGCCTCAGTGCAAAGCTGCAGGGAGAGAAGCCAGTGGGACAGCAGTGCCAGCCCTAGCTTCCTCCAGGGCAATGCCCAGTTCCTCGCTGGTCGTGAGGCATTATCTCCTCTCGGGTTGGCCCAAGCCACAGACTTCCTCTCATGGACACCGCTGCCCCTTCCCCTGGGCTCCAACCTCTGCCCTCTCTCACCCTGAGTTTAGCACCCTCAGACCCAAACTCAGAGGACCCAGGAGTTATTCCTGCCAGCTCCCTAAGGTCCCGCCAGTGCCCTCAACACACCTGTCCTCAAGGAGGCAGCCCTCAGGGGCAGCCTGGGGCAGGGGGAAGAATCTGGGGCCAGCCTCTAGTTCTAGATGCTGCAGGTTCACTTCTAGACTGAGGGACCTGGTTCTAGACCAGGCTCCATTATCAACTTGCTATGTGACCCTCGGAACAAGAAATTGCTTATCCCTAACAGGGCACCCCGAGTTCCTGCTCTGTTCCCAGAGGTTGGGCAGGTGACACCAATGTGTGAAGCAGGCAGGATGTGGTTCATAATGCAGACTCATTTTGTTTGCATAATAAACATGGAGGATATCCTTCACCTCCACAAGGGAAGATGCTCACTCTCATTTTGGAAACATGAGGTACCATGAAACAAAATAAACAAAACCATGAGGCACCTTTTTGCTAGAGATGAAAGAAAGAAAGGAAATGCACTGAGAACAGTATTCGAAGGTCACTGTCTGTTGGTCTTGAATGGAGTGGACTGCGGTGAACCAGCGGGGTCATGCCCCATTAAAGGGGGCAGCCCTGACTTAGGTCCAGGTCAGGTAAGGAAGGAACTCAGGGCTGTAGACCTTCCAATTTCTAAGAAAAGCTGGGAAACCAGATTTTTATGGGAAATCTCCAGATTTTAAAATTTGCTTTCCATTTAAAACAAGCAAACAAACAAAAGATGTGGGCCAAACCAACCTGTCTGAATACAAACGTGGCCCTTGGTCTGCACGTTTGAAATGTCTGGGGGGCCGCAGCCCTCCTGCCTCATGGTACTGCCACAGAGAAGGACACGCCCGGGCAGGCAGGAGCCAGGGTTTTGTCCTCTGGGGCACTGCCCAGAACAGGGAGTCTAGGTGGGAGCCTGGGCTGCACCCACATGGGGCAGGCCTACAGGGTCAGCCGTAACGAGGCCCTGGGTGGGTTGGGTGCCAGACCCCCAGCAAGGTTCATTGAGGGGTGACCTTCAGCCTCCTCCTCCTAGCAGAGAGGATTGGCTTCAAGAGGAAGCAGAAGTGGGTGGTAGATGCTGATTTCTACTGGTTCTCTTTCCCCTTGTGTGACTGAAGAGGAGACAAAATCTGTGATGGTGAAGGAATCTCGGTGGAGACACAGGCCATGCGCCAAGGATGTTACCTCCAGGGCCTCGCTTTCTGGTACAGAGGCCAGTTCTGGGTTGAACTTTGGCCCTCCCCACCTCACCCCACATTCATATGTTGAAATGCTGGCCCCCCAGTATCTCAAAATGTGACCTTATTTTGAGGTAGGGCCATTGTAGATGGGATTAGTTAAAATGAGGTCCTTAGGGGGGCCTTAATCCTATACGATTTGTGTCCCTAGAAAAGGGTGAAATTTGGGACAGACACCTTCTCAGGGAGAACACCGAGTGAAGACGAAGGCAGAGATAGAGGTGAGGCATCTACAAGCCAAGAATCAGCAGAGATTGCCAGCAAACCCCCCAGAAGCTAGGGAGAGGCATGGAACCCATTCTCCCTCTCAGCCCTAGAAGGAACTAACCCTACCAACACCATGATCTAGGACTTCTAGACTCTGGAACCCTGTGACTGTCAATCACTGTTGCCTAAGCCACCTAGTCTGTGGGACTCTGCAAGCCTAGCAAGCTAATAGCAGGCCTGAGCCCGTTTCCTCCGGGATCAAGACGGGGCCGCAGAAGGAGAAGGAGTTCAACCAGGAGAGAAAACACTGGGAGAGGCATCCAGGGCCCTGTGGAAAAAGAGTCGGCCTCTCATCCTCTGCTGAGGGGGCTCGTCATCCACCCAGCCTTCCTACCAGATCTGCCGGGGCAGCCCACACAGACAGCCTTCAGTGTGGAAGACACGAGGCGAGGCACTGCCCCCTTCCTAGCCCTCTGTTTGCTGTCGGCCCCCCACCCCTTCTTCGCCTTCCCCAGGGCCTGGAAAGTCACTCCTGGGTTTTCCCTATTCCGTTTTCAGAGGCAGGCTGAACTGGGAGCGGGGGCCGGGAGGGAGGGGGTCAGGCAACCTGCCGCCCTCTTGTTGTAAATGTTGGCCTACTTCGCCCTTCCCCCCTCCACTGGGGCATGCGGCCCCTGGGACAGCCATGCGGCCCCTGGGACAGCCATGCCACGCCCATGGTGGCACCATCGGCAGCCCACACGTGTGGCTGGTGTCTCCTTGGCATCGACGCAACTCTCCCTGAGAGGCAGGCAGGAGGTATCCACAGATGCGGGGGCGGGGGAGACACCGAGAGCTCAAATCACTGCTTCAAGAAGTCTCACGTGGTGGCTGGGACAGCTAGACAGGAAACCACTTCTAGGGCTGCCCCGCGAAGGTTCTTCATGCCCCTCCTCTGCCTCCCCCGGGGGGGCTCCCAGGCTGGGGTGGGGGCCCAAGCCCCTGGCGCGGACACTGCCTCAGCCCCCCGCCCTCCTCCAGGGCCCCAGACCCTGCGGTGCCCAGGGAGGGTTTGTGTGCAGAGTGCCTCAGGGGGAGAGGAAAGAGAAGAACAACAGAAAGCCTGCACTCTGCGCGACAAACAAACAAGCCGGCCCAGAGGCGGTGAAAGGCCGCAGTGTGCGGCGGGCGGGGGCGCAGGAGGCGGGGCCGGGGGGCGGTGCTGGCATAAAGGAATGTTGTTCAGGAAAGCTGGGGCTGGGCACCCAGGGGTGGACAGATGGCCTTTTATCCCGCAGCCTGGGTTTGGCCTGAAAACTCTTTCTCTGAAATGAGACGGGGCCCAGGCCCTGTGTCCAGCTGCCCCCAGCGTCTAGAGGCCCAAAGGCAGGCGGGGGCTCCGGGCGCCCCACGTGCCTGGGCAGCACACGGTCCTGGGCAAGTAGGAAGGCGCAGGCCTGGCCGAGGAGGACGGTGCCAGAGCCACAGCGGCGTCGAGGGTCCTCCCTCTGTGCTAGTTACCAAGCCCACCCCCGAGGCCTCCAGGGACCACTGGTTGCTTTCAGTAGCTAGAAATGTGGGACTAAAAATGAAGGCAGCAGGATCTACTCGCTTTCATTTCTAATAAGCTGCCCTCTGCCAGACTAGGTCCAAATCAGAAGTCAGGTCTGTCCTTACAACGTCTCAAACGCAGCCTTTCTGTACAAGACAAACAAACAAAAACAATACGTGGCAAGTGACAAGGCATTCCAGAAGCATCCCCCCTTCTCACCCACCCAGGATGCCTGCAAGGAGAATAGCTCTGCCCGCAGCTAAGCCTGTGTTCATGATAGGAATAAGGGAGGAGGAGAGAAAGCTAGTAGGAAGTGTGCGCCTGACACGGGGCCAACTTCCGCTCAGGAGATGTGGGGGGTACGGACAGGACAGTCCCAGCCTCCTGGGTCCTTGCCATCGGTTCGCCTGGGGTTGCTTCTCCTCACGGCCTGATCCCCCCTTGGAGGACGTCACCAGCGACCTCGTCACCGGAAGCAGAAGCCAGTCTAGGTGGGCAATCCAGGACATCAGGAAAGGGGGCCAGTGGATTAAAAATACTAAATCACTCCCCAAACCTCTCCTCTCCAGAGTACACACACATACAAGTTTTCAGGCTGTTAGGTTGATTCTCTACTAGCCCCTGCCATGGACCATCTGCATCCACGGGGAGCCTTTCCTCTCTAGCCTCTGACCTCGGGATTATGGCACCATTTCTAGAAAGGCACCAAGAGTCAAGTGGACACGTGGTTTTTTTTTTTTCAATGAAAGCCTGACTCTGGGATTTGGAGCAGCTGGGAGCCTGGGGTTGGGTGGGGGTGACGTGGGCTTGGCCAGGGTGGACAAGAGGAGCTCTCTGAGGCTCCCCTCCTCAGTCCTGCCTTACAAAATCCTGCCCGGCACAGCAGCACCTGGGTTTCAACTCAGCAGCCTGCAGGAAATGAGTTCCTCAGAATCCCTTTTGTGGATTTGATAGGACGTTTCTAGACTGTTGTCTCTCAAAACTTAGACCTCAACGTACCTCAGGGCAGGCTTATAGAATGTGCTATGCACAAGGGAAATACATTTAAACCATCTAAAATATATTATCCCCTCACTGGCCCAACTTCTAGGTTAAAATACATTTTGGTTTATCATGTAACACTCCAATCTGTAAGGATTATCCTCAAAATACTATATTTTGCTGTTTTTATTTTATTTTGAAAAAAGATTTTATTTATTTATTTGAAAGAGACAGAAACAGAGAGTAAGCAGAAGCAGGTGGGAAGAGCAGAGAGAGAAGCAGAGGGACAAGCATTCTCCCCGCCGAGCGGGGAGTCCAACACGGGGCTCGATCCCAGGACCCTGAGATCATGACCTAAGCCGAAGGCAGATGCTTAACCAACTGAGCCACCCAGTTGCCCCTATACTGCTGTTTTTAAAAGGAGAAACAAAGCCACTGTTTACAAATGACTCCATATATCACTATCCCAGAAACAATATTCCTAAATTTTCCTTTTATAATCTATTAGTTTAAGAGAGATAACTCACTTGTTCTCACCACTGGTTACAAAATGGCAGATGATTATATTGCCAAAAACATGAGAAGGCACCGAACTGTTTTGTAAGCAAAACAGAACAACCACCCCCAAAACTGAACTGCCTCACACCTGCTACTTTTTACGGATTCCAACCTACTGACTCAAATAATTCCCTCCCCCCGCGCCTGGACCTGGAATCTTCTTGAGGATGTTTTTGTTCAGAGAGGTCGACTGTCTTGTCTCCAGTGGTAGGGTTAATTCTAGAACACAAGACTGTTGGACTCTGAGCCTGTGTCTTCTTTTCCACTCTCATTTAACCTAATTCCAAACCCACTGCACATCTCTTAAACTAGCAGAATCGCCACAGTTATAGCCCTAGAACAGGTATCTCCTGGTGATCGATGGCCTATACTCCCTGTTTTATGCTCATTAAACACTATGTTTATACTTGTCACTATAAGGTGCTGTAGCCCCAGGGGATGATGTCCTTGAACAACCCCAGGACAAGTTGTCCTTCTGGGTGGTCAGTGCCTCTCTGATATAGCTACCACTCAGGGACATCACTTAAATACACAATCTGGTGTGGTCAAGGGCAAGCAGGAGCTATTTGTGAACAACACAGGGATACCAGCTTCCTGGACCAGAGTCACCAGATTAGGACGTCATTATCCTAAAGAGAAATACCTTTCAACTCTAGGCCACAGCTCTAGACCAATGCTGCCCCATAGAATTTTCTGCAATGATGGAAACGTTCTAGATCTGTGCTGTCCAATACAGGAGCCACTAGGCCCATATGTCTATGGAGCACTTGAAATGTGGCTCATGTAACTGAAGTACTGAATTTTAATTTTATTTAATTTTAATTAATTTTAAATTAAATAGCCACGTGTGGTAAGCGGCTACCATATTGGAGAGCATAGCTCTGGACTCATGTATTCAACTACTATTTGAAATCTCAACCTGAGTATTTCCTTGGCATTTCAAATCTAATGTGGCCCCAGTGAACTCTGATTACCTCAACCCAAATCTGGGTCTCCACCCCAGTAATCATGGTTTCCGTATATTGAGCCACCCAGTTGCTCAAGTCACCTTGGCATCATCCTCAATTCTTTCCCTTACTCCCAGCATTTAATCCATCAGCAACTTATAATGGTTCCACCTCCAAGACATTTCCAATGCCTGTCTACTTCCTTTTGTCTCAACGGCGGCTCTGTCAACAGTAGCAATGTTAGCTCTCTTCCTGTTTCCACTCTTGACCCCCTTCAACCTACCCTCCACATGGCAGCCAGAACAATCTAGTAAAATACAGACCAACTGTGGCAGTCTCCCACTTAAAATCTTCCAGCCCATTGTTCTCAGGACAAAATCTAAAACCCCTAACGATGTCCATGATCTCTGCAGAGACAAGTCTCCTGCTCCCTCCGCTTTACCCACACCACATTCCTCCTCACTTGCAAGGCTCTAGTAGTATAAGAGCCTCCTTTTGGCGGGGGGCATCCGGGTGGCTCAGTCGGTTAAGCATCCAACTCTTGATTTTGGCTCAGGTCACGATCTCAGGGTCGTGAGGTGGAGCCCCACGTCAGGGTCCACGCTCAGCAGAGAGACTGCTTGAGATTCTCTCTCCCCCTCTAAAATAAACAAATAAATCTTTTTTTTTTTTTTTTTAAGAGCCTTCTTTTGGATTCTTAATGTCACCAAGTCCTATCATACTCCAGGACCTTTGCACTTGTTATTCCCTCTGCTTAGAATTTTTTTTTTTTTTTGGCCCAGTTCTCCTTTATGATGACTCCTGTCATCCACAGATATCAGCTCTTCAGAGAAGACACACTAGACTACTCCCATCAGGGCTGCAACTGTCACTGTGTCACAGCACCCATTCTAAAATACATTATCTATTTGGTTGTATAACACATACACACACATAGACTATTATATATACACATGTATAAAAACATACATATATACATATATATATAATATTCTGTTGTAGCTCTTATCAATCACCTATAATTGTCCTATCTGTCTCCCTCCCTCCACTGGCAGGTACACCCCATGATGGCAGTTACAAGTTGTTTTTTTATCCTGAGCACCAAGCTCAGTCTGAGCATTTGTGCTTGAATAAAGGAAGAAGATGTGAGGGGAAGAAAGTGGCCCTGCACACCCGTGGGACCACTTGGGGCTTTGCCAGCCTCATCTTTGGAGACTGCCCATCCCTGATGGGGGTGAGTTCCCCGGTCCAGCCCTGCCCTTGTCCAGGTGAAGATGGAATGAGGGCAGCAGATTGGAACAGACCCCCAAGGCCCTAACTGGGGGAAGGGACGACAGCGAGAGACTGGAATGTCACCAGTCTCCAACTCCTGTGGGGGTGGGTGGCTTTGCCCAAGAGGGTCAGAGCACATAGCATCTCAGACTCTGAAAACATGCATCTCTCACCACTCATCAGGAATCTACCTTTTCCTAGCAGAAGGTGGGGCTGAGGGGGCTTATAATCATCCTGATTCCGTTTAAGCTACATGTTCTATCTTACGGATCTCACGTGATCTCACTGTAGCCACACAAATCCTGTAGGGATGCAGGGAATAAGGGAACCAAGGCTGGGAGAGTTTAAACGATTCACACAGTGTCACACAGCCAATGGGACACACAGCTGGACCAGGGCACAGGTCTTGGGCTGCAGACCCCAGGCCCCTGCTCTTTCTGAATGGGTGGTTGAGAGGGTGGCCCTTCTGCACAGCTGCTCTGTGCCAAGCCTCACGCTCGGAGCTTGGGGATGCCAATTCTTTAGTAATCCCGAGAGATCTGCCCACTGACCAGCTTTCGTGCCTCCAGTTTTCCATCCCATTTTCCCTCCGCCCTTAGCCTTCTAGGACAGTGGGCTGCAAACTTGACAATGCTTCTGAGCCACATTTCCGGGGTCGTCCCTCTGGAGAGTCCTTTTTTTCTTTTTTTTTTTTAAGATTGATTTATTTGGGGGGGAGGGGCAGAGAGGGAGAGAGAAAATCTCAAGCAGACTCCCTGCTGAGCACAGAGCTCGACGCGGGGCTCGATCCCACCACCCTGAGATCATGACCTGAGCCGAAATCAAGTTGGACACTTAACCAACTGAGCCACCCAGGCACCTCACCTCCAGAGATACTAATTTTATGGGTTTGGGGCATGCCCCTGGAGGAAAAAATGCATATAATATATACATACTCATATAAATATATATAGTGTATTATGTTAATTAATTCTTTGATTGTTTACAGGTATGTTTTTTCACTCAAATGAAACATCAGACTTTTCACACAAGTCTTCACTATTCGAATCTCTGTTGCCACTGGAGTCATTTTCCTGAAATCTAATATAGTTCTTGGTGTGCATCCTATTCACTTCCATCTAGGTTGTCTGAGTGGCAGACTTGTTTAATGATATCTGTACTGGGTGGAATGTTGTCTCCCCCCACCACCACCCAGACCAAATTCATGTTCACCTAGAACCTGTGAATGCGACTTTATTTGGAAATAGGGTATTTGCAGATGGAATCCAGTTAATTTAAGGTCATACTGGATTAAGGTGGGCTGTAAATCCGATACGACTGGTGTCCTTAAAGGAAGAGGGGAAATTTGGAGATGCAAATGCAGAGGTACAGGAAAAAAATGCATTTGTGAGGATGGAGGCAGAGATTGAAATGATGTACCTATAAGCTAAGAAACCAGGAAAGAGGCAAACAGATTTTCCTTCAGAGCCTCCAGAAGGAACCAACTCCACCCATACCTTGATTTCAGACTTCCAGTCTCTAGAACTGAGATGATAAATTCCTCTCATTTTAAGCCACCTGGTTTGTGGTACTTTGTTACAGCTGCTCTAGGAAAGTAGTACAATATTACTAGAAATGTGATGCTTTGTTGCACTTAACCGTTCAAGTGCTGTTGCTTTATTTTTCCACTCATCCTTTAAGAACATGTATCTCTCTGTGATGTCTATAATGTGACTACTTAGTTTTTTCCCAATGTTTTATTATTGAAGAATTTTAAACTGCAGTCAATCTGAAAGAACCTCACCATGAACACATGTATCCCCACTACCTAAGTCTTACCATTTATTTACAACCTACGGGTCCTTTTTAAAAGCACTCTTTAAAGGTTTGTATATATCAACATCTAACTCTTGTAATCACGAGGTCATATCCAAAGGCATGATTACTAAATAAGTGTTAAATTTATTTGCCTCCCTTTAAAAAAATTTGGTCTAATTTTCATATAGTAAAAGATGACCAATTTTTTTTTTAAGATTTTATTTATTTGAGAGAGAGAGAGTGAGCGAGAGAGCACGAGCTGGGGGGTAGGGGCAGAGGGAGAGGAACAAGCAGACTCCTCACTGAGCAGGGAGCCTGACATGGGGCGTGATCCCAGGGCCCCAGGATCATGACCTGAGCCAAAGGCAGACGCCTAACCGACTGAGCCACCCAGACACCCCAAAGATTGCCGATCTTAAGTGTATAGTTTGATAAGTTTTGACAATTATATGCCTCCTTGTAGCCAATGTCTAAATCAGGATGTAGAACATTTCCATCACCCCAGGAAGACCCAGGAATCTATTTTTAAGAAGCTCCTCATTTGATTTTGATGAAGGAAGGTGGGGGGGGGGATAAGTATGCAGTTCCCTTAGCCAGAGGGACAAGAAGTGTGAGATTTACAGCACTCTGCAAGAAGGACACTAGGTTCCCTGTTAGCAAACACGGCTGCTTCACTATTCTTCTAGCTTCTAACTACAGGCTGTGGACACAATGCAGGGAAAGCACACAGAACCACCCGCGTCCAGACTTCTAGCTGCAAGGCCGCTACCAGTCACTCTCTCCACACCCCTCCCCACCCCTGCATTCCCAGCTGAAATCATTACCATTCCATGACCGCTTGGACACCCACTTTGGATGCCCGCCCTCCCTTCCAGTCTTGGTGACTGGGGCATGTCGCCTGTGTGGGCTTCCTTGAGCTGCTTCCTCCCTGCTCTGGCCACATGACCTCAGGGTCCAGGGCATGCTAGACAGCCCCAGCCCCTGAAAGTCAGACTGTTTCCTCAAGGCCAGCAACATGGCCCATAAATGATGCTCAGTCCCTGTCCTGCCCTTTGCTTTCTCTAGTGGAGCAGGCGGGGGCAGAATCATGGCTGGAATGGAACAGGAGGAAGAAGAAGAAGAAGAAAAAGGTGAAGGAGAAGGAGAAGAAAAACAAACAAAACAAACAAACAAACAAAAAACAACTAACTAAAGGCTGAAACCTAACAAAAAATGAGTGATTTCACTGGTACAGAATAAAGCCCCAAAATGGACCAAAATATATCTCTGAATGGTTGATGTGTGATAAAGGTGTTTTTTAAACCAGTGGGAAAAGTGATTATTCCATAAATCTACTGGGATAACCAGTTGGTCATTTGGAAAAATGTAAACCTGAAATAATCTATTTTGTTCCTTATACTAAAAAATACTCAGGTAGATAATAAATTTAAGGAAAAAAACAATAATCAAAACATTAAGCATAACATTATTAGCAAGACACTATTTTTTAAGATTTTATTTTAGAGAGAGAGAAAACACGTGTGCAAACACCTGTGAGCAGGGGAAGAAGGAGAGGAGAAGGGAGAGAGAATCTCAGGCAGACTCCCTGCCGAGCGTAGAGCCCTACACAAGGCTCAATCCTACGACCCTGAGTGAGATCATGACCTGAGACAAAACCAAGAGTCGGAACTAAACCGACGGAGTCACCCAGGCACCCTGATACTAAAATATATTTTTTAAAGATTTTATTTATGTATTTGACAGAGAGAGCACAAGCAGAGGGGAGCGGCAGGCAGAGGGAGAGGCAGAAGCAGGCTTCCCACTGAGCAGAGAGCACCCTAGGATCATGACCTGAGCCGAAGGCAGACTCTTAGCTGACTGAGCCACCCAGGCGCCCCTAAAATGTTTTTGATGTATAAAATCTTAAAGTAGAGGTGGTCTTTCTAAGAATGATAAAACAATATGTTTTACAACATGGAAATTTTAAAGGTTTAAGTGGAGAAAAAACATTAAACAAGTCAAAAGACAAATGAAAACTGAAGGACAAATAGTAAAACGTATGATAGAAAATGGGCTAATATCCTTTATATGTAAGGAGTGATTATAAATCAATAAGAAAAAGATCCCCTTGGTTTAAGCACATGCTTAAGATTTGCCCCATGTGTGTGCAGTGGAAATACTGGGCACCTGGAGACCCACCACATTCCAGGATCTCTTAGAACTACACGCTTCTCATCTATGAAATGGGAGAATTGGCATCTGCCCCACCTACCTTAAGGGTTCAAATAGAAATCTATGAGAAATAGCTAGAAAAATGTAAACCGCCATACAAACTATTAGTTCTAGAGGGATCATTATTATCCAAGTAGTCTTTTTTTTTCTTAAAGACTTTATTTATCTGACAGAGATACAGCAAGAGAGGGAACATAAGCAGGGGGAGTGGGAAAGGGAGAAGCAGGCTTCCCGAGGAGCAGGGAGCCCGACGCGGGGCTCGATCCCAGGACCCTGGGACCATGACCTGAGCCGAAGGCAGACGCTTAACAACTGAGCCACCCAGGCGCCCCTATCCAAGTATTCTTTATCTGGGTCCCTGAAGATTCAAGTTGCAAAGAACAGCAAAAATCACTTTAACATGCCACTGTTCACAAGCCAACTGACCATTTATGAGTTTCGTTCCTGCTTAAACACTGACCCCTGGCTCCCCCAAGTCCCCACAGTCTACCTAGCCAAAGGGATGGTTGGGGTTGCTGTCATCGGACAACATACAATGTAACAAAATGCAAACCCACAACGAAGTGAAATTGAATAATTTTTTTTAAGATTTTTATTTATTTGAGAGAGAGAGAGAATGAGAGAGGGAGAGAGAGAGAGAGAGCATGAGAAGGGGGAGGGTCAGAGGGAGAAGCAGACTCCCTGCCGAAAAGGGAGTCCGATGCGGGACTCGATCCCGGGACTCCAGGATCATGACCTGAGCCGAAGGCAGTGGCTTAACCGACTGAGCCACCCAGGCGCCCCGTGAAATTGAATATTAATGTCAAAATACAAAAAATTTCATGAAGTCAATGAAACTGATAGAAAACCGTTTACTCACAATTCCATTGCAAAATAAGGATCTGGCAAAGTTAGGCTGTTTAACACTGAAATACAGGCGACCAGCAAAGGATGAGGCTCTTCAAAAGAGAATGAATGACCTGTTTATCAAAGGATCAAGAGAGATCCCTAGCTCTTAAATACTCTTGCAAAAAGACTCTTTATGATCACGCTGTGAAAAGCCAGTGTGAAGTTTGGAATGCCACATTGTGCTTTCATACAGTTTTGCCAGAAAAACCACCCATATGCACAAAACCTACACAACTTGATTTGTTATTTGCTCAATTTAAGAACCTGCACGCAATCTTAACTTGGTTGTCAGGTTAAAATAAACTAAAAAAAATGTTTGGTTTCATTTTTGTTTTAATTTCCTTTTTTTTTTTTTAAGTAATCTCTGTGCCCAACATGGGGCTCAAAGTTATGACCCTGAGATCAAGAGTCTCACGCTCTATCGACTGAGCCAGCCAGGCGCCCCTTCATTTTCAATTTTAAAGATAATCAGTTCCCGTCTCCCAACCCCTATCCCATTTTCTATGAAATTTAGTCTTCATTTAAAGTAGATTCGCTTCAAGTGACTTTTTTCTTAGGAGTCAAGGACCTTCCTACTTAGGTCCAAGGAACAACTGAATTTTTTTTAAAGATTTTGTTTATTTATTTATTCATGAGAGACAGAGAGAGAGAGAGAGAGGCAGAGGGGGAAGCAGGCTGCCCGCAGAGCAGGGAGCCCGATGCGGGACTCCATCCCAGGACCCTGGGATCATGACCTGAGCCGAAGGCAGACGCTTAACCAACTGAGCCACCCAGACATCCCTGAACAACTGAATTTTTAATGGCACCCTATTTCCAACCTGCAAAAGCCATTACACTTGGCATGCCAATGGGCCTTGCCTGGGATAAGAGAAAGCAACCACTAAATCATTGGTTGGTTTGACCTTGTCCCTGGCTTGCAGGGAGTGGTGTATAGGATCACAGAAGCTGTCTTTAGTCAGTCCAGTGTAGGTATTCTTTATTCCTCAATAGCAGCCAGTCTCAAAGTGTGGGCCTTGAATTGACTTAAAAAAACTTGAGGTTTTTCATCTTTGTGGATAAATGATGACTGTTTCATAGAGTTTTGTTTTTATAGAAGACTAAGGACCAGGGGCCCCTGGGTGGCTCAGTTGGTTAAGCGTCTGCCTTCGGCACAGGTCATGATCCCAGGGTCCTGCGATAGAGCCGCATGTCAGGTGCTCTGCCTGCTTGTGCACATGTGCACTCCCTCTGTCATATAAATAAATAAAATCTTTTTTTTTTTTAAAGACTAGAGCTTATTAGCAACTAAGTGGGTTATCATGGTCCATCAACATTTGGACCTTATAAAACTAAAACTGTTACTGGAGATCCACTTTCCAGTGGGAAATCTGAGCTTAAGCACTGTTGGGAAGGTTCTATGGGGCACAGAAGAAAGTAAAGAACTAGAACTCCACTTTTAAATTCTATTCCCTTTAAAGGAGAAATTAAGACTACTTCACACAGGTAATTATCAACCAAGTTTGTTGTAGATCGGATGGTTTACCTTTGTAGTCACCTGTTCTTGTATCAATAGAATTTCTGGCTGTTATTTTTCCTATGACAGGACTTTACATATTTATATGCATCACAGGTCCCCAAATTTGCTTATCTGGTACCGCTATTTAAATACCTTGCAATATACTATCAAAGCAGGAAAACAAAATATTTGGAGAATTAAGCTTCACAACAAAAAATCTTAAGTATGAGGTTTATATATCATATTGTCCTAGATTAGCAGTGATTAGAGAAGACTGAGAACTGCAGTTCTGAGACCATGTGCTTTAGAGAAATTTGCATGAAAAGACACAGGAAAGAGAAAACAGAACTGGAAATCCAGGCATCCTGGGTCCTGCCTGGATTTCTCGTACTTACAGCCACATGGGGCTGGTCATAGCCTGGAGAGCAATGAGGGCTCTCAACTGGCATTTTCCATGGTTAACTTCATGCCTACCTCCGTAGGGGACTCATGAGCATGCGTGCATGGGAGTAGCCTGGTATGGAAGACACTGGCCAACTCTCTGGCTGAGAATAACTGGGGACAAAGGCAGAAATGAGTGACTCACTGGATAGCCCTCCATCCTTTCCATCAAACTCCCAGCTCTTTTAGCCAACAAAGAGGAACTGGAACAAGATTTTTTTTTTAACTTTGTAATTCTTGAAGTATCATGTGTGTGCTAAGTTTACCACTTTCCTTTTCAATTATGCTCAGGTCTCAGTTTTCCAAGCAGCTCATTCATTCATTGATTCAAACATTGATTAGTTCCTGTTGGCATACACCAGTGTATGTGTGTCCTAGAGGAACCCAGTGTGCTAATGTGTCCTAGAGGAACCCAGATGAATCAGACGATTCCAGTTTTCAGAGAGTTTATAGTTTAGTTGAGAAGATAAGACACAGTGAAAACACAGTAAATAAGGAAGAACATTATGAACTCTGTAACGCAGATGCAGGGAAAGGGTGGGAAATTCTATGAAAGAAGTAGGCATTGGAGGTGGACCAAAAGGGTGTGGCAGTGGGGAGGCCCTAACGGCTTAGGAATACTGCTGTAACATAACAAAATTCTCTTTAGAAAAGGTCTCAGGCACTTGGGTGCGGGAAGTATGGGCAGGGAGAGATCTGCCCGGGAGACTGCTGCAAGAATGAGCTTAGCGGGGTGCTGGCCAAAGTAGGGCTGTAGTGGGGAGATATCCTGGAAGGAAGACTAAGGACGCTCATGAGAATTAGCACGTGGTCTGTGCAAGCCATCCACTCTGTCTTCCAGTTATTCTCCATTTTTTCCTTTCTAGAGTGTATGGCAACTCTAGGACAGAGCGGACAGACAGTGGAGACAGTTGCTATCAAGAGTAAGGAAGGGGAGGCCTGGGTGGCTCAGTCGGTTGGATGCCTGCCTTCGGCTCAGGTCATGATCCCGGGGTTCTGGGATCGGGTTCTGCGTCAGGCTCCTTGTTCAGTGGGGGTCCTGCTTCTCCCTCTGCCTGCCACTCCCCCCTGCTTGTACTCTCCCTCTTTCTCTTTCTCTGACAAATAAATAAAATCTTAAAAAAAAAAAAAAGGAGTAAGGAAGGGGTGCCTGGGTGGCTCAGCCAGTTAGGCATCTGCCTTTGACTCAGGTCATGATCTTGGGGTCCTGGGATCCAGCCCCGCGTTGGGCTCCCTGCTCAGTGGGGAGTCTACCTCTTGCCCCTCACCCTCCCACTCCTGCTCTCTCTTTCAAATAAATAAATAAAGTCTTTATTTAAAAAAAAAAGAGTAAGGAAAACACAGATAATCTCCTAGACATAGTATTGAATAGAAGAAGCCATCTAGCACAGTACATGTCGTATGGTTCCATTTAAACTTTGCAAACTTTTCTGTGAAATGAGGAGCAAGAGAAACGTGCAAAAAAGAGACTGAGAACTAGTCACCAGGGCTACAGGTGGTGAGGTAGGTGGAGTAATGCACCCACCCGCCCCCCAGTCTATGTCCCCATACCTGGAACCCGTGAATATGTTACCTTACATGGCAAAAGGGACTTTGCAGATGTAATTAAGTTTAGGACCTTGAAATGGGGAAATGATCCTGAATGATCCCGGTGGGCTTAGTGTAATCACAAGGGACCTTAGAAGTGAATTATGAAGGGGCGCCTGGGTGGCTCAGTCGTTAAACGTCTGCCTTCGGCTCAGGTCATGACCCCAGGGTCCTGGGATGGAGCCCCGCAACGGGCTCCCGGCTCCATGGGAAGCCTGCTTCTCCCTCTCGCACTCCCCCTGCTTGTGTTCCCTCTCTCACTGTCTCTCTGTCAAATAAATAAATAAAATCTTAAAAAACAAAAAAACTCTAGAACTAAAACAGAATACATTTGTGTCAAGTCACTGAGTTTATGGTGATCTCTTACAGCAGCCATAGGAAACTCCTGCAGGTGGAAAACTAAAGGATGCGGTCTCCGGAAGCCAGGTGAAGGAAGCGTATCAAGGAAGAGGAGTGTTGACTGCGTTGAGTTGCTGCCAGACCAGGTGAGGTAAGGTGTGAACTGGTGGCTGGGTTTAGTGAGGCAAAAGTCCTGATGACCCCGGCAAGGGTAGTTTCAGGGGTGGGGTGGACACTCTGAGTCTTCCTGTACTGAGATGTCCTGCCCTATTGAATTACTCAAGCCCTGAGGCTCTGCGTGGCCAGACCCCCAAAGGCTGGCAGAAACACACGTGGCAGAAGCTGCGGACTTCTCAGCCACTCAGAGAGGGATGCACCCTGTGGGATGAGGACCCAGCACCCAGAGTCATTCGACATCAGAGTTATGCCAACAGCAGTGGCGGAGGAGTTGAGGTTTGCCTTCCTCCAGGGTCTTCTCAGAGGGCTTCTAGCCAGAGCACGGTCAGATGTTTGCCCACAGGAAGACCTCCCAAGGTCTGCAGGTGTGGGGGGTGGGGGGAGTACAAGCCATCCTTTCACAGTTATTAGCCTCTTGGTTTGGAGTGAGGGCAGGATTCTGGTTGGACTATGATAATAGCAGTTGCTCTCTCACTAGAAAAATGCACACATTTCATCTCATTCACCAATCCCACAAAATGATCCATAGAACACCAGGTTTAAGAAGCTCTGCTTTGTATGTTTTCCAAAGTATGATCTTTACTCCATCGATGGTACCCGAGATGATTTTAGGAGATACAGGGGATGAGCATTTCTTATCTGAATAGCTCTCTATTTTCAAGTGCATGTAAAACTTATGATGTCACTGGTATTATTGCCTAGGGTGAGTAAGTGGGAAAACAGAAAGTGAATCTACTTAAAAATGAATATCAAGTATAATAGATCAAGTAGTATACCAATTCAGAAAAAACAAACAAACAAACAAACCTGACAGTGATTAATGGATGACCCAACTCTGGGAAACATAGTATCTATGGCCTTGGGAGGAGATTTGAACCCAAAGTTCTTTCCTTTCCTATTTACTCCTTTTAAATGCAGGTTGCAGCTCAGGGGCGCCTGGGTGGCTCAGTTGGCTATGTGTCCAATTCTCGGGTCGTGATCTTGGGGTTGTGAAATGGTGCCCCACGTCGGGTTCTGTGCTCAGTGGGGAGTCCGCTTGGGATTCTCTCCCTCTGCCTCTCCCCCTGCTCACATGCTCTCTTGCTTTCTCTTTCTCTCTCTCTAAAATAGATAAATAAATAAAATCTTAAATACGTAAATGCTGGTTGCAGCTCAATAAATGGACCTCCATGCCCCCACTAATGACATGAACTACAGTTGGGAGAACATTGCTCTTACCTGAGCTTGGAGTGAGGAGCTTGATTCCCCCTCCCCCACCCAAGGGTCAGGATGAGAAGAAGACTTGACTTCGCTGCTCAGCCATAGCCCTCTCACTCGCTCTAGGTGGGCAGCTCGGCTTCCTCAAGTGCAAGACCACGGCCCGAGCAGACCTTGTTTCATCCCAACAGTATGTTGGCTCAAACAAGTTTGACTTGTTTTGTGTGTGAGTGTGTGTGTGTGTGTGTGTGCCTTTGTGTGAGTGTGAATGTGTGTAAGAGTACCTAGGGGTGTGTGAGGAGGTGCGGCAAATTGGAGAACGGGGGAAACCAAAGGAACCATGCCTTCTCCCTGGAAATTTCACAGCCGAGCTCCGGGACGCTCCCCTCCAAGGACTACACTGGCGAGGAAGGACCCCTAGAAGGAGTACCGTTCAGAAATGATCTGTAGGGGCGCCTGGCTGGCTCAGTCGGTTAAGCGTCTGCCTTCGGTTAAGCGTCTGCCTTCGGCTCAGGTCATGATCCCAGGGTCCTGGGACGGAGCCCTGCATCGGGCTCCCTGCCCAGCGGGGAGCCTGCTTCTCCCTCTGCCCCTCCCTGCCCTGCTTGTGCTCTGTCTCCTGCTAGTGCTCCGTCTCTCTCTCAAATAAATAATTAAATCTTAAAAAAAAGAAAAAGAAATGAACTCCAAACAAACGGAGCTGGTTCATGACACCCGCTTTCCCATCACCCCTCCTGGTCCTCACATTCCAGGAGCTGGGCTCCAAGCTCTGCAGAGGTCAGCATCTCTGGTCTAGCAGGAGGAGAGAAGGGAGGTAAAGAAAGTAATATGAAGGTTGCTTGAAGGGCTTAGCCAGAAAGAAGGACATAAATGTCTCCATTCAGGCTGTAAGAAGAGGGCTTCTCTCTGTACAGGATACCCCATTCCAGATTTCTCCTCCAACTGCCTTTCTCCCTCAATTTAAAGACAACACTATACTAGTTTCCAGAAGAGAAATCTGTAGACAGAAACTGACGGGCAGCTGGAGTATTGGGTAAGTGTGGCTACTGGTCAAGTTTGAGCCATGGGTTTGTAAGTATGTTGTTAGTTTTTAGTTTTTTTTCCCCCATATCCTCAGATTGGGGCCCAGATACAAGGATGCCTGCAGCATGGCCACATTGGGACTCTTGGGGTAACAGGTGAGTGCAGGGGTAGGAAGCAAATTTGGTCTCCCTATTCTCTGAGTCGTCCCTGAGGGTCAAGTAAAGGCAAAACACAGCGAAGCAAAAGCAAACCATAGTGTTTGGTGGTTCGCAGAGTTGGGGGGCGGAACCAACTAGGGCAGCTGGCCTGGGGTGATCCTTGCTATCTGGGAAGAGAAGCCACACCCTAAGGCTCCTGTTTATAGGACACAGTTACGTTGTAGGATGGCTTCCATTGGCCATCACAAGCCTGGAAACCTCTAGTGTTCTGGTCCCAACCTCTCGTTTCCTGCACTCACCCTGAGGTATATCTATAGCTAAACCTCTCTGCCCCTTCAGCATGACCTGACACCGAACACCAACTTCCAGGGGTCAGCTGGGCTGCCACAGCAGAATGCTGAGCCCTGGCATTTTACCTATGGAATCTCCCAAATTCAACCCCCTTCTCCCCTTGGTCACCGCCACCATCGTGCAAGCCACCTTCACCTCTTGCCCAGGCTCTGCGGTAGCCTCCTGCCTGGTCTCCTCAAACCCACTTGGGCTCCTTCTATTCTTTCTTGGCACCGCAGCCAGGGTGTTCTTCCAAAGATGCAAATCTGACCACACCACACCCCTGCCTGATTGAATCCCTTCCTGGTTTCCTGTCCTTCTTAGAATCAAGTCCCAAATCCTGCCCACAGCCTAGGAGGCCCCGTGTGACGCAGCTGATCTCTGGCCTCCTCCCTCCTCTCTCTCCTTGCCCACCAGCCTCTGGCCACGTTGGTTTTATTTGTCCCTTGACTGTGCCGAGTCCCTACCCTTCAGAGCCTTCTTCACACACGCTGTTCCCTCTGTCTGGAATGCTCGTCTCACCACACTTCACCAGGCTAACACCAGTTAGCTCTCAGTGCAAATGTCACTTTCTCAAGAAAGCTCTCCTTGAACTCCTCACCTGCAAATCCACATTCTGATGGTACCAGATAATGAAATAATTGTTGTGCCGTTAGTATGTTCCCTCATTAGCCTGTTAGCTCCCTGAAGACTGTATTGGTTCTGTCCATCGGCACCTCCCCAGTGCCTATCTCAGTGCTAACAATCATTAAAGGACCAAGTGAGTGACTGAAGAAATGATTGACCTATTAGACTAGACGGCCCCATGCGGAGCCACCAGGAGCAGTGAGAGGCAAGTCCTTTTATCCAAAGATCTACAAGCACTTCCTGGGGCCACCCTAAGAACAAGAGGTAGAAGCAAGAAAAAACTGTTGGCTTAATGCCCAAGCATGATGGTCCCACTGTCACCAGTCCGACAGCTGAACCTGGGGAAGCCCAAGGAGTCAGTTTGCCTCTGGCTCAGCCTACCTGGAGCCCTGTGGGTTGGGGCAATCCCCCACATCCCAAGATCCTTGGGATGGAGATAGCATCGATTTTGGAGTCAGATATATTTGGCTTTTCCACTAACTAGCTCTTTAACCTTGGACAAATTACAGAGCCTCCCTGAGCCTCAGTTTCCACATCCTAAAATGGGGATAACAAAACCTACACCAGGATCAGTTGGAGGCTTCAATAGCGTCAGGAGGCTGTCCTGCACAGCAGCATGCAGTTCACAGTGCTAATCCCCGGCCCCTCTCCCCCCAACAGTGGCTTCTCGTTTCGCTCTTTTGGACACCCATGCCAGCATGCAAGACAAGAAATAAAGGGAGGTCTGAGGGATGGGAGCACACAGTCCACCCAAGACACTGCCCCAACCACTCCACCTACCCAGGGAAGCCCTAGTGCAGACTTGGGCAGTACCAGGAAATCCAAACTGGCTGAGAACGGTAACTGATCTGTGACTTTTGGAAGCAGCAGTAGGGTGAGATGGGGAGGGGAGGACAGCTGAGGTTGGAAGCTATTATTCAACAGAAATGAAGAACAGATGCAAAGAGGGAGGGGCTGATAAGGGAACAGGAAGGAAAAATTGGGAATGTGAGGGGCTGGTAAAAGGGGATCCAAATTGTCAGATGGCCGAGGCTGCAGAAGGAACAAGTAGGAAGGAGGGAGTAACTTGGGAGGTGGTGGTAGAAGTAGCAGGTAGAAGAGGGTCAGGTCAGGAGCAATGCTGGAGAGGAAGGACAAGTCCTGGTGAGGGGGGCGGGTAGTGACCTGTTCCCTGGAGAGAAGTGGGAAGCGAAGGTGAGGGCGGAGGCTGTCACCTTGGGACCTCCTAGAGGGCAGGTGGACTGGGCTTGCCGGTGCGTGGAGAGTGGGGAAGGGAAGAAGGGGAGTCAGGGGGTGTGTGACCCCGGGGCCGGGATGTACCTGAGGGTCTCCTTGCAGCTCGCCCACGTAGTACTGCTCCAGCCAGCGGCGCGCATTGGCCGAGTGCCGGTGCGGCGGCCCGTCCAGGTCGGCGCTCACATCCTCGCCAGCCCGCGCCCGCAGCAGCTGCTCGCCCCCCGGGTGGTGCCGCACGAAGCCAGTGAGGTCGTAGAGGCGGGCCCCGCAGCGGACCCAGCAGGCGCCGGCCGCCAGGCGCCGCTGAACCTCGGCGGGCGAGAAGGAGACGGCGGGGGGCGGAGCGGGGACCATGGCAGGAGACCGGAGCTCGCAGCTGGAAGCCCGGGCTTCTGCTCGGCGGCAGCCCAGCTCTCCTCTAACATCCCCGGAGCCCCGGCCGCCTTGACGGGCCGTCCGCCACCGCACCTGCTCATTTGCATGCCGTGCTCCCATTGGCCGCTCGGCCGGACGCTGCCCGAACCCGGAGGCTCCCTCTTCCTCATTGGCCGAGGGGAAGCCCGGGCGACCCGAGCTGGGCGGGCCACCCGTTGCGGGCCGCCCGCCAGGTGGCCCTAGGCAGGTAGAGGGCGCGCCCGCCAGGTGTGTCCCGTCGCAAGAGGAAAGCGAAGGGGACGCGCAGATGCAGGCGGAGGAACTCTTCCTGTCGCGGGTGGCCGCATGGACGGACATCCTCGGTGGCCTGATCGCTATTGGAATAACTCTTGCAGCTGCCTGTTGGGAGAAACTTGCACTTTTCCATTCTCAGGCTCCAGGAGGGGGCGAGGAGTGGTGGAGTCAGGGCGAGTACTAGAGTAAGACGAGTGAGGCTCTGGGCTTGGGCGCCCCCAAACTCCATAATCACAATACATAATATCTTAATGTAATATTTTAAAATCCCATCGTTACACAACAGTCGTGACTGTACTTAAGGCCACTGTACACTTAAAAATAGTTAAAATGGCAAATTTTACATTATGTGTATTTTATCACAATAACAATATAATAGTTATCACAATATTTAATAAAGTTTTTGTTTGTTCGTTTTGAGAAAGAGAGAGCAGGGGAGGGGCAGAGGGAGAAGGAGAGAGAAAATCCTAAGCAGGCTCCATGCCCAGCAGGGCCTGACTGAGGCTCAATCCCATGACCCTGAGATCATGACCTGAGCCCATCGAAGGCTCAACCAACTAAGCCACCCAGGTGCCCCTATAAAAAAGAATTTTTAAAAATCAGGTTTTTGTAAATAAAGGTTATTGGAACCAGGGCTGGTGAGGCAGGAGAAGCAAGGTGGCAAAGTGCAAGTTTGGATCTTGTCCTTAATATTTAAAATTTTGGTATTGTGTTCATCATGATTATTTTTTGCACTAATTTTGAATTAAAAATACTGCATTAAAATATTCTTTATCTTGATTATAAAGTTTTTTGGCACGGGCATAAATTTCACACCCTGAGTGCCTGCCTCGCTTGCAAAACTCTAATCTTGCCCTGGGGGGAGGACCCTGAGGGGAGAACAGAGTATCCAGCTGGGCTCTTGTCTCTCTCAGGAAAAGTTATTTTCAGGGTCACTCTTGTTTATGTTCTGGGACTGGGCACCTCTGCCCAGCCAGCGCTGTGAGAAAGCCTGGCCCAGATGCCTCAGAAGCCACCCCAACAATAGATGTGCCCAAGGTCAGGATAGTTGTCCTTTCCTTCTCCCCCTTCTGGGCCTCTCCTGACGCATCTTCAGGGAGTGGGCAAGAGTTGGGTTGAGTCTCTGGATCTGGATGGAACTCCTGTCTAACAGGCCTGGAGGCATTAGGTCACGAATGTTGCTTTTCACAAGTGGTGAATGCATTGTCACCCTCACCCCATTTCCACACCTTCTCTGTTCCAAATACCTTGCGTGTGCAAAAGCAGTCAGGCACACACTCACAGGTGTCCTCTGGTACTCCTTGCTGACAATATCTTCGGGGAAACCCCTGTTTGCATTTCTCACCATTACCTTAAACTATTATCTGAAGTTGAACAAGTGGTTTAAGGCATCTATTCAGAATCATAACACATTGCTTGCCATAGTAATTCCAATTCTAGAAATGTGACCTTACGGATATGTCGTATAAGGATGCATGTGTAATAATATTAATTGCAACACTGTTTATAGACCAGAAACAACCCAAATGTTCATCGTAAGGGAGAACTGACTAAATAACTAAGTGATGGTGCATTCACAGTGAAATGTTAGATAGCCTTTAGGGAGAATGAGGTAGATCTGGGTGTACTGACGGGAAATAATCCCCAGGACAGTATAAGTGGAAAACAACAACTCTGTAAGGTATGCTAACAATTGTTTTGCTATTTTCAATTCTTTAATCTTTCAAAAGACTTTGAATGCAAACAAAAGAAACTCTGTAAGTTTCAAAGTAAAAATAGTATAACCAATTCAATGAATTCGCCTCCCAACCCAAGGGCTGGGACACTGCAAAAACTTGCACCTGCCTCTGTACTCCAAAACCTCTATCTCTCTGCCTCCTCCCAAGAGATATCACTGTCCTGACTTTTGTGCTTATCATTCCTTTGCTTTTTATTTTTAATATTTTTATCATGTCTATGTATATAGGCCTATATGTTATTTAGATTAGCTTTGTCTTGAGTTTTATGAAAATCACCTGATGCTGTATTTTGCTTTCTGTTGCCTTGCATGTTTGACTCAATATCATTTTAAGATTTATCCATGTTGCTGAGGGTCACTGTAGTTCACCAATTTTTCAGTCCAGGGTCATATTCCGCTATATTATTTACCCATTTTCTTTACTTGAGTTTTGCTTTCTTTTTTCTTTTCTATTATGAGCATTCTTATACATACAGTAAGAGTTTCTATAGCCTCTATACCTACGGATGCAGTTGCTGGGTCATAGGGCGCACAAGTGTTCAAATTTACGAGATAATATAAATTAACTTCTAAGTGGCTATACTATTTTACATCCCCATGAAAGATGTATGAAAATCCCTAGCCCTTAGTCTCGGAACCAGGCAAGGATGCCCACTCTCATCACTCATATTCAACATTGTGTTAGGGGTCCTAGATGGTGATACAGGCAAAAAAAAAAAAAAAAGAAAGAAAAAAGAAAAGAAACAAAAGGCATAAAGAGCAGAGATGATGGCTCAAAAATCTTTCTACTTGCACATAACATCATTGTTTACATTGAAAATATCAACTAATTCACAAAGCAACTAGAACAAGCAAGTGGATTTAGCAAGTTCACAGGATCCAAGGTCAAAATACAAAAATCAATGTGTTTTAATTACTAGCAGCAAACAACTGCAAAATGAAATTTTAAAATCCCATTTATAATAATGTCAAAAAGCACAAAATACTTGAGAATAAATTAGACAACAACAACAAGTAAATCTAAGGCCTCTAACTGAAAACCACAAAACACTGCTGAGAAATGAAAGTGTTCACAGCTATAACAAGTTCCAAGTTCATGGGCTGAGAGAGTCACTATTAAGATCTCAAATCCTTCAACTGATCTAAACATTCAACACAGTTTCGATCATAATCCTGCTAGTTGTTTTTTTTTAGAAGTTGACAAACTATTATATAACTGAAATTTGCTAAGAGAATAGAACTTAAGTGTTCTCACCAAATAAATAAATAAATGACAAGAAAATAAAAGGAAGGGATGCCTGGGTGGCTCAGTTGGTTAAGCGTCTGTCTTCAGCTCAGGTCATGATCCTGGGGTCCTGGGATCGAGTCCCGCATGGGGCTCCCTGCTCAGCGGGGAGTCTGCTTCTCCCTCTGCCCGCCCTCCCCCTGCTTGTGCTCGCTCTTTCTCTCTCTCTCTCTCTCTGGCAAATAAATAAATAAAATCTTTTTAAAAAAGAAAATAAAAGGAAAAAATTGATAAGCTGATAAAGTAATTCTAAAATGTATGTGGCAATATAAAGGACCCAAAATATCCAGAGCAACATTGAGAAAGAACAAAGTTGCAGGACTTACGCTTCCTGACTTTGAGACTTCAAACTACATATTCAAGACAGGGGAGAACCAACAAAGAGATCGATGGAACAGAAAAGTCCATAAGTAGATCCAAACATATAAGGTCATTTTGCTCTCTTATTGAGATATAATTTATATACAGTAAAACTTGGCCTTTTGTACCTTATATGAGTTTGAGGATCCTCTATATTGTTGTAACGATCAGGTTTGCTTCTCCCTTTGCCAATATCACCCTGTCTTTATTACATAGCTTCACAATAGATCCTGTTATCTGGGAAGGCTGCTACCCATACCCTATTCTCCTTGAAAATGTCTTGTTTTATCTTGGATTTCTTTTTCATATAAACTTTAGAATCATTTTGTCAAAGTCCACGAAAAAGTCTAGTGGCATTATGAAAGGAATTGCACTGAATCTATAGATTAATTTGGAGACAATTAATATGTTTGTAATACTGAGTCTTCCTATTTATGAACTTGAGCAAAATCTCTACTTATTCAGGTCATATGTAATATTGTTCCATAAAGTTTAAAGTTTTTTTTGCATATAGGACTTGCACATATATGCAAATTGATTCCTAAGTATACCTTATAGGGTTTTTTTTCTTTTTGCTGTTGTAAATGACTTCTTTTTAAAGTAAGCTTTTTGTGAAAGTATGACATCCACAGAAAGAAGTACATAAAATCATAAGTGCATATACAGCTTGATGAATTTTCACAAAACACACACTTATCAGAAGATAGATACTACCAGCCCCACGGAAGTCTCCCTCACACTTTTTTTTAAAAGATTTTTATTTATTTATTTATTTATTTATTTATTTATTTATTTATTTATTTGACAGAGAGAGACACAGCGAGAGAGGAACACAAGCAGGGGGAGTGGGAGAGGGAGAAGCAGGCTTCCCGCTGAGCAGGGTGCCCGATGTGGGGCTCGATCCCACGACCCCGGGATCATGACCTGAGCCGTAGGCAGACGCTTAATGACTGAGCCCCCCAGGCACCCCTCCCTCACACCTTTTTGACACTTACAACCTACCTTCTTACCAAAGGAAATCACCATATTGTTTTCAAAAACTCTATTTGTTTTGTCTGCTTTCAAACTTCATATTTTTAAAAAGATTTTATTTACTTATTTATTTGAGAGACAGAGATATATATATATATATAGAGGGAGAGAGTACGAGCAGGGGCAGCAGCAGAGGGGGAGAGAGAGAGAAGCAGGCTCCCCGCGGAACAGGGAGCCCGATGTGGGACTTGAACCCAGGACCTGGGGTCATGACCTGAGCCCAAGGCAGACGCTTAACCAACTGAGCCACCCAGGCCTCCCTGAACTTCATACTAATGGAATCATAAAGAGTGTGCTCTTTTGTAACTACCTCCTTTTACTCACATTATGTTTGTGACATTCATCCATGTTTTGAGGTATGGCAATCATTTGTACGTTCCTATTGCTGTATACTATTCCCCTATGTGAAGATGCTGCACTTAAGTCAGGCATTCTGTCATAGATGGCTATTTGGGTAGCTTCCAGCTTGGGACTACTAAGAATAGTACAGCTATGAACATCTTGTTCATATCTTTTCATCAACATGTCAATGCATTTCTGTCAGGTAGATACCCAACAGTAGACTTGAGTGTGTTCAGCTTCAGTAGATACTGCCAATCAGTTTTCTGAAAACATACCAAGTCACACCCCACCCCCCGCCCGAAATTCCAATATCTCCACATCCTTGCCACACTTGGTATTATTCCTCTTTAAAAAAAATGTTTTTATTTAGTTATCCTGGCATGTATATATTGGTCTCTCACTGTGATTTAAACTTGTATTTCCTCAGAAACAATGAGATTGAACATTTAAGTTTTATTAGTTATCCCGGGGCACCTGGGGGGTTCAGTTGTTCAGAAGCCTGCTTCTCCCTCTCCCTCTGCCCCTGCTTGTGTTCCCTCTCTCGCTGTGTCTCTTTCTGTCAAATAAATAAATAAAATCTTAAAATAATAATAATAATAAAGACAGAATTCAGTAAAAACAATGGGCTATAAGGATAACTAATAAATATTTTTTAAAGATTTTTAAATTTTTAAAATATAAAATTGTATGATTGTAAAACAATAAGTATATGATTGGACCTATAACATAGAGAAATGTAACATACATGATAATAACAGTACAAAGGAGGTAGATAGGAGCAAAGCTGTATTGGAGAAAGGAAATGATACTAGACAGTAACTGGAATCCACAGGAACAAATGAAGAGAACCAGAAATGGTAAATAGAAAGGTTACTATACCTCTATAAATGTATTTTGTCCTTTCTTTTTTCAGGTTCTTCAATAGAGAAAATTATATAAAGGAGTAATTATAACAAGTATTGTAGGGTTTTAACACCACATACAGAGTTAATATATATAACAATAATAGCACAAAGAATAGGAAGGAAGGTGGAATAGAACTATATAAGAGTAACATTCTTACATCTCCCTGAAATTAAGTTAATATAAATCTGAAGTAGACTCTGATAGGTTAAGATGTATGTATAAGTCCTTGAACAGCCATTGGAAAAGGAATGCATGGAAATCTGTTGAAAAAAAATCATTAAAAAAAATAAAATGTTACACTAAAAAAATTCACTTAATGCGAAATAAGCTAGTAAAGGAGAAATAAGAGAAACCAAAAAACTGTGAGATATATAGATGACAAAAAGTAAAATGTCATTTAATTCCAACTATACCAAAAATAACATTAAATGTGAATGTATTAAACAATTCAATGAAAAAGCAGATATTGTCAAACTGGATTTTTTAATTAATTAATTTATTTATTTAAAAAGATTTTATTTATTTATTCATGAGAGACAGAGAGAAAAAGAGGCAGAGGGAGAAGCAGTCTCCCAAGGAGCAGGGAGCCCGATGTGGGACTCGATCCCAGGACCCTGGGATCATGACCTGAGCTGAAGGCAGACGCTCAACCATCTGAGCCACCCAGGCGCCTTCAAACTGAATTTTTTAAAAACCAGAAGATTCAACTATATTCTGTCTATAAGAGCCATATTTTAGATTAAAAAATACAAATAGGTTAAAAGTAAAAGGATGGAAAAAGATACATTATGCAAACAGCAACCATAAGAAAGCTGGAATAGCTTTACTAAAATCAGATAAAATACATTTTAAAACAAATTATTGGGGTGCCTGGGTGGTTCAGTCGGTTAAGCATCTGCCTTTGGCTCAGGTCATGATCCTGGGGCCTGGGATTGAGTCCTGCATCAGGCTCCCTGCTCGGCGGGATACCTGCCTCTCCCTTTCCCTCTGCCCCTTCCCCTTGGCTCGTGCTCTGTCTCTTTCTCTCTCTCAAATAAATAAATCTTTAAAGAAAAACCCAAAAATGTGACTAAAGATAAAGAAGGACATTTTGCAATGTTAAATGTATCAACCTATCAGAAAGATATAATAATTATAAATATATATGCACCTAATAACAGGGCCAAAAAATACATAAAGCAAGAACTGAAAAAAATGAAGGGGGATATAGACAATTCAACAATAATAATAGCCTTCAGTATTCTACTTTCAATAATGGATAGAACAACTAATAGACATATCTAGAACACTCCACTCAGCAACAACAGAATACACATTCTTCTTAAGTACACATGGAATATTCTCCAGGATAGAACACATGCTAGGCCATAAGCTTCAATACACTCAAAAACTTTGAAATTATACAGAATTTGCTCTCCAATCACAAGAAGCTTAAATTGGAAATTAATAACAGAAGGAAATTCAGGAAATTCACAAATATGTGAATATTAAACAAAAACACCTAAATAACCAGTGGGCCGATAAAGAAGTCACAAGGGAAATTAGAAATATTTTGAAATAAATGAAAATGAAGATATAATATCCTAACACTTACGGGATATAGTAAAAGAAGAACTGAGAGGGAAATTTATAGCTGTAAATACTTGATTAAAAAAAGAAGAAACATCTCAAATTAATAACCTTCTACTTTAAAAAACTACAAAAAGAAGAGCAAACTAAATCTAAAGCAAGCAGAAGGAAGGAAATGATGAGGATTAGAGTGAAAATTAATGAAATAGAGAGTGGGAAAAACAATGGAGAAAATTGTCAGAACCAAAAGTTAGTTCTTCGGAAAAAAAATCAACAAAATAGACAAACCTTTTAGCTAGACTGGGGAGGAAGGGAAAGAGGGAGAGAGGGAAAAGGAGAGAGGAAGGTAGGAGAGAGAGGGAGTCTTTTAATTACAAACATCAGTAATGAAAGAGAGAGAACATTACTATTCCCATACAAAAATAAAAAGGATTATAAGGTAATACTATGAACAACTATATGCCAATCAATTAGATAATTTGTATGAAATGGACGTATTCCTAGAAAGACACAAATTACTAAAACTAACTCAGGAAGGAATAGAACATCTGAATAGACCTGTAACAGGTAAAGAGAATGAATTACTAATACTAAAAACCACCCACAAAGAAAATCCCAAGCCCAGATTCACTGGTAAATTTTACCAAACATTTGGAGAATTTATATCAATTCTTTGCAATTCATCCAAAAATTAGAACAGAATGGAACACTTCCCAACTCATTATATGAAGCCAATATTACCGTGATACTCAAACCAAAGATATCACAAGAAAACTACAGACCAATATCTCTTATGAATATGAAGATAACATAACCATATATCTTCATGACCTTGGATTAGGTGATCGTCCCTTATCTATGATGCCAAAAGCTCAAGTAACAAAAGAAAAAATAAATAAATTGGACACGATAGAAATTAAAAAAAAAACTTCTGTGCTTCACAGGACACCATCAAGGAAGTGGAAAGACAACTCACAGAATAAGAAAAATTTTGCAATTATATATCTGATAAAGGACTTGCATCTAGAATATACAAAGAACTCCTACAACTCAATAATAAAAAGAGAAATAGCCCAATTTAAAAATGGGCAAAAGATCTGAACAGACATTTCCCCAAAAAAAGAAACAAATGGGGCGCCTGGTTGGCTCAGTTGGTTGAACGTCCAACTCTTGGTTTCAGCTCAGGTCATGATCTCAGGGTCCTGGGTTGGGGCCCTGCATCAGGCTTCACACTCAGTGGGGAGTTTGTTTCAGGATTCTCTCTCTCCCTCTGCCCCCTGCCTCTCAAATAAATAAATCTAAAAAGAAAAGAAAAGAAATGGCCAATAAGCATATGAAAAGATGCTCAACGTCATTAGCCATCAGGGAAGTGTAGATGAAAACTGAAATGAGATACCACTTCACACCACAAGGATGGTAACAACAATAACAGATGTTGGTGAGAATGTAGAGAAATTAGAACACTCATACTCTTCTGGTGGAAATGTAAAATAGTGGAACCACTTTGGAAAACTGTCTGACAGTTCCTCATAATGTTAAATATTGAATTGCCACAGTTCTATCCCTAGAGAGATAAAAACATATGTCTACATAAAAACTTATAATGAATGCTCATAGCAGCATTATTCATAATAGCCAAAAAGTGGAAACAACTTAAAGATTCATCACTGGAGTGGATAAATAATGTGTGTTATCCATACAATGGATTATTATTCATCAATAAAAAGAAATTAAATATTGATACCTACTACAACATAGATGAACCTTGAAAACATTATGCAAAGTGAAGGAAGCCAGACACCAAAGTCACATATTTTATCATCCCACTTATAGGTAATGCACAGAATTGGCAGATCTATAGAGATAGAAATTAAAGTAGTCGTCTCTTAGGGCTGGTCAGGGGAGGGTAATAAAAGGAATAGGAATTTACTTCTTACGGATATTGGATTTCTTTTCAGGATGATGAAAATGTTCTAAAACTGATTGTGATATTGATTGCAAAACTTTGTGAATATATTTAAAATCATTGAATTATACACTTTAAATAAAGTAATTGTATAATATGTGGACTTTGGCTCAAAAAGGATTATTTAAAAAACACATTTGACTATATATATATATATATATATATATATATAGAGAGAGAGAGAGAGAGAGAGAGAGAGAGAGAGAGAGATGTATGTATTTCTGGACTCTGGTTTTTTTAAACAGCTTAGTTTCTATTTTTTAATTTAAATTCAATTAATTAACATATAGTGTACTATTAGTTTCAGAGGTAGTTCAGTGATTTATCAGTCTTATATAATATCCAGTGCTCATTACATCACGTGCCCTTCTTAATGTTCAACACCCAGTTACCCCCCTCCCCATCCCCTCCCCCTCCAGCAACCCTCAGTTTGTTTCCTATGATTAAGAGTCTCTTATGGCTTGTTTCCCTTAAGGTCAGGAACATGACAGGGATGTCCACTATCACCACTGTTGTTCAACACAGTACTAGAAGTCCTAGCCTCAGCAATCAGACAACAAAAAGAAATAAAAGGCATCTGAATTGGCAAAGAAGAAGTCAAACTCTCACTCTTCACAGATGACATGATACTCTATCTGGAAAATCCAGAAGACTCCACCCCAAAATTGCTAGAACTCATACTGGAATTCAGCAAAGTGGCAGGATATAAAATCAATGCACAGAAGGCAATCACATTTCTATACATTAATAATGAGACAGAAGAAAGAGAAATTAAGGAATCAATCCCATTAACAATTCACCAAAACCCATAAGATACCTAGGAATAAACCTAACCTAACCAAAGAGGCAAAGTATCTGTACTCAGAAACAATAGAACACTCATGAAAGAAATTGAGGAAGACACAAAGAAATGGAAAATGTTCCATGCTCATGGATAAGAAGAATAAATGTTGCTAAAATGTCTATGCTACCTAGAGCAATCTATACTTTCAATACAATCCCTATCAAAATACCATCAACTTTTTTCACAGAAATGGAACAAATAATCCTAAAATTTGTATGGAACCAGAAAAGACTCTGAATAGTCAAAGGAATGTTGAAAAAGAAAACCAAAGCTGGTGGCATCACAATTCTGGACTTCAAGCTCTATCACAAAGCTGTAATCATCAAGATGGTATGGTACTGGCACAAAAACAGACACATAGATCAATGGAACAGAATAGAGAACCCAGAAATGGACCCTCAACTCTATGGTCAACTCATCTTTGGCAAGGCAGGAAAGAATATCCAATGGAAAAAAAGACAGTCTCTTCAACAAAGGGTGTTGGGAAAATTGGACAGCCACATGCAGAAGAATGAAACTGGACCATTTCCTTACACCACACACAAAAAGAGACTCAAGATGGATGAAAGACCTAGGTGTGAGACAGGAATCCATCAAAATCCTCGAGGAGAACACAGGCAACAACCTCTTCAACCTTGGCTGCAGCAACTTCTTGCTGGACACATCTCCAAAGGCAAAAAGGAACTATTGGGACTTCATCAAGATAAAAAGCTTTTGGGGTGCCTGGGTGGCTCAATCGTTAAGTGTCTGCCCTCAGCTCAGGTCATGATCCCAGGGTCCTGGGATCGAGCCCCGCATTGGGCTCCCTGCTCCGCGGGAAGCCTGCTTCTCCCTCTCCCACTCCCCCTGCTTGTGTTCCCTCTCTCGCTGTGTCTCTCTCTGTCAAATAAATAAATAAAATCTTTGGGGAAAAGAAAGATAAAAGCTTTTGCACAGTAAAGGAAACAGTCGACAAAACCAAAAGACAACCAACAGAATGGGAGAAGATATTTGCAAATGACATATCAGATAAAGGGCTAGTATCCAAAATCTATAAAGAATTTGTCAAACTCAACACCCAAAGAACAAATAATCCAATCAAAAATGGGCAGAAAACATGAACAGACATTTCTGCAAAGAAGACATCCAAATGGCCAACAGACACATGAAAACGTGCTCAACATCACTCGGCATCAGGGAAATACAAATCAAAAACACAATGAGATACCACCTCACACCAGTCAGAAGGGCTAAAATTAACAAGTCAGGAAACAACAGAAGTGAGGATGCGGAGAAAGGGGAACCCTCTTACACTGGTGGTGGGAATGCAAGCTGGTGAAGCCACTCCGGAAAATAGTATGGCGGTTCCACAAAAAGTTGAAAATAGAGCTACCCTATGACCCAGCAATTGCACTACGGGTATTTACTCCAAAGATACAAATGTAGTGATCCAAAGGGACACGTGCACCCCAAAGTTTATAGCAGCAATGTCCACAATAGTTGAACTATGGAAAGAGCCCAGATGTCCATCAAACAATGAATGGATAAAGAAGATGTGGTATATATATATACAATGGAATACTACTCAGCCATCAAAAAAAATGAAATCTTGCCATTTGCAACCACCATGGATACAACTAGAGAGTATTATGCTAAGCAAAATAACTCAATCAGAGAAAAACAATTATCATGTAATTTCACTCATATGTGGAATTCAAGAAACAAAACAGGATCGTAAAGGAAGAGAGGGAAAAATAAAACTGGACTCTGTTTTATTCATCTTTTATCTAACTTTACCCCCACTATAATGCTGCCTCAACATAGGTCTTGAAATCAGGTAGTGTAAGTCCCCAAATTGTTCTTTTTATAAGGTCTTTTGTCTATTCTAGGTCCTTTGGGTTTCCATGGAATTTTAGAATCAGTTTGTCAATTTCTATAAAAATAGTCTGCTGGATTTTGAGTGGAATTGCATTCAATCTATAGATCAATTTAGGTTAAACCGACATCTTAACAATATTAGGCACTCCAATTATTGAACATAGTATGTCTCCTTTTATTTAATTCTCCATTAACGTCTCTCAGCAATGTTTTGTAGTTTTTGGGGTGCAGGTTTCACACATCTTTTGTCAGATGTATTCCTAACTATATCATGTTTTTTGATGCTTTGTAAATAGTATTGTTTTTTAACTCCAACCTCTGTTTGTTACTAGTATATAGAAATATAATTGATTTCTGTAAATTGACCTTATACTCTGCAAACTTGCTTAACTCACATAGTACTTCTAGTTGCTTTTTTGTAGATTCCATTAGATTTTCTACAGTCATGTCATCTCTCAATAGAGATAATTTGACTTCTTCATCTCTATTCTGGAGGCCTTTTATTTCCTATCGCCTTGGCTATGACTTTTAGTATAATGTTGAATAAAAGTGGTAAGCATGGAATCCTTGCATTCTTTCTGATATTAGAAGAAAGTATTCAGTTTCTTGCCATTAGGTTTTATATTCGTTGTAAGATTTTCAAAGATAACCATTAGGAGATTGATATTGTTGCCCTCTATTCTTGCTTCGATGAAAGGATATTATGGGATGATAGACATGGATATTGGTATGCTGTACTCACAAGGGAATATTATTCAGCCTTAGAAAGGAAGGAAATTCTGACATATGCTACAACATGGATGAAACTTGAGGACATTATACTAAGTGAAATAAATCAGTCATAAAAAGACAACTACTGTATGATTCCACTCACACGAGGTACTTAGAGTAACCAAAATCATAGACAAAAAGAACAATGGTGGTTGCCTGGGGCTAGGGACAGGAAGGAATGGGGAGTTATTGTTTAACCGGGATAGAGTTTCAGTTTTGCAAGACAAAAAGAATTATGAAGATGGATGGTGACAATGGTTACACAACATTATGAGTGTATTTAGTATCACTGAACTGTACACGTAAAATGGTTAAGATGGGGGGCGCTTGGGTGGCTCAGTCATTAAGCATCTGCCTTCTGTTCAGGTCATGATCCCAGGGTCCTGCGATTGAGCCCCAGGTCAGCCTCCCTGCTCAGCGGGGAGTCTGCTTCTCCCTCTCCCACTCCCCCTGCTTGTGTTCCCTCTCTCGCTGTCTCTCTCTCTGTCAAATACACAAAATCTTTTAAAAAATTTTAAAAATGGTTAAGATGGTAAATTTTACATTTTGTGTATTTTACTACAATTTTAAAAATTGAAAAAATGAGAAATGGATATTGGATTGTCAGATGCTTTTTATGCATTTATTGAGATGATCATATACTTTTGCATTTTTCAGCTTGTTAATATGGTGATATTATTGACTGAGTTATTAATGTTAAACCAAGTATGAATTCCTGGGAGACCCCATTTGGTCATGATATATTATTGTTTTAATGTACCGTGTTTAATTTGCTTACTTTTTAAAAATTTGATTAAGAATTTTTGCAATCGTTTTTGCAATGATGATTATGAGTAATGCTGGTCTGTGGTTTTATTTTCTTGTGATTTTAAAATCTGGTTTTAATATTGGCCTCAGTATAAGTAATTACAGTAATATACAGTATTACAGTAATATTGGCCTCAAAGTATAAGTTAATGTATCGACTCCTCTTCAATTTTTGAAAGAATTTGTGTGGAGTTGGTATTATTTTTTCCTTAAATGTTTAGTAAAATACTCAGTGAAGACAACGTTTGGTAGAATAACCAGTGAAGTCATCTGGGTCTAAAATCTCCTTTGTGAGGAAGTTTTAAACTATAAATTCTATTTTGTTAATAGCTATAGGACTTTCTTCTTAAATGGATTTGGTAGTTCATGTCTTTCAAGGAATTAGTCCATTTCATTTAAATTGTCAAATTTGTTAGGGAAAAATTTGTAGTAAACCCTCATTAACTTTTTAATAGTGGTAGAATTTGTTTTGAGCTCACCTCTCTCATTCCTGATACTGTTAACTTATGTATTCTTTTCTCTTCCTTATCATTTTGGCTAGAGATTTAATCAATTTTGATGATCTTCCCAAAGAACCAGCTTTGCTTACATTGATTTATTTCATCTTGAATGGAAGAGAATGTCTTCACATCACCATTTTAATTCTCTGATTGGTGCTTTTCACCAATCTCCTTCAGAGAGAGAACTTATCTGTTTTCTTCACCACTGTATCCAAATCCCCTAGAATATGCCAAATTTCTCCAGAATTTTTCATACCCATAATGTTGAGTGATGAGCTGAACATACGAGTATGTTTGTTAAAAAGAAAAATCCTCCTCTGGTGATTCAGTATGTCCCTTCTTCTTCTAGAGAAAGTGGTTGGTATAATGTCTACAGTCTGGTAAGGAGGATGGATTATGAACAGATACAACAAATATGAATGAGGGAAATTAGGGTGGATATTTAAGCTGGACCTTGAGATAGAGACAAACATCAATTCATGGAAAGAGTATAATGGCCATCCCCAAAAGAGGACACTACCACAATGAGCAAAGCCTCAGAGGGAAAAGAGAGAGAGAGAGAGAGAGAGAGAGAGGAAGGAAGGAAGGAAGGAAGGAAGGAAGGAAGAGAGGAGCGGAGAGGAGAGGAGAGGAGAGAAAGAAGAGAAGAGAAGAGAAGAGAAGAGGGGGAAAAAAGAGTGTATTTAGGAGTAATGAATCCAGTCTATCTTCTCTTTTAATATCTGGACAAAAACTGGAGACACAGATGAAAGGTGGATTGAGACAGATGGCAGAAGACATTGCATACTAGAAAAGGAATGTAAGTTATAGTCAGTATGCTTTAGCAACACACTAAAAGATTTTTAACTTGGCAACAGTCATCATGTAAGTAGTATTTAAGGGGGAAGGGACTTGCATCAGGAAGGCTTTCAAAAGATTACACTGATTCTTACCAAGAGAAATGCAAATTGACTACACAATTTCTCCCCTATGAGATGGGCAAGCATTCTAAAGTTTGACCACCCACTGTTGACTCTCATGTTTTACTGGTGGGAGTGCAACAGGTTGTCTGTGGAATGGGATTTGACCCTATTTAATAAAACTATAAATACATTTACCCCCTAACCCAGCAATTTCATTTTTAGGAATTTACTCTGAAAATACTCATCTAAGTCATATAAAAATAATATGTACGTGACTACTCATTCTTTACAATTTGTAATTGCAAAATACTGATAATAATCTAAATGTACATATACAGAAAGGAGACTGGTTTAATAAATTGTGATACATCCACCCAGTGTAATACTATGAAGCTGTAACAGAAAGTGAGGAAAATCTCTATAAGTGGATATGGAGTAATTCATATTGTTTTTGTTTTAAGTTTATTTCTTTATTTAAGTAATCTCTACACCCACCTGGGGCTTGAACTCACAACCCCAAGATCAAGATTCTTGTATTCTTCTGACTGAGTCAGCCAGGTGCTCCCATTTCTAAGCTACATTGTTAGGTAGAAAAAGAAAGGTGCAGACATGGAAATAACCTATGTGTCCATCAGTGGATGAATGGATAAAGATAATATGGTGTGTGTGGAATGTTATGGAAAAAATACAATGGAGTATTATTCAGCCATAAAAAAGAAGGAAGTTCTGCTATTTGTGACAACATGAATGGACCTTGAAGGCATTGAAACTGAAACTGAATAGAGAAGCCAAGCATTGTATGATCTCACTTATATGTGGAATCTAAAGAACAAACAAACAAACAAACATAGAAACAGAGAACAGTTTGGTGATTGCCAGAGGCAGGAGAGTGGGGAGTGTGTAAAATGGGTAAAAGTGGTCAAAAGGTACAAATTTCCAGTTATAAGATTTAAAAAAAATTCCTGGGGAAGTAATGCACAGCATGGTGACTATAGCTAACAATATTGTACTATCTATTTGAAATTTACTAAGAGACTAGATCTTACAAGTTCTTATCACAAGGAAAAAAATGTAATTACTTGCGATGATGGATATTAACTAAACTTATTGTTTCACAATATATACATATGTCAAATCATTATGACGTATACCTGAAACTAATACAATGTTATATGTCAAGTTTAAAAAAGTGTAGGGGTTGGGGCGCCTGGGTGGTTCAGTCAGTTAAGCATCTGCCTTTGGCTCAGGTCATGATCCCGGGGTCCTGGGATCGAGCCCCGCATTGGGCTCCCTGCTCAGCAGGGCATCTGCTTCTCCCTTTCCCTCTGCCTGCCCCTCCCCTTGCTTGTTTATCACTCTCACTCTCTCTCTCTCTCTATCGAATAAATAAATCAAATCTTTATTTTAAAAAAGTGTAGAGGTGTCTGGTTGGCTCAGTTGGTTAAGCCTCTGACTCTTGATTTCGACTCAGGTCATGATCTCAAGGTCATGAGATGGAGCCCCAAGTTAGGCTCTGCGCTCAGCAGGGAGTCTGCTTGGGATTCTCTCCTTCCCTTTCCCTCTGCCCCTCCCCCACTCTCTCTTTCTCAAATAAGTGAATAAAATCTTCAAAACCTGAAAAAAAGAAGTATATGTGGAACAGAAGTTGGGGTGGAGAGAGAACCAGAAGGAAATATGCCAGACTGTGGACAATGACTACCTCTTGTGAGGGAAGTAGAACTGGGGGCCTGGGCTGGGGCATGATGACTGAAACAGGGCTTGCCTTACTCAATCTATAAACTACTATATACCTCTTTTTTTTTTAAAGTCAGGTTCACTGGGGTATAACTTACATACAGTAAAATTCACCCCATTAGGCATACAGTTCTGTGAGTTTTGACAAATACAGTCATGTTACCACCACCAAAATCAAAACTTAGAATATTTCTATTGCCCCCAAAAAGGTCTTTCATGACCCTTTATAGTCAGTTCTCTCCTTTACCCCCAGCCCTTGGTCTGATTTTATCCCTTGTAAAACTTTTATACAGTAATGACACATCTGTGCACCACCCATATAAATAAATATATTAATCTAAGGTTATTTTTCCTCAACCCATTATCCACACATGCTCATTTCAGAAAAAAAAAAAGGCGGGAAATATAAACATGGAAATGGGAGGTAACTTCCAAAATCATTTTGGTACATATTCTTACAAATTTCTCAAGTAGATACTCAGCCGAACCAGGCAGCTCTGCCACTGCTTTAATATATTTGCTTCCTGTGCTCCAAATTGACTCACAGACTTTCATTTGCCTTAGTAATTGACTAGTTATCCCAACAGTTTTTACTCAATGAAATAATGTGAGGTTCTCTGATGGTCCAGGTGAATGACATAAGGATCTGTATCCAGACTGTGAAGGTCGGGTGAAGATGAGAGACAGCTCAGAGGTAGAATGGACCCAACGCAGCAGCTGGTTGGTTTGGATCCTGTGGGAGATGAGGACTAAAAAGGAGCCCCTCACTGAATATTGCCAAGTTTCGTGATGTCATTGCAGAAATAGGAGAGGCTGGTGTTTTAGGGGCCAGATAATGGGTTTGGGTTCAGGCATGGGGGAAGCTCACATAGTGACCAAAAATACCGCCCTGGATTTGACAGAGGGTTAGGGAGGGAGCTGTTGATTTAAAATTCACCAAGAGAGGGTTGCTGAGCTCAAGGAAGTAGAGGGAAGAGTACAGAGGGGAAAATGGAGACTTGAGGGTGACCTTGTGAAATAGTTCCATCTCAGAGGTGGTAGGAAAAAGAAAATATGCTGGTGATGGGGGTGGGGGAGAAGGAGGGGCCATCAAAGGGGCTGATAAGCATTGGGAGAGTGAGTGTCTGAGAAGGGGCAAGGATCCACAAGAAGTTAGAGCCAAAGCATAAGAGCAGAACAAGGGCTGCCATCATTAAGGTGCTGGTGGACATACTCACATCAACACGATGGGGCCAAAACTGGTCTGAAGAAAGTGAGAGTGCAGAGACTCCCAACCCTCTACAAGGACCTGAGATCCATGGCTCTCACTTCCCTTGCTCCCTTTTCCTCTTTGACCTGGGGGTCGAGTGTAAGAACATGGAGGTCAAGAGTGTGGATGGTACTATCATTTAATGGACAAGGAAAACTCCCACCTCACACACTGCGACCCAGCAAGCGTGTAGATGTCACAAAAGATGGGATGGGGTCCCTGGCCCCCAAGCAAATGCCCTGGGAGGGATAGAGTAATTTGCACCAATCCCAGCCTTCCTTATTCTAAATCACCCGAGCACCCACTGCCTGGGGGCCTTTTCTCATTAATTTCTCTAAACTATCGTTTCTTTCTTTTTTGCCATGCCACGAGGTGTGTTTTATTTTCATTAAGCATACAAATAATTTGCTATAATATCCCAGGGCAAACCGGAGAATTTGGCAGTCTGATTGGGGGGGATCCCCTCAGAGACCCGCAGGCTGGTGGCGTCGGCACGGAGTGCCCGGGTTCACAGTGCAGCTTGTCGTTCGTGTCCATCTTGCAGGTGGCTCTTCTTCTTCCACATCGCGACTGGGGTGTCTTGAAGATGACGGGGGTGGGGAATCCTCTAGGTTCTTAGGAAATTTCACTCCGCTTCTCCTGCTCAATGGTCTCTTTGGTCGGCAGGGTGTTCTCCTGCGTTTCCGTTTTCTTCAGCTTGGCCTTATCGAAGCTGGCGATTTCGCCCATGTCCGGCTTGTCTGCCATTTTCTTAGAGCTATCCGTGGAGTTCCGCTCCGAGCCCGGCACCTGGTGCTCCCACTCGCGTTGCTGCAGCAAGAGACTAAACTATCGTTTCTTAATGCGTATGTTCTCTCTGCTCTTGGCACTCAGCACCATAGCGATTTAGAGTTTTTTGGGTTTTGTTTTGTTTTGTTTAATGAGTTGCTTTACAAATACTCTATAGCTTCACGTTCTTTTTCCCCCATTGGGGGACATATGGATATCTTCCCTTTCTTTGGTGTCCTGGGTCACAAGAGAGTGGGCACTTGGCCAACAGGGAATAGATGAAGGTCACCCTCTGCACTGCTGATCTGGCTAGCATAGAGCCACTAAGAGAGTTTTGCAATAACCCCAATCACTCACTGCCCATCCTACCCATCTAGAAGCACCCCACACAGTAGATTTGTTTAGAGATTATTCCACTCTCCCATGAATAACTCAGGCCCAGTAGCAGCAAGGCCAGATTGTGACTCAGAAGCCCAAAGGGAGTTATCGTCCTCATAGATAATTGGCCCTTTTGCCCTGATTGCTTGATCTGAAATGGCCAAGAATGGACATCTAGATTCAGCTATGAGCAGCTGGTCTCTGCCAGGCTTGAAACTGGCATTGGATGGCAAACTGGACAGAGGGAAGGCTGAGGCCAGAACGGGTAACTTGCCCAGAAGCATAACCATAACATTCCCACCACCAGCACCCCCACAATGCACATGCAGGCGGCTGAGGGCTCATGAGGTGTTTCTTATGTGTTCTTATTTGGGTTTCACAACAGCCCTTAGGGCAGCCAGGCCAGTGAGCTTTTTAAATCCCTATTTTACACTAAAAGAAGCCAAATATTCATAGAAGCACCATTCACAACTGTCAAAAGATGGAAACAATTCAGACGTCATTCAACCAATGAATGGATAAACAAAATGCAATATATCCATACAGTGGTGGAATATTGTTCAGCCTGGAAAAGGAATCAAGGGCTGATACATGCTACAACAGGGAGGAACCTTGAAAAAATATGCTGAGTAAAAGTAAGCAGACACAAAACGTCATATGTTGTATGATTCCATTTATATTAAATAGCCAGAAGAGGCCAATCCACAGAGACAGAGGGTAGGTTACTGGTAGCCAGGGCCTAGGGTGGCTGGGGGGGTGGGTGGGCAGGGAGAAGGAAATGGGCATGGGGTTTCCCTTTGGGATGATGAAAATGTTTTGGTAGAGGTGGTGGTCGTACAACATAGTGAACTAAATGCCACTGAACCGTACATGTTAAAATGGTTAAAATGATACATGTTGTGTTATGTGAACTTTAACTCTATTTTTAAAAAAGAGAAAAGAAATCAGTGTTTGGTAGCTTAAGAAACTTGCTAACGTCACTGGGGCCGATGTTAGGACCCAAAGTCGATTCAGGGCTTCTGACTCACAAACCAATGTTTCCACTCCTGGTAATCACAAATCTGACCTTTTTTTTCTCTGAGTTTGGGTTCGTTTTTTTTTAGATTCTACATATAAGTGCGACTGTACACCTTAAACTCACACACAGCTGTATATAAATTCTATCTCAATAAAACTAAAAAAACAAAAACAAAAACACAAAACGCAAACTCAGTGCTTCATCTGCTGCCCTTCAGCAAACCAACCAACCAGACAAAAAAAACCTAGGGTTTGGGTGCCTGGGTGGCTCAGTTGGTTGAAGGACTGCCTTCGGCTCAGGTCATGATCCTGGAGTCCCGGGATCGAGTCCCGCATCGGGCTCCCTGCTCAGTGGGGAGTCTGCTTCTCCCTCTGACCCTCTCCCCTCTCATGCTCTCTCTCTCAAATAAATAAATAAAATCTTAAAAAAAAAAAAAAAAGCAACCTAGGGTCTGTCCCATAGTGAATGAGGTACGTCTTCAACAACCTGTGGAATAAAAAGATATTACCTTCAGATATCCTAATATCGACAGTGTTTAATGTTCAGATGAGTGCTTAAAATGGGTGTGTGCATGTATGGTTTCTGTGTGCTCACATATGCTAGAGGCAAATGTGTGTTTATATTTCCCGGCATAATTATTAGCAGGTGTCTGTTGACTTTTCCTGTGTGCTAAGTGCTGGAGATTCAAGCACTTCTAGTCTAGTTAGGGACTGGGTAACTGTACAGGACACTGCATGCCAAGGAGAAGACTTTATGGAGAGGTGGCCCTTGAATCTAGGCGTCAGGCCAGCCAGGTGGAGAGATATAAGGATCTTGCAATTTGAAGGACTTTGAGGAGGTAGTTAGGGTTTGCATCCCAGGTTGAATTTGTATCTCATTGTTTTTGCAAGAGGGAACCTCTGGCAGTTTCTGAGCAGGGTGGTGACATGTACTAAATCAAACGTCAGTTCTTCAGTGGTGTTGAAGATGGATTGGAAGGGGTGGGGCCTGGAAGAAGAGAGACTGTCGGGGACATGGCACTAGTTTCAGCATGAAGGGAACATCCGAGTTACAGAGAGAAGTTCAATTCCAACAAATATTTATGAAGCACCTCAACAACCAGGTAGGCAACATGGCTCCTTTAGCTGCTCCCCTCTAGTGGCAATAGAAGAATGAACATTAAACTTGAAGTGAAAGAGAACTTGGCTCCCAGCTGTACTTGTCACTAGCAGTGTGATCTTGGGGCTCATTTTCGTCTATCAAAGGATAAGATTGAGCCATATTCCTTCTCTTGTGTCACTTTTAACTTTAATGTTTCTAAAATGAAAAGGAAACGAGGGGCACCTGGCAGGCTCAGTCTGAGGAGCGTGTGTGACTCTTCATCTCTGGGCTGTGAGTTCAAACCCCACATTGGGTGTAGAGATGACTTAAATAAATGAAACAAACAAACTTTTTAAAAAATTAAAAATAAAAAATAAAAGGAAAAGGAAATGAGAGTTGCAGGAGATACCCTTTAGAGGAGGAGACTGCAGCATAGGTTTTGGGTAATTCTAGGGTTTTTGTACATGTGGGGACTAGGTAAATGGTCGTATCATGCGCAGATGTAAGGCAATCTGGAAGGGGCTACCGAACTAAGGAAAAACCGAATTCAACTTTTCCTTTGTAGGAATTTTTTAAACTCTCCAATCTTTTTATTTCTTAAATATTTATTTATTTATTTATTTGAGAGAGAGTGTGTGTGTGCGTGCACATGCTAGCGGGGGGCGGGGGAGGCAGAAGAAGAGAGAGAGAGAGAGAAAATCTCAAGCAGACTCCCTGCTGAGCATGGAGCCCAACCCAAGACTTGATCTCACAACCCTGAGATCATGACCTGAGCCAAAATCAAAAGTCAGACACTTAACTGGCTGAGCCTCCCAGGTGCCCCTAAACTTCCCAATCTTTAAAAGACAAAAGCTGTCAGTCAAAAATGTTTTAAGAGCCCACTATTCACTGTTTATGAGAAATCTAAACATACGTTAATAGAAAAAGTAAAAATAACAAAAAAGAGCATGGCCAAACATATATTAGGCTTGTAATAGAGCGGGTATGGGAATATTAAATATATGTAAAAGCAGAAATCATTACAAGAGATGAGAGGTTTACTCTGTTCATGACAGAAGGTCAAATTCATTGGGAAGGTGTCACAACTTTGAATTTTTTTAAAAAGATTTTATTTATTTATTCATGAGAGACAGAGAGAGAGAGAGAGAGGCAGAGGGAGAAGCAGGCTCCCAAGGAGCAGGGAGCCCGATGCGGGACTCGATCCCAGGACCCTGGGATCATGACTTGAGCCGAAGGCAGACGCTCAACCATCTGAGCCACCCAGGAGCCCTGAATTTTTTTTCAACTAAGAATGTGGCCTCAAACTAAGTTAAGCAAGTATTTATAGAACTATAGGAGAAACAGACAAACCTATGATGATGGTAGAAGACTGCCAACTTTGCTTGATGATATATAGCCTAAATGCATATGTTAGAACAAAAGCTGAAAATTGATCATTTAAGTATATATCTCAAGGACTTAAAAAAAGAACACCATACCAAACACAAAATAATAGAAGAGAAGGCATATAAAAATAAAAGCAGCCGAGGGGCACCTGGGTGACTCAGTTAAGTTTCTGACTCTTGGTTTCGGCTGGGGTCATGATCGCAGGGTTGTGAGACTGAGCCCCATGTGGGGCTCCTTGCTCAGCCGGGAGTCTGCTTGTCCCTCTCCCTCCCCATCTGTTCCTTCCCCTTTGCTCCTCCCGCCCCCACCCCGGCTCCCATGCTCTCTCTCTCTCCCTCTCTCTCAAATAAATAAATAAAATCTTTAAAAATAAAAAAATAAAACCAGCAATCGATGAAATGAAAAACAAAGGTATAATCTATAAAATCAAGAAAGCCAAAATTTGGTTCTTTGAAAAAACTAATAGAATTCATAAACCTCTGGCAATCCTGATCAATAAAAAAGAAAAAGGCCAAATTACCAATATTAGGAATATTATAATAATAGCAAATTATTATAATAGCATAATATATTTATAATATTAGCTATTATGTATTATATTATCATGTATTATACATTATATAGTATATCTAGTTATATATACACATATATATGTGTGTATGTAGCATTAATATATATATGTATGTATAAAAAGCATGAAATTCCTGGAAATAGGGGCACCTGGGTGGCTCAGTCGGTTGGGTGTCTGCCTTCGGCTCAGGTCATGATCCCAGGGTCCTGGGATTGAGCCCCGCATCAGGCTCCTGGCTCAGTAGGAAGCCTGCTTCTCCCTCTCTCACTCCACCTGCTTGTGTTTCCTCTTTCGCTGTGTCTCTCCCTGTCAAATAAACAAAATCTTTAAAAAAAAAAAAAAGAAAGAAAAGAAATCCCTGGAAATAAATCTAATAGAAGATGTACATGCCTCTGCATGGAAAATTGCAGAAAACACTGAGTTAAATTAAAGAAGCCTAACATAAATGCAAGGACATACCATATTGACAGATTAGAAGATTCAGCAACGTAAAATTATTTATTCTCCCTGGCCTACAGATTCAGTGCAATTCCAATCAAAACTTCATCAGCTTTTTTTTTTTTTTAAGTAGGCTCTGCACCCAGCATGGAGTCCAGCATGGGACTTGAAATCATGATCCTGAGATACAGGGTCAGATGCTTAATTGACTGAGCCACCCAGGCGCCCCAAAATCCCACCAGCTTTTTTTTTTTAAGATTTTATTTATTCATCTGAGACACAGAGATACAGAGAGAGAGAGAGAATGAGCAGGGAGAGAGGCAGAGGGAGAGGGAGAAGCAGGCTCCTTGCTGAGCCAGGAGCCCGATGTGGGGCTCGATCCCAGAACCCCGGGATCATGACCTGAGCCGAAGGCAGACGCTTAACCATCTGAGCCACCCAGGCGCCCCTTCCATCAGCTTTTTAAGGTGAAAATGAACAAACTGATTCTAAAATATACATGGAAACTAAAAGGACCATGAAAAGCCAAGATAATCTTGAAGAACAAAGTTGAAGGATTTATCCTACCAGATTTTATGACTTATTAAAAGTATATAGTACTTAAGTAGTATGGTAATGGTTCAAGAATAGACCAAATATATTAATGGCACAGATCTGGGAACCAAGAAACTGATACCACAGAGAAGTGGAGAAAAGACTGTTTTTTTTCAATAGCCATTGAACAAATTGAATGTCCATATGGGAAAAAAATGAATCTTGACCCATACCTTACACCATCTTCAAAAATCAATTTCAAGTTGATTAGAGATCTAAATATGAAAGGCAGAACAACAAAGCTTCTAGAAGATAATATAGAAGAATGTATTATTTGGAGGTAGGCAAATATTTCTTAAGTAAGACCCAAAAAGCTCCAATCATAAAATAAAAGACTGATAAGTGAAACTACTTTATGATTAACCAAAACCCATGTCCTTCAAAAGATGCCATTAAGAAAGAAAAAAGGTAAAAAAAAAAAAAAAGAAAGAAAGAAAAAAGGTAATGGGTATTATATGCAACTGATGAATCACTAAATTCTACCCCTGAAGATAATAATACACTATATGTTAACTAAATTGAATTTAAATAAAATCTGAAAGAAAGAGAGAGAGAGAGAGAGAGAAAGAAAGAAAGCAAGCCACAGTTGATAGAAACTATTTGCAAAACACATAGCTGACAAAGAACTCCTGTTTAGAATAAAAAAGACTCATGAAAGGAGAAAAGGTTAGAATAAAAGAGACTCACATAATTAAATAATAATAATAAAACTGGTCTGCATGGCCAGTCCCTCAAGGCACTACTGCTGAGTGCTGAGATGTTACCAACTGCTCTGTCTTGCTCCCCGTGTTCCCCAAAAGGTAAGATGATTTTACTGCAATGATGCTGAATGCCACAGTAAGGAAGTCATTCTTACGTCAATTTTCCCCAGTCCTTCTGATTATGTCAAAGAGAAAGCCTCTGTTTGATGTTACTAGATCTTTAACACCTTGCTAGAAATTATCTTTGGCAGGCAAACGAAATCTTGCTAGAACCGATTAACAATAAGGTAATTGTTTTGTTTTTATTGTGTTTATCTTTATAGCTACCTTATATTTTTTCTAAAGATTTATTTATTTGAAAGAGAGAGCCAGAGAAGGCACAAACAGGGGGAGGGGCAGAAGGAGAGGGAGAAGCAGACTCCGTGCTGAGTGGGGAGTCCAACTTGGGGCTCTATCCCGGGACCCCAAGATCATGACCTGAGCTGAAGGCAGACGCTTAACCGACTGAGCCACCCAGGCGCCCCTATAGCTACTTTATATTTTTGGCAAGAGATACCGGGTTTTCCATTTGTGAAAGTGGTATATAGTATTCTTTTTATATACATTTATTTCAGTAAAAAAGTGAGTCCATTAAACAAAACTAATACATATTTAAATAACGATGGCAAAATCCATCAGGTGGTAATGACCGTGCTTAGCATACAAAAAGGAAGGAAGGCCCCTGTATATGCCCCTGGTAGTGTCCCTACCCCCTCTATATGCCCCAGGTGAGTGTCAGTACCCCTTATATATGCCATGGGTGTGTCCCCAGCACCCTGAAAGCCTGCTGGGGCAGGAAGGGTTTGTGAGCGCACACCAGGTTAGACAGTTGTGTTTAGAAGACTGGATGGGAATGTAACCGTCTCCCTCCCTCATGACCTTGGGCTGTATCTCTCCCTGGGGCATCCCTCCCCTGGCCCTCACCCCTGCACAAGCTGGCAGGGCATCATCTGAAGAGCCTTCCATGTTGAGGCCTAGAAGGAGGTGCAGAGGAGAAAACTTAAATTTGGGGCCCTGGAGGGGTGTGTCAGGGTGTGTGCGTCAGGGGATGGTCACCATCTGGCATCCTGGGAGTGGATGGGCAGCTGAGTGGGGGCGCTGGACCACCTATGGGCTGGGTGTAGACTCCCTGTGGGGTGCCCGCCCTCGCAGCCCTTCACCACTAGGTGGCAGATTCATACTAGCAGCCTGGAACCAGCCACACCCCCTGCCCTGCCTGACCGTCCCAGGAGCTCTGCAGGGCTAAGCCAGTCTCATTCCCCCTCAAAACCAAATCCCAGACCACAGGAATGGATCTAGAGGGTATAATGCTAAGTGAAATAAGTCAGACTGAGAAAGACAAATACCATATGATTCCACTCGTAAGTAGAATCTAAAAACAAACTACTAGTGAATAAACTAACAAAAGCAGAATCAGACCTATAAATACAGAGAACAAAATGGTGGTTGCCAGAGAGAAAGGAGGTGGTGGGATGGGCAAAACGGGTGAAGGGGAGAGGGCAAAAAGAGGCAGAGCATAAAGAATCCAGTCAATGATATTGGAATAGCCATGTAACTGGACAGATGGTAGCTACACTTGTGAGCACAGCATAATGTATAAACCGACAATGTATAATGTCAAATCACTATGTTGTACACCTGAAACTAATATTAACATCGTATGCCAACTACACTCAAATAAAAATAATAAGAAGAACCTGGGTGGCTCAGTCGTTAAGCGGCTGCCTTCGGCTCGGGTCATGATCCCAGGGTCCTGGGATTGAGCCCCGCATCGGGCTCCCTGCTCGGCGGGAAGCCTGCTTCTCCCTACTCCCACTCCCCCTGCTTGTGTTCCCTTTCTCGCTGTCTCTCTCTCTGTGTCAAATAAATAAAAATCTTTAAACAAACAAAAAAAAAACAACCACAAAAAAACAGATCCCCGAGCCACCTGGTGCACCAGAAAATGAAAATGACCCCAATCAGGGATTCTTTACCCATTTTGTGCTTGGACTCCTTGTAGAGACCTGATGAAGTGCCACCCTCACTGAATGATGTTTCCAAATGCATAAAACATATAGGAATAAATAAGAAGATGTAAGAATTTTGAAAAAGTGGGCATAAGCGACTTTTCTAGATCTCCGCAATGACTAGTATGACATGAAAATGTCTCCAATTTCTGTTGGTACTGCTAATACCACTATGGTTTATTTGCTGCCTACATCCATAATGGAAGAAAATCCTAAATATCATGTAGAGGTTAATAGGTTTAAGAATTCCATGATTTCTATCTGCGAACCCAAGATTAAGAAACCCTTAGTGAAAAGAGAGGTGGTAAGGATGGGTGAAATTTAAACTGAGTGCCTTAAATCATGCACAGGGACACCTCAGTCCCTCTGTGGGAAGTGCCAAACATTTTCCTGTTATGCCCCAGCTTCAGTGCTTCCTCAGCCTTGGCCTCAAGAGGCTGGCTGTGAGCAGCACTAGACAAAGGCATAGTCCAGGCCACCAGGGTCTCAGAAGACATTCCTAGAAAAAGTGAAGATTGGCAGGAGCCTAAAATATCATCCATGCACACCCATTTAGTTTCCAGGCATTGAGATACAGGAGGAAGTAAGTGCCCAGCATCTTACCACACTCATTCAGGGCACAGCCAAACGCCCGCCCGTCATTTCCATTTCCCCACTTGGGCCTAGAGAACAAATTGGGAGGGACACAATGAGGGACATCTCCCCAAAGCAGACTAGGGGACTCTCAAGGGCCTTGGTAAGTCACCAGGTAGCCATGGTGGGGAGCCTGGTTTCTTTGGGAGTAGGGGTGCTCAGAGTAAGTCTCTCTGAGAAAATGACAATTGAGGCAAAATGTGAAAGAGGGAGGGACGGATATCTGGGAAGGGAGAGGGAGAGGGAGAGAGAATCTGAAGCAAACTTGTGCTGAGCATGGAGCCCAACATGGGGCTCAATCTCATGACCCCGAGATCATTGACCTGTGTCGAAACCAAGAGTCAGAGGCTTAACCAACTGCGCCACCCAGGCGCCCCCGATCTGACTTATGTTTTAACCAGGGTGATCACATGTTCTGATTTTCTGGAGTCAGTACTGGCTTACTCCTGTTGGCCATTGTAATTATTATTAGACCTCCTTTTTCCTCTCAAAGAGATGATAGCTTACAGTCACATTAGCAGGATCACCTGGCTGCCATGTTGAGAAAAACTGAAGGGGGTCAAAGTTGGGAGGCAAAAGATCATTCAAGAGACCACTACAATAATCCGGGCAAGAGCAAATGGTGACTTTGGTCAGGGTGGTAGCAGTGGAAGTGGTGAGAAATGGAGGAATAAATCTAGAATTTAGTGTTTGACATGTTAATTCTTTAGACTTCCAAGAAGCCACTGGGCAAGAGGTGGATGCTGCTGGTCCATGGTGAGCCTCTGGTTCCTTGTACCCTGTCTCTTCTGTCCTCTACTGCCTGGACCACACAGACTTGTTGAGGAGGCAGTTGGATACATAGGAGAAAAGATGCTATAATCTAGGGGTGGTGGGGGCCGCCCTGGCTGTCCCTCCACAGAGCCTGGACCAGAGAATCTCTTACATCCTGCAGCGATCCAGCTCCAGAAATCCAAATACTCTCCCAGGGTCTTCCTGTTCCAACCAGAAGCTCAAGAGTTTAGAGAGGCACTCAGTTCTGTGAGCCAAGCTGTGTTCATGGTTCAACACTCAGATATTATCCACCGCTTTTTGCTAGGACTTCACACACCCTATATCTAGGACTGGCTACATAATTTGTGGGGTCCAGTGCAAAATCAAAATGCAGGGCCCTTGTTAAAAAATTATTAAGAATTTCAAGACAAGGGTGGCAGAGCATTAAGCCAAGTGCCAGGCCCTGTGCAATCACACAGGTCATATATCCATGAAGTCAGCCCTACCTGAAAGATGTTTCACAATTACTTCCAGAAACCGCAAGTGAAAGTCATATGGTATGTAAGAAAGGGCAAAACATGGAAGCCCAGGGTCACAGAACTCTGAGTTGCAATTTCCACCTCCACCACTCCAGCTGCAAATTATGTGTCTGGTGGACTTCCTGTTGAAAATAAGAATTATAATGAAAGACCTACCAGACCCAGTATGTTTCTGGTCTCAGCTGCTGGATAATTTTAAAATGTGGGGCAAATGATTTCCCTGATAAGTCACACACAGATGGGGGGTGGGCATGGAAAGAAAGTGCTGGAAGGAAATTGCTCTTGGTGGGAGGCCAGGGACAAACCAAGAGAAGTCACAGGGTAAAGGGCCAGTCGGTGGCATGACAGCAATGAATAAAATACCAGCAGCCCCCCAACACTGGACTAACTCATCTGGTGTGGTGACCCTAAGTCTGGTGAGGCCTAAGTGTAGAGGTGATGCACAATGACACAGGAGTGCAGAAATGAGGACGAGATAGGTCCTACCACAGGTCCAGGGGCGGGATTGCAAGTATGCTGCCTAGGAAGAGGCTGGGGAGACAAGATGAGTTGGGGTATCTTCTAGGGGATTTGACCAGGCAGAACCAGTAATTCTTCCAGATGCTCCCTACAACCCAAGTGAGGATTCTCTCTCCCACCCAATCAAGTCTGGCCTTGATCTTGGATTTTGATCTTTGCCCCAATCTATCTCATTTGATCTGAGCTCCAAGAAGTGTTTCATTCTCTAGCAAGACGGTCAGTCAGGGTCTATCCAAGAAAACAGAAACCACACTAGTTATTTCAACAGAGAGAATTCAATATAGGGAATTCAACAGGTACTGGAGCAATAAAAAGGTGAAAAGGGAATATTGACATAACAGAGACATTGTAACTTCAGGAAGCAGCTCCCCACTCCAAGGGCTGGGAGAGCAAAGAATGGACACTGGGTCTATTGGAATGCAGACAATTATAGGAAGGGGCCCAGGATGCTACAGCTCAAACCTCTGGGGGGGAGTCCCCACCAGGTTAATGTGGCACCTCAAAGGTTGAGGGATGGACACTCCAGAGCTGGGCCCCAGATTTCAAGAGAGTAGGCATTTGCCTGGCTGTTATCTTTAAGGACTGTAATGAAACTGGTTTGGCAGGTGTGGAAAGTGCCTGTCAGGGTAGAGCACAGGTTGCTCTGGTGAGGTTGGTAGGAAGAGAGAGGGAACCGGACGGAGCAGCTCCCACCTCCTTGTCCCCGCATCTGTTTCCCTTTGCTACCCTAACTGGCAGAGATCATTGTGGAGCCAGCTGGCAAAACAGAAACATGGACAGCAGAGCCCCAGCCCAGCACTGCAAATCAGAGCACGGAGGGTAAGTTGGAAGCGGTAAGATAGTAGATTGGACCTACCAAGTCGCAAAGTTGGACAGGCCAGAGTGGTCCATCGTAGGATGGAAATGGTATACCTGCACCTGAGTCCAGGAAGAACCAGAGGACAAAATAAGCTACGTAGGCAGGCAGCCCAGACCTGCATGCCACCCACCAGAGTCACAAGTGTCTCAGCTGTGGTGCTCTGAAATCTATCACTGTGATTGCACCGAGGCCGTGCCTGCCATGAGCTCTTCCCCGCCATGACCACACATGGCACGTATACTACAGCAGACCCATTCCTAGTAGACATAGAACTTCTGTGACAGTCAACTTTAGCTCAAGAACTTCCTGATGGCTTGGCTAAACCTTCCTCAGATGCCTGGCAGTCTAGAATTCTTCCATCCATCTCTGTCCCCACTCGGGCTCAGACTTACATTGGGGTCTAATGATTCCCTCAGCCTCCCTATTTTCCTTCAGACAGGCATTCCCACCGCCCGCCCCCCCCCCCTTGCTTCTTGGAGCATCTGAGTTTCTCAGCATTGTCAGAAACAAATCTTCAGGAGGGTCAGCATCTGCTCCAGTCCCAATTCCTCTGGCAGGAAATCCCCCACTTCTGGTCCCCAAATTTCTACTAGAAACAAAATTTTTTTAAAGATTTTATTTATCCATTTGTCAGAGAAAGAGACAGCACAAGCAGGGGGAGTGGCAGGCAGAAGGAGAAGCAGGCTCCCCACTGAGCAAGGAGCCCAATGAGGGACTCGATCCCAGGACCCCGGGATCATGACCTGAGCCAAAGGCAGATGCTTCACTGACTGAGCCACCCAGGTGCCCTGAAACAAATATTTTGAAGCCTAACAGAAGTCTCTGAAGATTCCACAAAAGACTCCACATGCCGGTAAAGCAAAAGCTCATAAAGTTGAAGGGACGAAGGTGCAAACATCATTGGCACCCTGAAACAGCTCAGTCCTCAGGATTGCCCAGAGAGCCCCAACTCACCTTGGGGGCATGGGGGGAGGGGGATTGTGAACTGGTTTAGGGGAAGTGAAGACAAGGAGAACAATGGGGTGCTGTCCAGCTGGAGAAGAGCTAAATATTAGAAACTGGGAGCTCCTCCTTGATCTGGATCCCTAACCAGGGAACTGTGCCTTTTGCCCTCTCAAAAGCTGAGGCCTCACCACCCCCATCGCACAACCCCAGGAGCTCCAAATAGTTCTGCCTGCTCTGCTTTCAGAAGTGGAGCTACCCCTGGGAATCAGGCTCAGAGCTCCCATCTCTTCCAGACTCTGCGTTGTTCTAAAATGGACCGTGGGACGCGAGAATTTTTCTACCCTCCCCACCTGTTCATTCTAAACCAAGAAAGTCCATTTTTGGGCTAAAAGCTCATCTCCTTAAGAAACTACCTCTACTCTGTATGTACATTCACACCGATGAACCTTTTGTCCTTCATGGTCTTGCAACTTCAAGATGAAATTTCCCCTTAATTTTGGTAAATTATCGCTAAGACAGTTTCTTAGAGATAATGAAGATGTGGAGTGGGAATGGCTGGGTGAACAATGGCAGATATTCCAAAGACTAGTCGGATTCTTTGTGATAGAAGTGATAGGACTGAGGCTTGGTGTAGATTTTCGCCAAGTGTGACTGTAGCATATCTGTTGGTGCCCTGCCCAGATTCCCTAACTGGACTGGCACTCTTCTCCTTCAGCTCCAGGCTGTTGGCAGCCAACAGCTCACACCTACATTGCTCTCTTGTCCTTGGCCAGAGCTGCCCTGCCTGGAGATGCTTCGAAGGTTATGTCCCACCCTCCAAGGGACAGCCTGTGGCCAACGACTAATGGATAAGAGTATGAAGTTGCTCAGCCCCCCTTGTCCCTGGGTGTGTGGGGGGAATCTCTGAAAATTTGGTTTCCTCCTAGACTGTCAAAATTCATATTAAAGTTTCCGAGAAATCCTTCAAAGAAGAAGGAGAAGAAGGAGGAGAAGAAATCTAATTAATCCTCTAGTACCTACTCTAGCACATCTAAGCAATGTGTCCCAAGGAGCCAGTCAGGTTCAAGAGTAGGCTGGGGGTGGGAAAGGAGATTAAGAAGAATCATCTGGATTAGGAAGAACATCTAGAATGTTCTAAGACTAAGTCCATTCTGAGGATGGCTTTAGGCTTTAGGAATTAAAGAGAGGATTTGTTCTGTGACTGACTTGCAACCCTGGGAAGCTTCCAGACCAGTAGCACCCCAGCCCAACTCTGAACACAAATGACAAGGCTCAACCTAACTTGAACCCCAGGGGATAGGTGCAGAAGCATCATTCCTCTTGCCCTGCTGGCTCCACTGTTGACCCATGATCATGACTCCTCTGGGTCTTGCTTTACTTGACGGCCACACCGGTGACCACGTCTCCTCCTTTCACTGCTAAATGGGAAGAGTATTATTTGACTATAAAGAACTTCTGACTTTTTCTTTCTTCTTCTTCTTCTTCTTCTTCTTCTTCTTCTTCTTCTTCTTTTTTTTTAAACTCAGCTCCTTGCCCAACGTGGAGTGGAAGGAGAAGGCTGTTTGTTGTGGTGAGGGCATGTGTGATGTGGGTATAAATGGCTGTGTCTACCCGAGGAGACTTCCCGCGAGGATAGAAGGCCATGTGCAGACAAGACTTGTCTGGCTTCAGGTTTTCACAGGCTTTTAAATGTGGGCAAAGCTTCTAAAGGGAGCAAAGCCCACAGCAAGTCAGCACCCTTGAATCTCCTGCTGATCCCTGGAGAGAGTGAGCCCCAGCTCAGACACCACCTCCTCCATGAAGGCCTCCCTGATGCCTTGGGTAGAGTTCTCCTCCCTGTGTCCTTCGATGGTACTTGGCACATTCCTCTCTGCATGGCCTGGTTCCAAGTAGATATTCAGTAAATTGGTTAAGCATAAGCCTAATCAAGTATGCTTTACAGAAAATTATATGGAAGCTACAAATACAAGCTACCTACGAAAACTTAAATTTTCTAGTAGCCAGATTTTAAAAAGATAAAAAGAGGTAAAATTAATTTTAATAATATATTTTAACACAACACATACAAAGTATTATCAAAATGATATGCAATCACTATAGAAACCTTTTTTAAAAATTGAGGTGTACTTGACATACAGTATTGTATTAGGTTCCGGCGTACAAACTCGTGATTTGATATTCGTATACGTTGGGAAATGACCACCACAATGTCTAGTTACCATCTGTCACCTTACAAAGTTAAAACAATATTATTGACTGTATTCTGCACGCTGTACATTACATCCCCATGACTTATATTTTTTTATAACTGGAAGCTTGTACTTCTTTACCCCGCTCACCCATCTTGCACCCCCTGCCCAGGCAACCACCAATCTGTTCTCTGTATTTATGAGTCTGGGTTTTGCTTTGTCTTATTTTGTTTGTTTTTTCGATTCTACATATAGGTGAAATCATGCAGTATTTGTCTTTGTTTGTCTGACTTATTTCACTTAGCATAATACCCTCAAGGTCCATCCATGTTGTTGCAAATGGCAAGATTTCATTCTTTCCTATGACTATTATTCCACTATATATATTTACCACAACTTCTTTATACATTCATTTATTGATGGCCACTTAGGTTGTCTTCATATATTGGCTATTCTCAGTAATGCTGCAAGGCACATAGGAGTGCATATATTTTTTTGAATTAACGTTTTCATTTTCTTTGAATAGATATCCAGTAGTGGAATTGCTGGATTGTATGGCATTTCTATTTTTAATTTTTTGAGGACACTGCATACTGTTTTCCATAGTGACTACACCAATTTACAACCTCACAACAGTACACAAGGGTTCCCTTCCCTCCACATCCTTGCCAACACTTGCTATTTCTTGTTGTGTGTGTGTTTTTTTAAATAACCATTCTGACAGGTAAAGGTAATATCTTGTGATTTGTACCTGCATTTCTCCAATGATTAGTGACATTGAGCATCTTTTCATGTACCTGTTGGCCATGTGGATGTCTTTTTCAGAAAAATGTCTATTCAGATCCTCAGCCCATTTTTAAATTGCATTGCTTGGGGGTTTTTTGCTATTGAGTTATATAAGTTCTTCATATATTTTGGATATTAACCCCTCATGAGACTATGATTTGCAAATGTCTTCTCCCATTCAGTAGGTTGCTTTTTCATTTTGTGGACGGTTTCCTTTGCTGTGCAGATCTTTTTAATTTGATGTAGTTCCATTTGTCTATTTTTGCTTTGTTTCTGTTGCCTTTGGAGTCAGACCCAAAAAAGCATTGCTAAAACCAATGTCAAGGAGCTTTGTGCCTACGCTTTCTTCTGGGAGTTTCGTGGTTTTAGTTCTTACATTCAAGTCTTTGATCCATTTTGAGTTAATTTTTTTATATGGTGTAAAATAGCAGTCCAGTTTCATTCTTTTGCATGTGACTATTCAGTTCTCCCCACACCATTTATTGAAATGACTGTCCTTGAAACACCAATTATTGAAAAGAATTGTGTATTCTTGCTTTCTTTGTTGTAAATGAATTGACCAAATATGTGTGGGTGTATTTCTGGGCTCTCTATTCTGTTCCATTGCTCTAGATGTCTGTTTTTATGCCAATACCATACTGTTTTGATTACTGTAGCTTGTAGTACAATTTGAAATCAGGGAGCTTGATACCTTTGGCTTTGTTCTTCTTTCTCAAGATTACTTTGGCTATTTGTGGTCTTTTGTGGCTTCTTTTCGCTTTTTTAAGATTTTATTTTTATTTATTTAACAGAGAGAGACACAGCGAGAGAGGGAACACAAGCAGGGGGAGTGGGAGAGGGAGAAGCAGGCTTCCCGCCGAGCAGGGAGCCCGATGCGGGGCTCGATCCCAGGACCCTGGGATCATGACCTGAGCCGAAGGCAGGTGCTTAACGACTGAGCCACCCAGGCGCCCCTCTTTTGTGGTTTCATACAAATTTTAGGACTGGGGAAGGAGTCCAAGATGGTGGAGGAGTAAGAGACCTTAATTTTGCCTGGTACCATGAATTCAGCTAGATAGCTATCAGACTGTTCTGAACACCTGCAAACTCAACTGGAGAATAGCTGCAACTCTACAAAGAGAAAAGCGACCACTTACTGGAAGGTAGGACGTGCGGAGAAGTGAATCCGAGGCGATATTCGGGAGGATAGACGGCGGGGGAGGGGCCTCCGCCGGCCGCCTCTGGCAAGTGCTAGAGCCGCGGAGCACAAACTCGGAACTTTTAGAATCTGCTCCGCTGAGGGACGTCGCTCCGGTGGCTAAGCGGGGGGTGGAACCCTCGCGGGACAGTGTGGTCTCAGGACCCTCGGGGTCACAGAAAGACCAGGGGTGCCTGAGTGCGGCAGAGCTCCCGGGTATCGGAGCGGGGAAGCCGGCTGCAGAGATGGAGCCGAGGCGCGGGCTCTCGGCTCGGGGTGGCCATAAACCGTGATCCGCGGCCCAGTCGGGCCCCGACAAGTGGCAGATCGGGGAGACTCTCCTTCTTCCCCTGAAGGACTTGCTGGGTTTGGAGACTCAAAACAGGGTCTTGTGAGACAGAAATGCTTGGTCACAGGCCGGATGAGCACAAGTGTGGCCTGAGACCAGGGAGAAGGGAGTGATTGCTTTTTTCTTTTTTTTTTTTTTTAAGATTTTATTTATTTGTTTTACAGGGAGAGACACAGCAAGAGAGGGAACACAAGCAGGGGGAGTGGGAGAGGGAGAAGCAGGCTCCCCACTGAGCAGGGAGCCCGATGCGGGGCTCGATCCCAGGACCCTGGGATCATGACCTGAGCCGAAGGCAGACGCTTAACGACTGAGCCACCCAGGCGCCCCGTGATTGCTTTTTTCTGAGGGCGCACTGAGCAGTGGGGCCCAGAGTTTTTGGCTCCAGGGCTGGAGATTGGGAGGCCATTTTCTTCCTTTCATTCCTTTTCTTTTCTTTCTTTCTTTCTTTTTCTTCCTTCCTTTCTTTCTTTTTCTTTTTCTTTCTTTCTTTCTTTCTTTCTTTCTTTCTTTCTTTCTTTCTTTCTTTCTTTCTTTCTTTCTTTCTTTCTTTCTTTCTTTCTTTCTTTCTTTCTCTCTTTTCTTTTCTTTCTTTCTTTCCTTCCTTCTCTCTCTCTCTTTTTTTTTTTTTTGCATTGATTTTATATCCTGCCACTTTGCTGAATTCCTGTATGAGTTCAGGCAATTTTGGGGTGGAGTCTTTTGGGTTTTCCACAGAGTATCATGTCATCTGCAAAGAATGAGAGTTCAACTTCTTTGCCGATTCAGATGCCTTTTATTTCTTTTTGTTGTCTGATTGCTGTGGTAGGACTTCTAATACTATGTTGAATAGCAGTGGTGACAGTGGACATCCCTGCCGCGTTCCTGACCTTAGGGGGAAAGCTCTCAGTTCTTCCCCATTGAGAATGATATTCACTGTGGGTTTTTCATCAATGGCTTTTATGATATTGAGGTATGTCCCCTCTATCCCTATACTCTTGAAGAGTTTTGATCGAGAAAGGATGCTGCACTTTGTCAAATGCTTTTTCTGCATCTATTGAGAGGATCATATGGTTCTTGTTCTTTCTTTTATTAATGTCTTCTATCACATTGACTGATTTGTGGATGTTGAACCAACCTTGCAGCCCAGGGATAAATCCCACTTGGTCGTGGTGAATAATCCTTTTAATGTACTGTTGGATCCTACTGGCTAGTATTTTGGTGAGAATTTTTGCATCCATGTTCATCAGAGATATTGGTCTATAATTCTCCTTTTGGTGGGGTCTTGGTTTTGGGATCAAGGTAATGCTTGATTACCTCATAAAGTGGGGGGAGGCTGCCATTTTCATTCTCATCCTCTACAGCTGTGCAGAAAGCCTTCAGGGAACAAAAGCCACATAGAGCAAACCCAAGCAGATTACTTAGCCTGGCCCCTGGCAAAGGTGGTACATTTCGGCCTTGGGCAAATACACTTGAAAATCAACGTAACAGGCCCCTCCCCCAGAAGATCAGCAAGAATATCCAGCGAAGACCAAGCTTACCGATCAAGAAGAACTGCAAAACTCCAGCACTACGGGAATACAGCACAGAACTCATGGGTTTTCCCCCCTAATTCTTCAGTCTTTCAACTTTAATTTTTTTAATTTTCTTTATTTTTTCTTAAAATTTTCTTCTTTCCTTTTTCAACCAACTTATTTTATCAACTCCTTTTTAAAAATCTTTTTTTAATTTTCATTTTTACAGTCACATTCTATCCCTTCATTGTATTTAATCTTATTTTTGTGTAAATACAAGTTTTTCCTTCTTTAAAATTTTGGGATGCAGTTTCTTCTAACAGACTAAAATACACCCAAAATCTAGTGTGTGGCTCTGTTCTACTCACCCACCTGATTATATTCTCTTTTTCTTTTTTATTCCTCCTTTTTTTTTTTGTTTTGTGAGTCTTTTGAAATTTTCATCTTTACAGTTACATTCTTTCCTTTCAATGTATTTAAGTTTATTTTTGCTTTCTTTTAAAGATTTTATTTTTTATTTGAGAGAGAGAATGAGAGAGAGAGAGAGACAGCACAAGAGGGGGGAGGGTCAGAGGGAGAGGCAGGCTCCCGGAGCAGGGAGCCCGATGTGGGACTCGATCCCAGGACTCCAGGATCGTGACCTAAGCCGAAGGCAGTTGCCCAACCAACTGAGCCACTCAGGCGCCCTTTAATTTTATTTTTGTATATATAAGTTTTCTTCCTTTACAATTTTGAGATGTAGTTTCCTCTAACAAACTGACCAAAATACACTCAGGAGATAGCATATTACTCTGTTCTGTTCACCTGTCTGTTTATATCCCTTCCTGTTGTTGTTTTTCTTTCTCTTTTGTTTTTTCTTCTTTTAATTTCCATTTTTACAGTTACATTCTATCCTTTCATTGTATTTAATTTTATTTTTGTACATATATAAGGTTTTCTTTCTTTACAATCTTGGGATCTAGTTTTCTAAAAAACAGACCAAAATACACACAGAATCCAGTGTAGTGTTCTATTCTGCTCACCTGTCTTATTATATTCTTCCCCCCCCCTCCCAGTTTCGGGTCTCTTCTGATTTGTTTAGTGTATATTTCTCTGGGGCTGTTGTTGCCATTTTAGTATTTTGCTTTCTCATTCATCAATTCTTCTCTGGACAGAATGACAAGATGGAAAAACTCACCTCAAAAAGAGAGAACAAGAGCCAGTACTAACTGCCAGGGACCTAATCAATATGGACATTAGTAAGATGTCGGAACTAGAGTTAGAATAACAATTATAAAGAAACTATCTGGGCTTGAAAAAAGCAAAGAAGACACTAGACAATTCCTTTCTGGAGAAATAAAAGAACTAAAATCTAACCAAGTCAAAATCAAAAAGGCTATTAATGAGATGCAATAAAAAAATGGAGGCTCTAACTGCTAGGATAAATGAGGCAGAAGAGAGAATTAGTGATCTAGAAAACCAAATGATGGTGAATAAAGAAGCTGATAAAAAGAGAGATAAACAACTACTGGATCACAAGGGGAGAATTCGAGAGATAAGTGATACCATAAAGCAAAACAATATTAGAATAATTGGGCTCCCAGAAGAAGAGAAAAGAGAGAGGGGGGCAGAAGGTATATTGGAGCAAACTATGGAAAGAGTCCAGATGTCCATCAACAATTGAGTGGATAAAGAAGATGTGGTATATATATAGAATGGAATACTACTCAGCCATCAAAAAAATGAAATCTTGCCATTTGCAATGACCATGGATGGAACCAGAGGATATTATGCTAAGGGAAACAAGTCAATCAGAAAAGAAAATTATCATATGATCTCACTGATATGTGGAATTTGAGAAATAAGGCAGAGGGTCATAGGGGAAGAGAAAAAAAATGAAACAAGAAGAAACCAGAGAGGGAGACAAACCATAAGAGACTCTTAATCTTAGGAAAAGACTGAGGGTTGCTGGAGGGGTGTGGGGGGATGGGGTAACAGGGTGATGGACATTGGGGAGGGTATGTGTTGTAATGAGTACTGGGTATTATGTAAGACTGATGAATCACAGACCTGTACCCCTGAAGCAAATAATACATTATATGTTAATTAATTGAATTTAAATTTAAAAAATTTAGGATTGTTTGTTCTAGTTCTGTGAAAAACACCATTGAAATTTTGATGGGGTTTGTACTGAATCTGTAGATTGCTTTGAGTTGTATGGGCATTTTAACAATATTTAACAATTATTTAACAATAATTCTTCCAATCCATGAGCATGGAATATTTTTCTATTTATTTGTGTCTTCAATTTCTTTCATCAATGTCTTATAGTTCACCTCCTTGATTAAATTTATTCCCAGATATTTTGTTCTTAAAAAAAAAAAAAAAGATGGGCGCCTGGGTGGCTCAGTTGGTTAAGCGACTGCCTTCGGCTCAGGTCATGATCCTGGAGTCCCGGGATCGAGTCCCACATCGGGCTCCCTGCTCAGCAGGGAGTCTGCTTCTCCCTCTGACCCTCTTCCCTCTCGTGCTCTCTGTCTCTCATTCTCTCTCTCTCAAATAAATAAATAAAATCTTTAAGGGTGCCTGGGTGGCTCAGTTGGTTAAGTGACTGCCTTCGGCTCAGGTCATGATCCTGGAGTCCCAGGATCAAGTCCCGCATCGGGCTCCCTGCTTAGCAGAGTCTGCTTCTCCCTCTAACCCTCCCTCCTCTTATGTGCTCTCTCTCTCTCTCTCATTCTCTCTCTCAAATAAATAAATAAATAATCTTTTAAAAAATCTTTAAAAAAGTAAATAAAAAATAAAAAGACTTTGTTTATTTATTTATTTAGAGAGCCAGCAAGCAGGGGGAGAGGCAAAGGGAGGAGAGAGAGAATCCTAAGGCGACTCTGCACTGAGCATGGAGCCCAACATGGGGCTCGATCTCACAACCCTGAAATCATGACCTGAGCTGAAATCAAGAGTCAGACACAACCGACTGAGCCACCCACATGCCTCTATTTTGGTTCTTTTTTTTTTTTTCAAATATTTAATTTATTTATTAGAGAGAGACTGAGAGAGAGAGAATGAGAGCATGAGTGGGGGGAGGGACAGGAGAAGCAGACTCCCCACTGAGCAAGGAGCCAGACGTGGGACTTGATCCCAGGACCCTGGGATAGTGACCTGAGTCGAAGGCAGAGGCTTAAGCGACTGAGCCACCCAGGTTCCCCTATCTTGTTCTTTTTTGATAAAATTGTAAATAGGATTGTTTTCTTGATTTCTCTTTCCAATAATTCACTATTCGTGTATAGAAATGCCATATATTTTTGTATAGTAATTTTGTATCCTGCAACTTTACTGAATCATTAGTTCTAACAGTTTTTGGTGGAGTCTTTAGGATTTTCTATGTATAGTATCATGTCACCTGCAAATAGTGACAGTTTTACTTCCTCCTTTACAATTTGGGTGCTTTTAATTTCTTCTTCTTGCCTAATTCCTATGGCTAGGTCTTCCAATACTATGTTCAATAATAGTGGGGAGAGTGGGTATCCTTGTCTTATTCCTAATCTTAGAGGACAAGCTTTCAGTTTTTCACCACTGAGTGTGATGTTAGTCATGGGCTTTATTATGTTGAGATAATTTCCTTCTATTTCTAGTTTGTGGAGAGTTTTTACCATGAAAGATTGTTGAATATTGTGAAATGCTTTTTCTGCATTTACTGAGATTTTATCCTTTATTTTGTTAATGTGGTATATCACATTAATTGATTTTCATATGCTGAAACATTCTTGCATCCCTGGAGTGAATCCCACTTAAATCATGGTGTATGATCCTTTTAATGTGTTGGTGAATTTGGCCTGCTAATATTTTGTTGAGGATTTTTACATCTATGCTCATCAGGGATATTTGCGTGTAATTTTCTTTTTCTGTGGTGTCCTTGTCTGGTTCTAGAAACATTTAATGAGATATTTTAATACATTTTAAATGTAGTAAGTCTTTGAAAGTCAGTATGAGTTTTGTCTTCAAAGCACATGTCAATTCAGACTAGCCACATTTCTAGTGCTCAGTAGCCACAGGTGACCAGTGACTGCTATATTGAGCAGTACAGATTCATCTGCTACACAGCAGCCATTATCTAAGCACTTTATACCCATGTTATGATGATAAGAACAATTATAATCAGACTGTACTGCATGTTTCATACTTACACCATGTCCGGCTTTATGCTAAGAGCTTCTCTTGGATTATTGCATTTAATCTTCAGAGCAATCCTGTGAATACACACCATTATTATGCTCACTTTCCAAAAGGTGACTGAGGATTAGCAATATTAAGAAATGAGCCCTAATGGGGTGCCTGGGTGGCTCAGTCACTTGGGCGTCTGCCTTCGGCTCAGGTCATGATCCCCGGGTCCTGGGATCGAGCCCTGCATCAGGCTCCCTGCTCTATGGGAAGTGTGCTTCTCCCTCTCCCACTCCCCAGCTTGTGTTCCCTCTCTCGCTGTGTCTCTCTCTGTCAAACAAATAAATAAAATCTTTAAAAAAGAAGGAAAGAAAGAAAGAAGGAAAGAAAGGAAGGAAGGAAGAAAGGAAGGAAGAAAGGAAGGAAGGAAGAGAGAGGGAGAGAGGGAGAGAGGGAGAGGAGGAGAGGAGGAGAGGAGGAGAGGAGAGAGAGAGAGAGAGAGAGAGAGAGAAAGAGAGAAAGGAAAGAGAGAAAGGAAAGAGAGAAAGGAAAGAGGAGAGAAAGAGAGAAAGAGAGAAAGAGAGAAAGAGAGAGAGAGAGAGAGAGAGAGAGAAAGAGAGAAAGAGAGAAAGAGAGAAAGAGAGAAAGAGAGAAAGAAAGAGAGAAAGAAAGAAAGAAAGAAAGAAAGAAAGAAAGAAAGAAAGAAAGAAAGAAAAGTGGCCAAATCTTGGTAAGAATGGCAAGCGTTGTGGTGTTTTAACTTGCCCTAGTCCTTACCCCTTCTTCCACCTCTATGGTAACCTTGAAAACTGATAGCTTGAAATCATGGGGAAATCCAGTGGTCTGGCAGCCCAGAGAGGGGCTGGGTTGGAGCTCCTTGAAAGCCTCCTTCCCATAGAATTCTCAGGATGTGACTTGACTTGTGCTTCCCTGGAAGACCACTTGTGAGACTGTTTTAATTTCACCTGACTTGGAGCTCACCCCATGAAAAAAAGCCTTTTGCCCAGGAGCATTTGTCAAAAACATTTAGACATACTAGTTTAATTTCATAGTTGCATAAAGTGGTGGATAACAGTTAGGGCAAACAATAGCCTTTTTTTTTTTTTAAGAGCTTAAAAGGAAAAGCTGGGTTATGAGATTTTCATAGAGTTTTGACAAGCTCTGCTATATTCTTGCAAATTTAGAAGCCATCTGTGTATAGAGTCATGTGCATGCTCAAGTATGACATAAGAAAGTCTTAAGTTCTCACCTCTGACTGACCTTGAGGCTCTACACACACAGGAAGTGAAGGCTAAAGTGGAGTTACCAACTGCCAGGCTGAGTATTGAAAACAAGCCCAGGAGTGCCTGGTTTGCTCAGTCAGTTAAGTGTTGGCTCCTGGCTTTGGCTCAGGTCATGATCTCAGGGTTGTGAGACTGAGCCCTGTATTGAGCCCCACATCGAGTCCCATATCAGGTTCCACACTCAGTGCCGAGTCTGCTTGAGATTCTTCCCCCCGCCCCTGCTCCCCCCCTGCTCATGCTCTGTCTCTAAAATAAATAAATAAATACATACATACATAAATACATAAATAAATAAAATCTTAAGAAAGAAAGGAGGAAAGAAAGAAAGAAAGAAAGAAAGAAAGAAAGAAAGAAAGAAAGAAAGAAAGAAAGACCCTAGCACATAAACAAAGCCCCTTGGCAAAGACTTGTTGGTTCCAGGCATTTAAGGAAATTTCTGTCCCATCATTAGTTGACACTAAGCAAACCACAGTTCAGTGGCCAAGATAATCAAGGAATACAGACTTTAGAGAATTCCTTCAATAAGGTCCCTAAACAAAAAGCAATAACAACAAATAGCAACAACAAAAAACCCTGGTGGGAGAGTGTAGAGGGAACTGATTTCCAGATTTACCAGATTATATTACTTAAAATGTCCAGTTTTTTTATTAAAAGTTGTGGGACATTCAAAGAAACAAGGAAGTACAGACAGTCCCCAGCTTGCAATGGTTCGACTTATCATTTTTTTACTTTATGATGATGCCAAAGTGATATGCATTCAGTAGAAACTATACTTTGAATTCTGAATTTTGATTTTTTCCTGGGCTAGCAATATGTGGTACAATACCCTCTGGTAATGCTGGATAGTGGCAGCTCTCAGTCAGCCGTGTGATAATGATACACTTACAACCATTCTGTACCCATATAATCATTTTATTTTTCACTTTCAGTACAGTATTCAATGAATTACATGAGCTATTCAATACTTTGTTATAAAGTAGGTTTTGTGTTAGAAGACTTTGCCCAACTGTAGGCAAATATAAGTGTTCTAAGCACATTTAAAGTCGGCTAGGCTAAGCTATGAGGTTAGGTGTATTAAATCCATTTTTAACTTATGATATTTTCAACATACAATGGGTTTGTCAGGGCACAACCCCGTTGTAAGTCAAGAAAGGTCTATATAACCATGCACAGGAAAAAAGCAATCAATAGAAACTGCTCTTAAAGAAGCCCAGACATTAGACAGACTTTAAATCAGCTACTTTCAGACGCCTGGGTGGCTCAGCTGTTGGGCGTCTGCCTTCGGCTCAGGTCATGATCCCAAGGTCCTGGGATCGAGTCCCACATCAGGCTCCTTGCTCAGTGAGGAGCCTGCTTCTCCCTCTCCCTCTGCTGCTCCCCTTGCTTGTGCTCTCTCTCTCTCTCTCTCTCTCTCTGACAAATAAATAAATAAAAATCTTTTTAAAAAAATAAATAAATCAGCTACTTTCAATATGTTCAAGGAGCTGACTGAAACATTTATAAAGAACTAAAGAAAAGTTTGAGAATAATGTTTCACCAAACAGAAAATATTAAGACATGAAATTTATTTCAAAAAGAACCAAATACAAATTTTAGAGTTGAAAAGCACAATAACTGAAATAAAAAATTTACTAGAGGAGGTCAACAATATATTTGATCAGGCATAACAAAGACTCTGAGAACTTGAAGAGAGGTCAACTGAGATTATCCAGTCTGAGGAAGAGAAAGAAAAATGAATGGGCAAAAGTAAACAGAGCCTTAGAGACCTCTGGAATATCATTAAGTGTGCCAACATATGTACAATAGGACTCCCAGAAGGAGAGGAGAGAAAGGAGCAAAAACAATATTTGAAGAATAATGGCTGAAAACTCCCCAAATTCAATTTAACAAATTAATCTGCATATCCAGGAAGCTCAACAAACTCCACAGAGAATAAATAGAAAAAGGGCCACACCAAGACACACCATAATCAAACTTTGAAAGACAAAGAGAGAATCTCAAAAGCAGCAAAAGAGAATTGACCCATCACATTCAAGGGAGCCTCAATAAGATGAATAGCTAATATCTCATTAAAACCATGGAGGCCAGAAGCAATACAACACATTCAGAGTGCTAAAAGAGAAAAAAAGTGTCAATCTTCTATATTGGCAAAACTATCCTGCAAAAATGAAGGAGAAATTAAGATATCCTCAGATAAATCAAAAACTGAGAGAATTCATTAGTAGCAAACTTGCCCTGCAAGACATACCAGACAGAGTCCTTGAGGCTGAAATAAAATGATACTAGATAGTAACCTGATCCCACGTGAAGAAATAAAGTAAAGGCAAGTTTATAAGTAAACAGAAAAGACAGTATTCATGTATTTTTGTTTGTAAGTCTTTTTATTCTCCTGTCTGGTCTGAAAGACAACTGCATCAAGCAATAATTATAAATCTGTATCAATGTCACTTAATTAATAAAGATGTAATCTGTATGACAATAAGAGCACAAAGGAGGGAGGGAAGAGAATGAAGCTATATAGGAGTAAAGATTTTGTTTATTACTGAGATCAAGTTGTATTAGTCAGAACTAGATTCTGACATGGTAAGAGGTTCATTGGGCAACCAGCAAAACAAAAACTCAAAAAGAAATGACAAAGGAATGAAAATGACACAGTAGGAAATATATCTTTACTACAAAGACAGTAAGAGAGGTGTTGGAAGAAAAGCAAGCAGAAGTGCAGCATGAGAAGATAAAATTGGATGTAGGAGGGACCCTAATAGTTTTGCAAAGACTGGTAAGCCACGACTGGGAGTTTGGAGTCTATTCAAAGGGCAGAGGTACAGGATTCCGATGTCTCTGTCTCTCCCTTTCTCTCTCTCTCTCTCTCTCTCTCTTTCTGTCTCTCTCTGGTAAATAAAATGAACAGCAGGCAAAGTCTTGAGTGTACTTCCTATTTCATGGGGACCCATGACTGATACAAGGGTAAATAATGTATAGAACCAAACTAAGAAACTAAGATGGTTTAGACCATCAGATAATTAATCATTCAAGGAAAGAACAACTTTGAAAGCACAAAAATAATGCATAATTAACTGTTTTGATGCATTGCTACCGAGGTGAACATTTTTCTATTTTGTGTGAAGTCAAATGTCAACTTGGACACCCTCTGGAGTATTGTAGTGCTGATTAATGAGGCTTAATTTTATTAACTACTTCTTGGTGGCAGCCCGAACAAAATCCTTTCAAAGCCTTTCCTAATGTCTTGGTATGACTCACAAAAGGTGAAGCCATAATATTCCTTGCTCTTCATCAAAGTTGGCAGGAAACGAAACAGGGCAAATTCTTGCAAGTATGTCACCATGTGAGCTGAGTAACAGGAAACCTGGAGGGGTCAAGGTTACTGTGTTTGAAAACCAGTTGTTGAAGAGACTCATAGTGGATCTTATAGGAAGTTTCAGAGAAAATTGAAGGCTTGCACCCCAGATTTAAGCAGAGGGATTTTTCCTTTCTTCTTCTTCTCCTTCTCCTCCTCCTTTTTTTTAAGGAGGCTCCACCCCAGAATGGAGCCCAACGTGGGGCCTTGAACTCACAATCCTGAGGTCAAGACCTGATCTGAGATCAAGAGTTGGACACTTAACTAACTAAGCCACCCAGGCACCCAGATTTTTCCTTTCTAACTGCACTTTTAAGAATGGATACTTCATGTCCCATGCCTTGTCTTTGTCAGAGCTCCTACATTACAATAACATCAGGCAAATTAAAATAAGGCTTTAAATGGGAAACTATTCCCCCCACCCCTACCTTCCACAATTCTTAAAACATACTCATTCTTATCCTATTTCCTCCTTTTGTCCATCCATCTATAAGGTACATTGATGGCTTACAAGATTTCATTCATTCATTCAATGAACATTTACTGATGCACCAACCCTGCCCTTTGGGTATGCAAAGATGACTGTGTTAGTTATGACTCTTGGTTGTAGGTAGCAGAAACAAACAAGAATATTCTGGAAGAAACAGATGGGAAGCAGGGGAAATGGGCTTGGAAAATGGACAGGAGAAGGAGCAGCTATGGAGAACCAATAAGCAGGAGGACAACCACCATTTTTTAGCAGAAACCACTTGGTTGGAATGCTACCCACTGCCACTACAGGTCACTGCTGGATGCCACCATCACCATGAGCAAGGCCTGCTCATCTCACTGTCATCTGTGTCATTAGCTCAATATTCTAGATGGGAGAAGCGATTGGCCAAGCCAGGTGCCATGTCCACGCCTTGGTGGCTGGAGACAAAGAGCGTTTCTTGTCCTTTTATGCTTCCATAGTGGGAGGTAAACTATACACTGGCAGGGGAAGGAGGGAGCTCAAAAATTGGGAAGGGCCTTGGTAGCTAAAAACAACTACACATTTCAAAAAAGGAAGGCACTGACTTTGCTCATAAGACATTCCAAGTCTGGTAGGAAAGACAGACAGCAAATAGAGCAAACCCAACATAGAACACGAAACCAGAGACATGATCAGAAAAGAGCACAGTGCCAAAGTTCTGCGCACAAACTTGCAGTCAGTTGAGTTGGGGTTAGATCTTGGTTCCACTAGATGTAAGCTGTGTGACCTTGAACAGTCATCTAGCCTCTAGTTGCCTCCTGACTTGTAAGGAGAGATGAATAATAGTAATCCCTTCAGAAGATGGTTACAGGATAAAGTATACAAAGTGGTCGGCATAGTGCGTGGTCACAGTAACACCCCAGTAAATGTTAGCAATGAGTGTTATTACAGAGGGCCATGGGAGCCCCAGCAGAATTGGCCAGAAAGTTCATTGTTCACATGCACAAAACTGAGACCTACAAGCTCTATCCACTCAACATCTTTCCAGAAAAGAGAATCATTCTAACTTTGCCTTTGGAAGCAGGTGACTCTGCCTAAAGCAGGGACATAAACTACCAGCTTATCTTCCTATCTTTTCCCCAGTTCCTCATTTAATTCATAGAAAAATGGGCGGAGATAGGTCAAAAGACTTGCTTCATATTCACAGAAGGTTGAGCAACTTCAAGAACAAAGTTGGGAGCCCCCACCCTAGCAGGAAGCTGTGCAGAAAGAGGTTTTGAGAATCGTGATGTTGGGAGAGGAACTGGAATTATATGCCCATACCCAAGCAGGGATGTCCAGAGAGGCCAGGTGAAGTTTTTTAAAAACATTATCCACCTTTCCTGCCTCTCTGTCGTCCTACCATTATTGAATATTCTGGGATTATTTAAGAGAAGAGTGTTTCTCTTTGTGGTTCCACTGCCTTATCTTATGATCTCTGCCAAACCAGACAATCATTTCATTTCTTTCATCCTCCGAAGCTGCCCTGTCCACTAGAATTTTCCACAATGATGGAGACGTTCTCTATCTGCACTGTCCAACATGGTAGCCACTGGTTATTAAGTCTATTAAGAGTCTTTGAAATATGGCTAGCTTGACTAAGAAACTGAATTTTTATTTTAATTAGTTTAAATTTAAATAACTATGTGTAGCTAATGGTTACTATGTGGGACGGTTAATTTTATGTCAACTTGTCTGAGTTAAAGGATGCTCAGATGGCTGGCCAAACATTATTTCTGGCTGTCTGTGAGTAGGTTTCTGGAAGTAATTAGCACTTGGATCGTACACTGAGTCAAGAAGATCACCCTTACCAACGTGGGTGAGCATCATCTAAACTGTTGAGGGCCCAAATATAACAAGAAGGTGGAGGAACAGTGAATCAGAGCACAGTCTTTTAAGATTTTGGAGCAAGACCCTTCCATTTTCTACACATAACCACTCTGCTTTTGAGAAACAGCTTTTGGCCTCCTACGGGGCCCTAGTAGAAGCTGAATACTTGACAATGGGCCATTAAGTTACCATGCAACCTGAGCTGCCTGTGAACTGGAAGTGTTCTATGCCACACCAAGCCATAAAGGTAGGTGTGCCTGGCAACACTCCAACATCAAATGGAAGTGGTATATTTGTGATCAGGCTGGAGCAGGTTCTGAAGGCCCAGGAAAGCTACATGATTGAGTGGTCCAAATACCCACGGTCCCTACTCCTGCTACGCTGCCTTCTCTCCCCCAGGCTGCACCTATGGCTTTATAGGGAGTTCCCTATAATTAGTTGACAGAGAAAAGACTCAGGCCTGGTTTCCAGACCGTTCTGTAAGATACACAGGCACTGCCCCAAAATGGACAGCTGCAACCAACCCTACAGCCTCTCTCTGGGACACCCCTGAAAGGTAATGTTAGGGGAAATCCTCTCAATGGGTAGGACGTCGGGCAGAGTACCTGGTTATGCACTTCGCTTGGAAGGAGAAATGGCCATACATGCAGTCATGTACCAGTTCATGGTCTGTAGCCATGCATGGTCAGGGACTTGGAAGGAACATGATTGGAAAGTTAGAGACAAAGAAATTAATGTAGAGAGAGGTATGTGGATAGACCTCCCTGAACGGGCAAAAAATGTGAAGATATTTGTGTCTCATGTGAATGCTCACCAAAGAGTGACCTCAGCAGAGGAGGATTTTAATAATCAAGTGGACAGAATGACTTGTTCTTTGGAGACCACTCAGCTTCCTTCCCAACGCACTCTTGTCATCGCCCCATGGGCTCACGAACAAAGTGTCTGTGGTGGCAGGGATGGAGGTTATGCATGTGTTCAGCAACATGGGCTTCTACTCAACAAGGCTGACCTGGTTACAGCCACCACTGAGTGCCCAATCAGCCAGCAGCAGCAGAGACCAACACTGGCCCTTGATATGGAACCCTTCTCGGGGGTGTTCCACCAGCTGCCTGGTGGCAGGTCCCTTCCACTGAACCTCCACCATCATGGAAGGGGCAATGTTTTGTCTTTCCTGCAATAGACACTTACTCTGGATACAGACTTGCCTTCCCTGCATGCAATGCTTCTGCCAAAACTACCATCCGTGGACTTACAGAAGGTCCTATGCCCTTCCATGGTATTCCACATGGCATCACTTCTGATCAAGAAACTCACTTCACAGCAAAGAAGTACAGCCAGGGCCCATGCTTATTGGTCTTAGAATGTTCCCCACCGTCCTGAAGCAGCTGGCTTGCCAGAACAGCAAGGTGGTACTATGCTGTTGAGCTATAGCAAGGTTCTCCAGAGTCTATAGATGCTCCGAGTCTGTGTCCAATAGATGGTTCTTCTATCTGGTAGCCTGGACCCACTGGTCCAGGAATCAAGAGGTGGAGATAGGAGTGGCACCAGTCACTATTACCCCTAGTGACCCACTAGCAACATTTTTGCTTCCTGTCCCCACACCTTTATACTCTGCTAGCCTAGAGGTCTGTTCCAGAGGGAGGAATGCTTCTACCAGGAGACGTAACAATGACTCCACTGAACCGGAAGTCAAGCCTGCCACCCAGCCACTTTGGGCTCCTCATGAATCGACAGGCAAAGAAGGAAGTTGCAGCAAACTGGGTAGCTATTCAATAATGAAGATAAGAAGGAGAATGTCTGGAATACAAGAAATTCATGGGGGTGTCGTTTAGTATTACCATGCCTTGTGATTAAGGTCAAAGGAAAATGACCACCATCCAGTCCAGGAAGGACTCCTAGTGGCCCAGACCCCTCAGAAATGAAGGTTTGAATATCTCCAAGTAAAGAACCATGATCAGTTGAAGCACTTGCTGAAGACAAAAGGAATATAGAATGAGTAGTAGAAGAAGGTAAGTAATTATAAGTACCAGCCATGACCATGTGACCAGCTACAGAAACAAAGACTGCAATTAGCATGAGTATTTCCTCGTTTTGTGATGAAAATGTCTGTGTGTATATGCGCACATATTAGGCAAATATTTTAAAATATATTTCATGCATATTATATAATACATATTCTATACATATACCTTATATAGAGAAATATAGGTGTAGGTACAGACATTTGATATAGATCTCTCCATCCTATTGGTTCTGTTTCTCTGGAGAACCCTGACTAATACAAGAACCAAGATTCACAAGCTAGGGCTCCCCCCCCAAAAAAAACTTAAAAAGGACAATGTATGGCTTCAGTAATGGGAGAACAGGTTCTAATCTAACACATTCTGATGATAATACCAATAACAGCTAACATTTATGATGTGGAGACACTGTTCTAAGCATTTTATGTAACTCTTTTATTTTTATTTTTATTTTTTTATTTTTTTAAAGATTTATTTATTTGAGAGAGAGAGAATGAGAGACAGAGAGCACGAGAGGGAAGAGGGTCAGAGGGAGAAGCAGACTCCCTGCTGAGCAGGGAGCCCGATGCGGGACTCGATCCCGGGACTCCAGGATCATGACCTGAGCCGAAGGCAGTCGCTTAACCAACTGAGCCACCCAGGCGCCCTATGTGACTCTTTTTTAATAATAGCTTCATTCACATACCATACAACTGACCCGTTTAAAGTATACATACAATTCAGTGGTTTTTAGTATGTTCACAGAGTTGTGCAACTATCACCACAACCAATTGTAGAACATCTTAATCACCCCAAAAGGAAACCCTGTGCCCATCAGTAGTCCCTTCTCATTTTCCCCCAAGTCCTCCAGCCCCTGGAAACCCTTAATCTACTGTTGTCTCTATATTTGCCTATTCTGGACATTATATAACTCATTCTAATCTTCACAACCACCTTATGAAGTGGGTACTGTGACTGTTCCCCTTTTCTGCATCAGGAAAGAGAGCCATGGCTCACACAGGCAGACAGTGGTAGAGCTGGGGTTTGAACCCAGTTTCTCTCCGTGGTCCATAGGACATCACCCAGGTCTCATCAGCAGGATCTGCCCTTTTGAGCTATGTTTGAGCAAACCACTCCCTGCATCCCAGGGAGCTTGAAGGTAACGCCCCATGTAAATCCCATAAACCACAGAAAGATAACAGCTAACACACTTGAAGTGGACACTACCAGCTAAGCACTATAGTCCAAAATAACCCCGTGAAGGAGAAGACCTCAGTTCCCCAAGAGGGTTGCTTCTGTCTTCCTTCCTAACAGATGTCGCTGTATCAAGAGCAGCCTACAGAAAAATCAAAATGCATCCCCGATTTCACCGTCAAACTTACAGTGCGAATTGGGGAGGGACAGATGTCCAGCTTGAGTCTAAATTTTGTTCACCACTGAGATTCACCATGTCAGGCCCATCTTGGAAGCATCTGGGGAAGAGAAGGGCTAGCAGCCAGAACACCAGGTAGCTGTGTGCAGGCTGGGCTGAGAAATTTATGGGGAAGGCTACCTCTCAGGTTGAAGGGGAAGAACCACAGGCTTACCTAAAAACAAAGCCTTAGTCACACAAGTCAATCATTCCTAGGACTGCAAACTACCTTGTCTTCAAACGTGCCCCTGGCCCGATCTCAAGACCCACGCCTGTATCCTAGGGCAGGGAATTATTCATCTGGTTGATTTATTTTTTAAGATTTTATTTATTTAGGGCGCCTGGGTGGCTCAGTTTGTTGGGCGACTGCCTTCGGCTCAGGTCATGATCCTGGAGTCCTGGGATCGAGTCCCGCATCGGGCTCCCCGCTCAGCGGGGAGTCTGCTTCTCCCTCTGACCCTCTTCCCTCTCGTGCTCTCTGTCTCTCATTCTCTCTTTCTCAAATAAAATCTTGAAAAAAAAAGATTTTATTTATTTATTCGAGAAAGAGAAAGCCAGAGACAGAACAAAAGCAGAGGGGGAAGGGCAGAGGGGGATGGAGAAGCAGACTCCCCACTGAGCAGGGGTCCTGGGATCATGACCTGACCTGAAGGCAGACACTTAACCGACTGAGCCACCCAGGCGCCCCATCTGGTTGATTTAAGCAGGACTATGTGCAACAGTGTGCTACCAGCCTTGCTTGAGGCTCTCTCGGAAAGCAGGAAGAGAGAAAGTGAGCACTCACACCTCTACGTTGCCTCAGGCCAGGAGTATCTCTAGGATTCAGGTGCATCACTAGGACTCTGCAGGGAGCTGGTGAGAACAGTATTAGGACCGCTCCTTTTCCCAACGACAGCTGTTAAGTGGAGGACCGGGGGACTGATGAATGGAAATGTGGTTGCCTGCGCCCAACTCCAGAGTCCATCAAGTAGATACCTTGCCGGGGGCAACGGGACAGCCTACAATGTGTGTGCGCCTGTGCACGGAGATGAGCTGCCCCTGGAAGCCCTTAGCAATGCTTAGCGCCAAGAACCAGTGGATTTGGGTTTATTACTGCTAATATGACCCCTTGAAACGCAGTGTCCAGCCTCTGATTAGGTTTTAAGAAGCACAAAACTGATCCTAAACAGCCTTCCTACTTTCATTTCCTCTTCCTCTGGAAAAATGTTTAGACTTCCCTTTACATTTTATTTGTTCAGCCAACATCTGTTAAAGCGCTTACCACATGCCTGGGGTTATGCCAGGCCTGAAGACGTGCAGGTGAATAAAAGTGGCCCTTGTCCTGGAGGATCTTACGGTCTAGGGAGAAAAGCAGAAGCAAAATGGGCGGGACCAAGCTGGGAGGCGGGAGAGCACAGGGAGCATTGAGTGGGACGCACCTCGTCTGGGGGGAGGTGGGAAAGCCCACATCCCCCAGGGTGTCTCCTCTTTTGACTTCGGAATGACAGTTTTCCCCCTAGAAACTCTTCACTTAAGAGCTCAAAAAACCCCCTCCATGGCCCAAGTCTATTGCTACATTTTTACGGTCACCATCTGTAACCTTCTGCATTCTATTTGAATAAAAATGGAAAGACTATACATTATCCTCCTTAGGGTTACTCATAAATACCACATTTGACCACCTTTGCCCATTTCACCCACCTCCCAAAAGTTTGTACAGTTTGAAGGTGATTAAAAGGTACAAACGTCCAGTTACAAGTCTTGGGGATGTAATGTACGGCCTGGTGACTATAGTTAACAACACTGTGTTGTATATTTGAAAGTTGCTAAAAGACTAGATCTTAAAAGTTTTCATCCTAAGAAAAAAAATGTAAGTGTGTGGGTGATGCGTGTTCACTGAACTGATTGTGGTGATCATTTCACAATATATACATATGTCAAATCATTTTGTGTGCACCTGAAACAAACAGTGTCATTTGTCAGTTCTATCTCAATTCTAAAAACTGAAAAAAGGGGAAAATACATTATTAGTATTTACTTTTCCATTAAACAAGAGTGAGCGTTGCTTACAAAACTTGGTAGTAGAGTCATGCGATGGATATAAAGCAAACAAATATTTACCCCTTAGAATAAATCAGAGAGAAGGAGAGACATAGTTAAGGACCAGTTTCCTAATAACAATGTTTATTCTATTAATAATGCCATATTAATAATTAACTTGTTAATTACCTACCATTAGTCATTACACTACTATCAATAACTATGTTGTTAGTTATCAACAATAAATAATAGATGGACCCTCCTAGAACCTAGATATTCATTAGCGGCTCAAACATTCAACCAACCTTCATTTCATAGGATCTTTAGGACTTGAGCAGTTCAAGAGAAGAAGGCATTATTCTACACTCTTTTTCTAATTACTCTTTTTGAAAAGCATTTCTAGCTAGAACTAGTAGTCTAACAAATCGGTGACCCATGTTACCTCTTACAGGTGCTGTGTGGAGAAGTAATAGTCCAGGATTTGTCCTTAATTGCCTTTGGTTATTAAGATACCATTTGTTTTATGGCTTCTCATAGTAGGTTTATTATTATTAATTTCTTGTTTTTCATAGATTTATTTAAACCTTCTTGTGTTTAGGTCAAGTATTGACTTAAAAAGCTCTAGAGGGCACCATCAAGGGTGAGAGAGAATCACTGAGAAATTACTCTACTCTCAGGAAAGTAATTCTTGAGTAATAGTGTAGTCATTTTCCAAGGTGGCAAGAATCACTTTCACCTCATCAACACCAAGTGCATGTCTGCATGGTGAGTGACCCTGGCACAGTTGTAGCTTTTGAAAGTTTTTCTAGGGGCGCCTGGTGGCTCAGTTGGCTAAGCATCTGCCTTTGGCTCAGGTCATGGTCCTAGGATCAAGCCCTGCTTTGGGCTCTGCTTAGCAGGCAGTCTGCTTCTCCCTCTGCCTCTGCCTCCCCTCCCGCTCATGCTCTCTCTCTCTCTCTCAAAATAAATAAATAAATAAAATCTTAGGCGGGGGGAAAGAAATTTTTCTATGTCTCACACATCCTTGGTCATTAATTTCTTTAAGAGTTGGCCAGGCTGCCGTCAAACAAAACATTCACCTTGTGGGGTTCAGGACTCTTGCTCTCTTCTCTCTGGTTTAATGACCTCGTCCTGTATTTTCTGGGCCAAGGGAAGAACCTCCAACAGTGCTTTTTATTTATTTGTTTGTTTGTTTATTTTTGTTTGTTTTGCTTAACACTATATAAATGTATTATCTTATAGTTCTGGAGGTCAAAAGTCCCACAGAGGTCTTTGGGGCTAAAAATCAATGTTTTGGCAGTGCTGTATTTATTCTGGAGACTCTAGGGGAGAATCTGTGTCCTTGCCTTTTCTGGAGGCCACCCACATTTCTTGGCTGTGGCCCCTCCTTCCATCTTCAAAGCACACCACTCCAACATCTGACTGCAACCTCATGTCTTTTCTCTGCCTCTGACCCTCCTGCCCCCCTCCTATGAGGACTCTTGTGATAACATTAGGCCCACCTGGTAAATCCAGGATACTCTCCCCATTTCAAGATGCTTCAGATTAATTTCATAACACCTGCAAAGTCTCTTTTACCATGAGCTAGAGGCTGAACATTTGTGTCCCCCAAAACTCATATGTTGAAATCTAATTCCCAGTGTGATGGTATTAGGAGGTGGGGGCCTTTGGGAGGTGATTAAGTTACGAGGGTAGAGCCACCACGAATGGGTTTCGTGCCTTTATAGAAGTCCCCGAGAGCCCCCTCAGTCCTTCCACCATAGGAGGACACAGCCAGAAGACAGTCGTCTGTGAACCAGGAAGCAAACTCTCACCAGACCCTGAATCTGCCAGCACCTTGATCTTGGACTTCCCAGCCTCCAGAACTGTGAGAAATACATATCTGTTGTTTATAGGCCCCCCAGTCTATGGAATGTTACAGCAGCCCAAACAGACTAAGGTGCCGTGGAAGAGGCACATTCACAGGTTTGGGAATTAGGATGGGCACGTGTTTGGGGACCATTATTCAGGCTGCCACAGTGAGGTTTTTAAGCTGTGAGCTGCCTATAATCCTGCTTTTACAAATGAATCAAAAATGGAATTTGGGGCGCCTGGGTGGCTCAGTCGTTAATTGTCTGCCTTCGGCTCAGGTCGTGATCCCAGGGTCCTGGTCCTGGGATCGAGCCCCACATCGGGCTCCCTGCTCAGCAGGAAGCCTGCTTCTCCCTCTGCCCCTCCCCCTGCTTGTGCTCTCTCTCTCTCTCTCTCTCTTTCTCTCTCTGACAAACAAATAAAATCTTAAAAAAAAAAAAAGATTGGAAATGTGTTGCTTAACAGTAAAGGGAATAATACAGGTTACTTTAAATAATATCTTTCCCTGAAAGCCCCAAGGTCCATCTCAACAAATCAGCGGATGCCGGTATTTTATACAACTGAGCGAACAATGACATTAAAGATATTTCTGTGTTCAAGGAAAACAGATGGCACAATTTGTTGCGCCATTTTATTTTTTGCCTGTGAGCTCATTCTTTTTCAATGATCTCTCACCCAGAGGTATGAGGAAATGGAAGAGCAGAAGGTAAAAAGCTCAAGGGTACAGGGCATCCACCTGAAGTAACAAGAAGAACACCCGAGAACAGAATCCAGGTCCCGTCCCGCCTACTCCTGACCTACTAATCATTGGTAAGTCGTCCTAAGCAATAGCCCTGGCTTTTCAACTGAAAACTTGTCATGAGAGACACTTGCTTCATTTCTCCACGGCTGTGTCTTTACCTGAAAAATATCAGTAAGAATGAGAAACTTGAGCAGGGGACACTCTTCACGTTTTATTTGGAGTTCTAAGTTCAACTGGTCTACGAACCGCTGCGGAATGGGGTTGACGAGGGAGATGCAGAAACAGAGCACAACGTACAGAATCCAGCGAGTTCCTAACAGGCAGAACATTAGCTGCAGCCCAGGCTGGGGCTGGGGAAGGGTCGCCAGATTCCATCTATTTAGAAAGCAAAGACTGATACCAATGAAATGTCAAAGATGAACAGAATGTCTGATGCCCTGGGTGGAGACATTGTATAATTAACTCCAGTTCAAAGATGTGGGCTTGAGAGCCAGGTGGAAAAAAGCCTGAACGGGTGCTTGTGTGGCCTGGTGGACCCAGTTCCCCAGTTCTGGCTGCCCTTCTTGGCCAGTTGCCCTGAACCAGTCTCGGGGGGCCCTAGCAAGCTTGAGAAGCTTCCAAAGCTCTCCATAAGGGGACGAGTTTGCAATCCTAGAAAGGCATAAATAATAAACCTACACATGACGAGGAAATGAAGTTTTGATTTAAATTGTCCATCCTGGGGCGCCTGGGTGGCTCAGTTGTTAAGCGTCTGCCTCCGGCTCAGGTCACGGTCCCGGGGTCCTGGGATCGAGCCCCGCATCGGGCTCCCTGCTCCGCGGGAAGCCTGCTTCTCCCTCTCCCGCTCCCCCTGCTTGTGTTCCTGCTCTCGCTGTGTCTCTCTCTGTCAAATAAATAAATAAAATCTTTAAAATAAATAAATAGTCCATCCTTGTGTGAAAAGTTGTATACATTGTACTTCTTTTTATAGGCTTTATTCAGTTTTCAATGGTTTGAAACATTTCAAACAGTCTGATATACTAGAGAATTTAACATGTAACTTTAATTATAATCCTAAGGAAGATTTAACTAAGTGTGCAGTCAACATTTAAAATGCTGAAGAGTTTTCTAAATGTATAAGTTTGATTTTTAAAATACAGAAGTGTTTTAGGATTTTTGTCTTGGGGCACCTGGGTGGCTCAGTCGGTTAAGCATCCAAGTCTCAAATTTGGCTCAGGTCATGATCTCAGGGTTCTGGGATCAAGCTCCACGTCAGGCCTCCTGCTCAGTGGGGAGTCTGCTTGTCTCTCTTTCCCTCGGCCCCTCCCCCCTCAAATAAATAAATAAATCTTTAAAAAATATTTTTATATTACTAAATGTATTTTTTAATTTATTGGATAAAAGTTATCCAAATCCCTTTCAAAACTGTATTATTAGATTTGTAAGGCTTTTTTCTTAGGTGCCTACAAAATTCAGACTTAAGGAAAGGAAAGACCTTAACCTTCCTACATAAACCATACAGGAGAATAAGTTTTTTATGAAGAATACCAGCCAATGAATTCAGAAGGAATGATAGGCTTGGAAAGGTATCTTTCTGCATACTTTAATAAAGCAATGATTCTGGGCAATGACCATCACCTGCCAAAATCAGCAGTGTAAAGCTGAGGAGTTATGTTAACAACAGATACATCTGGCAAAACCTGAATCCATGGATCCTTCTTCACATCACAAAAAGAGAAACAACCAGTTATTATTTATCTCCTGATGGAAGAACACAACACGGTATTGAATGTATTCTTGCCAAAAAACCAAACCTGAATGTGATCAAATCTCTAGATTATGGTTGCCAAATTTAGCAAATAAAAATACAAGATGACCAAATATTGCAAGGAGCATTCTTAAACTAAAAAAAATTCACTGTTAAGTTGAAATTCAAATTTCACTCAGAGTCCTGTATTTTCTCCAGAAACCCTGCTCTAAGTCTACCTACCAGTTCACAGGAAATACATAGGCATGCAATCAGCAAAATGTAGAATGTAGAAAATTCTACTAGACAAACGTCCTTCAACAAATAAATTGCAAAGAAACAACAGGGTTTTTTTTTCTAATTGGAAGAGAAAAATGATTTGTTCCTTGACAGGTAAATTGCAAGAATGGAAAAGAGTGGAGACCTATAGATCCTTTAGATTCAAAGAGACTAAAAGGCATAGCAATGAATTTAATACATGGATTCTGGATACTGACTTGAATAAACATTTGTGGCACAACTTAGGGAACTTGAATGCTAACTGAATACTTGGGAATTATTACTACAAGTTTTAAGTGTCAGGGTGCCTGGCTGGTTCAGTCAGTAGAGCATGTGACTCTTGATCTCGGTAGGGGAGAGGGGGTGGTCGTGAGTTTGAGCCCCATGTTGGGCATTTACTTAAAAAAAAAAGTTTTAAGTGTCATGGCTGTGCTTCACAGAATATTGGCCTCCTGATGATACACACTGAAGTGTCATGCATGAAATGATATGCTGTCCCAGATTTGCTTCAAAACAATCCTGGGACAACATGGGATGGGAAAGGGGCTGGGCTAGAGATGAAATGAGATGAGCAGGTGCTGACAGGTGTTGAAGCTGGGTGGGAAATGTGTGAGGGTTCTTTATACCGTATGCTCTTTGTATACATTTGGAATTTTTAAAAAAGTTTTTTAAAGGGGTGTTTAAGGAAAACTAAAGCTTAAACGTATAACTTAAACAGAATATTAAGATGCAATCAAGTATAAATGAGCATGCCTTCATAATAACTGAAAGGAATGATGCAGGGGCGCCTGGGTGGCTCAGTAGCTAAGCGTCTGCCTTCAGGTCAGGTCATGATCCCGGGGTCCTGGGATCGAGCCCCGCATCGGGCTCCCTGCTCCGCGGGAAGCCTGCTTCTCCCTCTCCCACTCCCCCTGCTTGTGTTCCCTCTCTCGCTGTGTCTCTCCTTGTCAAAGAAATAAAATCTTTAAAAAAAAAAAGAAAAAGAAAGGCATGACACATTTAAAGTATAGCTTTAGTGAAAATAAATATGCTACCGTTTCCCCATCTGTTTACAGACTCCTTGAACCCACCCAGAGACTCCTCTGGATCCCTGAGGGTCCATCCATCTCAGATTAGGAACTCTGAAGTTAGCATAACAACAACAACAACAAAACGGTTTTGGAGGTTCCCAGGAGTGGAACTGAAATGTAGGCGGGGAAGGTCGGCATAAAGATGGGGGACCACATGGAAGAAACATTTTGGAAACAAAAATGTATGCCTCACACTCTTTAATTCCACAATGGCTTGAAAATACACCTGAAGGGAGAAACCTCAATATGCAATTAGCACTTAGAAAACCTGAAAGTAGTTAGAGAACTGTTGGTGCACTATCACACCTGGTTAGAACAATTTAGCAACTATTTACCAACCATTTCCCACAGTATTTAAGTTATGATACCGTAACTTCTGTATGATACCATAATGATGGATACATGTCATTATACATTTGTCCAAACACATAGAGTGCAGGACGCAAGAGTGGCCCTAAGGTAAAGCACGGGCTTTGGGTGATGAGTCTCAGTGTAGGTCCATCAATTGTAACCAATGAGCCACTGTGGTGGGGAAGGTTGATAATGGGGAGGCTGTGCATATGTAGGCGCCGGAGGTATGTGGGAACCGTCGGTACTTTCCATTCAACTCTGCTGTGAACCTAAAAACTAAAAATAAAGCCTTTTTTTTTTTTTTTTTAAGTCTGGTATCGGGATGCCTGGGTGGCTCAGTCGGTGGAGCATCCAACCGTTGGTTTTGGCTCAGGTCATGACGTCAGGGTCATGGGATCGAGCCCTGTGTCGCGCTCTTCACTCTGCGTGGCATCTGCGTGGGATTCTCCCTCTCCCTCTGCCCCTCCCCCTGCTCTCACTCAAGCGTTCTCTCTCTCTCTCTCTCTCTCTCAAAAGAAAAAAAAAGTGAGGTATCACTGCCTATCTTGGTCTGCCTGCCACTTCGGGTACCCACACTGATCTGTTTAACATGTGTATTTCCAGAATGTTCTAGGTTTTGTTTTGTTTTTTTAAGATTTTATTCATTTGAGATAGCACAAGCAGGGGGAGGGGCAGAGGGAGAAGGAGAAGCAGACTCCCTGCTGAGCAGGAGCCCGACGTGGGGCTCCATCCCAGGACCTGGGATCATGACCTGAGCCGAAGGCAGATGCTGAACCCACTGAGCCACGCAGGCGCCCCCAGAATGTTTTCTACATGGACACATACATGCCCCACAGAAAATGCAGAGCATATCATATTGTGTGTTGTTGTTCACTTGTCCTGAGCAACTTTCTTGCCATCATCTGACAGTTATATGACCCCTGATTAAGGTGAGGAAATCAAGATACCGACGGATAAACATTGTGAAAACACTCTTGTATAATTTGTTAAAAACAAACATAAAACGACTCCTTCAGGCTAACAAAAAAAACACCAAGAAGCTAAGGATTTGGGTTAGTAGATAAGAACTTGCTGTGTTGGGGCACCTGGGTGGCTCAGTGGTTAAGCATCTGCCTTCGGCTCAGGTCATGATCCCAGGGCTCTGGGATCGAGCCCCGCGTCGGGCTCCCTGCTCAGCGGGAAGCCTGCTTCTCCCTCTCCCTCTCCCCCTGCTTGTGTTCCCTCTCTCGCTGTGTCTCTCTCTGTCAAATAAATAAATAAAATTAAAAAACAAAAAGGACTTGCTGTGTTACTGACAGTGGCGTGAGCCTGAGGCAGGAAAGCAGCCCCCCGCCCCCCACACTGTCCCCCCGCTGGCCACCCTCTCAGCTAGGTTCTGCTGTCCTCCTGCTGAGCATCCACAGCGGACAGGGCCACTCTGGGACCAGGACGGAGCCAGACAGAACCCGGACCGCCGGGGCCTCATGCCCGATCACAGGTACAACCTGAATACCATTAAGCCACGAAGTACCAACCACCCCCTCCCCCAGCCAAGGTGAGCGGCCCCTGCTGCGGCTTTGCCAGTACCAGGGGCGGCCTCTCTCTGCTCTCCCCTTCCTGTAACCTTTATTTAATGTACCCAATCATAGAACGAGCCTTGCTTCCCACGGGAACGTAACATCCAACTCAGAGCAAACCTTCGCTCCCATGGCCCCACATGGAATCACCTCCCACAAGTGCAGATCCTGTAATAAGGCCCCACCCTCTCACGGAGCGAACCAGGGGGCCCTGGGGAGTGCTGGGCCTCTCTCCGTGGAGGAAGCCAGCCAGCTTGGTTACCGACGGGTGTTCCTGGTGATCCTAGCCTCGCAAGCTTTTTTTTTTTCCTTGAAAACTTTAAAAACTGCCCTCAAAAACTCATAGATCCCCTCTCATTAACCATTGTTTCCCACAGTGGCTTTAGTGATCTGATCTCCTTCCCAATATCCATCTCCCGTGTCTCTGGGTAACCACCACTACTCTCCTTCTTTTGGGAAACCGCCCCCACTCAGCCTACCTGTTCAACTCCTTGGCTTCCAAGGGCCCCAGAGACTCAGGTCCTCAAAGAGGCTGGTGTAGACCTCCTCTCCTGCGGGTCCCACGGAGCCACCGGGACCACCCTGCAGGGTCCTCCCAGCTGACTGCCAAGCACCTTCCCCGGGGCTGGGCGGGCCCAGGGCCTCACTTTACCCAGCCCCAAGGACCCACAGCTGCTCTGTGGCGGAGGGGCAGATGACCTGGAGTTGGAAATGATTCTTATTCCATGTTTATTTTTTTCCCTTAATCCACATTTAAATGTGTGTGCAGGTTTTTGTTTGTTTGATAAAGTTGGAATTCTAACATTATAAATAAAAGTTCTTCACTGTATCTTTTTTTCCTAATATAGCACCCTTGGCTCCAAATAGCTCCTAATTTCTTGAATTCAAATGTCTTGGAACAGACCTCAGCTCATCTATTTGAGGTAAAATCTCTCTTTTTTAACTCTTTCTATTCAACTTTTGAGACTATTTTAGAAGAGTCCCTGGGGTGCTTGGGTGGCTCAGGCGGTTAAGCACAGGACTCTTGATCTTGGCTCAGGCCTTCATCTCAGGGTTGTGAGTTCAAGCCCTGCATTGGGCTCCGTGCTGAGTGATGAGCCTACTTATATTTGTATTTATTTTTTTTGCAAGAGAGACAGCGAGCAGGAGCTGGGGGGGGGGGTGCAGAGCGAGAAGCACGCTTCCCACCGAGCAGAAGCCCGATGTGGGACTCGATCCCAGGACCCCGGGATCACGACCTGAGCCGAAGGAAGACGCTTAACTGACTGAGCCACCCAGGCGCCCCCGGAGCCTATTTATAAATAAATAGTGAGGAGTCACATTTTCTTGGCGCCATTGTTATTCCGAGGACTATGTAATATACACAATGACAGCACTTTTTAGGGAAGGACTTTTAAAATATGCTTTTGTCACTACCTATTAATAACTAAGCTATTAACCTTAAGGTAATGATGACAGTCTACTTCCTTGAGACCAGAGTGATACTGTGTTTGAAATGGGAAACACACCCATAAATTTTATTTAGTGAAAAATCTGTTCAATAGAACCTTTAAAGCACAAGCACATATTCTTTGGCTATGGGCTTTTTCGGCCCGTATAAACGTGTTGCCTCAGGTACAGCTGTCCCATTTAAAACAAAATTGAGGGACTCAAGTGCTTTGCACCTAGCTGTCTCCAGCACACAAAAATCTTCTCAGTCAGGCACTGAGCAGCCAGCAAAAACTTCTTTTTCTATTTAAAAAAAGTTGCTTGTTTGTTGGTTTTGGGCAAGGAAGACTAATAATATTTAACTAGTTTTTTTTTTATTTTTTACATGAAAGAGTCAAAGCAACATAGTAAAAAAAAAAAACAACAGTTCTAAAGGTTAAAAATAAAACATAAACATCTTTTTTCACCCCAAACCCTTCCAGACCTCTTCTCCAGAAAACATTCCTATGACTAGCATATGCTTCCATTTATAGATGTATACGTATATATTATTCTTTAAAAAAGCAGAAATAGGACCACAGCTTATGCACAGTTTGGGTGTCCTTTGACTTAACATATATGGCAGCACATGTAATCCGTGTCCATGTTTTTCCAATGGTGCATAATATTCCATCGTATGGACATAGCACAGTTTATTCAGGCCCCTCTTGGTGATCATTTAGGTTGTTTCATTTTTTTCTGCTAGACTAAACAATGTGAAGGTCAACATTTTCATACTAACATATTTTTTAAAGATTTTATTTGACAGCGAGAGAGGGAACACAAGCAGGGGGAGTGGGAGAGGGAGAAGCAGACTCCCCGCTGAGCAGGGTGCCCAACATGGGGCTCGGTCCCAGGACCCCGAGATCATGACCTGAGCCGAAGGCAGACGCTTCACCAACTGAGCCACCCAGGTGCCCCCTAATCCGTTTTATTTTAGAGGAGTTTTAGATTTATAGGAAAATTGCAAAGATGGTACACAGTCCCCATATGTCCCACACTCAGTTTCCCTCTTCGTCAACACTTGACATTAGTTGTCCCTTCCTGTCATTTTTCTCTTCCAGGCTCCTATTCAGGATCCCACATTACATTTAGCTGGTCATGCCTCCTTTAGTTCTGCTTGGCTGTGATCATTCTTCAGACTTTCCTTGTTTTTGATGACCTTGACAGTTTTGAGTACTGGCCAGGTGTTTCATAGAATGTCCCTCAGGTGGGATTTGTCTGATGTTTTTCTCATGATTAGGCTGGGCTTATGGATTAGAGGGGGGAAGACCCCAGAGGTAAAGTGCCCTGTTCATCACACCGTATCAACTATTATATCATACTGTCAACATGACTAATTACTATTGCTTTTGACCTTCACCACCTGGCTGAGTGAAATACATTTATAAACTTCCTGTGTTGACATAAGCAAGGTTATGGTGATGAGTTGAGTCTTGAGGGTTTCCAAAGTAAATTGTGGTGGCAAGGCTGAGTATTAGGGGACATGAGACCTCTAATTCTCTAGGAGACTGCCAAGGGAGTGGAGAGAACTGTATGCCAGAGTACAATGAACTTTGAGGCAATATTGGAAATGTATAAATACGTTGTTCAGAATAACCCCAGTGGGGTAAGTACAGTAGTCTTCCCTTAGTGGCAGGGGATATGTTCTAAGACCCCCAGCAGATGCCTGAAACCACAGATAGAAACAAACCCTATATACTGTATTATGTTTTACCCCATGCACACATACCTATGATAAAGTGTAATTTATAAATGAGACAAAGTTAAGAGATTAACAATAACTAATAAAGAACACTTATAACAATACACTGTAATAAAAGTTACATGAATATGGTCTCTCTCAAAATACCTTCACTGTACTGAACTACCCCCTGCGCCCCCCGTGAGGATGTGAGATGATAAAGTGCCTACGTGATGACTTGAAGTGAGGCGATTGGTGTGGGTGTTGACCTTCAGGCTACTGTTGACCTTCTGACCATACATCAGAAGGAGGATCATCTGCTCCTGGATCAGGGCTGACTGTGGGTAGTTTCACAGAAGTGAACTGCAGATAAGGGGGACTATTGTACTGTTACGTACAGTTTGCAGAGGAGGAAACTGAGGCACCATGCTAAGGACACCAGCGAGCTGAGATGCGGTCCACGAGGTCTGGGCACAGGGTCCAGGCTCCTACCACTGTGTACACCGCCTCACCAATGGTATCATTAGCCTTAACTTGCATTTCTCGGACTATTAGACCAGATAACTTGCCTTTGGTTTATTAGCTAAGGGAAGTCTTTTCAAGACCTCCTTTGTTGCTAGTGCCAGCCGCTGGGATCACCCCAGGGTATAATTTCGGCATGACCTTGGGCTAGGGTTGCCAGATTTAGCAAATAAAAATACAAGATACCCGCTTAAATTTGAACTTCAGATGAACCACAAATAAGCATGTTCCAACTGAAATTCAAATTTGCCTGGGCATCCTGTACCTTACCTGGCAGCCTACCCTCTGGCTACAAGGGCCCCCAGGCCTGATTTCTCTGAAGTTGAATGAGAAGTATCACTACTCTGCGAAACTTTTCAGCCATTCTCCCACGTCAGCAAATTTCTCACTCAGCGTGTCCCTCCCTGGGGCTAGACCTACTGCCAGGTGTCTCTCTCCCCCCCACAGCTCCCCAGGGAGCATGCAATTCCTCTCACCTTATTAGACGGGAAAATTAAGCTTTATTTTTTTGTATCTTTTCTTTAATGGCGCTAGAGGCAGCCCACCTCTCATACCCAAAGAGGCACATCAAGGTTATTTCGCTATACATGAGTAATCTGACTACTTTATGTTATACCCCTAATATGTGAAAGCCATTACAACCGATTGTCTTCATTTGGTCCTGCTATAGTTCCAGGGAGTTGAATTCTATTTCCGTGTAACCTGTTTCCATCAATCCTCCTTTTGACTTCTGGAACTACAAGAAAAATCTGTCAGCCATTGGACGTCAGTGTCTCATGCCTTCTCTTCATCTTCTCTTTACAGGTCAAAATTTTCCAACTTTTATAATAATTCCTCATTTTATATAGTTTCCAAACTCTTCCCCGCCTTGCTTATTCTTTGAACTCTGTTCCTCTAAAAATGCCCAGGAATTGAACAGAATGATCCACAAGCGGGCATAAAGAGAACTGTTACCTCTCTCTCTCCATCCAAACAATTAAGGCTGAGATTTTGTTGACTTCTGGCCATAAATGCACCTTGGTTGGCGCATACTGAACATGTAGTTAGGTAAAATCTCTAGGCCTTTTTTTTTTAGATTTTATTTTTTTATTTGAGAGAGAGATAACAAGTGGGGGGAGGGACAGAGGGAGAGAGAGAGAGAGAGAGGCAGAGAAGCAGAACCCTTAGATCTTGATTTGATGCAATTATCCCACATCCAAATTACACATCTCAACTCTGTGTCATGGGCCAGTCTTAAACAAATACATTTTCCCATAGGCCATACATCAGAGATTGCTGCTCATTCTTCCTGTTAAAGCAATGACACCCGACTTCAGCTTTACGTGATGATTTTATTTTCTCCTTACTTCAGGTTCTGCCTTTCTGACTCACTTCCAGAATTGATACTGGTAGAATCCTCCAAACCACCTCGCCCACCACCTGTATTTTAACTAGGTTTCTCATTTAAAAATGCGATTTAAAATCAGTCTTAAAAGATCAGATTTTAGGGACACCTGGGTGGCTCAGTGGGTTAAACGTCTGCCTTCAGCTCAGGTCATGATCCCAGGGTCCTGGGATTGAGCCCCACTTCGCTTCTCCCTCCGCCCGCCGCTCCCCCTGCTTGTGTTCTCTCTCTTTCTGACAAATAAATAAATAAAATCTTAAAAAAAAATCTCAGATTTTAGCAGCGTGTGAGAAACGTTCATACTCAAGAAGGTGTGGGACAGGATTTCAAATGGCTTTTCTTTTCTGATGGTATACGTTTGTTCAATCACTGGATCAATGAAACTAGGGTGAATCACAGGTGAGGCAGATCTTCCATTTCGCCAAGTAGAGAAACAGGTTCAGACAAGTCTGGATTAACCTTTATCCTCAACCTCATTTCAGACTGAGGAATTGATGAGGGATTCTCCAAACGAGGTCTCTGCTGCCCCCTGGTGGTAATAATTTCTCAGCCTCAAAGATGTAAATGTTCCGGAAGTTCTGGGCTCTAAAAATTACACCTTGAGCTCCTTTCCGCCATCTCTGCTTCAGATTTTCCAACTCTATCAGAGCCTTTTGTGGAGAAAACAAGAAACAGTATACCTTCTATTTCTACTGCACAAACGTTTACACTCTGTTGTATCATATGTGTCCAAAATCTTCACAGAAGGAAAAAAAAGTTTTGATTCCTTTAAGGTTACAGATTGACCCAAGCCTTTTAAAGCCAACAAAAACACTAGTTACTGGGATGCTTTCCAAATGGGAAAGAAAAATCACTTATGTTGGGTTTTCTTTTTCTTTCTTTCTTTTCTTTTTTCTTTTTCTTTCTTTTTCTTCTTTTTCTTTTTCTCTTTTTCTTTCTTTCTTTCTTTCTTTCTTTCTTTCTTTCTTTCTTTCTTTCTTTCTTTCTTTTTTTCTTTCTTTCTTCTTTCTTTCTTTTTCTTTTTAAATGTCTTTTTTTCCATTTCTGATTTCCAGTAGGAAAAGAACGAACATAGTATTGCCAGGTGCTCTAAATTAAGAAAGTAACAGGAGAAAGTAATGTCTGGCCTGGCCCTGGCCTTTAAGCCAGAGTCCCTCCCAGTCTGGGCCAGGGTGTCCATGCTAGCAAACTTTCAACCTTCTGAAAGCAGGGGTGGCAGGGGGGGGGGGGGTGAGAGACAGTGCCTTCCTGAATGGCAATCCAGAGCCCTGAAAGCCAAGAGCTCAATGACAAAACAAAGGTCATTTTTAACCTAATCATTTTCTCTTCCTTTTTATGACATCCAGACTTAATGTAGCAAAATAAAGGTAGGAAGGAAAGATTGTTTTCAGATCTAGGCTACCGTAAGAAGTATTTTTATGACAGAAGAAATGTACTTTTCTCACCGTTTTTCTGTTAGCCCAATCTGAAAGAGTTTATCCCTGGGCCTTACCCATACACGGACAGGTAGTCTCCCCAGGTGGTGGCAGCTGGGGATTTCTGAAGTCTGGTTTGGGAGGGCATAACCAGTCTCCCAGGATGAGTTGTATATTTTCAAAGTGATAGCAGATGCTACATGTGTCATCTACTTCTGGGAGGTTTTTTTTTTTTAAAGATGTTTTTATTTATTTGACAGAGAGAGAGAGCACAAGTAGGCAGAGTGGCAGGCAGAGGCAGAGGGAGAAGCAGGCTCTCCGCTGAGCAGGGAGCCCGATGCGGGGCTCAATCCCAGGACCCCAGGATCATGACCTGAGCTGATGGCAGCTGCTTAACCGACTGAGCCACCCAGATGCCCCTACTTCTAGGAGTTTTAACTACCTTTTGGACCACAGGTGTGGCTGGAAAATAATTACAACCACCATAAGGGAACAGAGTCAAAGGACTAAAACTGGAATGAGACACTAGAACCTAAGATGGGGGAAGGAATTGATTTTTTCCTCCCCTACGTCGGGGAGGACAGAACAAGCCCACAAGCCCCTGTGCGATTGGTTACAAGACCCACTGATCATGGAGCACCTGGGTGGCTCAGTCGTTAAGCATCTGCCTTGGGCTCAGGTCATGATTCCAGTGTCCTGGGATCGAGCCCCGCATCACGGCGGGAAGCCTGCTTCTCCCTCTCCCACTCCCTCTGCTTGTGTTCCTTCTCTCGCTGTGTCTTTCTCTGTCAAATAAATCAATAAAATCTTAAAAAAAAATCCACTGATCATTACTCAAGAAAGTCTTCAGTTAGGTCCAGAGCAGGTCTAGCATGTCCCAGATGATGCCCAAAGTTCATACTTGCTTCTCAGAAACCAACTGTGGTGAATCACAGTGTCTTGTTTTTTTTTTTTTTTAACAAACTTTGAGATAATTATAGATTCACATGCAGTTTTAAGAAATAATACAAAAAGGGGCGCCTGGGTGCCTCAGTTGGTTGGGCGACTGCCTTCGGCTCAGGTCATGATCCTGGAGTCCCGGGATCGAGTCCCACATCAGGCTCCCTGCTCAGCAGGGAGTCTGCTTCTCCCTCTGACCCTCTTCCTTCTCGTGCTCTCTATCTCTCATTCTCTCTCTCTCAAATAAATAAATAAAATCTTTAAAAAAAAAAAAGAAATAATACAAAGACACTCTGTACCTTTTGTCCAGTTTCCTCCAAAGGCAACATCCTGCAAGACTTCAGTAGACTATCATACCCAGGATGTTTCCCCCCCTTTTTTATAGCTTTATTGAGCTGTAATTAATATTTTAAAAATTGCACACTTTTAATGTATACATTTTGATGATTTTGGATATATGTATAAACTTGTGATACCATCACCACAATCAAGGTAATAAACACATCCACATCTCCAAAAGTCTTGTCACACCCAGGATATTGATTATTCACATTTCTCCAGTTTCACCTATTTGTGTGTAACTGTGCAATTTTATCACACGTGTAGGGGTGTATGTGCCACAATCAATATGCACAACCGTTCCATCATCACAAGGATTCTTGTGCTGCCCCTGGACAACCATACTTCCCACCTGCCCCTCCCCCATCACCTGACAACCAGTAATCTTTTCTCCAGCCTGATAATGTTGTCATTTCAAGAGAGGTATGTAATGAGAATCATACTACTTTGACCTTTTGGGATTGGCTTTTTTTTTACTCAGCATAATTCCCATAAGAGTCATCCAGGTGGTTATGTGTATCTCTGGCTCATTCCTTGTTATTGCTAAGTAGTGTTCATGGTACAGATGGGCTATCATTCACCATTCACTTGCTGCGGGACATCTGGGCCAACTCCATTTGGGGGCTGTCACAAATCTTAGCCATTTTAGTATGATTTTCTCTGTTTTTTTTTTTTTAAGATTTTATTTTTAGGTAATCTCTACCACCCAAATGGGGCTTGAACTCACAACCCCGAGATCAAGAGTCACATGCTCCACCGACTGAGCCATCCAGGCGCCCTGGTTTCCTGTTTCTCATGTCTCACCTTCCTGTGGTTACTTGAACATTTTTAGAAGCTCATCTCGATTTATGTATATATTTTTTTCTCCCTTCAAATTTTTCCATTGTGACCAAATATACAAAATATAAAATTTATTATTTTAGCCATTTTTAAGTGTTATAGTTCAGTGGCATTAAGTATATTTATACTGTTGTGCAGCCATCACCCCCGTCCATCTCTATAAATCTTTTCATCTTAGAAATTGGAAACTCTATATTCATTAAGTAATAACTCCTGCCCGTAGCTGCAGGCAACCACCATTCCACTCTCTGTTGATGATTTTGACCACTCTAAATACCTTATGTAAGTGGAATCATACAGTCTTATGACTGGCTCATTTCACTTAGCATAACGTCCTTCAGGTTCACGCATTTCGTAGCATATTGCAGAATTGCTTCCTTTTTTAAGGCTGAATAATATTCCCTCGTATAAACATACCACATTTCACTTACCCACCCAACGGATGATGAACACTCGGGTTCTTGCTTCTAGCTATTGTGACTAATGCCACTACAAACATGGGTGTGACTAGTGCCGCTACAAACATGGGTGTGACTAGTGCCGCTACAAACATGGGTGTGATTAATGCCGCTACAAACATGGGTGTACAAATACTTCTTTGGGACTCTGCTTTCAATTCTTTTAGGTTCATACCCAGAAGTAGAATTGCCATTAGTTCCACATAGAGCTGTGTGGTAGTCCTATTTTTAACTTTTTGAGGAACCACCATACTGTTTTCCACAGCAACTGTACCATTTTACATTTACAGTGTTTCTGAGTGTATCGCACTATATAGTTCTCTTAGTGGTGGTTCTGGGTATTACAACATGCATGGGACAGCACAGCCTACTTTACCCCTTTGGGTGAAGTGTGGAAACCTTCCTTCCATTTAGGTACCTTTACTTCCCCACTTTTAAATATCATTGTCTTGAGTACCAAATGATGTTATAATTTTTGTTGTGATCGTGAAACATGATTTATATAACTCCTGAGGGTAATTATTGCATGGCCCCGTATTTCTGCTCTTGCCACGGTTCCTTCCCCCTTTCTGATGCTCCAACATCCCTTCTTCTAACATTCATTTCTGGTTGAAAACTTCCTTTGGCTATTCTTTTAAAGTATGTCCATAATTGCAAATTCTTTTTATTTCCCCTTCATCCTGCAGGAGAGTTTTTTTTTTTCTTTTTAAAAATTTTTATTAACATATAATGTATTATTTGTTTCAGGGGTACAGGTCTGTGATTCCTCAGTCTTACACAATTCACAGCGCTCCCCATAGCACCGTACCCTCCCCAGTGTCCGTCACCCAGCCCCCCCATCCCTCCCACCCCCCACCATTCCAGCAACCCTGTTTGTTTCCTGAGATTAAGAGTCTCTTATGGTTTGTCTCCCTCTCTGGTTTCATCTTGTTTCTTTTTTCCTCTCTTCCCCTATGATCCTCTGCCTTGTGTCTTAAATTCCATGTATCAGTGAGATCATATGATAATTGGCTTTCTCTGACTTATTTTGCTTAGCATAACACCCTCTAGTTCCATCCACGTCGTTGCAAATGGCAAGATTTCATTTTTTGATGGCTGCATAATATTCCATTGTATATATATATGCCACATCTTCTTTATCCATTCATCTGTTGATGGACATCTAGGCTCTTTCCATAGTTTGGCTATTATGGACATTGCTGCTATGAACATTGGGGTGCACGTGCCCCTTTGGATCAGTTTATTGTATCTTTGAGGTAAATACCCAGTAGTGCAATTGCTGGGTCGTAGGGTAGCTCTATTTTCAACTTTTTGAGGAACCTCCATACTGTTTTCCAGAATGGCTGCAACAGCTTGCATTCCCACCAACAGTATAGGAGGGTTCCCCTTTCTCCGCATCCTTGTCAACATCTGTCGTTTCCTGACTTGTTAATTTTAGCCATTCCTGCAGGATAGTTTTGCCGGATATGTAATTCTGGGTCAACACTTCTTCTCTTTCAGCTCTTGGAAAATGTCCACTTCTTCCAAGCCTCCAGAGTATCAGATGAGAACTTTGTTGTCACTTGAATTGGTGTTCTCTTGGAGATAATGTGTGGTTTCTTTCTGGTGCTTTCAAGATTTTTTCTTTGTTCTTTGTTTTCAGAAGTTTAATTATGATGTGTCTTGACATGGATTTCTTTGGGCTTATCCTGTTTTGATAAATTAATAAATTAAAATTTTTTAGACAAATAAACCCCAAGTAGTTGAATAGTAGGTTTATGTTTTTCACTAAATTTGGAAACTTTCTGGCCATTATTTCTTTGAATGCTCTTTCTTGAAAACTTCCAGGCCCCTTCTGGGGTTCTGATGGTCCAAATGTATCTGTTATTGTCCCTAAGATTCTGATCTTTTTTTTTCCAGTCAACTTTTCTCTGTTCAGGTTGGGTAAATTCTATCCTCAAATTCATTAATCTCTGTCATCCCCATTCTACTCTTGACTTCATCCAGCAAGTTTTAAAAGTTTGCTATTGTATTTTCAGTTCTATAATTTCCATTTATTTTTTATAACTTCTATTTCTTTGCTGAGACTTTTCCATATTTTTGTTTCAAGAGAATTTGTAATTAGTTGTGGAAGCTTTTTTATGATGGCTGCTTTAAAATCCTTGTCAACAGGGCACGTGGGCGGCTCAGTAGGTTAAGTGTCTGCTCAGATCATGATCCCAGGGCTCTGGGGTCGAGTCCCGCATTGGGCTCCTTATCAGTGGGGAGCCTGCTTTTCCCTCTCTCCTTCTGCTGCTCCCCCTGCTTGTACTCTCTGACAAATAAGTAAAATCTTAAAAAAAAAAAAAATCCTTGACAAGAGATTCTAACATCTATTCATTGCAGTGTTGCATCAGTCAATTATCTTTCCTATTCAAGTTTGTCAGCCTGGTTCTTGGTGTGACAGGTGATTTTCTATTGTATCCTGAACATTTTGGCTATTATGTTAGGAGGTGCTGGGTCCTATTTAAATCTTATATTTTAGCAAGCAGTCACCTTGTTCAGGTTTAATGTTTATAAGTGGGCCTGGCCTACTTTGCTGGACTGCAGTTCCAATGACAATTTAATTTTCAGAGCCTTTGTGATGTTATTTTGGGATGCTTAATTTATCTGGAGCCACTGGGGCTCCTCTGGTCCCTGCTGGTGCTGTCTGAGGGGGCCAAAGGAGTTTTCCAGGCCGGCTGCCTGATCCCTCCGGGTGTGTGGGAATAAAGAGGCTTCCTGAGCCAGGCGCTATGATGAGATTCCCCTTGCCAGTGTCTCTAGCCACTTGGTGTCTCGGTGTAAGTTTGCTCACTGGTCACCAGATGTCTTTCAGTGGGGAAGAGGGTCTCAGACCCAGATGGGAGGGAGAGCATCTCCCCAGTTGCTAGACATAAACGGGACTGCCTCGCTGCTTGATGTCAGCAAGTTCCCAACCAATCTTTCGCTGGGGCTGCCTGGCTCACCTGGCCTTGGTGGAGCTCTTGTTTCACCTGGGCTGCCTTCTACTGCTAGGCTGGGTGTTGGAAAATGCTGGGTGCAGGTTGCTTTCTTCAGCTGCGGGGGGAGGGTTGTAAAATGTCCTCCTTCTATGTTGTTCCTCCAGCCCTGGCTTCCCTATCAAGTCACCTTTCTTTTTCCACCTTGCAGAGTTCTCTGTTTGTCACCTGTATTGTTTCCAGAGTTGACAGTTGAACTTTGCAGGAAGAGGCAAGTATACCCTGTCCTGTCCAGACCAGAAGTCCTGGTGTACTACTGTACCCATTTTGGTATTTCCTAGGTAGTACTGCTGCAAATGAAAAGTTCTTCTTTTACATCTATTACTGGAGGATGTCATAAAGTATTGTCAAGTGAGAAAGGCTAACTGCAGTGTAAAGCATATAATACAACCACATTATTCTACAAACAAAAAATACCTTCTAGTATTTGTTTGCACATTTGAATGTGAGAAAAGCGTGTAAGGATAAGCATAAGGCTGTTAACACTGGTTGCTGGGGAGGCAGGAGGAAGATTATTAACTTTGTTTCCATGTATTCTTTCACCGATTGCAGTGAAAACTTTGTTTTTGAAGAAATTAAAATAATTTTCAAAAATCAATTCTGAAGACTGGAAACAACACAAATATCCTTCAGTAGGTGAAGAGTTAAACACACTGTGATCCATCCATACCATGGAATATAAATTTAGCAATAAAAAGGGACAAGCAACTTGGCTGGATCTCAAGGGAATTACAATGAATGAAAAAAGCCAGTCTCAAAAGATTATACACTGTATGATTCCATTTATGGAACGTTCTTGAAACTACACAATCCCAGATATGGGAAACAAATTGGTGGTTGCCAGGAGCTTAGGAGGTGGTGTGTGTGGTGGTGGTGGTGGGGTGATGGTCACTATCGCGGGGCACCATGAGGGACCACTACTCTATATGTTGACTGTGGTGGTGGCAGATACATGAATCTACATGTGATAAAACCGCAGAGAACTAAACACACACACACACGAGTGCATCTAAAACTTGTGAATAAGGCTGATGGATAGCACCAAAGTCAACTTCCTGGTTGTGATATTTATTACAATTACACAAGATGTTGCCATAAGGAGAAACTGGGTGAAGAATATGCCAGCTCACTTTGTATTATTTCTTACAACTGTTTGTGAATCTACAATGACCTAAAAATAAAAAGATTAAAAGAATAAATTCTGAAAAACCTCATGGTTACCAGAGGGGAAGTGGGTGGGGAGATGGGTGAAACACAGGAAGGGGATTACGAGGTACAAACTTCCAGTTATAAAATAAATAAGTCACAAAGGTGAAAAGTAATAGCACAGGGAATACAGTCTATGATATAGTAATAACATTGTATGGTGACAGATGGTAACTACACTTAACCATGTAAGTACTGAATAATGTATAGAATTGTCAGATCACTATGTTGTACATCTGAAACTAATATAACATTGCATGTCAACTAACTTCAATAATAAATAAAAATAAATAAAATTTAAAAACAAAAAACTAAAAAAAACAAAGTCATGAAATGTAAAAAAAAAAAGAAGAAGAAGAAATTCTGGCACAATAATAGTGGTACAGAGGGGCGTCTGGGTGGCTCAGTCGTTAAGCGTCTGCCTTCGGCTCAGGTCATGGTCCCAGGGTCCTGGGATCGAGCCCCGCATCGGGCTCCCTGCTCCGCGGGAAGCCTGCTTCTCCCTCCCCCACTTCCCCTGCTTGTGTTCCCTCTCTCGCTCTCTCTCTCTGTCAAATAAATAATCTTAAAAAAAAAAAAAAGATAGTGGTACAGAGAAGTATCAGCCCCCTGTGCTTGTTCTTAGTGAAACCGCTCTCTCTGGGAAGCATTACTGAGGCTGACCATACCTATTTCCCAAAGAGAAGGTTTTTCATATCTTTTTGCCTTAGTGTCAGTATTCCCATTGTCGCCGTCCTAATTAAGGCACAGAAATAGACTTCTAACCAGTGTCCCTTTCCACCATCTCTTCACCTCTAATTTGCACAAGGTCAAATTAAAACCTGACCTGTCACTCTCACACTTAACTCTCCTTGATGGCTCCCCATTGTCTACAGCAGTTATTTCTCAAGTAAGATCCTCAAATCATGGGTGCTCCCAGTTGGTCTGCAGGTCAAGCCCTCGAAGGGAAAAAGATAATTTGGTGTGTATATATGTTTCCTCAAATTTGACATATAATGTTAACTACAATTTTAATAAACATCTCATTTCTTAATTAGTATGTTCTTGATATCCTCAAAGACTGCACATGTGCATATAAAGACTGTGTTGGCCATTTCATCTTGTCTATCAAATAAGTATGTTATCTATTAAATTTACATTTTCACTATTACTAGTATGTAGCATATCTCCAATTTGCAAAAATGGATCAACGGCTTAGAAAGATTAACTGAAAAATAAAAACAGTGATAAGAGTGGACTGATTAACTTTCTTACACCACACACAAAAAGTAAACTAAAAATGGATTACAGACCTAAAGGTAGGACAAGAAACTATAAAACTCCTAGAAGAAAACATTGGCAATAATTTGATATTGGCTGTCACAACATTTTTCTAGATATGTCTCCTAAGGCAAGGTAAACAAAGACAAAAATAAACTATTGGGACTACATCAAATAAAAAGCTTTTGCACAGCAAAGGAAATTCTCAACAAAATGAAAAGGTAACCTATGAAATGGGAGAAGATATCTGCAAATGATGTATCTGATAAGGGGTTAATATCCAAAATATATAAAGACATATAAAACTCAACACCAAAAAACCCCCAAATAATCCAAATTAAAAGGGGCAGAATACCTGAATAGACATTTTTCTAAAGGAGACATACAGATGGCCAGCAGACACATGAAAAGATGCTCAACATCACTAGTCATCAGAGAAATACAAATCAAAACTACAATGAGATATCCCCTTACACCTGTTAGAATGACTAGAATCAAAAAGACAAGAAATAACAAGCGTTGGTGAGGGTGTGGAGGAAAAGGAATCCTCATGCACTGTTGGTGGGAATGTAAATTGGTACAGCCACTGTGGAAAATAGTACAGAGGTTCCCCAAAAATATTAAAAATAGAAATACCATATGATTCAGTAATTCCACTACTCAGTATTTACCCAAAGAAAACAAAAATGCTAACTTGAAAAGATACATGTTTATGCAGCATTATTTACAATAGCCAAGACATGGAAGATTTATTATATACAATACCAAGGGTCCACCCATAGATGAATGGATAAAGAAGATGTGATAAATACCATATGATATAAGGAGTTTTGAAAACAAAACATAAGAATAAAAAAAAAAAGCAGAAACAGACCCATAAATACAGAGAACATGTTGATTGTTGTTAGAAGTGGAGGGGTGGAGACTTGGGCAAAATGGGTGAAGGGGAGTGGGAGGTACAGGGCTTTCAGTTACGGCATGAGTAAGCCATGGAGATAAAAGGCGCAGGCTTGGGAATATAGTCACTGGTACTGTGATAGCCTGTAGGATGACAGCAGCTACACTGGTGCTGAGCATAGATAGCATAACGTACAGAGCTGTCGAATCACTATGTTGTACACTTGAAACTAATGTAATGGGGGCGCCTGGGTGGCTCAGTCGTTAAGCCTCTGCCTTCGGCTCAGGTCATGGTCCCAGGGTCCTGGGATCGAGCCCCTCATCGGGCTCCCTGCTCCGCCGGAAGCCTGCTTCTCCCTCTCCCACTCCCCCTGCTTGTGTTTCCTCTCTAGCTGTCTCTCTCTGTCAAATAAATAAATAAAAATCTTAAAAAAAAAAAAGAAACTAATGTAATGTTTGTCAACTATACTTCAATTTTTATTTTTTTCTAAGAGTTCAAGTCTACTCCACTTTCTTTTTTATTCAACACTTCCATACATCACCTGGTGCTCATCATGACAAGTGCACTCCTTAATCCCCATCACCTATTTAACTCATCCCCAGTCCACCTCCCCTCTGGTAACCATCAGATTGTTCTCTATAGTTAAGGGTCTGTTTCTTGATGTGCCTCTCTCTTTCGTTTTTTTTCCCCTTTGCTTGTTGGTTTTGTTTCTTAAATTCCACATATGAATGAGATCATATGGCTTTTGTCTTTCTCTCCCTGATTTATTTTGCTTATCATAATACTCTCTAGCTCTATCCATGTCATTACAAATGGCAAGATTTCATTCTTTTCTTTCGCTAATATTCCATTAAATATATATACCAGATCTTTTTATCCATTCATCAATCAATGGATACTTGGGCTGTTTCCATAATTTGGCTATTGTAGATAATGCTGCTATAAACATTGGGATGCATGTATCCCTCTGAATAAGTACTTTTGTATTCTTTGGGTAAATACCTAGTAGTACAATTGCTGGATTGTAGGGTAGTTCTATATTTAATGTTTTGAGGAACCTCCATACTGTTTTCACGTGGCTGCGCCAGTTTGCATTCCCACCAACAGTGCAAGAGGGTTCCTCTTTCTCCACATTCTTGACACCTGTTGATTCTTCTGTTGTCAATTTCAGCCATTCTGACAGATGTAAGGTGATATCTCATTGTAGTTTTGATTTGCATTTCCCTGATGGTAAGAGGTGTTGAGCATCTTTTCATGTCTGTTGGCCAACTGTATGTCTTCTTTGGAAAAATGTCTATTCATGCCTTCTGTCCATTTTTAATTGGATTATTCACTTTTGGGGTGTTGAGTTTTTTGTTTTTTTTAGTAGACTCCATGTTGGGCACAGAGTCCAATGAGGGGCTTAAACTCACAACCGTGAAATTAGGACTGAGTGGAGATCAAGATTTGGACGCTTAACCGACTGAGCCACCCAGGTGCCCGTGGGGAGTGAGTTTTATAAGCTCTTTATATACTTTGGATACTAACTCTTTATCAGATAAGTCATTTGCAAATATCTTCTCCCATTCTATAGGCTGTCTTTTAGTTTTGTTGATGGTTTTGTTCACTGTACAGAAGCTTTTAATTTTGAGGTAATCTCAATAGTTTATTTTTGCTTTTGTTTCCCTGGCCTCAGGGGACATATCTAGAAAGAAGTTGCGATGGCCGATGTCAAAGAAGTTACTGCCTGTGTTTTCTTCTAGTTTCAGGTCTCACATTTAGGTCTTTAATCCATTTTGAATTTATATTTGTGTATGGTGTGAGAAAGTGGTCCAGGGGCGCCTGGGTGGCTCAGTCTGTTAAGCATCTGCCTTCGGCTCAGGTCATGATCTCACGGTCCTGCGATAGAGCCCTGCGTTGGGCTCCCTGCTCAGCGGTGAGTCTGTTTCTCCTTCTCCCTCTACTCCTCCCCCGCACTTGTGCTTCTCTCTCTCTGTCTCAAATAAACAAATAAATACAATCTTAAAAAAAAAAAAGAAAGAGGGCACCTGGGTGGCTCAGTCAGTTAAACATGTGCTTTCGGCTCAGGTCATGATCTCAGGGTACTGGGATCGAGCCTCACAGGGGGCTCCCTGCTCAGTGGAGAGTCTGCTTCTTCCCCTGCCTCCCACTCCCCCTGCTTGTGTTCTCTCTCCGTCTCTCTCTCTCTCCCAAATAAAAATCTTTAAAAAAGGAAAAAAGAAAGTGGTCCAATTTTCCCACACCCTTTGTTGAAGACTATCTTTCTCCCATTGGATATTCTTTCCTGCTTTGTAGAAGATTAATTGACCATATCACTGTGGGCTCGTTTCCAGATTTTCTATTCTGTTCCATTGATCTATGTGTCAGTTTTTGCGCCAGTACCATACTGTCTTGATTACTACAGATTTGTGATGTAACCTGAAGGAATTGTGATGCCTCCAGCTTTGCTTTTCTTTTTCAAGACTGCTTTGGCTATTCAGGGTCTTTTGTGGTTCCATACAAGTTTTAGGATTGTTTGTTCTAGCTCTGTGAAGAATGCTATTGGTATTTTGATAGGGATTGCATTAAATGTGTAGATGGCTTTGAGTAGTATAGACATTTTAACAATATTTGTTTTTCTAATCCATACCTGTCCATTTCTTTGCATCATCTTGAATTTCTTTTTTTCTTTTTTTTTCTTTTTTTGATGTCCCATCTATTTGTTACTCTTTAAAAATCTTATTTTTGACTGGACTCAGACTTAGAGGTAGAAGCTCTCAGAGAGGACAGCCTCTGTCTCTTGGCAATCTATTCCTAGAATTTTTCTTTGGCCTCCTTCATTCTCTTGGCCAAACGGTTAGCATATTCTGCAGCCTCTTCCTTATTTTTCTTAGTGCACTGTTCCTTCAAAGCAATATGCTGATGTTTGTGTGGGAGGACACGCAGAGTCACAGGATGCTGAATCTTGGGCTCTCTGATTCTAGGTTTCTCACCTTCTTTGTTCAGGGGCTTTCTCATAACATACTGGTGAACATCATCTTCTTTAGAAAGACTGAAAGTTTGAGGATTCTGCTGGCTCTCCTGGGCCCCAGGCAACAAGGCACAGTAGTTATCAGTGAGTCCAGGAGTACCCTTCTCCCCTTTTTTCTACAATGACCAAGTTGAGAACACTGAGATTGGCATCCACAATGCAACCCCAAACAGATTTGCCCTTTCTCCAGTCCTTGCTCTGTAGCAGGAAGGCTCCTTAATCAGCAGCAGGCAGACTCAGCCATGGGTCGCGACACCCCGTTTCATGGGGAATCCTTGTTTGTCACTGCCACCATTGATTTGGACCACGTAACCCTTCCATTCTTCACCCAGAGCATCAGCAGCAACTTCTGTGGCCATACACTACTCATAAAACGTATGAAGTTTGCGTTCATCATCCACTTCAATGAGTTTCTCACAGCCAGAAGCTGGGAAAGAGATGTTCAGCTTCACCCTGAAGCAGCCTACCACCTCTGAGGTGCCACGAGAAAGAGTATCTTGAATTTCTTTCATCAGTATTTTATTGTCTTCAGAGTACAGGTATTTCACCTCGTTGATTAGGTATATTCCCAAGTATCTTTTTGTTTTTGGTGTAATTGTAAATGGGATCGATTCCTTAATTTCTCTTTCTGCTGCTTCATTGCTGGTGTATAGAAATGCAACAGATTTCTATATGTTGGTTTTGTATCCTGAGACTACTGAATTCGTTTATCAGTTCTAGCAGTTTTTTTGGTGGAGTCTTTAGGGTTTCTACATACAGTATCATGTCATCTGCGAATAGTGAAAATTTTACTTCTTGATTTGGATGCCTTTTATTTTTGTTGTCTGATTGCTGTCGCTAGGACTTCTAGTACTATGTTGAATAAAAGTGGTGAGAGTGGACATCCCTGTCTTTTCCTGACCATAGAGGAGAAGCTCTTGGTTTCCCCCCATTTAGGATATTAATTGTGGGTTTTTCATATATGGCCTTTACCTGTTTATAATTTTGAGGTATGATCCCTCAAAATTAACTTTGAGGGTTTTTATCATGAATGGATGTTGTACTTTGTCAAATGCTTTTTCTGCATCCCCTGAAATGATCACATGGTTCTTATCCTTTATTAGTGTGGTATGTCACATTGATTTGCAAATACTAAACCACCCTTGCAAGCCATGAATAAATCTCACTTGATCGTGGTGAGTGATTTTTTAAATGTATTGTTGGATTTGGTTTGCTAGTATTTTATTGAGAATTTTTGCATCTATATTCATCAGGGATATTGGCCTGTAGTTCTCTTTTTTAGTGGTGTCTTTATCTAGTTTTGGGATCAGGATAATGCTGTCCTCATTGAATGAATTTGGAAATTTTTCTTCCTTTTCTATTTTTTGGAATACTTTAAAGAGTAGGTATTAACTCTTCTTTAAATGTTTGGTAGAATTTGCCTGTGAAGCTACTTGGTCCTGGACTTTTGTTTGCTGGAGTTTTTTGATTACCCGTTCAATTTCTTTGCTAGTTATCAGTCTTTTCTTTTTCTTCCTGTTTCAGTTTTGGTAATTTATATGTTTCTAGGAATTTACCCATTTCTTCTTGGTTGTCCAGTTTGTTGGCATACAGCTTTTCATATTTTCTTCTAATTGTACTTCTGTGGTATTTGTTGTTATTTCTCCCTTCTAGTTTTGATTTTATTTGGGTCCTTTCTCTTTTCTTTTTGGTAAATCTGGCTAGAGGTTTATCAATTTTATTAACTTTTTTCTTTTTTTTAAGATTTTATTTGACAGAGAGAGACAGCGAGAGAGGGAACACAAGCAGGGGGAGTGGGAAAGGGAGAAGCAGGCTTCCCGCTGAGCAGGGAGCCCGATGCAGGGCTCGATCCCAGGACCCTGAGATCATGACCTGAGCCACCCAGGCGCCCCTTTTTTATTAATTTTTTCAAAGAACCAGCTCCTGGTTTCATTGATCCGTTTTGTGTGTGTGTGTGTGTGTGTTTTAGTTTCTATATCATTTCTGCTCTAATCTATTTCCTTCCTTCTGCTGGCTTTAGGCCTTGTTTTAGGTTGTTTTCCAGCTTGTTTAGTTGTAAGGTTAGGTTGTTCATTTAAGATTTTTCTTGCTCCTTGAGATAGACCTGTATTGCTATATATTTCCCTCTTAGGACCACTTTTGCTGCATCCCAAAGGTTTTGGACAAGTGTGTTTTCGTTTTCATGTGTTTTCATGTATTTTTTAAATTTCTTCTTTTATTTCCTGGTGGACCTATCCATTGTTTAGTAGCATCTTATTTAACCTCCATGTATTTTTGGTCTTTGCAGATTTTTTTCTTGTGGTTGACTTCTAGTTTCATAGCTCTGTGGTCAAAAAAGATGCATGGTATGACTTCAATCTTCTTGTATTTCTTGAGGCCTGTTTTGTGGCCTCATATGTGATCTATTCTGGAGAATGTTCCATGTGCACTTGAAAAGAATGTGCATTCTGTTGTTTCAGGATGAAATGTTCTAAATATATCTGTTAAGTCCATCTGGTCCAGTGTGTTCTTCTAAGCCATTGTTTCCTTGTTATTTTCTGTTTAGGTCACCTGTCCTCATTGATATAACAGGGGTGTTAAAGTCCACTACTATTATTGTATTATCATCATAGATTAGTTCCTTTATGTTTGTTATTACTGTTTTATGTATGAGTGCTCCCATGTTGGGTGTATACATATCTATAATTATTATACCTTCTTGTTGATTGTCCCCTTTATTATTATATAGTGCCTTTTTTTTTTAAGATTTTATTTATTTATTTGACAGAGAGATAGAGAGCACAGATAGTCAGAGTGGCAGGCAGAGGAGAAGCAGGCTCCCTGCTGAGCAGAGAGCCCGATGCAGGGCTCGATCTTAGGGCACTCGGATCACGACCTGAGCTGAAGGCAGCCACTTAACCGACTGAGCCACCCAGGCACCCTATGCCTTTTTTTTTTTTTTTGAGATTTATTTATTTGAGAGAAGGGAGGAGGGGGAGGGGGAGAGGGAGATGGAAAGAGAGAATCCCAAGTGGACTCCATGCTCAGCATGGAGCCCGATGCAGGGCTCGACCCTGAGATCATGATCTGAGCCAAAATCAAGAGTCAGTCGCTCAGGGCGCCTGGGTGGCTCAGGTGGTTAAGCGACTGCCTTCGGCTCAGGTCATGATCCTGGAGTCCCGGGACCGAGTCCCGCATCGGGCTCCCCGCTCAGCAGGGAGTCTGCCTCTCCCTCTGACCTCCTTCCCTCTCATGCTACCATTCTCTCTCTCTCAATAAAAAAAAAAAAAAAGTCAGTCGCTCAACCAACTGAGCCACCCAGATGTTCCATATAGTGCCCTTCTTTGTCTCTTGTTACAATCTTTATTTTAAAGTCTAGTTTGTCCAATGTAAGTATTGCTACTTCTTTCTTTTGACATTCATTTGCATGACAAATGTTTCTCCATTCCCTTTCAGTCTGCAGGTGTCTTTAGGTCTAAAATGAGTCACTTGTAGGTAATGGATGGGTCTTGACCCCACAATCCTCAGTAAGAAATGAATTTATATTGTGATCCATTATACATGTATGCGAATGTGTGCATATACACTCATAAACAGGTTACACAAAATGATATTCACCACTCTATTTCATTTCTTTAATGCTGGTTTTTATATACTAAATTGATTTCACAATCCATTACTGGGTCCTGACCTGTAGTTTAAAACAGTGATATATAACACATTTTGAGACATGTACTTATATTTCCTAAGTTAATCAATTTGGAATTATGAAATTCTAAGTAACAAACACATATTCTAGTAGAAATATCAAAAAGATTTCTCGTTCTTGGCACATACAGTATGTGAAGAGTTGAAAATCATTCTGAAGAATAAAACAGGTGGACATCTGAGTCACAGCCACTTGGAATGCAGATAAACAAAAAATGGAAAGTCTGTGAGGGAGCCCAAATGAAGACTGGAAGGAACTTACCAGAACTCAACCAACCTGCGCAGTAGCAATGGGAGACTCGAATATCAACGCTGTGAAGCCATCTCATGTTCCTTTTGCTAAATGAAATGATTAAGAGACTCCTAGGGTTGGGGCGCCTGGGGGGTGCAGCCAGTTGAACATCCAACTCTTGGTTTTGGCTCAGGTCATGATCTCAGGGTCATGGGATCGAGCCCCATATAAGGCTCTGCACTCAGCGCAGAGTCTGCTTAAGATTCTCTCTCCCTCTTCCTCCTCCCCACCCACCCTGCCCCACGCTCTCTTAAGATAAATAAATCTAAAAAAAAAAAAAAAAAAAGACTCCTGGAGTTGGAAAGAAACTTAAAATATCAAATTCTATTTTCTCCCATCAGATGACAAGAGTAAATCAGCATTTCCTTTGAAAATCTGAGCAGTGGGCGCCTGGGTGGCTCAGTTGGTTAAGCGACTGCCTTCGGCTCAAGTCATGATCCCGGAGTCCTGGGATCGAGTCCCACATCGGGCTCCCGGCTCAGTGGGGAGCCTGCTTCTCCCTCCGACTCTCTCCCCTCTCCTGCTGTTTCTCTCTCGCTCGCTCTCTCATAAATAAATAAATAAAATCTTTAAAAAAAAAGAAAAAGAAAATCTAAGCAGTGACTCTGGTCCTATCCCAAAGAGTTAACTTCAAAGAGGATAAAAACAATTTCACTGTAACACTGTTCAACCTTCTCTTTTTTTTTTTCAAACAATTACCTGACTTTTATTAGCCAAGGGAGAGCAGCTTGAAGAGAAATAACAAACATAAGATACATCTTTAGAGTCCTTAAGTACATCATGTATTTATAATTTAAATATTATTTTTAAAAGGCCACTATCCATCAGTTCATTTAAATGTACCAACTTATATCACAGACCTACTTATCAACTAAGTTAATGTCCATTGTCCTTCGGCTCAGGAGACTGTCCTTTGTATCTGACCTTGGTCTGAAATGGCATCAGAAAGGATGCTAGTCAGTGGTTTAAGGTTAACACCTTGAAGGTAAACACGGCTCTAGAGGCAGGTGCCTTTCTTCAAGAAGATTTCCACCTGGCTACGTGGCTCTGCACATCTGCCCTCCTCCTTCCTGGTGACATCCACGCCATCAAGAGCCAAACAGAAGAGAAGCAAAAGCTCATGGACAGCTGGTGCAGTGGCAGTCTTTGAGAGGAACATGCTCCAGTCTATTCAAGAATGGCTTTCTGGAGCCTCCCTCCTGGTGGAGACCTTGTCATCCAACATTTATGGAATCCCGTGGGATTTGCGACAACTCCCATGGTCTGTGAGTTCAGAATGTGCTTTCAAGCAGGCAGTGACATCCACAACCGGTGGGACACACCTCCTGGGTCCGAAACCACTCCATCATGTGGCTGGTGTGCCCACCATGCCCGCAGGTCAGGCAGAAATTGGACGATCCACGTACGGCCACGTGGCAGATGGCACACTGGAACGTGAAGCCTTTGCAGATGGCACACTGCGCGCCACGGACCTCGTTCCGGCAGTGGCTACAGTACACACCAAACTCTGCAGGCGGTTGGAGGGGGCCAAACAAGACACAGGGAGCGTTAGTTCTGCAAAAGGAACCTGGGCATGGTGAGAATGAGGTCTTCATCTTAGGAGTCTGCAGGGATTCTATTACCACAATGATTCTCTCTCTCTCTCTTTTTTTTTTTTTAAGACAGCAGAAGCCCTTCTTCCACAATCTCACTACGTCTTACAAAGACACTGCTGTCACTGCAGGCTGGGTGCAGGGGGACAGGGCAGGAGGCGCCTGGCTGTTGGGAGGCCTGGGGTGAAAAGCCCAGGTGATGGCTACGCCTCACCCCCTCCTAGGCCAATGGCTGCAGGGGCCTGGCTCATAGAGGTGGCCACCAACTGTCTGTTGACAGAACTGAAGGACTCGGCGACACCCAGCAAAGCTGATCAGTGTCACAGTGTCTTCCCTACCTGTACACCAGTGACCAAGTGGCACAAGATGCACCAGGTCAGGACCCCGTGGTCAGGAGCTGGTCCCCAGCTCCCCGGAAGAGACGCCGAGGGCTAACCCTACACCCGCACGCACATGCTGGTGCACCTCAGGCACGACCCTGAGTCCGGGCAGCCTGTGTCGATCCCCCGTCTCCCTTGCCCAGCTTCCAGCATGCCGCTGCAGGAACAAACCCTGCCGTGGCTGCACGCTCTCCTCTGACGGTGCCGTCGGCACCTGGCCCTGCCTGCAGCCCACCGCCTCTGCTGGCCTCTGGGGCAAAGGCTGCTTCGGTCTGGAGCCCCGAGGAGCAGTGGGGCAGGAGGGGCTGACCCGTGCCCCATTACTGCCTGAAGACCGCCACCTCTCACCCTGAGGAAATGCCACCTGGCTTCGCCATCCCTGCGTCTTCTCTGCCTTCACCTGGGGCACTCTGGAAACACTCCCCCAACCCCTGTCCCCTCAGGACTTCTGTTCTTCGTTCTCACTCTTCTCTTGACCCCAGTTCTTGGCACCATCCGTGGTGCCTTCAAACCCCACCCCCCAACCCTCTGCACACCTGGCCTTGCCCATCATGTACTGCCTTCACCTTTCTGGCGACAGTCTCCCGAGGCCAGCCTGAGTGACATGGACCAACATTATCATTACTTTTTTGCGAGTCTCCCCAACTCTCCCTCCACGGAACTAACCCGCAGAACCTCCAGGCCGGATGAACGCTATCAGGTGCCTACTCCACATCTGCCCCCAGCACTCCTGGGGGAAGGCGCCCCGGCAAGATGCACTTCTCACTAAATACACGACAACCAGCCAACAGCTCCCAGGGCTGCAGAGCGGCTGCTCCGCCATTTTCCCGATGGCGCTTCTTGCTTCCACCACAGCCCACGCACTCCTGCACACCCCTGCTCCCCTCTCTCACCTGCTGGCCCCCCTCTTCCCTGAGAAAAGAGAAGCCTCCATCTCCAGCCACGAAACCTTCAGATTTCCCTACTTGCTCCTCTTCTCCTTCCACCTCTTAGAACAGAGGAAGGCTCCTTTCCTGTACCTGAGCCAGTTCCTCTGCCTGAGGACAAATGGCAGTCACAAATGTACCAATGAAGACTTTTAAAATACATGGTTAAGTAAGGAAAAATTTTATGACAGTCCTAGTTTAGGTAAATCCTGTGACAAATTAAATTGGTTTGATAATGTTGGTGAAAAATAGCCATGTCTTGTCCCTTTATGCACAACTTTTTATGTTAGGTAATGTTTATGGTTTATGTTCTCATGAAAAGCTTAATTAGTTTAAATTTCTTAAATTTCCTTTACTGGTTTTATTGGTTGGACAAGATTCAACCTTTAAAATTATGACAATGTAAAAACTGTACATTCAATAAATTGAATTATGTCTTCAAAAAGGTGTTGTTCTTTGACATTTGAGATAACTGTAAAATGTTAACCTAATTATTCTCCAGATCTGGGTAAAATTATTAAAACATCCTCTCCCTTAAAAACTCAATACGCCATTAGGAACTGTGTTTCTCCATACCATGTCAGCTTAAATGTAATCCCTAAAATCGTTATTAACTTTAAGATCTTGAACTAATATTTCATTTAGTTAATTAATGAATCATTTGAGGGGATGTGGCCAATTTCTAGGTGGATATAAATTCACAAAGATAGGGAATACAAAAACACTAAGTCACTAAGTGTAATTTTAATATTTCTCTCTTGCCTCTTATTGTTCTATATAATGGAATGGCCATTAGTTGAGAAGGACAGGCACACATCTGGGCCACGCTGGTGTACAGAATAACTTTCGCCACATGTGGCGATACAAAAGGATGTAGAGTTTGTGTGAAATCACAAGCTGTCAAGGTGTCTTTTATAGGAACACTGACAAACCTGGGGAATCTCAGGGAAGGAAGCATATGCCCACAGGTATAGGCTTTGCAGGTGAAACCTGGCAGAGGCGAAATGAATCATTCCTGGTTCCCAGTGGACAAACTAATAAGGACAATAAAAAATACGTCTAGCACATAAATGATCAAATTACGATTCCTAAGGCTTTATGAAACCCCCAGGCAGAAGCCAGCTCCAAAGGCTTAGCGCCATATGGTCCTACATAAAAAAGAGCTGTCTGTATTAATTACCATCAGTTACACAAATGTAAATAAAACCAGCCAAATAAATAAGACTTTAAATAAACGGAAGCAGAAAATTGCTTGACTACCTCCTCAAAATAAATGAAGCCTCGAGCCCTTTCTATAAATCTAACCCCTTAAATGAACACAATTTATCCCTAAAATTTGCTGCTGATATGGGATGACCCTTGCAGATGTGATGAGTCTGAGAGGAAACTGCTGATTTTCCAGCAATTTGGAGACTAACTGTAGCTGTGGTAACCCTGGAGTAGTTTTCTCTCAGTATCTGCTGTTTGCTAGATGTGAGAAGTCCACTTCTTCCAAAGTAATAAATAATGAAGATGAAAATACATAATGCTTTTGTCTGAGTCTATCTTTCATAATCCCTCCCCTTTGAAATCCTACAATACTGTTTGTGACGGTATTAGCTCTCACTATTCATTCTTCAGGACCATTTAAGTCTCCATGAGTTCCTGTTTTACTTCTCTGATTGGATTATAGACTTTTTGACACCACCCCCCAAACCACACCTTGTGTTTCCCTGTATGGCCAAGAGAACTTGGCAGGATGCTTATAATAATAGATGTCAGTAAGAGCGCAATGTATCAGTTACCTATCTCTGTGATTCGTATATTTTCCTGAAAACTAATTCTAAATCACAAGTTGCTCCAGGCCTTCATTACTCTCTCTGATACACTTTCATGCACTTAGATGCTCTGAAAAACACATTGCCCAAATAACATTTTGCACCTTTGCATTTCCTGAAGTACATACACCAAAATAATCCATATTAAAACAATCCTTGTTACTTGATATCTCAATCTCTGTATTACTCTGGTTTATTTAAGATTTTAAGTAATCTCTACACCTAACATGAGGCTCGAACTCACAACCCTAAGATCCAGAGTCACATGCCCCACCAACTGAGCCAGCCAGGCACCTTGTTTGGGTTTTTTAATTAAACCTACATACGTACAACTTAAAAGAGTCAAATAATGTTATATGTCTGATTAACAAAATCAGCATTCCCTTCCACTCCCTTCGCCCATCACTCCCAGGAGGAAATCCTTCCAACTCAAACTTAACTTTTTGTTTCTACCTTCTATCTCCAAACACCCCTGTACAAAGCTAATTCTTAATTTCCACATTTAAGCATTATCTCAACTTTCCCGTGGAAGCTTCTTTCACTCCCCAATTCGCCTTAGCCACACACATACCCCATCCCTCATCTTCCCCACACAGTTCCACTATTACTTGGTTAGATCAGCGTTCTGTTTTCCCATCATCTATCCAGGTGAACATTATTCAAGCCAAGCCATGTACCATGACCACTTTTCCTTTCTCGCATGCTTAGATTTTCTTAGTAACCGTCTTGTTTTTGTTTGCTTAGTTTATCATAATTCACTTGCAAACCCTCTCTCAAATATCTGAGTCTCTATAAATATACTGGACACTGAAATCCACTAGCTATTTTTCTAACTTTCTCTTCTTGGAGACAGTGCTCTTGAAGCTCCAACCTGGATGGGTCTGTCTCTCGGTCTGCCATGTGGATCTCCCTTTACCATCATCCCGACTCCCTGCCTTCCTGGATAGGCTGAAGGTTTACTTTTACACGTGACTAATCATTTGGGGGCAGGATTCTAAGTTAGAAATCATTTTCTGGAGACTTCCGAAGGCACTGCTACATTGTCCTCTCCTTTCTAGTATCTGGTTCACCGCTCCGGAGAAGTGTGGTGCTGCCCATATTCCTTATCCTCTGCATGAGACCTGTTCTCTCTCTCTGGAAGCTCCCAGGGTACTCTCTTTATCCCGGGTCTTTCTTCACTCACTACACTAGGTGCTTCGTGGGCCCTTTCAAGCTAGAAAGCTGTTTGCCTTCTCTGGAGAACGAAAATTCCAGATTTTCTGTTGTGATAGAGGCAGGCTCATAACCTGCTCTGCAAACTAGGATCAGGGACCTGGGGACCCTAAAAAAGCCATCAAACAATACTCCTGTGTTTAGTCTCACCTTCGTGCCACTTCCAGAGGTGCCATGCATCACTAAATCCTGAGCCATCAGGGGTGGTCGGGGGAGGGGAGGGGGCTGGAGAGGGGTGGGGGTTCTGTCATGTGTGGTACTGTGCGGTACTGTTTTTCTGCCTGTCAGTTTAGGCCCTGTAAAATCAGCTACTACTACGCTATCTGCCTCCCTGGTCCCAAATGCTACCAACAACATGATTCTCTTCGCACGATTATGCCTTTTCAGGAAAGCTCTGGATAGACGCTTTGGGGAGGGGGGGCTCTGGGAGAGAGAGGAAATCAATGTGTGTTCAGACTACCCTCTCTGGTGGTCTTCGACATCACCCTTTAAAACTCTTCTCTTAGCTCCTTTCAGATCACACTCTCGCTTTTCCCCAGAACTCACTGGTGTCCCCTTCTGAGTCTGCAGGTACTTGCTTCCCTCAAGGCCCGGAGTGGGTGGGCTCCTGCTCTCCCTGTACTCTTCCTTCCCACCCCAGGGCCCAGGTCAATGTACCCATTCTCACAGCTCCAGTACCACCTACATGCTAAAGATTCTCAAAATTGCTAGTTCTTGCCCCAGGCCACCCTTTGAGCTCCAGATTCACATCTGGCCGCCTACATGACTTCACGGTCTGGCAGCTCATACACATCTCCAGCTATCCGAAACAGACCTCTTAATTTTCTTCCAGCCTCTTCTATCTTAGAATATGGCACCACCACCTACCTAGCTACCCAAGCTGGAAACCCAGGAATCATCTAAGCTCTGTCCCTTCCCCTCAATCCCACATCCAATTTGTTATCATTATATGTGGAGTCAACCTCTAAGAAGTATTTTGAATCTACCCCCTCTCTCTACCTCCACTGACATCACCTGAGACTAGGCCGCTGATCTCCCTCTGACTACCCTAACAGTCTTCAAACTTCTACCGCACTGTCCTCCAAACCTTTCTTCATATAACAGCCAGTGATTCTCTTAAAATAGAAACCAGAGCATGTCACTTATCTCTTAATACCCTTTGAAGCTTACCACTGGACTCAGAATACAATCCCAATTCTGAACCATGACTTGCAAGTTCCTAATTATCCTACAGTCTAATTTGGTACCCCTTCTTTTTGCTCACTGTGTTCTAGCCACTGGCCTTCCTTCACTAGTTTAATGTGTGCTGCCCTCTGCACAGATGGCTTCTCCTCCCTCTACCTCAGCCCCTCAGAAAGGCCCTCCCCGTACACAGCCAGACATCACCTGCAATTCTCCCTTCCTGCTCTCCCTGCGCCAACATCGTTTTTGTTTGCTCATAAACACTGATCACAACCTATAGTTACTTAATTTTTCTCCCCCACTAGTCTGTGAGTTCCATGAGGGGAAGGAATGTGCTAGCACTGTGCCTCACAGGAGCTCGGTATGTCTCAGCTGAATATATGAATTTGAAATCCTTCAAATCAGTATCTGAGTACAGTATATAAAACTACTTCCACTTAGAAATGTACTCTCGTCATGAAATACAAGGGTTTTCGGAAGGGGAAAGCAGACTCAAAATGCTTCAGAAATTTCCGCCTCTAAGTGAGAAGCTAAAAGACTTCACTCCAAGTCTTACATTCAGGGACAAATTAAATTATAGGACCTTTCAGATAGTGACAGGAAAAGAAGTTCGTACTCACCAATCCCTTTATGAGGATCCGGAGGAGAGGAGGCAAACTTCAGCACCTCAGCTCGTTTCTCTCTCAGACCCCAGCGGTAGAGGATTTCTCCATAGCATTTCTTAAAGTCATCAAATTGCTGGGTATTGGCGGGGTCCAGAAGCCTGGATAAAACTCAAAAGATTGCCTGTCAGTTCCTTTAAGAAAAAACAAGCTCAGGGGGCGCCTGGGTGGCTCAGTCGTTAGGCGTCTGCCTTCGGCTCAGGTCAGGATCCCAGGGTCCTGGGATCGAGCCCCGCATCGGGCTCCCTGTTCCGTGGGAAGCCTGCTTCTCCCTCTCCCACTCCCCCTGCTCGTGTTCCCTCTCTCGCTGTGTCTCTCTCTGTCAAATAAATAAAATCTTAAAAAAAAAAAAAAAAAGAAAAAGAAAAAACAAGCTCAATACCAAATGAACATAACATAGCTTTCTTACAGCAAGAGTCTTGATTTTGGGAAATCTAAGCATTATGAAAATTGCAGCTCTCACCGGGGAAGGTTGTTACCTTTTATTTTTATCATGCTGATCACGTTCTCGCTCACGGGGATCACTGTAGGTAAGACTCCCAAAGCGGATTTCTTCTGGAGAAGACTCTCCCCAAGGTGAGGAGACATGTTCTGCCTCTCTTCCCGCTGAAGCAAATCAAATGGGAAGGGAAGAGGGAAATTAGACAAGGTTTGGAAAGTGTCTGAAAACTCTCATAATGCAGAGTGTGCTCAATTTAGTCACTGGAAGAAAAATAAGCTAAGCTGCAGATGCTGAGAAATATAACTAAGCAGAACTCTTTCCTAGCCTTACCTTTTTATTTAGATATTTACTGTTAAGGTAACCTGATAACTAAGTAGACACACAATGATTAAGCCGCAAATTATGGTACAGTGATATAAAATATTAAATAAAGCAGTCGTTATTGATAAAGACTTTTTTTTTTAAGATTTTCATTTATTTATTGAGAGAGAGAGAGAAAGGTAGAGAGAGAGCATGAGAGGGAAGAAGGTCAGAGGGAGAAGCAGACTCCCCGCTGAGCAGGGAGCCCGATGTGGGACTCGATCCCGGGACTCCAGGATGATGACCTGAGCCGAAGGCAGTCGCGCAACCAACTGAGCCACCCAGGCGCCCTGATAAAGACTTTTTAAATGACGTGAGAAAACGTTCATGATAAAATTAAAAACAGAACACAAAATCATATATATAGAATGACCTTTCACACACACACACACAGATTGGGAAAAATGTTTTGGAATATTAAGAGACATTATTTCTAGGTGGAGGTTCAGTGATTATTTTCTTCTATAATGCTTTTTGTAACACTGGGCATGTATTACTTTTTTTAAGATTTATTTATTTGAGAGAGAGAGAGAATATACATGTGCACACACACACACATGCAGGGCAGAGGGGCAGAGAGAGGGAGAGAATCTCAGACTCCCTGCTAAGTGTGGAACCCCATGCAGGGCTCAATCTCACAACCCTGACATCATGACCTGAGCTAAAACGAAGAGTTGGACACTTAACCAACTGGGGCCACCCAGGTGCCCCCATGTAATTACTTTTATAACCTCTCAATTAAAGGAACAAGATTTCTGTCTTTCCTACCCTATTTCCCTAAATGGGTTTTCCAGGAAAGAGAAACTTCATTTTGTTGAAACATTTTAAAATTTCAAAACATTGTAAAGTTTCATAGTTTTAAAACTATTTTGAATATAATAAAATGAATTTTCCTGACTTCTTGTGCAAACAGTACTGTTAAAATGTTTTTCTGCATGACACAGAATCATTGTTGGCAAGACAGTGATATTCCCTCAGAAAATTATTTGACACTGTACTTACTGGCCACAAACTTCTGTTTTTGGTTTGGGTCTTCTTTTTTTTCTTAATACTTTGTAACTCTTCCTGTCAAACTACCGTAACCACGACTTCTTTGCCTGCCCTGCCTCTAACAGGCGTCACCTCCTACTTCAAAGTCCCTATATGTGTAGCTTCTATTCTGTAGATTGGAAAACTAAATCACCAAGCTCACTCAAGTTCTATATAAGATAAAAATAAAAGGAAAAAAAAAAGAAAATTAAGATGATTTTTAAAAAGAAATTTCAAAAATCCGGACACAAATACACTTATTTGTTAAATAGACCTTTACGGCCAGCTGGAGAAATCTTTATTTCTCCACATTGAAAGGAAGTATGTGGGAAGCAACAGCTAACAAGAAGTGGCAGATGACTGGGGTGGGGCAGGGGGCATGTGAGGGAGAAAGAATGAGGGTTGGGTTTACCGGGTAAACACTAAAGTCCCACTGTCAGTCTCTCAAGGTTACGAGTTGAAAAGCCACCCAGCCAGGCACAAAGACATACCAGAAACTGGCCTGTTCAAGTCCAGGCCTTGCTAACTACAGCATCCCCACCATATTAAATTTGGAGAGAAATGAGAAGCAAGGAAAATATAGAGTGCATCTATTAACTGAAGCTGACACAGTAACAATTCACAGACAGTTTTTAAAGTACCAGAAATCCAGCGTGGCCAAGTCAGCACCATACCAACCTATGTTCCAGCCACCAGTGTTGAGCCCTGGGTCTGACATGCTTGAGCAGGAGCCCGAGGAAGTAAAGCTGGGCTGCAGGACAAACAGGAGCAGAGTCAGAACACGCTTCCCTTTAGGAGGAGTCAAACACAACACACAAGGCCGCAGGCTTACATATCGGCTGTGGGACACCACAAGGTTAGAGGACCGGCCAGGAAAGGGTCCGAAGGGGTTTGGTACTCCCTGAGGCCGTGACTGGGCTTCAAACACGCTGCAGAGCATGGCCAATGTCTGGACATCCCGGAGTCGGCAGTAGTGAGCCAACCTGGAGGAAAAGATGAGAGAAAAAAAGTCAAGAGAAGAGATAGAAGAAGGCTAACTGTCACAGTTGTGGTGGGTTGCTGACAAAGGGATAGAAGGGAGGTTTCTTAATTCTGCTTCACAAAATCGTCAGGAACCAGGGCTTTCTATAGACCTAGCAGACTGTACTTTGAGTATGGCTAAATTTGTTTTGGAGGAGTGTCGGAGCCGCTGCCGCCAAGTCCAGATTCAACCTCGCGTGCCGCTGACACCCGCCCGCCCGACATGCACTCCCAATTCCTTTTGGTTCTAAGTCCAAAATGGCAACTCTCAAAGATCAGCTGATTCAGAATCTTCTTAAGGAAGAACATACCCCCCAGAATAAGATCACAGTTGTTGGGGTTGGTGCTGTTGGCATGGCTTGTGCCATCAGTATCTTAATGAAGGACTTGGCAGATGAACTTGCTCTTGTTGATGTCATGGAAGACAAACTGAAGGGAGAGATGATGGATCTCCAGCACGGCAGCCTTTTCCTTAGAACACCAAAAATTGTCTCTGGCAAAGACTATAACGTGACTGCCAACTCCAAGCTGGTTATTATCACAGCTGGGGCACGTCAGCATGAGGGAGAAAGCCGTCTTAATTTGGTCCAGAGTAACGTGAACATCTTTAAGTTCATCATTCCTAATATCGTAAAATATAGCCCAAACTGCAAGTTGCTTGTCGTTTCCAATCCAGTGGATATCTTGACCTATGTGGCTTGGAAGATAAGTGGCTTTCCCGAAAACCGTGTTATTGGAAGTGGTTGCAATCTGGATTCAGCCTGGTTCCGTTACCTAATGGGGGAAAGACTGGGAGTTCACCCATTAAGCTGTCACGGGTGGGTCCTTGGGGAGCATGGAGACTCCAGTGTGCCTGTATGGAGTGCAGTGAATGTTGCTGGTGTCTCTCAGAAGAATCTGCACCCTGACTTAGGCACTGATGCAGATAAGGAATAGTGGAAAGAGGTTCACAAACAGGTGGTTGACAGTGTCTATGAGGTGATCAAACTGAAAGGCTACACCTCCTGGGCCATTGGACTGTCTGTGGCAGATCTGGCCGAAAGTATAATGAAGAATCTTAGGCGGGTGCGTCCAATTTCCACCATGATTAAGGGTCTCTATGGAATTAAAGATGATGTCTTCCTTAGTGTCCCTCGCATCTTGGGACAGAATGGAATTTCAGATGTTGTGAAGGTGACTCTGACTTCTGAGGAGGAGGCCCGTTTGAAGAAGAGTGCAGATACACTTTGGGGGATCCAAAAGGAGCTGCAGTTTTAAAGTTTTCTAATGTACCACTTCACTGTCTAGACTATAGCAGGATTTTAGTTGGAGGTTGTGTATATTGTCCTTATCTGATCTGTTACTCAAGTAATATTAAAATGGCCTAAGAAAAAACATCAGTTTCCTAAAGTTCCAAATAGGAATGGTTCACCAAACCCTGCAGCTGTATCCTGGTACTGGATGATACCTGTCTTTGTAGCCCTAAATTGGTTAACATAAGTTAGCCCCACCGTCTCAGAGGCTCCACTGCCAGAGCTGCGGTTGCTCTGCATACCAGATGTGTGTTTACTGTGTGTTCTGTCACTTCGGGTTCCTTCCCCCAAAACCCGACATGCCTAGTCCATCTTTTCCAGTCAGTCACGTTCTGGGATGCAATGTATAAATTCAATATTGCGTGTATTGTGCATAACTGTCCTAAAGGATCTTACTTTGTGTACCATGTATGTCAGAATATAGTGTACATGGCCATATAACGTAAAAAGACAATGCATGGGCGCCTGGGTGGCTCAGATGGTTAAGCGTCTGCCTTCGGCTCAGGTCATGATCCCGGGGTCCTGGGATCGAGTCCCGCATCGGGCTCCCTGCTCCTTGGGAGCCTGCTTCTCCCTCTGCCTCTCTCTCTCTCTCTCTCTCTGTCTCTCATGAATAAATAAATAAAATCTTTAAAAAAAAAAAAAAGACAATGCAGCCAACTAAGTGTCATACCAACTAAAATACCAAATAAATTTTGAACGGTGACTCTTAAAAAAAAAAAATTTGTTTTGGAAAAGAATGTATCCAAGTATTACAAATGAGCTGGATAACCCATCTGAAAGCTTCTAGTTGGCATCCAGGCATGGCTCAGACTTGAGTGTGGCTTCTCCAAGAACTAAGTGGACTAAACTAACATCTGAATGAGGCCATGCATGTGCTCTTGGTCTCCCCAACTCCAAGAAGGATCACTCTTCTCTCGTAACCTAATGCTACATGAAGGTGCTCAGAACACTGTACCACCACCATGGTATGGAGAGCTGGCAAAAGACACGAAGGTGGAATTATGAATATGAACTATTAAATAAGAATAACAAGGAATATTTTTAGCTCTTAGGTACTCACATCCTCTTTGCTCCTTTTAGGACCACTATGCTAGGATGTGAGGTAGGGATCAGAACGATTTGGTCTTTGTGATGGAATGATACTGATACTTTCCTACCGAGCAATGTATGGTATTTCTTTTTTTTTATTTTATTTTATTTATTTATTTGAGAGAGAGAATGAAAGAGAGAGAGAGAGCATGAGAGGGGGGAGGGTCAGAGGGAGAAGCAGACTCCCTGCTCAGCAGGGAGCCCGATGCAGGACTCAATCCCGGGACTCCAGGATCACCTGAGCCAAAGGCAGTGGCTTAACCAACTGAGCCACCCAGGCGCCCCAATGTATGGTATTTCTTAAAGTGTTTTCATACCATCATACTTGAGCCTTATGTGATGTGGCTAGAACCACCATTATCATCCCTGCGTCACCACGAGGCGACTGAAGCTTCAGCACAGGTCCCACGTCCAGCCTCAACAAGTAAGTCAAGCAATCCTCCACCTGAAGGAATTAGAGCTTTTCTGTCTCTCTGTCAGGCTCTGAGCCTCACGGTTATGAAGGTTCAAGTGGTAAACCATTTTCACATTGTATTTCCAGCTTGCCACATTAAAGTGCAATAAATCCAACACAAATTCAATATTTCCATAAACTGCCAAACGGTAAAAACATTATCGCCCTTGGAAAACATGTAAGTCAACACGGAATTAGAGAGTCTGCTCTTGGGGGCAAAATTCTATAGCACCCAAGAAATTTAGCATTTCAAGAGTTCAAACTCCTGTGTTCAGACTGGTGTGACATGGGCTAAAGCATAAGTCTCTAAAGGACACATGAGTCTCAAATCCTTGTTGTAAATGACTAATATTGTCTACTTCCTTCTGCTATAAGAAGTTAGTTCTGCACAGAAATTATCATAGCACTAATGGGAAAGATCTCACTTTTTCCCATTCCTCATATCCCTTCAATGAACATACTGCAAGTGTTTACAGACCTAAAATTTACATCACTCATTTTCCTCACTTTTAGCTCTCAAAACCTACAGGGACTCCAGCAGCTGTCGCCCAAATGGATGTCGAGCCCAGGGTGTTTCCAAATCTGGGTCAGACTTGGGACCAAGGCAAAGATCTGTAGCGACTGTAGCCAGCGACCAAACCTGGAACAGATCGAAGAGAAACACTTGAAGTCAGACTGGTGCGGAAAGGACCAGGAAGCATGAAAGAACCCCACCTTCCTCCACATATAGCCTACAGCCTTGCTGCTCTGAGGACAACAAAAACTGGGAACATCAGGTCTCCTTCCAGACATACCGAATCAAAATTTGCATTTTAACAAGATTCTCTGGGGACTGTAATGCTCAAGAAACACTAGTCTTAAAAACTTTTATTAAGCAAATTTCAAAGAAATGACACCACGCATTAACCCCAAAGGGTTGTCTCAAGTGACTTCTTCTGTTGCTTCATTAGTGAACAGGCAGGGAGAGGGGGGAAAAAAGCATCTCCTATCACATTTCAGATCTGTCCTTTGCCCAAATAAAGGGAAACTTTGTTGCTTTCACTACAAAAGTTGCAGTATACTCTCAAAGCTAAAGAAAAATAGGCCAGGTCAAAACAGACTTTTTGTTGACATCAAGTCTGAGGAATATCTCCAAACTTGAAATCCTGCAGGGCTTGGGGTCATCAAGCAGAAACCAATATCCATTAGGTGTCTATTAACTCCAAGATTCAGCACATGCTAATATTAAGTACATCATGCCGTCAACAGAACCTCCTTCCCTCCACACTTTTAAAAATGGAATACTATTGGGAAATCTTTCTTAGTAGCAATATATCACTGTATGCCCACTAACTGGAAAATACTATCCTAGACTCTGTGAGAAACTTGAAAAGAAGAAAATACGGACTTTAATCGAGGAGTCTATAATCTAAAAAAAAAGAATAAGCAAAAATACTGAAAAATGGGTAGGGAAACACGTCAGATATGTAAAAAATCAATTAAATTAGGTGGCACCAATATACTCAGGCACCCAAGTACTGATTAAGACAAAATACATGAGGTTTACTTTTATCTCTATAACCAATGACCCACCTGAACAGTTGATGAGAGAAGTTAATGTCTCTCTGGGATAGGACAGGATGTTTACTATTCGGGCTGAAAATTTAGGCATGTTCCTTCCTCACTTTTTTAAAAAAGATTTATTTTAGAGAGAAAGAGGGAGAGAACATGGGAGGGGCAAAGGGAGAAGGGGAGAGAATCTCAAGCAGACCCCCCTGCTGAGTGTGGAGCTTGGTGTGGGGCTCAATCTCACGACCTTCAGATCATGACCTGAGCCAAAACCAAGAGTCTTCGTAGGCTTAAAGGACTGAGCCACCCAGGCACCCTGTTACTTCCTCACTCTTAATATACATTTCCTAAAGGGCTTTGACAGGAATAGTTGACACTTGGGTTTATTTCTGCAACTCTCTACAAAACAATAGACATAGCATCATCAACATGTGCATAAAAAAGAACAAAAAAAAAAACATTCTTCAAGCATTTGCACCAATGCCATTTCCGTCTCTTTACAAGTACCATGCCACAAATGATGACAATAATTACAGGAACAGAGTGGCGAGTGTCCCATACATTGGATATTTGCCATCTAGCAGATATGGGTATGGGAGTTTTACATATATGACCTTATTCTTTCTCATTGGTACTAGAATCAGGACTATTTCATAGTTGAGGAAATTGAGGTTCAGAAAGATTAAGTGCTGGCCAGGATCACACAATATATATATTTTTTAAGTAGCATGGAGCCCAACATAGGGCTTAAAAATCATGACCCTGAGATCAAGACCTGAGCTGAGATCAAAAGTTGGATGCTTAACCAACTGAGCCAGCCAGGCGCCCCTTAAAGATTTTATTTTTAAATAATCTTTACACCCAGCATGAGGCTTGTACTTACAACCCCAAGATCAAGAGTTGCATGTTCTACTGACTAAGTCAGCCAGGCAACTCCCCCGCAATTTTTTTTTTCTTTAATTTTAAGTAAACTCTACACCACACATGGGACCTGAAGTCACAACCCTGAGATCAAGAGTCACATGCCCTACTGACTAAGCCAACCCCTTGAAACAAAGAATTTTTTTTTTAAGATTTATTTATTTGAGAAGTAGAGAGAGAGCACCAGCAGGAGAGGCAGAGGAGGGGGAGAAGAGAATCCAAAGCAGACTCCGTGTTGAACTTGGAGCCTAACACAGGGCTTGATCTCATGACCCTGAGATCACAACCTGAGCTGAAACCAAGAGTCAGACACCCAACTGACTGTGCCACCCAGGCCCCCGAAACAAAGCATTTTTAAACAAAGCATTTTTAAAAGTATAAAAACCCCAGCAAAACAGAATTGAGAGTGCAAATGGCAAAGGCACAGATATCCACATTTATGTGTGTAACAATCACCATGATACCAGAGTAGAAATGTAATAAAAAATTCTCAGTACATGCTTTAGCATCTTCTCAACTAAGCTCTAATAAGAAGACCCAAAGCAGGAGGGTGCCTGGCTGGCTCAGTTGGAAGAACATACAACTCTTTGTATCGGGGTCATGAGTTCAAGCCCCACATTGGGGGTAGAGATTACTTAAATAAATAAATATTCTTTAAAAAAGAGAGAACCCAAAGGATTTAGAAAGCTGCTCTAGCCCTGCAGTTTGGCAAAGAAAATGGGATAGGAATTGCAAAATAGGAAGCACGCCCTGAAAGGTCACTAAACCAAAATTATGAAGTGAAAACAATCGGCTCAAAAAGAAAACTTCAGATGGCCATCAGGAGGGATGCACAATACCTGGACAAGGTCCTTCCTTCCAACAAGCAAGGCAGAAGTGGCATTCTTCTGGCATGTTTCTTGAATATCATTCATATTCAATCTGAAATGTAAAAAGAATTAATAAGAAGTTTCTTTCTAGTCTAACCTCCTAAATCAGTGACCCCTGGTTTAACAGACAAACTAAAAACTGCCTCTTTAGTTGTCATCCAAAATGCTTTATCCATGTTGGCCTTAGGCTTTATTCTTGCTACGTAATATGGAGAAAAAGCTTCCCCGCAGCTCAGGCTGTGGGTTCGCGCCTGGGGAAGGTGAAATTGTTCACCTCTCTGAAGTCAGGACAGGAAGGCAACCCCAAATGTCAATTTGGCAACTGGTTTTTCTGTGGATTTCCCCAGGCTTAACGGTTGAATAAAAAGGAATTCAAATATGTGCAACACTGTGGTTTCTAACACAAAGAGTGGTGTGCTGTGTATGTATTACAAAATAAACACTTTTTGTTATGTGTTCCAGTTCAAGAAGAAGGCCAGCCTCTGTATGCCTGTCACTCTTCTCCCAACTCCCTACAACCAAAGTGGCTCTGCTTTTAACTATTTTACAAATAGGTATGGAAAGCAGAATTCTGAGGCCCCCTCCCACCACACATCTAATATAATCCCCTCCCTTCAATTATGGGTGATACCAGTGAATACTGATGGGCTATCACACCCAAGATTAGGTTATTAATCAGTCTGCTGTGAATGTGTCAAAAGGGAGATTATTTTAGGTGGGCCTGACCTAATCAGGTGAGAACTTAGAAAGAAAGTGAAGCATCAGAGAGAAACTCCTGCTGGTCTTGAAGATGAAAATCAACGAGTTCTATGTCTTCAAGGAATTAAATTCTGCTAACAACCTGAATGAGCTTGGAAGAGGACTCTGAGCACTGGATAAGACCACTACCTGGCTACCTCTACAATTTCAGCCTGGTGAGACCTGAGCAAGGACCCAGCTAAGCCATGCCTGGCCCTTGACCCATGGAAACCGAGATAGATAATAAATGTATGTTATTTTAAGCTGCTAAGTTTGTGGTACCTTGTTATGCAGCAATAGAAAGCTCATATGCTGGTCTCCTCCTAAAACTTCTTCTGAAGAAAGGGTTCCAATACTTATTTTTTTTTAGGGAGAGAGAGAAAGAGACACACAGAGAGTGAGTGTGCACAGGGTGGGGGTGCAGGGAGAGGGAGACAAAATCTCAAGGAGGCTCCACACCCAGCACGGAGCCCGACACAGGGCTTGAACTCACGACCCTGAGATCATGACCTGAGCCAAAATCAAGAGCCAATCGCTTAACCGACAGAGCCACCCAGGCTCCCCAAAAGGGTTCCAATACTTTAATATTTTTAAAGTACTTTTAAAAAAAGAAACAAAACCACATGCATTATGATGACTGTGTGATAAGTATGGCAGACTTACATGTACAGTTCTCCCAGTGATTTGTGAACAGGAAGAAGGCATGCAGTGTCCTGGATGATAACTTTCCCAGCAGCCTTGATTGGTCGATTCCCAGAGTCCGATCCTTCACGCTTGCTTTTCCATCTCCTGGATTTCTGGGGGAGATGACGAGATATAACTAATGGGGACTTTGATGAGTGGAAACCTACAGTCGCAGAGCACATCAGAGTTGGGTCATTGGTTATTTGCAGAGACTTTGCATTACATCATGCCCACAATTAAATGAATCAGCATCTGTAGAAAATAAAAGGATGGCAAAGGGCATTGAGCTCTTGGTTCCAAAATCCTAACAGGAAAATATGCACCTACTGCAGTGCTACAGACATTGTACAGGTGCCCAAAAATAGATACCTTGAATCTAGAATTAAAAAAAAAAAAAAAAAAAGAAAAGAAAGAAGAGCAGGTAAATAAGTTAGTAAAGACCACAAAAATGTGGGAGAAGAGCAACTTTTAAGGTTGGGATCAGCCTTAGGTTCAAAGTTCTTGCCTGAAACTAATCAAAGGTTTTTTTTCTTCTCAGACAGCTTTAATAGGATTTGTTGAAAATTTAATTCAGACACAGCAGTGTGGGCTCTGCAAACCTTAATCTGTGGCAGGCAGACCAAGAAACTTAGCAGCTCAAGGAGAATTACCCGGTTTTTCCTAGCAGACTTGAATTACTTCTCAAAGTGATCATTTTAGAATGTCAGAAATACTTGAGCAGAGGGACCTGGGTAACGGACACGGAAGATCATGAGCAACTGTCCTATTTCCCCAGAGCCTCCCCTACAAAGGAGCCTGTGTGTGGGAAATGAGAGATGTCCCGGAAAGGGAGAATTATCAGCATAGCCCCATCTGGTATCTTCAAAATGACAACCAGCTGAGGGAACAATATTCTATTTTATTTTATTGCTGGAAGTTAAAAAGGGGGCCACCAAAGTGATTCAACTCAGGGGGGAGGTGACATACTTATTAACATAGTTGCTAGGGAAGGGACCTGCAATCTGGAGTCAGAAAACCAAGGTATGCTGGTCTTATTACCACCTGTGCTGGTTCAGTGTGACCCTGGGTGAGCTCCTTATTTGCTATGAACTTAGTCTCATGTCATCCTCTTTGCTCACCGATAACTATGCCTCAGGATGAGCTCCTTTCCAATCTTGCAAGTCTAATAAGGCCACAATGAAAAGGTGAGAGTGCAGACTGAAAATGTACAATTAAAACAAATCTGTAGTGATTATAAATGCATTATAAGCCCTCAGGAGTTCAGATTAGATCATTACTTATATTACTCACAAATAATTCATTTTCCGCTAGTGATTTTTCTACACCCTTCCATTCATTAGTCATGGTCTATAGTTAGTCGCTTCTGACCAGTGATGTCCCATCTAATCCCCAAAGGTGTCCACGGCATGGAACTTCCTATGGGCTCAGTAAGGGTTATGGAACCTACTAGATCCAGGACACCTGGACTCGGTTCGTGGCAGATGAAGTTTAGCTGAGGTCTCTGAACTGTTTATCATAATTTGTAAATACATGTGCTACATTATCAATTTGGAACTTTGACCCAGTGGATCTTAGGCAGCAATTGAGTTACTTTGTGCTCTTTATTCATACACATCATTACTATCAATACAAGAGAAGCCCTGTCTACTACTGTCTGGCAGCCCTTCGATTCTTGATTTGTGCTGGCTAGTTTCTAAAGAATTATGTACACACTCACAAAAATACTAGCCTTTTAGCCACAAATATCCTGATGAGGATGCAAGTAAGGGGAAAATGGGCTAAAGAGCAAACAGCCTGTCAGAATGGACTGGAGCCAGGCGGTGTTAACCAGCACAGGACAGATGTTGTCCATGTGCGTGAAATAATTTGACGTGACTGGTTGTGGCTAGGGTAATTTTGTGGGCATCTACCAGGCAGTGACTGGAACAGCACAGTGTGGTGAATTGGAACAGGGAGGGTGTTAAGTACACAAACTTTTTCATCCAGGTTTCCAGGAGTTTAAAAATTCCAGGAAACAACACCCGTAGGTCCTACATAATTGAATATCTCAAATGAGATTTGGGGTACTGGATTTAAAAAGTAAGAAAGAAACAAAAGGAAAAGATCCGACACTAAAAAAATTCCACCTGGAATGGAATATGATCCATCTCATTGGTTTTCTGTGTCGGGTGGAAGGCTTCTAAAACACTGTTCCAGGCAGACACTCTGGCTTGTTGTTACAAGAGAAAATGAGCAGTGTTTGAACAACTGGGCACTTCACTACAGCTCCATGTAACTAAAAGGTGGAAATAAATGGAGGCCTCATGAGGGATGGGGTCTACTAGCTTTCAGACCACACTGAAAACCACCACAATGTCCATCTTTTTAAGCAAACTTAATGAAAGCAAAATATTAAGGCCCGTGTGCCAAAAGTGGTCCCTTTGCATACAGACTAGCTCATTTAAAAATGTTTTTCCTAGCAGACATGAATTATTTCTGAAAGTGATCATTTTAGAATGTCAAAAATACTTGAGCAGAAGGATCTGGGTAATGGACATGGAAGATCATGAGCAACTGTCCTATTTCCCCACAGCCTCACCTTCAAATGGCCACAGATGGTCTTATATGTGGGAATTGAAAGATGTCTCGGACACAAGTCCAAGCGTATAAATGTATGACTTAGGATTTACAGATTTGCCTGTTATTATGAACAACAGGAGCTCCCGCTCGGGGCCGTTTCCTCTCTGCGAGCGTGGGCACTACCTCGGCTCTGAAAGAGGGGCTGCTGCTTCCATTTCACAAATGAGAATGTGAGTCTTACTTGAGGCCACACTCCTAAGAGCTGAGATTTGAACACAGGCTGTCAGGCTGCTAAGCCCGTCCTTATTAACCTGCTTTCGAGTGCATGATTTTGGATTAAAAAGAAAAAAAAAAGCCCTAAGACTAAGCTATCTGTTACTATGTAAACAGTTTGGCCCATTTTTAAATGGATCCATTTCTGCATATGAGGAGATCAACATCTGATGGTATCAGGCCTGTCTGACACCCGTCTCTACAACTGCTCTCATTTCACTTCTCTGCCAAGTATCCCGAGCACATCCGGAGCAGCGTGCGGAATACCAGCAGAGACAAGAGGCAGCCATGGCTACTGGCTTCATGTGGGGCTCACCGGGCTCACACCCAGACACTGTATTTCAGGCCAGGCTCAAGAGCCTGACCCTCACACTGTGTTTCATCCCCTTTCTGGGTGTGGGAGGGGTAGGCACATTCAGAGGGAAGAGAATGGAGTCCAAAGAGATGCCTTAGGACTCTTTCCTCTGCCCGTCTGTGGTCCTTGGTTACAGAGATGGGGAGAAACAAACCCGTGGGAGTCATCAATAGGTACTTAATGAAAATGTCCAAGACAGTGGACTTGGACAATTTTCTGTAATCATCCTTCACTGAATTATGGAAATCACAGCCTGGATTTCCTGGGACTTGCTTGGCAACTTCTTGAGACAGCAGGCTTCTAGGTGGTTTCGCCGATCCGTTCTGATGTATAGGCAATGTGTGGTAGAAACTCACTAAGCTGCCTCTGAGCTTGTAACAGGAGGTTTGCCACCACTGGATCACCCTAACCACAGCTGCCACCAAGCCTCAAACTATAAAAGCAATTATGGGACAGCACTGTGCATTCATTTAATCCAGCAAGGAATAACTGCAAAACATTATCAAAAATCTATAAGGGGTCATAGAAGAGTTTTGTTTTTTCTATTTAGTGGTTGGTGGTTTTTAAATACGAAGTACCTCCCCTTCAGGCTAGAGGGGTCTCCCAGTACTCCAGTCTCGTGACTAATTATTCTGGGGATGCAAATATAACAAGGCTGCCTAAATAAACACATGCTCAATCCCCAATCAGATGTCAGGGCCTTAGGTCCTTGCTGCTCCCGAATGAGCAAAGATAACTTTTCTACAGCAAAAAGGGTTCATGTGCCATCCACACTTCCCCACGACTTCTTTTTCCCTTACATCTTGCTGGTGATCTGAGGACTCTCTCATCTGTGCAACTGTCAGGTGACAGAACAGCGACACACCAGGCTGAGGCGTGGCTGAACGTTCCCGGTGAGGGGAGGGCACTCTGGCCTAAAAGCCCCCGAAACCTCCTGCATTGCTCCAGTCCCACTCTGACGGGCTTCAATGTGGGTGCTTTTCTGTGCAGTAGGATCAGTCCCTCTGGGAGGCAAAGGGCTCTGTGTTTCTCTTAGGTCTTCTCAATGCCCCATCATAGGAAATGCCCCTTCCCCACAGATTTCGTAAGCAGGGATTGAGGGAAGAGAGACAAAACGAGACAGACAATTATCACATGATGAGCACCGGGATGCTCCTCTGAACATACCAAGAAGGCGTTCATGGAATCATAGGAAGGAGGACAGGGAGGAAAGGGCTGGGGGGGAGGGGGAGGCATTGGTGCGAATAGCACTGAAAGACAACCAATATAGCCAGCTTGCGACTGTACCACCAGTGTTACTGCTACAATCGGAGGCAACATCAATGCCAATAAATGGGTTAAATGTAAAAACAGCCCAAGAATAAGCCACCAACTGCTTCGCAGCAACCCCACCAACAATGCAAAATCAGCAGAGTGGGCAGTGAGTCAACATGAGTTCCTATTTCAATAGCAGCAGGAGCAGAGACTTCTGGAAATCAGTGGAAATCCAGCAGTCGGGTTGGCTGGGACAGGCTTTTTGAGGAAAGGCAGCCACGTTGGCTCTGCCCGCAAGTTGTCAGCAGCAGTGGTACGTGCTAATCAGGGCTCCTGATTTCAACTGGGTTCGATATGAAAAGGCTATAAGACTATTCCCCGAAAAATTTTTTACACTGAATAAAATTTACAAAAAAGCCACAAGGCTGCCTTGCACAGCCCAAGGCCACCTTGGCACTACTGAAACATGAAGGGGGTGGGAGAGGAAGACAGAAGAGGGGGGGTGGCCAACAGGAATGAGGAAGAGAGAAAGAAAAGCAAGAGAGGATGTCCACAGCAGAGGTTTCATTGCAATGCAAAATACTGATGGCAAGGAAAAAATTGTTCCAGAAAGTTCCTGAACGATTAAAAACTAGCTTATGCATCATGCCAACGAAGCAGGTGAGCACTTCCCTCTTTGAACTAGACCAAGACGATAAAAACAGAGAGACAAAATGGTGGAAGCCTCTTATATCTTCCTCTGCTTCACCCCATGCCAAAGGTAGGCTTTTGAAAGCTCCAGGAAATTATACAAATACTCCAAATGAAATCAGGTGAGCTAAAGGCTTACAGTTGGGGTTCTTTCCAAGAAACCCAGTGTTTGGCTTCATTTTCAAAGAAGCCCATTCACAATCCTTAACGGTCTCAGTATTCACCCATTTGAAACTGGATGAAACAAGGAGGAAGTCCTTGCCTGACTCCCAAGAGTGAAAAATTTATTGTGCTGGTCCTGAAAACCAGCCAGCCTGTCACTCAGGTTCCTCAAAGCCAGGCAGGTGGCATTTTATTCTTGGGCCTTTGGGCAGACAGGATTAGTCAAGGAGAGCATTTGCACAGCGCACAGTACCGGGAAGTCGTTAATTGCTTGTATGGACCAACGTCGCCGGGCAGAGCGAGGAGACATCTGTGCGTGAAAACGTTACACCCAGGAGGAGGGAAGAAAAACACCAAGAAAATTAAAAGGGAAAAATATAGAATAAAATGAAAGCTTCCCACACATCTGATGGATTAAAAGGTACCACAATTTACTGCAAAATCGGGTTTGAACGACTAAAAATCTAAACCTCAGCACAGCAATATTTGGATTCCCTCACCTCCCTCCCGACCCATTGCTCTCCCAACCCAGCTTCAGTGTCATCGTTCTTCAGTTTGAAACACATCTCAAGATATAAGGAGGCCGAGGTCAATGTCGGTGTACTCTACGGAGGATCGCAGGGCAAGTTGAGAAATGGGTGGAGGGTCTCCCCTCCCCATCAAGAGCACATCTATGTGCGAGAAGATTCTCATTCCTAAAAAGGAAAAAGTTCTTTGGTAGACTTGACACCCAACTGTTTCTGGTCTGTGGTTTGGTGGGCACTGGGGAAAGTGGAAGCCTTGACCTCAGGGCTGCAGGGCTATTTTCAGAGTGATGGGTAAGCAAGCGTGCATGAGAAATGGAGGGAACGAGGGAGCAAGGCTGAAGAGCTGCCCTCCTGAGGGCACTGGCTAACAACATGAGCATCAGTGTGAAACTGGGGCCGAAAAGCATTGTTTATGGAAATCAGAAATTATTCTATTAACTTCAAGACCGCCTCAGTTATTTACATTAGAGCTATTTTAGTGACATAAACTGAAGCACGGGAACAAAATTTTAGAAATGTTTATAGGCCAAGGCCTAATGTTTATCACAAGTTCTGGGTCTTCTGATTTGCCCTAGGAATAAACAGTATTTTGTCAACTATTATGAGTTGGTCCAGTTACCAAATGAACGCTAGCATCTCTCCTGCTTTCTAACTTCCTATGAAATTTGATAGTTGGTTTTTATTGTTGTTGTTTTTTTAGGTCTCTCACATTTTTAAGTATTTAGCAACGAACCTTGGAATTCCATCTGGAGAACATTTGGGTGAATATAATAATATGACCTAAGTAGGGCAAGTTAAAAATACATAAAAACAAGAGAAACAAACGGTAAAATCCCCACTGGTTCCATAAAGCGTCTTATAATCTCCAAAACACTCTATAATTCCTTCACTGCTATACTTTAACGCAGTTATATTCTTTTCCTTGACTCTTACTCATTTAACGATCTCAAGGGTAGAGATCTGAAAGAGAATAAAAATATGTAGGGGAAAAACTGGGGCTGAAAATAAAGACTTAAGCACAGAGAAATGTGGCAATCTGGAATCATTTTAAGAACAAAAGTAATAAAAGTGGTATTATTTGATATGTCAAACTAGATACCTAAGGATAAGAAAATACTCCTTGAGGGATAAAACTGTATCGACCTCTAGGAGGAAGGAAGATGGCCTCTATACGATACCATGGCCCCATTTCATTTCCCTGACTCCCCCACCCCCGCCCTGTGCCTCAAGTAATGGGATGGACATGAACAAGGTTCAAGGAGAGATGAATTTATTTCAGATTCATCACAAAATGACTCACTTGTTTAACTTCTTATGAGGCTGAACCACATGAAACTTTCTGAGATTAAAAATGGTCAAGTATGAGGGCGCCTGGGTAGCTCAGATAGTTAGGCAACTGCCTTTGGGTCAGGTCATGATCCCAGGGTCCTGGGATCGAGCCCCGCATCGGGCTCCCTGCTCGGTGGGAAGCCTGCTTCTCCCTCTCCCACTCCCCCTGCTTGTGTTCCTGCTCTCGCTGTCTCTGTCTCTGTCAAATAAATAAATAAAATCTTTAATAAATAAATAAATAAATAAATAAATAAATAAAGTATCAGTAATTTCATAGGATTTCACCTAATAACTACGACATGTCACCCACTGAGATGTGCTTTCCTCCCGAGAGCTTCCACGGTTCTTAGAATGTTCTATTTCTTGGCCTGTGTGACTGTGAATTGACTGAATTATATACTTATGATTTGTGAACTTTTCTGTACGTATATTACACAGAAATACAAACGTTTCATATAAAATTACAAGTGTCTGCCCCCATTTTATATGGCCAGTCTCTGAAATAAAACTTAAAGATCACTTAATATATGAGGTCATCTTAAGGGACTATAATAGCCTGTTTTCTGTGGAGAAGCTGTATATTGGGAGTCATCCCAAAGTGAGGTATCACATCCTTCCCCTCCTCCCCAGCGGATCCTGTCTGATAAAAGGTCATTATCTATGTGCCTTTGGTCCCTCTTTATGATTATGGTGTTTATGGTAAAAGAAGCCAGACCATGAAAAACATGTACGTAAGTAAGGCTTTACAAATGCTTTTGCATTAGGAGAGGTCCCATCGTGGAACTGGGGTTATTTTGCCTAGGCATGGCCTTTCTGCACTGTCAGAGTCAAAATGCTAGTCCACCTATTTTCCCAATCCAAACCCAAGCAGGAGTAACACATGACATGACTCAGAGGGGGATTCAGAACTGTCTCTGACTAAAAGATCTCCTCAGCCTGGCCCTGATGCTAAAGAAAATTCCCCCATTTACCCAACCATGAATTTGTTTGACTATTATGCCAATAAAATGCCTACTAGCTTGCTTAGAGGGGAAGAACACCTAAAAATTTGGAATGTAAAGGACTTGGGAAGATAACAGGGCCCCGAGGGGCACAATTCTGTCAGAGAGGTGAAGAAGAGGACCGCAGAACGGCAACAGTCACTGTCCCCATTCAACGGAGTGGTTCTGTCCAAGGCTGATCCTGTCTCAAGCATCAGTTCCTGCTGCTCGTTTCAGTCACATACCAACTCTAAAACTACACAAAGTCAGAGGTGTCCAACTACCAGTGTGAACCAAGGCTAGAGACTACATTGCAATCGGAGTGCAGACACCTCTAACACTTGCTGGAAATTGGGTTTTTATTTAAAATAACTCAATTTTTTAAAAAACACATTTCAGTGATAGTCAATCCACCATTTCTCAATTAGTTGGGGACAGCAACAAAGAATTCCTAAGGACTGAGGTGGTTAATAGCTTGGTGGTAGCTGTGTTTAAGACATCACGTCAGTCCAAAGGCAGTTTAAACCAGCCTCTCAATCGGACAACACAGAAAGAGTTCTTAGAAGCACTCCTACGCTCTGCCAACATTCTCCATGGTGTCGTCACCAAAGGCTTCTGACAGCTTGATATAGTAGGTCAGGGATGAGGCGCTGCCGGAGAGCCCAGGAGCCCAGGACAGGCTCTGGTGACTTTCCCGTAAGCTCTTCCGTTCAGCTGGGCACTTCGGTGCGGATTTAGTAAGAGCGTAAGACCCCTCCGAGATCAACTAAAACTTCTCACCGCTATGACGTTCTAAACACATTGAGACCCCAAGTCTTCAGAAGCACCCCTTAACTTGGTGACAAACATCAGAACACCAAGGAAGATCTGCAGCTAAATTATCCTACCTGAAACAGTGGGAATCTCCTTAACAAGTCAGGGGAACAAGGATAGGGTTAAGTGGGGAGTGACAAGTACGGACCGTAAGAACCAACCCATCCCTCCACACACACCATTCACAGTAGTTAAAACCAACTGGAAGGAACAAAGCAAAGGTCCTTCTTGAACAAACTAATTTTGAAAGTTAAAGACTACAGGGGGATTACTAACCCAGCTGCTTTGCATAGCGGGCAGGGAGACAAAGAACAAAAATCCAGAAGGAATAAGAATCGAAGGCCATGGCTCTGCTGCTTACCCGCTCCTTATAGTAGAAGGAGCTGATGGAGACTTGCTCCTTCTCACTGCGAGTGGGGCTCCCGCTGTATAAACGAAGGTTCCCAGGGGCCTCCGTGCGGATCTTCATGGGCGCAATCAAGCCAGTATGATAAGCAGACAAGGCTGACAGAGACCTGTGGTTGAAAACGCAGAATTATCCATACTGGCTATAGTCTTTTCATATTTCTTTTTTTTTTTTTAAGATTTTATTTATTTATCAGAGAGAGAGACAGAGGCAGGCAGAGGGAGAAGCAGGCTCCTTGCTTAGCAAGGAGCCTGATGTGGGACTCGATCCCAGGACCCTGGGATCATGACCTGAGCCAAAGGCAGACGCTTAACCGACTGAGCCACCCAGGCGTCCCAGTCTTTCCATATTTCCAAGTAGTGTCACTCTTAAGCACGTGATGAAACCAAGAGAAAAGATGGGGAAAATGGGGGGAAAAAAGGAAACAAAAAACAAAATGAACTTATAAAACAGAATGCTTTGCTTTGCTTTGTCTGCAAAAGCAGAGAATACTTCTGACTGTATACATAGAAAATTCAAAGGAATCTGCAAACTAGTAGAGCTAATAAGTGAATTTAAATAGGAGACCAATCTATAAAAATCTACTTATTTCTATATATTAGAAACAAACGTTTGGAAATAAACATTTAAAAAATTTCATTTATAATAGCATCAAATACCTAGAAACAAATTTAAAATGTGCATTGAAAATACAAAATACAAAATATTGCTGAGAAATTAAAGAAGACTCAAAACAATAGATATATACCATGTTAGGGGATTGGAAGATTCCATATTATTGTCAAAGTGTCCGTTTTCTCCAAACTGATCTACAGAGTCAACACATTTCCAACCAAAATATGAATAGGCTTTTTTTTCTTTGTAGAAACCAATAAGCCATTTCATATTTTTACAGGAATGCAAAAGACCTAGAGCAGCCAACATAATCCTGAAGAATAATAAAGTTGGAGGACACACCCTAGCAGATTTGAAGACCTACTATATAAAAGCTACATTAAGAGGATAGTGTTGGCATACAGAGAAACCAATAGATGAAAGGGGAAAAAAAAAACCAGACTCCAGAAACAGACCCACAAACATAGGGTCAACTGATTTTCAACAATGTATCAATGCAATTTTTTTAAAAGATTTTATTTATTTACTTATTTGAGAGAAAGAGAGCATAAGTGAGGGGAGGGACAGAGGGAGAGGGAGAAGCAGACTCCCCACTAAACAGGGAACCCAACCCAGGGCTTGATCCGAGTACCCCGGGATCATGACCTGAGCCAAAGGCAGACGCTTAACAGACTGAACCATCAGCGTCCCAATGCAATTTTTTTTAAATCAATGCAAATTCAATGAGAAAAGTCAAATTTTTTCCATAAATGGTGCTGGAACAATTATGTATCTCTACTGAAAAAAGTGAGCTTAGGCCCCTATTTCACATCATACACAAAAATTAATTTGAGATTGACTACAGGCCTTAAATAAGGAGTCTAAAACCATAAATTTTTAAAAGAAAATGGAAGAATATTTTTGTGACCTTAGGTAGGCTAAGATTGTTTTTCTACAACACAAAGACACTAACCATTAAATTTTTAAAGTGACAGGTTGGACTTCATCAAAATTAAAAACTTCTGTTTATCAAAAATCATTAGGGAAGGAGAAAGACAAGCAACAGATTAAGAGAAAATCGATACATACTTCAAGCAAAGGATTTACAACCAGAATAAAAAACAACCACAAATAAATAATAAGGAACACAGTCCTAAAGAAATGGGCAAAATACTTGAACAGGCATATCACAAAAGAAGATACCCAAATGGTCAACGAGCACACAAAAGCTGCCCAACATCACTAGTCATCACCAGGATGAGATACCACATACCCACCACAATGGCTGAAGTTGAAAAGACTGAAAACACCAAATTTTGGAGAGAATGTGGAGCAACCAGAACTCTGAAACATTGCTGGTAAGATGGCACAACCACTGGGGACAGATTTTTTGGCAATGCTAAAAACAAAAATCATACATACACCTAACCTAGGACCCAAGGATTCTAGTCCTTGGGTAGAGAAATTAATATACATGGAAAAAAAAAAAAGACCTGAATGTATAGATCTACTAATAATAGCCCGAAACTGGAAATAATCCAAATATTCCTGAAGAGGAGAATGATAAAACAAACTGTATTATTTCATACAGTGGAACCACTGACATATACAACTATATGGATCCATTTCAAAAACATTAAGTTGGGGGCGCCTGGGTGGCCCAGTCGGTTAAGCATCTGCATTTGGCTCAGATCATGATCTCAGGGTCCTGGGATCCAGCCCCATGCCAGGATCCTTGTTCAGCGGGAAGCCTGCTTCTCCCTCTCCCTCTCCATCTGCCCCACCCCCCACTCATTCTCTCTTTCTCAAATAAAATCCCAAAACCAAAACATTAAGTTGAACAAAATACGTAAGACATAAAATAGCACACACTGCATGATGTTCTATTTAGATGAAGCTCAAGCACAGGCAAAACTAAAACTACAATGATGGAAGTCACAAGACTGGTTTACTCTGGGTGAAAGGACAGGGAACCCTTGCTCTGTATCTTGGTCTGGGTGCTGGTCATCAAGGTATACATTTCAAATTCGTGTACTGTAAATTATACCTCAATAAAATGCTGTTCTGATCCAAAGCCCAGATACACATATTCTTGTTTCCCTTTGAGAGTAGGCGATTGTTTTTTAGTACAATCTTTCAAATAAAGAACCCAAAGTAGCATATGGGGTCTCTGACACTTAACTCCCTAGTCCTGTTGGCCAAGGTCTCATCTGCCTAGGTTACTGCAGAGATTGACAGACTCTCAGGACAGCAGTTCAATCTCCTTTCTTTCCTGTAAATATGCTGATTATATTACATCCAGCACACCCAGGTGTTTGCAGTGGGAAGGCTTCCGTGTTATCCTGGCTGCCCCACCGCAGAACCAGAAGTCTATCATATATAACTGATAACATTTAAGCTTAAAAAACCAGTGGTATAGGGGAGGTTGTGCATGTGTGGGTTCAGAGATGTATACTAGAACTCTCTGGACTTTCCACTCAATTTTGCTATATGCTTAAAACTGTTCTAAAACATAAAATTGATTAATGAAGAAAAAAACCCTTTACTATATGACCCAGCAATTCCACTCCTACATATATACCTGAGAGAAATGAAAATCTAGGCCCTCACAAAAACTTACAAATGCTCATAGCAGCATCATTCATAATAGCCAAAAAGAGGAAATAACCCAAACATCTACTGACTGATGAATAAATAAAGAAAATGTGGCATATACATATGATAGAATATTATCTGGCAATTAAAAGAAAGGAAGTTCTGACACATGCTACATGTATGAGCATTGAAAACATTACACTAAGCGAAGAAGCCAGTCACAAAGGACCACATAACTATATGATTCTATTTATACAAAATGCCCAGAATAGGCGAATTTATGCGCAGCCATCACTATAGTCAGTTCTAGAACATTTTTAATGACCCCCCAAAGAAACTGCATCCCCCAGCTGTCAACACTCCCAAGTCCCCCATTCCTCCAGGGCTGGGTAAACACTATCTACCTTCTGTCTGTATCTGTGAATATACAACAAGCCACTGAATTATTTTAAATGGGTCAACTATATACTATGTGACTTATATCTCAATAAAACAGTAAAAACATAAAAAAAACAAAAACAAGAACAAAAAATACAACCAGTAGTAGTAATAGGAAACACAGAGCAATGTGCCAGGCATGGTTCTAAATGCTTCTCAGGGATTAACACATTTAATCTTCCCAGCAGCTGAAGGAGGTAGGTGCCACTATCATCCCCAAGTTATTGTTGAGGAAACTCAAGCACAGTTTAGTAACTTGCCTACAGTCACAGAACAGCAGGACCAAGATGGGGACCCCGTGGCTTGGCTCCAAAGTCCATATTCCCATTTGTTACTTTAGATTGCCTCTTAAAAACAGAACAAAACAAATAAACCAAAAACCCACACACAGAAAAATAATGGAGACCAGACAGAAAGCATATTAAATTGCTAACAGTGACTCGCCAAGGAAAAGGAAAGCTTTCAAATTTTATTTTTTTAAAGACCTTTTTTCTTTTTTTTTAAGATTTTATTTATTTATTTGACAGAGAGAGACACAGAGAGAGAGGGAACACAAGCAGGGGGAGCGGGAGAGGGAGAAGCAGGCTTCCCGCAGAGCAGGGAGCCCAACGCAGGGCTCGATCCCAGGACCCTGGGATCATCACCTGAGCCGAAGGCAGACGCTTAACAACTGAGCCACCCAGGTGCCCCAGCTTTCAAATTTTAATTTAAAACTTCCATATTGTGAGTTTTTCCAACCACTTAACGTCATTTTTAAAAATTTAACATGTTTTGGTAATGTTAGAAGTGGTGTATCAGAGTTGTGGACCTGTAGATGATCTTTTTTGTTACTTTTTTATTTTTATTTAATGTTCAAATAATACTTTAGCAATAGGGGAAAAGCACATTAAAAAAGAATTTGCCTTGTTTTGACAACAGCTTTTATCAAAGTACTTCTGGTGGTTTGGTAGTAACCAGATCTCCCAAATCTCAGCTTAGTGGCAATTTCGTGAACCTAATCTTTCATGAATAAATCTTAGAGTGGGGGGTGCCTGTGTGGCTCAGTCGTTCAGCGTCTGCCTTCAGCTCAGGTCATGATCCCGGGGTTCTGGGATCGAGCCCCACGTCGGGCTCCCTGCTCAGAGGGAAGCCTGCTTCTCCCTCTCCCAACTCCCCCTGCTTGTGTTCCCTCTCTCGCTGTCTCTCTCTGTGTCAAATAAATAAAATCTTAAAAAAAAAAAATCTTAGTGTATTTACTGAAGAACTAAAACCACTTGTCCAAAGACAAACTCAGTGCTCATTCCCAGATGTCTGCCCACTTATGGCCCCATGAATGCAGCTGCCATCTGCATCTCCCAAGCTCACCTCGGAGTAGGTTCTGTCGGAGACACTGCTCGATGCATCGTCATCGGCCTTGTGAAATACACCAGAAACCCTGACAAAGGAGACACACATGTGCACATCAGGGTCAATGAGCTGCACGTGGGAAATCCTAAGGAGGCCCTGGTCATTCTTGACTGTGGCCATATGTAACAAGGACAAAGGTCAGAATCTCTAGGATCCAGGAGGGATGGGATGTGTGTGGTGTGGAAAAAATCTTCTCGGGTACTTTATATTTCTTTGCTAGGCGACCCGTCCTGTGTTGAGAATCAGGGATCTGAATTAGACTCAAATTCATGCTCACCAGAATGAAAAAAATTAAAACTGTAATTTTGTTGAACATTCCTAGGATATGTACACAGAAGCCGATTCAGCATCAGACCACTTAACACTACAGCAGTCTTTTGAGTTCCCAGGAAACAAAAACAAATGAAAATTTCCTGATTTTTCTGAGATTTCTTTACAGACTACAGGACATTCTGGGCTTCTTGCTCTCAAAATCTAGAATCAGAGAACCAAAAAAGAGACCAACCTGCTCCACAGAACCTGGCCCCCGAGGTCCTAGGGAAGGGAATATTGGCATCCTGGTATGACCCATAGGCAGTGGTCACTCGGGCAAACGTTGGTAAGGGCGGAGTAACAGAGTTTGGGAGTGCAAAGGGGTTGCTGGAAGTGCTGTCTTCTTGGTTCTGAAATTTAAAAGTTAACAGACTAAAAACCAGAAGCTGTCTTAAAGCTGACTTACAAAATAAGGATACATTAGTTTGGGGAGGAAGAAACGAAAGAAAACATCAAAGCATAGGTTGGTACAAGAATCCCACCACGAAAGACTCAAGGCAGGAGACGAGCTGGCGCAGGCAGGGCTCCAAACAACTCTGGTTTCGTTTCACTTTTTGCAGGGAAGTGTCTTTCAGGATCTAGAAAAGGCACAAAACACAGTCAAGAATAGCAACATTCCTTCTCCTGATTCACTTTTCTTCTTCAAAGCCGTGGGAAGTCGTGAAGATGCAGGGAGACTGGAGCTGTGTCAGGCTTCGGCATCCTACTTTCCACCTGGCTCTAGAGGCTCACAAGAGCACATTCGAGAAGCCCTCTCCTTAGCCAGGGCAGGCACACAAAGCCTAAGAGAACACATTTCTTTCTGGTGAATTCTACTCCTTTCCTCTCCTAGCTGAACCCCTACCCTCTCATGAAAATTTCAGTATCCTAGAAGTAATACCCAATACAAGCCAGGGGGAACAGATTTCACTTCGGTGGAAATTACAATGTATCTTTTTTTCTTTTTGCTTCTTTAAAAATATAAATCCTAACATTTTAAGGCACATGCTATAGACATAAACTGACATACACATACTGAAGACAGGTGTGTAAACTGGGCCTGCGTGGTCCAATATGGAAGTCATTACCCACATGCAGCTACACAGCAGGTGAAGTGAGGTAGTCTGAATTCAGATGTGTTGGGGCACCTGGGTGGCTCAGTCGGGTAAGCGTCTGCCTTCAGCTGGAGTCACGATCTCGAGGGTGCTGGGACTAAGCCCAGCTTCAGGCTACCTGCTCAGCAGGGAGTCTGCCTCTTCCTCTCCCTCTGCCCCACTCCCCTATTTGCTCTCTCTCAAATAAATAAAATCTTTAAAAAAAAAAAAAGAAAGAAAAGGAAAGGGCCAGCCTCAGTTGTTAGGTGTGTGCTGAATTGAAATGTGCTGTAAGTGTAAAATTCATACCGAGTGTTGAAGGCTTAGTACGAAAAAGAGAATGCAAGCTCTCGCAATAATTTTTATATGGACTACATGCTGAGATGAGAATACTTTGCATATACTTAAGTAAAAATATTACTGAAATTAATTTACCTGCTACTTTCAATTTTTTTTTTTTTTAGTGTGGCTACTAGAAAATTTTAAATTACGTGTAGCCTGCGTTATATTTTTATCAGGCAGCACTGAATTGACCTTTAAAGATACTTCCTAATCCTATCATTTTTTTAATCCTATCATTTTAATAACAATAGGAACATCTTTTTTGTATGTGCAAATAAGACAATGAAATATTCAAATTCCAAGTACAGAAAAACAAAAAAACACTCCCAAATATAGAGAACAGTTGGTCACCAGAGGGCAGGCGGGTGGGGGATGGGTGAAACAGGTGATGGGGATTAAGGAGTCCGCTTGTCATGATGAGCACCAGGTGATGTACAGAATTGCTGAATCACTATTATTGTACACCTGAAACTAATTTAATATAACACTACATATTATACTTGGATGAAAAATAAAAATTTCCAAGCACAAAATGCACCTATACTACAAAATCAGAGCAGCATTTGAGAGATCCTTACACCACTTGAAAATTTTCTTGGTTACGTATCTTCCCCCAGAAAGATGGGTCAAGTGTGTATGATACAAACTAGGCAAAGGGTGTGTAGCATTTGGGTCATCTTGGTTTGTCAGGACATTTCAGTTACTTCACTCATGACGCTGCTCAAACTGAAAAAGGTGTATCATGCCCAGCTTGTGGGGCTTTTTTAATGGGAGATTCTGCCTGATTAGCTCTGATTAGAACTGCCAAAGCAAGTTTCTGAGGCTGCAGGAGCAAGGACCAGATGCCAGGCTAGTCCACCTCCATTCAGGCACCGCCATCCCTTCAGATACCTCACCTGGGCAGCCAGCCAGCCTCACCTGAGGATGACACCACCTCCTTTCTTGGAATGGATTTTTTTTTTTATTGCCTTACATTTTGTTTCTGTTTGTAAGTAGGCTCCATGCCCAGCATGGGGCCCAAAGCAGGACTTGAACTCACGACCCTGAAATCAAGACCTGAACTGAGATCAAGAATTGGATGCGCAACTGAGCCACTCAGGTGCCCCTTGTTTTCCGATGATAAAATATCTTTTAGCTTCAGAATACATCTTGCGTACTGTTTCCAGATAAATGAAAATGTACTGCAGGGTTCTTAACCAGGGATTAATGCATAACTTTAAGGACATCTATGAGCAGGTTATATATAAGTATAGAACTACAACTATATTTCTAAATTATGTACATTTGTGCAAATTTCTCTGGGGAAGGGTCCACTGTTTTCACTGGATGTTCAAAGGGGGTCCATGATCCAAAAAGGTTAAGAACCACTGCTCTGATGTTTTCCATACACAATGAAGTTAACGCCGAAGCACAGACACACAATGACTTTCAAATCTTATCTACTGGAGTTTTCATTCAACTTTACCACTCAACTTAGATGCTGATGCCTGTGAACAGACGTTTCCTCTTACACTAAGGAGAATGTGTGAACACAGACCCCCACCTTCAGCAGCTTCGCTTTCATCGTGGATGTGATGGTTGTGGGGTTGATAAACTGGAAGGAAGGGGCAGCGTTGTTGGGGTACTGCGCGGGGAACTTCACCAGCATCTTGACACGGTGGCCACTGCAGTGCACGGACACCGTGCAGCTCCTATCCGCCGCGTCCATCTGCAGATGACAAAGGGACAACTGCTTGGGAGATGAACCATCGGGCATTTCCGGATGCAAATGAATTTAAACAAGTTAACTGCAAGCTCTAGGTTCCCGGGACCTGGGCAAAGGGAGACTCTCCAGAGACAAATGAATCTGGAAGATTTAGACAACCCGTGTTTAAGACAGATTTTTAATTTTAGCACTGATTTAATAAGTTCAAAGTATTGTGACTTAAAAAAGCTTCAGCCTGAAGCTGTGAGGTAGAACCGAAACTTGTTACATTTATTTTGAGATGAGAAAATAAAGCAGGAAGAAACTGAAATACCGGACTCGAGTTAAAAAGCACTCCTGGGAAAATCCGTGGAGACAGAAGGTGGATTAGTGGGTGCCAGGGGCGGGGGCTTGGGAAATGGGATGTGACTGCTAATAGGATTTTTAAAGAATGATGAAATGATGAAAATGCTCTGGAATTAGGGGTGATGGTGGCACAGCTCTGTGACTATACTATGAACCACCAAATTGTACACTTTAGAAGGGTAAATTTTATGGTACATGAATTTTATCTCAATACTTTTAAAAAAGCACTCCTGGAAAAGGAATCAAGATCTCCTTCTTAAACTAGAATCACTTGGCTATCCACACTGTTCTCAACTGTTCTCAACAAAGGGTTATGATCTGAATTGATACAGGTAACCAATTAATCAAAGAATCCTTTCTCTCTCTATTTCTTGGGCTGCCAACCAGAGAAGGCAGCTGGAGTAGAGCGAAAAAAGGCACACACGTGGGAAATCTGGAGACAGATTCAAATAGTACCTCTTCTACCAAACAGCCGCTGACTTCAGACAAGTCATTACGTCTCTTAGTGTCTGTTTCCTCTTTTGTAAAGTAGGGAGAAAAGCATGTATTGCAGAGTTGTTTTAAACGCCAAAGGAAGGGCGCCTGGGTGGCTCAGTCGTTAAGCGTCTGCCTTTGGCTCGGGTCGTGGTCCCAGGGTCCTGGGATCTAGCCCCTCATCGGGCTCCCTGCTCCGCGGGAGGCCTGCTTCTCCCTCTCCTGCTCCCCCTGCTTGTGTTCCCTATCTTGCTGTCTCTCTGTCAAACAAATAAATAAAATCTTAAATAAAAAATTAAAAAAATAAATAAACGCCAATCCTCACCCACTCAGATGGCTCAATTGGTTTAAGCATCTGATTCTTGATTTCAGCTCAGGTCATGAGCTCAGGGTTGTGAGATGGGAGCCCTGCGTTGGGTTACGTGTTGGGCGTGGAGGCTGCTTGGGATTCTCTCTGTCCCTCTGCCCCCCTCCTCCCAAAAAGGCCAAAGGAGATAATTATGCACATGCACATATCCATACCTACTGTTAGTTGAATGTGGGCAAAAAAGAAATCAAACTTCAAAACTCCTTCACAGACTCAATTTTCTGAAGCAAAACATTTCAATACCTCCCCAAAAGGAAGAGAGTAAACCTTTCCATGTGTTAAATGAACAAAGAGGTTTGGTGACCTTCTTACTATGAATCTAAGTCATTAAGGAAATGATCAGCTTTAAAGGCAGACAGTACAGCAGAGTCCAAAGAACCTGGTGGGGGTGGTGGTCAGGAGGTTTGGCTTCCAAATTCAGCTCTACCACTAACTATACCAGTAACCTGCCAAATCACTAAGTCTTCCTGGCTCTAAGTAACTTCACACATGGTAAAATGAGGCGTTGGAGCAGCTAAGAGGATTTCAAGACACATGAGCATCGGTTTATTCCTTGGTTCATCTTACGAGAAAACACTATGGTAAGACTATAATTTGCATTTGTAAAACATCTATTTCTCTAGAAAACCTAGAAAATAAAACAGCAAGCAGAGAGATTCACTTGTTGGTGCAGCAAAGCTCTTTGCTAGCTGAGACCAGAGCTGAAAGAGTCCCCTCGCCCCCCGACTGCCATCCGCAAGCAGGGGAACGAGGCCGTAAACGAGTGAGCACCTCCACATTGACGTTCCGGATCTGCACGTTGATCAGCGAGAACTCTTGCTGCAGAGTCTGAGGCAGCCCTGGCTGCTCCGATTTATTCTCTTCCAGGACACTGCTCGGGGGGTCTTCCTTTAAGACTAGCAGGAGAGAGAGGTTCTTCAGTTGTTGGAAAACGCTTTTGAAAATGGGTCCGAGAGCCGTTCTACGGTATCTGCTGTAACTCTGAGATGCACAGAGGGGCACTTCCCCTGAAACACCTGTTTGACCGATTACCTTCTTCCTCCCCGTGGCTCAAGCTGTGCTGGTGATCTATATCTTGCGTGTGAAGGGTCTTCTCTGGTTCCGGCAGAAGAGAAATGCTCTCAATGAACTCATCGACACCATCTAATATGTCGTTTGCACAAAGCTGCAACAAAGGGTAGAAGATCTAGGTCTACAGATGTCAGTGGAAATGATCATCATGTCTGGTTAGGGTTCTGACTTAAAAATGGGAATCACAAAGGCTAAAGATGTCGGCCAAAAACCGATACAATCAGAATAGGTTTTACCCTCCACCAAATCTCCCTGATGAAATACACAGGAGAACAGACTTTTAGCTACCCTGGAAATTTTTCATCCTGTTCATAGTTTGTGCAAGCCTCAGAAAACATTACTTTAAATTCCAAACCTTTATGGAGTTGCTCAGCTAACCCAAGACCAAAAATGAACAAATGGTACTTTCTGGAAAAAATATATTTGAAAGGCAGTAAGGTGATGATACTTAAACAAAATGCTCAAGCGTGACTTTGTACTGAGCAGTGTTGCAAAATTTTTTTTAAGACAGATTGATTGATTGATTGATTGATTTTTAAGTTATTTCTACACCCAACGTGGGGCTCGTGAATCTCAGGATCATGGGACTGAGGCCCACATTGGGCTCTCTACTCAGCCATGAGTTTGCTTGTCCCTCTCCTTCCCCCTCTGCTCTTCCCCAGCCCCCACCCCTGATCTCTCTAATTAATTAATTAATTGAAAAAGTATTAAAAAGAGAGAGAGTTGCATGCTCTTGTTCCCAGGTTTTGGCACCAAAAAAAAAAAAGAAGGAGCTGCATGCTCTACCAACTGAGCCAGCCAGGCACCCTGCAGGGTTGAAAATTTTACGCAGCATTTTCTATCTATCCTCTACAGAGCACTGTGGGGGAGGCAGCACAAGGAGGCACAGTTCCGGCCGTTACGGAATGTCGCCATGGAATGGAAGAACCATGTTGAGGCAGAGCACAGCAAGGGCCACGGCAGTTCATACCAGGTACCAACCACTGCGGTTCGTATAAGAAACAGGTATCATTTATGGGGCAAAAACTGAAAAGGGCTTCATAGGACAGGTGCCGCTGATGGATGTAAAGGGCTCTGGACACTGCAGGCCCTAAGGTTAGACATCCTAGTTCATTTAGAAGAAGAGAAAGAAATGAAGCCCACGGGCCATTTGCTCAGTCGGCTACCCACACTCTCACACCGGGACATGAGAAAAGGCAGTCAGAGGCTTTTCACACTTAAGAAGTACCCAACACGGGCTCCTGAAGATCGCAAAGCCTCCGTGTGGCCTACACAAGCCACTCAGCCAACCAGCAAGTATTAGTAAAGGTCTCTCACGTATCCTCTAACTCCCACAAGTACTAAACCTTGTCTTTTTTTTAAGTTTCTAGCGTACCCAGTTACATTCCTCCACAACAGCACTGAATACATACCCTCTGCATCTGGGAATCCACTCGCCACATTCTCAAGGTCTGATCCCGTGACCACGTAACCAGCTGGTAGTCCTTGGACCCTAGAAATCACCAAATAATAATCCTGGAATTTTTTAAGATTTTATTTATTTGACAGAGAGAGACACAGCGAGAGAGGGAATATAGCAGGGGGAGTGGGAGAGGGAGAAGCAGGCTTCCTGTGGAGCAGGGAGCCCGATGCGGGCTTCGATCCCAGGACTCTGGGATCATGACCTGAGCTGAAGGCAGACGCTTAACGACTGAGCCACCCAGGCGCCCCTGGAATTTTTTTTTTTTTAATTCACCATTAGTATTGCTACAGGTTGCAGTGGGGTGAGATTCCTTTATCCATCCATTCAACAAATACTTGTTGACCATCTCCTAGACATCAGGCACTGCTCTAGGTACTAGGACAAGCATGAATACTACAGTCTCTGTCCTTATACATCTCACAATCCAGTGGTGGCAACAGACAAATAGATAAATACATAATAAAATGTCTGGTAGTGACAGTGTTATTAAACAAAAAAAAAAAAAAGAAAAGTAAGAAAACATAACACCCAGGATTAGAGAACTGATGGCGGAGCTATTTTTAGAGAGGCCTCCCTGAGGAAGTCACATTTGAACAGAAACTTAAATGAAGTGAAGTAATATCTGGCAGCTCAGCAGGTGAAGAGGGATGCTGGGATTTAACATCACATTGAACTTTCGCCTCCACAAATGTTCCTCCTTTTATATGCTCCAGAGGAGCTGAGCATGAATATGACTTCTGTGAAACGAATTGCTTTAAATGCATAACGGCACCGTGCTGTTTAAAAGAATTTTTTGGTAAAGAGATGCATCTCTTTATAAAATGGATAATCAATCGGGGCACCTGGGTGGCTCAGTCGTTAAGCGTCTGCCTTCGGCTCAGGTCATGATCCCAGGGTCCTGGGATCCAGCCCCGCATCGGGCTCCCTGCTCGGTGGGGGGCCTGCTTCTCCCTCTCCCACTCCCCCTGCTTGTGTTCCTGCTCTTGCTGTGTCTCTGTCGAATAAATAAATAAATAAAATCTTTAAAAAAAAAAAGGATAATCAATCTTGAGTGTTCTTAATTGACTGAGTTATATTTCCATATATCAGGTCTGGTCAGAGGGAAAGTATTCTAAAATCGTTGAGGGAGCTTTATGAAAGGATCAGGGCATTTCTGAGTAATTAGGTCATATCGAGAATCTCCTTTATGGCCATCCTTAGAGAGCAAAGAATTTAAAAGAGTTTAGAATTGAATTTCATCCAATTCCTTCATTTTACAGATGGGAAAATGGAGGCAGCAGAGAACATGTGTCCAAGCTAAAAGGGTGGGTGGGTGAGGGGCAGAAGTTCTTTCCCTGTGTCACTGCCCTCAGCTGGGCCTTCGCTCCTCAGCGTGCTGCTGTATTCTTGCGTGTGCCGGAGAGGACGCAAGTCTTCTGAACGGCTGCCTGCCAGGAGTCCCCTGGACCCTGTACAGACTCATGTTCACATCAGCAATCGTCTGCATTCACATCTGGCTTCTTTTCATGTCCCTGACTGTGGAGAAGAGTTATCCCTAATTCCATTCTAATCCCAACCCCTCCACCAGTGCCTTCACCCCCATTCCAAGGGCCCTTGCTTTCCCACATACCGCCTCTCTTGCACCCTCTCCTTGCCCTCAGACAGAGAGGGCAGCAGCTCTAAGATCAACTTAGTCTGCTCCTTGCCTGTGAAGCCGACTTCATTCACAAAACCAGTTCCTGCTGCCTCTGTTCATGTTGCCTTACAATCCGGCTTCTATCCTCAATCTGCTTCTGGAACTCGTCTCTTAATGATCACATTGGTTCCTATTTGTACCACCAAGTGCCTTCTTCTTACTCTGCACCTTGCTCCTTCAGCAACATCTGAAACCAGTGACTGGAGCTTCCTTCACGAAGCATCCCCTTCCCTTGGCCACGACATCCCAATTCTCTTGCTAGCACTCTAAGAGCTCCTGCACCGCAGTGAAAACCCAAGTCGAAGCTTGAGGTAATCCAGTAAAAACTGACTAAGCAGCCATGGAAGTAAAATAAAATGGAGCAGCAGTGGTTGAAAAAGAAGTAAAATACAAGAATATGTGCAGGAGGATTACATTTACAAAAAGTCCAACAAGCGAGCTGAAACTATTTCGAGGAATGCATAAACGGTGGCAAAACTATAAAAATAACAACAGAAATCACTCTCATAAATATTAGGACAGGTTTCCTTCTGGGGAAGGGAAAGGACTGTGATCTGGGGCTCAAGTAATTTTCCCTTTCTAGTCTGTGGTGGTAGTTACATAGATTTTTCACTTCAAAATTTGTAAGATTGTACAGGTTTTATGCAATTTTCTGGACAGATGATACACTTTACAATAAAAAGAATTTGAAGAAACACCTGTAACTTGCACTCAAAATCTCACTACTGACTAGATGGCCCCCATGTACACAATTCAGCCTGCCAGCTCACAGATGACACAGATAACTGAAAATGGGTTGCTAAAAACTTTGTTTCAAGCCAAAACTACAGGCCAACCTCTCCCTGCCAGACTATGAGGAAACGACTTCATCTGTTTACGATGGCAAAATGCAAGAAAGGAAGTTGAAAGTCAAAGTCATGCATGCAAATTGATGGGATAAAGACCAAGCAGCCTCATGTTCCTAGAAGCAGGGATACTCGGGAAATAAAGATGAGAAAATTAAGAGGATGATCCAAAGAGTCCCTTCAAAAACTATCCTGGAAGAGAGGCTTGCGAAGGTCACAAATAAACCGGAATAAGATGAGTGCTATAATCCCAGGTCTACCCGAAACCTTTCCTGGGACCCTAGACGGGTCACACCACTCCACTGCCTGGCTTGCCTTCCATAATATGGAAAGACCAAGAAATATACTTCCTTTAGAGATCGTGACAATAAGATCTCAGGAAAAGAGAGGCTGCAACTAAGTTTGCACAGTGAGCTGGTGGAGCAGCCAAGGCTGAGGGCTTCTGACTCCATTACACTTGACCCTGCATTAGTGAGGGCTGGCTAGCTGAAGCTGCAACAACAAACAATCCCCAAATCTCAGAGGCTTAAAGCAAGGACATCTTGCTCATGGGCACAGCTCCAGCTGGAGTTTTGCCAGTTGTGGTGGCAGAAGCAAAGAGAGCGTGTAATTGTACAACGGCTGCTGATGCTTCAACCCAGAAGAGATCGTATCACTCTGTTCATGTCTCATGACCAAAGCAAGACATGCGGTCAAACCCATCTTCAAGGAGGTGGGAGGTAAAAGACCACTATGCATTGGGAAGGGAACTAGGCATACGTGGTGGTGGGTGGTGCTAATGATGACCTCAGGTCTCCTTCCTCCCCAGAGTGGCAAGGAGCAAACGCCAGGCTTCTGAGGATTGTGACCCCAGAGTTTTTCAGCCCTAGGGATGATCCAACAGCAAGTCTATCCATCTCTTACAGATCTCTTCCACGCAGGTGAGAGATGATACTGAACCTAAGAGAAGAAGCGGGAGCTTGGGAGAGAAGCCACAGCCACACACCCCTTTACCCATCTACAGTGGGTAGGTGGCGGTCCCCCTGACTCCCATTCCTTAAGCCCAGACCTGAGGGGTCTGCGTCCTCCACGCTGGACCACATGGCCAACCCTACTGGAGCTTCTGTGGAACAGGGCTCAGAAGGAAATCAGGCTCCCACTCACTCACCCTCCTTCTGTTTCCTCCACTGGAACTCCAGCACCACATCATCGTGCCCCACAAACGTGTGGACTGGGGTGTTCAAGTCAAAGACGTTCCACAAGAGGAGACTATTTTCCCTCCGCAGCTGGGGGACCATCACAGTCACCAGTCCATTGCTGAAAGGCTATGGCAGGAAAGGGAAAAGCAGGTGGTTATTCCAGGGAGAGTCAGCTGAATCTTGAATTACCAAAGTTGGAATGCTTTCCTAACTAACATAAATGAGATGATGGAAGGCCCCAACCCATCTGGGGAAATGTATTCCAAATACCATAAGTTAACCATCACGTCTACTTTTCTTTTGCATTTATTCCCTTTTTCTGTGCATGGAAGGGACCAAAGCGAGTAAAAAATAAAGCTAAGCCAAATACTTGGAGAACTTTAAATTCTAAAATAAGCAAATGGCTTTGAACAGAACACACTGTTTCACATCCAGAACGAGTATGCAAGACACACTGGGGAAAACCCCAGAGCAGCGAGCAGAGTTCTTGCCATGTGGAAATGCACCAGAAGCACAGCATCCACACAAAGCATCGCCTTCCCACGGCCCCCAAAACTACAGCTATTCAGAGGGAAACCCTCCAGTTTCAGGATTGACACGTTTTACTTATCGACACCTAATCTGCTACGTAGCTAAGGGGGCCCATTTGGTAGATAAGCAGACTCTGTTCTGGAAGGAATAAACCACAGTCACCTAAAAGCACATTTATCTTCACTTTCCCTCCTGGAAGCACTCCTGGACATCGCTGTTTATTTTTTAAAGTGAACATATTAATCCAGGGAAGTATTCTAATTCATAAGAACAATGGCTGATTTCTTGACAAGCACTCCCAGATGCAAAAGCCATTTAATACCTAAATTATCTTCTATGTTCCACAGCGCCTCAGGGTGACAGCCTAATGCATAAAGGCAGCTTTATTCATCCCTGTACTCCCTTTCAAGCTGACACTGAAGAAAATATATTATCTCTGATCAAAAGCTATCAATGTGACAATGGGAAAATTGCTGAAAGACTAATAGCCTATCCCCTATATCTGTAGCATTTTATGGTTTCTAAAGCACTTTCACATACCACTTTTCAAAAGGAAAGACATAATTGTGCGTGTGCTAAATGCCACCGAATTGCGTACTTTAAAATGGTAAATTTTATCACAATAATAAAAAGGAAGTCCTGGTAAAAATTATATTCATATGCTACAGAGGAGGAAAGTATTGTTCAAGAGCATCCAGCAGCTTGCCCAAGGCCACACAAATATTAAATGGCTCACTGCAAATATGGAAACAATCTAAGTGCCCATCAATGGATGAACAGATAAAGAAGATGTATCTTACACCACACACACCACACACACACACACACACACACACACACACAATGGAATATTATTCAGCCACAAGAAAGAAGGAAATCCCGTCATGTGCCACAACATGGGTGAGGTTGAAGGCATTATGCTAAGTGAAATAAGCGTACATCTTGAACTTACACAATGTTACACGTCAATTACATCTCAGTAAATCTTGAGAAAAAATTCAAAGGCACGGATGGACCCAAAACCCAGGTCTTCTGAATCTAAAGCCAGATTTCTTTCCACCACCATCTACTGACCGCAAGCCCCACAACCCTCTGGCACCACCTCTACCCCTTCCCTGCCATTTGCGACCACCTGCATGCGCCTGGGCCTCCCAGTCTATGGTGAGCAACTCTCCCACAGATTCTTCCCCAACATTCCAAGGGCCAAGTTTTTAAATACATACCAGGTTTATGCCGTCATGTCATGACCGCCTTTGCCCCACCCCTCAGCCAAGACAAAAAGAGAAAACTGCCTCACAAAGAAAATAAGAGAAAAGGGCCCTTGGCCCCCATGTCTGGAACACTAAGGTGAAGCTCCCCAGCAGGAGGTGGTGTGTCCCACTCACAGTGTATCTGGCCTTCCAGACAGGCACCTGGCAAGGGAGAATACTGAGGTATTTCCGAGGCTGGCGGTAATCCCAGAACTGGAAGAAAGAAAACAGGATAATTTGTGAAATAAATACCATGAAAAAACTGCAATTGAAATAAGCGCAGCCTGCGGTCCCTTCACTCTCTGTCCTCAGTGTGTTCCCGGTAGCCCTCCTAGCTAGGGGAGAGGGGCAGACACACAAAACCTTTCCCATATATCAACATTACAGGAGAATTTCCCAACATCACCAGGACCAGCCCTCGGGGCAGATCAGCGTCAGCTCATTAAATGGGCCTGCAGGTGAAAGGTCAGACTGACAAGCTTTCACCCTGTGTCACTTTTACATCATGCAGGGCAAAGTAACGACTAAAGACAGCCTACGTGCTGACTACTTATTGCATTCCAGACAGAGTTGAGAGCTTTAGGTTTTTTTATCCCATTTAATCTTTGCGACAACCAAATAATGGGTGTCATTCAGTTCTTTCTCAAATGTAGAAGCTAAATTACTAAACAATCTAACTTGCCCAAGGTCACACAGGAAAGAGGTGGCCGTTTGGACACCAACGCACTCATGTACACACTCACCCGCTCCGCCACTGACCATGCGGAACGTGAGGCTCCAGAATGCCCAGAGTGAGCCCAACACACTCTGCCTTAGAGACGCCTGTGCTTTCAAGGAAGAGACACAACTATACTTAGAGCCTGAGCATTTGTCATGAAGCAGAAAATGGTAGAACACCAAAGGCAGGAGGCCCAAAACTGAAACTCTGAACTATTCCAGTATTAAGAAATTATTTTCAAAAAATAGATGACAGTTTGGCAGTTTCTTAAGAAGTTAAACATGCATACATCATTGACTCAGTGATTCCCAACTCCTATTTGTCCCGGAAAACTGGAAAGTTCCATTCACAGGAAAATCTATATGTGAATGTTTATAGCAGTTCTATTCACAATCATCAAAAAGTGCTAACAGCCCAATCAATGTTCTTCAACGGGTCAACACATAATAAACTGTAGCATATTCATACAGTGGATTACTATTCGCCAACTAAAAGTACATCATCTATCGATTCTTAAAACACCTTGGATGAATCTTGAAGGTGCTATCCTGAGTGAAAGAAGCCAACTCAGAAAGTTACATCCTGCATCGTTCCATTTAAATGACCTTCTCGGGGCACCTGGGTGGCTCAGACGGTTAAGCGTCTGCCTTCAGCTCAGGTCATGATTCCAGGATCGAGGCCCACATTGGGCTCCTTGCTCAGCGGGGAGCCTGCTTCTCCCTCTCCCTCTGCCTGCCGCTCCCCCTGCTTGTACTAATAAAAAAAATTTTTTTAATCTCAAGAAAAAAAATAAATGACCTGCTCAAAACTACAGTGATGGAGAACACATTAGTGGCTGCTAAAAGTTGGGGGTTGGAGGAGGGTGTGACTATAAAGGGATCACATGAGGTAATTCTTGTTTCTTCTGACAACTCTCTTTTTGCCAAATTCAGACTCCATATTCAAAATAATAAAATTGTTAAGATGTGTTTTCTTTTTTTTTTTTAAGGTTTTATTTATTTGACAGAGAGAGAGACAGTGAGAGAGGGAACACAAGCAGGGGGAGTGGGAGAGGGAGAAGCAGGCTTCCCGCTGAGCAGGGAGCCCGACGTGGGGCTCGATCCCAGGACCCTGGGGTCATGACCTGAGCCGAAGGCAGACGTCTAACGACTGAGCCACCCAGGCGCCCCTAAGATGTGTTTTCCATCTAAACTGCTTCTGGGTTTCCCCTGATGGCTACAGGGAAAACTATAACTTGCTCCCTCAACTTACAAAAGAAGGGAAACTAGAAATCATGAGGTCGGCTTGGCACTCTCCAGACTTTTAATTAGATCAACACTTTGTGAATGTCTTCCTGTTATCAAGTCTACCAATGTGAAAAACAAGCAAATAAAAAAGTTCAACCTCCCTAAGTTAATCACATACAAGCAAACTATTAGTACTATGAATATATTTCAGCAATTGGGTCCTTTTCATGCTTATTTACAGACTGTCACGATAACTGTTAACAAAATCGATCCTTTAAAAAAAAAAAGATTTGTTTCCAGATTTAAATGCGCTCGATTGGTGAGCATTATACCATATAATTATAACATATAATTATGGGACAAGTTAGAGGACCCTGGGGATTTGAGCAAGTCCTCACTCACTTCATAACATGATCTTATTCTCAAGGCAACAACTGCCAGTCTTATGAAATGATTATATGCTGCATGTGAATGACTTCAGTCTGCTTCAACCTGACAGACTGGTCACCGTAAGAACGAGAACAGCCATGCCGTCCTCTCGTCCATAGGTGATTTCTGCTTTTCTCTTCCCTGCCAAAAGGCCCTTGCTACAAGCTACAGATCAGAAAGGAAGGCTTCTGAAGAAATACCAGAGGAGCAAGGCAAGAAAGAACCAGGTTCTTGAACAGCCTCGTGGGTACAGGACTCTCGGGAAGGCTGACCTTGACCCACAGGCAGACACACATGTCAGGATGGACCAAGGAACTGTGTCTGAATCTCCAGGACTCTTCATCTAGAAGAAGGCAGTGTTGTAAAATTGACTGCTTAACCCAAGATCAGGGGGGAAAAAATCATTAAACTGATATGAATTCATCTCATTGTGGTTAATGGTCTACTTTTAATAGCCATATAAGAAAAATCCTTTTCTTTCTTCTCGATCTAGCTCTAACCCTCAATTCAACAGTTTCACAGTTTAATAATTTATAAACTCAGGTGAAACATTCATTCAATGGTATCTTGTTCCAGCGTACCCCTTCAATTCAGAAAATAAAAATATAACAAAAATGTATTACTACAAATTATAAGCTAACCTATCATCAGGTAAACTTAAGAAAATGATTATGTAGGAAAAAATGACATATTGATCCTGATCTACAAATAACTAAAAATGATGGGTGAATATTATGCAAAGCGCCTCTAAAACTGCTTCACTTTTTACAATTATGCTATTTATATACATTCAATAAAAACTGTCTTCCTTCCACCAGGATATAGTGAAATAAATTAAATAACCATGTCAGAAGTCTCGGGGCGCCTGGGTGGCTCAGTCATTAAGTGTCTGCCTTCGGCTCAGGTCATGATCCCAGGGTCCTGGGATCGAGCCCCTCATTGGGCTCCCTGCTCAGCAGGAAGCCTGCTTCTCCCTCTCCCACTCCTCCTGCTTGTGTTCCCTCTCTCGCTGTTTCTATCAAATAAATCAAAAAAATCTTACAAAAAAAATTTTTTTAAAGTCTCATTTAATTCATAAGCTCAGCCTACAAGTAAGGAACAAGGACTGAGTCTCACATGTGGAAACTGGTCTGTTGCTTCAATACCCATGGAATCCAGCCTCACAGGTGGTAGAGATGTCACTGAAGAGCGACAAACTTGAGGAAAGAGGAGGAGGGGAACTGGATGGTTTCTGGGTTCTGAACTTGGATGACAAGGTGACAAAAACCCAAACCCAAAACAGACCAAAAAACCCCACTCTGGCACATAAAAGTAAATGACAACCCTAAGGGATTTACAAACCTCAAGACAGAAGTTAACTTTTTAGGCCTTAGTGTTATGATTCTAATTTTGCTCACCATACCAAAAAATGACATCGTCCATGTGCCCATGTAAACAAAGCATTACGTTAATGATGCTGAATCACACAATTGCTAAGCAAACTTCTGTGGTCAAATTTCTGTCCTTTCAGACAGGGACCTGACCACAAGGAGGGCCTGTGGAACGAGGCTGGCCCTGTGCCCTGCATCCTTCTACAGGCACCACATCCCAGAGTCAGGACAGGAAAAACAAACAACAAGAAATGCTGTGCTCTGAGATAAACCAAAAATAATAGGGTCACGGAAACAACATAAACCCTGGAGCATTTCCTGTAAGTTAGAGAGAATCTCTAGTAAAACAACTCTATCCCTGACTGTAGCAATGCTGACTGACGATGTCCTAACTTTTGCAGATATGATAATGATCTGAGAAAATTGCTGGGTTTCCAGCCCAGGGAGACTAATCATAAACTTGGTAACCTTTACAATTTTGTGGGCTTTTTTCCTTTACTGATATATCTGGTTTGGGTTGGTGGTGTTTTTTTTCGTGAAATCTCACTTCCTGGCAACTTCTTGGCAAATAAACTTCTCCTTTCTAAATGGTTTAGTCTCTGACTTCCCTTCACGAAGGGAAAGAAATCGCTCTGAGCAAATCCCAGGAGCCCCATCAGAGACATGCGACTCCATCGTCCCTACTGGCCCACGCAGCCCCGCCTGCTTGCCCAGCCCCCTACAGCACACACACTGTGCTTAGTGCGGCTTTCCTTCCCAACAAAGTGCTGCTACACAATCTGATGCCTCCCACACGCAGCTCCCCCAACTGTCCCTGGGGGTCACTCACCTTGACAGAGTTGTCCTGACTGGAGGTAGCAAGAACGTGCTCAATGTCTGGGTGCCAGTCCAGGCCGTGGATTTTGGAGAGGTGGGCTGCGAGATACTCCACTGCCGTGCTGGGTTTCTACAACAGGATGGGCACTGAGCGTTGTCAAGTTAGAAAGAATTCCCTGAGTGTCTACCACAGAACAGTCTGCTGGGGGCTGGATGGGGACACAAACACACTACCAGATCCTGTCTCTATCCTTAAGAAACTCCACTTTGTTTTGTTTAAAAAAACAAAAGGGAGAAAGACTTCGCCAACCCTCCTTCACGCATGCTCTGTATTCGGGCCCGTGAGCCTGATTTCGTCCCGCTCCAGCCCCAGGCATGGCTTTAATGAAGGATACAGGATAGTGGGTGCTCCTTCCCTGAGCAGTGCATCTGCAATCCCTGCTCCCCTTCCTCACTATCACCCAAGAAGAGGGGCTGTGACATTTGAACAGCCCTCACCTCGAGACTGGACGTAAAACCACCAATCTTAAAGTAATCGAGTCCCAAGACCCCCAAGAGAATGAACACACATCACAGATCACAGAAGATAACTATACACGACTAATAAGCTTATATAAAACAAGCAAACTTGGGAGGAAACCGCAGAAATATACATTAAAGTCAGATTTTATTAAGCTATCAAATTAGAAGATACTTGTAAACAATACTCAATGCTGGCAAGGCTACATTTGTCACTGCTGGTGTTTATACAAAATAGTACATTTTGGCAAAAAACTTTGACAATTTTTATCAAGCAACTTAAATTTTCCCTTAAGAGAATGTTCCAATTTTACAAAAAGCTAGAAAACTAGAAATAACACAAACAGTAAATGGGGAATAATTAAATTTTAGAGTCAATTATAGTACAGCTATCTGACATAATATGATATAGCCACTAAATGTTAGACTTAGGGATTATAGCACAGGGAAAATGCTATTGAATGGAAAAAGTATGCATGACCATATACGTGATAGGATAAACCACGTTTTTTAAAAAGTACAAGAAAAGAAAACACCAAAATGTTAGCATTTGTCTCTGGGTAATGGGCCTATAAACATTTTTTATTTTCTCTTCTACATTCTCTACAAAGAGCATCTAACTACTTCTATAATCAGCGTTGCTCTACAGGGTTAAGATCAGTCTTCAGAACCAGCCTTCCTGAGTTCAAATCCCAACAACAAAGCAAGCCTCAGTTTACTCATCTGTAGAATGGGGATAAATATAGTACTTACTTTAAAGACTAGTTATAAAGAGAGTTCTTAGAACAATACCTGTGCATAATAAACGTGTAGTAAATGTTACTACTATTCATCACTGGGGTGTTTGAATGAAATCCAACATTGCCACCAATACCATATTTTTTTAAGCCTCTGATGCTTGGGGTCATCAGTGCTACTTTGACTCTGGAAAGTGCCAGAGGAGTAAAAATATGACCTACAAGTTTTACAATCCATCTAAGCAAAAGCTGTGAGTATTAAGAGCGCAAAAAAAAAAAAAAAAAGTTAAAACCCTTTAAGCAAAACAGATAAAACTGCTGAGGGAAGTCAGGATTCTCAGTGGACCAACTGGAAGACTAGGGAGGAATAGTTTGGCCGTCTCTTTCCGCAAGATAAGGAACACCACTGGTTTTCCAATACTAGTTTGGAAGACAAGTACTGACAGGATTTATGGCTAAGTACCAAATGGTTTATTTTTGCCTATGGCCTGAAAACAGTCTAAAGCAAGTCTGTATGCACGACGAACTGACCAAATATTTTATTTAAACCATTTACTATATTTAAATGCTATGCTAGTGATGAAAGGAACAAACCCCATCGCCACTTTAAGAAATCAAGAGAGGGGAGAATGGCTGTTACGAGACAGGACTAAGGGACAGAGACAAATACTAAGACATAGAAGACGTACCTGTCTAACCCCCGCTCACAAAATCACCTTCTCACCCAAGAGCCACGTAAGGCAGAGGGCTTCAGCCAGCACATGCCTCCCCAGCAAAATGTGGCACCCAATCCAGCGGACTCCCCATCCCTGCTTCATTTCCTTCTCCTCTGCCTCAATGTCTGACCAACTCCCTGCCACAGGGAAGGGATGGGGCTGCCAGAAGCTGTGCTGAGAGGTGACAGCACCCAGGCTGATAGTTTCAGGAAAACTAAAAGTGGGTACTTCCCACAGAAGCTGAGGAGCTCTAGCCTCCAGTTTCAAAAGCAGGAAGCAGTATGACACCCCAGATCTTACAAAGTCGACTGCCAGTCGGGTATGGGGCATGGGGGTATGGGGGAGCCTTTGCCTGTATCAATGTTCTCACTGATGCCAACAAACCAAACTCTCAAAAGACTCTCCGTGGCGGTGGCAGCCCAGGACGCTGCACCTCTTCCATGCCCATCAGTTACACGGATTGTGAAGGAAGAATATATGCTCTGCAGGCTCTTGTGAGGCTGATGGGACAGCTGGCTGTCGAAGGGAGGATTTGAGCACCCTAAGTACTTTGCCTCGGTGATTTATACCAGAAATACCCAGGATGGAATATGTCCTAGAAAAACCAGTTGGTGCTCTGCAATCTGGGGCAGGGATAAGAAGCCTGCTGACCGTTCTAGAATAGTATCTGGTCCCCGGGCTTGACCTCCTCAATGACATACTCACTATCATTATCTTCGTTTTGAAGATAAGGTAACTGAGGCTTGGAGAAGTGTAGTGGCTCAGCTGATATCATAATTAGGAGGCAGTAAAGTGGGGCTCTAACTTAGGTCAGGCCCAGTTCATTTTCTTAACCACTGATCATAATATTCTCTATCTTCCTTCAACATCAATTTGATCAGGAAGCAAATGTCTTCTGGTACTGTGATCTTAAAAGGGCAATTTGCCGCAGCACACGGGGCACCCTGGCCTCTCAAGATGAGTGCTGCTACTCACAGCATCCTCCTCACACCCCCTGGGAGGGACTAAAGACCAACTGGGGTGGGAGAGAAGAGACTACTCACCCGTTTGTCCCATATTCGCACATCCCCGTCATGACTGGTGGCAAGGCAATTAGCATTTTTTTTATTCCATTTGACCTGTGAGGCACCGGCTGCAAAGAAAAATGAGGGGAAGAAAGTGGCTGCCCTCAACCCCCCTGGGACCAGAGTAGAGCACATCCAGGGCGGCTGGGTAATGAGTTCCAGCTGAAAGTGAACAGAACCCTTCAAGTTTCTATGACTGCACCAGCTCCACCGTTAAAGAGAAAATGAGGCCAAAAAATAAAATGAATTAGCACATCAGAACAGGATCGGAGTCAGCTAATTGAGGAAATAGTCTCACTTAGGAAAAAACTCTACAGGTTACCTCCACACAGAATCAGCAGGGAAACATGGTTTCTCACGAGCAGCAGCTCAACATGGCTCTGTAGTTGGTAACTAACTACCCATCACATAGCCTGGCTCTTCATCATCCCCAGCGACCAGCCTGGCGCTCCCACTCAGAAGAGCCTCAGCTCAATGCCTGCTCCTTCCCACTTACTTTCTTACCTATTTAGGAGGGCAACCTTGGAGAAAGAAAGGTTCCTGAACCTCCGCTGAAGAATAAGCCCCCGCGTTGCCCAATTCTGCCCTCAGAAGGATCTGTGCACCATTTCCCTCCTGCACTCTCTCCTCCCAACAGTGGCTGCACATGGCCACTGGCCCTGTATTAAGTCAGGAAACGGGAACATGCCCCGCACTGTGAACTGAGTCCTTTCCCCACTCTGCCAACACAAAGAGATAACAACAGTAATGAGGGAGCTATGTGAGAGGAGGCATAGCATGAGATGCCAGAGGGGCTGAGACCTGTGGAAATCTAGGACATATCAGCACTTCTAGCTGACTCTTAAAAATAACCAAGTTATGGCTCTCCTTCCCATCTCTTCTCATCCTTGCTCAGACCACACATATTTCTCCCTTTGGGTGGGTGTTTGTCACTGGGGACATCGTCGTGGATCCAGGGCTATGGAAGGCAACATGATCCAAGAAGTCTAGAGTGGGCTTGACACAGCAAGGGCTCAGAATCTAACAGGAAATGGAGTTAAGACCCAGAAGTTACCCTTGCTTGGTTTTGGTGAGGGTATTTGTTTGTTTGTTGTGTTTTTTTGCTTAAGACACAGGGCATCTTAAGTCACCTAGGAACGAACGGTGGAGATCCCTAAAGGAGGAAGCCAGTGTAGGAGAGCCAGTTTGTTTGCAAGAAAGGGTATCAGCTAGAGGAGAAAATGAGTAGGAAGAGCCTGCCCCATTTCCTCAAGACAGATTACTCAAAGACTTCCAAAAGAAATACACTGTCCCCAGTGTGGGGACTCATCAGACCATGAAGCCTTCCAAAGGGAAGGGAACCCCCTAATTCAATCTACTAGGATCGTGACAACGGAGTCAAACAGAGTTCCCAGACCTTTGGTATTCTCAGACAGAGAATACTCTGGAGTACACACAGGTTCTTACTTCTTCCTACCCCAAAGGCATAAACAACACCATAAACTACTGGCCAAGGTTGCACCTTCAGGGAATGGTAGATCGAGCAGCTTACCAAATCCACAGCCTCTCATTTGCCTCTTTTCTCCCAGGGCAGCTGTGCTACCACTGAGAAATCTCACTGAGGTGCAAAAAAGAAGTCTCCCACCTCTCTTCTTTAGAGGACTTACAACAGAAGAGAAAGTAATCAGAGCAAGTGGGCTGAAAAAAAGAACTGTCTTTCTTTTTATAGCTCCTCTACAACCAGCCTAACTTAGAAACCTCTAAGTAGAAGCAACAGAATCCCAGGGAGGTAACTGAGGCATTTACAGACCATTTGTATTTCATTCAGTTGGATGTCCTCTGCAACCATGTCTGTGGGCCATCATGTGTCTCAAGTCCTAAGTGCCTAAAAGCTGAGGTGGCGGGAGTAAGGCAGGCGGCGGGGGGCAGAGCAACAGATTTATTTAAGCATTTAGCACACAGGCACAGGTGCCTGATCCCCACTGCCATTTAACAAACATTTACAGAGCATCTCCTCGGGTCAGACAGGTGGTCTGACGTTGATCTACAGCACTGAACAAAACAGACATGGTCCCTAACTGCCCAGAACAGATAATCCACCTGCTTAATACAGTCATGATGCTCCATGTCTTTAAATGATGAGGCATGGAGATGTGAGAGAGAAAAGAAGAATCATGTAATCATTTTGGAGCAAACACCAAATGTGAATTCAAATGTACCAAAAAGATGCAAAGCAGCAGGATTTAAGAGACAGATAATGTACATTTTTAACAAGGATGCCAAAATACAACATAGACGGGCACCTGTGTGGCTCAGTCGGTTAAGCCACCAACTCTGGGTTTCGGCTCAGTTCATGATCTTGGAATCGTGAGATCGAGCCCAGAGTTGGATGTGCTCAGTGCAGTCTGCTTGGATTCTCCGCCTCTCCCCCTGCTTCCCCCGACTCTTTCGCTCTCTTTGCAAAAATAAATAAATAAATCTTCAAAACACAATACTGATGACTGGGCTTCATCACTGTAAGATATACCAGTTCTATGCCCAAATTCTACTCTCCATAAATATCCCATAACAGCCCCAAAGCAGAATTCCAAAAACAGTCAATTCCAACTGAGCAATGAAAACAGAGGGGCCAGAAAGTAATTTCAAAGTTTCAGTACATCCACATTAAATGACAATATGGGGACACAACTGGCATAATCTAGATTATGGGGAAACCACAGGACAAACAACCTGGTTTCTTCAATAAATAAACCTCAGGAAAAGAAAAATAAACCAAAAAAGGAGAGGGAGAAGAAACCTACCAACTGTAAAAGATGAGAAATATATCAACCACTTATAAGCATGTTTTTTATTTGGATTTTGACTTAAATAATTTGTAAAACAGCAACAACTGAGATTGGGGAAATTTGAATACCGCTTAAATATTGATATTAAAGAGCCACTGTTAACATTTTTAGGTCCGTTTATGGTATCATGATCATGTTTTCTTACAGGATTCTTCTCTTCTATAAGTATCACTTACTGAAATATTTGTTAAGGAAATGATATTGACACTCAGGACACACTTCAAAATAATTCCTTTTTGTTTTTTTAAGTAGGCTTCATGCCCAACGTGAGGCTTGAACTCACGACCCTGAGTTCAAGACCTGAGCTGAGATTAAGAGTCAGACGCTTAATCAACTGAGCCACCCAGGCGCCCCTTCAAAATCATTCCAAAAGAGATGGGAGTTGGGGGTGGGAAAGTGGGTAGAGGTAAAGATGAAATAAATAAGACTGGCTGGATGGTGACAGTTGTTGAAGCTGGATCGTGAACATAAAGCAATTTCATCTTCTTCTACTTTCATACACGTTTGAAATTTTCCACAATAAAAAGTTTAAAAACAAACCATTTTGGCTCCTGTCCTTGAATCCTAAAATCAGTTCCTGACCATGCTTAGCACTCCTGACTCTTAACTTCTGAGACCTAAAATCCCACCCAGCCGAGCCAGGGACTGGGGCAGGGGCAGTCCCTGTGAGGGAAGGGATGGAAGGAAGGAACTGAGCCAAGGGGGGGAACACTCACCTACAGCGGACAGTGCAACTGTGGGCTTCCTTGTGTCTCTGGAATAGAAAAGTCAGAGATCAAATGCCCAATCCGTATGCCACCACCCACGTGGGACTTTCTACCCTCTGCACACAGTTCTCCACTCCCCTTTCAGTGGGTGCTTAGAGTTCAGAGGGAACGTGAGGGCCTTAAAAACAAGGGTAAAGAGAGGCCTATCTCCCTTCAGGGACAAACCTTCTCAGCTCCTTCAAATGAGGCTGAGGCTGAATTTCAAATCACACAGTTGGAGCCACAGAAAGCAAACTACATGATTCGGCATGGCCTCCATGACCCCGATGCAGGGGTGGAGGAAGCCAAAAGAATCCCTTCCTGGTGCCATTTCTCCTGGTGGCAACGAAGTGACTGTCATGGAGGCTTAACTCTGCAAGGACCTTCCCAGCAGCACTTCAGAGCTGAAGTAAAAAGCTAGTCGCTAAGAGGGGGAAGCAGCCTAAGGGTCCATCGACAGATGAATGGATAAACAAAATGTGGTCTATACATACAAGGGAATATTATTCAGCCTGGAGATGGAAGGAAATCCTGTCGCATATGGTACAACATGGATGGACCTTGAGGACATTACATTAAGTGAGATAAGTCGGTCACAAAAAGAAATACTGCATTATTTCCCTTCCACTTGTATGAAGTTATCTCAAGTAGTCAAATCCACAGAAACAGAAAGTGGGAAGGTGTGCAATGAGTAGTTTTAGCTTTGTAAGATGAGAAAGTTCTGGGGATCTGTTGGGCAACAATGTGAATATATTTTACTGAACTGTACACTTAAAAATGGTGAAGATAGGGGCTCCTGAGGGGCTCCATCGGTTGAGCGACCGACTCTTGATTTCGGCTCAGGTCACAATCTCAGGGTCATGATACAGAACCCTTCGTCGGGCTCTGAGCTGCGTGTGGAGCCTGCTTGAGATTTTCTCTCTCTCTCCCTTTTCCCCTCCCCCGATCTCTAAATAAGTAAATAAGTAAATATATAAAATCTTTTAAAAAAAACGGTGAAGATGGTAAATTTTATGTTTTGGGGTTTTTTTGTTAAAAACAAAACCCTACTCCTGGATAGAACGGGAGACTCTCAGAGAGACTCCTGGGTTCACTACAAGGCTGGAGGGCAACTTCTCCACGAAATGGTAACGTGACAGAACTGGGCATCCACCCAGAGCTAGGAGGACCGGATGGCCAATCTGTGGCTCAGGCTTACTATGCAGAAAATCTGAAAAGGAATCATCTGTTCAGTGTCCCTTAATCCTTAAATTATGAAAACAATTATTTCACATCAATGAGGAATACTCTAACCTTGCCTCGTAGCTCCCTGGAGTTTTGTGGGGGGTTTTTTGTTGTTGTTTGTTTGTTTGTTTTAAAGATTTTATTTATTTATTTGTCAGAGAGAGAGAGAACACAAGTAGGGGGAGCGGCAGGCAGAGGGAGAAGCAGGCTCCTTGCTGAGCAAGGAGCCCAGTATGGGACTATATCCCAGGACCCTGGGATCATTACCAGAGCCAAAGGCAGACTCTTAACCAACTGAGCCACCCAGTCGTCCCCCTGGGGTTTTGCTTATTTAAGAGCAGCCCCCTTCCATTTCCCCCAGATTTTGGGCCCCTTCCCCGCTTGGCGCTGCCATCAGATGACTCACCACTGAAGCACTAACGTGAGCGGGATGCAGGTGAAGTCAGCTGCGCACACCCTGACTCGCGGTCTCCCTTTCCCTGGTCTGCCCACCTCTCTGAGTAAATCATCCCAGAGCCACTGCCATTTGGGAGCAGAGCAGTCTGCTGAGGGGAGGAGGGGTCCCATCTGGGGGACTCTATGGACTATACCCCCTGGTTAGTCCTCTCGAATTGTTACAGCAAAGGGAATTTGCTCTACGAAGGGACAAGGGAACAGATGTTCATTAAGAACTTATGACAGGCCGGGCCGTGGGCTGGGTGCTCCTTCACTCGTCACTTCCACGAAGAGTAACCCTGAGAGGTGGCTCTCAGTGGCACTTATAGGCAGGGCATGGAAGCCTCACCAAGAGCAAAGCAGATGGGCCTTAGAGCACTCAGTGTCTGCTGTAGCAGATGTGTGTCTGTACCCATCAACCCCCCCACTGTCACCTGTCACTTCAGTCAAACTTCCGCCTGACTGGGGCTCCAGGGTGGCTCAGTCGGTTGGGTGTCTGCCTTCGGCTCAGGTCATGATCCCGGGGTCCTGGGATCGAGTCCCGCATCAGGCTCCCTGCTAGGTGGGGAGCCTGCTTCTCCCTCTGCCTCTGCCTCTCTCTCTCTCTCTCTCTCTCCCTCTCTGACTCTCATGAATAAATAAATAAAACATTTAAAAAAAAAAAAACAAAAAAACTTCTGCCTGACTTCCAAACGCCAGCACCTCTGTTCCTCTGCCAGAGGGATTGCCCTGCTTGCTGAGGCCTGCTTTGCACACCTCTGTGACGGGCCTAAGGTGCCAGGGAAGGGAGGCCCCAGGGGGCAGGCTTCAACCAATGACTGACAGAGGATGGCACCCCCACGCCCTTAGCCCTTGAGGGTGGGACACCTCTGAGGAGGGAGTTCTGCACTAGCACCTAGCAGTCCCCAGTAGGTGTAAGCACCCCCTGTTCACAGTGGCACCTACGGCGGATAACACGCCCCCGCCTGTAGCCTTCCCAGGCCTGTCTCTCTTTGCCACATCCCCACCAGCACTTCTGTCACCTCCTAAACAATGTGCTTGTCATGGTCACGTATCCTCATCTCAGGGTCTACATCCAGGGGAAACCAAACTAAGACCCCTGATCTCTAAAACAAAGGTCCAGGTTGTGGTGGTTTGGCCTTTTCATTGTTCTTACTTGATATCCCAAATGTAGATGTAGGTGTCCACGGAGCTGGTAACCAGGAGATCTGGCTCAAATACGGCCCAGTCCAAGTCACTGGAAACATGAGAAATAAACAGAAAAACAACGAAGAGAAAAAATTCAGAGTTCAGAGTCCAGGTCCAAAGCACCAGCAGATTTAGTTTCCAGTGGCTTCAGAGAAGTCACCATTCATGGGCCTCCTTAACATGACTTAGGGCGGCAATCTCCAAACTTCTTTGGGAATGAACATGACTTAACTAAGCTTTAAAGGAAACTTTCAGGTCCTTCCCCCTGTCATCACCAGCTATACTGTCACCTGCTCCCAAAAAAGAAATGGAAGATTTCAACTTCAAACACACACACACAGCAAAAACACGAAGTAATTTTTGACTTATCATTCTCTAAATCAGATTCAACCACAGGTACCTTGAGTAAAACCAACATCTCTTAAAGCAGTGGCAACCTGCCACATTGCCATGTAGCTTTCAAGAAGGGCAAGTCCTCCCTACCCAGGTCCTCCCTCCTAGAAAGGCAGTTCCTGCACAATTAACACAGGCAGGGGGTCTAGCCTTTCCCAGCACTTCCTGGGTCAGCTTCCCCACTCCTGCATTCCCTGCTTGCTACTTCCCAGGAGGAGTATTCCCCAGCCAGAAATAGTCACCTAAGGACAGGATGGATCAAGGGACACTCCAGAGGCCAAGGCCACAGGCAGGAGGTGACCGTGCAGCTGGATAATGGACTCTGCTGCAGGAGCTCTGTGTGGTGCCCCACAGCTGCCAGAGAAAGAGCAAAGGGCTGCATCCCACTGTCGGTACTCCTAGGCACTGGTGATTGTGAGCGAAGCGGTTCTACTGGCAGAACTGTGTCTCCCTCCCACAGCAAAGATCGGCTCTAATCCTTCAGTCCAGACTAGGCTGTACCTGCCTAAGTGTCTCCTGGGATCACGGTTAGTGGTTACACGAATGCTGGTTCCTAAATCCTGGTTGCTCTTCGCTGTGAGGGCCATCACTACCATGAACGCGAAGGACCCAGCAGCCACCCGCGGCCAACGCAACACAGAGGGTCAAGCCATGGAAGGAGGATGGTGTCTTCGCTTCAGTTCCCACGGGGACACTGACAAAGTGAGACGGGCCAGGAGCTGGGGAGGGCTAGTGCCTACCTGATGACACGAGTGTGGCCTTGTAAGGTTGTGCCAACTTCCCCGCTGCCATCTTTCCACTTATAAAGGTCGACCCGCTGGTTACTCTGAAAAGAAACAAGGGAAAGAAGGCAGCCAGGAGCACATGAGAACACGTGCTCTCACTGCAATCTGCCTAGGGCTGAGAAGAGGAAGCCATGGAGAAACCAACGTGCATGGCAGAGATCCTACACACTGACTTCCTTACCAAGCCATTAGACATGAGTACACTTAGCATGTGAGCCAATCCCAGTTCAGTACCCAGGACCTTAAAGGGCAGTGCTGTCTTCAAAGTGAACCCACCCTGGGGCGCCTGGGGGGCTCAGTCGTTAAGCATTTGCCTTCAGCTCAGGTCATGATCCCAGGGTCCGGGGATCGAGCCCCGCATCAGGCTCCCTCCTCCGCGGGAGGCCTGCTTCTCCCTCTCCTGCTCCCCCTGCTTGTGTTCCTGCTCTCACTGTGTCTCTCTCTGTCAAATAAATAAATAAAATCTTTAAAAAACAAAAAAACCAAAGTGAACCCACCCTGAACAGGTACAGACAGTTACACTGAAGCTACAGATGCACTACCGAGCACATGAGTGATGGGTTATGGAGATGTCCCCTGGCCGATAGAAGGACCACCTCCCAACGCAGAAGGTCACACACCCATCTCTCCAGCTGCTATCACACTAGATGTTTTTAGCTCACCTTTCCCACCTATCAAATGCCTGGAGTCCTTCTACCATGCTTTATTTATTTTTTTTTAAAGATTTTATTTATTTATTTGAGAGAGAGAATGAGAGATAGAGAGCACGAGAGGGAAGAGGGTCAGAGGGAGAAGCAGACTCCCTGCTGAGCAGGGAGCCCGATGTGGGACTTGTTCCCGGGACTCCAGGATCATGACCTGAGCCGAAGGCAGTCGCTTAACCAACTGAGCCACCCAGGCGCCCTCTACCACACTTTAAAAACACATATGCACAAGAAAGAAAACAGAACTAACACCAAAGGGGTGTCCTAGGAGGCAAAATTATACAAGATTCCTTGAAATATGCCTATACTAAATTTCTTAAAGGCTTAAGTAAAAAGACACAGGAAAAACCGGCCAGAAGAAACCACACTACAATAGGGAGAGGAGGAAAGAAAAAACTACATTTCACTAAAAGAAACAACAAGCCAGCAAAATATTTAAATATCATAAGCTTATGAAAAACACCAAAAGTGAATAAAAATTATAATCATCTAATTACTAAAAGGTATCGAATAATTTCTGAACTGATACATAAGATGCAAGTACATTAATATCTATATATTACCAGAAATGCCAGTTTCCAATTCTAAACAGGTAAGGTTCCTGGTCGAAAGGTTAGGATTGAAAACAGTTTCCAATGGGAACAGGAATGAAAAGTGAAGTCCCCTCATCTTACAATATGATCCCCTGCCATTTCCAGAGGCTCTGCTAGTGCTAGTTATGTACTAGGAATCTTAAGAGCCCTGCCCCCTGCTCTTTCACACCACACTGCACACTGGCTGTCATCACCCACATTACAGGGGAGGCAACTGAGACTTGGAGAGTTGGGAGAGCACTAGAAATAAAAGAGTGAGTGTCAAAACTAGGACTTGACCTCAGATGTGCCTAACTCCAAAACTCTTTCTCCTGAATAAGGTTGCCTTCCAACGAAGAGCAATAAAAAAAAAATAATAATAAATTGAACTTCACCAAAATCAAAACTTTTATGAATCAAAGGACATTATCAATAAAGTGAAAAGACAACCTATAGAAGGGGAGACATATTTGAAAAATCATATCTCTGGGGTGCCTGGGTGGCTCAGTGGGATAAGCGGTTTTGGCTCAGGTCATGATCTCGGGGTCATGAGATAGAGCCCCGCGTTGGGCTCTGTGCTCAGCAGGGAGTTTGCTTGTTCCTCTCCCTCTCTAAAGTAAATAAATAAAACCTTTAAAAAAATCATATCTTTGACAAAAGTCTAGTATCAAGAAATATAGAGAACTCTGACAACTCGGCAGCAAAAAGACATACAACCCAATTCCAAAATGAGCAATGGACTTGAAGAGACATTTCTCTAAAAAAGGTCCACAAGTGGCCAATGGGCACATGAAAAGATGCTCAACGTCATTAGTCATTAGCGACATGCAAATCAAAACCATAGTGAAATACCATTTTATACTCACTAGGATGGCTGTAATTTAAAAATTAAAGAAAAAAGGGGTGCCTGGGTGGCTCAGTCAGTTGAGCATCTGCCTTGGGTTCGGGTCATGATCTCGGAGTCCTGGGATCGGCCCCTGTGTCGGGCTCCCCGCTCAGCAGGGAGTCTGTTTCTCCCTCTCCCTCTGCTCCTTCCCCTTGCTTGTGTTCTCTTGCACGCCCTCTCTCTCTCAAATAAATAAGTAAAATATTTTTAAAAATAAAAATTAAAGAAAAAAAACCCCAGAAAACAACAATTCTGGTGAGGATGTAGCGAAATCGGAACCTTTGTCCATTGCTGGAAGGATTATAAAACCACTCAGCTACTGTAGAAAACAGTCTGATTGTTCCTCAAAAAGTGAAACACAGACTTAAGCATATGACCCTGCAATTTCACTCCTAAGTATATACCCAAAAGAAGTGAAAACAAGTACTCAAAGAAGTACACGTACACGTATGTTCATTTCTGCCTTATTCACAACAGGCAGCCCAAATGTTCACCAGTGAATGAACCGTTGAACAAAATGTGTTACAGCCATACAATGGAAGAGTATTCGGCCATAAAAAGGAGTAAGGCACTGATTCATGCTACAACAGAGATAAAGAAGGCAGAGACAAAAGGCATGTAGTGTATGGTTCCAATTATAGGAAATATCCAGAATAGATAAATCCACAGAGACAGAGCACAGACTGGTGGTTGCCAAGGGCTGTGGGGAGGGAGAATTCAGAGAAACTGCTGATTGATAAGGGGTTTCAATTTGGAGTGATGGAAACGTTTGGGAACTAGAGAGGGGCATGTTGTATAACATTGTGAATGTAGTAAGTGACATTAAATTGTCCACTTTAAAATGAATGTCAAAAAAGAAAAAGAAAAAATAAAATAAAACAATTGTCCAAAAAAAAAAGGGTTATCTCACCACTTATAAACAAATGTAGTGTTAATCCACTCGGGCCAAGTACTGACTGGTCAGCCTAAAGCAGTGGTTTCTAATCAGGGGCGATTTTGCTTCCCACGGACATTTAACAACATCTAGAGGCATCTTTGGTTGTCATGAATACGGGGAGGGCAAGGAGGAGACGGGGACTTGGAGACAGAGGCCAGGGATGCTGCTTGATCTCTCACAATGCACAGGACAGCCCCTGCCAGAAAGAATTATCTGGCCTGAGATGTCACTAATGCCGAGGCTGAGGACCCCGGGACCAAATGTCAAATGATCAGGGGCTGAGGGTGAGAGGGAGAGAAAGTCCTAGAGGTATAAGCCAACAAAAAGAGCATTGTTCCTAACACACAGGAAAAGGTTGGGAATGGGAAAGCTGGAGACTGGCCCTCCCTTCCCCTTCGGAACAGTCCCCTAAAGCAGCTCCACCTCAGACGTCTCTGGTGAGAGTCAGACAGTCGGATTCTATTTTGGAAATGATGGGGAAGAGCAGCTTTTTGTTCCTTCTGAAGCTGACAACGTTACTCTTCTTTCTTTTTCCTCAGATGCTTTCCTCTCTCAGACTGTCATTTCTGGTAAGAACAGACCCAGACAGCGCCGTGAATGGTTGCATCTCCTGGATGATAAGACGGGTTCCTTTAAATACCGTCCTCCCGGCCCAGTGCAAAAGGAGCCAAAGGCGTAGATTTCTAATTGTTCTAGGAGAATAGGATGTGAATAGAGAATCTGGAGAAAGATCCCAGAGATGATCTAGCCCAGATCCTTTTTCAGGCATGAATCCCTTGGAAAACCTAATAAAACGTATGCATCTTCTCCCTGGAAAAATTCACATATACACAGGAACATAAAATCTCAGGGGGTGGGCGCCTGGGTGGCTCAGTCGTTAGGCGTCTGCCTTCGGCTCAGGTCATGGTCTCAGGGTCCTGGGATCGAGTCCCACATCGGGCTCCCTGCTCCGTGGGAAGCCTGCTTCTCCCTCTCCCACTCCCCCTGCTTGTGTTCCTGCTCTCGCTGTCTCTGTCAAATAAATAAATAAAATCTTTAAAAAAAAAAAAAAAAATCTCAGGGGGTTAGCTGATCTAATGAATCCCAATCAAGACAGAATCCCTTCCTTTGAGTGGAAGGGTGTGTGCAGTCCTCTGATCCCTCTGAAAGCGATGAACGTCAGAGTCACTAGCCAGTTACCTTCCTGCCAGTGAAAACAGGTTCCTATCACACACAGAAATGGAGGCATCTACTCATTTCCCTTTCAAAATGTGGAGCCACAGAAGCACAACATCTGACACCACGGGTGCCAGCAAATCTGCTCAAACCTAGAAACACACACATGCACGCATGTGTATATATATATGTCAGTAATTTGCCTCCATCTTCCTTCTAGAACCATTCATACTTCTTCTCTGCCTGAGAAGTGATGGTTACATTCTCTTCTCTACATAGAACATAGACCTACTGGCCCCAGCTCACACTTTTAAAAGCCTTTTCCTATACTGCTTAAATGAGCTCACCGAAGCTGCAAAATAGTGTGCGAAGCTGTCGTGAGGGTTCCACTGCACAGCTCCAATGTCCCATTTGCTCTGGCGAGAGATCTTTCGGTGACCTTCGAAAGGGGCATCTAGATTAACGATGTATAAGAATCGGCGGCTAGGAAAACAACATCAACATTATAACGATGTAACAGCATTAGCACTAAGACAGAAAAGTACATTTGGAATTACATATGGTTTGCAAACAGCGCTCAAAAAAACCCCGGATGTGTACAATGTTCATCTACTCGGAAAGGCATACAACCGAAAAGAGGGAGCCACATCCCTGTGCGAGCCTGTCTCTAGACATGGCCTTCCCCCCGGATCCTTGGAAGTCTGATATCTGCCCACCAGATTCAGCGCCAAGCCTCTCTGGTGCTTCCCAATCGCCCCACTAGGGTTGGTCCCTGGGTCCGCGCTACTCCCACCGCGCGGTTTGCTTGGTGAGGGTAGCATTTATCTCTGTAGTACAACTACTGATGGTAAGGCTTCGGTCCTGAGCCAACTGGGTGGAGTAGGGACCGTGTCTCCAATCTCTGCAGGTCTCTCCTCACCAGGCACAGTGCTCTGCATTCAGTAAACGTGCGCTACACACATCACTCATCTCTCAGTCAACTATCCTGGAGAAAATCTCAAATTCCCTTGCAAGTTGACGACCTGGTGAAAGCAACTAAATTAAGTCTGTTGGGAAGGAAATAGTAACCAGTAAAGTAATAGTGAAATTAACATATTAAGCGCTGAGAATGTTCAAGGTGCCAATCAATATAAAGGCTCTGAAAACAGGAGTGTCCTGTATTCACCTATCTTCCCTCTGCTTTAAGGGAAAAATCCTTGGTGTGTGAATCAACATCTCAGCAGCCATTAGCTGTTGTTAGAGAACACGCCAAGCCCCTGGGTATCACTGAGGATAGGTGGGCTCAATGATGAAGAAAAAGATTCATCGTCCCTGCTCAGAGGAGATAGGAAATGCAAGTTAAAATGGCACGTCACACTCTAGCAGAAACCCGACAAGAGAGGGTTAGGGGGGAAGCAGGAAAACACAGGCAAGACACAAATTCACAGAACTTCCGGAACTTCTGGTGCAGAACAAAGATCTAGAATCTCTGACACCCTCTGAAGGAATCACCTGATCCTGTAGCAGGGAGGCTGGCATCTTTCCATTAGCACCAACAACAGGAAAAAAGGTCAAGAGCTATCCATGTGGGACGCGAGTCAAGAGGGAAGGTCAGAGGCATGACAGAGCAAAGGGAGAGCCACAGAAAGCAAGTACTTCAGGATAAATACGTCTGATCGAACATACATGTGTATCTTCATTCCACCATGAAGACCCACGAAAGAAAGAGTAAAAACATAAAACCGAGAAACCCACAAAGACAAAGAGAGAGGAAGTGAAGAGCGCAAGGACAAATAGTAACTGATGGAAAGAAAGCAGACACCCACGTGCCTGCAAAGGGGACGTGAATGAGAGGGAAGCTGATGCACGCTGCAGAACCCAAGCCGGCCCAGGAGCTGGAGGCTTCGGCCTACAGAGAGGCTGGAGAAGCAAACGTAGAACAGAACAAGCACGGTTTGAAAGAGCACTAAGGAGAGTGGTTTATGCACACCCCAGAGAGCCGGGTGACCCCCTCTTCTTCACCCGGGGGGGACGTGCTTTAGAGAAACTACTTGAGGGGAGCCCCAGACCTGGGACGACAGGCACAGCAGCGTGTGAGGATGAGGGGATGTACTTAAAACAGGGCACTGAGGTGGGGTGTGAGGCCCCCCGGCCTCCTCCCTACTCAGTACTCACAACACCGAGCTTTCGTCTTGAGACAACGACAAGTGACAAGACGATTCTTCTCAGGGGAAAATGACCGGCCCAAGAAAAAAACAAAGGCAACAAGTTAACAACACAGAACCCAGGAGATGACGACATCTGGGTGCCCGCCAAAAAAAGGGGTCTGGTCCCCACCCGATCTCCCTCTGACAAACCCCACTGCCACACACGTAAACTGATCACTCTGACAGTAACAGAGAGCCAGTGAGTATCAGTCACCAGAGGCAACATGGGAGACAAGCACCAACACGGTCGAAGGAAAAGAGGAAGTAAGCAGTGCACAGGAAAGAGGAAGCCTGGAACGAACACTGCCAGAGACGGAGAAGAAGACACGGTCAAGAACAGAGAACAAGAGAGAGCTCGTGGAAATGAAAAGCATAACTGAAATAAAGAAATCTGATCGAAGAGTGGGAAGTTAAAGCTGAAGGAAACTCCCAGAATGCAAAACAAAAAGGACCAAAAGAAAATTCACATAGGATATCCAAGTCGGACTAGGAGCAGCTCCAGAAAGAATGAGAGCGGGAAGTAGAGGGGCGGAAATTACCAAAGACGCAGTGCAGGGAAACTTCTCCAAACTGGAAGACACGGACTTCCAGAATGAAAGGGCCTTCCAACAGTGCTAAAAACTACTCTGGATCTTAATCTGAATGGGGATCACATGGGCGTATATATTTGTAAATTTACTTGAGCAGTTCACTTAAGTACATACTTTATATATTTTCAAGTTCAATGTAAGAATACGAAATGGTGAACCTTTAAGATTATGTTGAAAAGTAAGATATATGTATCTAAGAGCACACCAAAACAGGAATGCTTGCCTCACTTCCAGCGAAGTGATCCCATTCCCTCCTAGGATGCTACAAGTAACAACAGCCACATCAGTGAATACAGAAAAGTCTAACATTTGAGACACAGTTATCCCTTAGCACCTCTGTATTTTATGGTTGTTAATATAGCCACATGATGCCAAATATATGTTATGTTTCTATCTGTTTAGATAAAACAAGGAACGATGTATAAAAAAGAGGGGCTCTCCAAGTGCCCAGCACAATGAATGAAAAACAGACATACACCAAGGCAATCACAGGAAAAATTTCACACACCTGGAGGTAAAAGTAACACTGGAGACAAAGATAAAATTTGAAAGCTTCCAAAGACAAAAAATAGGTCACATACAAAGTCCAGAATCAGAATGGTATAGGACCTTTCAAAATTACTCTGAGAAAAGAACCCCAAATACTGACTCAGCCCAAAACTGTTATATAACGATATTGGAAGGAGGGGGAGGTCATGTAAGGGACACACAGAGGAAAATAATAGTGCTAAATCCTCATCTATTTTAAGAAGTCAATTTGTTATGGGGCGCCTGGGTGGCTCAGTTGTTAAGCGTCTGCCTTCAGCTCAGGTCATGGTCCCAGGGTCCTGGGATCGAGCCCCGCATCGGGCTCCCTGCTCAGTGGGAAGCCTGCTTCTCCCTCTCCCACTCCTCCTGCTTGTGTTCCTGCTCTTGCTGTCTCTCTCTGTCAAATAAATAAATAAAATCTTAAAAAAAAAGAAGTCAATTTGTTATATCTATGATCTATGATATATATCTATGATGGATAAATCAAGATACCGAGTATATGTATACTATTTGGAAAAATGGACGCAACCCCAAAGAAAAAGCTAAAAGAGTCTCAGTTGTTTCTAGTGAGTGGGATCAGAGATAAGGAAAAGGTGAGGTAGGATTCTGCTGTCTGACAATATAATCCTTGTAATGCTATACTGACTTTTTCAATTATATATATGTACTTCCTTGATTTTAAAAAACCAGGTTTAAAAACTGAGTAGTTAATGGGGCGCCTGGGTGGCTCAGTTGGTTAAGCGACTGCCTTTGGCTCAGGTCATGATCCTGGAGTCCCGGGGTCGAGTCCCGCATCGGGCTCCCTGCTTGGCAGGGAGTCTGCATCTCCCTCTGACCCAACCCCCTCTCATGCTCTCTCTCTCTCTCTCTCTCTCTCTCATTCTCTCAAATAAATAAATAAAATTTAAAAAAAAAGATTTTAAAAAAAACTGAGTAGTTAATAAATAATATATCCCCAAAACCACTGACTTGCACACTTTAAATGGGTAAACTGCATGATCTGTGAATTTTATCTCAATAAAGCTGTTTTTTTTTTCCTGAGTGCAGAGGCGGCAGTAAAGAGACATACCAATTGTTCCTCAGCTATGCATCCAGTATGACAAAAGAAAATGGTAATGGTAACTGTCTCTGGGGAGGGGGTCAAAAGGAAGAAGGAAAACTTACTTCTCACTGCATAGCCTTTTGAATTATTTAAACGTTTGCTACATTTTTTAAGGTAAATTAAAATATGATTTCAAAATAAAACAATGAAATAGAAGATAATTCATTAATTCATAAGTGGGTTCAGGGGCACCTGGCTGGCTCAGTTAGTAGAGTGTGTGACTCTTGATCTCCGGGTTGAGTTCGAGCCCCACGTTGGGTGGAGAGACTAGTTAAAAAAAAACTGATAAATGGGTTCATAAACAACTAAGTTAATGAAAATACAGCAAACTTAGAGAGGTCGTGAATATGAAAGGGGAGGGGAGATTCTGGCCATTATGTGGCAGCACACTGGTACCATGGCGCAGTGATGAGCAAATGTTGGGATGGTGCTTAGTTGCCAGAATCTTAAAAATGCTGGGCCAGACGACACCACAGAAATTATGTAGCTCGATTTCTCCATAACGAAATCAAATTCCTTCACAAGAAAACTGAAGTCCAGGGAGGCCGAGTGGATAAGTGTCCCAGGACTCACAGTAAATGGCAATGCCAAACTAGGACCCAGATGCCGTCGATCGTGGTAACTACCTGTGAGACCACAGCAGACAGCATCCTTCTACAGAGTCCGGGTGATACACAGAAAACTGCAATTCCAAGACCAAAGTACCAGTCACTAAAATTTCAAAGGAATTTTACTGCTTACATATTAGGGCAGAGACAAAAATAAATGGCAAACAATCCCTCTAAGTACCCCCCGAGGTCACTAGGAGAGCAGAACAAAGCCCTATGACCACAATCCTTAAAGAGAAAGAGTATTTTCCAACTTCCCAGAAACCTCCTGATTTGTAGTTTCTTCCCAGAAATCGCAGCAGGGTAATGCTGCAAGCTCACTTACCCGGAAAGCACAGCATGCTGCCCGAGACGGTCCACAGACATTGCAGTTGCCTGAGAGAGAGAACACATGTTCAGTTTTGCCCGCAAAGCCAGGTTAGGTTGGAGAAGACACGCACGTAGTCACCTCGGGGTCTTCCTCTTCCTATGGCCCAGGTAAGTCCCCAGCTGGCAGGTAGGATCCACTGCTTACAGGGGACGCTTTTATCCCCTTCTAATCCTCGCCCACATCTCACACTCACCTGCCACAATAGGGTGGTTGCTATCTGTTCCCCGATACCAGGATTACCCACAAGCAAGCTGGCATATTCTAAATTGAGAAGACATAATCTAAGACCCTTAGAGAATCTAACTTACCTCAGAGCTAACAGAGCTACTAAGAGCCCCTTCAAAGCAAAACTTAACCTAGGACATCACACATGCACACACACACACACACACACACGTATGCACACACACCATCCCACACCACCCCACCCCCATGCCTTTCCAAAGGCCATGGCTCCTCCTCCAAGCCAAATGGCAAGTGGTAATATTCAAACACCACCCGTGTTGAATCTATGGTCATAGTCTTGTTACTGAGATGCTCAGCTCCCATTTAATCTGAGATTTCTAGCACATTCTAATGATTTCCATTTCCCAGGTCCCCCAGTTCCTAGGGAGCACCATCTTTTCAGGATCCAATGTCCAAATCCCAAAAGACCAGAATGAATCAAAAGAATCTGCATTCAGCTGAAACATGAGGCTGACTTTAATCATGGCAGTTATAGCCCTAAATTCTCTTATTTGGACAAGTCCAAATCCTGCTGCATTCTCAGGACATTACTGCACACTCTCATACATCCTCAGAAATATGTCACAGGTAATATCGGGGACGAGAAGCCAGAGCACTCTCACTGGTGGCTAAAAAGTGATTGTTATGCATCCTTCATTGCTCTAGAGTTGTGAGCAGAGAAAAACCCAGCTGGAAAGGCAGGCAGTGACATGAGATGCAATTTCCACACTCTTCTGAACCATTTAGAGACAAAGGTATGAAAGAAGGCAAGATGGTACCTCCAACGAGAGGTAGTACGATCTTTCTAGAGGGTATGCGGTAGACAGAATCCAGAGACGGCTCCAGTATTCTGGGATTTAGCAGACGTGATTAAGGACACAGATCAGCTGACCTTAAGATAAAGAGACCTGAAACAACCCAAATGATCATGAACAGGTGAATGGCTAAACAAAACGTGGTATACACATACAATGGCCCACATACTATGGGATGGATGAACCTGGAAAATATTATGCTAAATGAAACAAGCCAGGCACAAAAGAACAAATATTGCATGATTCCATTTACATGAGGTTGCTCAGATAGATAAATTCATAAAACCAGAAAGAATAGAGGAGGCAGGGGGCAGGGAGTGGAGAATGGGGAGTTACCGTTTAATGAGTACAGAGTTTCTGTTTGAATTTTTTTTTTTAAAGATTTTATTTATTTGACAGAAAGACAGAGAGCACAAGCAGGGAGGGCAGCAGGGGGGAGAGGGAGAAGCAGCAGGGAGCCAGATGCAGGACTCAGTCCCAGGACCCCGGGATCATTACCTGAGCCAAAGGCAGACGCTTAATGACTGAGCCACCTAGGCGCCCCCAGAGTTTGTTTGAGATGATGAAAAGTTCTTGAGGGTTGTGGGGAGAGAGAGAAACCCAATCCCATCAGCCCTTTAAATCTAGGTCTAGAGGTCACAGACAGAGGCAGTCAGAGATTCTAAGGGTGAGGCATTTAATGTGAGGAAGATTTGCTAGCTGTGGAGAAGGTGGGACCACACAGCAAGGCCCTGAAAGTGACACCTAAATAAACACCAGCAAGAAAACAGGGACCTAGGGGCACCTGCGTGGCTCAGTCAGTCGGGTGTCTGACTCTTGATTTCAGCTCAAGTCAAGATCTCACAGTTGTGGGATCCATGCTGAGTGTGCCTCTGCCCTCCCCACCCACCCCCCCACCCCCACTCTTGGGTGCTCTCTTTCCCTCCCTCAAATAAATAAAATAAATCTTAAAAAAAAAAAAAAAGAGGGGCACCTGGGTGGCTCAGTCAAGTATCTGCCTTCAGCTCAGGTCATGGTCCCAGGGTCCTGGGATCGAGTCCCACATCGGGCTCCCTGCTCAGCGGGAAGCCTGCTTCTCCCTCTCCCACTCCCCTGCTTGTGTTCCTTCCCTTACTATCTCTGTCAAGAAAAAAGAAAAGAAAAGAAAAAAGAAAAGAAAAGAAAAGAAAGAAAAGAAGAGAAAGAGAAAGAAAGAGAGAAAGAAAGAAGAAGAAAAAGAGAAAAAGAAAAAGAAAAAGAAAGAAAAGAGAAGGAAGGAAAAGAAAGAAAGAAAGAAAGAGAAAGAAAGAAAGAAAAAGAAAGAAAGAAAGAAAGAAAGAAAGAAAGAAAGAAAGAAAGAAAGAAAGAAAGAAAGAAAGAAAAGGGATGGGGCACTCATCTGGCTCAGTGGAAAGAGCATGCAACTCTCGATCTTGGGGTCATGAGTTTGAGCCCGATGTTGAGTGTAGAGATTACAAAAAAACCAAATAAATAAATTTAAAAATAATAAAAGACATCAATCCTATTTTAAATAAACAATTTTTTTAAAAGGGGCGCCTGGCTCTGACTCAGTTAGTTGGTAAAGCATGTGACTCTTGATCTTGGGGGTCATGAGATAAAGCCCCATGCTGGGAGTACAGCTTACTTAAAAAAATGAAAGAGGGGCGCCTGGGTGGCTCAGTCGTTAAGCATCTGCTTTTGGCTCAGGTCATGGTCCCAAGGTCCTGGGATCGAGCCCCGCATCGGGCTCCCTGCTCTGTGGGAAGCCTCCTTCTCCCTCTCCCTCTCCCCCTGCTTGCGTTCCCTCTCTCGCTGTGTCTCCCTCTGTCAAATAAATAAATAAAATCTTAAAAAAGAAAGAAAGGAGGGGGAAAGGAAGGAAGAAAGAGAAAGAAAACAGGGACGGGCCTCAGTCCTATAACCCCCAGGAACTAAATTCTGCCAACAACCTGAATGAGCCTCTTAGTAGATTCTTCCTTAGGCAACTGAGCCTCCAGATGACAACCCAGACAACTGACACCTGGATTTCAGCTTAGGAGACTCTCAACAGAGAAAGGAGCTGAGCAATGCCTGGACTTCTGACCCACAGAACTGTGAGCTAATAAATGGGTATTGTTTAAAGCCGCTAAGTTTGTGGTACAGTGATAACAGAGAGTGGCCTGGTAATAACAATGATGATAATAAAAGTCAAGGCTATGACTCAAAAATTCCACCTCCAGAATCCATCAAAATGCAGAAAAACTTTTATACAGAGAGTTGCTTATTTCATTTTATCTACAAGTAAATGATGCGTATTTATATAACAATATTCTCAGTGTTTAAAAACCACACAGAAAAATCCCAGGAGCCAAAACTGCAAATAGAGTATCATAACTCACCATATCACCTTATCAGAGGAAGTTATTTTTAAAAAGTAAGACACAAAAGCCCACCTAACAGGGCCCCTGGGTGGTTCAGTCGTTAAGCGACTGCCTTCGGCTCAGGTCATGATCCCGGGATCCTGGGATCGAGCCCCGCCTCAGGCTCCCTGCTCGGCAGGAAGCCTGCTTCTCCCTCTCCCACTCCCCCTGCTTGTGTTCCTGCTCTCACTATCTCTCTCTGTCAGATAAATAAATAAAATCTTTAAAAAAAAAAAAAAAGGCCACCTAACAGATGTGTTCCTACTCCTATCCCAGAAAAAAGGGGTCAACATCATGTTCGTAGCACATTTAAGGAGGGTCATGTTCGGCTGTCCCAAAAGGAAAATGGAGAGGAAGAGAAGGGCACCTAACCAGAGTAAAGCTGGTGCTCCAGGGCGGAGGGACAGGAGTACCCCCTGGAGGCTTCCCCACCTTAGGGCACCAGGCAGGGAGCAGCTGAGAGATGCTAAGTCTGGGAGTCAGGGGGTTAAGAACCGTGGGAGCCACATGATCCCACTGCAGGAGAGGGAGCAGAGCCCCAGTGATGGCTGAGAGAGAGGATTCCCCTGCTTGCTGGCTCATGCTACTTCAGTGGCTCCCACAGCCCACAGGGTGAAGGACAACACCCTTAGCATGAGCGTAAAGATCACTTAGACGTCTCTTCGGCTCACTGCCAAAGCCCGACTCGCGTCTCTCACCTTCCAACCCCATCCCAACACCCCCGCCATGATGAATTCTTTATTATGAATTCCCTCTAGCCCTCCAAATTCAAGCAAGCACCACCCTCTCACCTCTGGACCCCCACACCCGCTGCTTCCTCTGCCTGGATAACACTTCTCTTCCTTCTTCACCTAACCAATTAATTCCCTCTTGTCCTTCAGGATTCAGTGCAGGCTCATCCCAGAAAGTTATTCTGACCCATCCCTCTTGTACACACCCAGTGCATCACCTGTGCTTCCCTTGTGCTTCCATAGTACTCAAGGCTTATCTTTACATAGTACTTGGGATACTTTATAATAATCCTCTATTTACTGACACATCTCCTCCATTTGACTGCAATTGCTCACAAGTAAAAATCAACTCACTAGTACAATGCCTGGCACAGTGCACGGTATGTACCGGATAAATGCGAGCTACCAGACACAATATAGGTCTTAAAAGTTTAAGCTGCACAAAAACTTGTACAGAAACGTTCATGGCAGCATGAGTCCTAACAGCCAAAAAGCAGAAACCACCCAAATGTCCAACAACTGATGAATGGATAAACAAAATGTGATATATCCCTACAATGAAATATTAGTCGACCACAACAAAGACTGAACTTCTGCTACATACTACAATATGGACAAACCCTAAGAAGAACCAAGTGAGGGGCTCCTAGGTGGCTCAGTCGGTTGAGTGCCAGACTCTTGATTTTGGCTCAGGGCATGATCTCAGGGTCATGAGATGGAGCCCTTCTCAGGCTCCACGCTCAGCAGGGAGTCTGCTTGAGATTCTCTCTCCCTCTCCCTTTGGCCCTCCCCCTACTCCCTTGCGCACGTGCTCTCTCTCAAAAAAAAAAAAACTAAAAGAAGTTAATCACAAAGACCACATACTATGTGATTCCATTTCTATGAAACATCTTAATAGGCAAATCAATAGAGAAGAAAGCAGAACAGTGATTGCTTAAGGCTGGGGTAGTTGGAGGACTGGGGGCTGATGGTTAAAGGGTACAAGATTTCTTCTTGGGGTGAGGAAAATGCTCTAAAAATGATGGTGGTACTGGTTTCACTCTGTGAGTACAGTGAAACCCACTGAATCGTGTACACTTCAAGCAATTATACAATGTGTCAACTATATCTCAATAAAACTGCTACCAATAAAAGGCTTATGCTATAACATTTTCATCTTTTAGACAATGACAGGTATGATACTTTACAATGGTCAGGTGACAATGAATTTGGAGATGGATTGCATTACCAATCCATTTCGGATTTACAGTTAAATTTTGGTACAAACACAATGATTCTCTCAGAAGATTTATCTCTCTGGGAAAAATCTGTAACATATAGCTTCATTAAGACTATCTTTCTACCCTGATTCAATGCAGAAGAAAGCCCCTCTATAGAGACCAATGCTATCTGCAGAACAAAATCTCGATTTGAAGGGACTAGGAAAGAAATCAACTCTTCTCTTTCAACCCCAGCTGAATTAGAAAGAGCTGTTCAAAAATATGAAAACACTTTGCCCGTTCATCCTTCCACATGATGCAAAATGGGAAACATCCAAACAACACAAGTGAGAGCTAGGTCAGGTCCCCCAAATCAGTTTGTCACATGCCTGAGCAACAACTGTAATGGAACTATCAGATTTCATAGAATAAAATCACAAACTAAAACCGATGGACATAAAAAGGATCACAGCATTTCAAATGACAAGATCCAGTCTCTTTAAATCAGAGACAGACACTGCTGCTGAGGCTGCTTTTAAACCATCCCCATATAATACCTTCTAGAGGTTTGTATCCGAGGTTGTGTTCACAGACTCAGCACAATGGGTGCTTTCTGGGAAGTCTCATTCTATTTTTTTTTTTAAAGATTTTATTTACTTATTTGACAGAGAGAGAAAGCACAAGCAGGGACAGGGGCAGAGGGAGAAGGAAAAGCAGGCTCCCTGCTGAGGACCCTGGGATCATGACCTGAGCCAAAGGCAGATGCCTAACCAACTGAGCCATCCAGGCACCCCGGGAAGTCTCCCTCTTTAAAATGAGAACATCCTTGCGTTCTTGCAAGCTGAAATGGCACACACTGGGTATGACTAGGAAAATCACCTAACCTTTCTGAGTCCCAGGTTCCTCATCTGTAAAATAAGAAAGTGGATGAGCTATCTTCCAAAGGTCCTTTCGGCTCCATAAGACTATTTTGTCAGACTATGTGTTGCTTCCTACACAAGTTTTCTAATATAATCATAATCATTAACATGTATCAAGTACTTAACATATGCTGGTCACTGTGCTGAGTGCTCGGTGTTGACTACCTCATATAATCGTCACAGTTAACTGTCAGGTAGTGTGCAGAAGAGTACAGCAGGCATGAGACTGCTCACCTCAGAAAGGCCTGCTTGCAAGGCGGGTTCTTGGCTGGTGTCTGGGAACTTGGGATTTGGAAGGTTCCCACCATTCCCTAACTGGTAAGAATGGCTCACTGTACCTACACTGTGTGTACAACGTGGTTTATGCTGAGCTCCTGCTGCCCTTCTGGGGTGTGGAGTTGTGGTTCATGCTAGCCACAGGGCGCTTACGTGACCAACCCCAAATAAAAACCTTGAGCACTGAGACTAATGAGCTTCCCTGGTCACATTTCCTATGTATTGCTATAATTCGATGCTGGAGGAATTAAGCATGTCCTGAGTGACTCCACAGTAAAAGGTCTCTTGTACCTAGTTTCCTCCAGACTTTACTCCATGTGCTTTTGCACTCTGAATTTGCTTTGTGTCCTTTCACTGCAATAAATCATAACTGCAAATACAACTGTGAATCCTCCTAGTGAAACTAGACATAGTGTGGGGAATCCTGGACACAGGTAGATACTATTATTCTTGTTTCATGGATAAAGAAACTGAGGCTTAAAAGGAACTAACTTGCCCAAGATCACATGGCAGAGAGATGACGTAACCTGGCATCCTGTTTGTCTGGTTTGGATTCATTTCCTAGACTACCCAGGTGTAACCTCATGCGGCAGAGGGGGAAGGGAGAAGAGCCCAGGAAAGGGCACTAATCCCACTCAGGAATGCTCCACACTTATGGCCCAATCATTTCCTAAAGGCCCTACCTCCTACTACCATAACCTGGGGTTAGACTTCAACATATGAATTGTGGGTGAGGCCACAAATATTCAGACCATCATCCTGCCATCTCCAGTGCCTGGCATACAGTAGACTCTCAAGAAGTAATTGCTGAAAGGATGGGAAATTTGAATGTCTGATAACCCCAAGTGTTGATGAGGATATGACTCAAAAGGAATTTTTTAAGCTCGCTGCTAGGAATATAAAATCTGAACCACTTTGGAAAACAATCTGATATTTGCTGATGAGGCTGAAGAATATGCACAATCCATGGCCCAGCAATTCTACGCCAAATAAATACCGTATTTATATATGATGGTCTACAGTAAAAATTGGAAACAACCCAAATGTTTAATGACAGAGGGATAAATCGACTGTGGCACATTCATACAATGGAACACTACTTCACAGAAAAATTAGTAAACCACAGGCATGGTAGTCAACATGGATGAGCTTCAAAAATATAGTAGGACCAAAAAAAAAAAAAACCAAGATTCACAAAATTCATACCATATGATTTCATCTATAGAATCATCACAAACAATCAAAACAGAACAAAATATTGTTTACAATTACATATATGTGTGCTAAAACTACAGAGAAAAACAAATAAATAATTAATCCAGAAATGATTAATCACTGCCTCTAAAGGGTCTGAAGAGAGGGATATGTTCTGGAAAAGGTATCCAGAGGGTAAATTTGACTACAATGGTCTACTACGTAAGCTATGTGGAGGGTACATTTTATTAATGTTCTTCACATGGTACCCATAGCACTCACATGTGTGATAAATTCCTAATAAAATAATTTTTAAGCCAAAAAATTTTAAAATGTCATTAGAAAAATGCCTCATAGGTGCGGCTGGGTGGCTCAGTTAAGCATTGACTCTTGATCTCAGCTCAGGTCTTGATCTCAGGGTCATGAGTTCAAGCCCCGAGTTGGGCTCCACGCTGGGCATGGAGCCTACTTAAAAAAAAAAAAAAAAAAAAGTGCCTGGCTCTTGGTTTCAGCTCAGGTCATGATCTCAGGGTCCTAAAATCGATCCCCACTTTGGGCTCCCCGCTCAGTACAGAGTCTGCTTAAGACTCTCTCTCCCTTCCCCTCTGCCCCTCCCCCCCGACTCTCTCTCTAAAATAAATAAATAGGGGCGCCTGGGTGGCTTAGTCGGTTAAGCGTCTGCCTTCGGCTCAGGTCATGATCTCAGGGTCCTGGGATCGAGTCCCACATCGGGCTCCCTGCTCAGGGGGAGCCTGCTTCTCCCTCTCCCACTGCCTGCCGCTCCCCCTGCTTGTGTTCTCTGACAAATAAATAAATAAAATCTTAAAAAAATAAACAAAATAAATAAACCTTAAAAAAAAAAAAGAATGCCTGATAAAGACCATGCCACAGGGGCACCTGGCTGGCTCAGTTGGTGGAGCATGGGACTCTTGATCTCGGGGTTGTGAGTTCAAGCCCCACATTCAGTGTAGAGATTACTTAAAAATAAAATCTTAAGGGGCACCTGAGTGGCTCAGTCAGTTGAGCTTCCAACTCTCGATTTCAGCTTAGGTCACAATGTTGGGGTTGTGAGATCAAAACCAGTGTCAGGCTCTGTGCTCAGTGCAAAGTCTGCTTAAGATTCTCTCTCTGCCTCTCCCCGCTCCCTGCTTGAGCACACACACGTGCACCCTCTCTAAATAAAATCTTTAAAAAATATAAATAAATAAATAGATAAATAGATAAATAAATAAATAAATAAATATCTTAGGAGGAAAAAAAAACAGAAGGGGTGCCTGGATGGCTCAGTTGGTGGAGCGTCTGCCTTCAGCTCTGGTCATAACCTGGGATGGAGCCCCGCATCGGGCCCCCTGCTCAGCGGGAAGCCTGCTTCTCCCTCTCCCTCTGCCGCTCCCCCTGCTTGTGCTCTCTCCCTCTCTCAAATAAATAAATAAAATCTTTTATAAAAAAAACCCTAACTTATCCCTCCTTTGATGAAAATGCTTCAGTGACTTCCTGTTGCCTGTAGAATATAAATTCCTTATTTTGGACTGTTTTATGTGCTGGTCTCGGCCTACTTCTCACATCACATCTTACACCTACTGTCCCCTCCATGACTGTTTATTTTCATCTTTCTCCAGCTGCTCCACTTTGAGCTCCCTGAGGGTAGACATTTTGCCTTGTTGACTCCTGCTGTCTCCCTGGTGCCTAGAATAGTGCTTCGTATGTGGTAGCACTCAACAAATATTTGAATGAAAAAATATTTAAAAAATCAATCATGTTGATTAACAGTATTAAAAGGAATTAGGAAAAAATTTTTAGGTTTTCAAAAAAATTTTAGAATAATTTTAGACTTACAGAAACACTGGGACGACAGTACAGAGGGTTACCATATACCCTACACCCAGTTGCCCCTATTAAAAACATCTTACACTAGTATGGTACATTTTCTACAATTAACGAAACAAAATTGATATTATTAACCCAAATCCATACTTTACTCAGATTCCCTTTGTTTTTACCTCATGTCCTTGTTCTGTTCTGGGATTCTATTCAAGATACCACATTACATGTAGTCATCACGTCTCCTCAGGCTCCTTGGCTGTGACAGTTTCTCAGACTGTCTTTGATGACTTTGACAACCTTGAGGAGTACTAGTCAGGTATTTTGTAGAATGTCCCTCAGTTGGGATTTGTCTGATGTCTTTCTCATGAATATACTGGGATTATGGGTTTTGGGGAGGAAGACCCCAGAGCTAAGGTGTCATTCTCATCCCATCGCATCAAGGCTGCTTACTGTGAACATGACATATCACTGTTGATGTTGACCTGGCTGAGGTAGTGCTCGTCAGGTTTCTCCACTGTAAACTTCACTCTTTTTGCCTTCTGTCTAAACTGCAGTCTTTGGAAAATAGTCAGTATATGCAGCCCAGACTTAAAAGAGTAGGGACTGCTTCCTTCCTCCCTTCCTTCACTTCTTTCTTTTTCTTCAATTAGTTGCTTCTATCAGTATGAATTCTTATTTATTTTATACTTCGGATTATAATCCAGTAGTACTTTATTATTTTTACTTTGTTTCTCAAATTGTCCCAGCCTTCACCATTGGGAGCTCTTCAGGGGGTTCATGTGTTCTTGTGACATACTCCCAACACTGTTTTCATTTGTTTGTTTATCTTTTATTTTTTAATTATTTTGTATTATTTTAAAAAAGATTTTATTTATTTGAGAGAGAGAGCGAGATAACAAGAGAGAGCACAAGCAGGGAGGAGAAGGAGAAGCAGACTCTCTGTTGAGCAGAGAGTCCTATGTGGGGCTCCATCCCAGGACCCTGAGATCATGACCTGAGCAGCAGGCAGCCGCTTAACCGACTGAGCCACCCAGACGCCCTATATATCTTTTAAATATACAGTACTCCCTTATTTTCTGGCACTACAAGATGCTTAACTCTTATCATGTATATTTCCTGCTGTAGTCCCCAAATTAGCCATTTCTCTAAGGATCCCTGGTTTCTTTTATCGGAGAATGACATGAGAAACCAAGATCTGGTGTTAGATGTGCTCACTGCTCTTGGGGTGTTATTGCCTCTAGGTACTCTCATCTGACAAAACAGGCAATGTATGTGTGTACTAATCCATGTGTATACATATATCTGTAAATATTTCCATATGTAATCATCTCTATCTATATTAAGCTGAATATGAGTTCATACTTAACATCTTCTACTCTAATCCATTATCACAAGTGACACTGGCTCCACCCTTTGCTTATTGGTAACCTCCCATTCTTACTGTGAGAAACGGGGTCCCCCTGCCATCCTCCATCCATTTACTTACTTGTTCATTCCAAAAGACACGTACAGTGGTTTCAGAATTGTTAACCTGAGCACAGTGCTTATGTATAGTTCTTATCCCCGTCAGTGTTACAGACTCCACTAAGGTTTTCATCATTTTTTTAAAAAAGATTTTAAGATCCCAGGACCCTGGGATCATGACCCGAACTGAAGTCAGATGCTTAACTGACTGAGCCACCCAGACACCCCTAGGTCTTAAAGTTAGGTTTTAAAAAAATCAACTTGATATTTTATCACAGCTTTAATCATAATCGCCAAAAAGTGGTAGCAACCTGAATATCCACAAACAGGTGATTGGATACAGGCTGTGGTCTCTCCATACACTGGAATACTATTGGTGGGCAATAAAAAAGACCATACTAACTGATGCTCATCAACATGGGTGAATCTCAAAGGCACTGGGTTAAGCGTGACAGGCCAGGCCCAAAGGGTTCTATACCGTACATTCCTTGTCTTACAGAAATCACCGCAGCAGCTGCCAAAGGAAGTGCTATACGTTAACTGTGGTGCTGGTTACAGGACTATATACATTGGCAAAACTCAAAAAATTGTCCACGTAAAAGGGGGAATTTTATTGTACATTAATTATACTTCAATAAACCTGGTTAAAAAAAAAAAACTGCTCTGGCTCTGGGGAGGATGAATTGGAAGGCAGCATAAAGCTAGGGTGCAGGGAGAGTGGTCCCCAAGTAGGGCCAGCTACTTTGGAATACTGAGTTTGAGACATCCCACAGATGCCAAAGCAGAGACATTAAGCAAACTGCTGCTATGAGTTCAAATTCCTGTCTTCATCACAATCACCTTCTGAACTGTTTCTGCTCTTCCCGTTGGTTTAGAGACTTGTGAACTGCACATTCTGCCATCTTACCTCTTTGCCAGGGGAAACGATTTCAACTCCAATGCACTTTCTAATAGCACAGCCACTTGATAAAGTGGCTATTTAAATGGCAATTAATTCAATTTTAATTAAGTTAAAAATGCAATTTCTCAGTTGCACTAGCCCCATTTCAAGTGTCCAATGGCCACAGTTCCATCATCACAGGAAATTCTATTGGAGAGTATTGCTCTAGAAAGTTATCTCTAGGGGCGCCTGGGTGGCTCAGTCGTTAAGCGTCTGCCTTTGGCTCCGGTCGTGGTCCTGGGGTCCTGGAATCAAGCCCAGCATCAGGCTCCCTGCTCCACGGGGAGCCTGCTTCTCCCTCTTCCACTCCCCCTGCTTGTGTTCCCTCTCTAGCTGTGTGTCTGTCAAATAAATGGATAAAATCTTTAAAAAAAAAAGAAAAGAAAAGAAAAGAAAGTTATCTCTAAGTTTTCTTAACACTCATCAATTTCAGGGATCACTTCAGAGTAGTTGCCAAGCACCACAGGTTCTTTGCTATTAATCAGTGACAATAACATCTCAAGGCATGGTTTTATAAAAGTGAATGACGCTTGTAGAAACTGTAGAAAAAAATTTCACCTTTCAGGCTGGGCTTTTTCTCTGAAAACCAAAATGCTTTGATTTTTTAAAAAATGATTTTTAGAAGAGGCAGGGGGTTTTGAAAAGTTTACTGTTCTGTCCTCCCTTTTCAGAAAGACAATATGAAGAGTTTTGATTTTTTCTTTCTACTTGAATAAAGTTAATAAAGGGGGTCTAGATCCCTTCCAGTTACCACCAGAAACCACCACAAAACCATGCTAATTCAAACTAAGTCTTACCCTTCCAACTGAATAGAAAAATCAGAAAGAAAAATAGAAACCCCCACAAGGCAGTTAAATTACCCAATTTACTTTGTTCTCTTCCTATGACCACTGCTGTTCAGGTTTAATTATTTGATATTGCTTCATACATCCTAATATATGTGTCAGCACCCTCTCTGCAGGTGTCTTCAATTACAGCTCTATACAGAGACTACCTGGGTTTCTCTGAGAATTAAAGCATTTGCAGATTAGTAGCTTCCAAATTAATAGGCTCAGAGGTAACTATACATGACTCTGTTCCCAGTCCCCAGTGAAAGCAATTAACACGAAGGGTAACAGGAATGTGGCGCTTTTTCCCTAGGAGTCTGGCGCCTCCCATGGGACAGCAGGCCTCCCAGAGACACCGTGCTGACAGTGCAAAGTGCCTTAGAATTCTTTAATCCGAATGTTGCTGCTCAAATTCTCCATGGGGGCTATGTATCAGAGGGAACCACAGAGCAAATCGGTGGGTGGCTCCTCCACTCATTAATCTTTATGGCAAAAAAAGGGATGGAGTTTTAGAAAGAAGAAACCACATCACCCCTTGTTGTAATCCAGATTTGCCTTCAGTACAAATCACCTGAGTACTGATACAGTGTGCAGTGTTCTTCCAGCAAGGGCTCAGTAAATTCCTGTTGCATAAATCCATGGATGGAAGCCTGGCACACAGAAGGTAGTCAATAAATATTTGTTGGAATGAATGGAGAGAATCACCCAAGACACTGTCCTAGGTGATGGGGAAGGGCAAATGGGGTATTTATTATGGAATTACTGTATGACAGATTGCTACAATATGAAGCAAAGTACTGCAAAGAACCCAACAAGAGCCCTGGGGCCAGATGCCTGCATTCAAATCCCAATTCGGCCACATAATGGGAGACCTTGGCCAAGTCACTTGAGATCAGCCAAACAGGGATCATCTCCCCTGTTTGGAAAAAAGGGATAACACCGACTTATCTTGGTTCTTTCATGAATTAGAAAAGGTAAATATAGATAAATCACTTAGCATAAGGGCTAGCATTAGGAAGGCACGAAATACAAAAATGGTTAAAAAAAAAATCCCTAGTAAACGCTAAAGTAACTTGAGGCTAACCACGTGTCTGTCACTGTACCACATATCCTCAATATATCATAAAATTCTCACGCCAGCCCTATGAGGCAGGCACGACTCTCACCTTCACACAGGTGAGAAAGCTGATGCGCTCAGAGGAGATGGCAGGCTAGGGCTGAACCCGGATTTCGAACCAGGGATTCGAACCTGGGCAATACGTGCAGCGCACACTCCTATTCCCTATATGGTATTTTCCACTATTCTAGCATCAGCAACCACCTAAAAGCTTAGCTGCCGAAACAGGTACTTTATAGTTAGTTCTGTGTTTCTTTTAATCGAAGTCCTGTGAGGGAAGGTTACCTCCACGCAGCTGAGGCTCAGAGAAGTTCTGCGACTTATCCAAAGTCACTAAGCCTCGAGCACCCAGCCTCGCAGAGCAAACCCTCTCGCTCACCACCCAGGTGTCGGGAAGCCTCTCCTCAACACTAACTCGCGCGCAGTCTCTGCGCTTCGGTGTCCGAAGGCAGACCCTACTCCCCGGACCCCTGCGGGGAACCCCCAAATCCCGTCCGTGCCCGCCCCAACCGCCTCCAACGGTCATCAAGGCTCCCCTCGCCCTCTCGGGTCTGACAGCTCCGGGTCACCCCCTTACCCCTCTTCCCCAGCCCGGGCTGGAGGGTCGCTCCGCCACCCCCGAGACAGACCCGGCAGCGTGGGGGAGGGGAACGGATGAGGGCGCATGCCCAGAGGACTCCATTTGGCCCCCGGCTCACCTGGGAGTCGCGGAACTCCACCACCACGTTCTCGCTGCTCCATCGCGCCGCCATCTCCTGCACCCGACCGCCCCCGCCCCAGGACTGCGCGTTTCCACCCCCCTAAACCCACATTCCCGGGCTCAGTGAGCCCCACGCAGCCCGCGAGTAAGCCCTGCCACGCCCCGTCCCCCTCTTCCGCCAGACCTCAAGCCATTGGCTGACCCAAACACAGGCTCCGCCCTCTCTCCCGGCTCCTCCAATTGCCGCACCGCACCTACCCAAAAACAGGCACGCCCCCTCCACTTCCGTCACTCAGCCTGAGTGACCCACACTCCCCGCTGCTTTGCAGGCACACGCCCCGTGCCGCAAGCTCTAGCGGGAGTCGTAGTCCGAGGGTGAGCAGCCGGTGGGTAACTCGCAGAGAGCTCGCGAGTGCGGGTTTGGCGAAGGGAGGCTATGTAGTAACATGTATGTAGTATATAGTAACAAGTATGTAGTAGTATGTAGTATGTAGTAACAAGCTGAACGTCGGAAGCGGATGTGAGAATCCAGCGGTTTTCTATGAAGCCAGACATTGAAGAGATTTGCCACTCTTCCCACTACAGTTTTTTCATTTTAGGAAACATAGGTATTTTTTACTTACAAAATGTATTATTAATATTAATGTGCATTAATATTCAAGTGAAATCATGAAAAAATATTTTTTAAATTTTCAGTTTTAATTTCTACTAGTTATGTGGTGCATGGGTGGCTCAGTGGGTTAAACATGGAACTCTTGATCTCAGCTCAGGTCTTGATCTCAGGGTCCTTAGTTCAAGCCTCGAGTTGGACTCCATACTGGGCATGGAGCCTACTTAAAAAAAAAAATAGGGGCGCCTAGGTGGCTCACTCAGTTAAGTGTCTGCCTTAGGCTCAGGTCATGATCCCAGGCTCCTGGGATGGAGCCCCGAATGGGACTGCCTGCTCAGTGGGGAGCCTGCTTCTCCCTCTCCTGCTCCCCCTGTTTGTGCTCTCTCTCTCTCTGTCAAATAAATAAAATATTTAAAAGATAATAAATAAAAAATAATAATAAATAATAATCCCTAATAGTTACTTACTATCAGGAGATACAGCCCACATAAAAGTTTGGTGGGGAGGGTCCTTAACAATATTTAAGAGCATAAAGAGATCCTGAGATCAAGTAGTTTGAGAACCACTGTGCTAACAATGTGGTGAGTGGTGAGTTCTCTTCTGTCCCACCCTTTCAAATCTTAGCTTACCTAGCTTAGCTTCAATTTCTTTATGAAAAGGAGAAATGACCTACTTTGTTAATTTGTTTCTTGTAAGGAGTTAAGCACAGGGCCATGAATGTAGTCAATACTCTTGTTCTTGTTAATATTTCCACTATTTCTATGTACAGGTCCTTGAGTAAATAGAGATGAGAAAGATTACCTTCCCTCCCGGAGTCTTGCATGGAATGGGGAAAAAAGGCATATCAACAAATTAGGGTGACCAACTTGCTCAGGAAACCCTTCCGTCCAGACAAAGTGGGACAATTGGTCACAGTACAAGTTTACACTTGGGAGAATGAATTGGGTTTTATAAAAGACTGGCAAGCAATGTGCGGGGAAAGGACAGCCTAAATAAGAAACCCGATGTGGCATCCTGAACAAGGTGACATTTAAGATTTTCAGTATAACATTAGCATTTTCATAGAATACGCTATCAGAAAAAGCATTTCAGCACTGAAAGTGAACAAAGACCCTTAAGGGTGAAGAGGGGGGATGAGTTCCAAAGATAAAGCAGTTCTCCAAAAAACAGTCACAGACCTGTGCTGCTTCCTTTTCCTTCGGAATACACATCACAATTTGTAATTCAATATCTGTTTGTTTAAATAGTTTCAAGCTTTGGGAGGAGAAGGACCAGATCTGTTTTTTTCAGCCTTGCATGGTGACTACACATCAAGGCACTCCCCATTTGTCCAATTAATGAATGCGAAAAGCATATAGAGTCAGGTCCTCAGAGTACTGTCCAGGGAAAAAGGATGCCTTCTGTGAAACCAAAAGTAATTTCTAAAACCATTCAAGGTCTTCACTTGTAACTCTTTAAACTCACAAGGGGATACAGAACCACAACACGTTATCCTCAAAACCCTTCACCTATTAGTTATTCTCACACACTGCAGCCCTTTAAAAACTCCTCCAGCCCTGGCCTTCACCCTCCTGTAGTGGCCTTTCTTCTTACCTCCCAGTTTCCTCCCAGTTCTCTATCACAAAAGGCCAAAGGCTGCTCTGGAAAGAAGGGCCTCAAGCTCACTGGGCCAGGAAGGGGAAAAACTGCAAGCCAGGTTCAAGACCAGAAAGAAGGAAAGATAAAGAATACTTTCTACGCACATTCACACTGTCACATGGGAATAAATGAATCCATTCGTCTAACATGCCATATTCTTATTTGTTTATTTGCCTACAGCCTTGGATGTAGTAGGTGCTCAATAAATATCTGCTAAGTGACCAGCAAATAATCAGGTATGACTATAACTTAGGGTATATGACAGGATGTAGCAAGAAGTACGCTAAAAAAGCTGGAAAGGGCTAGTGAGGAAGGCCCCTGCTTAGGCATTTGAGTTTTATTTTGGAGATAGAGATAGAGAAACAGGTATTTCAAAGCTCTCCGTCTATATATAGCTTGGTAATCTGTTTCCCACTGGAACTGGTAGGATTGCCCTCGCCTGAGCATTTCTGCAACCCTCCCCCCACTCCCACCTCTTTACTTCGTATTTGTCTAGTTCTCAAAATCTGCTTGTCATGGTTCGTAGGCACAGAAAGTACTTTGGGTTTCAAGTCCTTGGTGCTCTCTGTTCTTTCAATGTTTTCCCTCTTAGATGTGAAAAAGGCCCCAGTAGAATTTTTGAGAGAAGGAGCATGAGCACCTTTCATACTGCCCCCGGGGTCCCTTCCTTTTCTATCTCCCACCCACACTGTCATCACAAAAGAGTGGGGACTCTGGAGCTAAATCTAGAGCTCTCTGGCTCCTTCTCAATTGCTGTGTGCCTCCGAGACCCACAGATGCATGTCCTGTCTCAATCAGAGACTGGGGACTGTTGGGGGTCCCCTGTCAAGTAGATCTCAACTTGCTGACCAGACTACAGGGCTCTGATCACCAAAGCAAGCTCTTTCCAGAAGGTCACTTGCCAGCCACACCACAGGAAAGCAGGGGACGTGCATGGTCAACCCAGAAATCCAGGGCTTTGGCTGGCTGTTATCAGCAGCTACTCTTGCAAGTTTAAACTCAGATCCTTTATCTTTCTAGGCCTTCGCTTCCTCTTCTGCAGAATGTGGAGTTAGCCGACCCCTCAGTCTCTTTACATCTGGGAATCTTGGAATCCTGCCCTGAGCCCCACTAGTAATTTTCCTCTCCATCAATCAACAAATATTTGTGGACGTGCACACATGCTCGTGCTCCTCGCTTTGTGCATTCGGTTGCTCATTGCCCTGGTTTCTCTAAGTTTTCTCTTTTCAAGCAAAATAACACAAATGTAAAGTGCTCTGAGAAATCTGGGGGGAATTTTCTTACTGGGAGACACTTATCCACACCCAGAGGCAGTGCTGGGGCTCCCTCCAAAGCCGTGGCTTGGGGAGACAGAGAGGAAGGAGGCCACAGGTTTCCCAAGGCTTCTCAGAAGCAGGCCCCAGCTAGCTGTTTCCCTCATTTTCCGAACCTTTCAGGAACCTCCCAGACTCTACATTCTCCCAGAGATGTTGGAAACTGGGGCTGTGCAGCATTGTTATGCACTGGCATTTGTATGCTTTGGCAACACCAAATTTATCAGTCCTTTCTCCTGTCAGTTCTGGTAGGTGGGTCAGTGGTTTATTAACCCTGTTTCACAGCTGAAGAACAGCCAGGAAGCAACTCTACCCAGGGTCAGTGAGAGCAGAAAGATAAAAAATAGTAAAACAGAGTCCTAAATCTATCGGGGGCCCTTTCTGCCTCTGATCGTCTTGCATCGAGAGCATCCAAAACACCTCCCCTGACCCATTAACTTTGAACCAGGAATCCACAGGAGAAACTTGCAGCAAAGCCCACACTGGACTCTCAATGCAACAAATGACAAAATGAAACTAATCGGAGGCTGCAGGTCTCTGTGGATGCCTGTTGCTATGCCATGAGTCACTCTCCCTAAGATGTAAAGGGTAGAGTCAAGCTACTGAATGAAGAACTTTCCCTGCTCTGTATTTTAATATTGTAATTTCAAAGGAAATTTGTTCTTTAATAAGCGTACAAGGAGATAACAATGGCACTGCCTGAGAAAGGCTGCCCCTCAGAGTCCCACAGGGCACCTAAACCTACCGTCATCACACTGCGGAGAGTCAAGGCTTCACCCACAGTTCAGGTTCTCAGGTGTTCCGTGGTGCCAGGTGGGAAAGAGGCTGGCCTCTCAATATCAGTAGATGGAAATATAAACCTTAAAGGCAAATTCTTAAGGTACGAAAAGAAATAGAGCTGTTAAGTGGATCTACTCTTTTTCACCCCATTGACGAGCATTCAGAGAAAATGAACTTGTCATCCAAAGATTCCTTGATGAGCATGTTCACTGGAAAGCTTAGAAGTCCGGCTCTGCCCCTACTGGCCAGGTGACTTTAATGCCCGTGTGTAGACTATCTCTCTGTCTTTCTCAATTTACATGGCTTCAACACTAAAATACAAAAAAGTACATGATGAAACAAAATCTTTGTCTGCATCCTGTCTCTCCACCGCTCAGTTCCCACTGCCCACCCCTTAGGGGAACTACATCATATTGTTTCATGTTTCTATCCAGTATCCTTATGAATCTAGAAGCTGAGAAAAATATAGGTCTTTATTTGAGGAGGGAGCAAGTTTCTTAATTTTTCAAGTCTTGACATCTTCAGTGCTCCTTAGTCACTGGACATTCTTATTTGTACTGATAATGATGTTGATAAATCTTCCCAGAGCTCTGTATCCCATCGGGATATGGTCCGTGCTCCCTACTGTGGCTCCTAGGACCCTCACGTTTGCCCCTGAGGACTGGCTTCATCTTCAGTTCCCACATCCTATCAGCTTCACTGCAGCTTTCAGTTCCCTGAAGATGCCGTGTTCTCTAGGCCTTCAAACGTGCTAGGAACATGCTTGGAACATGCTTGTCTTCCTGAAGCACATTTCTCCCCCTGCAACCCCATTCCCAGCCTCGTCACCAGCTCATCTTTTAGGCCTTGGCTTTGGATCACTGTTGGTGCCTGTCTCCTTCCATCAGCACCATAATCTTTCCCTCTCATGGCACTTCATCATTCACTCATTTATTCATATGGAGGGCTAACTACACGCCAGGCACTGTTCTAGGCCTATCTGTCGCAGGGTATTGTCACTGTTTACTTCAGTACTCTGTATGGCACTGCACTGTCATTCACATACCATCAAATTCACCCTTTTAAGTGTGTAATCCAGCAGTATTTAGTGTAGTCGCAAGGTTGTGCAAACATCACCATTCTTCTTTTTTTAAAAAAAGATTTTATTTATTTGAGAGAGAGAGAGGGAGAGAGCACGAGTGTGAGGAGGGACAGAGGGAGAGGCAGACTCCCCACTGAGCATGGAGCCAGGCAATGTGGGGCTCAATCCCAAGACCCTGGGACCAAGACCCCAGCCAAAGGCAGACACTCAGATGCTCAACTGCTCAACCGGCTGAGCCACCCAGGCGCCCCTCCTTTTTTTTTTTTTTAAGTAGGCTCCACCCCCAGCATGGAGCCCAACTTGGGGCTTGAACTCACAACCCTGAGATCAAGACCTGAGCTGAGATCAAGAGTCAGACGTTTAACTCACTGAACCACCCAGGTGCCCCAAACATCACCATTATTTAATACAGAACATTTTCATCATTCTAAAAGGAAACTAACCCGTTAGCAGGCATTTTCCATTCTCGCCTCTCCGTTGGCTCCAACAAACATTACCCTTTCTGTCTTGGTGGATTTGACTATTCTGGAAATTTCATATAAGTGGAATCAGACAGTATATGGTCTTTTGTGATTAGTTTCTTCTACTTAGTGTGATGTTTTCAAGGTTCATCCATGCTGTAACACATATCAGCACTTTATTTATTTTTGTGGCTGAATAATAGTCCACTGTATAGATACACCACATTTGCTTTATCCATTCATCAGACAATAGACAGTTGGGTTGCTTCCACTTTTTAGCTATTACGAATAATGCCACTATGAACATTCACATATACGTTTTTCTGTGCATATATGTTTTCATGTCTTTTGGAAATAGACCTAGGAGTGGAATTGCTGGGTCATACAATAACTCTGTTTAATCTTTCTGAGGAATCACCAGACTGTTTTCCAAAGCAGCTGTGCCATTTTCCATTCCCACCAGCAAGGTATGAGGGTTCCAATGTCTGCACATATCACCAACACTCGCATTTGTCCCCTCTGATTATAGCCATCCTAGTGGGTATGAAGTGGTTCTTCTGAAGCTTTGTGAGAACCCAGACTCCATCTGTCTTGCTCACCACTGAATCCCAGAACCCAGTACAGTGCCTGGCACTTACTAGACATTCATATTTTGTTCGATGTGCTAAAAAAGTGTTGAATGGATAGGTAAATCAAAAGCTACTTAGATGGTTACAATAATCCTTACTGATTGTGTATTGTCTCCCCAGTACAGATCTGTCAAGGGATCTAGTATCCTTTTTCCTGCGCAGCACCATACCACCCCTCTTCTATTACCATACTCTTTCTTCAGGGAGAAAAGTGGGTTAAATTTAAGCTTTCTTATTTTCCTTCAGACCACTTATTTGGATCTTAGGTGTGCACACATTCCTTATTTAGGCACTTACAGATAATTTCTTGGGTATTGGAACATTTTGTTTTTCCCTATGTTCATTTCTCAAGGAGAATTCTCTACTTCCTTCTGCAGGGCTTTCTGCCCTCCCCTCAGCACTCCATGCTTGCAAATAAATAGCCTTCCTCCTGTTTCTTTCCAAGCTGCCCACACTTCGACAGTCAATACCTGTAACAGATCAGCTCTTCTTTTTGGGGGGTGGTTCTTTTAATATCTCTCTACACCCTGTTTTGACTCCTTGATGTGGAAGTATATGGGGACATTTAGAGCAAGGAAGTCAGAGCAGGGACTGGGTGATGCTCATAGCCAGCACCCAGCACTTGAAAAATCGTTGTTGAATGAATGAATGGATGGATGGATGGATGTGAATATGTGAGAGAGACATATTGCAAAATGCAGACTCGGCGGACAAATACTGAGTACCCACTGTGTCCCACTATGGTGCATGTTGGAATAAAAGGTAAACAAAACCAGGGACTCACCTTGGACTAGGGAGTTTCTAAAATCACCAGTTCTGGCTGTGTCTTTGTCTTCTCACTTTCTATCCTACACCTAATGATTTTCAGGATCGCATTTTAGCTAAGGAACCCACCCACGGCTTAAGCCTCAAATAGGAAGTTCCGATCTACTCTTGGCAAAATCCCGAGTCACAAGTGCCCCAGTGCCCTGTGTACCCCCAAAGAGTTAAAAATCCCCGCAATGCTAGGCTTCCTGATCTTAGGGGCTCCTGGTCGGGAAACCTCCGCAAGAATGGACGACAGCACGTCCACCAGAGGGTGCTGTGGGGGCAAATTTGCGCAGGGAGGGAGGCTTGACCAGTGACCCTTAGAGCCAGGTAGGCGTCTCGAGTAATTTTCATTCTTCTTTGCGTTTCCTTCCCAGCCCCTTGAACCGTCGCCGCCCCTTCTCCCATAGGGGGTTCCCCCTCAATAATTAGCCATTTTCGGGGCCTTTAAAAATAGTGCTTGCTTTGAAAAGACGCCTGGCTTCTGTTCCTGACGCCCCGTGGCTCGGGCCACTCAGGTCACAGGCCGGTCGCGCTGGGTGGGTGGGTGGGGACCTCCCGGGCGTCAGCGGCCCGGCGCCGCAGGGGCCGCGAAGGGGTTAACCCGGCGGGGGGGAGGGGAGGGGGCGCGGGCCGCGCCTGCGCTCTGCCGCCCTCCATTGTCTCCACGGCGGCGAGGAGCGCCGGCGAGCGCAGCCCGGGACCGAGCGGGGCGGAGCGGCTGGCGGGGCCGGCGGCTGCTGGAGCGAGAGCGCGACGCGACCGCGGCTTCCCGAGCTCCGCCTGGCCGCCCAGCGCCGCAGCCCGCCCGAGGCCTGGAGGGGTCCGGGCCGGCGTCCATGGTTGCGGCGTCCTGAGGCGGGGGACGCGCCCGGTGCCCCCAGCCCTCCTCCGCCTCCTGTCCGGCGGGCGGCCTCCTCCGGCGCCTCCCTGCGCCCGCCCGCCGCCTCCCTCCCTCCTTCCCTGCGGCTCCCCCGGCTTTCGGGAGCCCGGGGGCGGCCTGTGGCGCGCCGAGCCCGCGCCGGACTGCGCCTCTTTGGACCTTGAGGGGAAACATGCGTTTGGCTTGGATCGTTTTAAATTCTTAGTTTGGGATCCCCGCCCGCCTGGCTCTTCCGCCCCGCGGGTTTTCTTTTCTTTTTTCTTTTTTTTCCCTTTTTTTTCCTCCGGGTCTCCTTTTTGACTCCCTCCCCATTTATGCTCGCCCAACCCTCCCCCCGCTGCTGAGAAGTGGGGGAGGGTCTCGGCCTCCAGGTTCCCGCCCCACCGGGGCCCGGGCGAGCATGGGGGGCAAGCAGAGCACGGCGGCCCGCTCCCGGGGCCCCTTTCCGGGGGTCTCCACCGATGACAGCGCCGTGCCCCCGCCGGGAGGGGCCCCCCACTTTGGGCACTACCGGGCGGGCGGCGGGGCCATGGGGCTTCGTAGCCGCTCGGTCAGCTCGGTGGCGGGCATGGGCATGGACCCCAGCACGGCCGGGGGGGTGCCCTTTGGCCTCTACACCCCCGCCTCCCGGGGGACCGGCGACTCGGAGAGGGCGCCAGGCGGCGGAGGGTCTGCGTCCGACTCCACCTATGCCCATGGCAATGGTTACCAGGAGACCGGCGGCGGTCACCATAGAGACGGGATGCTGTACCTGGGCTCCCGAGCCTCGCTGGCGGATGCTCTACCTCTGCACATCGCACCCAGGTGGTTCAGCTCGCACAGTGGTGAGTCCGCGGGCGGTGGAGGCCTCGGAGGGTGGAGTGCAAGGGAGGGCGCGCCGGGGCGCCCCAAACCTTCGCGCGCTTGCGAAGATTTGGATGTGGAGTGCGCGACCTGGATCTGTCTGCCTTCCCTTTGGTTCCTGGGGATGAATGGGCTATCTCCCCTTTAGAAAAGAGGCTTCCTGCGAGGCTGCGGAGCCGGGCGTTTTAGGACTTCAGGCGTCGGTTCACTTGTGGATGAGCAGAGTGAAACCTGCCCATTGAAGTCCCATTTATCGGCATCACCGTCCTCAGAGAGGAGGTCTTGTCTGGCTTATAGCAAGTCGGCCTCGATGCTTCCTTTCTGCCACTGCAGCATTGTGCCTACCTCACCGTTAACAGAGAGAGAGGGATCCACTTTGACCAAGCGGTGTCTCCCAAACAAAGAGTGTGAAAAGAAAGAAAATTGGGGGCAAGTGTTGTTTGGATTAGGGCTCTCACTCTTGCTGGGAGAAAGGGATGCCCAATTTTGCCACCCTGCTGGAGCTGTGTTTGAATTGTTTAAAATGGAGCAGCCGGAAGCCTGCTGCTGCCATAGACAGGTATGGCCTGCCCAATGGAGGGCCTAGCAGGGAGCCTCCCTGTCTGAGGCTTTGCAGGACCAGGGCTCTGGTGGCGGGTGCTGCATTCAGTAGGCTTGGCTGCATGACTGTCACCATCCCTCCATCTTTTTTCTTCCCCTCCATGCTAAGTGCTAGGTCTGCCTGGTAATCTCTATCTTTTTGTAATGGGAGGTGGGACTTTACTGCCTGGCTGTTGTTGGTGCATTACCTGGGAAGAGGAAGATTCAAAAAATCTGGATGAATTCATTTTGTGAACTTCTGGTGACAGGCCAGCAAAAAGGATTTCCCAGGCCCTGACTGGCAGGGCAGAAAAGGCACACTGGCAGGAGCTTCTGGAGGAAAACAGGTCTGTCTGCTCAGCTAATTTGAGAAGCCAGGTTAGGCTTCTAGAAAATTGGTCAGAAGGGGTGTGGGGCCGCTATTTGCTAATTGGCAGGTCGGAGTGAAGAAGTTAATGTATTCAGACTGCTTTGGGAGAGTTAAGAAAATCTAGATATTGTGTAGAAAGAAAGATTGCCTTATGGAGGGTGTATCTATTGGATCACGGTTCTAGCTATTGTGAAATAGGGTAGACTTTTTGAATCTTTTTTTTTTTTAATTTCTGGAAATAGTCTGGCTTTTGTTTCAATTCTATAAATTTAATTTGTGAAATATTTTTTGAGAGGGAAATAGTGACTAATTTAGGGTAACACTTGAAAGTGGCTTTTGAATTGCTGAAATGGTATTTTAATTCCTGGACAGACCTCTAGATATCATCGGAGCTTCCTTGAACTGCATGTCTCTGCCCTGAATAAGATGCAAGGTGTGACTGCTTTGGGCACTTTTAGACATTTGATCATTTTTAGACATCCTGAAATTAATAATTTTGCTTATAAAATTTGGTCCAGAAAGAGTAAGCTGTATTTGTGAGATGACTGTGATTAACTTTTTAAAAGAACTGTCATTAGTATCTGATTTTAAACTGAAAAGCAGTATAAGAAGCTTCTTCTAAAATCACAGAATTTTGTGTGTTGCAAAACACATATAATCTTATGGACACTTGTCCGGGGAAGGAGTTCCTGTTTTGCTAAAATTTATGTCTCTTACTAGAAACTTCTTTTTCCTTATTCTACCTGGTACCAGGTTCCATGTTGGAGTTATGAACTTACAGTTGGATTCCAAAATTTTAGACTCCTCAGCTGTGAAACTTCAGTTTAATTTTTTTTCATCCAGCTGTGGTGAGGGTAGGAAGAGCCATGGAACCATGAGAATACATGAAAAGTGGGGGCATAGTAATCCCTCTGGGATTAATATGAAAGTGTGTGTGAAGCTGCTCCTAATATTTTGGGTAATACATTCTTTTTCCAAATTATATATATGTATATATTTTTTTAAAGTAATCTTTATACCCAACATGGGCTTCGACTCACGATCCCAAGATCAAGAGTCTCATGCTGTACTGGACCGAGCCAGCCAGGCCCCCTGGGTAATACATTCTTTATAGGACCATCCTGCCCTTTTCTAAGACTTCTAAGCGTACCTGGCCCTGCCCACTACATGCCTCCACAGAATTTCCAAATGCTCTTGGTGCAGGAGTGGGACACCATCCCAACTGACAGCCACTGCTCTAGGGATTCATTCTTTTATTCAAATAAAGTAATTAGTTTTTCCTTTGCAGTTCATTTAAGATGAACCTTCGTATTTCCACTCTTCTGCACTGGTGGTTCTGTCTCACTTTCCGGAACAGGCCACAGGATCTTCCTTCCAGGACATCCCTTTCCTCTCTTGTTTACTGCTGTAAGAAGAGAAACTTGTTTCTATTTTGGAGCCTTTGAGTAAGGTCCAAGCAGTTTTTGCTCCTGTGTCGTAAGAGTAAAGGATAAGGGCTTCGGTGCACAATTGACTAGATGCCTAGAAGTTGATGTGATGCTGCTGCTTGTGTTTTTAAGGTGCTTTTGGAACTCTTCATGGGCACCGATGACAGTTGTCAGTGAAGGAAGCCGGGGAGTTCAGTGTGCAGGAAGCTTCCTCAGAGGGAGGCAGCTGATGTTGTGTCTGGAGGTAGAATACTGGGGTCTCAGACCCTTCTCAGAGTAGCTGTGACCTTGGGGAAGACACATCACCTCTCTTGAGCCTCGTCTTTGTTATTTTTAAAATAGATGTGGTAGTCTTTGGCAGCCGGCCTGGAAAGGTTGTTCCCCAAATCCCATGAGGATACATAGCCGTCACATTTGTCTTCTCGCAGTTCCTACACTTCCCCGGGTTGTGACCCTTGCACGCCCTGGTCCCTATAATTGGAATGTTTTCCCTTCCATTCTGCATATGGATAGCTCTTTCTGATCCCTCATGACTCAAACTTAAATTTCTCTGTAGAGACCACTCTTAAAATTTGCCTCTCTCCTGTTAATCTTTCCAGCCGCTCACCTGTTACCCTAACAGCACTTCACACACTTGATCAGTATCTTATTTATCCGTTCGCCTTCACTATTTAGTTTGACTCAATTTTAAGGTCCACGAGGGTAGGACTGTGCCTCTTGCTTACTATTGTATCCCTTGCACTGTGTGTGCCTGGCACAGATATTTGTCGAGGGAATGAATCTGAGTGCCCCATGTCCATCCTCTCATTTAACTGTCACTATACCTCTGTGAAGTAGATGGTTTCATCCCCATTTTAGAGATGAGGAAGCGGAGATGTAGGGCGAGGTAAGGAGCCGACACAAGGTCAGATAGCAAAGAGGTAGCAGAGCTGGGATTGGAATGTAGGTCTGCAGGGGTCAAAACCCGGCCCCTAAGCATTACACTGCACTGCCTCTCATCCCGAAACACAAGGAAGCTGGCTGGTGTCCTGGAAATCATGCTGGCTGGTGAGCCAGAGGGCTAGGCTCATCTGCTGCTTGGGCTACCAAATCACTGCCTGACTTGTGACCTTGGGCACGTGAATCATGTAGCCTCCCAGGCACTGTTTCTCTCACCTGTGAGATGGAGATAATGCCTGTCCTGCTTACCTTTCAGAGTAATCATGAGACCGAGACCGAGCTAGCTAGTGTTTACAAAAGCCGAATGGCATACATAAGGAAAGGGGTGTTTCTGTAGGGGCACTTCTACAGTTCTCTGCTCTCTTTCCTCTCTGCAGAATTTGCTAGGCAGGGAGATTGAGAACTGTGTGAACTGTTTCCCCAAAATGGAAGCTAGTGCTCTCTACAGAAACCTGACCTACATTGACAGGCCATTGATAATAATGAATGTCACCGAGAAGATCTCCTTTATAGGATGAGAGTTAGTGCCCCTTCCTTTCCACATTAAAATGTCAATTTTGCTATAAGGTGTTTAACCTCCAAATGGTCTTCTGGGTGGTGTTCTGGAGGTCTGGTCATTCTTTTGTAGTAGCCCTGTTTATCTCAGAACATGGATTTCTAGGCCACCTGGGTGGCTCAGATGGTTAAACATCTGCCTTTGGCTCAGGTCATGATCCCAGGGTCCTGGGATCGAGTCCTGCATTGGGCTCCCAGCTCCGCGGGGAGTCAGCTTCTTCTCCCTCTGCCCCTCCCCCTCCTCTTGCGCATGCGTGTGCGCGCTCTTATGCTCTGTCAAATAAATAAAATCTTAAAAAAAAACACATGGATTTCTAGATGTGGGAGTGAAAACAGAGCATTCACCATGTTGGAAGGAAGAGTTTGTCTGTTTTCTGGGTCCTGCTATAAAATGTCTGGTCATTGAGGGTTTCACTCCAGCTTCTTAGTCACGTGTACGTATATACATGTGCATATTCAGAAAAATCTAAACTGTTTTTTGTTGTCACCAAGTCATCAACTGGGACTGATAAAAGGTAACTTTTGATAAGTCTTTGAACAAACTAGCAGGATATCTCCTGGATTCTATTTGCTGCCATTCTAGGGTTCTGAAGTGATTTAATTGTCTCTTCTTAAATAATTAAACAGAGCTGCCGACTCCATTGGAGTGGATCAGAAAGCCTCTTTGTGCCTCACCATAGGTGTGCTAGAGGTAATGATCCCTTACCTGGTTTCTGGGGAAGGAAAAGAATTCTGTGGTCTTCAGAGAGCATGATGGGTCTCCTGCCCTGCAAAAGTTCTATTCTTAATGAAAATTTTTCTGTAAAGCAGAGTTTATAGTTCTCTATTACCATGAGGACTTATTTTCACAAAATAAAATTTTGAAAAGGTCCCTTGAGAAGCTGATAATTCCTTGAAGGTCACAGTTCACTCTTCCTCACTGGGGTTTGAAAGGTGTTGGAAGAAACAGTCGTTTGGCTCTTAAAGTGTTTGTTTTATGGGATGTGTGCATTTTGCTATTAAGTAAAGACACACCCCAAACATGTCACAAGGAATACTCTTGAGCCAGGCCACTCTGCACCGAAGAAATGCAACTCTGGTTCCTTTTGGGATAAGGAACATGCTTTGTATTTTACAAATGTATTGATATTCAACACAAGCTTCTTGGACACTAATATTTTAGTAAATCCAATTATAAAACTAAACATCAATTTTGACAGTTTCAAAATTGAGAAAACTTCAGAAAAGTCGTCGTAACATAAACGGACTAGTCTTGCTCCTGCTAACCCTTAAATAGGGGTACTTCTAGTGACAGTGGCTACTAAGGCTGTTAGTACCAGAATCTTGGAGTTAGCTCAAAACCTAAACCCTAATCCCAGTCTTCTAGCATGGTGGATGAGTATAAAATACCATCTGTTTCTTTTCTAAACTTTGTCATGGCCTAGTCTGTATCAGATAGTCCTTATTGATTATTGTGGGTATAAGCTTGAGTATGAGAAGGCACTTCATACAGACCCAGCAGTTTTCACTTCTGAATCTTATTTTCTCATAAGGACAGAGGTCTATCCTGGAATGCAACACTTGGGTTCCTGGTTTTGATATTTGAGGGGTGAGTTGTGGGTGTGAACGAATAACCGGAAAACCAACAACCTCAAGTGTGGAGCAAATGAAGAGCCAAGTTTAATCTTAAAGCAGCAGCTAGGGATAGCTTCTAGACCAGTGAGACTGTTTACCCCGAAATCTCCCTGGAGTTGTTAGAATTGTGAGTACAACCTTCCTCTGCTGGAAGTAAAGAGGAAGGGGGAATTCACTGGGTCCCTATAAACACCAAGTTAAAGGAGGCATGGTAAGAATTTATAGTGCACTCTTTGGATCTGTAACAAGAAGGAGGCAGAAACAAACAGAGCTCTCTTGATTCCTGTGAATGGTTCAAGGGGTTTTCAAACTTGACTGCCCAGTATTCTCTGGGGGGCTTGTTAACAATGCAGATGACTGGACCTCACTCCCAGAATTCAGTAGAGCTAAGGAGACACCTAAGAATCTGAACTTGTAACAAATGATTCTGAAAATTCTCATCCAGGGGCGCCTGGGTGGCTCAGTCGTTAAGTGTCTGCCTTCGGCTCAGGTCGTGATCCCAGGGTCCTGGGATCGAGCCCCACATCGGGCTCCCTGCTCAGCGGGAAGCCTGCTTCTCCCTCTCCCACTGCCCCTGCTTGTGTTCCCTCTCTCGCTGTCTCTCTCTCTCTGTCAAATAAATAAATAAAATCTTTAAAAAAAATAAATAAATAAATAAATAAAAAAAGAAAATTCTCATCCAAAACAAAGAAAGAACTCTGAATGCTTTTTTGGTACACTCATTAGCATTATTTTCAATATTACTAAATGAATCAAGTATCCCGTAAGCAGGATCCATACAGATCTTCCTTTCAGCTGCTCCAGAGGGTAGATTCACCCAGCAAGAGCATTGGTCATGGTTTGATGTTTTTCTTTTACATGGAACTAAGCATTTTTCTCCCAGAGGTAGGCCTGAGCCCATCTGCCTTGGTCCTGAGAATTGAAGTTGCTCAGAACAGAAGGTAATTGTGGTGGTGTCCCCTTCCCTTCTGTGCTTGCCTTCCCCCTGATTTTTCTTCTAAGGCACGGCTGCCTTTGGCTGCTTGTGCTACAGAAGGGTTTGCTGAGCTAGATCCTCTTTCATGTGTCCTCAGCCAGCAGCTAGACAAGATCCTACAATGAATCCAGACTTTAAATGAACAAAATACCTATCTTTTCTTTTCTCCTACAGACCCAAAAGTGGGAGACTTTTTAATTGTGTGTATGGAGCTTTGTTGAGCTAAGACATTCATTTATTCAACTGGTATTTATTGAGTGCTTCCAGTATACTAGGACCTGTGTTAGGTGCTGGGAATGTATATTTATTATAAGGGTGGTTAACATTACTTTGTTCTTTCTAAGAGTCTTTGCTTCCTTACTCCTTAAGAGAGAGTCTGAATGTTGCAGCTTAAGGGGAGATTTTTACCTTCTTCATCAGTTGTTCTGTTGAATAAACAAATTCAGGGTTTGGTCCATGAGGCTGTTACACGGATGGTGTTTGCTCCCTACTCTTCACTGTCACTCTTCGTTCTTTCCTAAACCCTGTGTCTCTGGGCTGGAGCAGGTGATCTTTTCTTTGTGGCTCCAGCCAAGTGCCTTTTAGGAAATTCCTCGTATATCCTAATACAAGTGGTCCTCTATCTTCTCAGTGAGACTATCAAAAGGAAAAACTGTTTTGCAAACTCTTTGTGTGTATCTTTGGCTTTGGTATCTTTGTCATCCCTAGAGCCACTTTTCTTTCTGGTCATTGAACACTGTTTTCTAGAAGCATGATCCACCACTTTAGTTATCTTGTCTCTGTAAAATTTATCCCAAGCCACAAATATCCATAAGGAAATATGAGGAACAGTTTTTCCCCTTAGCCTTGTATGTCTCTGAGCTCCACAATGTTGACACTTAGTGCTATTTTAAGTGATTTTTAAAGCTTTGTTTATGATAGCCAACATTGGTGACTGAAATGTCTTCCTCACCTTCCCCGAAAAATTATTAAATGTGTATTATATTCGAGTATTTTTTTTTGCTAAAAGTAATGGGTTTAAAAGAATGCTCCAAGCTCAGAGACTTAATGTGGGCCTTGGCTATAAGATGATACCTTAATTTTTGGAGAAACCTCACCTTTTATTTAGGAGTATGTAGTCATCTTGATCTTAGTGAATTAGATTTGTCATAGCTTGGCTCTAGCTTTCTCATTGGTAGTACCCTTTAGCCCTCTAAAAAGTATAATTAAATAAGCCATGCTTCACAAGGAGTTGTTCTGAAATTGGTCAGCTTTCATACAGTATCTCTTAAGGTCAAAACTGATTTGTTAGCATGTGGGAGAAACTTAAATCTGGAGTCACCCAGATGATCTGGGACAGAGCGGGGAGAACCCAAGACCCTAGACCCCAGACCCCAGCCATTTTGGTCATTTTGCCCATATTTCTCAACTCTTTGGAGATGTTTTCATTTGATTCCTCTCCAGTAACTTTTTTTTTTTTCCTGCTAAGAGGGTGCTTTTCCTTAGGGAGAGCCATGAGAATTCTTTTATCCTGATGCCTGCCTGAGTACTCTGGGAATCCTACAAGGCCTTGAGGGGGTCCTTGGGATTACAGCCCAAACCAATGAAGTACTTGCCGACGATAAATACAAATCAGCTTTCGGTGATATTGTTCTGTTCTACTTAGACCATTTACACTTTTAATGCCCTGTAAATTATAATGCTATCTAAGTCAGCTTTTCAGAGAAACTTACAACACTGCTCATTACTGTAACAGGCATCACCAGATACCCCATGTACACCATATATTATTAGATTTCCTCAGTCCTGGTCAGATGTGGCTGAAATAGTCATACCATTGCAGCCAGTTGCCCTGGAGAACTATGGCGAGTCTAATACCTCTGCGGAGGGCTGGCAGAGACACACTTGACGAGCCCAGTCTTGTTAGCTGTATTTAATTCATCTATTCCCTCAGCCTAGAGGCCAAGTGCAACATAAAAGGATAGTGAATCTAAGCATCTCCAGTATTTTGAGGCATAGGAATCGCCTATGAAGTGGCAGACCTTTGAGAAATAGTATTATGAGCTGTTCTGTTTTTGCTGTGGCTTTGGAAAACCTTTGGATTCTTCTACTGAAAATTTGTTTGAAAAAAAAAAATCTTTTTAATGAAACAGTGAGTCACAAAGCAGCCACTCCTTCTCATAATAGCATTTCTCACCAGGGGAATTTTTGGTAGCTGTTGGGGGAGGGATTTGAGTAGGTTGTGGATGATAAATCCCTGGGTGGAACATAACCAGAGGCTGCCATATCAGAGCTCTGGTGTTTTCCATGCTGACAGTGAGCCCTGAATTCAAAGTGCAGGACAGCAGAATAGAATGGGGGAGGCCTGTGCTCAGTGAATTGCCACAGTAGCATGACCAATGAGATTGGAGTTGAACATCCAAACTCGGTTCATTAAAACACCATTGTAGTGTAAAAGGTTCGTGAAACTGAGGCCTTGGGTCAGAGGGCCTGAGGCCTTTTACGTGAAGAGTGTCCCATTTCTGGATTAAGGGATGGCTGTAGACCTAACGATGACAATGTAAGAGTCAGGAGTGTGCCTCCTTTTTCCATATTGTGAAATGGTGGCCTGGTGCTTGGCACTGACTGTAGGACTACTTTATAAGGAGACAATTCATACAAGGTCATCTGTGCTCTGAAGACTTTGGGTCTTGATAAAGCCTTTATAGGGGCGCCTGGATGGCTCAGTCTTTAATTGTCTGCCTTCAGCTCAGGTCATGATCCCAGGGTCCTGGGATCGAGCCCCGCATCGGGCTCTCTGCTCAGCGGGAGGCCTGCTTCTCCCCCTCTCACTCCCCCTGCTTGTGTTCCCTCTCTCGCTGTGTCTCTCTCTGTCAAATAAATAAAATCTTAATAAATAAATAAATAAAAATAAAGCCTTTACAGTGACACCCAAAGAGAACACATTACCCAGTCAGCCTCTGTAGGATGGTGAAAAGGAAATGCTAGAGATAGTAAGAGTTTAGAACAGAACAGGATTATGCTATCAGCATCCAAAATGCTGTCCTCAACCTCTCTGCCCACCTAAACCTGAGTTTTAACTGTTCCCAACTTCAGTGACCTACAGCTCTTCAGTTCTTGTGTCTGAACCACTGTCTTATGTAAGCTACAGACAGAGGAAAGTCTGAAAGGTTATTACAACCATGTTAAGATCTGCTTTCCTTTGGAAGGTGGTAGCTGTCTCCACTCTGTTTTCCTGGCTTTGTACTTTTCTTCAAAGTCTCTTACCAGTTCCAAGGCCCCAGAGCTCAATAAAGAGGAACAGGAAGTCAGCAGTTAATGCCTAAGAGCCAGCAATAACTAATAGAGAAAAAGGCACAAACAAGGGACTCAGAGGGGGATTTCTGGGCCTGAAAGCTCTCAGGCCTGTGGGATTATAGATCCATCCTTTAGGGGTGACTTTGACCAGGCCTTCAAACAAGGAGAGAGCAAGAGGAACCTCTACTCTAGAGGACTTTTTCTTGGGTTATATGGTGGAAGCTCAACATTTTTAATTGATGGCATAATTACAAAGTATCTTTTGCCTAAGGAAATCAAGACACTGAAGGAAAAAGTGATGGTCACTTTTTTTATTAAGATTTTTTTATTTGGGGGCGCCTGGGTGGCTCAGTTGGTTAAGCAACTGCCTTCAGCTCAGGTCATGATCCCGGGGTCCTGGGATCAAGCCCCGCATCGGGCTCCCTGCTCAGCTGGAAGCCTGCTTCTCCCTCTCCCACTCCACCTGCTTGTGTTCCCTCTCGTGCTCTCTCTCCCTCTGTCAATTAAATAAATAAAATCTTTAAAAAAAAAAAAAGATTTTTTTATTTGTCAGAGGGAGAGAGAGAGAGAGCACAGGCAGGGGGAGTGGCAGCCAGAGGGAGATGCAGGCTGTCCAGCTGAGAAAAGAGCCTGACACAGGACTCGATCCCAGAACTCTGGGATCATGACCTGAGCCGAAGGCAGATGCTTAACCCACTGAGCCATCCAGGTGTCCCTTTTTATTAAGTTTTTAATTTTAATTCTAGTATAGTTAATATACAGTGTTACATTAGTTTCAGATGTACAACATAGTGATTGAACAATTCTTTATATCATCCAGTGCTCATCAGGATAAGTGTACATTGAATTCCCAGCACCTATTTCCCCATCCCCCCAACCACCTCCCCTCTGGCAACCATCAGTTTGTTCTCTATAGTTAAGTCTGTTCCTTGGTTTGTTTCTCCCTTATTTTTTTCCTTTGCTCATTTGTTTTGTGTCTTAAATTGCACATATGAATGGAATCGTGTGGTATTTGTCTCTCTCTGACTTATTTTGCTTAGCATTATACTCTCTAGTGCCATCCATGATGTTGCAAATGGCAAGATTTCATTCTTTTTGTATGGCTGAGTAATATTCCATTGTATGTATATACCACATCTTCTTTATCCATTCATCTGTTGATGGACACTTGGGCTGCTTCCATTGTTTGGCTATTGTAGGTAATGCTGCAGTAAAAATAGGGGTGCATGTATCCCTTTACAAATTAGTGTTTTTGTACTTTTTGGGTAAATACCCACTAGTGCAATTACTGGCTTGTAGGATAGTTCTATTTTTAACTTTTCTTTTTAAGTTCTGCTTATTTAAGTGATCTGTACACCCCAAGTGGGGCTCCAACTCAGGACCCTGAGAATCAAGTGTTGCATGCTCTTCCGACTGAGCCAGCCAGGTGCCCCTCTGTGTGCTTATTTTTATGCCAGTACCACACTGTTTTGATTACTACAGCTTTGTACCATAACTTGAAGTCTGAAATTATGATGCCTCCGGTTTTTTCTTTTTCAAGATTGCTTTAGCTATTGGGGTCTTTTGATGGTTCCATACAAATTTTAGGGTTGTTTGTACTAGCTCTGTGAAAAATGCTGTTGGTATTTTGATGGGCACTGCATTAAATGTGTAGATTGCTTTTGGTACTATAGACATTTTAACAATATTTGTTCTTCCAACCCATGAGCATGGAATGTCTTTCCATTTCTTATCGTCATCTTGAATTTCTTTCATCATTGTTTTATAGTTTTCAGAGACAAGTCTTTCACCTCTTTGGTTAAGTTTATTCCTAGATATTTTATTGTTTTTGGTGCAATTTAAATGGAATTGTTTTCTTAATTTCACTTTCTGCTGCTTCATTATTAATGTATAGGAATGCAACAGATTTCTGTACACTGATTTTTGTATCCTGCGACTTTACTAAATTCAGTTACCAGTTCTGGTAGTTTGTCGGTGGAGTCTTTTGGGTTTTCTATATATAGTATCATGTCATCTGCAAATAGTTGAAGTTTTATTTCTTCCTTACCAATTTGAATGCCTTTTATTTCCTTTGATTGTCTAATTGCTGTGGCTAGGACTTCCAGTATTATGTTGGATAAAAGAGGTGAGAGTGGACATCCTTGTCTTGTTCCTGAGCTTAGGGGACAGCTCTCAGGTTTTTTCCCCATTCAGTATGATATTAACTGTGGGTTTTTTCATATATAAGGCCTTTATTATGTTGAGGTATGTGAGACCTACTTTGTTGATGGTTTTTATTACAAATGGATGTTGTACTTTGTCAAATCGTTTTTCTGCAAGGCAATGATCACTTTCATAAAATAGCAAGAATTATTCCCATACCCCTCTTTTCCTTGAGGGTCCTCAGGGTACATCTTGTCATAAGATCCAGGCTGGAGCCTGACCCTTCCTTCTCCTGTCTGTTTACTTATATTAGATGAACTCTAAAGTTTCAGTCCTGTGATTGCAAAATGGAAAAGTCACAGGAGTTTATACTATCTCAATTTTGGTTTCGCTTGCACATTTTAGGAGATCAGATACTGGTGTGACTGAATAGGAGCTCTGGTCTCTTGGAATCTTTTCTAAAATTTTAGGCATTCAAAAGAGATAATGTATTTACCTACCAAACAGATTAATAAATAAACCATTACAGATGTAATTGCATAAATCTCACCCAGTTCCCATATTTTTTCTTTCCTCCCCAAAGGTAACCACTGCCTGACTCTCCTGTTGATCATCCTCTATATAGTCATACTTTTATTGCATGTTTCTATCTAAAATATTAATTTGATTCATATAAACTTTATCATAATAACTATCCTTTTATATGTGTGTGTGTGTGTCCCCAAATGGATTTGAGATCTGTAAATCCATCGTAGTACTTGTTGCTTCTGTTGACACATTCATTTTCACTGTTGTACTCACTTGCATGACTGACTGTACCACAAATATCACCATTTCTTGATCCATTCTCTTACAGTGGGTATTAAAGTTATTTTCCGTTGCTTTGAGAATTTTTTCTATGTTTCTTTACATACTTGAGTGAGAGTTTTTTAGGGTACATCCTTAGTCGTGAAATAGCTGGGTCATAGATATATGTATCTTCAGCTTTTAATGAGATATTGCCCAGTGACTCTTCATTATGCTTGTGCCATTACATTCCCAAAATAGCATATTTTCACTTCCTCCATGCCCCTGCCAAAACTTGATATCATCATACTTTAATTTTTGGCAAGCTCTGGTGGGTATGAAATGGTATACCACTGTAATTTTGTTATTTATGTATTTGATAGTATGTGTTTACATATAATTAATATTTTAATATCATATATTTAAACTAAATGTTTCTATGAAATGTTTGTTCATGTCTTTTACCCATGTTTATGTTGGATAGTTTATCCTTTCCTGACTAGTTTGTATGAATTTGTATTTTTGTTTTGTTTCCCGACAATAATTATTTGTTGTCATATGTAATGCAGATGTATTTCTCCCAGTGTGTGGCTTATCTCTTTATTCTTTTTGTGATTTGTTACAGTTAATTCAGTTGTGTAATTGAATATTCCAGTGTTTTTCCTATACCATATGCATTTTGTATCTTAAGAAAGATTTTCTTTCCCTGAGGTCATAAAGATCTTATATTTTCTTCTAAAAGTTTTTTAACTTTTGCTTTTCATATTTAAGTCCTTAATCCCTGGAGAATTAAATTGTTTCAATGGGGTAGGATAAGGATATATTTTTCTTTTCTGTATGAATACTAGCTCTCCCAGCAGCAAGTGAAGAATGGTGAAGTCCTTTCCTGCTGATTTGCAAAGCCACCTCTGTCATACATCAAGTTTCCTTCCAGGCCTGTATTTGTTCCTGGGCTTTTTGTTCTGTTCCATTGGTCAATTTGTCTATCCTTGTGCTAACACTTTCTTAATTACTGTAGTTTTGTCTTGCTGTGTGGAAGGGCAAATCCTTTCATCTTGTTTTTCTTTTTCAAAGCTGTGTTGTCTAAGTGAAGCTTTCTAGGGGACAAATAAGGGAATCAGGATAGAATAATCAAAATGAAGTACAAAGTACTAGGAACCGCTCTGTTTATAGCTGGTATTCTTAATGACAGGACATCTGGCAAACTGACCCTAATGGGCAGTTTCAAATTTTTTCCCTTATTATGTTGTACAAACAATAACGTTTCCCTATGTCTTTGTATTGCAAACAGCAGAATAAACAGTTCTTTCTGTATGTTACAGACAACAACAATAAAAACAAAAACCGGTTAGCTATTTTTGGCACTTTCTGCTCCCAGAATCAGCTTTGTCATCTTCTATGGGGGAGAAACTGTTAACGATATTTATTGGAATTACATTGAGTTTATCAATTGCCATCTTTATAAATTTGAGTCTACCTATGAACCTGATGGGAATGGTTTTACAGATATAATAGAATTTTTAAATATTTTTTAAAGCCTTGAAATAATTGCAGATTTACAGAAAAGTTGCAAAATTTGCACAAATACTGCATTTGCATCACCCAGAATCCTCAGTTGTTACTAGGAAGACATAAATAATTGAATGTCCATATAGTTCTTGATTCTGTAAAGTTGCTTAAGATGTTAATAAATGAAACTTCTCAAGTCTGAGGAATCTACATTGACCTGCTTCTGGGAATGGGAAAACCACATGATCTTAAAAGTGACAGGGTGTCTGAAGAGGTGGCTAGATCTAATGCTGAGATCCATTTTCATCAGAGGTGGTCTATATCCTTACCATGAACCTTTGCTCCCAAGTTGTGTCCTCTGATCCCATCTGTTGAAATAGGGGCTTGTTGCCCAGAGTTCAGGTCAAGTCTGCCTCAGTATGACCTGAGACTATTTCCTGGAGGCTTGACTCAGCTCAGCCAGAGGTGCCTTCATGGGAGAAGTGGGACATCCCCTCTTGGGAGAGGCAGTGTAGGGTACCGGTTAAGGTTGCAGGCTTGGAGCCAGACTGCCGTAGGTTTGAATTCCATTGTAGCTGATTTTTAGTTTTGGAATCTTGGGCAAGTGATTTACCCTTGCACCGTAATTTCTTTAATTCTAAAGTAAGGCTAATAATAATTGTATCTATCATGTGAGACTATTTTATAAATTAAACTAATTTATAGGCATAACCACACCATTCAAAACAGTGCCCAGCAGATAATAAGTGATCTGTAAATGTAACCTCATGTTATTACTTAATGGTTTTGGATAAAGCTTTATAATTTTTTAAAGATCTTGAATCCCTTTTGTTAGACTCATCGCTAGGTACCTTGTTTTTGGGTTATTGCTGTAAATAGTTTTAAATTTTTCTTATAATCATTTCACATTTCTTGTATATTCAGCAAATTTGCAGAACTTAGCGAGAAGGAGAGAGAATGAGAATGAGTATAATAGTTATAATGGGAAATGTCTACAGAGAAAATCCAAGAGAATCACATCTGCAAATAATGACTCTTTAGTTCCTTCTTTTCTAATCTTCTTCTGTGTCACTTCTCTTTCTTTTAAGATTGCAGGCTAGTTCCTCCAGTAAAAAGTTTATTTGAATCGGTAATCATGGGCATCTTTGTTTTCCTCCTATTAAAGCTAGTGCTTCTTGCATCGGAACCATTGTCGGTTTTTGGTCAATTTCCTTTATTCCCTTCTATTCTTAATTTGTTAAGTATCAAAAGTGGCTATTTTATCAGATTTTTCCCTTGCATTTATTCAGATGGTCTTTCTCCCTTGATTTGTTAATGATTACATTAATAGATTTTATAATGTTTAACTATCCTTATATTCTTGAAGTAAACCCTACTTGGTTGTGATACATATATTTTTATACATTGCTAGATTTAATATATGAATATTCTACTTGGGATTTCTGCATATGTTACGAGATTTCACTCATTATTTTATTTTCTTGCTGTTATGGTTAATGTAGACTTTTTTTTTTTTTAAGATTTTATTTATTTGTCAGAGAGAGAGAGCGAGAGAGAGAGTGAGCGCACAGGCAGGGGGAGCAGCAAGCAGAGGGAGAAGCAAACTCCCCACTGAGCAGGGAACCTGACCTGGGACTCAATCCCAGAATGCAGGGATTGTGACCTGAGCCGGTGGCAGAAGCTTAACCAGCTGAGCCACCCAGGTGTCCCAAAGGTTAATGTAGACTTTTAAAAGGAGTTTAGGAATATGTATATGTTAATTCTTTTCTAGAAGAATTTGTATAAAGGCCTATTAGAGTTCTGGCTGCAAACAGATGGCACACTCAGGTAATGGAATCAAATTTAATTGAAGAGACAGTTTACAAAGGTATGGGCAGGATTAAAGGCACTAACAGTGGATGAGTGAAGCATCTGGAGATTGGCCACAGTGGCAATCTTAGCACTCCTGGATCTGAAGCACGAGGGGTCGGGAATTGTTATCAAACCTGGTGAGAACTCTGGCCCTGGGAAAGTTGTTGCATGTAAAATTCTCCTATAAAACTGTCTGGACCTAGCGCTTTTTTTTTTTTCCATGAGTAAGTTTTTATTTAATATGATTCAAGTTTTTCAATATTATTGGTATATCCAGGTTTTCTATTCTTGTGTCAGTTTTGATAAGGCTTATATGTCTTACAATCTCTGTCTATCCCTGTATTATGACACTCTTTCCATTCCTTATTATTATATGTGTATGTTTTTTCTTTATTCTTTTTTTTAATATTTACATCATTTTTTTTTTACGGTTTTATTTATTTATTTGACAGACAAAGAGAGAGTGTACAAGTAGGCAGAGAGGCAGGCAGGGAGGCAGGCAGAGGGAGAGGGAGAAGCAGGCTCTCCACCAAGCAGGGAACCCGACGTGGGGCTCGATCCCAGGACTCTGGGATCATGACCTGAGCCGAAGGCAGCCGTTTAACTGACCGAGCCACCGAGGCGCCCCTGTTTTTTCTTTATTCTTGATTAGTTTTGCCAGAGCTCTGTTTTATTAATTTATTTTCAAGAGACCAGCTTTTGATTTTATTGATTACCCTTTACCCCCCACTATTTTGTTGCTTTCTGCTCTTTATTAGAGAAAAACAGAGAGAGAGAGCATGTACAAGCAGAGGGAAGGGCAGAAGGAGAGGAAGAGAGAATCTCAAGTAGACTCCCCATTGAGTGTGGAGCCTGATGCTGGATCTCATGATGCCGAGATCACGACCTGAGCCAAAAGAGTGGGAGGCTTAACTGACTGAGCCACGCAGGCACCCTGCTTTCTGCTTTTAACTGTATTTTATCTTTTCTTCTACTTCCCTTGGGTTTACACTGTGTTTCTCTAACCTCTTGAATTATCATCATACTCCATCTGAGTTAAATTTCTGTCTTCCAAAGGTAGGCTTTAAAATTTTTTTCAGTGAATCTCTTAATGGTAAACTCTTTTTTTGCTTGCCTTTAAGTGTTTTTATTTTGTCATAACCATTGAATGATAATATGGCTTGATATAAAAATCTGTGTTGGCAGTTATTATTTTTTAGCAATTGAATGATATTCTGTTTTATTATCTTCCATCTTCTAATATTGTAACTGAGAAGTCGGCTTCTCCACTCTTAATCCGTTTTTTCCCCTCTTAGCTCCTTTTTTATCCTCTCTTTGTTCATGGTGTTATGCAAATTTACTGTCATGTTGGTTTATTTATCCTGCTTGCTATTAGTCTTTGAATCTGAGATTTCATGCACCTGAGAAATTTTCAGCCATTTATCCCTTCAAATTTGGCTTTTCTTTTATTTTCTTCCATCTTTCCTTTTGGAAATCCTAGATGTTATATATTGGACTTTCTTATTCTATCCTTCATGTTTCTGAAACTGTTTCATATTTCCCACCTCTTTAGCACTCTGGGTAATTTCTTACCTACATCTTTCAGTGCACTAGTTATTTCTTCACCTGCTTTTTAACCCATCCACTGATTTTTCTATTTCATTGAACTGCATTTTAAATTCCTTGGAATAAGTTGGTGGATTGGTTACTTATTGCCTTCCACTGCATAAAAACAAGCAAAAAAATGAATAAATCACTTTATTTCCATGGTTCTGGTTTTCCTCCTTTGGAAAGTAGGTGGGGCTGGCTAGTTGCTTTTTGTTCCTGTCCTCAAAAATTCCATGAAGCCATATCACTGGCTTTATACCCTTGAGCAAACAAGCACTAGGAGCAGGGAGGCAGGAAGCAGGAAGCCCTTCTTCATTTTGGTTCCTACTCCTAAAGGAAGAGCAACTCCGGAGTCCTATAGGGAAAACTTTTAGCACTGTACCTCTTTGGGGTGGAGGGGGCTGGCTCACAGCTGTGACAAGGATCCATGTCTATGGCAATAGGAAGCTTAACTCTTCCTCTGTACTCAGGATAAACTTTTAGAGCTTTCCATTTTCTCAGGAGGCTGAATTTATTCTCTTTCTTCTTCTAGACAGCACTATCCAATTACAGTAGCCACTAACCACATGTGGCTATTTAAATTATAATTAATTAAAATTTAAAATTTAGTTTCTGACTCACACTAGCCACATTTCAAGTTCTCACTAGCCACAAGTTGCTAGTGACTTCTATAATTGGACAGCACAGATATAGAACATTTCCGTCATTGCAGAAAGCTCTATCGGGCAGGATTCTTCCGAACTCTTCCATAGTATTCTTAACAGTAGATAGAGAATTGGTAAACATGAAGTTTCAGAAAAGAGATCAAGTGAACTTGTTGATACCCAGAATCTAGAAGGCTCTCTTTAGAGTTACCACTATTCTGCACCATCTACATGGAGGAAGAATCCAGAGAGGGTATTACATTCTAAGAATGATTTATGGAATGAAATGGTATACTGAAGCCTACTTGTCTTTTTTTTTTCATTTAGTACCTTTATTTTATTTTTTTAATTAACACGTAAAGTATTATTTGTTTCAGGGGTACAGGTCTGTGATTCATCACTCTTACACAATTCACAGTGCTCACCATAGCACATACCCTCCGCAGTGTCCATCACCGAGCCACCCCATCCCTCCCACCCCCCTCCACTCCAGCAACCTTCAGTTTGTTTCCTGAAATTAAGAGTCTCTTATGGTTTGTCTCCCTCTCTGGTTTCATCTTGTTTCATTTTTTCCTCTCTTCCCCTATGATCCTCTGCCTTGTTTCTTAAATTCCACGTATCAGTGAGATCATATGATAATTGTCTTTCTCTGATTGACTTATTTCGCTCAGCATAATACCCTCTAGTTCCATCCACGTCGTTGCAAATGGCAAGATTTCTTTTTTTTGATCCAAAGCCTACTTGTCTTACCTGTAACTTGATGCCATGGGAGGAGGGGAAGCCAGGAAAGTAGGAAGGTGAACGAACCCCTGATGTTTAATCAACTTTGGGAACATGGAGAAAAATTACTGCATGGGTATACTGATGTTATGCAATTGTGATTAAGCTGAGAATAGGGAAGATGACCTTGTGAGGTAACTAGAGAAAACCAGCCCAAGTTCTTATTATTTGAAAATTGACTCAGGCTGGAAATTCCTTGTAATGAAGTCATCTTTTTCCACCCCCTTAAACTGGCATCTCATTCTCCTTTGAGTTGCTATAGAACAGTTAAAGATTCTCAAGAAAAGAAAAGAGATACTTTTGTTCTCCCCTCAACCACATACACACAAACACCCACACTTTCTTCAAATATAGCCATGTTTCACAGTGATTGGACTCCAGATAGACCAAGAATAAGAGCAGTGTAAGTCACACCAGCCCTGGCCTCAGCAGGCTATACAGTGAAGAACCACCGACCCCAACTTTGCTCATCGCCCATGGCAGACAGTGCTAAAACTTAACCTCACTCTTTATTATGGAACTCTGTGTGGACTCAGAATCCTTCTCAACACAGTGCTCTAGGTTCCCAAACCATATTAACTAGTTGGAGTTGACAGGTGAGACTAAACCTGTTTACTGCCCTTTACTAGGGACTGAGGCTTGGAATTTGCTGTTCAGAGATCAGCAAATTGTTCTTGTTGATTTCAGAGTATAGTACCAATTATAAGCCAAATGAAGTAGTTGGGCTGCCTGGCTGGCTTAGTGGGTAGAGCATGCAAAATAAGGTCGAGAGTTCAAGCCCCGTGTTGGGCCTGGAGCCTACTTAAAAAAAAAAAAAAAAAAGTCTGTCTTGAGTATTTATGGCCCAATCTAAGAATGGATACCAAAATAAAAGTTGTTAGTGAAAATGGATGGTAATTTTAGGGGTGAAGGTAAAGGGAATTCATAATGGAAAGGGGTTCAATACTTGGTTCACTCTGTGATTTTTGTAGGGTTGACAAAAGTAAGTTGGAGTTGACTTTCTGGAAGAAACTTATCTGAAAGAAAAAGATGGTTTGTAAGATGACGGCGAGGGATTTTAGGAGGAATTCAGAGACAGCATTTGTAAAAGGAGAAGGAAGTTCTAAAAGAAAAAAATGTACTACAGCAGGTGAAAGAGTAGGAACGGATTAACGTATAGGTAATAGGCACTCTGCAGAAACAACAAAGGTTAGCAGACGTTTGTGATTTCTAAACCAGTGGAGGGTTTTTTGTTTTTGTTTTTTAAGCAAATCTGGAAGCATAGGTTCTTCCTGTTTTTTCTTTTTCCCCCTGATCACAAAAATAATCAGAATATTCATTGTAAAGATTTCAAGCATTAATGTAGAAAGTAAAAGTTTCACTTGATTCCTCTGGTTGTATCCCAGACTTCTGCTCTTGTGGATGAAAGGCTCTGTATAAGACAGTAGAAACCGTGTTACCATTTCACAACTTGTCTTTTCTGTTTAATGTCTTCTTCACTGTTCCAGGCCATCCCACGTGCATGTGTGGATTTTCTTTTGTTTTGTTTTTGTTTCTGTTGTATGTTCCGGAAACTTGTACAGGGCAGTGGAACCTATTCACAGCAAACCCCTCCCCTTGTTCTGTCGTCATTGTGCCTGTTTGGGTGAAATCACAGTGTAACCGGTTGTTGTCCGAGAAGTTTGCCAAGAAATGGCTTTTGCCCCTTTACTTCATTGCTAGACAGACCATATCTTCTGTTTGGTCAAAATGTCTCTGTAAGTTGTTATAAGAATACCACAAGGAGAGATCACAAAGCCCCTCCTATAAATTTAATTCGTTCTCATAGAGCAATTAAATTATAAACTAGAAAGAGCTTGGAGCACGGCCCCAACTGCAGAGGATGTTTGGTAAATAAATCACACCAGGCCATAGGATTCAGAGGAGCCCTCGTTCTCCTCCAGTCTTCAATTCTGAAGCGATCTGAATATGTCTCACTTGTTGCCAGAGGTCGCTGCTTCTTTCCATTTTTCTTTCTGATGAGATGATTGCTCCTGCCAGTAGCTAGACTTAGAGCATGAGAAATTTGTCTCTTGGACCTACAGTATCAGCTACTCTAAAAGAAAACACTGGGCGGGGGATGGGAGTGGAGACATTTCAAGCCAGGCCTGTAAGAGGCAGCTAGTCAGGGCTCTGCACTTAGCCGGTGTTTTTGCTTCCTTGTGGTGTTGCAAACAGAAACTGTCCAACAGGCAGAGTGCTGGTGGGGTCTGCAACCATCTACCGGGACCTAGCAGCTGTCTGGGATTATATCCCACAGAGGAGTCTCACATGGGCCCAATTCCCACAGCCCCACGGTCTGAGTAGGTGTCAGGTGACAGTCAGGCAAGGGTCTGTTTCTCCTCCCTCCTCCAGTGACCTGTGGAGCAAAAAAAAGTACCCTTTCCCAAGGTGTCTTATTAAAGATGTTGCTATTCCATGTGACCGTCCAGTTGTGTGGGCAGGAAGTAAAGGTGCTGGCACAGAACCTGGAAATTGAGTTTAGGATGAAGTGAAACTGCTCAACAGCAAGGTTTGATGTTTATAGAGTTCCTATCCTATGAGCTTACAGCCCTTTTGGATGGCACGTGCCATTTCTCCCATGCCCCCCGGAAAGTGGGGAAACTGGAGCAGAGTGGGAAAAGTACTTGGAAAAATTCTGGAATGACTTGTGCCTCAGCCAGCCTTGATACTTGAGTCTCTGAACTCTTCCCTGCAGAGACTGTTGCTTTTATAACAGTCTGTTTTTGTTGGTTATTGCATCTTTTAAAAAATAAGAAACATGCACAATCGCAGCAAATAGTAATGCTGTTACTAATAGACGTTTATTTATTGCTTACAAAGTGCCACGCACAGTTGTAAGTGCTTCTCATATATGCTTTCAATCCTCATCCCGTGAGTGGTTACTATTAACCCCATTTTACAGATAACTGAGCCCCAGTGATTAGGGAGTTTGCCCAGGGTCACACAACTAGGGAGTGATGTGGCTGTAATTAATAGCACCTCCTATTGTTACTAGATGCCATCAATTTGGCTCTCACAAATTAAATGGTGGGAGTCTTCCTCAGCCCTGTGTCCTTCCTACCACTTAGGAGCCTACAGGTTCTTTGTAGTTTCGTAAAATGGTGGGGAAATCAATAAAACGCATTGCCTTATCCCATCAACTCTAAGAGTTGCCACTCATGAGTGCGTTTTTTCTGCTCCTTATCATAACATCAACCCTCTCAACAGTCTGACTCCAGCAGGACCTGTGGTCCTCCTTTCTGCCTGTCCCTCATGCCCTCACGCTCTTTCTTTCTTAAATAACTTGCATTCCAAGGTCAGTCATTATCGACACTGCCTCATGTAACCCGCTGTCAGTCCCCTTCCCCTGTTTTGCTTTGCCACACTTAACTTGGCTAAACCACAACTCTCGTTAGATCCAAGTCTCTGCCTACTCTGTGGGTGTACTTCCCGAGGAGACACCGAGCATGTTCGCTGACCTCACTCTTAATTCACGATCACTCACCTCCAGCAGGCCTTTAATGCTGCCAGGGGATCCTGCTGTATTTCCAGGCCACTCATTCTCCCACCGTCCTAGAGGACTAGTCTGTACCTTCCCCTCTCTTCTCAAAATCCGTTTCTCAGCCTTTGCTGATGCCTTACTTCTTACTTCATCAAGGAAACATGTTACTGGCACTTACCACCACATCTGTCCACCTATTTGTATCTCTGCTGTTTTCCCCTTTCCTCTAACTTGTACGTCTGAGCTGTGCGGGCCCCTGGGAAGGGCCAGGGCGTCCACTTGTGCGCTAGATTTCATTCCTACTTGCTGAGTCAGGAGCATAGTTCTAGGCTTCCTCCTCTCTGTCTCCTAAATGTTGCTTCTCTGGAGTGGCACGTCCGTCAGCCCACAAACTGCTCATGTTTCTTCCATCTTGAGAACAGTAACACATTCTCTTAGTTCTCTACTTCTCCAGATACTACCCCGTTTCTTTACTTCCTTTTATAGAAAATTCCTTAAGAATTCTCTTTTCTTGATTTTCTGACTCTTCTCCTTCCAGTCTCTTCGAACCCACTCCAATCAGGTATTTGCCCACACTACCGAAGCGGAACTCCTCTTATCAAGGTCACTAAGGACCTTCGTGTTGCTAAATCCGGTAATTGCTTCTCACTTCTCAATTTGGGAAAGCCAGCTGCATTTGGTCTCCTTGAAACACTATATTCACTTGCTTCCAGGATACCACCTTGCCCTAGTTTTCTTCCCACCTCTCATTGCTCTTAACTCCTTTGCTCTCATCCCTTTGCCTCTAATGTTGGAAGGCAATGGAAGCTTAGTCCTTGGACTACTTCTCATTCTTTTCTGTATCACAACCTTGGTGAAGTCTTCGAGGCTGGTGGTTTTAAGTACCACGTGTATGCCGATGTCTCCAAAATTTACTCTCCTGCTCAAACAGCTTCCTAGGCCTTTTTTAATTTAACTGCTTTATTGAAATATATTTCACATGCCATCCCATTTAAAATGTACAGTTCAGTGATTTGTTAGTGTATTAAGAGGATTGTGCAACGATCACCACAATCAATTTTAGAACATTTTCATTACCCCAAAAAGAAACCCCGTAACCATTATAGATAACTCTGTTTCCCTCAATCTGCCCCAGCCCAGGCAACTGCTAATCTACTTTCTATCTGTTTGTGTGTTCTAGACATCTCGTAGAAGTGGAATCATACAAAATGTGGCTTTTTCCATCTGATTTCTTTCACTTGGCATAATATTTTCAAGATTCATCCATATTAGAGCATGTATCAGTACCCCATTCCTTTTTATGGCTGAATAGCATACCATTGTATGGGTGTACCCCATTTTGGCTATGTGGTCATCAGTTGATGGACATTTGGGTCATTTCCACTTTTTGCCGATTAAGAACAACACTGCTATGGACATTCATGTACAAATTTTCGTGTGAACTTATGTTTTCACTTCACCTGAACACATACCTGGAACTGCTGGGTCATATGGTTAACTATGTTTGATATTTTTTTAGAAACTCCAGGCTCTTTTTCAAAGAAACTGCAGCATTTTGCATTTCCACTCACAGTGTATGAGGGTTTGGATTTCTCCACATCCTCACCAATATTTGCTATTGTCTTTGATAATAGCCATCCTAGTGGTTGTGAAGCAGTATCTCATTATGGTTCTAATTTGCATTTCCCTAAGGATGTTGGGCATCTTTTCATGTGTTTGTTGGCCGTTCATATATCTTTGGAGAAATAACTATTCAAATCCTTTGCCAATGTTCTAACTGGATTGTCTTTTTGCTGTTGAATTGTAAAATTTCTTTATATATTTTGGATACTAATCCTTTATCAGATACATGATTTGCAACATTCTGTTTTCTTCTCGTTTTCTTGAAATTGCTTTGAGGGACAGAAGTTTTTAATTTTGATGAAGGCCCATTTGTTTATTTCTTTTGTTACTTGTGCTCCTGGTGGCATAGTTAAGAAATTATTGCCAATTCAAGGTCACAAAGATTTACCCGTGTTTACTTACATGAATTTTATAGTTTTAGTTCTTATGCTTGGGTCTTTGATCCATTTTGCTTTAATTTTAGTATTATAATGCGAGGTAAGTGTCCAACTTTATTCTTTTGCAAGGGGATATCTACCCTTGTCTCAGCACCATTTATTGCAAACACTATTCTTTCTCAATTGAATGGTCTTTTTTTTTTTTTTAAGATTTATTTATTTATTTGACAGAGAGAAACACAGCGAGAGAGGGAACACAAGCAGGGGGAGTGGGAGAAGGAGAAGCAGGCTTCCTGCTGAGCAGGGAGCCCGATGTGGGGCTTGATCCCAGGACCCCAGGATCATGACTTGAGCCGAAGGCAGACGCTTAACGACTGAGCCACCCAGGCGCCCCACTCAATTGAATGGTCTTGTCACCCTTGTTGACAATCAGTTGACCCACAGATATTTGGGGTTCTGTACTATATTCTGTTCCCTTGGTCTTTGTGTTTATCCTTATGCCAGTATTACTTCTGGATTATTGTGGCTTTGCAGTAAATTTTAAAATCAGGAAATATGAGCCCTCCAACTTTGTTCTTTTTTAAGATTGTTTTGGCTGTTTGATGTTGCTTACAATTTCATTTGAATTTTAGGATCATCTTACTCATTTTTGCGAAAAAGGCAATTGGGATTTTGAAGGGGATTGCACTGAATCTCTAGATCAATTTGAGGAGTATTGCCATCTTACCAATATTAGGTCCTCCGGTGCATGAATATGGGATGTCTTTCCATTCATTTAGATATTCCTTAATTTCTTTCAGGCATGTTTTGTAGTTTTCAGGGTACAAGTCTTGCACTTCCTTTCAAAGTTCATTTGCCCTCTGTAGTTGTTCTAGCACCAAATGTTGAAGAGATTATCCTTTCCCCTACTGTATTACCATGGAACCTTTATAGAAACTCTATTGACCATGTATGTGTGGGTCTATATTTGGACTCTATTCTGTCCTGCTCTGTATGTCTGTCCTTAAGCCAGAATCATATTCTTGCTTATTGTGGTATTAAAGTAAGTCTTAAAATCAAGTATTCTAAATCCTCTACCTTATTCTTTTTAATTTTTTAGGGTATTCTCAATCCTTTGAATTTCCATACACATTTTATTTTTTTTTTAAGACTTTATTTATTTATTTGACAGAGAGAGAGAGAGTGAGCGCAAGTAGGGGGAACGCCAGACAGAGGGAGAGGGAGAAGCCGGCTGATGCGGGGCTCGATCCCAGGACCCCGGGATCATGACCTGAGCCGAAGGCAGACGCTTAACGACTGGGCCACCCAGGTGCCCCATCCGTATACATTTTAGAATGAGCTTATAAATTTCTAGGAAAAAAAAGCCTTGCAGGAATTTTGATTTGGATTGAATGAAATTTATGAATAAATTTGAGGAGAATTAACATTTTAATATTACAAATTCCAATCCATAAAAGCAGTATATCTCTACATTTATTTAAGGGATCTCAGCAATGTTTTGTAGTGTTAGAATAAAGGTCTTGCATACGTTTCTTAAACATTTATCTTTAAGTATTTCATGTTTGTTTAAAAATGTTTTTAATTGTGATAAACTACACATAACATAAAATTTACCACCTTAACCACTTTTAAGTGTACCATTCAGTGGTAGTAAGTACCGAATATTCATATTGTTGTGTGACCTCTAGAATCTCCAGAACTTTTCAATCTGGCAAAATTGAAACTCTTTACCCATTCATTAAACAACTCCCCTCTTCTCCCTCACCCAGCCCTTGGCAACCACTATTCTACTTCCTGTTTCTATGAGTTTGACTACTCTTACCTTACTTACCTCATATAAGTAAAATCATACAGTATTTGTCGTTTTGCAACTGGCTTACTTCACTTAGCATAATATCCTCAAGGCTCATCCATTTTGTAGCAGGTGCCAGTTGTTTTTCCTTTTTAAGGCTGATTAATATCCCATTGCATGTATATATCACATTTTGTTTACCCACTCATCCATGGATGGACATTTGGGGAGCTTCCATCTTTTGGCTACTGTGAGTAATGCTGCTGTGAACATGAGTGTGCAAACATCTCTTCAAGGCCTTTCTTTCAGTTCTTTTGTTTATATACCCAGAAGTGGTATTGCTGGATCATATGGTCATTCTGTTTTTAATTTTTTTGAGGAACTGCCATCCTGTTGTCCACAGTGGCTGCTCCAGTTTACATTCCTGCCCGCAGGGCACTCGGGTTCCCTTCTCCCCACATCCCCACCAGCTTTGGTTATCTCTTGTCTTTTGGACAGTAGACATCCTAACAGGTGTGAGGGGATATCTCATTATGGTTTTGATTTGTATTTCCCTAATGATTAGTGATGTTGAGCATCTTTTCATGTGCTTGTTGGCTGTTTGTACATTTTCTTTGGAGAAATGTCTATTCAAGTCCTTTGTCTATTTTTAAGTTGGGTTACTTGTTTTTTTGTTGTTGAGTTATAGAAGTTCTTTATATGTTCTGGTTATTAACCCCTTATCAGGAGGTGCCTGGGTGGTTCAGTCAGTTAAGCGTCTGCCTTCAGCTCAGGTCATGATCTCGGGGTCCTGGGATTGAGTCCCTCATCAGGCTCACTGCTCAGCGGGGAGTCTGCTTCTCCCTCTGCCTCTGCAGCTCCCCCTGCTTGTGCTATCTCTCTTGCTCGCTCGCTCGCTCATTCACTCTCTCTCTCAAATAAATAAATAAAATCTAAAAAAAAATACCTTATCAGATATATGCCTTGCAAATATTTATTCCCATTCTCTAGGTTGCTTTTTCACTCTGTTGTAGCCTTTATGCACAGAAGTTTTTAATCTGCATGTGGTCCAACTTATCTCTTTTTACTTTTGTTGCCTATGCTTTTGGTATATCTTGATGGTATTTTTTAAAACTTTATTTTCCTATAGCTTGTTGCTAGTCTATATAAATACAATTGATTTTTGTATATTGATCTTGTATCCTGTGACCTTGCTAAATTAACTTACTGGTTTTAGCAGCTTTTGTAGTCCATAGAACTTTCTATACACATAATTACATTATCTGTGAATCAAGACAGCTTTACTTCTTTTCAAATCTGTATGCTTTACTTAATTGTACTGGCTAGGATCTCCAATACAGTGTTGATTACAAGTAATGACACAGATATCCTTGGCTTGTGCCCAGTCTTAGGGGGGAGTGTTCAGTTTTCTGTTACTAAGTACATGTTTCATAGTTTCCTTCTATTTCTAGTTTGCTGAGAGTCATTATTATTATTATTATTTTTTAAAGATTTTATTTATTTATTTGACAGAAAGAGAGAGAGCGAGAGCAGGAACACAAGCAGGGGAAGCGGGAGAGGGAGAAGTGGGCTTCCTGCCGAGCAGGGACCCCTATGTGGGACTCAATCTCAGGGCCCTGGGACCATGACCTGAGCCGAAGGCAGACGCTTAACCACTGAGCCACCCAGGCGCCCAGAGAGTCATTATAATCAATGGTGTTGAATTTTGTCAAATGCTTGTTACATATCTATTGAGATGATGATAGAATTTGCTTTCTTTATCTATTAATATTGATGAAAAACAATTTATTTCTGTTCAAATTTATTTCAATTTGTTAAAATTTTAAGGATTTTGGCTTTTAAGTTTATGCGTATTTTTTTCCATGCACTGTTTTTGTCTTGTTTTTGTATCAGTAATGTTGGCCTCATGCAACAAGTTGGGAAGTGCTTCTTTTATATTTTCTAGAACATGTTGTAGAGTATTTCTCTTTCTTAAATGTTTAATAGAGTTCACCAGTAAAGCCTTCTGAGCCTGGAGTTTTCTTAGTAGGTATAGAGGTATTCGGGTTATTTATTTCTTATCAAGTAAGCTTTAGTAATTTGTCTTTTTAATGTAATTTGTCCGTTTCATCTAAGTTGTTGAATTTAGCAATAATTTATTATCTTTATGCTTATTATTATTAGCAAAAAGTTGTTTGCTCTGTTGTTGTTTTCATTTTAACAACCATAGGGATGTTTAGGGGATGACTCATCTTCCTCTCCCAACATTGGTAATTTGTGTCTTCTCTTTTTTCTCATTAGTCTGGCTAGAGATTTATCAATTTTATTAATTGTTTCAGTGAACCAGGTTTTGGTTTCATTGATTCAATTAACCTGTTTTTTTTCTGTCTTCCATTTTGTTGACCTCTGCTTTTGATTTCATCTTTCTTTCAGTATAATTTGCTCTTCTTTTTTTAGCTCTTAAAGATTGAAGTTTAGATAATTGATTTTAGACCTTTCTTTTCTCACATAAGCATGTAAATCTGTAGATTTCCCTGTAAACACTGTTTTATTTACCTTTTTTTATATTATGTATTCCGTAAATGTTGCTACATTGTAGTTGTATTTTCATTCATTTCAATGTATTTTCTAATTTTTTTTCTATGACTCATAGGTTATTAGAAGTGTCTCATTTAGGGGCGCCTGGGTGGCTCAGTCATTAATCGTCTGCCTTGGGCTCAGGTCATGATCCCAGGGTCCTGGAATCGGGCCCTGCATCGGGCTCCCTGCTCGGTGGGAAGCCTGCTTCTCCCTCTCCCACTCCCCCTGCTTGTGTTCCGTCTCTCGCTGTGTCTCTCTGTGAAATAAATAAATAAAATCTTTTTTAAAAAATGTCTTATTTAATTGCAAATATTTGAGGGTTTTCCAGGTATCTTTCTGTTGTGATTAGAAAACATGCTTTGTATGACTTGAATCCTCTTAAGTTTTTAATAAGTTTTTATTTTAATTCCAGTATTGTTAACATACAGTGGTACATTAGTTTCAGGTGTACAATACAGTGATTTAACAATTCTATACATTACTCAGTACTCGTCACAGTAAGTGTACTCTTAGTCTCCATCACCTGTTGCCCCCATCTCCCCACCACCTCCTCTTTGGTAACCATGAGTCTGTTTTCTATAGTTAAGAGTATGTTTCTTAGTTTGTCTCTCTTTTTTTCCCTTTGCTTGTTTGTTTTGTTTCTTAAATTCCACATATGAATAAAATCATGTGGTATTTGTCTTTCTCTGACTTATTTTGCTTAGCATTATATTCTCTAACTCCATCCATGTCATTGCAAATGAATCCTCTTAAATTTTTCAAGATTTGTTTTTTGGCTCAGAATGTGTTCCAGTTTGTTGATGTTCCACATGAATTTGAGAAGAAAGTATTTTCTGCTGCTTTTGGGTGGATTTTCTATCAGTGTCAGGTCAATTTGGTTAATAGTGCTTTTCAAGTTGTCTGGGATTATGCTGATTTTCTTTCTTTTTTAAAAAAGATTTATTTTGGGCGCCTGGGTGGCTCAGTTGGTTAAGCGAGTGCCTTCAGCTCAGCTCGTGATCCTGGAGTCCCGGGATCGAGTCCTGCATCGGGCTCCCTGCTCAGCGGGGAGTCTGTTTCTCCCTCTGACCCTCTTCCCTCTTGTGCTCTCTATCTCTCATTCTCTCTCTCAAATAAATAAATAAAATCTTTAAAAAAAATAAAAAAGATTTATTTTTATTTGAGAGTGTGTGCTTGCATGTGAGCTGGAGGAGGAACAGAGGGAGAGGGAGAGAGAGAATCTCAAGCCGACTTCCCTCTGAGTGGAGAGTCCTGTTGTGTGGCTCGTTGTAGGGCTCAGCCCAGATCCCTGGGATCACGACCTGAGCTGAAACCAAAAGTCTACCACCTAACCCACTGAGCCACCCAGGCGCCCCATACTGCTTTTCTGTCTACTTGTTTTATCAGTCACAGAGAAAAGTGTTAAAATCTTCAGCAATAATCATAGCCAGTCCAGCTTTCTTTTGATTAGTGTTTGCATGATTATCTTTTTCAATCTTTTTACTTTTAACCTATTTGTATCTTCCTTTTTGAAGTGGATTTCTTAGAAAAAGCATATAATTTTGTGTTGCTTTTGTTTATCCAGACTATCTTTGCCTTTTAACTGAAATGTTTGCATTTAATGCAGTCATCAGTATGATTGGGTTTAAGTTGACCAACTTGCTTATTTGTTTTCTGTCTTTCTCTTTGCTCTTTGTTTCTTTTTTTTTTCCTCCTTTCCTGACTTCATTTGGACTAAGAGAATTTTTTATTATTCCATTTTATCTCCACTATGGGCTTATTAGCTTTTTACCTCTTTGGCTTGTTTTATTAGTGGTTGCTCTGGGTTTTATAATATACATCTTTAACTTACCACCGCATACCTTTGATTAGTGTTTTATCACTTCATGTACAGGGTGAGAACTTTGCAGCAGTGTTCTGTTTTTTGCCTGCCCCAGAAAATCTCTAAGTCCTTTACCAGTGCCGCATGTTCAGCCCCTGTACCTGAGAGGAGAGTGAATGAGTAGGTCCTAAATGATAATTTCAGATTTCACAGTTCATTTAGCATACATAAGATATTGAGCAAATCATGTAAAGTTGAGACCTGAAAAGCAAATGTAGTCTCTCTTTTTTTTTTTTTTTTTGGTTCTGTGATTGGATAGCTGCCCTTACCAGTTCAATGCCAGTTAAAGATGGAGATTCTGCCTACTATCTTATGTAAGAATCAAGAAGGGTTCCATTGAGAACCATCAGTCTCCTAAATCCTAGCAGAGCTAAGCTCCTCTACCTGCCAACATCCTTCTGAATGCTAAGACTGTTTGCCCTGTTTCAACCAAGGCCTTCCTCTCTCTCTCAAGCAATAGACTCAAGGACTTGTTAATTCCCAATGCTGTAGTTCGCTAGCCAGCTCTCAGTTGTGAGTTGAGATCATTAAGACTTGCATAGCTGCTTTGGGCTAGAGCTCATCTCTGCAGTTCTCCTTTTAAGGATCCATCTCTAGACAAGCACGGCTTGTTCTCTGGCAGCTAAGTTATCTGCTCTCTCATCCAAAGAACTTTGGACAACCTGTCCAGAAATGTAGAAGCAGCTTCATTCATTTTCTTTCTCAGATGTTGAGGTTTTAAACACTTAAAAGCAATAGTAATACCTGTATGGTACTTGGGAGGTGTAAGGTTTGTCCGGTGTACCTGGATGGTATATGTTCATGTGTACAGACATATGTTTAATTCCCTTGGGCACTATTTAACTGAGCCAATGTGATTTAGTTTCTTTATTGCATTTACTTAGAGTACATTCAAGAAAATCCTAGGGCTATGCAACACTTTATAGGTTCAGTTGCATTGATTTGGGAGACAAGAGAAAAGGGAGACATGAACTTGACATTTCTTGAGTGTTTGTTCAGGACCAGGCCTCCCATCTTACAGATGGAAAATGACAGAGCCAGAATTTGAATCTGCCTGACTCCAGCATCATCTTTTGCAGCCTTTGTCATGGGTGGTATTTTAAATGTGGTTATGTTTAAACTTCTTTCCTATTATAAAATTGACACAAGGTTCTGGGCTGTAGAGAGAAGGGCAGAATGGATGATCCTGTTGAAATCCACATCTTCAGGATCTCTCCTTCCTCCTGTTTCAGCAAACTCTTAAGAGTGGAACCACATTGATAGGTTGGTGTGTAATGGTGGAGCCATATTTCATTTGGCCTTTAGAAAGGATATAAAATATTCATGTAACTTGCTTTTTTAATATAAAATTTGGAAAGCAATGAAACCTTTTGCTGGCAGACATGGAAAACTTCTGTGATAAGGAAGCAGATCAGGTCTGGCTTGTGAATATTTATATTCTTCCCCACCCCCACCCCCAGCTAGATTCAGGCTCCTCCTACCCCTGAGGTATAGAGATGAAGTCCATACCTGTAAACTACAATCTACATATCATTTACCTAGAAGAATGTGAATGTTCTAGAGCAGGCTTGAAACCTCTTTTTGTTGTCTGTTGTTAAGTAACAAAACCAACTCCCAAACTTAAGGCTTAAGACCACAGCCATTTTATATTTGCTCACAATTCTGTGACTCGGGAATTCAGGCAGGGCTCAGCCGGGCGGTTCTTCTCTGCGTGGCACAGCAGGGGCCTCTTGTGAGGTTGTAGAGTCGAGAGAACGACAGGAGGTAGAACATCTAAGATGGTTTCATTCACACATGTCTGGCACCTTGGTGGGCATGTCTAGGAGGCAAGGACCTCTCCTCCCCTTGGCTAACTTGGATTTTCTTACATGGTAGCTGGGTTCCAAGAGGGAGCACTCCAAGCGGTGAAGGCAGAGATGCAGTTCAGTCAGGGCCGGGCCTCAGACATCGCCTCCTCCCCATCCTGTGGGCCCAAACAAGAATCTGGGCTAGTCCTGTGATAATGAGAGGGGTGGAGAGGGGTGATTGAGGAGGAGCCTGCGAGTTGGCTGGACAGTATCATCGTGACTATCTTTAGGAACACAATCTAGGAGAGAATCCCGTCCCTGGAGTGCTGGGGCCCTATCCCAGGCCAATTCAGTTAGAATCTGATGAAACAGTGAGGTGCTATTAGAGAAGTCCTGCGTGTGTACTCCTCCAAGCACGTTTCACATTGAGGTCCTCCGTCTGGCTCTTTCTGGCTCATGCAACATGGCATTGCAGTGAGTGAGACTACTCCTACTCCTTTGAGCCATACTGATAAGAGAAATTGAAAATAATTTAAGTGCTGTTACATTTTTTTTCTAGGACACAGTCCTACTTCTATAAAAATTTCCCTCGTCTGTTCCCGCATACACTGATGTCGAGTACTATTGTTTTTATAATAGTTGGAAAGTATGGTGAATTCCTGGTAAGAGCGAGGTCTTCTGTGTCTGTGACTTCTGTGATAGCACAGCATTAGACTCCAGGAGGTTTGTAGGAAACTGTAGGATTGAACCATTGGCACCGCTGCTACTGAGTGTTATTAGTGCCTGTCGGAATTGTGCTCTTATAGATCAAACAACTACACATCCCTGTTAAGAATTCAGAAAAACATGTGATCTTGCACTTGCACAGATTTAAAATTAGATTCAACTTGAAAAATGACCTAAACATTTTTAAAGGAGAAAACATTTTTTTAAATGTGGAAGCATATTTAGAATACCTTGAATAAATACAATTTACTTCTGTGCAAATGACTTCATTTTAGAAAGGCCTAAGGCAGAACCCTTCTGACTTTGAACCATTTAAAATATAGGACGTCTTTGGGGTGCCTGGGTGGCTCAGTCGGTTGGGCCTCTGACTCTTGAATTCGGCTCAGGTCATGATCTCAGGGTTGTGAGATCAAGCCCCACCCATCAAGCCCCGTGGTGTTAAGCTCTGTGCTCGGCGTGAAGCCTGCTTGGGATTCTCTCTCCACCTCAGCCTTACCCCGCCCCACCTTGCCCACATGCCCCCCTCAATTAATAAACAAACACACAAATATATAAACTACAGGACATTTTCTTTGTCACTTTCAACACAGAAACACACAGATTTTACACAAGAGTGTTGTAGCTCGGGGCGCCTGGGTGGCTCAGTTGTTAAGCATCTCCCTTTGGCTCAGGTCATAATCCCAGGGTCCTGGGCCCAAGCCCCGCATCCAGCTCCCTCCTCGGTGGGGAGCCTGCTTCTCCCTCTCCACCCACCCCCCCGCACCCCCCTTATGTTCCCTCTCTTTCAAATAAATAAAATCTTAAAAAAATATTGTTGTAGCTCATGGAGTACTAAACCATGAGATTAATCAGTCGTAAGATTCTGTCCTGTAAGAGGTATAGATTCCCAGGTCTGATGTAATCTCTGGGGGGACTTTGGAAGCTGTATTTTTTCTGTGTGTTTTGGAGCTTTTTAGAAATGCAGATTAATGAGCCCCACCCTAGACCTATCTGGGGTGGAGGGATATCTGAGGGGTCTGTGTTTCCAAGTGATTTTTACACATGCTAAAGTTGGAGAACCACTCTTGCAGAGAAATCCATTTCTCCACCCCTTGCCTGAAAGTTCTATTTCTACTAGAAGGTATCCCAAAAGATTTTCCCAGTGTAGGAACCTGCAGTTAGGGACCCTCAAGATAATACAGGTGGTTGGTTGGTGGTGGTTTTTTAAATTGACTTGTAGTTTACATACCATAAAATTCATCTCTTGTAAGTGTACAATTCAGTGATTTTTTAGTAAACATACAGAGTTGTATAACTATCACTGAAATCCAATTTTGTAACACTTCCATCTCCCCCAGAAGTTCCATTATATCTGTTTGTGGTCAGTCCCTGCTCCCACCTCCAGTCCCAAATAGCCACTTATTCTGCCATCTCTAGATTTATGTTTTCTGGAGATTTCTTATAAATGAAATAATATGTAGTCGTTTGCATTTGCCTTCCTTCACTAGTTTCATCCACATTGAACATGTTCCTTTTATTGCTAACTAGTATTCTGTTGTACGAATTTACCACGTTTTGTCTATCCATTCACCAGGCACTAAGACATTTGGATTGTTTTTAGTTTGAGGCGGTTATGAATGATGCTGCTGTGAACATTCACGTACAGGTTTTTGTGTGGTCGTTTATTTCCATCTGGTAGGCCTATGTTTAACCTTTTAAGAAACTGAAAAATGTTTTCATAGTGGCTGTACATTTCAGCAGTTAGTGAGGGTTCCAGTTTTGTCACATCCTCCCAACACCTGGTACTGTCAGTCTTATGAATTATAGGCAATCTAGCAGGTATGTAGTGATATCCATTTGTGGTTTTAGTTTGTATTTCCCTAATAAGTGATGATGTTGAGCTTCTTTTCATGTGTTCGTTAGCAATTCATTTATCTTCTTTGGTGAAATGTCTTCAAATCTTTGCTTGATTATTTTTTATTGGGTTGTTTGTTGTCTTATTATTGAGTTATAAGAGTTCCTTATGTATTCTGGATTCAAGTCTTTTTTTTTTTAAGATTTTATTTATTTATTTGACAGAGAGAGACATGCGAGAGAGGGAACACAAGCACGGGGAGGGGGAGAGGGAGAAGCAAGCTCCCTGCTGAGCAGGGACCCCAATGCGGGGCTCGATCTCAGGACGCTGGGATCATGACCTGAGCCGAAGGCAGACGCTCAACGACTGAGCCACCCAGGCGCCCCTGGATTCAAGTCTTTTCTCAGATATGTGACTTGCAAATATTCTCTCCCAATGTGTGGTTTGTCTTTTCATTTTCTTAAATGGTTGTCTTTTGAAGAGAAAGCATTTTTAATTTTGATTAAGTTTGTTTTTTCTTAATCATGCTTTTAGTATCATATATTTAAAAACCTATGCCTTGTCCAAGGTCACAAAAATTTTCTCCTATATATATATTTTTAATATTTTATTTATTTATTTGTTTATTTATTTGACAGAGAGAGAGAGACAGCAAGAGAGGGAACACAAGCGAGGGGAGTGGGAGAGGGAGAAGCAGGCTTCCCACTGATCAGGGAGCCAGACATGCTCGATTCCAGGACCCTGGGATCTTGACCTGAGCTGAAGGCAGATGCTTAACGACTGAGCCACCCAGGCGCCCCTCTCCTATATTTTTATCTACAAGTTTCATAATTTTAGGCTTTATATATGTCTGTGTTCCATTTTGAGTTAATTTTTGGGTATGGTGTGAGGTAGGGGTGTAAGTTCTTTTTTTTTTCTTTTCTTTTCTTTTTTATTTTAACATCAGTACAAGAAATTGTCTTGACACCATTTGTTGAAAAGACCATCCTTTCCCCACTGAATTCCCTTGGCAAAACCAAGTGGCCATAAACGTAAAGGATTATTTCTGGACTTGGTTCTGTTCCATTGACTTATATGTCTATCACTATCTTGGTTACTTAGAGTTTTACAGTAAGTTTTGAAATCTGGTAGTATGTTTTCCAGCTTTGTTATTTTTCAAAATTGTTTCGGCCATAGCAGACCATTTGTATTTCCATCTAAATTTTAGGATCAACTTGTCAATCTCTACAAAATGGTTATCCCTTTTTAAACCTTGATAGTTTTCATTCAGGAGTCTGAGACTTCTCAGAGAGTAGCTGAAGCTGACTCACTGCTCTTTGAGAGGTTATAATAAACGGTTCCTGAGAGACACTTGCTGTCATGGCATTTCTCCAGGTTAGGCAGGTTACGTTTAACAGCTAGTGGAACACAGGCCAAGGCCAACTCCAGAGCAGCAGTGATAGGGTTACCGGGGGTGGGCGTGGGGTGACGGGGGGCGCCCTTCCCCTCGGAGTCTCACCAATAGTTGGCACTCCATAAATACATAATAGGAGCGAGAGAGCATCTGCAGTAAAAAAACAAGTTGAGGATGAAGCATTTATCTTCTCTCTTCTGCTTGAGCCTTCCTTATTTGAAAGCCATCTTGATACCAGTAAGTTTTGAAGCAGCCTGGCCAAGCATGGCTCCCTTTCCATTGAGTTACAGGCAGAGTCTTGGCTGATTGCTTTTATCAGATTTTTTTCACGTGTTCTTGCCTAAGCCTGTAACACATTATCACTCAAACCAGACATGCTTTTATCTTTTCAGAAGCTTGCAAGAGGAAGCTCTGGTGCTTTCCTTCCTCAGTTATACTTAGAGGAACATTTTGTCTCTTTCTTGCAAAGGTTGGCTGTTCATCTTTTAACATTTTAAATGGGCATTTCTTTTGAACAGCCTGCCTTCCAAAAACTGTATAGTTCTTCCTTCTACTTCACCAGGCCTTTTGTGCCAGAATCACTGAAACCCACCTAATATTTATTGTTTGATATATTCAGGCTGTCATTTTAGGTCCTAATAGATATGGAGAATGGATAAACCCTGGTTCTTGCCCTCATGGAGCTTATAGTCTGGTCAAAGAGTGTGTAGTGTAAGGAGGCAGCAATATCAGAGATTGGGAAGATCTCAGGGTTTTCCAAGGAACCTGCTGTGAACTAGGAGCTAGGTACCTTTGCTTCATATTTTAGGACCTACTCATTCACTCTCCTCTCAGGTACAGGGGCTGAACATGCGGCACTGGTAAAGGACTTAGAGATTTTCTGTTGCTTCATATTTTAAAACCATGATCTTGTCTTTCAGAATTTAATTCTTGGAAATCTCTTGTGGGGGCGCCTGGGTGGCTCAGTTGGTTAAGCGTCTGCCTTCTGCTCAGATAATGATCCTGGAGTCCTTGGATTGAGCCCCACCTCGGTCTCCCTGCTCATCAGGAAGCCTGCTTCTCCCTCTTCCCCTCCCCCTGCTTGTGTTCCTGCTCTCTCTGTCCAATAAATAAATAAAATCTTTAAAAAAAAAAAAGGAACTTTCTTGTGGTGGTTTAGTCTGGTTGACTATAGAACAGATAGCATGCTTGACTTCCAGACCTCCTTGTCCTGCTGACTCACTTTGCTATCTCTGATTTTACAAGGCTCTAGGATAGATTTTTAATTATTGTTGTTTGATGGGCATTCTGTTTTCCCTTGGAAAAAGGGCTGTGTATTTAACAAATGAACCATGAGTGACATGCTTATAAAAGGAGTAACAATATTTTTAGCACCTCATCTGTTATTTAATATATTATTAAAAGTGGGATTCTTTTCTCTAACATTGCTTAATACTTCTACCAGGAAAAGGAGGTGGCAGAGGATTTGAAATAGTGACACCGTTAGCTGCCTCCCCTGTCCCTTTCTGTACTGTGGGAAGCCCTGTTTAGCAGAATCTCCAGGCAGGTGTCCTGGTTGGATCTATGGGCGGTGCTTATCTGGTGGTCTCATGGGTCCGGTTTAGGGACCTGTTTTTTGAGCCCTTGGTGTGAGAGTTTGTTTTTAATCTAACCCACACCCATGCAGACCACGTTCCCCATGCCAGTACCAAAATAACCCTGGCCAGGACTCAAGAAAAACCTGGTAAGTGACCTAAAATTAAATGGATGAACTCTTCCTGCCCTTTGCATTACATTTTTTGTTGTTGCTGTTGTTAGGTATTCTTGACTTTTTTGCCCCTCGGAAAAGTCTGGGGAGTAGAAGTTTGAGTCATTATCCTAAGCGTAGAGATTAGGGAAGGAAGGTTACTGCTAATAAGCAAAGGTGGGGTCAGTGCAAATTTTACTGGATCTAAGGTTTTCTTTTGAACCTAGCAATAAAGATTCCATGACATTATCAGTCACTGGTTTTGTCTGAGAGAGCCCTATTATGGCCTTGACTTTGAACGTGAACCATATTGCACCTGGTGTCTGTAAGCCTGCTTTGCTCTTTTACCCTCAGCCGAGTCTTCTTGATGAGCCCAGGTGTAGAGTGTGGTATATTGACCCCTGGCACCTTTCAGATTATAGGAGATCATACAAGCCTTGAAAAGGGCTTGATTTTTACCCTGACTTAAAAATAAGCATCTTGGATATTCAGACACTTTCTTTGCTAGTTTTACCTTCCTGCCAGGATACTGGTAGTTATAGGAGTGAGTTTACTGCCTTCTGAAAAGGCATGCAGTGTTGTGGGACTTTTTAAAACATCATGAGCCCTTTAGAATTTAATGTTTGCATTTATCTAGATCTCAGAGTTTTTTATTTTTACCACAAAAATTAAACATTTCAAGTATACAGGAGAGTATAAAAATAATGTGGCAGGGGCACCTGGGTGGCTCAGTTGGTTAAGCAACTGCCTTCGGCTCAGGTCATGATCCTGGAGTCCCGAGATCAAGTCCCACATCGGGCTTCCTGCTCAGCGGGGAGTCTGCTTCTCCCTCTGACCCTCTTCCCTCTCGTGCTTTCTATCTCTCATTCTCTCTCTCTTTCAAATAAATAAATAAAATCTTTTAAAAAAATTTAAAAAATAATGTGGCAAACATCTGTGTGCCTATCACCAAGATGAAATGTTTATATTTTTTTTAATCATTTCTGTGTATCTGTACTTGTACCACTTACATGAATCCCCATGATTTTGTGTGTTTTAAAAATGAATAGACTAATGTATCTTTGTAACTTGCTTTTTTGTCCTTTTTAATTCAGAGTTAGGTTTTGTGATGTATCCATATAGATCCAGCCCATTTATCTTTTTTTTTAAGATTTTATTTATTTATTTGACAGAGATAGACACAGCGAGAGAGGGAACACAAGCAGGGGGAGTGGGAGAGGGAGAAGCAGTCTCCCCGCCAACAGGGAGCCCGATGTGGGGCTCGATCCAAGGACCCCGGGATCATGACCTGAGCCAAAGGCAGAAGACGCCTAACGACTGAGCCACCCAGGCGCCCCAAGCCCATTTGTCTTAACTGCTGTTTAGTGTTCCCTTGATATGTGGATAAATATATTTCAACTTATTTGTATATATGCACAGTGAGGGACAGTTAATTAATGCACCTAATTTTCTAATTGTTTTCTAATTGTTGTTGGTATGTAGGGAGGGGTGCCATTGGTTTTTTGTTTGTGCAGGTCTCTGTCTAGCAACTTTACTGAACTTATATTCGTTCTGGCCATTTTTCCTGGCAGATCCTCCTGCCTCTCCTAATACATACCACACTTGTGTTTCTTCCTTTCTAGTCCTTATATCTCTCCTCTCTTTTTCTTATTGTGCTAGTTTGCTAGAGCTGCCCTAACAAGGTACCATAGACTGAGTGACTTAAACAACAGAAATTTATTTACTCACAGTTCTACAGGCTGGAAGTCCAAGATCATAATCTCAGCAGGGTTGATTTCTTCTGAACCTCCCTCTGGGGCTTGTAGATGGCCATCTCCCGTGTTCTCACGTGGTCATCCTCTGTGTGTGTCCTAATCTCCAGTTCTTCATTAGGATATGGTCATAGTGGATTAGGGCCTGCTGTAGTGACCTCATTTAACCCTAATGATTTAACAGCCCTGTCTCCAAATACAGTCACATTCTGGGTTACTGGGGATAAAGACTTCAAGGTAGGAATTTTGAGGGGACAGTTCAGCCCATAACACTATGCTGGCTCAGCCGCCTGATACACCCCTGAATTCAAGTAGTGATGGTGGGCATCCTTGATTTGTTTCTGACTACAGAGGGAATTTAAAGAGAATGTTCTTAAAGTTTCATTGCTGAAAGGGACTGTCGCTGTGGGTTTGTGGATACCTTTCACGGGGTTAAAGAAATTCCTTTCTGTATCTTGTTTGCTCTCAGGAATGGATGTTGGAGACTTTCCAACCCCATGAGGGCTCCCTTTGCAAGTTAGAGTCAGAAAACATAAATACCTGGCCTTCCTTACAGCACGGTTTGGAGACATGACCTGGGATCCATCCAAAGGCTAATATGGATAGAGAAGCTTGAGGCGGTGGAAGCAGCACACTGACAGAGTCCAGTTCTAGCAGATAAATGGCGTGGCGGGGGGTGGACGTGAAGGTGGTGGTTTCCTCAAGTGGCCCCCTCTTAGGAGGAAGGCTCCTTATCAGTCCAGTTCTGTGGTGTGGTGTTTGGCTTTGTCACTAGAAGCTTAGCTTCCAGTTCTGGTACTCTGCTACCATCCTTTTAATTAACTTTTGTTCCTCCTGATCACCATGGTCATTTTTTGCTGGTTGCTATGAGGAACGTTTTATGGCCCAGTTGTCCTGCCTTCCACTCCCTGTGAGTATGCTCTCTGGTCCTTTCCTAGGTTTTTGAGTTGGACACTCTAACTTATGATTTCCCGTTGTGTTTATTTTCTAGTATATGCCTTTTTCACATCTTTATTGAGATATATTTACATACAATTCACCCTTTCAAGGTGCACTGTTCAGTGGTTGTTAGTATATTCAGAGTTGCGTAACCATCACCAGCATCAATTTTAGAACATTCTCATTACCCCAAAAAGAAACTCCACGCTCTCTAGACATCTCCCATTTTTCCCCAAGTCTCCTGGTGCTGGGCAGTGTACTTCCTATTTGTATAGATTTGCCTCTCAAGTGTGTGCATTTTAAATCGCCCTTAGGTTCTGCTTTGTTGTGTCCCACAAACTATTTTTAATCATAAAGGAATTATTTTTTATCCCCTTTTATTGTTTCTTTCTAAAGATCACTTTGATACTAACTTAAGAGGCTTTATGCTTGTTAAGTTTAATACTCAGGATTCATGGCTACTGAATATAGAATGAAAATATTACTCTTAGATCTTTTGGTGAAGCAGTTACATTTCCTTAGATGATCCAATACAAATGCATACTATTATCCGCTCTGTTTTAAGTAGTATGAAATCTAGATTCTCTGAAAGAGATGAACTAATTCTGCTTCGAATGAGCTCCCGGGGGCTTTCTCTAAGTCACTTGGATTGGAATCCGAGTATATCATTAAGTGCTTCCAGTGTTTTCATCCTTCTTTTTTTAACCCCCACCCTCATTACCATATTTAATTGCCTTGACACAAACACAGGTTTTTCTCTTTATAGTGTACAAGATATTTTCTTTCTTTTCTTCATTTTCTTTGAAAAATTTCAACCCTACAGAAAACTTGAAGGCATAGGACAATGAACACCTGTATCCCCCTCACCTAGATTTGACCACTTAACATTTTGCCATATTTGAATTTCTCTTCCCTCTGTGTCTCTCGTATTTATATTTTTTATGTACCATTTAAAGGTAAGTCATAGACAACATGACATTTACTCCTAAATAGGAGCTAATTAATATATCTAATGTTAACGTCCTTACTCAAGTTTCCGTTTGTCCCCAAAAGGTCCTTTTTCTTGTCTGCCTTTTCTTCCCTCCTTCCCTCCCTCGCTTCCTTCCTTCCATAGTATCTTACTCTTTGGAATTTTGAATCCGTCTTTATGTCTTTAATTTTCCAATATACTTAATTTTACAGGGCCAGTCAGACTGGACTATTTTCAGATTCCTGCCCACTCCTGTGTTTTGTAATTTTTAACATCAGCTCATCGTAAGCAGGGTGCAGGAGGTGCAGGACCGTGGTCACAGGTCTCAGGGGAGACTTTCCTGTGTTCTCTGTGTGGATAGACCAGCCTTTCTCCAGTCGCACTTTCTCTTCGGTTCTCTCTCAGTTTCTGGGCCTTGGGGATTTCCAGTCCTTCTTTTGTTCTCTAGTTGTCTAAGGTACTTGCAGCAGTAGGGTTTTCTGGTTATGTAGGCCGTCCTATTACTGTAACTGGAAGTTCCCCTGACTTTCATTTTCAGAATTGAGACTTGGCACTTCAAAGAATTTTTAAGGCTCAGGTTTACTCTTCTGCAGACTTTCAGCAAGTGTCCAAAGTGGTCGTCTTTCTCCCGGTCTAACAAGTCCAGGAATCTTAGCTCCCAGGTTATTAACCCGGATTACAAAGATCTTGCAAATTCTTCTTATTTTTTAAATGACAAGGGGGGGTTGGAGAAGGGATGGGGCACGGGAACGTGGTAGGGAGGGTGGTGAAGTTGTGGAGCTGATGGGTTGTGAAAACCACAAGGGCCTTGTTTCTGCTTAATCTTTCAGTCCTTAAGGGTGTCAGTAAATCAGCATTTGAATGTTCTGACGACGGTTTGCTTTTCAGCGTGATCAAGCCTCAGCAAAGTTACTATGTTTTATAAGATGAAAAGAATCGTGGTTCTCTCCCCTGCTGAGGTTGTAGTTTGAAGGATTTAAGACTTTTTAACATTTTCTTTTTTTAGACAGGATCTTATTTTCAACAACAGATGGAAACAGCTGTGTCTAAAGCATGTTCCCTCCTGTGTCTCGTGAAATTTACCAGCAAATGATGGTTTAGGAGCTCTCAAAGCTGAGAGAACCCCATTTTGACAAACCCAGCCTTGGGTAAGGTGGGTGTGAAGCACTCAGTTTAAAAAAAAATAAAAATAAAAAAAACTTCTCTATAATTTTCAGTTTGCAAATTTGCAGCTACCCCATGTAACTATAGAAAACATCTGGGTTTTTTTTCCTCCTTGCGGCCCACTTGACCTAAATTATCTATTGATCTCCTAATATTTCATGTGATGCCAAGATTCCTATCCCAAGGAGGAAGGGAGGAGGTCTTAGGTCACAAATGGCTCAGAAATATTAATTAACCTTTTTAGTAATTGATTAACTGTCCTCTGGTTTTGGAATTAGAAGATAAAGTTTTCTGTGATTGAGAAACCTCTTTGGACGTTGGTTTTCCTTCTCACAGTAAGTGGTTAGAGGATATTAGGTAGCTCTTAACTAGGGAAATGTTGCAGAATTGTCTGAACTTTTGTTTAACTTTCTACTTTGAAATAATTACAGATTCTCAGGAAGTTGTTAAAATAATACCGAGTGGTCCCTTGTACCTTTATGCACTTTTCCCCAGTGGTACATCTTCCATAATTGATGGTATAATATCAAAATGAGGAAATCGACGTTGGTACCCATGGTACAGTCCACAGACCTCACTCATGTCACCAGTGGGACAGGCACCCATTTGTGTGTTGTGTAGTTTGTGCAGCTTTATCACGTGTGTGGGTCGGAGTGTCCACCACCACGGTGAAGAGACAGAGTGCCCCATCGCAGCAGAGAGCCCTAGTGCTTTCCTTCTTAGTCACACGCCTCCCCTTCCCCCCATTCCTATCCCCTGGCAACCCGGATCTGTCCTCCGTCTCCATAATTTCATTGTTTTGTTTATGCTGTATAAATGGAATCATATGTATGTAACCTTCAGGATTAGCTTTTTTCACTTAGTGTAATTCCCTTTCTGTGTCGTTGTGCATATCAATAGCTTGTTGGTTTTTGTTTGGGGGTTAAGTGTATTCCATGGTATGGACAGACCATAGTTTATTTAAGCCACCTGAGGAACTTTACTTTAGCCCTACTACCACTGGCCCCTTCAGATATATTCTTTTGCTCTGCTTGTTTTGTCATCGCATGCCTACTCACCTATCTACTCTTCTGTCCATCTGTAAGTCTGATGGTTCTGACACATTCCAGAGTTAATTGCAGACATCCATATACTTCCTTCTAAATGTTTCGACATGCATACCATTAACTGGTATTCAATACTTGTTTATAGTTTATCTTGATATAAAATTTACATCTAATGAAAGGCACACGTTTTAAGTATATGTTCACTGAGTTTTGACAAGGGCATATACAAGCACAGCTCAGACACCTGTCAAGGTAGAAAAATTACATCATCCTACCAACCTCAGACTGTGGGTCAGCAGACTTACATCCTAAACATGAGTTATTTGTAAAAGGTCTCTAATTGTGATAAGACTGATTCTAACACATCCCATCTAAAGAGCCCCTGGTGATTTGATAGACCTCCTTCAGGCCAGAAGACTGGCTTAAAGTAAGGGTAGGTCTTCTGATCTCAGAGGTGAGTGACATTCTTACTCAGGCAAAGCTGCCTCCCTCCTCAAGCAAACAGGTGTGCCAGAGACAGGAAAATGAGAGAATTGTGCAACAGACCCCCATGTGACCACCACCTAAACTCTACAATCAACATTTCCCTATGTTTGCTTTATCAGAAATTGTTCATCAGTTCCGTCTGTCACCAACCCATCTTACTGTTTTGATGTGTTTCACCGAATCTCTGCATGATCTCTGTGATTCCGCTCCCTTGCAGCATGAGCTTAGAGAATTAAAACAGAGCTGGTAACCCATGTGAAAATAAGGAGAATCTGAGCCTGCAGATGTGAGAAGCATTTTCGCTTGCTGCCATTGGGGATATGACGTGTGTATTCCCGAGGCTAGCTAGACATCCCGTGACTTGGCTCCATGAGGCGTCGGTAACTGGAAGAAAAGGAGGAACCTCCCGAGGAAATGGACTCTTTCTTAAAGTCGTGGCTAGGTAGGCCGCCTGCCTTCCTGAAGCCCTATTTATAGATCCCAGAGGAAATCTAGGGGATTTTATCTCACTTCCCACCCTACCTTATAAAATTAGTTCAGGTGGGTGGTTAGAATACTAATGTTAAACACCAATTATCTAAATATACACGTAAGGTGGGAACAGAGGGTCAGAAAAGGCTTATATTCTCCAACTTGCGGACTCCAGCCGACAAGATCAAAACTACAGTGCCCAGTGTCTGCAGCGATCAAAGGCTACTTGTGAGCCCAGAGATTTTCTTCTCTTTGCATCTGTAATTCCCGTCATGGGTGTGTCTCCTGCTGCAAAACACGATTTGCGTATTAAATAGCCAAATTTGACTCATCTAAATAGTTCTCCTCATAAGCTCAGATTATGTCTTTGCAGTTTGTGGTTTGGTATGGCATGTCACATTGTCGAGAAAATCTAGACTTTAGGAAAGAACCTATAGGGTATTTCTGGTCGGTCTGGGGCTCCTGGGCTCCCTATTTAGGCTCCCTTTGCTGTAGGGGCCATTGGCTTGTTTGGCTCATGCTGGTGGCTCAGATTCTTCTGTTATATTCCCTTTGGTGGTCAGCATTTTCCCAAGCTCAGGTCAAAACTTGGCTTCTCGTTGAATTAACTGTGTGTCTCTTCCTTAGGTTTATAGGCTTGCTTCCATTTTAAATTATTTCTTCCCTCCTTGTTGACAGTTCACTTTGTATTCCCCCTGGCTCCCCAGCAAGGCCCCCTTAGTTTCTTCTGGTTTTGTGGTTCCCGTGGAAATGGCAGAAGCCCACGTGGAAAATAATCCACCTGCTGTGTGTGTTTTTGAACAGCATGACATCTTTACGCTTTTTGTGTTCTAGAGCCCCTAGCTGTTCTGCCTACCTTGCTGACCTCTTACAGTCCAAGGACAAGCTAGGCACAGACTCATGGTCTCAGATCCTGGGCAGAATTCCCCATCAGGCCCAGGTGAAAGGGAAGAGTGGCGGGGATGGGGGGATGGGGGGAGACCAGGGATGGGAACAGCCATGAAGGAGATCACTGTGGGCTTCTTGGGCCACATGTTGGGTTTTCAGTCTTGACTTTGGTCTCTGAGTCAGGCATGTCTAATTAAGGGCCTAGAATCATTGCTTTTTACTTTAAGAAGTGATTTAATAACTTGGGCGCCTGGGTGGCTCAGTTGGTTAAGTGACTGCCTTCGGCTCAGGTCATGATCCTGGAGTCCCGGGATCGAGTCCCACATCGGGCTCCCTGCCCAGCAAAGGAGCCTTCTTCTCCCTCTGACCCTCCCCCCCCTCATGTGCTCTCTCTCTCTCTCATTCTCTCTCTCAAATAAATAAAATAAATCTTTAAAAAAAAAGAAGTGATTTAATAACTTAACAATCAGTGATACTAGTGCTCTGTGTGTCCCTGACCACCTCATCCTTCTAAGTGCTTTGATGGCATTACCGTATCACTTTGTGATTTCTCTCCTGAGACCAGTTCCACCGGGGCATTGGCCTTACCTATTCATGTGGAGCATCACCTCTCCTAGAGCGTGAGACCTGCTCCCTGGTGATGGTGCCTTGGCTTTCACTGGCCCCATCAGTTGGACGATCTCAACCTCTCCTTGTCTCTCACACCTGGCCTTTCATCCTGGTCAGGTCCAAACAAGAGGATCTGACTCTCTTCCTGGTCTGTTCTCCTGTGTAGCTCTCTTGTTTTAAAGCAGTAATTAAAGGAGCAGGGTGTCCGGATGAACCTGTTCCTGTGATCTTATCAGTTTCCCAGAGCAAATGCAGAAAGAAGGCCTTTGTCACAGGCAGAGTGGGTGGGCCAACGTTCTCTTTCCTTTATAGAGAGGGATGGCTTTCCTCTCTCAATAAGCAGGGCCAGGCATCGTCCTGTGCTGCATTGATGTAGGAGAGAACTGAGAAGTGTGGGAACATCGTTTGGACTTTTCCCCTTGCTCCCATGTTACTGTTTTCTAAAGAAACTATTTCTCTGATTTAAATAAAGTGGCAGCAGCTAGCTAACTAGAATTGAGAAGCACTCCTCCTTTGTTCATGCTCCTTCTGCTTTTCCAGTCCCCCGCTTACGATTTAGCATTTCACCCTTCTTGTGCAGATCCAGGGTCCCGATTTCAGGTCCTGGACTTGGTCCCCAGCAGTTTCTGTGCTGCTGGCCCAGGAATAGGTCATGTTCTATCCTCAGACACTGGGGTCTTCTTGGAAAGGCTGCGGGCTTGGTGATGGGCACCACTTGTCCCTCTGGGAGAGAGGTCTTTTCCTCTGCCCACAAAGCCAGAGATTCTGTGGACACGCCAGCTGCCCTCTAGAGCAAGAAACCCCTTCTTGCCAGCATGTGGAACGTCACTTCTGCTGGAAACACACACGAATGCAGAATGCCAATTGACCTCGTCAAGTGAGCTTGGAGACCAAAGACTGATTTTACAGAAGGAAAAGCAGCATAAACATGCAGTCTTATGGGGGGTAATTACTGCCTTTCCAATTGAAATGAGCTTTCCCGGGAAGGTCAGCCTCGTCTCTAATTGGACGTGACCTTGAAGGACCAAGAGGGTGTCTCTTGCACCACAAGCTCTGAAGAAAACAACTAATGCTCCTGCTCCGGTGTTTTCTCAATACAGACATTGGCTAGTCCATGACCCAGAGCTGTCCCTGAGCTGCTCAGAATTTAGATCCATTCCTTTGCTGAGCCGGCAGGTTATATTTATATGTAATCGGGACTCTTTGCTAGTAGGGAAAATTCTGAGGACTGCAATCATTTTAGCTCTTAAAGCTGATGATTATTTCTATAGGTTCCCTTCCCTATTATCACTTTAGAAGCCTCTATTTTATGTCTGTTTGAAATATAAGGATCCATAAGATGAATTGGAATCCTCCTCTTCAGAGGTCAGAGCTTAAGGAAGTTGGCTGAAAGGATCATCTCTTTCCACAGATCCCAGTGGCCATTTTGGTTCATATTCCCATCGGGCAGCTCTGGCCAGAGGCCCTATAAAATAAGGTATTGGACTGAGAAGCCCATCTTTTTTCAAAGATAGTCATGCTCCTCTAAGTTCTAGTGGTCATGGCCAGAACAGAGAGTCAGGTGTATATCGTTCTGTCTCATATTGGAGTTTACCTTTCTTGGTTAAATGGTAAATCTGACACTGGTGCTATAACAAGAATGGGAACTGTGTACTTGTATCAAGACTTGAAGATCTTGAAGTTCACGTGTCGTGTGCAGGAGAACAAACCACCATGGACTTAACTCATGGAAGGGACTTTTAATACCAGCAGGTTCAGCCACTCACTGTGGGAATCCCCTTGAGAAGCAACTAGAAAACTCAGCAGTTCTGTGCCTCTGGCCATTTTATTGCCAGAAAGGTAAGACCCAAGGGCACCTGGGTGGCTCATTTGGTTAAGCAGCTGCCTTCAGCTCAGGTCATGATCTCAGGGTCCTGAGATTGAGCCCCCCCCCCCAACCGGGGTAAGGCTCCCTGCTCAGCGGGGAGTCTGCTTCTCCCTCTGCACCTCCCACTTGTGCACTCTCTCTCTCTCTCTCTCAAATAAATAAGTAAAATCTTAAAAAAGAAAAAGGCCAACAGGATTGCAATGTATGGACATCCTTCATTTCTTATAGATAACCAAAGTGAAAATGAGTTAGAGTGTTACCTGGCTTACTGTTTTGAGAATCATTTGATGTCCTTCCATTTGTTCAGAGGTGAAATTTCCCAGCAGGCATGTTTTTAGAATGACACTCCAGTGAGTGTGTGAAGTGTTTAATCTTTGAAGGGCAGGTAAGCATCCGTGGACTGAGCTTGCTCAAGCAAGGTGGTGAAGGTGACACTTGGCTGCGAGACCCTGACTCTGTGTCAATTTGTCCGTTTTCTCAGAATTTTCCTCAAACCCCGATGCCTTCGGTCCTGTGGCATCTTCCCGTTCAATTTCTTGGATTGGTGGAATTTAAGATTTAGGATTTTTTATTCTGATGGCATTTCTCCTTACAGAGTCATGCTGTTGTATTTTCTTTCAGATTTGTTCAAACTCTCCTGGGGTTTTCCCTTATTCAGAATCTGATGGCTACAGGGCTTCTTTGAAAGCCTCCATCCTGCCAGCATCCTCCTCCATTTCCCTGTTCCTTTGACTCCTGTGTAACTCAAATGCCTGTGTTGTGCTTATTCATGCCAAGCAGATTTCTGATCGAAACGGATTTACTGGGGTTATTCCAGTACAAATATAGACGGCAACAGAGTTTTGCTTTCTTGTTTGCTCAGCAGGAATCACCAGGTTCAATCAACACCTGGATAATTTTTAAAATGAATTAATTCGGTCCTGGACTGAAAGATGAGCTCCTTCAGCCCCGAGACTAAAGAGCCTTCCCTTAGCCATGAGGTGGGCCAGGTCAGGGCAGCAGGCTGACCAGATTCCTGCTGTTCTTTCTTGGGCTTTCTCTGTGTCTCTGTCACTTTTGAACCTTCTAGTTCTAGTTCCGAAGTCAGAGGTCTTAGGACGTAGGAGTGGAAACAGCTTTTATGGGAGAGAATGCAGACTTCATAAAACAACAGAGGATTCATCGTCCCTGGCCTCAGGATGGTCATCAGCATCTGCTTTGCCAGGAAGTCGGTGTTGGGGGTTCTGGAGGTCTGCCTCGGGAACTGCTGTTTTCCCAGGGAGGTGTGCGTGGGAAGGGTAGGGACCAGTACGCTGTAAATACCCTGAACAAATTTGAGGTCTGAGAGAAAAGAACCTCTACTCTGCTCCTCTGGTCCTGTCAGTACTCTGATATCTGGCCTTCCTCCTTTGCTTTTCCCTCTCCGCAGGAGTGGGCAGATATGATGAGAGCCGGGGGCTGTCCCATCAGGTGGGCTGTGTTCATCAGGGGTGTGCAGCTTTTTCCTTTTTGGCTCTCAGTCCAAGGGCAATTTCCCCATACCTGCTGGCTCAGCACCACTGCAGGCAGCAGGAACTAAAGGGAAGAAAAGTGCCCAAGGCCTCACAAAAGAGTGGGAGAAGTAGTTACAGATGGGGGCAGCTTGGCGGGGAATTGGAGCCCTCCTGGACGGTAGGGATCCCAACCCTTCATAGCGTACTTGGGCAGAAAGTATGCGGCAAATCTCATCGCGCTGCTTTGAAAAGACGGGTTTGGATTGAGTTTGCTAACTTGATAAGAGCTTAAAAGAAGCTAGTACTTATCCAGGACTCTGCTGCAGCTTTGGGTGGCTGGGTGCAGTAGAATTATTCCACGTGGTCCCTTTCCTCTTCTCCTTTAAGTAAACTGAATCTCACCAGCCAGAAGATGCACTAGGCTTTCAGCACACCTTAGTTAAGAGTTTTTGACCACATTGTTTTTTTCTTGTTCTGGTTCTCAGCTGCTGCTGTCCCAGACACTGCTGCTTGCGAGGCTTTTCATATTTGAATATAAATGACTAGATAGTGGCCTTGATGTCCAGCTGCATGAGCATTTGGGAGCTGTGAAGGAAGCCCTCAAAATGTCGCAGACCTGCCTGCTATAGGAAGAGCCTGCTATCAGAACTGTTTCCAGATTAGATTACAGGACTCATCATAGACACCTTGCAGCTGCCCTTCCCGTTTCAGGCTTGGCAGCAAATATCCCTGGAATTTAAAAAAAAAAGAACAGCATAATAAGATCAAACATGATAAATCTCTGATACTGTGAGGGTATCAGAGAAAACTATGGTCTTTTTATTTTTGTTTGTGGTGAAACGATTTAGCTGGCCTAGGAACCGGTCTCTGCCATCAAAAGACTCCAGTCTCTTAAAGTTTGTTCTTAGGTCTTATCTGATCCTTCTGCTTTTAGATGTGAGCAGAGAAGGATTTGGAGCCAGCAGTTTGAGTGTTTTACTCTACCTGTAAGGATTGGAAGTTGTATAAATCAATTTAAAAGTGGACCAGGGGCCTGGGTGTCTCAGTCCGTTGAGTGTCCAGCTTTTGATTTCAGCTCAGGTCATGATCTCGGGGTCCTGAAATAGAGCCCGCTTCTGCTCCGTGCTGGGCGTGGAGACTGCTTAAGATTTTTTCCCTCTCCCTCTGCCCCTTCCCCACTCACACCTGTGCACTCACAATGTCTCTGTCTCTGTCTCTCAAAAAAAAAAAGTGGACTAAAGGTGTTAGGCAAATAGATTTGACTGCTCTCCTCTCTCTTTCAGGCCAGATTTTGTTTTATTTGACCCTTGGAAGTTGTATTATGTTCCTGTATCTTTTCTGCTCCCCCATTTCTCCCTCTACTACTTTATACTTTCCAAGTCTAGAGGAGCAAGCAGATAGAGAGTTGGGGAAGAGTTATATAACCAGACATCCTGGTGTGATTATTTGGTACAGTCTAGGATATGAGGATCCCCTTTCAATCGTGGAAAACCCAGAAGCACTTGGGCTTGCCATTGCTAAACCAAGGCAATGGGCAGTTTTCTAACTTGGGTGGTCCTACCAGGCCTGTGGCAGGACTGGGGAGATAAATCCCAGAGCCACAAAGCCCACCCTAGCACACCAGCCTCAAAGGAGAGTTTAGGAGTCCAGAAACCTGGATTTTAACCTTGGCTGCACCCTTGCTTTGGGGGAAGACTCCTGAGGTCATCTCTTCATTTCTCCTCTGTGCTGTGAGGATACTGACATCTCTTCACTGCAGGAAGAGGAAGCTAAGAAAATGAGGCAAGAGGATCTCAGTAATGCCTAGCGGTGACTTCCCTTCAGGGGACACGATAAATCCAGACCCTGTAATGGAGCTCTGATATTCTGACTGACAGGTTTAATGATGGCTTAGTCAGAAGTGACCAAGGGAAGAAGACATGAGAAGTATGGCACTTCTCAGCTGGTCCCTGTGCCCCAGTATAACTTTGGCTCTGCCAGTTTTCCTAGCAGAATTCATCGTTTTGCCACCAGCTTGGTTTAAAGCGTTAATTAGAGGAACCAGCCTTGTTACAGCTTCTGACCTGGCTGAGGCCTTTTAATGAAAATTGGCCTAAACCCACTAGTTCTATGAGAGGTTCCTGTGCCCAAGAGCCTGGCTACTGAGACAGTGGAGGACACTGGTTTATACTGTATTTCCCTCCAGTTAATCTGTGAAAGAAACTTAAAATCAGGTTATACTTTTGACTTGACAAAGTATCAGTGTTCTCGCGGTTACGCTGCTTAGAAGGATCTAAGCAAATGGCTGTTCAATGACTTCAAAAGAATGGAGACAGTTGAAAGAACTTGCTTTGACAGACCTGCTATTTCTCATTTCTAATAACATGCTTAGAACCGTACTTGTTCCGGAGCGCCTCAGAGGAAGGTAGTGCCATGTGGTTGTTCCCTCGGAAGCCCCAGTAAGCACCACCCTGGGAGGTTAGGGTATCAGAGGCAGACACCGCACGTCTCTCCAGAAATCGTATTTCTTAGTCACGCGGGAAATACTACTCCCTCCATAAAACGTCTCAAGGCCTCTCTGAAGAGCTGGAGAGGTTTCTACCTGCAGTAGCTCAAGGTCAATGCTTGGACCTTCTGCTAAGGCTCAGAGCTGCTGAGGTCAGATGGATGGTTTGCCAGAATGAATTGCTGAAGAGAGAGAGTGCAGGCAGGTATGGACTGCTTTACCTTTTCACGGCAGCTGTGGCCACGTGCTGCTGAGTTCACTTGGCCAGCCACGTGCCCGGCACTGGGTGTGGAGCAGGGCCACCCGTTGCGGCCGCCTCGTGGCACCTGTGGCAAGGTGAGGGGCACTGTTGCTCCTCTCTGTCTTTAATCACCTTGTGAGAGTGTCTCTCCTTCAGGTCACTGTACGTGAGGGAGGCATAGTGGGGGTGGGCTGGGGTGCCACCCAGGGGTGTCCAGGAGAGGCATCGGCTGGGGTCTCGAGCTTCACAGTCAGTGTGGGAATGATAGGTATCCCCTTGCCTTCTCTCGTAGAGGCTTTAAGAAAAAAAAAAAACAAAACAGCTATTAATTCTGAAAATACATAGGGGGCGCCTCGGTGGCTCAGCTCAGGTCATGATCCCAGGGCCCTGGGATGGAGCCCTATATCAGGTTCCCTGCTCCGCGGGGAGTCTGTGCCTCCCTCTCTCTGCCCTTCCCCCCCACTTGTGTGCTCGCTCTCTCAAATAAATACAATCTTTAAAAAGAAGAAAAAGAAAGAAAATATTTTAAAGTATTTATCATGTGTGAGGCTTCCCAAGTCCTTTTGTTCACTCTGAACTGAAGGGGACCCCTGGTAGGGGAGAAAAAAACCACAGTGATCCCTAACTTTAAATCCGTAAGCCTTCAAATTAGCAGGAATCTCAGAGACCTAAGCCAGGCTCCTCTTTTTACAGGTGAAAAAATGGAGACTCAGAAATGCTAAGATCTGTCCAGGTTAGAGACAGACCCTTGATAAGAGCACTCATACTTTTAGCTCCCGCTTAGTCCTTTTTCTACCACCCCACCCCATACCCCCACCATTCTGCCCCACACCTTCCCACCCCGCACCACCGCACCAGTAGCAAGCTGGACACTTAGAGCGCCTTCGGGAAGGTAGGGAAGGATGCCTTCAGCCTGTGCATTCCTGGAGGCCAGGGCTAGATTGCAGCCTAGATTGGGGTGGGTGTGGATAGCCAGGCTCCACCTGGTTTGATTTTACCTTATCCCCTTCATCTCTGACCCTCCGCCTGTCCCCCACTGGCTTCAGCATTTGCCTTGGATTGGTGTTCATGTTACGTAGCTTTGAAAAAATACATGGTGGCATTCATTTGTATGTTTCAAATTTTAGCCCAAAGATTTTTCTTTCTTTTTGAAAGCGTGTGAATTAATAAACGAATGAAGATAATGCAGTGCTGGTTTTGGGAATGGATGATGAAGTTTGTGAAGTGACTTTGTGACCTCTGCCGTCCTGCAGCTGTCAGGGAGGGGAGTGCCCTCGAGCACGTGGTCCCCCTGCCACTCAGCTCATGTGTAAGGGAAAGACTCTTCTTACCAGAATCAACATGAGAAGGGAGAAAACTCCAGGCTCAAAGCCATCACCACTTTTGTCCTCAGGAATAAATATGGGGGATAAGTGGCCTTTTGAGTTGGCTGTGACCTCCCTGCATGTGTCTGCCTCCCTTGTGCGCCAGGTGGGACTAGAGAAGGAGTGGGGGTTGTCTCCCAGCTCACGATTTTTGTTACAACACAGGGGGCCATGCCCCATTATTCTTACCGCTCTTCCTTATATTTCTGGATCACCCAGAGGAGGATAGAGGTATTACTCCTGAAAACATCTCCCCTACCTTGAGTCTTGCATTAGCTAATCTTTGAGATAAGGGCCAGATTTTAACCCAAAAATCTGTTGCTCTGTCCTTGATTGAAAAGGCATAACAAGTCAGTTTGGGTTGGTTGGTTCTCTCCCCCGCTCCTTCCCTCCCCGGCACATTTCCCCAGCTGGTTCTTCATATCGTCCTGAGGTCTGTCTGCCTGGGCTGTGTTCGCCCCTCTGATCACTCACCGCCCTCTGACCTTCAGTCCCTGTGCCACCTCCTCCTCACCTGTAAAGTAGGAATGGTAACAGTGCCGAGCGCGGAGGTTCAAGAGATTATGTGCAGCGATGCAAACGAGCCGCCCAGAGCCTGGGCCGGGCCCATCCAAGTGCCTCTGAAAACACGGGCTGCTGGTCTCATTTTGCCTCCTCTTCCTCCTCTTGCCACTGTCCTGGGTGGGTGGAGAAGCTAAATGAGCAGCGGATTCAGAGTTGCTGTGGCAAGAGAATGGAGTTTTTTTTTTTTTCTGGCTACTCTTGGCTCCCCTTGCAATATGTGGCACTGGCGTGTCTTGCGTTGATGAGAGCCGAAGGGGCTTTTCAGAAGAACTTCCTGCCCAACCCTGCCCTTGGCTCACTGTGTGTCCTCCCTGACCTCACATGTGCCATCCTGTGAACACCAGCAGCTGGTATGCTCGCGATTCAGACCCGGTGGTGTGGGAATGCAGTGTTCAGTTAAATCAGACTGATGAAGCTGTTTTTCCCCCCCGGGGGCTTCGAGGGTGGTTCTCCCCTTACCTTATGTGAGAGATGGGCCACGTTCCTGCGTTCCTTCCTCAGGAGCTCTTGTGCCTTCAAATAAGGAAAAGGGGAATGTGCTTTCACGGAGTGAGAAACTATACCAATCCCACTGCTTTGGTAATTATAGTATTACACGAGATAAATGCAGGCAATCAAAGCTGGAAAGGGAGAAGCGGGAAGCAGAAATGAGAAGAAAGCCAGGGGGAGGCTCTTCACCGCTCTTTCCAGCACGGTCATCCAGCTAAGAGGTGCTGGATGCTCCAGCAGCTGGGGCTTCTGGGGCAGCCCTGCCCATTGCAGGGCCGGTCGTGTTAAGCAGCTCCCTTATGGGGAGCACGAGCTGGGCGAGGGGCAAAGGGACAAGCATTCTCCCCGCCGAGTGGGGAGTCCAACACGGGGCTCGATCCCAGGACCCTGAGATCATAACCTGAGCCGAAGTCAGACACTTAACCGACTCAGCCACCCAGGCTCCCCTCACTGCAGTTTTTAAAGAAACTTATAAAAACTTCCAAACACTCAGAAAAGTTAAAATGGTACCCCAGTGGGCACCCACATATCCACTACCTGAACTCAGCACTTACCCTTTTTGCTGTATTTCCTTTATCTATATAACATATGTATATGTTTTTTTCTAAACCATTTTAAATAAGTTGCAAACATTGTGACACTTTATCTGTATATACTGCTACATATAGGTATTTCCCAAGAGAAAAGACATTTTCCTGCAGAATCACAGTATAATTGTCACACTTTAAAAAATTAACAACAGTTGGGGCGCCTGGGTGGCTCAGTCGGTTAAGCGTCCGCCTTTGGCTCAGGTCATGCTGGGATCGAGCCCCACATCAGGCTCCTTGCTCAGTGGAGAGCCTGCTTCTCCCTCTCCCTCTGCCTACTGCTCCCCCTGCTTGTGCACACGTGTGCGCGCACTCTCTCTGTCAAATAAATAAATAAAATCTTTAAAAAATTAACAGCAATTCCATTATATCAGTACCCAACCCATATACAGACTTTCCCCATTTATCCCCAAAATGTTTTCCCCACTCAATAAGTGTTTATTGAGCATTGGAACACTATTTGTTTTTTTGTTCATTGAACAATGTGTAGTGAACATTAGAAGTCACTATGGAAAATAGAAATAGAAAAATAAATTTTAAAAAATAAATTAGGGGGCGCCTGGGTGGCTCAGTTGGTTAAGCGACTGCCTTCGGCTCAGGTCATGATCCTGGAGTCCCGGGATCGAGTCCCACATCGGGCTCCCTGCTCAGCGGGGAGTCTGCTTCTCCCTCTGACCCTCTTCCCTCTCGTGCTCTCTCTCATTCTCTCTCTCTCAAATAAATAAATAAAATCTTTAAAAATAAATAAATAAATTAGGGGCGCCTGGCTGGCTCAGTTGGTTAAGTGTCCAGCTCTTGATTTTGGCTCAGTCATGATCTCAGGGTCATGAGATTGAGCTCTGCATCAGGCTACACACTGGGCATGGAGCCTGCTTCAGATTCTCTCTCTCCCTCTTCCTCTCCCCCAGCCCCTTCAATCAATCAGTCAATCAATAAGACCTGCTCCCTGTCCTTATGAATAATCTAGTGTGAGAGATGCAAACATACACAAGAAGTATGATGCGAGATAGACTGCAGAAACAGACTCTGAGACATGGGGCCATTGATTCCTTCTGGAGGGGGGCTTCCTCCTGCTACAGCATGTGGGGGAACTGCCACACCCCTGGTCCTAACCGAGCTCCCTCTCTGCTCAGTCCTTGGATTCTAATTGAGGGATATTTGGTCTCAGACCAAAAATGTGTTTTTTAGATATCTTTATTGAACTAGGATTTAGTCAAGGGTCGTACGTTGCATTTGGTGATTGGTCTGTTTCTTGAATTTCTCTTGATCCAGCACTCCGTGTGTGCATGTGCGGGTGTGTGATACTGACATCTTGTAAAGACCAGAACCAACAGACTCACAGAACGTTCCTCATTCTGGGTTTGTCTGATTGTTAACTTACAGTGTCAATTTAACCCATTTCTCTATACTGTCCCTGGAATGTCTATAACTGGAAGCTGGGTTTAAAGGCTTGATTAGTTTCAGTTTAGACATTTTGGGGAAGAGTGTATGTGTTTCAGCTACATACTTCATATTGTATCATGTAAGGAGATACGTAGCGAATGTCAGGTTTTTCCACCATTATAGTTCTGTTAAGTTTGATCATTTGGTAAGATGGTAACTGTCAGCTCCTCCCCTTGTAAAGGTGCGGTTTTTCCCTTGGCAGTGAGCAAGCTACTAACAGGGCGATTTGTTGTGACTTGCACGTACCCTGTTCTCTGGCAACCAAATGACTTTATCATTCTCATGATAAAATTTAATGGTTTTAATACCTATTGATGATCCTTGCCTGGACCAATTACTTCTAGAGTGGGTCACTTCAAAACCGTTCATGTGTATGATTATGTGGTGCTTTCCTAGATGTTAACCTCTGTTAACATCTTGTTATTGTCATCTTTCTTAAGTCTGGAACAGCCTGAATTCCAAAACTCCCAAGCCCCAAGGTTTGCAGATAGGGGATTATTAAAAAAAAAAAAAAAAAAAGTAGGAAAAAATGCAGAATGTCTTTGTGTCACCAGAGTAAGGAAGAACTTTTTCAAGCACAAATAAGGCAAAAACACAGATGGTATTTAAGCCTCAATGCTCAGAAGGGAGAGGATGTAGAAAGAGAATAGTAGAGGGTCAGGAGTGAGGCTTGGGACATCGTTATTAAGTGGTTGGGAGAAAGAGGAGAAAGAAAACAAAAAAGGAGACAGAAGGAGCAAGTGGAGGGGTGTGGAAAACCGAAGAGTGCCACGTGGAAGCCAGGTGAAGAAAGTGGGTCAAAGAGGAGGACTGGTGACCTGATCTGTGCTCCTAGGAGAGCCCGAGTAGGCAAGGACCGAGGGTGGACTCGGGTTTGGCAGCATGGGGCCAGCGGAGCCTTTGATGCGCCGTTTTGGTAGAGTGGTGAAGGCAAAAGTCTCATGGAAGTGGGCTTAGGGTGAAAGGGAAGAGAGGTGTTAACTGGTATGGACAACGTTTGGGGGAGTTTTGATGCAAAGTGACACAGAGAAATGGGGAGACAGCTGTTGGGGGAAGCTGAGTCAAGAGAAGGCATTTTTCCAAAAGTGGAGAAATACCAGCATATTTATTTGCCGATGGGAATGATTCAGTAAAGAGCAAAAAAGTAAAACAGCCACGTTCCCAAAATGACAAGCCGCATTTTGCAAGCACACCTGTAAACCAGAGGATGCACATGAAGTACGCTTACATGGTTGCTTCTGGAACAGAAGGTTGTGCAGGGAGGAGAATGGAATGACTCCTGTAGATGAAAGGACGCACAAGATTACCAATCATTACCTCGGGGGGGCGCCTGGGTGGCTCAGCGGTTAAGCGGCTGCCTTCGGCTCGGGTCGTGGCCCCAGGGTCCTGGGATCGAGCCCCGCATCGGGCGCCCTGCTCCGCGGGGAGCCTGCTTCTCCCTCTCCCACTCCCCCTGCTTGGTGTTCCCGCTCTCGCTGTGTCTCTCTCTGTCAAATAAATAAATAAAATCTTTTAAAAAAATAATAGTAATTACCTCTGGGGAGTTGAACTGGGGACTTTCTGCTCTTACTTTTAACCTTGTACCCTTTCGTAGTTGGTAGAAGTTGTTGTAAAGCATCTGCATCTTTTTTTTAAAACGATTTTATTTATTTATTTGAGAGAGAGAGAATGAGAGAGAGAGAGCACGAGAGGGAAGAGGGTCAGAGGGAGCAGCAGACTCCCCGCCAAGCAGGGAGCCCGATGTGGGACTTGATCCCGGGACTCCAGGACCATGACCTGAGCCGAAGGCAGTCGCTCAACCGACTGAGCCACCCAGGCGCCTAGGCATCTGCATCTTAACTAAGCAGTTTGACTTTGTGAAATTTACCCAAAGGATCAAACTGGACAAGTGCCCAAGATACTCAGGTGCTGTCAAGATGCAGTGTTGTTTCTGATACTGAAGAACTGGAGACAACCTAATGTCTGTCTGTAGGAAATCAGCTAAAGAAATTGTATCTCTGTACAATAGGGTACAATATAATCATTTCTTTTTAGAGATTTTATTTATCAGAGAGAGAGCAAGGAGCCTGACACGGGGCTTGATTCCAGGATCCCGGATCATGACCTGAGCTGAAGGCAGATGCCCAACCAACTGAGCCACCCAGGCATCCCAAAAAATGTATTTTAAAATGAAAAAAAAAAAAAACACAAAAAACAGATTTCAAAATACTATAGATGGCATGATATAAAAAGAAAAAAAATCAACATATAAATATTTTAGTCCAGAAATATATTTTACAAATAAAAATCTATTGATCTACACTGGGGAAGGAAGGGTGTCACATCAGACAGGCCTCAAAGTTCATAGCCAGGTGTTGGTGTTCCTTAAGAGTGCAGTGCCCTGGGAAAGCCTTGAACTGGAATAAGATAGCAGTTACAATTAGTGAACACTTTAGAATATGCTTAAGTGATTGGGGGGAATCCCCAACCGTCACGCCATCTCCTGGGAAGGTCCCTTGCCAGGCCGGAAGTCTCCGTCTGCATGGGGAGCAGGCCGTGGGACAGCTGTGCGGGTGTGGCAAACCCCTTTCTCGGGAGGCAGAGCTGAGCTCTCATCTGTACCCGCCGTTCCTTTTTCACGGATTGTCTAGTTGATTGGTTGTGCCTTTTAAAGCCAAGCTCAAACATCAGGCAGTCCAAAAAGTTAAAGACCCAATGATGTGGTTTTGGAGTGTGGCCTCTGAAGCCAGAGTGCCCCTGGCATGTGCCAGGGCCTCCGACCCCAGCTGGTACTGTGAGCAAGGCCAAGGCTGCTTCTGGGGTCTGGAGTCTGTACAGCAAGCTTCCGCATCTCCAGCCAGCCTCCCTGCCTCCCTCTGGGGCATGGAATATCATCTCCCTAATCCAAGTGTAAAATCTGGCCCTGGTGGCCAGGGCTGGAGAACACACTTCCCTTGTACCCGCCCCCCCGCCACAAGCCCCCTCTCCGTTTCCACTTCCTTACTTGTATGAGCCCTTTTCCTCTTCTGCAAAACGGGCCTGAAGCCACCTCACCAGGTCATTGGGGATGTACTCAAAAATGAGAGGGTCTACTCCCGCCTCCCCAGTTTCATTCAGCAAACGGATGGAATCAAGCCAAACGAGTGGGACTGAAGAAAGTGAGAGAAAGGGTACTTTCTGCTGCTTGCTAGCCAGAGAGGGGCACGGATCATTTTCAGGATCTGAGTCAGCCAAAGTCGGGCGGTAGTCTTGTAGTAACACTACTTTCCAGCTAACAAACACAAGAACAAAAGGAAAGCAAGAAGAGTTGCTTTGCAGATAGATATCTACAATTTGGGAACTTCATCTGGTTTTTTGTTTTGTTTCGTTTTGTTTGCTCTGGATCTCAGGGTATGCACTGTAAATATTATTCCTAGCTGTGTCCTTCTGCGTCCAGTATCCACGATATTTGCACTCATGTTTCAGTGTGGTCCTTTAAATACTGTTTTCCCTCAGGGCCCAGGCTGGGATCCTTATGTGTTCTCCTGGAGAGGGCTTATCTGTTCCCATGGCCTTTCTTTTTTTCCCTCCCCTATTTTAAACTGTTTCTACCCTCATGCACATTCCCCGTCCAGATCTTCCCTCTGGGCCTCAGCTCCTCACCCCGCGTTCGCCAGCTATCTCCGCTCGAACGTCTCTCAGATCCCTCAAACCCCTGTTCAGAACTGCCCATCGTCTTCATCCCCACCTCCTTCCCATCACCCATGCTCCTCCTAGGATTCATATGTCCATAAAAACCACTGATTACCCACTTTCTGAAGCCAGAAACCTAAAACCTGTTAACTACTTCTGCACCCACTCCTCTGACTTCGCCGATTAAAAAAACCCAGAATATGCACCCCTTCAGGATCTTTTTAATCCAAATAGTTCTCTGCCAGTGTTGGGCACAATGTATAAGAAGATGCCAAAAATATTTTAGTAATCAAGATAAATAATTGTTCAGGGTTGCATCAACCAGATGTCCTTCCTGGATTCTGAGTCTGCCAGATGGCTCATTGGGCAACCAATCCAGAGGCCCTAGTGGCGTAGGGGACCTTAGTGTTTACCAGGGGTTGGCAGGGCAGTGGAGTAGCCTGGCCCATGCCTGTTTTTCTCCATTCACCCCACTTTTGGCCTGAATGACTGCATCAACCCCCTAATTGTTCTGCAGGCTTTCAGACCAACCCAATCTGTTTACTGCACTGTGACCAGAGTGGTGTTTCTAGTAGTCCATGTCAGAGTTGCTGGATGGCTTGTAATATTTCTGGAATGATGCGCCTAAGTCCTCAGTGTGCCTTACAAGGCCCTATCAGATCTGATCTGTTCTTCCCTCTTTAGCTTCTTCTTCTTCTTTTTTTTTTTTGCCATTCTACCTGTCAACATTTTAAAAAAGGAAACTTTTTTAAAATTACGGTTTCATGTACATACAGAAAAGTGTTTCTGTTAAGTGTGCATCTTGATGAATCTTCACAAACTGAACAACTCTGTAAGCAGCATCCCAGGAGACCCCTCTCATGGCCCTTTCTAGTCACTGCCCCATAGCAGGTAATGGCTCTCCTGACTGGTAACAGCATGCATTTGTCTTATGATTGTACTTGAAGTGATAGAATCATAAACTTTGAACTCCTGTGTCTTTGCACATGCTGTTCCATCTACTCAGAAGGAGAACCCTCTTCTCCCTTTCCTTCCTCGCTCCCTTCTGCTCCCCCACCCTCACTGCCTGGCTGCCATCCGCTTATCCTTCAGTCTCAGCTTAGCCATTCCTAATTACCGGAAGCTTTTCTCATATCACTGCCATCAGCCCCCAGCCCCCGATCTCTGTGAGCGCTCCACTCCCAGCTCCACTTGGCACCTTGTCCTGTCTCTGTCATCACAGTGATCATGAGGTGGTCCACTTGGTCTGTGCCGCTCTGTGCCTGCATGTATGCTCTTCGGCCTTGTCTGCCAATCAGTGCCTGGCACTTAGCAACCCTCAGTAAAATGGAGAAAATGGATTCAGCTTTCAGTGTCCACCCACTGTGTATACACAAAATGGAGCATTAACACTTTAATACATTGGATTAATTATGTTGTGGGACACACACATGTTCTCACAAGCACTAAGTATTAGAGCAAGGTGCAATTGTGGTTTTAAGATCGTCCCATCAAACCCCTCCTTTTGCTGGTAAGAAATGTAACCAGAGCTGGGACATGGGTCACCCAGCCGGAAACAGGTGCCTCTGGGACCATCAGTTAAATCCAGGTCCGCACTGTGAGGGGAGGCATTGCAGTGGATGGGACTCTGTTTGAACACCCCCCCCACCTACCTTCACCTCTGAAATGCAGGGGCTACAGGGATGAAGCCCAGGTGCTGCCATTTGTCATACCCTTTCCACATGCAAGCAGCAAGAATGAGTGAGGCATCCTCTGTCAGTCAGTCCCCCTGCTCTCCCGTCCCCCCATCCTGGGCCATTTGTCAACCAGTTAGCTACTCGGGTGAAAGAAAGTGTTAGAAAAACGGAGGCCAGGCAGGTTTTCACAAGTATTGACTGTTTGCTGGCTTCTGTTAATAGCATGCTTCCCCCCCCCCCCCGCCCCCCGGCTGCCTCTGGTGCAGAGGGTTGAGTTAATACTGTTTCTCGGTTTGTGGCATTTTATCTTGGGTCTCGGCAAGGCCGTTCACTTGGTTTTACTCATTTGTACATTGATTTACTCCCTTTTATTCCTATTCTCCATTCCACTGCACAGCCACCCATTCAGATGTGCTTCATGTGTATTCTCTTACCGTTATGTATTATGAATTGTTGCTCTGTGTGCATATGTATATGTTTATTTATGTTTTTGCTTTTGGGGTTTAATTAATCGTGTGCATATGTTTTTTCACTTAAGTAAATGGCTTGGTACCATAGATCCTTTGTTTCTTTCTTTCTTTTTTTTTTTCCCTCAGCCCTGTGTTCATATCTATCCTGTGTGAAAGTTCAGTCCATCACTGACGCCTGTTGCATAATGCTTCATAGTGTACATGTTTGACACGGTACTCATGCATATATCATCTGGGCTGCCTGGAGCTTACCGCTGCTCGTCTCGGTACTGGAGTGAACATCCTGTGCTGTCTTCTCTTTGGCCTCTGGGAAACCTTCCCAGACGTGGGGTAGACCTGTGAACTAGGTTCCAAGGATCATGTCTTCTGAGGACTCAAAAGAGATGATCGATTGTGTTTGATTTCTCTCCCTAGTCTCTCCTAGGTACTAGGAAGGTAGGCTGCTTAGACTGCCCAGCATTTAGCCTGGCTCTGGAATCTTGCAGTGATACCATCCAGAGACAAAGGTGGGGGTTTTATTCTCTTGTGGGTCAGTTTGAAGTTTGAGTTTCTTCACTTTGAGTTGTTCAGAATCGCACTACTCCTTTTGTGTCCACGTGTAAAATAGGCCACAACTGCCGAGGTCTGTTCTGTTATCCTGTTGTCCATGCCTGTTTCTAGACCTCCTGTATGGAGGCAGCTTGGCGTAGTGCAAGCGTAGAGAGAGAGAGGGGGGGTCAGGCAGGCAGAAGACGTAGCTGGCTTCTCCATGTGCTTGGTAACCCCATCCATGAGCTGGGGTCACGCCATCAGCCCACAGGGGAGTGTGGGGCCCCACATGCAAGCACCTAGCACAGAGCCTGCCCAGGGGCAATTCCGACTCTCCCTTGGCTCTCCTGTTATGAGACATGAAAGCCCCCAACAAGAGTGTTGGAAGAGAACAGTGTCTAACAGGTGTTGATTTGTATTAAAATATTTGTTACCACATTGTGAATTATTTATAGATGGACTTATAGCTGGAATTTGTTTCAAACAACCTGGGCACGGGGGGAGTGGGTTGGGGTAGAGGTGAGGTGACCATATAATTCCTTGTCCAGTTCCAGGCATGTTTGAGACTGAAAGAGGGGGCTCTTAATTACACCAGGACAGGGACACCTGGGTGGCTCAGTTAGTTAAGCATTCAACCCTCTTGGTTTCTGCTCCGATCATGATCTCATGGGTCATTCTCCCTCTGCCCCTCCCCACCACTCATGTGCACACACGTGCTCACTCTCTCTCTCAAATAAATAAATCTTTTTTAAAAATTACACCAGAACAACCTTAAACCAAGATTGTCCAGGCAAACCAAGACATGGACATCCCAAGAGAAAATGAGACAGAATTGACCTGGAGTTGATCATTGTTGAAGCTGGATGATGAGTACCTGGGAGCTCATTCTATTCTCTTTTTTTTGTTTGTCTGAAAATTTCCATAATAGGAAGTTTTTGTTGTTTTTGTTGTTTTTTAAGGAAATATATCTATTAGACTGCTGAAGCATTCAGAAGTCCCCACCATTCAGGAATTGGCCATTGGGTCCCTAGGCAGCCCCTGCCTGGGGCAAAAAGGTCCCCAGTACTGTTCTTCCACCACCTCTAGGCACTTCCATGGGGGTAAAGTGGCAGAGAGGTCCTGCCCATTCTTGCTGCTAGGAGGAATGAGATACCTGAGAGGATTCTAGCTCAGCATGACTGGGTTTAGCATGGGGGCAGGGCTGACCTCTTTCCTGCCCCCAGGACCTTCAAGGCCTACCCAGGTGGCAACCCACACAGAGCCCTTCACGTCCGCTCCGCACCATAGTGCTGCCGTGGCAGGGGTGCCTGCAACTCCGTGTACTCGCACACGTGATTACGATCTACACCCTAAGTCAGAACCATGAGCTGGGCAGGAAGCAGCATGACCGCAGTGGGTTTTTAACTAACATTCTGTCTCATACACACTGCACCATCCTACTTAACTCTCACTGTGGTCTGGCAGTTGGTGGAGCCTTGAGCGGTAGAAGGTAGCCCCTGCTGGGAATGGACGCAAACACAGTCTGACGTACCCTTAATTTGTTATCGCTTTCCAGTTGTACAGCTGGGCCTTTTTCACACAGCTCCATGAAGTGTGATTCTCATTCATCCAACAGATAGTTTCCAGAGCCTATCATACGCCATGATCTGGGAACACAGCAGTAAAAGAAAAAGACTCTGCCTTCAAGGAGCTTATATAGAAATGGGGGTGGCAGCAGGTGCAGCAGTGGTGAATGCTAAGAAGAATATAAAGCACATTGGCCTAGGGAGGGTGGATTGAGATTGGTGGCTGTTAGAGGGGTTGCCCAAGGAAGTGAGAGGGAACTAGCAGATGTCAGAGGAAAGGGCACGATAGGGGACCAAAAAGCAAGTATAACAACGTGGTAGGGGCCGGTGGAGGAGGGCAAGCCTTCTCAAATGCTCCTGATGGTTGGAGAGTTGACTTTAGGATACCATCATGTGGAGGTACTTGGTAATGGCAATTTTGGGGATTGGAGTAGTTCAAGAGTGAACGGAAGGAGAGGCAGTGTGAAGAAAGCCATTGTAGATCACTCTTTGCAGGTGCTCCTCATTGTAAATGGGGCAGTTGCTGGAGGTGTGGGTGGCATTGAGAGAGTGTCATATAGGCTGGGGATGAGCGCATGTACACGGACTCAGTAGAGAGGGAAATTGTGTTTGTTGGAACTTGTAAATGGCCCTCTGGTATGTTTTAGTCAATGTTAAAGGACCCTGATCATGAAGTACGGAGCCCTGGAGGGCCTGGTTCAGTTTTCTTTTTTCTCTTGGTGGTCCCTATTCTCTATACTAAAGGTAAGTCACAAGTGTTTGGACTGATTTCAAAATACCCCAAAATACCAGATAACCTTCTCTCTTCAATCTTTTATTATCCAAATGGTTATTAACTTCTGGGTTATAAACCCAAACCCTTTTGACAATCTAAGTGTGTGGATCCATTCCCCAGAAAAAAACATCCCTGCCCCAGAACCTGCCATATTATTTCAGGTGGTTGATGGATCCTGTGATGTCCATCCGAGAAGTGTTCTGGTCAAGAAGCCACATGTCAGGTATGCTCAGTAGACGGTCACTGAAGGCTAGAAAAATCATGAAAAGAATAAGAGCTCTGTGGCCTTGTCACCTCTCTTCTTCCCTAACAGATCATCAGTTCCTTGAGGGTAGAAATTATATTCAATGCTTTGACATGTTTCCTTACCACTTAATAACTAGAATAAAAATGAATGGACAGACAGGCTCTCACTTGGTTGCTCATCCTACTTGAGTGTGGCAGATAGTTGTGCAATTGTCAGTGGTGCCCCAAGAGGATATCATGCTCCATTAATTTTTAGTAGAGTCAGGGAACCCCACCTACCCCCCCCTTTAAGATTTGATCCTTTAGAAGAATAACCATGTCTCCTATAACAATCTGCATTCGTTTCCTATTACTACTATAACAACTTACCGCAAATTTGACAACATAAATTTACTCTCACATTTTTGGAGGTTAAAGTCTGAAATGGTCTGACTGGGCTAAAATCAAGGCATTGGCAGGATTGCATTTCTTCGGGAGGTTCTAGAGCAGAACCCATTCCCTCGCTTTTTCCAGCTTCTAGAGGCTCCTGCTTTTCTTGACTCATGGCCTCTTCCATTCCTCAAAGCCCACAGTGTAGCATCTTCAAATCTCTCTCTGACCTCTGCTCTCTTGACTCTCCTGTCTCTCTTGTTCCCTAGTAAGGAGCCTTGTGATTATATTGGGCCCCCCTGGATAGTCTGGGATGATCTCCCATTCTAAAATCCTTAATTTATCCCATCTGCAAAGCCCTTTTTGTCATGTAAGGTGACAGTCACCGTGTCTGGGATTAGGATGTGGACATCTTTGAGGAACCTTTATTCTGCCTGTCGCACATTTGTATAGCTTTTTACACATATGTTTTCATTGAATGGCTAGGCTGGCAAAATTATTCCTGTTTTACAAACCAAAAAAAAAAAAAAAAAAAGGAGTTCAAGGAGGCTAGGTGCCTTGGCCTTGGCCACATAACTGGTGACAAGAATGCCGGAATTCTGAGTCCAGACCCACGTTGTTCTATTTTGTTTTGTTGCTTGTGTTTTTGATTCTCTTATCTTCCACAGATTTCATTAAGTGATATTTACCAATATTTAGCTACCTGATGCCAATATTTTGGGAAGTTGATGTGCTGACTCGAAATGAGATGTCAAAATCTATGCAAAAATAGTCATCAAGGCAAAATGTCAACATGGAGAAGGAAATCCCATTTTATGTGGTCTTCCTATTTCATAAACGTGTATGGGGTGCAATACAGGGTCAGCTTACTGGTTTAGTATTTTATCCACTGACATACTGTTGATTTTACATGTTACATCATATCACAGGTTTTTTGCTTGCCAGCCAGCCAGGTTACTTATCATTAGGAGACCCCTGACTTTCTTCACCTTGGAACTAGTACTGTGAATAAGGATTTGTGAGTTATTGCCTTGTTCCTGCTGCCACGTTGGAATGTCTTTCCTCTTGCTAGCCTCTCTCCGTCTCCCATTTTTGTCTACCAGCCTCAAAGCAATCTGAACCAGAGATGAAGAAAACCAGTACATTAGCACGCTTTATGTGTCTTGATAGGGGTCATACACTATTTTAGGGAGCTTAGAATTGACGATCCTTCTAGCTCATGCTTTGTGTCTGGAGGGTCTCTGGAGAATCCTTTTTTAACTCATCGGTTGGTCAGTACCTCCTAGCTCTCTAGGGTCTTTCCATCTCCTCTCATGGGTGACAAAAAAAGAAAGGACGGAGGCATGAAGGCCTTCTATTACCCTTAGAGCTCCCTTTGGTAAGATTGATCTACTGCTGTTAGGCTTTCAGAAACAACCCCATTCTATTCTTCTGGCTTCTTCCTCTTTAGATTCCATTTCAAAGCACAGTTGTGGCCTACAGGACTGTGTCCTCTGAGTTCCTGCTTCCATCTACTTCTGTGTTGGAGGTACAGCTGAGCAGAGGATGCCCTGCTGGGAAGGGGCCAGGTCTAGACCCAGGCAAGAAGCCAGCCAGCATTCATTCTGCCAAATAGCCAAGCTCAGCCTGCAGTATTGCTGCGTGCCAGGGCCCAAGCTGGAGCTGATAGTTGTTAGGAAGTGAATACAACAGCACGTGTGCTGCATCCCGAGATTACATTGAGAGCCGCGAGGAGCTTTCCAGCAGACCTCCATTGACATGAAGGCCGGGGTTGTCAACATCAATAGTGCCAGGCAAATGGTGTTTCTTAGTATGAGCAGTCACTTAGATGTGAGTGTCATGTCCATTTGCCTGGTGAGCCAGATTCTGGTTGAACATGATATAGTAATATGTTCAAGTATTTTTCTTCTTGTCAGTGAAATTCCTATCAGCCATATGGACACTGGGGTAGATGATGCCTTCAGGAACTCAGAAATAAACTATTGATCCTATATAGATTTTGTGTGAAACTTTCTTTCTTTGTCCTTTCCTTTCTGTAACTCTCCTTTTTGCCTCCAATTCCACCTCCAAAAACTTCATTAAAAAAAGCAAAGTTCGTTAAAGGTTGATTTTGGGGTGGGGGGCGACTGGGTGGCTCAGTCGTTAAGCGTCTGCCTTCAGCTCAGGTCATGATCCCAGGGTCCTGGGATCGAGCCCCAGATCCGGCTCCCTGCTCGGCAGGAAGCCTGCTTCTCCCTCTCCCTCTCCCCCTGCTTGTGTTCCTTCTCTCGCTGTGTCTCTCTGTCAAATAAATAAATAAAATCTTTAAAAAAAAAAAAGTTGATTTTTTTTTTTTAATAAATCAATCAAGACCCCAGAATTTGAAAAAGAGTATATGCAGTGGAGAAACAGGCCAGCAACAGGGTGGTTCCAAGCACAGTCCTGGCTGTTGGCACCTGCCGTGAATAAAGCTAGACCTGCATGGCTGGTATCCTACTCAGACAGTGTCCCCCTCTGGAATTGGAAGAAGTGAGGCTCCCTTCTAGTGCTAATCAGTCCACAAATCCTCTGCAGGTGATAACTGCCCTTTTTTGCCTAGAGACCAGATTTTATTGTTCCCTTTGTCTTTTTTGAGGTCACATGGTCCGGGTCCCCCTCTTTGCTGTTGAATCTATGAAGAAAAGGCTGAGGATTTCTGCCCACTCCTAAGAGTGTTCTCTGGCATTGCCCAAACACCGGAAAGCCCATTCAGCAGTGGCTATGGGTATTGGGTCCAAGGGTGATAGATAGGCATGTGGTGTGTTAGGGATTGGAATGAAGGTGGGGCAGCCATTGAGAGGAAAGCATGGTATTCAGCTAAGTAACTGGCATTTCCGGGCCAGACCAGTCTATCCCGTTGCCTAGCTTTCGGTGATCACTAATATCTAAGAATTTAAAGAAATTCTAGCTTGACTCCTTAGATACCATTACTCTTATAATAGATGGTCTGTCCTTCAAATAAGACATCTCTAAAATAAAAGCCAAATTGTTCATCTGGAGTCCATATATACACTTTTTGAATCATGATTGGATGGCCCTAAACTTGCCTAAGCATGCTAGCCAGGTGACAGGGGATTATATTTGACATTCATCTTCCCTGGCCGCTAGTTGGGGACTTGATCATACTCACTCTGAGGCTTTTATCTTTTCCATATTCATACTTGCTCAGTCTTCGGTAATCAGACTGTCATGTCCCCACCTCCCTCTCTCCCTGTCACCCCCTCCTCAACAGTCCTAGGGCCTCTCTCTGGAAGAAATGAGTTATAATGTCAAAGGAAACAGAACCAATTAGTAGTCATAGCTCCTGTTCTGGCAAATGCCTTTCCTCTTCTTCACTTGGCTGGAATGCTGCCGTAGGGCTCCGCCTGCCTAGAGTTGCTGTAGCAGCAGGGTGGGTTTGATGTCATCAGGCACCTATCCATGTGCACACCCTGCAGATCTTTGTTCCCTCTGTAGATATCTTCATTGAGCCTGTTCTCATTTGCAGTAAATGAACAGGAATAAATAAATGTATTGGGTATATGGTGGGATTTGGTCTATATATTTCTTGAAATATCCATGTATGTATTTCTCATATATTCACTGATTCTAAGGCACATACATTTCACAATTCAACCACTCAAAAATCAGGATGTATCATAGAATCACATCTTAAAGTTATAATTGGCAGGGTTTTTTTTTTTTCCACTCTTGAAGGTTTTTAATGGTGGCTCTTTAAATTGATGGCGTCTTAGGTTCCACAAAATATGTAGGGTCAGCTCATTTTTTTGTGCTTTGCCTGAAGAACAGACGAAGAAATGAAATAGGGAGATCTAGCAGTTTGCCTCAGTATATTTGAGCTATACTGAGTGCAGCCTGGTAAAATGGCCACCCCACATTCCACATGTCTCTTTCTCTGCACAGAACACTTGCGCATCTATCTTTGGTTGGGCTTTAGAACAATACTGGGCACTATACAAGTATTGCTAAACATTGGGACTGTAATATACTGTGCTTGGAGTAGAGAATGGAGATCACTGCTGAGAGAATCTTTATAGTCCCAACACCCACAGAAGAAAAAAGCTAAGCACAATATATTATCACTATAGAATACATAGACATTGAACATGATAAGTATGTGGATTGTTGCTGATGCAAGGAAGTATGTATATTGAAAAAGCAGAATATGAATATCCAGACAGAAAGGATTCTGGGAAAATAGTGGCAGGAATGCATATCTCATCTTTTTGACTTACAGTGCCAGCTATTTACCTCTTTGAGCCAAGCAGTGGGGCAGGCAGCCATGGCCCAGGAGTTAGAAAGGCTGAGCTCCTGAGAAAATGCTAAGACATAGAAGTTATGAAGGTGGAGATTGAAGATAAGAGACCTGGAAGATGTAGAAGACATTTGACATACAAGTAGTAGGAATAATAGGAGGAGAAGAAGGCAGAGGAAGAGTGTATTGGTCAGGACAGGCTAGAACTAGATTGATAATGAAATAACAAATACTCCCACAAGCTCAGTCGTTTAAACTCAACAAATTCATTTTTCCCCCACATTGCAGTATCCAGTACAGGTCATGGTTGGGCAGTGTGGAGTGGTGGTCTGCTCATTGTTACTTAGGAACCTGAGGTGGTAGGCAGCAGTGCAGGTCTCTGGTGAATCATGAGCTAATGCTTCAAGTCTGCTTGGCAGTGCATACATTACTTCTACTCACATTTCACTAACCATAGCAAATCACAACCTCACCTTTAACTTCAAAGGGAGTAAGCAAGTGCAATCCTACTATAATGTATAGCTAGAAGGAGGGACACTAGAAATGGTGAAGGGCACTCATGACTTACCACTAGGTAACTAAGAAACATCTAAGCATATCCTGGTAAAATATCTGAACTCTAAGGATGAAAGGAAAAATCTTTCAAGTTTTCAGCCTGAAGGAATATATTATTTACAAAGGAAAAAGAATCACACTAGAATCAAATTTTCCATTTGCAACACCAAAAAGCTAGAATATGGTAGAATTTTATCTGTAGACCATTGAGGGAGAAAAGGAAAACAACGATCCTATGCTCAGTCAGACTTTTATTCAACATGGTATTAGAAGTCTTAGCCAGAGCAATTAGGCAAGAAAAAGAAATAAAAGTCATCCAAATTGGGAATGAAAAAGCAAAGTATCACATGACATAATATTGTATAGAAAACCCTAAAGCCTCCACCAAAAAAATGTTTTATCTAATAAATAAAGTCAGTAGTCAATGACGTATCTGAAAAAGAAATTAAGAAAACTATTCCAGGGGCGCCTGGGTGGCTCAGTCGTTAAGCGTCTGCCTTCAGCTCAGGTTGTGATCCCAGGGTCCTGGGATCGAGCCATAAATCAGGCTCCCTGCTCAGTGGGAAGCCTGCTTCTCCCTTTCACACTCCCCCTGCTTGTGTTCCCTCTCTTGCTGTCTCTCTCCTTCTGTCAAATAAATAAATAAACTCTTTAAAAAAAAAGAAAAAAGGAAACCATTTACAGTAGCAACAAAAACAAATACTTAGGAATAAATTTAACCAAGGAGGTGAAAGATTTGTACACTGAAAGCTATAAGACATTGATGAAAGAAATTGAAGAAGACACAAATAAATAAAAAGACATTCCACGTTCATGGATTGGAAGAATTCATATTGTTAAAATGTGATCTACACATTCAGTGCAATCCATATCAAAATTCTAGTAGAATTTTTCACAAAAATAGGAAAAACAGTCCTAAAATGTGTATGGAACCACAAAAGATTCTGAATAGCCAAAGTAATCTTGAGAAAGAAGGATAAAGCTGGAGGTATCACACTTCCTGATTTCAAGCTATGTTAGTAAGCTATTGTAATCAAAACGGTATGGTATTGGCATAAAAACAGATGCATAGACCAATGGAACAGAATAGAGGCCAAAAATAAAGCCATGCATATATGGTCAATTAATTTTTTACAAAGGCACTGAGACTACACAATGGGGAAAGGATAGTCTGTTCAGTAGTGTTAGGAAAATTGGTTATCCACATGCAAAAGAATGAAACTGCGTCCCTATCTTACACCATACACAAAAATCAACTCAAAGTGGATTAAAGACTTTAGTACAAGACCTGAAACTGTTAAATCCTGCAATTTATAATTGAAATTTGTAAGAGAGCATGTCCCCACTGTCACCTGCCACCCCTGGTACTTATTGTGCTTGTGACCTTGACCTTCACTGTCCCTAACACACCAAGTTCTCTGGCACCTGTATCCCCATCAGAGGGGCCTTCCCTGACCACTGTAGCTAAATTAGTGTGTGCATGCACACACACACACACACACACACACACACACACACACACACACACCCCTCACTGCTTGATACTTTTATTGGTGATTTATGATGAAAATTTCAAACGTACAGGAAAGTGGAAAGAAATTTGACTTATGCATCATTTTTTGATGCATCTCATTTCAATGCACACATCAGTACACGTTGCTCCAAATGCTTCAGCATGTATATCATTAACTACAGTTCAATATTTGCTTAGTTTTTTTTTTTCTGGTTAAGATAAAATTTACAAACAATGAAATCTCAAATCTTAAGTGTACATTCACTGAATTTTGACATGTACATGCATATGTGTAACCCAAACCGTCTTCATGATATAGAACATTTCATCACACCCAAAAGGTCTCGCATCCCCTTTTCAGTTCATTTCTGCCCCAATTCTTAACTCCTAGAGACGGGCACTGTTCTGATTTTTTCCACTACAGTTTTCCCTGTTGTAAAGCTTCATACATTTGGAATCATAATGTGTGCTCTTTTCTGTCCTTCCTCAGCATGTTTTTAATATCCATCCATGTGGTTGCATGTATCAGTAGTCATTGCTTTTTATTGCTGAGTAGTGTTCCATTGTATTCCATCATGCCACAGTTAGTGTACCCGTTCCTTTGATGGACAATTGAGTTATTTCCAGTTTTTGCTTGTTATGACTAAAGCTGTGATGAAAATTCTTACAAACATCTATTTGTAGACATAGGTCTTCATTTCTTTTGGGTAATTATGTAAATGAGGAGTTGCTTAGGTCAGGCCAGTTATGTTTTGTTTTATAAAGAACTACCAGACCATTTCCCAAAATGGCTCCTGCCAACAATGCCTGAGAGTTCCAGTTGCTCTACATCCTCGCCAACATTTGATGTTGCCAGTCTTTTAAACTTTATTGTTTGGCAGTTTAATAAATAGATGTATTGGGGTTCTCCAGAGAAACAGAGCCAGTTGGGGGGGGGGGAAGGAGAGAGGGAAAGAGAAAGTGATTTATTGTAAGGAATTGGCTCATGCAGTTATGGAAACTAAGAAATTCCATGATCTGTCATCTGCAAGCTCAAGATCCAGGAACACCTTCTGGAGTTAGTTCCAGTTTGAGTGTGAAGGCCTGAGAACCAGGAGAACCAATACTGTACGTCCCAGTCTGACGACAGAAGACCAGTGCCCCAGATCAGTGCGGCAGACAGCTCAAAACCTCTTTTTCTCCATCTTTTATTCTGTTCAGCATTTCCAGTGGATTGGACACTGCCCACCAGCGTTGGGGAAGGCAATCTGCTTTATTTAGTCTACCAGTTCAAATGTTAAATTTCATCCAGGAACACCCTCACAAACACACCTAGAAATAATGTTTAACGAAATATTTGGGTACCCCATGAACCAGCCAAGTTGACACATAGAGTTAACCATCACAGCAGACATGTTAAAATAAACACATACACACGTTAAACTGATTTTAGGTGTCAGTGTGGCTGTCTCCTAATATCCACTTATGAGAATTTTCTTGGCTCCTGAGGCAACAGGTGAGCCTCAGTCCCTGGAATGGAACTGCAGAGACTGAGTCCAGAAGAGAGGTGTTGAAAGAAGCAAGTCAGAACTGCTGGGCCTTCTCCTAGTCCAGAATGTTCTCCAGGCAAGAGTGCCTTACCAACTCATAAATTGTGCATTGGTTTCCAGTTACTTCTCAGGGGTTGGGCGGGAAAGTATGTGTGAGGAATGGGATATCCACAGCCTCTGCTCTTGGGACTCCTCTCTGGCAGTATAAAAATGTCAAAGAAAGTCATCCCTTGTTACCCCTTGATCTTTCTTTTGTAATAAATCCCATTTTACAGGGGTGCTCGGGTGGCTCAGTTGGTTAAGCCTCTGTCTTCGGCTCAGGTCACGATCCCAGGGTCCTGGGATGGAGCCCTGCATTATCAAGTCTGCTTCTCCCTCACCTTCTGCTGCTCCCCTTACTTATGCGTGTTGTTCTCTCTCTCTCAAATAAATACAATCTTTATAAAAAATCCCATTTTACCAAATTCGTTTAGTCAAATCTCATTTCACAGACACGCACCACAGGATGTGAGAGGGAAAGATCCAGGCTGGAAACTAGGAACTGAACAGTAGGGACATGGTGTTGAGGGTGGTGCTCTCTGAGCCCCCCTGGGTGAGGGGAATCTACATCAGCCCCTCTTCCCTGGGACAGGAGGTCCTGCCTGGATGGCCTGGCTTCCTTTTCCTTGGTTGCTTCTTTAGATTCTTCTCCCTTTAGGTGATCCCAGAGACAGGCAGAACTGGGGCAGCGCTAAAATAGCGCATCAGCATAGGAGGGAGGGTCAGGGAGGGAACTGGGGCAACATGCGGAACACACGTCCCGCCCCGAGAAATCAGGTCTTAAAGGAGAAGGTTTCAGTTTTGGCAAATGAGAAAAACTGATTTACATCACAAGATAAATGTTGTGGATGCCTGGGAGGATAGTTACTTGAGCCAGTTGCCCTGTCCTGGAAGGACCCGGGTGCAGGAAGATGGTTACCATACATGACTGTGTGTGCATTCCCCTGGGTCTCTGTTGGTTCACCTACTGGTGGGCTTACCCTGACCTTGCGGTTACTGGGGTCAAGGCCCCGCACCGGGTGGCGAGTGCGGGTTTGTCTTCTCCCAGGAGCTCTGGTTTGTAGCCCAGCTGAGGATTCCCCCATTTATGCAATCTGCTGTTGAAAGACAGGAAGCAGCTGGGCTCTGGCTGATCACACTCCCGTGGGCTGTTCTGGCTGTATAATTTTGAGCTGCTTTGATGACAAGAAAGAGCAGAAGTAAGGTCCCCATTAGAAGGGCGCCTCTAGATTGGGGTAGAGGAAGCCTGTAGCAGCGTTTGCTTGGTAGAGCCCATCCAGGGCAGAATCAGAGCATTACAGACAGATTCCCCTTGGTGCCCTGTCATTCATCTGTTCCTCATTTTGAGAGGTTGGCAGCGAAGGACCAGGAACCCTGTAACTTCCTTGCTTCTGCCACATCCCAGTGGGAGAGGAACTGCTGTCAGACTTGGCCAGCAATAAGGAGCTAGCCGGCCCTTCACTGTGTCAGTGGCCCATATTAAAGCCCCAACACGTGCAGGGCCCTGCCTCTGATAAGATAGGGAGAGGGAAAGCGTGCGCGTGCTGTCCGCCTCCCAGCTCCCAGGGTGCCGTGGGCAGTCAGGTCTCAGGTGCAGGCAGGGAGAGTCTGTCCCAAAGGCTCCGCCTGTAGCTCTCGTGAAGGAAGACAAAGCGTGTCCTGCACATACTTCCTGAGTGCTGTTGAAGGGCTCTTCTGAAATTTGACTCAGTCTCGTCCACATGGTGACTTTATGAACCTTTGTCTTTGTCCACAGGGCTGATTTTAATTTGTCCTAAATTTTTTTCCCAAATGGTATCAAAATTTCCTATTGAAATTTCCTATCAAAATTAGCTATTTTCACCTTCGGATAGCTCATGAAGATCACAGTATTTATCATTCTGTAGGGCTGTTGATGCTGAATCGTGTGACTGGACATTTGCAAGAAAAGATTGGGGTAGTAGAGTGGTAGCATCCATCTTGATCGTCGGATGCCCTTTGAGGAAAGAACGTGGGGACATTAGTTTCTTCCCCTTTGCTCTCCTTGTCTTTCCAGCCCTCTTACTTCATGTCCTTTATTTTCCATTTAAGAGGTAATTTGCAAACTCGGCACCTTAACAACCAGTGCTACAGGCTCCGTGCCAAGCTCCATGTTAACACAGTGCCCAGGAACAAGAAAAAAAATTCTCGATTGTTTCCGTTTATGAGATTATCCAGGCCCACAGTGCTTCAGAAGAAATTGCTGGGACAGGGTGGAGGATTTGAAGTTATTATTTACTAATACCCAGCGTCTATGTAGTGTTTATGTTCCTTTTGCCTAGATCGCCTCCTCCTTAGACCAGCCCACCCGTCACCCAGCTCGGCAAGCGGGGCACACGCAGGTAACAGTAGTGCCCACTCCATAATCTCGTAAATGCAGACACATACGGCCCATTGGCTGCTCACTTAGAGTAACAGCTCAGTGCACGCAAGCTGTTGTCTGCCATCACATGCAAGAGGCTGAACAGGGAGCCTCGTTCCACACGGGCAGTGTGGAAAGTGCCATGCATGGCGCTGCAGAAGTTCAGAGGAAACAGATGGGACAAGCAGAGATGGCCACCCCTACGCCCGGGCACACTTTGCGTTACCTGTGGCCTCTGTGCCCTGCTGCTCCACCACCCCCCACCTCCCGGCCCCCCAAATCCTTCCCCAGTCCTCTTCTTCCTTCCTCCTCATTCAGGGCTGCCGGGCTTGATGGTACATTTGATTAGCTGCTTCATCGGGCGCTTTCAGTTTTCTTTCCTCATCTGATCCTTGCAAGAGAGAGGCAAAGTCTTCTTTTTTTCCAATGAGAACACGGAGGTCCAGGGAGTGTAGATTACTTACCACATCTCAAAGCTGGAAAACCCAGGTCCTCTTGTCATTTCCCACTCACGTAATAGACCCTGAATTATTTTTTGATCCTTAACCCCGCCCCCCCATTCCAGAGGAAGGTCATGCAAGTGGCACTAACCCTGCTTTCGCTAAACTGTAGGTCTCTTCCTACCACAATGGTGCTTCCTCTCCCGGTGTAATGTTTTCCAGCCCACCTCTTCTTAAAACCCTGTTCTGGAGTGTTTTCCCAGCACCACCAAGCAGTTAACCCAATTTCAACACTGTCTACTCGGAGATAGCATCGGACCGCACAGGTTAAGGGCTCCGTCCCCCAAGAATGCCCCCCACTTCAGACCCCAATCACAAGTACAGGTTGTCACCTTTGCTTCTGCCTGACTGGCTCTTAATCAGACGTTCCCATGACCCCCTTCTCGGTTCGTGTAATTTGCTAGAGCACCTCACAGGACTCGGAAACACTTTACTTACTTGATTACCGATTTATTATATAAGGATATAACTCAGGAACAGCCAGATGGAAGAGATGCAGAGGGCAAGGTATGGGGACAGGGCATGGAGCCCCCGTGCCCTGTTGTGGGGCACCACCCTCCCTGAATCTTCATGTGTTCACCACCCTGGAAGCTCTCGGAGCCCCATCCTCTGGGGTTTTTATGGAGGCTTTATTACATAGGCATTACTGATGAAGTCAGTGGCCATTGGTGATTGAACTCCATCTCTAGCCCCCACCCCTCCCCAGAAGTTGAGGGGTAGGACCCTCTAATCAGCTGGTTGGTTCCCCTTGCAACTAGCCCTCATCCTTAGTTTACCAAGGAACTTTCCCAAAGTGACCTCATTAACATAAATTTTGGTGTGGTTGAAAGGGACTCGTTATGAGTAACAAGACATTCCTTTCACCCTATGGCTCTGGAGCTATTTCAGGAGCCAGTGACAAAAGACCAAATACTGCTGGTCTTATTATGTTAGGAAATTCCCAGGGTGTTAGGAACTCTGTGCCAGGAACAGGACGAAGACCAAATACATAGTTCTTATTGTAAATCACAACATCACAAGTGTAGTCGGCTCCTTCTTCCTGGATAGAAAGGACTTGAGATGGCCAGCTAAGAAATCTGACCAGTTTCAGCCCCACCCCCACAAGTGTTTGAGCCTGAGTCTTCTTCAGGGCCTCTTTCTCTTTACAATGAGGGCACTGGCCTAAACCTGGGAGTCTCACCTTGGTTTGTTTTTTCTAGGACATAAATGTCCGATGACATTTCCTTGTAGACCTTCTCATTGGGTGGCCTACGTCCCAGTACCTTAGCTATAACTTGACTCCCTGTCCTGCGTTCAAGAAGTCATGTTGGGATGCAGGCGTGATTGATGCTATTATAGTGATAACCACGAATCTGTTCTAGGTTATCAGGAAAGTGAGTAATGTGAAGTGTAAGGCCTTTTATCAGTAGTAACAGTTCACTTTAGCACCTCCCAGCGACAGTATTGGGGCCCGGTGTTGGAGGAGCTAGTCCAGAGCGTGTCCACCCTGGCATGCCCTCAGCTCTGAGCCCTCAGCCTGCAGACGAGGTGCTAACGTAACAAGTTTTTAAACTAGAAATGTCCTGTAGTCATTTAAGGTAACATAAAACCTTGGTCTTTTGAGTCAGAAAAAAACGGTGAAGGAATCTCTAAGGAAAATATTTGCAGGTTTATTTGCAGGGCCTGGGCATGAGGACAGAACCAAGGCTTCAGAGGGACCTAGGGTAGATGTGGAGATACCCTCGTTGTACAAGACTCAAGTTCATTACTCACCTGTCCACCACGTGTGTCACACTGTGTCTGTAGATTTCTAAACTGGGTTAGAAAAGAATCAGCCTGGCGCATCTGAGATCGGGTTTTGCCAGAAAACTGGCGATGGACCCTCCCCCTACCGTGTTTCTTTTGTCTTCTGGTTTTGTTATTAATGGATTCATAACCACCCAGAGATCAGAAAGTACAGCCCTTGCTCCAAGCTTGGCCAGAATCTTTGGATTGATAGCACTCGCAAGACTTTTTAGCTGAGACACAGGATGCTCACGATTTTTGAGGAGAGGGGTCGGGAAAATGGGGACTATGCCACGGAGTCTGAACTGCACTTTGTCCATAGTTAACCAGACCCTGGATTTTCTGTCTGGTCCTATAGTTCATTGTCACTGAAAAGAGGAGGGTTTGGAGAAGACTTTAAACAAAGTGCTTGTGCCCTACATGGGAACACAGGAGCTGGCTTGCTTCCTGTCTCTGCACCCACAGCTGTCAAAGTCCAGGGCTTTCCATACAGAATGAGCAAGGCCCTGGGAAGAAAGGTGTGACCTCCTCCTCCGTCTGGGAGCAGTGAACAGTCAATACGAGCCCTCCGGCTTTTGTCTGTGTCATAGGAAGTGTTGCCGACAGATATTACCAGCATCCAGTGAAACTGTGCATGGAACACTTAGACTGAAAAGTTACCAGGAGAGTCAAATTTTCACAACAAGATTTAGATGTGCTGTATTGGACCTAAGAAATCCAGGCTGGGTGGGTAAGAATTACAGTCACAAAAGGGAGAAGCTGCAACGTGTGAAATTAGATGTGGACAAATAAGTAATAACCTTCCAGTGGTATTAGATCCTTTTGGTAGAATGGAACAGAGTCGATCATTTGAAAATAATTTCAATAAAAATAAAATGGGGGAAATTGGAAATCAGTTATCTTTAAAAAGTTGTTTATAAATAAGTCAAGGGACTGGGTTTGCTTAATGGAGTTCAGCTCAGAAGCTTCTCAATGGAAATCTCCAATAGGGGTACAGTTCTGATGAAACTGCTCAGATGTACAAGCAGTCCAGACTCCCCTGGTAGTGGGACAGCAGGGTCACACCACCCTGTGTTCCCCGGGCGTTGTGCAACAGCTGTTACTCTTAGTGGCATGCGGCCAAGGCGCGCGTGGCATCTGGGAGTGCTCCGGAGGGCTACCCTGCTGCTCCATACTCTCAGAGGACAGCTGCCTGAGCCACAGGGAGGCCCCAGGTGCCTTGGGCGAGGGATGGAGGTGCTGCCTGGTTCCGGGAGGTCGGGAGAGGGATGGAGGTGCTGACCTGACTGCTGTCAGGCTCGCTGCCACAGGTGGCGCAGCCAGGTGCTTTGAGGGCTGTGAGGAGGAAGAGTATTAAATGCTTTGTTACTCAAAGACTGATGATTTGTTTGCCTTGATTGCATTCCTGCCTATCCCTGCTGCCCACTCGACCCCCTTGGGAAAGGGTCTAAAGGAAAATAAAACTCAAACCAGCTGCCATGCCTTCTGATAAGTTTCGCCGAGGGGGCAGTGGGAGTTGGGAGGCTGTGATAAAATAACAGAATTAATGAAGAAAAGATCAGGGCTAGGGTGTATCTAGATTGGAATTCTCCACGTTGACTCTGACCCCACATGGCCATAGCAATCTAAGGGCCTCTGTGTTGGTTGTGGGTGTGCTTGGTTTGGAAGAAGCATTTCATACTGTTTTCCTCTCTTTCAGGTTTCAAGTGCCCCATTTGTTCCAAGTCTGTGGCTTCTGATGAGATGGAAATGCACTTTATAATGTGTCTGAGCAAACCTCGCCTCTCCTACAACGGTAAGGGTTTGGCTGGGGGAACCTCCGAATGAGGGTCTTCCCAAGTTCGTGTGGCTCTGGACAGCATTGGTGCCCCGCTTTCCGGCAGGAATGCCTGCACAGTGTCGAGGAATCAACTGTTCCAGGGATCTTGGTGCAGCAGCTGGGGAGGAAGCAGAGCAGAACAGGAAGGAAGGCCCGGCTGGGGGTCAGGCCCATGGCACTGGCCAGTTTCTCGGGTTGCTCAGTTAGGCCTTTGCCCGTTTACACACCTGCCAGTGGAGGGCCTGGGGGGAACACCACCTCCTCGGGGGAGGGGGCATCTGTGCCGCTGGTGTGCATAGCAGAATAAGTTCAGTAAGTGGACACCCTTCAGGGACTAAAAATGCTGACCTGCCACCTAGTCAGTCCACCAAGGCCACACTGCTTCCTACCTTGGAGGCTGCCTCAGAGCTGAGCAGGGAGTGCACCAGGGGTAGAATTACCAGGCCAGGCCATCCCGTGAAACACGGCACCTCTGTGGATGAAGGAAGTGTCGCCATCTGCCTGGTATGCTGTGGGTAAAGATCTGAATTCAAAGTCTGCCTCCATCACTTACTGACCGTACAATCTTAGACAAGCTGCTCAGCTTAGCAGAGCCTTGGTGTTCTGGTCCGTGAAATGGAACTGTCAGTAACCTGGCTCTTAGGATTTCTGTCAGAATAATGTAAGACATTTACACCTCAAACCCTTCAGTACAGAGCCGGGCACGCGGTCAGTGCTCAGGAAGTTAGAGCTGGCGTTGATCGAGACAGTCACCCTCAAAGATGTGAGCCCATCCGTGGGTCTCCTGTCGTCATTTTCCAGAGTGGACTGAGCTCTCTTCAGCGCTGGGCGCTGTGGGCTGCCCACAGCTCTCTGGTCTTCCACTGTTAACGTGCTTAATCTGGTCTTCCGACCATGTTCACTGGAGGAATGCATCTGCAAGAACAGGCACTGGGTCTGAGGGGGCGTGTCCCAACCCCATCACTAGGCTGCCTTCTGGGGTTGAAGTCATAGCAGTGCTCGGGCCGAATTCTGTGGTTTCTCAGTCTGTGGACGGGCTAGGAGGTGAGCCTGGGATCACTTGAGCCCCATCCTGACGAAAGTTTCCCCGGGTTGACTCTCCTTCCAGAGCTGTCCTTGGCCTCCTGCCTCCTCAGACCCAGAGGCACTCCTGCCTCCATATAGCATTAGCCTAGGGAGGCCTGATGATTCCATATTGTTCCTGCAAAGTGCATCTGACAAATCTGATCTACTCCTCCTAAAAACACACCCTGCTAGCTATTCCCTTATCTCTTACTTGCTCGGCCGATTCTGCATGCGTGTGGGCAGGGCTACACTCAGTCTGGTCCTGTTTGCTTGGGTTGGAGCACCGGCTACAGGGCAAGTTGTGGCCCCGCCCCCGCCCCTAGTGCTCCTTCCCCTTTATTTCCCACCTGGTGCCCCGGAAGCCCCTCTTCTACCCTGTGGACAGCCGCTCCCTGTCCCTGGACACCGCTGCTGCTGCTGCTTTTCTGAAACATCATAATGTGAGCTCTGGGCTTCCTGTCAGACTCGTCAGTGTACGTTCCTTAAAGGATGCGCTAGCTCCACTTTGTTCTTGCTGCTCCTCGTCTCTGCCTGGGACCATGGAGGGACACGAGTCTTCTCCCGTGGCCCACAGCCCTCCCCAACCGTGGCCTCAGAAACTGTGTTCACTTATTCTCCACATGTGCACAGCCCTCATGAAGACCGCTTTTTGTCCTGTGGGTGGCTGGGGAGAGCTCTGTGTAGACACTGCCTTGCTGTCATAAGAACACAAAGCAGCCTCAGAGTGGGCTCCACCCGAGAGGACTGTGGGCTCTTGACGTCATCAGGGAGAACTCTGCAAGGGCAGCTGCGGAGGACGGAGTGCTCTTGGGCCACCTGAGTGAGAGGTACCCGCACACCCCATTCATAGAACAGGGAAGGTGAGGGCCTTGCACGTGCCGGGTGCTGCTTGGAGCTCTCCTCTGTCCCCACAGCCACAGGGCAGGGCCTCCTCTGCCTGTCCCCTTCACTTCCACGGGAGAGCCGGCATGGCCGCCCACAGAAGTCAAAACTCAGAGTCCCCTTAGAGGAAGAGGAAGTTGGCCAACCAGTCTGAGACAGAACTGCAGCTTTTCCCATTCTGGCCCCATTTTCCCCTCTTCCTCTCATTGAAAGCCACCTCTTCAGGGTGGGTGGGTGTGTGTGTGTGTGTGTCTGTGTGTGTCTGTGTGTGTCTGTGTGTGTCTGTGTGTGTCTGTGTGTTTGTAAACTAGAGGCTTTAAACTCAAGGTCCTTTTGCAAAAGCCAGTCCTTCCCGGTGGGTGGGTGGGTGGGGGTGTGTGTGTGTGTGTGTGTGTGTGTGTGTGTCTGTGTCTGTGTCTGTGTCTGTGTCTGTGTCTGTGTCTGTCTGTGTGTTTGTAAACTAGAGGCTTTAAACTCAAGGTCCTTTTGCAAAAGCCAGTCCTTCCCGGCAGAGGCAAGGAGAGGCATGTTGCATCCGGTCCTATTGGTGGGATTTGACTTAAGGCCATGAAGATGCTTCAGAAATGATGGCTGGCCTCTCTCTCTGGACACTTACGCCTTCATGGCTGGGCTCCCGGGAGCCAGTCTCTGTGTTCGTTGAAGACTTCTGAACCTTCCAGATTAGAGAAGGCGTTTGCCACCTGGGGAGTGTATGTGGAGTGGAAGTCTCCAGAGCTGGTCTAGGGCCTGTTGTAATTCACGTAAAGGACAGGGCTTTCAGGGGCCATAGGCCACCCAAGTCAGGATGTCTGGGTGTTTATTTTGGTTTTGCCGATAACATACTTTACCCATGATTCCTCATCATCCCATCCTCTCCACCTTCACTTTATCTTTTCTGTGTAAAAGAAATGTGAGGAGACTTAAAGAATCTGTAAAGTGTGGCGCTCCCAGAATCTTCTGGAAAGTGGGCAAGATAGGTCTTTCTTAGTGGATAGAGAGCGAAATGCTGTTTTCTTATGAAGATTCACCAGAACTCATGGTCACTCCCCTGGAGATTTCTCATCTACACACACACATACACACATTTTCTGTAATTGCTGGCACTAATTGGGGAAATTTCTAGAAAATTTACAGTGGTTATATAAGATGAAATTTAGTTAACCGCCAAAGGAAAAAGAGTAGAAACCTCCTAAATGAGGCAAATAGAAAGTAGTATTTTTCTTATTATGAGGGTTGGCCTGAGCTGTGGGTTGGAAAGCCTCCAGTAGCGGCCTGCCAGATTTAAAAAAAACCAACTTAGGAAAGGCAAGACTAGTTTAACTGGTCCACCCAGTGCTCGAGAGAAATGCGAAGAGCAGGAACTGGAACTCCCAAGGCAAGCACCTGGCTCGCAAGGCTGGTGAATAGCCACCCCGTGCTGAGGGTGCAGGGAGAGTGCCTGACCCCAGAGCACTGAATGTTCCATCCTTCCTTCTCCTCCACAGCGGCTCTGAACTCAGGACCCCTAGGAGATGAGGGAGGAGTTGGTGGGTCCCACTTTTGTGGGTAAATGCAGTGAGCTTGAATGGGCCTTTAGTTTCTCTCCCTTTCCAACATGTTTGTAGTTCTTAGACTAGAGAGCTCGCCCTCAAGAATATGCACTCCAGTTTTGACCTTCACATTGCTCAGCCAGCAGAATGAGCCTGGAGATGGGCTGGAGGTCCTGATTTTGTTGTGAACAGAAGAGAGTCCTAATACCGTGGCGGGGGGGGTGCATGATAGATGGCCAGCTGTCCATGGAATGTTTAGGGGGCCTTGATTCCAAGACCAGCCGGGGGTCCATGGTCCCAGTAGATTCTGGGGTGTTTCGGGTTCCTTTGCCAGCAGTATTGAGGAGAGCTTGGTGGATATCAAAACGGCTTCAGGAGATGCTCAGCTCTCTTCTGGAGTGCTGACCCATGCCCTGCCTCTTAGGTCCTAACTACCTTCTGTCCTGCTCTCTGCCTAAAGTCATTGCCCCCAACTTCAGGGCTCTGAAAATGCTGCATGTCACACAAAGTTTCTTTAAAGGAAAGGAAATCTGACGCCCCCCCCTCCCAAAAGCAGGAATACCTCCGCTAGTTTACCCCGAGCCAGCAGACTTGTGTAAATGGTGCTTATTTGGCCTGCATTCCTGCTGAGACCCTGTGCTTGGGATGGAAGCTGCCTTTTCTTAGGCCTGGAGGAACCACGTCCTGGCCGAGGAGTGTGCCCAACCCAGTGGGGCCCTGCCAGGGGTTATTGTTAGATGCTCTAGCAGTGCCAGACTCAGAGGTGTCTGCCCTGGGACCCCTCCTCCAGGAGGGACGGCTGGAGGGAGCTCCGGCGGTTGCTGACCAGAGGGCTGCTGGGCGAGTGAGGAGTCAGCGGGCAGGAGACCCACAGAGGCTCGCCACAGCGGGGACACCAGAATCGGGGGGCTACAAGAGAAGGGACTGAGTGGGGTCGCCGTGGGGAGCCTCGGTAAAGATGAAGCCGTCCAGGGCTGAACTTTATTGGCTGACCCCTCTGGGCTTCCGTCGTTGCAGCCAACCCGCCAAAACAGTTGGAGCACGCCCCACAATCTGGGATGTTGGGTTGCGGATGCCACCGCTGGTAGGGGAAGTCTCTGCTCTCAGTTACCCCTTCTCCTGGAGATTTCCCAAGAAGGGAGTTGGTGAGACCTGGCATTGATGGCACTGCCCCTCCTGAACCGCCAGGAGACGGGGCCGGCAGCTCTGCATCTGCTGAGGAGGCTGCAGGACCAGGTTCTACTGCTCCGGGGCTGGCAATGAGGCCAGGAGGTGGAGCCGGGGTCTGTGTCATTTGCTTGGGGTTCTCCCTCCTGCTCCTACCTTCCTTCCCACCAGGGCCTTGACTGCCGTTCAGCACCAGGGGCGATGCATTATGTCTGGTGCTGCTCTCAGCTGCCGGCTCCGAGCTGCACCAACTTCAGCCTTCCCCCCGGGGTGCAGGTGCCGGCAGAAATGGATCTGTAGCTGTTTGGGCCTTCCTGCCCGCTCCATGACACCAGCAGCTCTGGGGGTCCCCTGGGGAATGTGGGAGCCGGGGCTCCGCACGGGGCAGCTCGGCCTCACAGAGGCACTAGGGGGGCAGAGTGCAGCTCCCTCCATCTAGGCTCCTGCACCCTTCTTGGGCCGCGCGTGCATAGTAGTTCCACGAGAAGAGAAAGATCTGAGACTGGGATGGGTGGTGGTTTCCAGCTTTCCTCTTCCAGGGAAGAGACCCTGTCGCCTGGTCCTTTAAGGAAAGGAGGTAAGGTGGCCAAGTGGAAGGACCTCGTCTTGGGAGCCATGGCCACTTACCAGCTAAATGAGTGATCCAGAGAACTCCCCTGAAAGGTCTTTCACATTCACTGAGATGTTTCTGTGACGTCCTCGTATACAGCTCGCCCCAAAGCAGTGAAGCCTCCTTTCTCTCCTCCTCCTAGGTATTTCTTTGACAAAAGCAGCTGTTAGAGCGCTCACCCCTATATCTCAGGGAGGGGGCAGAAGTATGCAGTCACCTCCCACCCCTGCCTCACCCCAGCGTCACCCCTCCCGCTGTAGCGCCAGAGAGTTTTGCCTCTGGTTTGGCTCCCTGGTCTAGTTGGAGGGATAGGCATTGGCATCATTTAGCACCACCCCCAGCCAGACCAAACACTTCTGAACTCCCCCTTGGGCAGTGACCTTGGCTTTGCACAGGGCATCAGGAAGCTTGGGCGGGGCCGGGCCGGGTGGTGGTGGTGGTGGTTAGGAGCCAGTAAGAAAAAGGCAGAAAGCACAGCTTCGTTTGTGTTCTCCTCAACCGGCATCGGTTAAGGCCCCCTCCCATGGGTACCTGGGGATACCAAAGGACATTTGTGTCCGTCTACCAGGTGGCCTCAATTTGTGCCAGGCCCAGGGTCGCCGACAGCGGGCAGCAGCCTCCTGCAGGACGAGTATGGAAATCCCATGGAAATCCCACAGGAACCTGTTGATAGCCTGGCATCAGTTTCGGCCATTTCCACCCGCCTGCTGAGCTCCCAGGGACATCTGGGGGCTGCTGATTGCAGAGCTCCAGGGATTGGGACAGGAAGTTTTACTCAGCCCACTCAGGCCTGGGGCCGGATCTGTGTAGCTCCCGCTTTCCGCTCTGGGAAGAATGCCGCTCCCTGGGCACCGTGCTGGGTGTGGACACCGCTGGCCTCCCCACACTGTCAGCTTCCCAGCCCCTTGCTCTTCCCCGTCCTCACCATTCCAGGCCCCGGGGAAGTGTGCTCTCCAGCCGGCTGGGGCAGCCCACAGTTTCTTGCCGCCCAGGCTGCAGCCCCAGGCTGGCTGGTGAGGCACATGCTTCGCAAAGTGTTGTGTGCTGGTAATTGATCGTTCAGAAGAAAATGTATCTGACCTTCTTGTGCTCAAGCCTGAGTCCTTGGTTAGAAAAAGGAACGAGAAGCTGTTTGGGACCCAGAGAATTCTAACCTGCCCCTCGGCCTCACTGCTGGGGTGCCAGTCAGTGGCGGTGGGGGGGTGGGGAATGCAGGGGACATTGACTTGGATCTGTAACCTTACTGCACCGCAAGGATAGGAACTCATCCATAAGTGTGGGGAGGGGCACATGAACGGGAGCCAGGGCCCAAACTCGCTTTACCAATGAGACGCCTGAGGCAGAGAGGGCAGAAGTCGGCGCCCAGGAGTGTCTACAGGACGGCTCTGCCTTCTCAAAGCCAGACCGGATTTCTACTCCCATCTTTATTGGGGATTTTTCCTCCAGTGTTTTATTATAAAAGTGTCAGACATACAGCAAAGTTTGAGGGTTTTACCGTGAGCACCCAAATCCCCACCATCCAGAGTCTACGTTTTCCTGCACCTGCTCAGTCACATAGCTCTGTCCACCAAATCCACCTGTCGATGCATTTCAGAGCCACATGAAAACACCAGTACACTTCCTTCTTGGGGTTTTTAATTCTAAAGGTAATGCGCAGGCAAATAAATTTAAAAATACATGAAAACATTTTGCTTCTAGTCCTCCTCTCCTCCACCACTGAAGTGTAGATCCTCCCAGATGTTTTCTGTGCTTACACGAACGTACAGATGCACACATGTATTTCAATACGGAGGGCATCCGGTGCTTTAGGAAATGGGATCGCACCCTTTTACTGATCCACCACATGCCACATTTGGAGTCTGAGGTGACATTTCAGTGGCAGACTGATGGTGTGCCATCTGCTTTTTCTGTGCTTGTCACCCTTTCGGTGGGCCTGTGGGTTAGCCTGATGTTGGCAGGAAATGACCGCAGGTGGTTGTGGTCAGGCAGCTGAGAGTGACTTCTGTGCACAGGGACGTCAGTCCTGAACTGGTCCTATCTTAGGCTTTTTCCTCAGGGTTCCTGGTGGGGAACTTTGAGGCACTTTAGCCCTCTAGGCCATGAAGAATCCTCGTTTTCTGGGCCCCAGATGTTTCCCTTCCCACCAGAGTAATCAGAGAGCACCCAGAAACAGCAAGGGAGGGGGCACCATGTGAAGGGTTCCAGGCCCTGCACTACCACTCGCAAACCCCCAACTTAGGCAAGATGCTTGACTTCTCTGGCCTCAGTATCCTCGGCAAAATGGGACTAGCACGTATGCCCTGTTGCTCATGAAATTGTGAGGCTCAGTTGAACACACACACACAATCACACACAATCTCAGTGTGTATCACTGGCAGTTCTCGAGGAACAAGTGAAATCTATCAGTAGTGAGGAACTGATCCTGCTTCCAGCTCGTCTTTCTTCACATCCATAACCCCACCCTCTTGGTATTTCTCCTGTGGTTTTGGGAACTTCTGAGTAACCTTGGCTTCCTTCACCCCTTGCACTTGCCTTTCAGATGTTAGAGTTAACCTTGCGTTCTGTCTTCTGCCTTCTTGGATTTCAGTGAATCTCTATCCCACACGTACACCCATCACCCACATCTCTCTTCTAAACCCCAGGTCCAGACTCCAGTGGACTCCCGGAGGTTTCCTTTAGCGTGTCCCAGTGGAGACACCTGGTCATCCCCTGCCACTTGCCCAGCTGCCCTGGTCAGCGCATGCCATCCCTCCCTCCTTGCCCTCATGGCTAGTGCAGGCCCTGAGTCCTTCCCTCCAGCGCTGCTGCATCCTCCTCCAGAGCGGGCTCCCCGTCTCTGAGCTTTGCCAGCCCATTCTCCGGTACTCAGCAGAGACCAGCTGCAATCGGGATGCACTTCCAGAGCCTCGAAGTGAACCAGATGAAGCCCGGGCACCACAGCAGAACACGAGTTCATCCTGGGGGCGTCAGTCTCACCCCCCTGCCCCACTGTGGCCCCACGGCTCTCTGCACACACCATAGCAACCTTCCTGCTGTTCCCAGTGCACAGATACTATTCCCTTTGCCTGAAGTCCTTCCCTGAACAGTCCCCACCCTGATAGGGCATCAGCCATACCCTCATACCTGGACTTGTATGCATCGTAAGGCTTCCTAGAAATTGGTGTGCTGTTCATTTCCGTTTTCTTGTCCGCCTCCCCTGTGAGACTATGACTTCAATCCTGAGATTGTGGCTTCTTTACGGAGTTGCCGGCACCAGAATGTCATAGAAATTTAATAAGGGGCTGCTCCCCCAGCCACGGTGCTCCCCCTATTTTTCTCAGGCTTTTCCAGCTGTGGCTGTGCAAGGGGCCTGTGGTGTGCAGTAGCTTCCTTCCATTTTTTTTTGTGAGGGACCTTTTTTTCTTCTTTTTTAAACTGAGTCATAGTAGCATTTAGGACCTTCCCAATGCTGTGCTACCACCATCTCCGTCTAGTTACTAATTTTCAAAAGAAACCCCCCCCCCCGTGATTGTACTTTTATCTAAAATAGAGTCCATCTCAAAGAGCCAGAGGGTAGAATGGTATGCACCAGGGGCGAAGGGGACGGGGAAATGGGGAGTTGCTATTCGAGGGGTGTAGAGTTTCAGTCACGCCAGAAGAATAAGTTCTGGAGACCTGGCACCCAGCTTTGTGCCTGCAGTTGGCAATACTGTCCTGCACACTTAAAAATCTGTCAAGAGGGTAGATCTCCTCTTAAGTGTTCTTACCACCAGAAAAGGGGAAGAAGAAAACCCCTTACCCATAAAACAGTCCCCCCGCCCCCAATCCCTCCTGCCCCCAAGCCCCGGGCCTACTTCTTGTCCGGATTGGCCTGTGCTGCACATTTCATAGAAAGGAGTTATTGAATAGATGACTTTTTGCATCTGCTTCCTTCACTTCGCCTGATGTTCTCCAGGTCCCTCCACACTGCAGCCCCGAATCGGCGCTCCGCCCCTTTCCCATGGCTGACTGACACTCCGTTGCAGGGAGAGATCCCATTTGTTAATCCAGTTCTCGGCTGGGGGCACTGGGGTTGTTCCCACCTGTGGGCTGTTGCGCACATGCTCGCCCGAGCAGCCGCTGCAGTTCCGGCCGCGCGCCCCATCACCGTGCTTTGCCAAACCGGAACTCCGTGCACCTGGGCCGCATGTACGTTTTGGGGACGGTCTGCTCAGGGAGGCAGCTGGCCTCTGCTACAGGCCTATCCCCTCCTGAGCCCATGTTGCCCTCCATCCCCCGGCCGCTTCTTTGGTGATTCATTCCACTCTGTCTTCAGATAATTGATGTGCCGTGTGCATGTCTTGTCTTAGGTCAAGGTACCCCTTGGTCTCCTGTGTCGCCTACACAGCCTTGCCCACTTCAGGCGACCCAAGCAGTCCCAACCAAGTTCCTAGACCTGTGCCTGCTTTGTGCCACCTGTCTGCTGGTGACTGACCCTCTCCCGCTCTCCTCCGTGCCCCCTTTGCAGATGACGTGCTGACGAAAGACGCGGGTGAGTGTGTGATCTGCCTGGAGGAGTTGCTTCAGGGGGACACGATAGCCAGGCTGCCCTGCCTGTGCATTTATCACAAAAGGTATGGAAGGGCCTCTAGGGCCAGCGCAGCCCCTTCTGAGATCCCGGAGGGTTCCTTCCCTGCGGCTGGGGGACGGAAGGGGGGACCCCCATCACTAGCCCTTCGGTCCCCACTGGTTATGGGATGACCTGTGCTCCCGCGAGGGCTCTAAGTGGGGCGGAGGCAGAGCAGCTCTCTGGTTTGGCAGCCTGGATGGCGAGGGCTGACAGGGAGACCTGTGGAGCTCCACAGGTTGGAGGCACTTAGGATCCCACCTGGAAGGTCGGTTCTGCATCCGTCTCCCTGAGCCTTTTCTTTCTCCATGGGCCCCTCTGTGCGGCCGCGGCACTAAAAGCTGCTAGAATTAGCAGGGCTGAGAATCGTCCTCAGGCGCCAGTACAAGCCTCGCTCTTGTTTCCAGCTAGAAAGAAGACACCTCCTTACCCAAGTTGGGAGGACACTCTGTGCCATCTGCTCTTGGCCCCTTGGGTCCCAGAGCTGCTTCTGACACACAGGCTTTTTCACAGCCCGCCGCACATGGCTACTGGCCATGAGGTGGTTATGGTGCCTGGCACACAGATGTGACTGGTGCCTGAGAGGCTTGAGGTCGGCCCCAGGGGAGGGGCCTTGGCCTGGGCCCAGCACACAGTCCTCCAGTGTCCCAGGGAGGCACCACTCAGAACCAGAAGATGAAAATGTTTGGCTCTGGGGGGGAATTATGCAAATTATCTGCCTGGTTTACCCCGTGTTTGAAAATACCCAGATGTTGGCTTCCAAATCAGAAAGCTGTCTTGGGGCAATCTCTGTTCCCTGTCTGGTTCAGGTGGTCCTTTCTACAAACACTGGAGACCGGGTTTTGACTGTCAGCCTCCTGTCTGGCCCTCCCCAGCAACATCGCTAAGCCAGAGGGCTGGCCCTCCCATTCCACCTTCTCCAGGAGAGGCTCCATGCCGACCACAACCCACCAAGCCACATAGAGGGCCATACTCCCCACTTCCTGCAGCGCCCAGATCCACCCAATCCTGTACCCACCATGCTGGGCTGATGCCTCAGGCTGAGCTGAGATCAGTCTTGGTGTTCTCCCTTCTTCCTGCTTCAAAAAGTGGGTGTCTGGTGTTTTCCCCTGAGGTCCTCATGAGCGAGATTTAGCAAACCTCCGCTCAGAAGCCTGACCCTTGGAGAATGCCCCCTAAGGAACAGCCTGGTCAGCGGTAACCTGTCTCCCCTTGCCACCTCCCTGCCTCAGTTGCATAGATTCGTGGTTTGAAGTGAACAGATCTTGTCCAGAACATCCCGCGGACTGACCCTGCTGGGCTCGCTTGCTGACTCCTCTCAAAGGTGAGCCCGTGGTTGGGGATGCTCCGGGCTCAAGGCACTGGGGCCAAGTCACTCTGGGGCCTGGAGGGTAGGGAGCTCAGTTGCCCTTGCACACCCCACCAAGAGGGGAGCATCTTCTTAGTTAGTGATTCTATGGGGGGCAGGGGGGCGGGGGCTGGTATGATTCTCCGGAAAGGATAGGAAATACGAACTCAGAAGGTAACAAAGGAGAACCTGCTCAGTAGAATTAGGGTCGTTGGGAAAAGACCAGTGTATTCCAGCCATCTAAAGTGAGTCTCCCTGACGAAGGTTCAGAAAGATCCCTTGGAATGTGCCGGCTGGGAGAAGCAGCAGCGTGAGCTCTAGGACCAGACCCTGGGTTGGCGCCCTGCTCCGCCTCGTGCTTGAGGGGTGGCAAGGGCGAGTCCTGTCTCTCAGGGTCTCTGCTTCTTTGGGGCCAGGGGGATAACCTCACTCCCTGTCCCCATGTGGACATCCCCCTTATGAAACAAGACATCCTGGGGGACGGTGCGCTGTCCTCTGCGGTGCTCACCGTGATCATGTCACTGCTGGTTCTTCCCACCTGCAGGCCACTTGCCTCTCCCATGCTCGCTCTCTCACACACACACACACTCACACACACTCACACTCACACGCACACAGCCCGCTTCCAGATGCATCTCTGCGGCAGGCCGGCGCAGCCTTCCCTACCAGATGTGCACACGTGGTCCCTCTCTAACCACGCAGCCCGACTCCCCGGCTCTCCCCCAGGGCACCCTGCCCCCCGTCCTCCCTGCCCCTGCGAGCTCCGGGCCGGCACTCTCTTTTTTCTGGCAAATGAACAAAACCCGCCAGAGAAACCAAAACCCTGACTCCGCCTCATCTCACATCCAAAGGTTTTGGGGCCTCTTTTCTTTTCTCTCTCTCTCGCTCTCGTTTTTCTTTGTTTTGTTTTCCTTTGTTCTTCATTAGGTTTATTTTATTTATTCCAAGTAAACTCCCAGAACAGCTGATGATGTCAGACAAATCAGGGACATTTGCTCTTTTTACCTTCCCCTCAAAAACTGAGGACACGGGGAGAAGAAAAAGCAAGGGTGAGAGTGAGGCAGAGGGACCGGGCCGGCGCCGGAGCGGGAGGCCCGGCCCCAGCGGGACGTCGGGCCTCGGGCGCCAGAGCGGAGCCACGGACGCCCGGCCGGCCTCGGCCGCCAGAGCGCGACTTACGTGTTCCGGCCCACACAGGGACAGCCAGCCCCCGTTCCTGGGAGGAGGCATCGGACGCGGGCAGAGCTGAGCTGGGGACACCAGTGGGAACAGGGCACCCCTTCTGCACTGACTTCCAGAGAACGGCTCTCCCTTGCTCCCCGAGGACACCAAACTGGATGAGAGCGAGTTTGAGAGAAGCATCAACTGCTATCCTTCCCCTCACCCCTCATCCCAGGAGGGAAAGGGCATTTTCTTTTACACCTTTCAAAGGCGTTGTGGGTCTGTCTAAAGTGTTTACAAAAAAAAAAATTATAAAAAAAAAAGTCTAGTGTCGACTGGTGTTTTCCCTCGTGATGTTTACAGACTGCCGTCTGCTAGAACCCACTCAGTGGCAGAGACGAACCGGGCTGCGCGCGTGGTCTCCTCCTGTGCCCAGCGCCCCCCTGTCGGCCCTCTCTATCACCAACCACTCTGCCTCGGGTGGTTTTTTGTTTTGTTTTGTTTTGTTTTTGGGTTGTGGTTGTTTGTTGGTTTCCTCCATTTTTCTGGCTTGGTTTTGCACTTTTCTCCCCTTGGGACCCTGATATGTAACTTCATTGCCAAAAAAACAACCCATCAAGGATCTTCTCCTCTCCATTCCCTTTTCCTCTCCCTCCTTCGCTCCTGGTTCTGGTCAGTTCAGAGGATTTCACAATCACAAGTGTCCTGCAAAAATGCCTGAACATTTTTCTTAGACCCTTGTGGATTTTTTTTTCCCGGAAAACTTAAACAGACAAAAGACTTATTAAAGGAATATGTACAGTTATCCCTGTTTTCAGGCACTCTGTTTGAGAACATTTTAGCCATTGATGTTCACACGTGGCATCAGCCCATGCAAGATAGGTTTCTGTATTTATATATTAAAATACAAAAAAAAAAAACCTTATAAAATGTTTAAAAAAATGTTCAAAGCTTGGGGGAAAAGCTTTCTTCATTAGTCAAGGTGTTTTGATATGGTATTAAAATGTCTAATAAAAGATGCACTGTGTGGCTTTATTTTAATGAGGTATTGTTAAACAATGAAGAAATGGGGGTTGAAGGCCTCTCCCCCACTCCCTCACCTACCTCCTTAGCCTTCCTCCAGGCTGCTACTTGGCACCACAGGAGTGTGAAGTGGTCTTCAGAGCAGTCATGCCTGGGCAGAGGGAACCTGGCAGGTCAGACCCGAGTCCTTCAGGGTTACTGGCCCTCCCAAGCATCATGGAGTCCATCTGCCATCACCCGTGGAGTGGTTGTGACAGAACTCTTCAGGAAAGATCTGCGGGGGCAAAAGATCTTGCGGCCAGTGGAGGCTGCAAGGATGCGGATTCTTCCAGGTATCGGCCCAGTCCCCGCCTTCATGCTCAGCTCCCCATCCCACGTCCCGTCCTGCCCTGCCTGTTGCTCAGTCTGCATCTCAGTGCTGACTCATGGGCATGCTTCAATGAGGCCCAGAAAGAGGCCCTGATTTGGGGCTGAGCCAGCTCAGAGCCCTTGAACTAGAAGCAGCCACTCCGGGCTCACAAGAGTTGGCACACCTCAAGCTGGGCGGGAAGCTCAGAGCAGGGGGTAGGGATGCATGCCCGGCCTCTGTCACCGTGCCAGAGGGGCTCCTGGAACGGCATTCCAGAGCCTCCTGCAGAACCTGCCGAGGAAGGCTCTGGAGGGAGATGCCTCCAAGCTTCTGTGCCCACACCCCCCCCAGGCCTTTTGAGTGCCCTTGCCTCTGTGGGCTCTGCCTCCCCAGGCCCTGTCTCTGCAGTGCTCTAATGTCACATGCCTCCCGAAGCACCTACTCTGTGCAAGGGCACTGCAGGCCAGTGGGCAAGTGTGAACCAAGGCACAGGCACGCTCGGCATGTTCAGAGAAATGCTAAAGAATTTGTGGGTCTGAGCGTCAGAAACCCCCCCCCCCCCCCGCCGGGGACCAATCATCCCCAGGGTGGCAAGAGCATGAGCTCTGAACTGTCTGCATGTGAGCTCCTCTGTCGGGCAGAATGATCCTGGGGAGACGACTTTGCTCTTCTGAACTTCAGATTCGATCGCATGTGATCACAATGTTGCACAGCTCAGAGGTCACTGTGAGGGTCAGAGAATCTGCCCGGAAGCCCCTGCCACATGCATAGCAGGCTCCCTGGTAGTCTGTCACTGCACAGAGCACTGTTCTATTCACAGCACCTCCTGCTTCTGCCTGGCAACTGTGTCTCCCTGTTCTAAATTTAATTCCTCTAGCAAAGCTGGCCCTGGAGATCTCCTTGCCTGACCCCTGGGCCTGCAGGCGAAGGCTTCTGTGACCACCTTGGTGGCTTAGGCCCTGTGGCCTTGGCAGCACCCTGGGTGAGCCAAGTGGTCATGACCCAGTGGGGCAGGCTGGAGCCCACGGCCGGGGGCTATTCCAGGCTCCTGGGGCTGGTCCCTGTCCCCACCCCCAGCGACTTGCACTCCCACCCAGCGCACCGCACGGCAGCCCTCTGCTGGCTGTGGTGTTCTCCGATTCCGCCCCGGTTGCCGCCAGCTCCTCTGGCAGGGGTGGAACGGGCTGGTGCAGGCTTCCCGGGTGGGACTGGTCTGTCATTCATGCTCCATCCGGGCAGTTCTCCCAAGCTCTATCTTTCCGGGAGGGGAGGGAACCGGCAGGAACTGCGAGGGGGCTTCTGCCCCCTCCCTCCGCTAAGGGCCCAGCACACTTTGCAGGGCTCCCTGGCCAGAAGCACCTCCCTAAGACCGTTCATCTAGCAGCCATTTAACAGTGTTGAGGTTTTTAGAAGGTCCTTATGCTTAGGAGATAGATGCTGAATTCTGTAGGTAAATGATGTCAAGAGATGTGTAACTCAATTCCAGATGGTTCCCCAGAAAGTACACACACAAAGCAAATAAGGCAAAAATAGTCACTTGAGTCCTCAGGGGCTGGTATTTCAGTGAACGGTGTGCTTGTTCTTTCAGCTCATCAAAGAAGAGCCATCCCCAGTAAGGGGAGAAACCTCCACTGCGGACTTCTCCCCTGGGCTCAGGAGCGAGGCAGTCGGGTGGAGGTGGGGGGTGCGGCCAGGGAGCTGTATGTCCAGACACGCTCGGCTGACGCTTAGATTGTTCATGGAGCGGGGTCGCTTGGGGAGAGACGGTGCGGCTTGCCCCCACACCACCCCCTTGGCCCAGCGATTGCTCGTGGCTCCAGGCTAGAAATGTCACAGAGGAGCAAACTGGGCTCAGTCCAGCGTTAAGAGTGGCTTCCAAGAACCAAGTTGGGCTGAGGAGTCCCAGAAGGGCAGCCTCTGCCCAGGGCCTGGACAGCTGATGGGGAGAGGCAGGAAGGGGTCCAAGGGGTAGAGGCAGCGAAGGAGCTCAACGGTGGCTTGTGGGGGTAAGGGGAGATGGGAGGGTACCAGTCTCCCTGCTTTGCTCACTCAGCACTTTTGCTCAGGGGCCAAGGGAGATGGGCCCGCATGATGGGCTCCTGGGGCGGAGTTTAGAGACTGGCTTCCAGGACACCAAGCCTCCCCCACCCCAACCTCGGGGAAGTAGTGAGGGGGACCCAGGGCAGGGAGCTCTAGGCCCTGGACAGAGGTGAGTCCTGGGTGCCGCTGCCCAGTGCGGATGCTCTGGTGTTGGGCGCCCTCTCGTGGGCTTGGGAACAACTGACAAGTTCGCGGACCAAGCGGTCTGGCCAGGGATCCTAAGGTCCGGGGGAGGCCCAGGGGAGGGCAGATCCTGGCCTGGAGGGGAAAAGCTAGTAACCTGATACATCACAGCATGGAGCAGTATAACACAAGGAGAAAAATTTCACTTCCATTTCCACTGATTGGCAACAGCCACTTGGAGAACATGTTCAGAATGTTCTTAGGCCCCGTCCAGGCTCAGGTGGGTGGCCTGTCGTGAGGGATGTCGGCCACGGGCCATGATGTCATCCTCAGGCACTGGTCTTCTCACCAGCAGCAGATGGGTCAGGGACCTGGGTCCCTGGAAGCGACTTTCAGTAGCCTAAGCAGCATCCCCTCCCAGGCTGCGGTAAGTCAGAGGACAGGTAGGGGACGAGGGACGAGGGACGAGGGACAAGAACAAAGGTCAGAGAACCTGAAGGAGGGGTAGGGAGGGCAGGCACAGGAGGGCGTTCACAGGCACTGTCTGCTCATGTCCAGACTGCTGCAAATGGGGTTCTAGTTTATTTCAGGGGTCCGAGGACACCTACACCAGGAAAGCATGTGCCTGTCACCAGGCAGGCGGAGTAGGGCTAAGAGAGCTCAGTCCCTGAGGCCTTGCCCCTGGCCCCCGGCAGCGGGGAGGCTCTGACCAAGGGGAAGGCAGGCAAGGACCCCTGCAGGTCTGGGCCAAGACAGAACTGTTCCGTGACGAGAAGGAAGGTTCCAGAACAGGAGGTTTCCACTGTCTGGGGGCTGCTGGGCCAAGGGCTTGGAGCCCCTCACAGCACCTTGCCTGGGTTCATGAGGCCTCGGGGATCCAGCGTGGCCTTCAGCTGCCGCATGGTCTCCATGCCCACGGCGCCCACCTCCTCCTGTAGCAGCTGCCGCTTGCCCAGCCCAATACCGTGTTCCCCAGTACATGTCCCGTGCAGTGCCAGTGCCCGCCTGGGAGGCCGTGAGGAGATCCTCAGCAGGGTGCTCCTCCGCCCCGCCCCGCCAGCCAATGGTTTTGCTCTTACCTGCCCAGATGTTCTCCAAAGGCCTTGACCCGACGCAACTCCTCGGCATCCTCTGGGTCCACCAGCAGGATGCAGTGGAAATTGCCGTCGCCCACGTGTCCAACAATGGCTCCTGGGGGCCCAGAGGACAGAGCTGCTGCCCCCCAGAGGACAGAGCTGCTGCCCCAGCCCAGCCCAGCTCCTTCCCTCCCGCATGGCGCTCCAGCGGTGGGCATGCGGACCTGTGAGTCCCGAGGCCTTCAGGTCCTCCTTGGTCTGCACCAGGATCTCTGGCAGCCGGGAGATGGGCACACACACGTCAGTGGAATAGCCCTAGGTGAGGGCAGGTTTGTGAGCTTCTCCCCCCTCACCCCCTGCCGGCCCGGACGTAAGAGGTCCTTGTGGTCAAGGTTAAGAGCAGGCCTCACCCACAAAAACTAGCTGCTTTTCTCTAGGCCTGTTTCCCCTGGACAACTGGACAAATGGCCAGAGTGAGTGCCCTGCCCTGCCCTGCCCGCGGAGGCTTCCCCAGCTCTCACCTTGCTCCCCGCCCCGCTCTGTGCAGGGCCCCAAGCAGCCCACGAGGCCGAGCCTTTGCACGTGCTGCCTGGAGCCCAGTGTCCCCTTCCTGTTGGCTGACCCCTTCCGCTTCATCATCTCTCTCCAGCCAGCCTCACAAACCCTAAGAGCACCTGGCGCTGTCCCTGTGCCCAGGCGGGGGCTCCCTCCTGAGGGTTTGGCAGACAACTACTTTCCCCACTAGACAGTATCTGAGAAACAGCTGGGTAGGGGCAATGCTGCCCACGGTGGGCCTCAGCCTACTGCTCAGGACAACAGGGTGGCGTGCTGGGGGTGCCGCCACCACCCCAGCCCAACTCACCTTGCAGCCCGGCCGCAGGGCCAGAGCGGCGTACCAGGCGTTGTGCCGTGCCGCCCAGAGCCGGCTGCGCTCCTCGGCCTCCTTGGCCCAGAAGAAGTGGGAGCCTCCGTTGTGCTGGCTGATCTCCTCTGCAAGGGGGTTGGGGGGGGCGCGGCGGGAGGGGGGTGGTCCCACGGGGCCTTACTCAGGACCAGCCTGTGCCCCCCCACCCCACAACACCCCAGCACACCTGCCTGCTCTATCTGCTCGGCCAGTGCCCGCTCAGATCCGTGGAACTCGAGGAAGAGTGTGGGCGCCACGGAGCAGGTCAGCTGGCTGTGCCTGTTGCAGGCATCCATCATGACTTCATCCAGAAACTCTGGGGCCGAGGAGAGGGCAGGTGAGGGGAGGCCCAGACTTCAAAGGGGGCCTCTTCCGGGGAGCCCACCTGGACTGCCCAGTCCCCAGCTCACCGATGCGGGCCAGAGGCAGTGCAGCCTGGAGGATGTGAACAGTGGTGTCCACAGCCGCCTGGACGCTGGGAAATGCACAGGTGGCGGCCACCGCAGCCTCGGGGGCAGGGTGCAGGCGCAGGGTGGCAGCTGTGATGAGTCCTAGTGTCCCTTCAGAGCCCACAAAGAGCCCCGTGAGGTTGTAGCCAGCTGCACTCTTCCTAGGCCCCGGGGACACACAAGGTGGGTGAGCGCCCAGCCATGAGATGACGGGTTTCTGGCCACAAGCCCGAGCCGGACGCCCAGCTCCGTCCCCCAGCCCCCTGCCAGGTGGGGGCGTCGGCCCAGCCTGCCATCACCACCGCTGTTCCTTGCGCAGCCCCAGCTGGGCCTGGCGCGGGAAGAACTGCGGCTCAGACCCGGGCGGACTCATTGGCCTGGCCCACCAATCCAGGAGGCCGTTGCCGTGGGGAGAGGGTGCTCACCGGAAGTGCCGGCCGGCGCCGGCGGTGTGAAGCAGCCGGCCGCCAGGCAGCACCACCTCCAGGTTGAGCACGTTGTCCCGCATCGTGCCATAGCGCACAGCATTGGTGCCGGAGGCTGCCGTGGCCACCATGCCACAGAGCGAGGCGTCTGCACCTGGGTCTGCAGGGCAGAGTGAGGCCTGGGGCAAGTGCCCGGGGATGGAGGGGTCCCCTCGTGCCCCGGGACCAGCCCTGCCACCTGGTAACCCTCGGGGCCCCAGGGAAGGGCCTCCAGTTCCAGCCTACCCACAGGAAACCAGAGGCCACTGTCCCGCAGGTAGGTGTTGAGAGTTTTGCGGGTGACGCCCGGCTCCACCACCACACAGAAGTCCTCCGGATCCAGCTTCAGGATGCGGTCCATGTGGGTCAGGTTGATGCAGACACCGCCCTGGCAGGAAGCGGTGCCAAAGAGCTGATGGACCCGCATCTTCCCAGAGCCAGGCCACCTTCCACAGGAGCTCATCTCCAGGGTGCCCTGGCATCCGGTCGGGAGCCCGCCCCCCGCCGCCCACGGCAGGTAAGGCAGGGTGGAGGCAGCCACAAGTGTGACAAGTGGGAGGGGGCCAGAGCCCGGGGGGGGGGCGGGGGGGGCCTACCTGCACGGCACAGACTCCACCCTCAAGCCCGGTGCCAGTGCCAAACGGGATAATGGGCACTCCTTGGCTGTAGCACAGGGCTGCCAGCCGGCTGACCTGTTCCACATTCTGCGGCCACACCACAGCACCTGGAGGCTGGCACCTAGAACCAGACCCTTAGCAGTTTCCGGGAGCATGGTACCCACTGGTCCTGCTCATGTCCAAGGAGCCCCGAGGTATCACAGGGCCTGAGGCTACATGGTGGGAGAGGGATGGGTGTGGAGGAGGGGCAGACAACGCCAGAGCCCCCCTAAGTCGGATGGGTGGGGGAGAAGACAGCCCGGGCCCCTTACTCCCAGCCCAGGGCTCTGGTGGGGGAGGGGCCCCCAAACCTGTGCATGGACTCATCGTGCCCATGCTGCTCACGGTCGGCGGCAGCGGTGGACACGTGCGGGCTCCCCACAACTGCCTTCAGAGCCTCCACAAAGCCTTTGCTGAGCTCGCCCTGCAGAGAAGAAACACGCCGCCAGAGTCGCTCAGAGGCCCCTGGGGCCCCGGGGGCTGGTCCAGGAGTGGGGGAGGGGCTGCCGGCACTTCTGCCCCCACCCCAGCCCCACTGACACCACCCCGAGGGCCAGCACCGCTAGGCCTTGCCAGTGCGCCCACTGGAAGCAAACCCACTCTACAAAAATGCCCCTTTCCGAACAGAACCATCGAGATCAATGTTTCACGTGGGGAAAAAACACCACCTGGGTAAAAATAGGAGCCAGATTCACTCTACAAAAAGGAACGTCACAGGGTTCCATAACGTAGCCAGCCCTGCCTTAGTAGCTGGGAAGGGTTACTTATCTCTGCCCGTCCTCCAACACTGCCCCAGGCGCACCGAGAAATGCTGAGTTTGATAAAGAAAGAATGGGAATGGAAAGCCTCCTGGCCAGTCCAGAGGGGCACCGCCTCCCACATTCTTACCTCCCAGGCATTGTTTCAAAATGTGTCTGCACATTTCGGAGCCCCAGAGAGGGCGCCCTGGAGCCCGTATGCTTTTGATTTTACACCCCATTTACAGTCCCATTTGTGGCAGCCGGGGGGGCCTCGGCCCATCTCACTCAACACCCACGCTTGGCAGAGTGAGCCCAGCGATCCTCTGCTCAAGGTCGCAGGGTGCTGATGCAGCGCAGAGCCTGGCGGAAACTTGGCATCTGTGGCCGCCCACCCTCCAGCGGGCTTCCCCCCACCACCACCACCTACCTGCGTTCCCCTGGAGCAGTAGCCCCTCCAGGGGAACAGCCCCCAGGTCGCAGCAGCGCGGAGCAGACTGGCCATAGCTGGGTGCGCACTGAGGTGGGTGGCCAGGTGGCCGCACCAGCCCATTGGCTGTGCAGCGGGTGGGGCTGCTTAAGGCGGCGCGGCCTTAAGGGGGCCCTGCCAGACCCTGCTGAGTCAGGCACAGCAGCAGGCGCGTGTCAGTACTCCTAAAGGAGAGGTGAGGCTTACCTAACACAAAGGGAAACAGGAGAGCAGCTTCTCGGGCTTAACGCTCTGCGGTGGCTTCCCTTGGTCTCCCGAACAAAGACAGGCTCCTTGCCATGGACTTAATCGTCCCGCCGGTCCCTGCTCTCCTCTCCACCAACCCCACTTCCTTCCAGTCTCCTCTTTGGCGTCTGAGTTCCAGTTCCCCATTGGGTTCCTGTATCCCCTGAGCTCCAGCTCATCTCAGGGCCTTGGCGCACACGCTTTGTCTCTCTCACCCTGCAAGTCTCAGCTTGTGTCACAGTTAGAGGAGACCGAGAGCAGGACTGTGAGGAGGGAAGTGCATGGAGCCAACTTCAGGGATGGGATGGGGTAGGGCGGTGAGGTAAGCCCGGAAGGCTCCCCGGAAGAGGAAAGCTAAGTGTGCGTTATAGTTCACCAGCTCAGTAAAAGGAAAAGCCAGCTGTCCTTTCATCTCCACCCTCCCGCTGGGTGGATTTCAGAACCATCCTGCAGTGATGAGGCTGCCGCTCTTGAAGCTCTTCCAAGCTCCGTTTTCCTTCCACAGCAAATTTGGAGAAGCATGCTGCTAACATTACTAAGATAAAGCTATTCCCAGCTTTGTTTTTCTTCTCAATTGAATCACGAATACAAACTCCTACTTGGGTCCTTCTCCCCAGCCACGTTTGAATGAATTCACATTTCCACTCTCTGCGTGTTGCTTAACTGGCTTGTCTCAAAAAAACGTCTCTTTTACAGTTGGTTAGCTCAAATCAAGATCCCGTGAAAGTCCACACAATGCGTTTGGTTAACATGTCTCATAAATCTCTTTTCATCTCTAGCGGTTTCCCTCTCCCCTCACTTTTTTCCCATGCCATTTATTTGTTAGAGAAACTGGGTCGCATGGGACTCGTGGGTGGCTCAGTCGGTTAAACGTCTGCCTTCAGCTCAGGTCATGATCCCAGGGTCCTGGGATGGAGCCCCGCATCGGGCTCCTTGCTCGGCAGGGAGCCTGCTTCTCCCTCTGCCTGCATGTCCTCCTGCTTGTGCTCTCTCTGTGTCAGATAAATAAATAAAATCTTTAAAAATAAATAAATAAAAGAAACTGGGTAGCTTGTTCTGCAGAATTTTCCACATTCTGTATGTGGATGACTGCATCCATGTGGTATTGCTTAATATCTTCCTTTAGTCTCTGTATTTCACGTAAATTGTTAGATCAAGTTGTGGGACTGTCCAGTACAACTTTCTGTTACTTACGGAAGTGTTCTGTAACTATGCTTCCATTAGCCACACGTAGCTAATGGTCCTGGAGGTACCTATGATTGGAGGAGAGATGCCAGGGAGAGTTTGTGGCAAACCCTACAAGAAGAACCCCACTATAGATCCCTAAGGTTTGGGAGCAGGGTCATGACATTTGCAACAGAGACTATACACCATTCAGAAAAGTACCCCTGGCCCACTACTAGGTCCTGGTTATGATGGTGAATGTGACCACAAGATATCAAGTGCCCACATGGTCGGAGGTGGCCATCATGAGCTGTGAACGTTCTATCAGACTCACCGAGTCATAAAGGCAGGTGGGTCCAAAACAAGCCAGCACTAGACAAGAGAGAAATAGACAAAATTGGGCACAAGCAGGGCCAGAGGGCAAATTAAGCTGCACAGGTAGATGGCTCGGATCCCCAGGTCACCCACCATCGCCTGGCCAGCACCTTTCCCTCAGCTCACACCTCCATGGCCGTAACAGGGAGCTCTTACTACCAGCTCATAGAAGAAGAGTTCAAGCTCGATTCATGAATGCGTTGGCTCAGTATGAGGCTGTCAGCTAACAATGGACTGTCACTGCGCTATAGCTCCACTTAGGGGTAACTGAAGTCCCTCCAGTTGGCAGAGCTCCAGGTCACACACCTGATCATCCCCTTTCGTAAAAAGAAAAATGGCCCGATAGAAGAATAAGTATAGGCTCCTGGGTAACGGTGAATGGCTTGAAGGAGAAAGATTGGAAAATCAGGGTCCAAAAGGTTTGGAGAAGAGGCATGTAGATGGAATCTCTAGGAGTAAGCACAAAGTGGCATCTCTGGAGCATGGGCATCACACGTTAACGCCCATCAGCGAGCATCCGCCACGGAAGAGACCAAACGAAGCAGATAGCATGCTTCTGCCAGTCATCATTGGCCAATGATATCAGTGGTCAGTGCCCACTCCAGTGTTGGCACATGGTAGTAGGGATAGAGGCAAAAAATGAATCCACTAGCATGGAACCCACTCACTACAGCTGATCTGGCTACTGCCACTGCTGGGTGTTCACCCTGCTGCAACATTGAATCTGCCACATGGTACCATTCCTCAAAGAGACCAGCCAGCCTCTTGGTCACAAGTCAGTTGTACTGGATTTCCTCCACTCTGAAAGGGGAGCAATTTGTGTGGGCTGAAATCAACACAACACATATTGTGCGTCTGGGTTTGCCTCTCCTGCCTCCATAGCCTCAGCCAGCCCTACTGTCTGCAGTTTCCCAGAGTATTTGATCCACCAACAGAGTATACCACATAACATCACCTAAGGCCGAACAACCCACTCTTTTTTTTTTTTTTTCGTCAGGTCGGAGGCCACTGACCTTACAGAGCAATGGTGGAATGACCTTTGGGAGGTACAACTGAGGCACCAGCTTAGAGATGCATCTACTCAACTGTAGTGCAAGAAGAGAAAGATATTTTCATATAACTAACAGATAAAAGGTGAGTTCAAAATGACTTCCAACTTTTTATTTTGAAATAATTTTAGACTTCCAAAAAGACTGCAAAAATAGGACAGGGATTTCTTATATACCCTTAACTTGGTTTTCACTAGTGTTTACATTATATATAACCACAGTACAGTTGTCAAACCTAAGAACTAGTAAAATATTCATGGATATAGTTAGAGAATTGGTGCAAATTTGATTTCACCAGCTCCCCCACTAATGTCCTCTTGTTTCTGGGGGGCGGTGGGGGAGCTGTTTGGTCCAGGATCTCATCCATCATCTCCTTCTGCATTTAGTTGTCTTGGCTCCTTTGTCTCCTACAGTGTGTGACAATTCCTTCGTCTTTCCTTGTCTTTCTGACCTTGGCATTTTGAGGAGTACTCGTCAGTTACTTTACTGAATGTTCTTCAGTTTGGGTTGTCTGATGTTTCCTCATGAGTAGATTGAGGTCATCCGTTTTTGGCAAGAATACCACAGAAGCGATGTAGCCTTCTCAACATATCATAACTGTGGTTTAAGATGTCAATATGTCTTATTAGCAGTGACGTTGACTTGGATCACTTGGTTGAGGTCATGTCTGTGGGGTTTCTGCACTGTGAAGTGACGATTTTTCTCTTTTTAATTAACAAATATATTGGGGTAGATACTTGAAGACTGTGCCAATATCCTGTTTCCTCTCACTTTCATCTGCTATTCTTAGCATCTACTGGTGGATCTTGCCTACAATAGTTGTTTTTGTGGTATTGTTCTTATGGTGATTTTCTACTTCTCTTATTCCTTCTATATTATTTTTTTTCTTTCTATATTATTTAATTAGAATTATTCTCTGGGGCGCCTGGGTGGCTCAGTCACTGAGTGTCTGCCTTCGGCTCAGGTCATGTTTCCAGGGTCCTGGGATCGAGCCCCCGTATCGGGCTCCCTGCTCAGCGGGAAGCCTGCTTCCCCCTCTCCCACTCCCCCTGCTTGTGTTCCCTCTCTCGCTGTGTCTCTCTCTGTCAAATAAATAAAACCTTAAAAAAAAAAGAATTATTGTCTAAGGAAGAGCCATTCCTTCTGCCTTATTTATTTCCTTATTCAATTATTTATATATTACCAATATGAATTCATGGATATTTATTTTATTCCATAGGTTATAATCTAATACTGTTACTATTTTGTGGCTCAGTCAGTTCTGGCTTTGGCCACTGGAGGCCTCTGTCATATGGGTTTCTCTACCCTTTAGACAAGCTCAGGGCTTTTTTTGAGCGCTGTCTTACTTTCTAGTACTATAAGATGCTCCAGGCTCATCTTGTCTTTCCCCTGCTCAGACCCAGTAACCAACCACTTTTCCAAGGATTTCTGGTTCCTTTTAGTGGAGAATAGTATTTAGAAATCGAGTTTTGCATGTTAGATGTGCTCCTAAACTCAACAATAAGAAAACAAAAAGCGTGATTAAAAAATGGGCAATGAGGGGCACCTGGGTGGCTCAGTCATTAAGTGTCTGCCTTCGGCTCAGGTCATGAACCCAGGGTCCTGGGATCGAGCCCCGCGTCGGGCTCCCTTCTCCACGGGAGGCCTGCTTCTCCCTCTCCCACTCCCCCGCTTGTGTTCCCTCTCTCGCTGTGTCTTTCTCTGTCAAATAAATAAATAAAATCTTAAAAAAAAAAAAGGGCAAAATACCTGAACAGACACTTCACCAAAGAAAACATACAGATGGAAAATAAGCATATGAAAAGATGCTCAATATCACCTGTCATCACAAAATTACAAGTTAAAACAAGATGCCACTATGCACCTATTAGAATGATGAATTTTAAAAAACTGACATCAAGAGCTGACAAGGACACAGAGCAACAAGAATTCTCAATCACTTTTAGAAGGAATGCAGAATGGTACAGTCACTTTGGAAGACAGTTTGACAGTTTCTTACAAAGCTAAACATAGTCTTACCATATGATCTAGCAGTCATGTTCCTAAGTACTTACCCAATTGAGCTGAAAACGTATGTCCCTACAGAAGTCTGCACATGAATGTTTACAGCAGCTTTATTCATAATCTCCAAAAACCAGAAACAACCAAGATGTCCATCCAAAGGTGAATGGGTAAGCCAACCATAGTCCATTAAAACAAAAGAATACTTGTCAGCTCCAAAAAATCACAAAAAGGCATGGAATCTTAAATGCATAGTGCCAAGAGAAAAAAATCAGTCTGAAAAAGCCACATGCTATATGATTCCGACCATGTGACATTCTGGAAAAGATAAAACTAGGGAGGCAGTAAAAAGACCAGTGGTTGCCAGGGATTTGAGCTGCAGGGGATGAATCCATGAACTACAGGGGATTTTTAGGGTGGTGAAACTATTCTGTAAGATACGGTAATGGTGGATATATGACCTTATGCACTGTTCAAAACCTATAGGACTTTACAACAGCAAGAGTGAACCGTACCACAAAAAAAATTTTTAAAAAATCATTTAGGGGATTGGAAGATCCCAGGAAAGAATGCAGGCTGTGACAAGAGACTCTAACTGTAGCTTTCTAAATGTATGAAGCAACCTCACTGAAGAGGGTGGGGGAAGGAAGAGCTGACCTAAGTAACTTTAGGAATGGAGTGTGTAAGACTAAAGGCAAAAGAAAATGCCCATAAGTATTATGCTCTAGGCAGTACCACAGGGCCATGAATTAACAGTTCAGATACAACCGTACATATGTACCGGATCGATTGAATAAATTAAAAATGGGGAGAAGAGACAAGTTCCCCATGCAGGAGAATTCCAAATAAGTTATGTAGATACTCAACCCTAAAGATAGGGAGCATAATTTCCCACTCCAAAAATGTGGGCTGCTCATAGTGACTTCCTTCCAAAGGGTACAGTATGGAAAGGGGAAAGGAAAAGAGTCACTTTGCAGTGGAAAGACCTGACAAACGCTAGTTCGCCAAGGTCAACACCAACAGTCATGAATCGTGTGCATAGCATGTACTGGTACTGGGTTCGAAAGTATCCTCCCAAAATTCATGTCCTTCCCAAGACCTCAGAATTTGACTCTATTTGGAAATTGGGTCATTGCAGATGTAATTAGTTAAGATGGGGTGATTCCGGAGTAGGATTGACCCTTAATCCAATATGACTGGTGTCCTTGTAAGAAGAGAAGAGACATAGGGACGAGCTGAGAATGTCACGTGACAAGGGAGGCAGGGACTGACGTGCTGCTGCGGGAGCCAAGGAAGCTAGCGAAAGCACTGGAAGCTCGAGAGAAGCAAAGGAGGATTTTCCTGTAGGATTCAGATGTGGCATGGCCTTGTCAACGTCTTGATTTCAGACTTCCAGGCTGCAGAACCGGGAAAGAACAAATTTATGTTGCTTTAAGCCAGTCTGTGGTACTTTGTTAGGACAGCCCTAGGAAACTGATACAGTACCCTTGACATGATATGATGAAAATGGTCCCTTAGCTTTCCTCCCCAGCACCTATAACTCCTGTCTAATCAGGAGAAAAACACCAAACAAGTGCCAGTAGAGGAGCATCCTACAAAATACGGACTAGAACTCCTCAGAACTGTCAACGTCATCAAAAACAAGGAAAGTCAGAGAACCGGTCACAGCCAAGAAGGGCCTATCCCTCAATCCACTAGAGCTGCGGAGACCATTAACAACAACATGTGTTTCTCATAGTTCTGGAGGCCAGGAAGTCCGAGCTTTAGTCTTTCCATTTGTAAACAGAGGTTTTTGGACCAATAGACACCCTGACCCATTCTGTTTCTGAACCTACTCATGAAAAATGGGAATCTTTGATTCAACTGCTTAATTTTGTGATACTTGGCCCAATAGTACTCATACCATGTCTTTTTTTTTTCTTTTCTTTTCTTAAGATTTATTTGAGAGAGCAGAGCCTGGGTGGCTCAGTCGTTAGGCGTCTGCCTTCGCCTCAGGTCATGGTCCCAGGGTCCTGGGATCGAGCCCCGCATCGGGCTCCCTGCTCCGCGGGAGGCCTGCTTCTCCCTCTCCCACTCCCCTTGCTTGTGTTCCCTCTCTCGCTGTGTCTCTCTGTCAAATAAATAAATAAAAATCTTAAAAAAAAGAAATTATCTCTAAGTCCTCTATAAAAATAATGCATCCAGTACTAAAACTTATTCAGAATGACTATGACTTTGTTTTTTCACTTTACAAACTATTCATTGTAATTTTTATTTTCATTTTTTTCATTTAAATTCAATTAGCCAACGTATAGTACATCATTAGTTTCCCATGTAGAGTTCAATAATTCATTAGTTGCGCCTAACACAGAATGACTATGACTTTTTTGCTGAGCCAGGATCTGGCCAGCAGGAGAAACAGACTGAAGGGGCAGCTCCCTCCTCTGGCATGGGTACCACTCATTCCCCTCAGGTGGTTGCCTCTGAAAAGCTGGGTGGTGCTGGTAGCAAGATGCAGGCTGCATAGGCAGGACCTGGTACCCTCAGGTGGCCAGGACTACAGAATTGGATGATCCTGGTCATGGCTGCATTTCAAGCATCGTAAGATCCCGCTCCTGTCATTCGTTCATTCCTCATCTACCCCAAGCACAGTCCTGGCAAGGCAGAGAGAAATGAAACAGTCCCCTGTATACCCAGGGGATCCTTAGATATAACCTGTCTAAGCCATTGGCCATGTGGGAATCTTTCACTCATCAGGGAGAAAGATAGACTTGTCAGATGCTTAGGAAGATAACTGGATTTTGCAAGTTTCAAGCTGTTCCGTTTACGTTTAATTGATGTTTAAAACCAAGGAACCGGGCGCCTGGGTGGCTCAGTCGGTTAAGCGACTGCCTTCGGCTCAGGTCTCGATCCTGGAGTCCCGGGATCGAGTCCCGCATCGGGCTCCCTGCTCGGCAGGGAGTCTGCTTCTCCCTCTGACCCTCTTCCCTCTCGTGCTCTCTCTCATTCTCTCTCTCTCAAATAAATAAATAAAATCTTAAACAAAAAAAAACAAGGAACAAAAGCATGAGGTATTCACTTTCCTTGGATTTGGGAGAATTTTTTTGCGAGCTTCCTACTTTGTAATTTTGCCGGGAGAAAAAGAGATGGAAGGCCACTTCTCATAGCCCCCAGACAAGGAAGGAAAAGCTGTGATCAGGTCTCAGTCCCTCCCATCATCTCAAGTATGAAAGAGGGAGGGAGGTCGACTTGCTGGGAGGAAGGGAAACCAGATGGAGTGGTGTTGTCAGACGCTGGGAATAACCAAGGGCATCTGCCAGTAGGGGTCTGACGGTAGAGTCTTGGAATTATGATTGTGGAGCCTCACACCTGATTGCAGAGTCTTGGCTCAAACCGCACCTGCTCAGTAAAGCCTTCTCTAGCCACTCTGTTCCCAAATGCACCCCACCACAGCACTCCTGACAGGTCCTCCTCCGTGGTGACCGCCACCTGACACGCTGCATATTTTACTTTCTCTCTATCGCCTGTCCCCCACCAGGAATGTAAGCTCACAAGGGGAGGGAGCTTTGTGTGTGACACACAGCTGTGTCTTCACAGGCGCTTGATAAACCTTGATGGCGGGAATGCTGAATCAAGGGTAGAAAACAAAGACACCTGTCACCGAGCCTGTTGCTCAGTACCTTAGAGAAAGAATCATTTGTAGACCTGGCAAGGAGTAGGGAATCGTTATTAATATATAGTCAAAAATTCTTCCTAAACATTGACCTTCTCAGGTTCGGAGTCCAGATGAGGCAACAGAAAGTTGATAATTAAAATTTAACATGGTCAGGAAAATCCAAATGTGGAAATTCTTCAGGAGAAACAACACTGTGTTTTCAACATGTAAATGGCAAAGAAAGAAAAGATATGGATGGAGAACCTACGTATTAAAAAGACATCGATCACAGGTTGTGGACTCATTTGGATCTTGAGTTATAAAAACTTGAAGAAATATATGATGTTTCTGAAACGAAATTGGAAACACGAGGGCGCCTGGGTGGCTCAGTTGGTTAAGCGTCTGGCTTTGGCTCAGAACATGATCCTGGGGTCCTGGGATCGAGTCCTCAGCGGGGAGCCTCCTTCTCCCTCTGACTCTCACCCCCTACTTATGTGCTCGCTCGCTCTCTTTCTCACTCTCTCTCAAATAAATAAACAAAATCTTGAAGAAAAAAAGAATTTGGAAATATGAACACCAACTGGATATTTGAATACCACTGAGGAAACGACGGTAATTTTTTTTTAGGTGTGATAATGGCACACAAAGGTTGTGCTGCAAATGTAGTCTGCAGACTCCTGGGGTCCCCAGGATACTCGCAGGAAATCCAGGAGGTCAAAACTATTTTGATAATAATACTTAGACATCACTTTCCTGCAAAAGCAGTTGGAGGGGAGGGGGGGCCTTCCCAGTGCCACAGCAGGATTCCAGAGAGTGGCACCGCACTGAACTAGCGGTCATTGCATTCTGTGCTCTCACGCAATTCTAGAGAAGGAATGCTAGGTTCACTTAAGAATGACCTTAATGGAGCAGTAAAAATTATCAGTTGTATTAAGTTTCAACCTTTGAGCGTGTCTTTTGTTTATGTTTTTAAGATCTTATTCATTTTTTTGAGAGAGACCAAGCAGGGGGAGTGGGAGGCAGAGGGAGAGGGAGAAGCAGGCTCCCCGCTGAGTAGGGAGCCCCACGTGGGGCTTGATCCCCGGACCCCGGGGACCACGACCCGAGCCGAAGGCAGACACTTAACGACTGAGCCCCCCCAGGAACCTAGAGTGTGTCTTTTTTTTTTTTTTTTAAAGATTTTTTTTATTTGTTTGAGAGAGAGAATGAGATAGAGCATGAGAGAGGGGAGGGTCAGAGGGAGAAGCAGACTCACTGCTGAGCAGGGAGCCCGATGCGGGACTCGATCCCGGGACTCCAGGATCATGACCTGAGCCGAAGGCAGTCGCTTAACCAACTGAGCCACCCAGGCGCCCTAGAGTGTGTCTTTTTAATACTCTGATGAAACAGGAAGAATGCACAAGTACTTCTGCCCCACGCAGGAGCATGACGGTTGTCTCCAGGAAAATCACTCATGCAGTCATTTGAGTCATGAGCTGAACTAGCTGCTTTTCTCTTGCAACACCATTTTTACTGGCTTGGCCGACAGTCAAACGAAGGCTGGGTGTTTGGTAGACATTTTCTCAAAAATGAATGAAGTGAGCTGTCACTTCAAGGAAAACAACTGACTATATTTGTTGCCCAATGATGAAATGAGCTTTCAAGTGAAGATCAGAATTTTAGCAAAAACTTGTATCTGCTTCCCAATATTTAAAGCTTTTCTGGTGAGACCAGTGGTGATACTACTGTGGTCCTTTGATACTTTGTAATGAAATGTATTAACACTTAAAAGCTCTTCATGACTCAGTGAGCCAGTTATTTTTCAAATGACCAAGGCATGATGTTACAAAATCATGCCTGGATAAATGATCCATTCAAAGTGCAAGAAAGACCAATGGATTTTTTTTTTAAGAATTTATTTATTTATTTGAGAGAGAGAAAGCACAAGCGGGAGGGGGAGGGGCAGAGAGAGAGAGGGAGAAGCTGACTCCCCCCTGAGCAGGGAGCCCAAGCCAGGGCTTGATCCCAGGACTCCGGGATCACTACCTGAGCTGAAGGCGGACGCTTAACCAACTGAGCCACCCTGGTGCCCCCCAGGGGATTTTAACATAACAGAGTACAAAAGTTCATTGATAAAGTCACGTGTTGTGATATACGATCTCTGCCCCATGGTAATGTCATTTGAGCAAGTTAACAAAATTAAAACTCTTTTTGTTTAATGCCTATGAACAAACCACACTGTTATTTATGTGCTCCACTTTAGTCACTATTATTACAGTTAAAATCCCTTTACATCCTATAGCAGTGCCATCCAAGCATGTCCTTAATGTTGGTGCCAGGGCCCGTTGGAACAGAAGTAGATATTACAACACACCTAGAAGGTGATCGAACAACCTGTAGGATATACTGGGTAGTTGACTGAGAAGAGAGCACTCTGTGAACCTTTAGTGGAAAGTCAAAAAAATTAAAAGCTACATTTAAGATTTTTAAAAAAATGTTTAAGTAATCTCTACACCCAATGTGGGACTCGAACACACAACCCCAAGATCACGAGTCCCATGCTCCACCAGCTGAGCCAGCCAGGTGCCCCTAAAAGCAACAGTTAAATAACAAAGGCAATTGTGGGGACGCCTGGGTGCCTTGGCTGGTGGAGCGTCTGCCTTCGGCTCAGGTCATGGTCCCAGGGTCCTGGGATCGAGCCCCGTGTCGGGCTCCCTGCTCCACGGGGAGCCTGCTTCTCCCTCTGCCTGCCACTACCCCTGCTTGTGCTCTCTCTCTCTGACAAATAAATAAAATCTTTTAAAAACCCCCAAAACCAAAAGAAAAAGCAATGTGTTTTCCAAAAAACATTCTCTACACTTGTCCTTTATTCCTAAGAGGAAATTAATAGAAAATAATGTGGTTTTGAATTTTTCAAGCTCTTCAGAAACAGTTCACACACACAGTATTCTGTGTTGTCAAGCATAAGGCGGTAGGAGAAATTATTTTGTGTGTGCATATGGAGGATGAGGGCTCTTCCCTCTTTTTGTGTATTCCAGTAGTCTTCAAAATACACATAAAAGGTATTATTTTGTATAATACATTTTTACATCTAATAGTTATTAGTCTTTTGTAAAAAAAATGTCTTGAGTAGTCTGTTTTTCTTTCTGAAGTATGGAATTATTCCATCAAATGAAAATATAATCAGAACAGTATAATTAGTAAATAACAAAAATACCTTTCAGAGAATTTGATTTTTAGTGATTTAGAGTTATGCATCCGTCACTTCAATACAGGATATTATTTTTTTATTCTTTTTTCCCCCACTTTTAAAAATTTAGATTCAATTAATTAATATATAATGTATTATTTGTTTCAGGTCTGTGATTCATCAGTCTTATATAATACCCAGTGCTCATTACAACACATACCCTCCCCAATGTCCATCTCCCAGTTTATTGAGAGAGAGTGTGTGAGCAGGGCTGGAGGGGCAGAAGGAGAGAGAGAAGCTCAAGCAGGCTCCACGCCACCAAGCACGACCCTGAGATCGTGACCTCAGTGGAAATCATGAGTCAGGCCCTCAACCGACAGCCACCCAAGCACCCCTAGCACTATCTCTTTTCAGAAACTTTTCATCGTTCCACACATCATCCCCATGCCTCCCTCCCTCTAGTCCTTGGTCATCTCTATTCTACTTTCTCTATGAATTTGCCTATTCTGGATACTTCCTGTATGTGGAAGTACACAATACTGGCTTAGTTCACTTAGCATGTCTTCAGTGTTCAGCCACGTTGCAGCATGGGTCAGAACTTCATTTTTTTTTGACTGAATAATATTCCATCATACATATATACCACATTTATTTATCCATTCTTTTGTTGATGGGCACTTGAGTCCTTTTTCCGTTTGACTATCGTGAATAATGCCACTATGAACATTGATGTACAAGTACCTTTTTGAAACCATGTATTGTTTTAATTAAAAGCTAATTGCTACCACTACACACCTATCAGAATGGCCAAAATCCACAACAGTGACGATACCAAATGCTGGCAGGGATGTGGAGCAATGTGAACTCTCATTCACTGCTGGTGGGAGTGCAAAATGGCACAGCCACTTTGAAACACAGTTTGGCAGTTTCTTATAAAACGAAACAAACTCCTACCATATGAGCTAGCAATTATACTCCTTAGTACTTACCCAAATGAGTTATTTTATTTCCACACAAAACCCTGCACACGAATGTTTATAGCAGCTTTATTCATAATCGTCAAAACTTGGAAGCAACCATTCAGTAGGTGAATGAATAAATAAATGGCAGTACATCCATGTAACAGGATATTATTCAGTGGTAAAAAGAAATGAGCTATTGGGGCACCTGGCTGGCTCAATCAATGGAATGTGTGACTCTTGATCTCAGGGTTGTGGGTTCAAGCCCCACGTTAGGTGTAGAGAGTACTTAAAATTAAAAAAAAAAAAACTTTAAAAAATGAGCTATCAAGCCATGAAAAGATATACAGGAACCTCTAATGCATGTTTCTAAGTGAAAGAAGCTAAGCTGAAAAGGCTACATTCTATATGATCCCAACTAAACTATGCACATGTAAATATCAGTGTTTTCCAGGGGTTCAGGGAGAAGGAGGAAGGGATGAATAGAAGGAGCACAGGGGATGAAAAATTATTCTATATATTATAGTGGTGGATACATGTCATTATATATTATACATCATATATATACGTATCAAAATCCATAGACTGTACAGCAAGAATGAATCCTAAGGTAAACTATAGACTTCGGGTGATGTGTCAATGTACATTTCATTATAACAAATGTACCACTGTGGTAGGGGACGTTGATAGTGGAGAAGACTATGCATGTGCAGAAGCCAGTGGTTTATGGAAATTCTCTGTACTTTCTCCTCAAATTTTTCTGTGAACATAAAACTGCCCTAAAAAGTAAAGCCAAAAGAAGCTAGTTGCAGCCCGTGACATCTTTATAGCCAATTTTATTATTTTTTTAAGACTTTATTTATTTATTTGACAGAGACACAGCGGAAGAGGGAACACAAGCAGGGGGAGTGGGAGAGGGAGAAGCAGGCTTCCCTTGGAGCAGGGAGCCCCAAGCAGGGCTCGATCCCAGGACCCTGGGATCACGACCTGAGCCGAAGGCAGACGCTTAACTAAGGACCGAGCCACCCAGGTGCCCCTACTTTACTTTTTTTTTAAGATTTTATTTTTAAGTAATCTCTACACCCAACATGGGGCTTGAACCCATAAGCCTGAGATTCTCCATGGAACTGAGCCAGGTAGGCACCCTTGGCCAATTGTATTTTTAAAGAAATGAGAAAGGTATGAATTTAATGTTACACACGCCTATCTTTGAAAAATTATAGGTGACATTTACTTTTATTTTATACATATTTTCTAATTAGCATAGATTACCTATGTAATCTTTATTTTTTTTTTGTAATCTTTAAAGGCCAGGTTTTTTATTTGGGGATAAGCGGTAGTTATAATTCATAACCCTTTCTGGAGAAAATGAATGGTTCAGACGCGGGATTATCGCCTCCGCCGGGAATTATCTCGGTCAGGTTCTTGCCACCCGCCAAACTAGGAGAAGACCTTCCAGAGAGTCCCCAGAGCGGCACGCCCAAAGGCTTATGGGAAATGTAGTCCCGGCGTTCTATAAACCACCCCTCAGAGGACCCTGGGACGGCGAGCAGCCCTTGCATCTGCGCATGTGCAATGTTGCGAGCGCGCTGGTGGCTGCCCTTCCCCCACCTCCTGCCGTGAGTGGGTGACAGGGCCCCGGTCTCCGCGCGTCTTCACCGACCCGCGCCGTGACCCGGCCTGGCACCGAGCCACAAGTGGAGGCTGTGCCCCTCCAGGTATGAGGGGGGTTGCCACGCAGCTCCGCGGGCCTTGAGGGCCGAGGGGAAGGAGATGAGGGATGGGCTCCTATCCGCGCGGGGTGGGAGCCCAAACTTCGGCGACTCGCAGGCGGCGGTGACCCTCGGGGCGGCGTCAGGGGCCGCCCGGCGGTGTCGTCGGCGCGGGGCTAGCGGGGCCCGCCTGGCCGGACGTGCGGGGGCGGAGACGGCTGCGAGGGAGGGCGGCGGCGAGGGCTCGCCTTCCTCCCTTTGTCAGGAGAAGCGCCGCCGACCGGCCGCAAGTGTCTCCTGCCGCTCGGGAGCGAGTCCGGAAGCCCGCACGGGCGCGCGCGTGACCAGGCCCCGAGGGCGCGGGGCGAGGCCGGGGGCGGGGCCGGACACACCTGGCGGCGCCCGGAAGCCGTGTGCTGCGTGCCCGAGCCTCGCCAGGTGCAGGGAGGCAAGAAAGCCCCCGCGAGTTGCCTGATGCCCACGGCGTGCCAAATGAGAGCTCTGACCTTTTTGCGAAAGCCTTTAAAAGCTAAATCTTCCTCTGATCCTGACATCTAGCCGGTGACGCCCCTGTATCTCAGTTGCAACTGGAGGTAAAACGGAGGCTCGGATGCAATACCCGAGATCATACGGCCAGCCAGTACTTATGTGTGAATGGCACGTGTTTTTTCATTTGCCTTTTGATTTTGCTCACTGGTAGTTTAGCCATGCAGGCGTTTTGAATTTCTCTGTCGTTGAATTTACTGCTCTTCCCCTGTACGACATCCAGAAGCCTTCACCACTTTGAGATTATGCAAGTTGACTTATGATTCCCACTGTACTTTGGAATCGGTTGTATTAAATCTGTCTATACTTTTATGATGATCCTATTAATGGCTGCATTTAATTAGGGGGAATGGACTCCTTTATGATGTTGGGGCTTAACTGCAGGCCTTCCCAGTGTTCAAGTTGGCATTATTAAGGCCCTTGATAACCTTAATTACAAAAGTTTGTTATTTTTCTCTATTTTTTTAATATATTATTTATTTATTTGACAGAGAGAGAGAGAGGGAACACAGCAGGGGAAGTGGGAGAGGGAGAAGCAGGCTTCCCGCGGAGCAGGGAACCCGATGTGGGACTGGATCCTGGGACTCCAGGACCATGACCTGAGCCAGAGGCAGACGCTTAAGGACTGAGCCACCCAGGCGCCCCTCTCAACTTTATTCTTATGTCGTATTTTATTGCTATTGAAGACTTAATCATTTTTCCATTATTTCATGTTTTTTCTCGTTTTTGTTGATATTTTCCACTGTTCTTATTTTGTATATTTGGGATTTCTCCTTTTTGTTTTCGCCTCCTTAATTATTGTAGATAACAGTTATTTTTATTATTAAAGAATAACTCTTTAATATCTATAGCATCTATAGTAGTGTCTCCTCCATCATTTTTTTTTTAAGATTTTATTTATTTGTTTGAGAGAGAATGAGAGAGAGAGAGAGCACGAGAGGGAAGGGGGTCGGAGGGAGAAGCAGACTCCCTGCCGAGCAGGGAGCCCGATGCGGGACTCGATCCCGGGACTCCAAGATCATGACCTGAGCCGAAGGCAGTCGCTTAACCAACTGAGCCACCCAGGCGCCCCTCCTCCATCATTTTTGATACTGGTAATTGGTGTCCTTTTATTTTTCCTTTGGCCAGTTTGCCTAGAGGTTTTTTCAATGTTATTGATCTTTTCAGATAACCAGCTTTTGGTTTTATTGAATTTCTCTGTTATTTTTCTGTTTCGAAGTTTTTTTTTTTATTTCTATGCTTTATTATTTCCTTCCTTATGTTTGCTTTGGGTTTGATTTCCTTTTCTCTTTCTGATTTCTTAAGGTGGAAGCTGAGTTCATTGATGAAAATCTTTTCTGATATAGTTTAATGCAATGTTTATTTTTTATTTTTATTTTTCGAGATTTTATTTATTTGTCAGAGAGAGAGAGAGCACAAACGGGGAGTGGCAGGCAGAGGGAGAAGCAGTCTCCCTGCTGAGCAAGGAGCCCAACGGGACTCGATCCCAGGACCCCGGGATCATGACCTGAGCCAAACACAGACGCTTAACTGACTGAGCCACCCAGGTGTCCCTAATGCAGTGTTTATAGTTACAGTTAATACAATTAATAGTTTAACGCTATATTACTACTTTAGGTATATCCCTCAAATTTTGATGTGTTGTGCTTTCATTTCCATTCAGTTCTATGGTTTTTTTAAGGTTTCCTGGTGACTTTTCACCCCTTGGTTATTTAGAAGTCTGTTGTTTAATTTCCAAATATTTGGAAGGAAGGAATTTCCAGATCTCTTTCTATTAATTGATTTCTAGTTTAATTCTGTTTCAAAGAATATACCTTGTTACAGATTTCAGTTCTTTAAAACTTGAGGTTTGTTTTCTGGCCAAGAATGTGATCTATCTTAGAAAATTTTAATCCGTACTTTAATGACTGTTGTGCTGGTGGTGGTGGAGTCTTCTATAGATACGAAATGGGTCAGGGTGGTTGATAGTGTGGTTCAATTCTTCCGTATCCTTACCGGTTTTCTGTCTACCTGTTCTGTCACTGAGAAGAGTATTGAAGTCTCCAACTATAATTGTGAATGTATCTATTTTTTTCTTTCTGTTCTGTCAGCTTTTGCTTCTTGTATTTTGAAGTTCTTTTGTTAGGTACATATGCATTTAGGATTGTTAGGTCTTCTGGTCCTTTGGCACATTTATCAGGTGTTGTCCATCACAGTGACATGTAATATCACTGTCTCTGGTAATATTCTGAAGTCTCCTCTGTTTTATATTAATATAATCACTCTAGCTTTCTTTTGATCAGTGTTTACAAAGCACATCTTTTTCATCCTTTTACTTTTTTTTTTTAAGATTTTGTTTTAGAGAGGGAGAGAGAGAAAGAACGTGTGGGGAGAGGGGAAGCACAGGGAGAGGGGTAAGCAGACTGCACCTGAGATCATGGCCTGAGCCAAAGCTGAGAGCCGGCCGCAGACACCTGGCAGCCACAGACCGAGCCACCCAGGCGCCTCCGTCCTTTTACTTTTGATCTAGCTATGTTTTTATGTGTCTGACTGCTTATAAACAGCACAGACTTTGGCCTTGCTTTTTTTTTTCCAGTTTGACAACCTCTGTCATTTCTTTGGTGTATTTATAGCAATTATCAGCATGGTTTGATTAAAATCTACTGTCTTGCTAGTTTTTTCTACTTGTCCTGTTTGCTCTTTGTTCCTATTTTCCTCTTTTTCTGACTACTTTTGGATTAGTGGGTATTTTTATGATTTCATTTTTTTTTCTCCACTATTGGCTTATTTATACCTCTTAAAAACTTTTTTTTGTGGTTGCTCTAGAGTTTACAGTATACATGTGGAGTTAATCACAGTGGACCTTTAAGTAATATTATATTGCTTTATGTATAAGATCCTTATGACAGTATACTCCCAATTTCATCATCCCATCTTTTGTGCTCTTGTCATGTATTTTACTTTTACATATGCCATAAGCCCACAAAACTGCTGCTATTTTTTGACAAATCAGTTATCTTTTAGAGTGATTAAAAGTAAGAAAAAGTTTCTTTGGGGTGCTTGGGTGGCACAGTTGGTGAATCAACTGACTTCGGCTCAGGTCATGGTCCCAGGGTCCTGGGATGGAGCCCCATATTGGTCTCTCTGCTTAGCGGGGAGCCTGCTTCTCCGTCTCTCTCTCAAATAAATAAATAAAATCTTTAAAGGGGGGGTAAGAATAAAAGGATTTTAACCAAAAAGGGGGGGACCCTAGATACCCCACTCTCAACTAGATGAAGAAGTGAGAGAGGGTGGGTGTGACCCGGCTTTCTCAGTTCATGAGCCGCAAAACATGATCGTCTGCCTCTGCCATATGTGTTTCCCTCCAACGAGCCATATTGGCTTCGGGACCTATTTGACCATCAGGCTCCGGGCTGGGGTGGCTGACCTGTCCTCAGAGTCTGCCGACCCTGGACAGGCCTCCCCTGGGAGCTGCTGGCCTCGGTCCTGGGATCCCACCTCCCTTGCCCAGAACAACAGCACAGCAGTATCTTCTCAAATTCCCTGTATTTGTGGAGAAATTTGAACAGTCTGGGAGAAAAAAGGGGGCCCCACGGGGTAACAAAAGGCAGCAGACTAGGAGGAAGCTGGCTGGAGCAAGGAGGGAGGGTCCAGCGCACGGGCAGCCCCTCGGAGGATGACGTGGAATCCGCTGGGGGGTAGGCCCCTTGCGCTCCGGGGCCCTGACAGGGGGGCACCTTCTGCCCGCCTGCACCCTGGAACCGAGGGCTGCTCCTTGACCCTGTCGGGTGAGTGGCTCCATAGGGTGGGCCTTACAGCAGCGATCCCTCTGGAGGGCAGCCACGATGAGGCCATAGACCAGAGCTGCAGCAAGCAGGCCCAGGTAGCAGCAGGCGGCAGCGGTGAGGGTCTGTTCCAGCTCTGCTGCGAGGGAGACAGGCACAGCGTGAGTCGGACCAGCCTGGCCCTCTGACTGCCTCCTGGAGAGCTCTCTCTGGCTCACTTGATCCTCCAGGAGGTTCTATTACTCCCCATTTTTACAGATGAAAAAGTTAGACTTAAGATCTGTAAGGGCAAAGACAGTTTGGCCTGGGAGTGGTAGATGGGTGGGTGGATCTGAGGCCGAGAGAAGGTGAAAGACTCCAAGGGGCCACAGAGAGTTGAGGGCAGAACCAGGACTAGACCCAGGTGCTCTTGACTGGGTCCAGCTAGAATCTGAGGGCTCAGCTCTGACTCTGCTTCGTCCACGGGAGCTTCCCGGGCCCTCCTGCAGGAGGGCCCCCCCACCCCCCGCCCCAGCTCTCTCAGCTCCTGAATATCCCGTGTTCCTGCCCTAAAACCCTTAGGGCCGTTCTCCTTGCATTTTAAACATTGGTTCAGTGTCTGACCTAGCTTTCTAGACTCACTAATGTTCACACTGTTCCAGTCATCTCTCTGCCCTAGGAAATACATAGTACTCCCTAAATGCTTGTCAAATGGGTGGTTGGTGGTGAAAAGTCATGGCTTTGCTACCTAGGGGTCCAGGTCCCAGCTCAATGTCTGAGGGTCCTAACCTAGACGAGTGTGTCCGATCTTGTCATGAGTCTCCTTCCTGTTCTTCAATTCCAGCCTTCTCCCGCACCCTGGAACAGAGCAGATGCCCTTCAGATAGCTTCCCTCTGCTGTATCCCCCAAAGGAAATAAAGAGGCATTTGCCACTAGAGAATGCAGAAGCCAGGAGTGACAGAGTAGGTATGAGGGCTTTGGGGGAAGTTGGTCCCACAACGTCACTGCATAGGCTCCAAAGCCAAGTCCAGGCTTCACCCGGAAGCTGGGGCAGAGCCAAGGGTTCTTTGCCCCGCACAGCAGTGCCTTGCAGTTTGCCAGGGGGAACTGATGTCAGTGTCCCAGGTGGTTGCATCAGGAAGCCTGGAGCACACCCCTAGGTCCTCTTTTCTCACCTTGGCTGCAGGGGAGGGACAGCGCGGCTTCTGAGACTCCAGTCTGGTGCAAGCTTCGGCAAGTCACAGACATTGCCGCCACCTCCCGAGGCAGCTGCAGCCAGCTGACCACGGGCTCCCCGGCTCCTCCGGTGGAGTCCTCTTCCTCCCGATACTGGCCTTTCAGGACCCAGGAGACCCTCAGAGGGTCAGGGTTGTGTCCGAGGGCCACACAAAGTACGTGGAAGGGAGGGCCAGAGGCTGGGACAAACGGGCTCAGCTCAGGTGGCTGGAAAGCCGGGGATTGCCTCTTAGCTGCAGGGAATGACGGGGAAGTCACCCACTACCACCAGCCCCTTCCAAGCTCATAGTCCTGTTGCACCTCCTTCCTTCTGGAGACACTTCTCCCCTTCCTCCATGGCCTTCGCTTGCTTTTCTCGGAATCTGTTTCCCCCCACAGCTAGCCTTCTGGCCAGAAGATGAGCTCTGAGTTTGTCTCTGCCACGTACTCTTCATCCTCTGGGCCTCCAGCATCCTTCCTACAGAGCAAGGGAAGGGAAGGGATGTAATGTTCTTGATTAGGCTTCCCCTCCCAGGCCTAAAAGTCTGGGCCTAAGGTGTCTGTGTCCATCCTCAGATGCTCGCAGTCGAATCCACCATCCAGAAGCTTGAGCCTTTTCTCTGCTGGTCGTCTAGTCTTCTGGGCCTTCCTTCTCTTCCCCTTATCCCTACTGAGCAAGGCTTCCTCCAAGGGGGCTCCACCATCGACACCTTTCTGCCCACTGCCACCCCCACCATTGCAGTCTTACACACTAGGGCTACCACATCCCTACACTCTGAGACTCACTCACCCTGATAGAGCAGACGGGTACCTTCTCCAAAGACATACTGGCCTGAAAACCACAGGGCACAGTAGTAGATGCCCTCGTCAGCAGGGCTGGCATTGCCCACAGTAAGGAGGGCGGCATTCTTGCCTGGGTCCATCTCTACCAGGAAGCGAGGATTCACACCCAAACCATAGGTGGGGGGCATCCCTTCTCGCTGACTCAGCAGGAAGGTGGGGCCACTCCCCCTCAGCTGCTGGTACCAAGACAAGACATGAGCACTGGCAGGGCTGCCCTGCACCACACACCAGATCTGTGGATTGCCTTGCCCACTCACCACAGAAGACTGAGTCTGGAACAGAGAGGGCTGGGAGACCTCTGAGGCACCTGAAGAGGCAGAGAAGATAGTGACCCGCTCGAAACACCTCAGTGGTCATTTATTAGACACTGTCAGCTCAGCCGAGTGCACGGTCTTACTAGAGGGCCGTTTGACAATACCTGTCAAAATTGCAAATCGTCATACTTTGTGACCTGGCCATTTTATTTCCATAAATTTATCTTACAAAAATAACTCATGTATATCGGTATACCTATAAGCATGATTATTGCAGTACTCATTATAATAATGAGAAAATAATTATAATTAGAAGAGAGGTTAAATTTTTAAACGAGACACTCATATGATGCAATACTCCACAGCCTCCAAAAAGGAAAATGTAGAACTCTCACGTCTGGGTAGGATGGAGTAGTTGGCAGCCAAATAACATTCCCAGTGAAAATAAACAGGTGATATTTCAAGTTTAAGAGAGTTACAGGAGCAACAGCTATTGGAAGGGTTAAGGTTGTGGAGAGGGGAGAACCGTGGGGATTTTCAGCCACTTGCCTTTGCTGACTCTGGCAGGAGGCTAAGGATCCAGGCTTTCCCCAGGCAGAAGGGTTTTTATAGTGAGACAAGAGAAATTAGCGGAGGTTTTTATAGTCTCATAGGCTGGAGTGATGAAATTGAAGGTTTGAGAAGCCTCAAATATAAGTTCAGGTTTCATGCCATTTACTGAAGACTGAAGTTTTACAAGATGGGAACCTTAGAAGCTAAGCCCAGACCTCTGTAAAGCAGAGCAGAATTTTGCAGAGTCACAGTGCTGAGAAGATAAGAGATCAGAATTCAGCCTCTCTCAAAAGGAAAGACCCTGCTGTATACACCAGGATTTCAGTTGAAAACCCCAAAGGGGTAGGCCCTTAGGAACAAAGCAAATGAGAAGTAGATGGAACTCTTATTAAAAAATGCATTCTGGAATCTGAGGGGAAGCAAACAGAAAATTGTGGAGGTTTTGGTGGTGTGCAACAGAGGAACATGGCTCAAGAAACTAATCACAGCCAAGTGCCTATGCTTTGTTCCACTGGCTGCGGATTTTATGGAAACCCTCGTACAAATGGCATGTGTTCAGTGTGCTATAAAGAACATCTTCAAAGACAGAATAGTAGTAATGGTAGAATAAGCCCACCTGCAGCTTCTGTCAGTAGTCTGTCTGAATCTTTACCCGTCCAGTGCACAGACGACAGTGTCCTGGCTGCCCAGTCACCGCTAGACACCACGTCTGCATCTGTGCAGCCAAGCCCTGTATCAAATCAGTCTCTTTTATCAGAATCTGTAGCATCTTCCCAAGTGGACAGTACATCTGTGGACAAAGCAGTACCTGAAACAGAAGACCTGCAAGCTTCAGTATCAGATACGGCACAACAGCCATCTGAAGAGCAAAGCAAGTCTCTTGAAAAACCAAAACAAAAAAAGAATCGCTGTTTCATGTGCAGGAAGAAAGTGGGACTTACTGGGTTTGAATGCCGGTGTGGAAATGTTTACTGTGGTGTACACCGTTACTCAGATGTACACAATTGCTCTTACAATTACAAAGCTGATGCTGCTGAGAAAATCAGAAAAGAAAATCCAGTAGTTGGTGAAAAGATCCAGAAGATTTGAACTCCTGCTGGAATACAAAATCCTTTGACCATCTGCAAACTAAAAATTGACTTGAGGTTTTTTTTTTCCTAGTCATTGGGAATGTAGAGCAATGTATCTTGCATAGACCTTTTAATCATGCATGTCATCAGAAGAATAGATTTTTATTTTTGTTTTGAAAATGACTCTGAACATTTATTTCCATTGCAGTTTCTGTGGCTGAAAAGACTTAAGTAAACTTCACAAGTATTATCCTTTTAAGATCATCTTAATTTTAGTTGAGTGCAGAGGGCTTTTATAACAAACGTGGAGAAATTTTGGAGGGCCGTGATTTTTCCAGTATTAAACATGCATGCGTTGATCTTGCAGTTTATTTTCTCATTGTGTGTGTACATAGCTTTTCTCTGCAGCACGATCTCTGTCGATGGCGCCCCTCAGGGCACAACTAGTTACCAGTCACTGAATGTATCTTCATCCTTACGGCTGCTTCTGGGTTTTCATTAACAAAGGTTCTACATATGTTAGCATATAGTTTCTTTGCACCCACTATTTATGTCTGAATCATTTGTCACAAGAGAGTGTGTGCTGATGAGATTCTAAGTTTGTGTGTTTTTAAATTTTTTTTGAGCGAGGGAAGGAAAAGCTGTAAGCATTTCATTGCCGACTGCAGGTTTCTTTCAGATTACATTTATGTATTTATGTTTACCCACCAGTCTTTGATTAAATAAAAAGGAAAACCATAAAAAAAAATGCATTCTGTAGACTTCCACCTAATTGTAGAAGGAATTCTGGAATTAGAAAGCCACCGTTTGACAACCACCATAGTAGTAATTGCTCAGGCAAGAAGCATCAATAGAGGATAAAAAGTTTTGGGCTTTTGGGGGGGGGGTGTGTGTGTGTGTGTGTGTGTGTTTGTGTTTTGAGATCAGTATCTTCATAAATTCTCAAAATTCCTCCCCCAAATTACTTGTTAACTACAGGGAGAAAAAAATAGTAATTTATAGTGCAGAAATCTGGCAGACACAGCTTAACCACATGATCAAAATTAGTATCAGCAGGAATGGGGCAAATAGACTTCATGTGCCTCCTGATATAATGCATTGAGAACACTACCTCCTTTCTGAGGTATTCCTGTCAAAAATGCATAGCCTGAATCTAATCATGAGGAAATATCAGACAAACCCAAGCTGAGGGATGTTCTACAGAAGAACTGGCCTGCACTCTATCATGAAAGGTGAAGACTAAGGAACTGTTCCACATTAAAGGAGACTAAATCAAGAGATATGATAACTAAATACAGTGTGAGCCTAGATTAGATCCTAGACCATATTTTTTGTTGTTGTTCTACAGAATACTGGAGAGAGAACTGGTGAAATCTGAGTAAGATTGGTAGGTTAAATCCCATATTAATGTTGACTTCTTGATTTTTTTAATTTGATGAGACTTTTTTTTATTAACATATAATGTATTATTTGTTTCAGGGTTACAGGGCTTCTTGATTTTGATTAATGTACTGTGTTACACTAAGAATAATGGCTTACTTCTCATCAGATATGATGAAAGCCAGAAAACAATGAAAAGACATATTTAAAGTTCTGGGGTGAAAAAAACTGCCACCACACTTTGTTTTTGTTTTTGTCTTTTCCTAATGAAAACAGTCTTTAAAATAAAGGTGTTCTCAGATAAAAGCTGAGAGAATTTGTCACCATGAGGCTTTCACAAAAGGAATCCTAAAGGGAAATCTTCAGGCAAAAGAAAAGTGATCCTAGGGGCACGCCTGGGTGGCTCAGTCGTTACGCGTCTGCCTTCGGCTCAGGTCATGATCCCAGGGTCCTGGGATCGAGCCCCACGTTGGGCTCCCTGCTCCGCGGGAGGCCTGCTTCTCCCTCTCCCACTCCCCCTGCTTGTGTTCCCTCTCTCACTGTGTCTGTCTCTGTCAAATAAATACATAAAATCTTTTTTAAAATAAGTAGGCAAAGATTTCCTAGATAGAAATAGGGAAATGCATGAAGGAATGAAGAGCCTTAGGGTGAATATGTAGTTAAATATAAATAAACATTGTCTGCACAAAGCAATACAAATGTCTTTAAAATATATATTGACTTAAAATGCCTTACCAAAACAACACAAAAGTTGGGAGGAGAAAAGTGAAGTTAAAGTACTCTAATATCCTAGCCTTATTTGAGAAGTGATCAATGTAATATTATATTAGACCATAAAGTCAGAAATGCATATTTTAATCTGTCAGAGTAGCCACTAAAAGAATAATAAAACAATGTTTAATTAGCAAGTTTTTAGAGGAGGGAATGATATTTTTTTTAAAGATTTTTTAATTTATTTTTTTTAAAGAGAGAGAGACGGCGAGAGAGGGAATACAAGCAGGGGGAGTGGGAGAGGGAGAAGCAGGCAGAAGCAGGCCTCCCATGGAGCCGGGAACCCGGTGTGGGGCTTGATGCGGGGCTCGATCCCAGGACCCTGGGATCATGAGCTGAGCTGAAGGCAGACGCTTAACGACTGAGCCATCCAGGCACCCCAGGAATGATATTTTTTAAAAGAATCCAAAAGAAGACAACAAATGGAGAAAAAGGAAGAAGAAACAAACAATAGAATAGATATAAATGCAAATATATTAGTAATTATGCTAAATATAAGTGGATTAATTCTATGATTAAAAGACTAAGATAGAATGGATCAAAATCTAACAACTATAACCTGCTAACCGAAGACACACCCTAAATATTAGGACATCAAAACACTGAAAGTAAAAATGTGAATATAACTGGTACAGCTATACTAGTATCAGACCAAGTAGACTTTAAGGCAAGAAACAGTATGAGAGATAAAGATGTCCACTTAATGATGTAAAGGGGTCATTCTACCATAAACCCAGCCATATCAATAATCATATTAAATGCAAGTGGTCTAACACCTCAACTGAAAGTCTGATTGGATAAGAAAATAAGCCCAACTATATTCCATCACAAGAAACCCACTTAAAGACAAAGATAGTTTAAAAGAAGAAAGATGGAAATGAGAGACTATGCTACTATGATTTAAAAACAAACAACTGAAGGGGCAGTATCAAAATCAGATAAAGCTGATTTCAGGGCAAAGAATATTACTGATGGTAAAAAGTTTTATTTCATAATGTTAAAGAGCTTAATTCATCAAGAGAATTTAACGATCTTAAACATTTATGCACACAATGGAGTTTTAAAATAAAAGAAGCAAAAGGAATAGAACTGCACAGAAAGATCCACAGTAACAGCCAGAGATTTCAACACCCATCTTTTAGTATTTGTTAGAAGTACAAAGAAAATCACTGAGGATAAAGATGACTTGAATAATACCATCAAACAACTTTTTTTTTTACCATCAACCAATTTAATAAGTGCTATTTATGGAACAACCCACCCAACAACTGCCAAATATACTTTTTTTTCAAAAGTCCATGGAACTTTTATCAGCATAGATCACAGTCTGAGCCATAAAACAAGTCTTAATTACACTTAAAAGGATTCAAGTCATACAAATAATGTTCTTTGACTACAATGGAATTAAATTAGAAATCTAACAAAGATATTTGAAAAGTTCCCAAATGTTTGGAAAACAGCATACTTCCAAATAACCCTTCTAAAAAAAAATGCTTTAAAACTCGATTGTACACTTAAAATGGGTGAATTGTATGACACGTATACTTCACAGAAGTTGTTTCTAAAAACATAAGGACTGGAAAGGAAGAAATAAAATTTCATTTGTAGACAACCTAGTGGTATTCATAATAAGTTTTTAAGTGTATAGACTATATTAGAATTAATGAATGAGTTTAGCAAGGTCACTGGATATAAGGTGAAGATAGAAAAATAGACAATGAAATTAATAAAATATCTATGATAGCATCAAAAACATCAGATACCTAGAAATTAATAAAAATATGCAAGTCCTCTACACTGAAATCTATACAACATTACTGAAAGAAATTGTGAAAATGTAAATAAGTGGAGGGATATACTATGTGCATGTATTGGAATATTCAATAGTATAGAGTTATCAGTTCTTCCCAGACTGGTACACAGTTTCAAACCAGTTCCAATCAAGCCCCAGCGTGTCTTTTTGTGGAAAATGATAAGCTGATTCTAAAATTTTTATGGAAATATAAAGTTCCTAGAATATCTAGGGCCTTCTTTTTTTTTAAAGATTTTATTTATTTATTCATTTGAGAGAGCGAGAAAGAGAGCACATGAGAGGGGGGCGGGTCAGAGGGAGAAGCAGACTCCCTGCTAAAAGCAGAGAGTCTAGGGCCTTCTTGAAAAACAGCAAAACTGGAGGACTTACACTACCAGGGAACCAAACCATTGAAGGACTGATGTAACGTGAACAGTGTGGGGTTGGTGCAAGAATAGACAAGGGGTCAGCGGAACACAGGACAGAATCCAAAACGTGTATACAGTGTTAGGACAAAGGAATACCGCACGTCTATGGAGAAGGGACAGTCCTTCCCATCAGTGGTGCTGGGTCAACTTGGTAGGCACAGGAAGTGAATTCTCACCTCCATTCTTCGTAGATTATAACCAAAAATTAGTTTCAGCTGGATTATATACTAAATCTGGAACGTAAACCAATAAAGCTTAGAGGAAAACATAGGAGAATATCAACATAAATCCTAGAAAGAAATCTCAGTAGGCAAAGATTTCTTAAATACAGTACCAAAAAAAGTCAGTTATAATGGAAAAACTTTTATTTGAACAACAAAAAACTGGGAGCCTTTGTTTAGCAGGAGACACCATTAACAACAGTGAGAAAATCCACGGAGTGGAAGATACAACACATATGACCAACAGAGGAGTTCTTTTAAAGACCTGCAAATCAGTAACAAGAAGTCAAACGAACCAATAGAAAAACAAACAAAAATTTCAACAGGCCCCTCACAGAACAAGATATCCTAAAGTTCGATACACATGAAAACGCGCTCAATCCCGTTATTCATCAGGGAAACAGAAATTAAGACTACAGTGAGATCAGGTGCACACACACCTGAATGGCTAAAATGAAAGGTAACGTTTCGTTTTGGCAAAGATGTGGAGCAATGGGAATTCTCTTATATTGGTATGTGTCTGTTTTGGTCTGTATCCCCAGATCCGAAGGAGATTTTAAAACCAGTCATAGCAGTGGTCTGTGGGTTTAGAATCGTGGGAGGTCCTAACACCTTTTAATATGTCTACCCCTGTTGAATTGTATTTCTCAGGCTTTACTATTACAGTCAGAAATGAAAAGTTTCACATTTGGAAAAGAACAAGCCCCTCTCTCCCACCACACTCGCCCGCCACAACCAGTAGGTACTGGGATCTCCTGGTCTTCATCTCTCCCGAACTTTCTGCAGCACTGACCTTGACCACTCCTGTGGCAAAGCCCGGTCGGCTCTCACCACCCCCCACCCCCGCTAGCCCCCCCCACCTCCCCTGCCCATCCCATCGGCCCTTCCAGTGCCTCCATCTTAGTCGCTGCTCCATCTCCCCCTCCCTGTCTCTCCTCGCTCCCGTAGGAGCGCACCTGGGGTAGCTCTTCCCTGAGGACTCCTCGGTTCCTCTCTGGTCTCCTTTACACACAATTCGAGGGAGGAAGATTCCCCACCCCCTCCATTCCCCATCCTCGGAGCTTCACCAGCCTGCAGACAAAGTCTGGGTCTCCAGGTCCTGCAGATCCTGTCACCCAGCTGTCCACCCCTCCACCGAAGCCTCCCCAGCCTGAGTCACCTCCTGCCTCCTGGATGGCCCCCAGCCTCCCGCTGCTCCTGCTGACGCCTCTGTCCTGCTCCAGCCCATCCCCCCCCAGGAACTCCACGGCTTCCACCAGACCCCCAGCGGCCCCGGGTCAGCCCCCATCTGCGAGCTGTGTGACTGTGGACACCTTACGGGAGCCTCAGTGTCACTGTAAAGTGAGGGTTGTAGAACCCACCTCGCAGAATCGTCATAAGGATTAAATGAGATAAAGTCTAGCACACAGTGACTGCTTGATCAGTGTCACGAATTTCTATTATTTCTGTTTAGCTCCATTGGACAGCATCACACAAGGGATCTGTCCCCCTTCCCCGAGTACCGGTGCCGACCCTCCCATCCCTCAACTGCCCTTCCCAAGACTCAGCCCCCTCAACCCCCCATCTTCTCGGTGCCCTGTTGTCCCTCAGGTCTGGGTTCATCACAGGGGCTGGGAGTGAGGGGTCCACGGAGCTGTGCACCAGCCTCTCTCCGGTCCACACCCACTCCTTCTAGGTTCCTAAACCAGAGTCTGTCTGTTGGGCAGCCCTCCACCCCTATAAAAAGGAGAGAGAGGCCTAATTAGGCTCTGGGACAGGGAGAAGGGAGGACCTCACCAGAAACAGACAGCAGGAGCCAGACACACAGGACCCAGCCACGCCAGGACACCGGGACCCCGCTCGGAAGCTCTGGTTGGGTTGCCATCTCGTAACCGCCCCGGGACTGGAGGGAGCGTGCAGCGCTTCTCAAACTGAGCCCTCCCTGGGGCCCCAGAACCAGGGGCTTGGTGTCTGCTTCCTCCCTAGGTCTGGAGTGTGGGGGACAGACAGGCACAGTGCAATTGCGGGCCAACCCCAATATCCGGGTCTCTCGGAAAGCCCCTGTAGGAGTGGGGGTGGGGCATCTGAGTGCTGGGTCGAAGCACAGACGACTGCTTGGTTTGCAAAAAACAGAAACCCAAGTGCAACCAGTTTAAGCAAAGGAGGTGGTTTATTGCCCCCCAAAAGAGTCCTGAAGAGGTCCCAGCTTCATGGATGGCTGGACAGGCCTGAACTATGATGTCAGAAACACATCCCTTTCCTTCTCTCCATCCTGCATCCATCTTTTGGTAGGCTCTCCACGTGTGGTGGAGAGATGCCCAGCAGCATCCAGGGCTCCCGTTGGCCAGCATAGCCAGCCACCCCAGGGAAAAGGGGAAGTCTCCTTCCTGTTACTTAGAGCACATGTCCAAGGCTGATGTTGGTTGACCTAGCCTGGCTCATGCATTTGCCCGAGCCAATCACTGAGATCAGTGAGCTGGCTGGGCCCTCTGGAAGCTGTGGTGGGAGCAGGGGGCAATTTCAGCTGACCTTTGAGGACTTCAAATCATAACATGGTGGTTCCCAGAGGAAAGCTGGATACAATTACCAGAGGGTCCTGGGCGGGCATCTACCTGTCCAAAGGGATAATGTAGCAGAAGAAGGGGGGACCCCTCCTGCCCAAGAGAGGCCCCTCTGCAAGCCCCTTCCTGCTTCTCAGTTCAGCAGCCATGTCCCGACACTCGTCCACAAAGCCTCCACCTCATTGTGTTGCTCTGTAAAGGGCGCCTCTGCTTCCTGACGTGTCCCAAGAAGTGGGGAGCAGCTTCTCCTGCGGCTCAGGGAGAAAAGCCCTGATGTCCTGCTCACCAGAGCCCTGAGACGCCCTTCCCTCCCAGAGACCAAGACCTCATGGCTCTCTGATCACAATCAAGATAATAATAACAATAAAGAGTTGGCCACTTCCTCATCTTCCCTTCTGGTTGGGTTGCTGGGTGGGTGGACTTAGTACCAGTGCTGTAAAGTACTTAGCACACATCTGGTTGAAACACCTGCTGAATGAGGTAGGTTGTATTTTCCAAGATGGCGGCCACAATGTTTCTCACCCCACACACCCTTCCTTTTTCCACCATAGTATTCATTTTGGAAGTTGAAATATAATTGACACACATCAAGATATTGAACATATCCATCAACCTTAAAAGTTTCCTCATGCCCCTCTGCCATCCTTCCCTCCACCCCACCCCTAGCATCTCCAGGCAACCTTTGGTGTGCTTTCTGTCATCACAGGTTAGTTTGTATTTTCTAGGCTTTTATATAAATTGAATAATACCGTACCTGCACTGTTTTGTCTGGCTTCTTTCACTCAGCCTAATAACTTGGAGAGCTGTCCACGTTGTTGCATGTATCAACAGTTAATTTGTATTGATGAATTGTATTTCACTCTATACCATAAATTACTTATCTGTTCACCTGTTGAGGGACATTTGGGTTGTTTCTCATATTTGGCTAGTTCAAATAAAGCTGCTACGAACATACGCTTTCCTTTCCCTCAGGTGGTTACGTCGGAGTTGCATGGCGGGGTCATATGGTAAGTGGATGTTTCACTTCTGAAGAAACTGCCCAGCCCTTTTCCAAAATGGTTGTATGAGAGCATCCTTGACAACACTGGGTATATTCCCAGTCTTTTTCGTTTAGACATTCTAGGAGGGGTGTAGTGGTATTTCAGTGTGGTTTTAATTTGCATCATCTAATACGAATGATCCGGCTGGCCCGCCACACTGGCGGGAAGCCCGGCAGAGGCAGGCAGAGCCCACGTGTAGGGGTTCAGCTGACGACCAGCCGCCGCCGCTGGACATGTAAGAAACTGTCACGTGATTCCATCCCCCAGCCTCCAGGCCACCCCCACAGATGCCACATGGAGCAGAAACAAGCTGACCCCACCAAGCCCGCCCCAAACGACAGATTCATGAGCAAAACAGATGATTGGTGTTTTAAATCCTTGTTGGGGCGGGGGGGTGTGCAGCGGTAGATAAACCAGAACAGTGAGTCGGCTAGCTGTGATGTTATCACCACTGACGTAATTCTGTTCATCCACCGGTGGTTTATATTCGTCTTCTCAACAAACCCGCAGCTCCTGCAAGACAGACATCAACTCTTCGTTTCTGGAATCCTAGCCCCAGAACCTGACTCCTGACTTTCATTTCTTATCCCTTCAGGTCTTTGCCTTCAACCCTCGGACACTTCACCTTCTCTTAGCCACCTCTCGGGGGCGCGGGGTAGAGGTGTGGAAGAGCTTCGGCTCTCCTGCGGGGCTGTCTGGATTTGAATCCTGTCCCTGCAACTTCTTTTCTAAGCTGTAAGAAGTTAATCAAATTCTTTAACCTCTCTGAGCCTGAATTTATCTCCCACAAAATGGGAACAGCAACACCTACCTCAGAGAGTAGTTAGTCTAAAATGATCCATGTAAAGAACTTAGCAGGATTAGCCTGGTCCCTGCTAGGGTTGTTTTTACTAGTGTTGTCTGATGGCTGTCCGGGTTTAAACACACCCTCCCTCGTTCCCTCCCAGGGAGCTTGTCTGCCCAGCTCCTAGCATAACGGCATCAGGTATACGGGTAGTAGGACTTAATATCGATTGTTCTAGGCGATTTACAAACATGAAATCCCTTGGGTTTTTTTAAAATCTGGATTCTCTCTTTATAGGTCCTGTATTGCCAGGCAAAATGTTCTGCCCCTCTGAACCTGCTTCCTGTCCCCCAAAAGGGTACCCCCATGCTGTCTCCCAAACAGGTGTGAATGTAGGGATATGTTATAAGGCACCATCCTGACACAGGTCCCTGATAAATAGTAGCTATTAACACTAGTAACATTTATCCTGTGTTATGTCAGGTAACTAATTATTTTGGAAGGAAAACAAGGGTGGGGGCTGACTTGCTAATGTATATTTTTTGGAGCGTTTCAAGTTTTGTATTATCTATATTGTTTTAAAAATTAAACCTAAATTTTAATAAATTTTAATAATGTTAATAAATTCAAATTATTAATAAAAATTTAAATCTGATATCCTGGGTGCCACATAAATATTTTTATCCTGGTTTATAGGTGAAGACACTGAGTCACAAATACTTGCCCACATTCAAGCAGCCAGCCAAAGCCAGAGCAGGATGAGAACCCATGTCTGCCTGATTCCAGAACCCGTGGCCTTTCCTTGCACTTACTGTCTCGTTTCTGGGTAAGTAGCACTTTGGTGGTCAGACAGCATAATGGATGAGAGTAGCTTCGTAGTGAGAAGCTGGCCCATGCCTGGTCCCCCTTAGGCTTCTGAAGATGGGGTGTCTCCTCAGGCAATCTTCCAGCCAGGAGTCCTGGCCTCCTTGCTTTCCCACATTTGCCCTTGGATGTTTCAGAGGTGCCGACAACTACCCGCCACCCTCTCCTCCCAGGTCCCGTAACTCAGGGTCTCACATGGGCAGCAGTCCCATCTCCAGAACCCAAGTGGGGGCACCCATGGAGTTGGGGAGGTTTGGGAGGGCTTTAGCACCCCGATAATCTCCATCCACTTCTTCCCCCCAAATAATGAAACAGCTTCACGACAAGTCCTCGAATCCCCACTTCCTGACGCTCTTCACTCATTTCTATCCCATCTGTGACCCGTGGCCGCTGGTCAGAGCTCAGTTTCCTGACGTGTCTTTGCTATAGCCTGCCTCCTATTGGCCCTACAGAAATGCAACCCGGGTATTCCAGAAACAACTACGTTCTAAAAAAATTACATCACTGTGGGGCGGGGGTGGGCCTGCGTCATGGGGCCTGGTCCCATCATTTTGCACTTGAGGAACCTGGATGGGGACAGGCAAAGACGCACCTCTGGACAGCGGTGGCCCAGGCTCTCCCGACCCCCAATCACCCGCCAATGCCCTTCTCCCTGAAGGCCCCTCTCCCCTTGCAGGGAACCCGAAACCAAACAAAAACAATGACAAAAACAACACCCTGCCTCCAGGGCTTATGAATGTCCCTGCTAGAGAGGAGAAGATATAGAGTGAGGGAGATTCATGTCAAAAAATGAGGGAAGCAATGGTTATTCCATAACAAACAAAGTCCTCAAGCCTACAGATGAGACCAACAGTCAGACCTCCATGGGACTCGGGGAGTGGGTAAGTGAGTGTGTGGAGTGAGGGCAGGGAGAATATTATGGCCGAAATTTGAGTCTTTCTGAAAAGGTTAGGTCTAGCCACTTAGCTGTGCATGGAAAGAGACTCAGGAAACAATGAAAGAGTCACACTAACTGTGATGTAGGAGCTTCTCAGTGTGGGGCATCGGGTTGTCTGGTGAGAGCAGGTGTCCTCAAAGGGAAGACAAAACAGATTTTGCTCAATCCGCCCCCTCCCCCCCCATGGACATAACTGCCAAAGTGTCTCGGAGTGCTCCCGGGAACACCAGTGACACAGATACAATTACCTTTAAAGGGAAAAGAAGATTCGGAGACAGGACCAGTGTCAGGTATGAAACAGGAAACCCACAGCCCAGTAGAGCTGTTCTAGCTGATCCTTCCGCAGATAAAACTGAGTGGCTTAACACCCTGATGGGAGGCTGTCATTAGACCTTCAACCCAAACCCCACGAGGAAGAGGAAGAAGAGCAAGAATTTTCATTTTTTTAAGCAGAGAAACTTCAAAATAGTGCTGTAACAAGGAAAGCACACATACACTATGTCCCAAAACATTGTATAAAAAAAGAAATGGCATACATATGTTTTTCATTGTAAGTAAATTTACCCCCATCCCCCCGCAACAAACCAACTTTAAATAAACATTGAACTCTAGTTAATGATGTGAAAGCTGAACTGTTTTGGAGGGTGACCTGTCAAGCTTCCATAATGGAGGAGAAAGCTCCTCAGAAACAGATCTTCCAGCGAATAACAATTATACACTTTGGACAAAATACAGAACACAGTGCCCTGAGAAATTTGAAGATTGAACAAAAGCAGGCAGTTTTTAGAGGGGAGTCAAAACTTGGAGCAGCAGCCTGAAGCACCTGATGCTAAAACTCCAGGACTAAAACCCACCAAGTTCTGGCGCCTCAGAAGACCCCTGGCTGCTAGAGTGAGGAGGACGCCTAATTCCAGTGAAAACTCACCCAAGTCTGGCTGACCCCAGAAATGTGCATGGGGGATGCAAATGATTCCAGACTTGTCAGCCCCCATCGTCCCCGGAGCCAAGACACAGGCACTCCCAAGTTTTAGTGAGATGCCGTGACATTGGAACCTACATATATTGCTGGTGGCAAATTAAAAAAAAGAAAAAAAGTACACTTTGGAAAAGAGTTTGGCAGTCTCTTAAAAAGTTAAATATGTACTTGCCATGAACCCCAGAAATTTTACTCCTAGTTCTCTGTTCAGGAGAGACAGATACAAGACAAAGTCCATACAAAGACTTGGTCACAAGGAAGTGCAGCACCATTCATAACAGCCCAAAGCTGGAAACAACCCACACAACCCTTGAAATGTTGAACAGATAAACTGTGTATGGCCATAAAAGAGAATACCATTCAGCATTAAAAAGGACCAAACTTTTGTCCCTGAGCTTTATTGACATATCATTGACAGTCATGGAACAAACTTTTTTTTTTTTTTTTTGGTTGTCAAATGATCCTTTATTGAAACATTTTCCTTTGTAGTTAACTAGCCGGGCATTCCAGCGCACCACTGTTGATGTCATCTGTGATGTCATGAGGGTGGCGGCCATCTACATTGCAGCCCACAGACTGGTCAGTCCCGAGGATCTCTTTAATGGTTCCAGAGAGTTCTCTCTCTAAAGATCGGTGTCGCATCTGTTGGGCAATATTGACGATCTCATCAAAAGTGATATTTCCACTGTGCTTACTGTTTTTCTGCTTCTTTCTGTCTCTTGGTGGTTCCTTGAGGGCTTTGATAATCAGGGCAGAGGCAAAAGGTACCACTTCAATCTGGGCCTGTCTGTTCTGAATGGTCAGTTTCACTGTAATCCTTAGACCCTTCCAATCACCAGTTGCCTTGGCGATGTCATCACCAACCTTTTTTGGAGACAGACCCAGCGGGCCTATCTTCGGGGCCAGGGCAGACGTGGCACCGACTTCGCCACCGGTGCACCTCAGGTACACGACTTTGATCTCGTTGGGGTCGAACTTAGGCGGCATGGCGGAGGTGGCTGGTGTTGGATGAACCCGGATTCGGGACGACCGAAGAAAGTTGCACCTTTGCCTCCCCAAGCCGAAAGCCAAAAGATGGAACACACTTTTGATTCATGCTACAATATGGATGAACTTCCAATGCATGCAGCAAAGAGAGGGAAGTCACACAAAACGCCGTATGTTGTATGATTTCCTTGATAGGAAATGTCTACCAAAGCAAATCTCTAGAGGCAGAAGGCAGACCAATCAGTGTCTGGGGATGGGAGTGGGGCCTGACTAACTATAAAAATTCATGACAGAACGTTTTGGATGATAAAAACGTTCTGAACCTGGATTGTGGTGATAGTTGCCCAAATGTATAAATTGATTGGAAATTATCCCAGGGTACATATACGATGGATGAAATTCCTGGCATGTAAAATATATCCCCATAAAGCTAAAATGAACAAACGGAGGAAACACCAACTCGTTTTATGAGTCCAGCATTACACGGACACCAAAACCAGACAGAGAGATCACAAGAAAAATATTTAGGGTGAAGAGTCCCTATGTCTACCATTTACTTTGAAATGTACTGAAACCAAGACAGATTATTGAATGGATGAAGGGATGACCAGATGAATAAAGATGTGACAAAGGATGTTTAGTACAATGGTAGGATCTAGCATTAGGTATTTGGGTGTTCACTGTAAAATTCTTTCAACTTTGCGGTACCTTTGAAATCTTGAATGATAAAACGGAGAAGGAGAATGAAATCATAGCACAGGACACGGCTCAGCTGCGATTATCTTTTATGAAGTCAAACAATGTAAATAATATTGAGTTCATCCAAAAGGGAAAAGAAAAAGTTTAAAAACTAGGTGTCACGGTGCCTAGGTGGATCGTCTGTTGGGCATCTGACTCTCCATTTCAGCTCAGGTCATGGTTTCGGGGTCATGAGAGCAAGCCCTGCGTGAGGCTCCACATTCAGTGGGGAGTCTGCTTGAGATTCTCTTTCCCTCTCTCTCTGCCCTTCCCGTTCATGCTCGCTCTCTCTAAAATAAGAAAGAAAGAAAGAAATCTTAAAAAAAATAAAAAAAGGTGGCTCACTGAGCTCATACAATTTTGCTGAGCTCCCAGGTACATCCTGGAATAAATTTACATCAAGCCCAGGTCCTTAGTAAACAGGTCATGATAAGTTCAGTTAAAAGGCATTAGCCTTAGTGGCACTTGGGGACTCGAGCCCAGCTTTTGTCATAAGCATCTGCTGAACAGACCCTTTGCTCCTCGAGCATCATGACTCTCATTCCCTTTGGATCACTCAGTGTTGCCCATCTCCCCACCGTCTCCCACCCCCTAAGGTGCCAGGCCATGCAGCGCACCTTGCAAGGGTAAGAAAAGCAGCTGTCGTGCTCTGAAAATTGTGCTCTGAGCCAAGTATTTTATCCACATTATTTGAGTCTTGCCAAAAACGAAAGAAAGAAAGAAGGAAGGAAGGAAGGAAGGAAGGAAGGAAGAAAAGGTGTCATTGCCCCTTTTACAAGAAAGTAGATAGAGGCTACGATGATTAACTTTATGCGTCAACATGGCTAGGGCAGGGTGCCCAGATGTTTGGTCAAGCACGAGTCTGGGTATTCTTGTGAAAGTATTCTCTAGATGTGATTAACATTGAAACCAGTTGACTGGTTAAAGCAGATCACCCGCTGTAACGTGGGTGGGGCTCAAGCGTTCACTTCAAGGTCTCAAGAAAAGGACTAAGGTCTCCAGAGGAAAAAGGAATTATGCCCCCTCGACATCAATGATTCCTGGGCTTCCCACCCTGCCTGCCTGCCCTGCATTTCAGACTTGCCCGCCACCAAATCCTTAAGACAAATCTCTCTGTATATACACACATCCTCTATGGCCCTCTCTCTCTTTCTCTATAGTCTCTGTTGTTGACAACTACAGAGGGGGCTCGGGAAAGGTAACGTCTCGGTGTCATACTCCAAGGGGGAGGCAGTGCGGGCATTCGGACCCAGGCCAGGTCAGCTCCAAAGTCACGTTCTTAACCAAACAGGACCACGGCCCTTCCACCCTGGACTCTGGGGGACTGAGTCAGCGGATGCCCCAGATCCAAGTGTCTGAGGTGCCTAAATCCACAGACCCCTCCAGGTGAGGACAGCGGGAGGGAAAGGGCACATCCCTTTTTTCTTTCCTTCTTCTTTTTTTTAATATTTTATTTATATATTTGACAGAGAGAGACATAGCCAGAGAGGGAGCACAAGCAGGGGGAGTAGGAGAGGGAGAAGCAGGCTTCCCCGCGGAGCAGGGAGCCCGATGTGGGGCTCGATCCCAGGACCCCGGGGTCATGACCTGAGCCGAAGGCAGACGCTTAACGACTGAGCCACCCAGGCGCCGGAGGGCACATCCCTTTTTTCGAGGCTGCCCAAAGGAGCCTCTCCTCAGCCCCTCCTGAGTCACGGGGACCACATGGGGTGTCACCTCTCAGGGGGAGATTTGATTAGTCTGATTTGGGTTTCTAGTTCATCCTGACAACCCACACTCCAGATGCAGGGCTGGGAGGCCCCAGGAACCCTCATTCGTAGGTCACGGCGCCACCTACTGGTCCATTGGAGGGCCAGCTGCAGTAACCGAACGCCCCCTGCTCTCTGTGGCCAGGACATCATCCCCATTTTACAGATTGGCAAACAGAGCTTTTGCTCGCCACTTTCCCCCATTCGCTCGATCATGTGCTAGATGCCAGGCACGATACCAGATGCTGGGGGTTCAGAGAAGCCGGTCCTCCACGGAGGGACTGACAGAACGAGTAGGGGAAAGAACCAGCAAAGACAGAGGTGGAAAGAGTAGAGTGGGCACCCCAAAGGGAGGCCAGTTGTCGTGGGAAGGAAAGGCTTCCCCGGGGAGATGCTGGTGATGGTGGGCTGAGGTTTTGAAATTCTGGAGGCGTCTGCCAGGCTGATGGGAGGGGCCATGGGGGATCATTTGATTCTCAAGTCAGGACTCTTCCCCAAGCACAGGAGGACAGGTGCCGGGAAGGGCATCTTAGCGAGCAGAAGATGTGTTTGGCGGAGCGGGACTTGAGAGCAGGGTGTGAGATGGGATCAGTCGCACACGGGGGGCAAATGGGCCAGGACTCGGGCCCCAGCCTCGCACACAGATGGCCCCAGAGCCCCCTGGGGCACCTCCGCCGGTCTCACCATGGAGACCGTGCTCCGCCACGCTAAGGAGTCTGAACACGTCTCCCCAGCAACGGGGAGTCCTGAGGAGCTGTTAGGTTAAGCCAGTGAGTGAAATGATCTGACGTGCGTGGGGAAGGCAACCCTGCCGAGTGGGGATGGGGTGACACCAGAAGCAGGGATCACCCTTGTAGGGATGATCATCGCAGCAGGGGATGCCAACCCTCTGACCTCCAGCAGCGGGGGTGAGGAACGAGAGGCCAGGAGAGACGAGAGATCTGGAGGCACAGACTCGGTTGAGCTGGGCGATGAACTAGAGGTACAGGGAGAAGCCAGGGGGGTGACCAGATGACGCCCCGGCTTGGGGCTCGGTTGACGGTTCGTGGATGTGAAATAAAAGGAGACTTGGAAGACAGGATGACGAGGTTGTTCCTGACATGTTAGCCCGTGGGAGTCCCACCTGTAGCTGCTGGAACATTGCTTGGATGAGCGGAATAGAGACCGGTGACTCCAAGTTGGCAGTGAGTGGAGAAGTCCTCAAGGGGATGAGGCCGTGATGGCATCATTCCTACAAGGCTACACTGTCAGAGACCCCGTACTTGAGCTGCACAAGGCGGCATACAAACCAGCCCGAGACCTGGTGCCTTCCACCAGCATTTCGCCTCGTGCTTAGGGGCCTGCGGTGACTACGGTTTGGCTGGGCAGCCGATTTAGGCTGCGGGTCAGTGGGCTTTGCTTCAGGTCGGGGTCCCATCTGTTTCCCGTGTCTGTCGCTCATGCCGCGTGATCCTCCGAGATACGGTGGCTACTCAGGGCACCATCTAATGATGACAGCAGCGCCCAGGAGGGCTGGTGACCACGCACGTTTCGCCTGAAGGCCTCGGTCGCGCCCCCTGCACACCGTGGCGGCTGCCTAGCTTCTAAAGCAAGGTCCCAGCATGGCTGACGCCAACCAACACGACAGGGCGAGAGCTATGCTCCAAGCCGGTCATGCGCTGCAAGCTCACGGGGCAGACGAACGAGGGACTGAAAATGTCCAGTGTACCACAGCCAGGGAGCGCCTCCCTGTTACACTGTGTGCTCTTCCCTCGCTCCCTGTCCCCAGCCTCAAATGGCCTCCTGGCCCCCTGCCCTGTGCTATAATGCAGCACCTTTGGGTCCATTTCCACATCTTCCCCCAAGCTGTGTGATCCTGGAAACGTCATGTTCCTTCTGAGTCTACATCATCTGCTAAAACCTCACCTCCTGAGACTGTCATAAAGATTACATGGGATGATGTGTAAGAAACACCCTGTCCTGCTCAGGGACCAGCGAAAGTCCTCCCTAACCCACAGATCTCTCAACGACTACCATGTGTCCTGCGGACTCTTAAACCGTCGGCATCCAGTGGTTTCGAGACGCAAGAGAAGTGGCTGGAAGTCTCTGGAGAAATACTGATCAGATTTCCAGCCCCGTTGATTCCAATTCACGTGGAGGGGATTGCTTTAGGTGCCCCAGACGATTCTAAGGCACCCCCACTGGCGTCTAGCACATGCTCAGCTCTTACTCGACTAGTTCACCGGTTTCGTGGGTTAAAGACTCAGGTGTGAGTCCTCGTAACCTTCGGGAGGAGGAACGGAGGCTCTCCGTCCCCAGCCACGCCACCACTGCATGGACGGTGGCGTAGTGCCCACCTGTGTCTGCCGTACGTGGGTGTCCAGACTCCGTTTCACACTCTGCTAACACAGATGCGAACGGTTTTATGTACCACGTTTAGCCTTTGTGATGGCAAATACGACACACAGCCACTAGAGATGAAGAACGTTTCACAAGTAGCCACGGCCAGAGTAATGAACATGTCTGTTTATTCACTTACAAACCTGGTAGCGTGAAAAGAACATCTTAATTAAAATCCGGCTTGATAGAAATACAGGGCACGATGTCACTACCGCCCTCGTGGACTCAGAAATGCTGGTCGCTCTGGGTGCCTAAGATCAGCAGGGCTCCCGAGAAAGATCCCATCCCCTAAAGTGCCTCAAACGTCCTCAGGACCTCGTGCTGTCGCCACCCAGGGACGGGAAGGGGCTGAGCGAACCGCACACTTACAGAGGTAAATAAGGAGTTACGGCCCTGTACAATCATTACAATGGCATTTCCCAGATCCCAAGAGTAGACCCGAGAGTGAAGGGAGAACTGTGCTGCTAGAAACCCTTTGACTGAAAGAAGCTGCAGAAAGGCGTTTGATCTGGGGACGGGAGACTCTGGGAGGAGGATGGGAACCCTCAGAATGAGTGAAGTCACTTTCTTTTTCTCTTTCCTGTCTACACCCACCATGGGACATTCTGGGATAAGGCACGAGAACCCGGCTTGGAGAAGAGAGGTGCTCCCAGGTGCAGTTCTTGGTGCGCAAAGGATCGAAAGATCCTGGCAGAGATCTTTTGAAAGAGATGCCAGAAATACCCTCCCCACCCCTTGTACTTTCTGTCCTTGAGAGACAGAAAACCAACAAGGCAGAAGGTTTGCAAAGGTGAATCCAAACATCAGGCGAATAAAGTCCTACCGGGACATGTGTGATTGTGCATGGGATGCTCTTCTCTGTGAAGTATCGTACAGGAAACCACTCCGACCTTTCACGGACAAGGAGTAGCCAAAAAAGATTAAAATATCCAGTCCTCTTGAAGAATAGTGCAGTTGGTGGGTATGAGAGCCTACAAAGTACAAGAATCAACGTTGACAAGAAAAGGAGGCTTAGGACATTGCAGAGAGAAGAAAAACAGTGGTGGTTGAGGGAAGCAGGGAGAAATCTGTACAGCTTGTTCAGCACTCACTGCTTGTCCACAGAACGGGACGAACACCTTAATGATCACTTTACTTCACCCACCGTTTCCTACAGACAGCGAGGTTTCTCCCAAATTCATAAGCCTGCAAATGGCATAGGTCAAGCTGCTCATCAGGGAAGCCTGTGAAGGTCTTCTCCCCAAATTGCCACGTCTGGGCATCAGGAAAAGACTTCCCCAGGTATACACCTCAGATGAGTTCGTCTATGTCCTTTTTTTTTTTTAAGATTTTTTTTATTTGACAGAGAGAGAGAGAGAGAGAGAGAGAGAGGGAACACAAGTGGGGGGAGTGGGAGAGGGAGAAGCAGGCTTCCCGCCGAGCAGGGAGCCCGATGCGGGGCTCGATCCCAGGACCCTGGGATCATGACCTGAGCCGAAGGCAGTCGCTTAACCAACTGAGCCACCCAGGCGCCCCTATCTCCTCTTCTGTATGGGCAGTCAGGTGACACCAATTAGCCGAAACATTAAAGTATTTCTCTAGCACAGAAGCCCGGAACGTCTTAAACTTTCACGTATCGGACTAGCCAGAGAGGACTTTCTGTCCTCAGGCAGGCCGAACTCACGTGCCCTGCATCGTGTGAGTTAACTGGCGATCGCGTCTGGGGTAGAAAGTATGCAGCTTGGGGGCCGGCGTGGTGCCACAGGGGTCCCCGGAGCTTTCTTGCCACTCGCGAATGGAAGAAGCCCTCTCTTTCTTGTGCACTGCTGAATCCCATCGCCCAGTACGGTGCCTGGCCAAAAGAGGCCATAAGGAGACAAGATGGGCTTGTGTGGTGGTGAGGAGGGCCTGGATTCAACGAAAGGGAAACGAGAGCGTGGCGCAACCTGCAGGGGCCGCTGTACCCTCCGAACGCTCTCCATTCAAAGAGCTAGTGACTGGACGACGCGCCAAGCAGGGCTGCACGTGCCGGGAACGCAGCCGTGCCTACGACTGAGGTTCTGTCGAGAGAGGGCAGGGCTTGCAACTGGCGGGAAAGGCAGTCCAACCAACGCAGACTGTACAGGGTGACGAGTTCCACAAGGGAAAGAAAACGGGGCCACTGACAGTAAGGGAGGGCTGGACCGGGGCCTTCTCAGAAGACGGACTGGCATTTCCTCGGCCCAGACAAGCCAGGAAGGCGCAGAGTGACGACCGGCCCAGAGCTCAGGGCCTCTAAATCCCGCCTCCCAGGTCGGGCCAGGCCCGCGGAGCGGATTTCAGTCGCGCTCCGCTAGAGCCTCGCCCAGGAGGAGCCGAGCGCCTGCGGGTCCAAGACGCCCTTTGGCGCCCTGGACCAGAGTGGCTCTGAGCCGCGACCCACTCGGGGACGGAAGTGGGAACGCGCCTGGAGGGCAGAGCGAAGCCCCGCGCTCCCCACAGCACGGCACGGCGAGCGGCCCACCGCGGACGTCCCGGCTCCACCTGCAGAGGTCAACCGGGCCGGACCCCGCGGCTGCCGCCCAGAGGCCCGGGGCGGGGCCTCGCGACACCCAAACAAGCCCCACGTGGCAGGGGCGGGGCCGCCGCGGGGACGTCACGGCGCGCGCGTGCGCGGGAGCGATCTGGCGCCGGCGTACCCTTGTGGGGCCCGTAAAGCGCGGAAGGTCGCGGTCCCCGGCTTTCCCCGGAACTTTTTGCTCCCTCCGCCCCGCCCCTTTCCCTTCCCCGTTCCCCGCGTTCTGGCGCCGGGACCCCCCAACCCCCGCAGCTGTTGTGGCTGCTGCCCCGCTGCCGCCGGGGTGCTGCTGACCGCGGAGCCCGCGGGGGCCCGTCAGGTAAGGAAGACAGCTGCGGGGCCGCTCTGGCCTCCCCTCCGCGCGCGTCCCCGCGTCCCCCGTTCCTCTCTGGTCTCCCTCGGGGGTAGTCCCGTCCGCCCCTCGTTTCGCGTCGCTTGCGCCGAGTCGCCTGGGGACTCCGGCGGCCCGGGCCGAGAGGGGTCCGCCTCGTCTCTGTCAGCCTGTCCGCGGTTGCGCTCCGTCCGGCCGAGGTGGTCCGGGCCTCGGAGACCCGTGCCCGGCCGCCCCGGGGCCTGCGCACCGGCTCCTCAGGGGGCGTCCGCCGGCTCAGGCCGACGTCCAGAGCGGCCGGGGTGACCTCGCTTCGGGCTCCCGGTCTCGGGCAAGCCCCTAGCGCGCATGAGGCGGGTCTCGCCCGGTCTTCCTTCACTGCGGGTGCGGTTGCTTTCCCGCCTGGAGACGTGCGGTCCGCCTGTGCCTCCCTCACTTGTAAGACCGCTGCAGAGTGCGGCGGCCGAGTTACGGGGAAGAGTGTAGGCCCAGGGCCGTGAGCCGACTTCGTGATGTGTGACCACTCGGGACCGATGTGAAGGACACTGAGATTAGATTCGGGCATCTACAAGTGCAGTTTGCCGGTGTGTGTAAGCGTGACGTACGGGGCCGCGGGGGGAAGGAGGAGGGGAGCCGGGCCACGGGGCACACTTGGCCAGCGCTAGCGATTTGTCTTAATTTCTTCAACTTGTCTGATCAGCTGGTGGCACTTGTTGAGAATTACACACCCAGGACCAAGCAGGATCCACTCTCCAGAGAAGGAGCGTGGGCTAAATGTGCTGCTGGCTCTTGTGCTGAGGCAGGTGTGGGAAATGTCGTTAATCGCTCTCCACCCGCCGGGCTTCCTAGTCCCCAGCGGCCCGGTTGTGCACACGCTGTGACCATACAGAGGAGCAGCTCAGAGGGACCTGGAGCTGCCCTCTTGTTCATGTTGGTGGAAGCGGATGGGAGCATACCTAGTCCCGATATCGAGGTTGCTTGGCAGATACTTTTCTTCTCAGCAGAAAAGACTGTAGGGTCATCTTAGCTTTTAAAACATGTAATTTATTTTTGGGGCCCCTGGCTTGTTTAGTCGGAAGAGCATGTGACTCTTGATCATGAGTTCCAGCCCGAATGGGGTGTAGAGATTACTTAAAACTTAACATGTATATATTTAGGTGTGTGTGTTTATTTTAAATGTGGTTACGACTTTTATTTCTTTGTTTTTGACATCTTCAGTTTCTTGTCTACCGACTTTCCCTTCTCTGCCGGCAAACTTTGCCTTGGTTTTGCTGCCAAACCTACTTGGGTACTCTGGTGCCTTCCTTTCTTTGTTTGCATCCACTTTAAATCCTTTTCTGTTCTTGTTTGCCCTCACCTCTTCAGTGACTCTTTGAAGGTCATGTTGCACACAGGGTCACAAATCCTTTTCTTGGTTCTTATCACCCTAGGCTTTTTTTTTTTAATCACCCTAAGTTTTTAACATTGTTTATTCCATCTTGAGCCTCAACTGTTGTCATGTGTCTTCTGCTACATTTGCAGTTCCTTTTATCCTGCCAGGGGCTGTGTCCTCACAAGTACCCTTTCTTTACTCATCTGATGTTGTTTGAAAGGTAGAAGGGAGGAAAGATCCCAGGGCAGACTCCGGTGCCAGCCCGGCAGGGTTTGACTCCTGGCTCTGCCCCTCACCGGCATTAGAGAAGCTCGGATGAGTTACTTCTCTGTGCCTCAGCTTCGTCAAGTGTAGGAAAGAAACTTTAGTGTCTACCTCGTAGGGTTGTGAGCCTTAAGTCCCTTGTAGGCATGAAGCGGCATCTGGCCGACTGTAACTGCCTATGAAGATACTACCATTTTCTTTTTTAAAGAATTCTTATACGTGATTTAGATATCCCCTCAAATCTGAGGGCTAGCCTTGAGATCCCAGAGTCCTCACTGAACTTTCTCCCCTCTCGTGTGTTCTCTCCTCGCAGCCGTTCGGCAATGTGTATTTCCTAGGTGCCTCCCCTGAATACTGGGAAAACCATGATCAAGTTATATAATTGGTCTCAGCTCCCAGAGAGCTCCATCATAATAGGAGACTAAAAAGGACCACTTACTGAGTGCTGCTTAGGTGCCCGTTGCCATGTTTTTCCTTCCTGTCTGACCGAGTGTTTGTAGCAACCGTGTGAGGTGGGTAGTCCTAGCTCACCTTATGGATGAGGAGCCCAAGGCACAGGGATGTGGCATAACTTGCTGAAAGAGCTAATGAGAGGTGGGGGGAGGTTTTCCAACCCACGGCTGTCTCCCTCTCTCTCAAGCCTACATTCTCAGCAGGGTGGTTGTGCTGTTTCCCTGATTGGCGAACAGACCGTGACACAGTCCGGGAAGCTCTGTGCTGGGAGAAGTGCAGGGTGTGATGGGAGAACATAGAAGAGTCACCTGACCCCGTGTTGGGGGAGAGGAGGTCTGGTAAGATGTCAGATACGCCGAGAGCTGAGGCAGTTACCTTTGGGTGGGGGAGAGTGGCAGGAACTATACTGTTAGGTTTAGAGGAACAGCGTGCCCAGATCCCGGAGGTTTCGGAATCCTGTCCTGTTTGAGGAGTCAATTACAGGTGGTTGCGTGTAGCTCCAGAGAAAGAGAGCAGAGATAAGAAACGAGAGCCAGGGAGTGAAGGATCTTGCCCTTCCTGTGAAGGAGATTGCCTTTTCCTGAGGACATCAGAAAATCATTGAAGGGTTTTAGGCAGGGGCGTGAAACACGATTTGCCTTTGAGAAGACTGGCTCTGAGTCCTGTGTAAGGACTGTGGGGTGTTGGGGAGAACGGTGTACAGAAGCCCCAGAAGTCCCAGGAGGAAGCCTCTGCAGTAATCTGAGCAAGGGTGGCGGCCTGTACTCAGGTAGCTGCAGTGGGAATGGGGAGAAGTGGGAATGAGGGAAACGTGGCTGTGGAATTGTTAGTCCTCGCTGGTTGGCTGCGTAGAGGAGAGGAGAAAGGAGGAGCCCAGGGTAACACCCAGGGTTCTCGAATATGGTGTCACTGGGGGACACAGAAGTGGAGCAGATTTGGAGATTGAGGAGGATGGGTTTCCCTGTCGGAGGTGCCCAGTTTGACCTTCGGGAGCCCAAGTGGATATGCGATTGTTCTGCTTAGAGGTACAGACGCAAAGGTCGGGGCCGCTGTGGGGTGGGCTCTCGGTCACGGTAGGCAGTGAAATCCCCCTGGAGAGTGGTGGCCCGAGGGGAGAAGCTGGTCCCAGAGCACCGTGAGGGACATGGACTCGGAAGGACGGGCCGGGGAGAGAAGCCAGCGAAGACGTGACCAGGGTGGTGGGAGTCAGGATAAAAACCGGGAAAGAGGGTGTGAGTAGCGGGAGCCATGGGCGATGTGCAGTGCTGTGGAGAGGATGTGAGGTGGGGCCGGTGTCCCTGGAAGTTGGCGACATGAGCCTTCTTGGTGAGAGCAGCGTTCCTGGCTTGGCGGGCAGAAGCCCGACCGCTCTGGGTTCAGGACAGACTGGAAACGGGGAAAAGGGGACAGATCATGTAGGAAGCCCTTTCCTGAAGGTATTTGTCAAGTGAAAAGACAGGCTGTGAGATCACATTAAGAGTCAGTTCTGGGGGCGCCTGGGTGGCTCAGTTGGTTAAGAGACTGCCTTCGGCTCGGGTCATGATCCCAGGGTCCTGGGATCGAGCCCCGCGTCGGGCTCCCTGCTCGGCGGGAAGCCTGCTTTTCCCTCTCCCACTCCCCCTGCTTGTGTTTCCTCTCTCGCTGTGTCTGTGTCAAATAAATAAATAAAATCTTTAAAAAAAAAAAAAAAAGAGTCCGTTCTGGCTTGACGGCCGGCAGACTGCGGTCACTGAGGAGTAAGGAAAGAAGGACACGGGACAGGCGGCGGCACTCAGGTGGGCAGCAGGGCAGCACATCGGGACTGGTAATTTTGTATGGTGGGAAATCATCGTTTTAAATTTTATTTATTTACTTGAGAGAGAGAAGGAGCGCAGGCATGTGCGTGTGTGCCTGTGCGTGGGGGAAGGGGCAGAGGGAGAGAGAATCCCGACGTGGGGCTCGATCCCCCCCGACACCGAGAGCACGACCTGCGCCAAAGCCAGGAGTTGGATATTCAGGCGCCCTGATGGGAAGTCATTACTGCCTCCTATGTTTGTGCTTTTTGCCAAGACCATAGTTTTTACCATTTAGAATTTTTAAAATGACGCTACTCGAAGACAGTTATGGAGCTTTTGTTCCGTTTCTCTGGTGGGTAGGGAGGACTTGAGCATATGAAAACGCCGAGGGTCAGAGCGGAGCACCGAAGGTACGTGGGAGAGGAGCTGGGTCCCAGGAAAGGAGGGAGAGAGGTCTTGTGGCTCTTGTGGGGCGACGAACTCCTGAGAACTCCTGACCCTCTCAGGGAAGGAGAGATGGTTGTAGATGCAAGTGGGATTATCGGTGGAGTTTCAGGGGATGCGATGAGACAGGTTATCTGCTTTGAAGGGAGGAAGAGAGGGGGTGGGGTCCGAGGTTGGGAGAGGAGGAGCGTTGTGGGTTCAGAACCCAAATGTAGACAGACATCTGCCTGAGGCTGAACCCGCAGTGGCCCCGGGGCTAGGCAGGGGGGTGCCTGCTAGCCTGAGCCCCAAAGGAACTGGGCCTTTTCGCGTGTGACCAAGCAGTAATAGTTCTGAAGGAAGGAGGAGGAGGATACTTGCCCCCCCCCCACCCCCCGCGTGGCGAGCTCAGTCGAGTGGGGCTGGCCGTGTGGCGGTGGCCGCTCCCTCAGAAGAGCTGCATCCCGGTGGGGACAGGTGAGACAGTACTGGCGAAGGGCCGGGTGCTTAACTCTGGGAGGGATGTGCTGGAGGGCACGGTGGAGAGGTCTGGAGGGGAGGACCGCAGAGAGAGAGATGGAGGGAGGGACAGAAATTAGTCACGTGGAGACGAGGTTGCAGGAAGAAGCTTCTGTCTTGAGACCCTTGGACAGGGACCGAGGGTGTGAGGCCTGGTGACTACCGCCAGGTGGCCGAGTCATCGGCCCTGGTTGGGTGGGATTTATCCTGGGACGCGGTGTAGGCCTTGCTCGGTCTCCGTCCTGAGATGCTGTGTGGTGATGGACGGGCACCCACACCTTGGCCTTGGACAAGTTGGGCTGTTTGGGGCCCGCCGTGGGGCCCGCGCTGGTAGTGGCATGCCGCTGGGCGCACTGTCTGCCGGGGTTCTCCTCTGAAGTCCCCCCTGTCCCCATGCTCGGTGACCCTGCCGTCTCCTGGCAGGTCTGTCTGCGGTTTCCCGAACAGGCCTCTGCTTTGCCGGGAGAGTAATTCTCCCTGGGCCCGATCCTGTACCCTTTCCCTTCTCTGCCTTAGGATGCTAGTTGTCTCGTAGACACGTGTGCTCGGTCACAGCATGTGACACCCGAGGGTACGGGAGAAGCCCACCTGGACTAAGCCTCCCCTGCTTCCGGGAGGAGGCCTGCCGGTCCTTGAGTCTCCCTCCAGCCCGTGGCCTGTGCAGACCCGGCGCACGCTGTCCGTCACTGCGGCTTTGGGTCCTCTCTCTCTCTCTCCTCTTCCAGGACCTCGTTCTTTGTCACCACCTCTCCTTCCGGACCCACCTCTTTCCCCTTTACTGGCCCTTCCTGCCAGCCGTGAAACAGTCTCCACGGCCCGCGCCTTTATAGACCAAGAACCTTGCTCTGCTCCCATTCTTTTCTTGCTGCTGCCTGGTTTTTCCACTCCCTTCGGAGCAGAAAGTGAAGGAGTGGTCTGCACTCCCTCATCTCCTCGCTCTGGAGCTTGCTCTGGTCCTGATTTCATCCCGAGCACTCTCCTGGGAATGTTCTCTTTGGGGACACCAAGGACCTCTGTTGTCAAGTCCCAGCGGGCGGACCCTTGGCCGTCCTGCTGCACCCCCGGGCACCCTCCGTAGCGAACCGCTTCTTAAAACCCTTTCCTCTCTCTCTTCTCGGACACCGCTGCCCAGTTCTCTTTCTGCCTTGCCGCGGCTCCTTCTTGGTCTGTTGCACCACCTCTGTTTGTCCAGATGCTCTGTGCGTCTGCCCAGCGCTCTGTCCTCTGTCCGGTACTTTCTTTCTCTTCCCAAGCTGTATCTGCTGGGGAGCCTCAGGGCTCTTCTTGTTCCTTGGCGTGCCGGGTCTCGGATACCCCACGTGTTCCCCTGGCTGCCGGCCTGGATGTCCAGCTGCTGCCTGGCCTTTTCCCGTGCGTGCCCGCCCGGCGTCTTGCACTTGACCTCTCAGAGGGGAACGTTCGCTTGTCTGTGCACCCGCGCCTTCACCCCTTCACAGCCTCCCTCTCGCTCCCTCTCCTTCCCCGCCTCCCTCCCCATCCCTAGCCCTTCACACTGTAGTAAGTGGCACCAGTTGCTTACCCCAGAAACTCTGCCATCATCCTTATCTCTCCCCTTGCCCCATTTTAACATCCCGTTTGTTGGCAAGTCAGTTCCGTCATTTCACCTCCAGAACCACCCAGCCGTGGCTTTGACTCCACTGCCACCGCCCGGGTCTCAGCCCCCAGGCCCTCCCTCTAGGACTACCGCAGCAGCTGCCTGGCCCTGCCTTTCCTCTCGTTCTCCAGCCCACTCCCCGCCGCCGTGGAGCCTGACTGATCTTGGAAAAGCATATCCGATCATTTCATTCCCCGCTTTAGTATTTTCCTTTGCACTCGGAGCAGAATCCCAGCTCGTCACGATGGCGTCCAAGCGCTGTGTGTCCTTGCTTTCTGCCTCCCTCTCCGGCCTTGTCTTGGGTCCTCTCCGCCTCACTCCTCATGCTGTGGGCACACTGGCCTCCCTTCTGTGCTTGGACTCCGCAGGGTCGGCCTCCCCTCGGGGCCTTTGCACGTGCCTGCGCCTCTGTCCGGAAGACGCATCCAGCTGATTCCTGGTCACCGTCAGGTCTCTTCTCCGATGTCCCCTTCTTCCCAACCATCCTAGTTTACATATGCCTTCGGGTATTCCAGCACACTGGCCTTGTTCCTTGTTTTATCTGTGTCTGGGCCGCCCCTGCCATAGGCACCCTCACACACACTCAGACATCCGCTCCCTCTCTGTGTCTCTAATGAAAGGTGCATAAAGGCAAGCCCCCCCCCCTCGTTGTCCCCTGCTGTCTCTCCAGCTGGCAGAGCGTCTGGAACTGCGCAGGGCCTCACACATTGGCCGAGAGCATGATTAGCGTTCTTTGGGGCCTCCTCTCCCTTCCTCAGTAATCCTGTGCCCTGAGTACAGTGGAATGAAATCTGGTTGCTTTCTCCGTCTAGTGTGCATGTCGGGGGTCTCCGCCGTAGCCGAGTGAGAGCGCACCGCCGAGCTACTGGCAGACGTGATGTCTTACCGGTTGCTGTCGGTGGTCCGAAGACAAAGGACTGGCCGAGGATGGCAGAACTGGTCGTCGGGGAGGAGCGGCGCGTCGGCTGCCGAGGCGCATTCTGTCGCCCTGCCTGCCCAGGCGCAGGTGGTCATCTGTGGTGGTGGGATCATGGGCACATCCGTGGCCTATCACCTCTCCAAGATGGGGTGGAAGGATATTGTCCTTCTGGAGCAGGGCAGGTAAGGACCAGCCTGCGTGGGCTCCCCTCAGCCCCTCCCCTCCCGGTGATGTTGTCCCGCCGGTAGCTAAGCTGACTGGCGCCAAGTCACAGGACAAGAACCACAGACAGGCCACATCCCCTGGACGCGGTTTTGCGATGCGAACCGCCCGTGTTTTCCGGCTTGGGCAGAGGTGGCTGATTTCCAGCACACCCAGGTCTCTAGAGAGGGTGCGTTTCATTCCAGGGTCACGGCACACCGCGCCGTCTTGTCCTCTTCGTTGTAGTCACACAGCGACATCAAGCCCGCGGCTCAGGAGCTTCCTCTGTGAGCCGAGATGAAACTGGCTGCCTCCTGCCTGATCTCTGTTCCTTTTCCCCGTTGAACTCACTCACTTGAGAGCGGTGGTAGATTCACAGAACGAACGTGAAGGTAGTGCAGCGGTCTGTAGGCCTGGGTCCCGTGTGCACCTCGGAGGAACATCTTCGGGTGGGATCAACTAGAAATGCAGTGAATCCGTGTGGATACCTTAGTATTAACTGAAGTTCATGCTCTGTTCAGGTTGTTTCACTTTTCCCCTAATGTCCCTTTTCTGTTCTATTGCCTACCAGAAATCGGATGACCTTTAACACGTCCTTTGTATTTATTTCTGAATAGGCAATACATGTACACGAGTCAGATTGAAAATTGTAAAAGAGTGTGTACAGGGAAAAGTCTGCCTCCCACCCCTGACTTCTAGCTGGAACGTTCCCTCGCTGGAGGCAAGTTAAGTTCCTTGTGTATCGTTCCAGATACTCCCCGAGTCATTATATGAGCAAATCTGTATCGGTCAGTTTGTATATGTGTACCCGGGTATTCGTTTATTATTTTTTTCTCTTTTCTATACAAGTTAGTAGCAAACCTTAAACAGTGTCCCTCCCCTTGCTTTTTTCATTAGGGTTGTTCCGTATTGTTGCATAAAAGCTTTCTCTCGTTCCTTTTTTAATGGCCGTGTAGAGTATCCCATTGTAGAGGGGACCTCCAGCCTGTTCAGTCCCGCTCATGTCGGTGGATACGTAGGCTGCTTCCATCTTTTGATATGACAGACGATGCCGTAGTGAGGATCTTTGAACTAGTTGCATTCACAGCTGTGGGAGTGTACCTGATAGCATTTTGGATGCATCCTGCAGGCTGGCTGCTGGCTCTACGAGGTTCTGTGCTGGTATCCTGAGCACCGCCAGGCACTTGACCATCGAGCAGAAGATGGCAGACTATTCCAACAAACTCTACCACCAGTTAGAGCAAGAGACGGGGATCCAGACAGGTAAGCAGGTAATCCGCCATGTACTGGTCCGCCTGTGCCCCAGACTCTGGTGCTCCGTGCCGTGTGTGGCCCGACGCCACGTCGGCCTGCCGATCTGGTAGTCAGGGCTCGGGTCTTAGGCCGGGCTCTGCCAGTCGCCAGGGTCTGTCCTGGGGCAAGTCTGTTAGCGTGTTGGGCTGTCTCCAGTTTCCCTACCCGCCGAGAGGATTCCGTCCTTACCCCAGATCCTTTCCAGAGCCTGTCATTCTCAGGATAGGAAAGGCTTCCCGGGCCATCTCCTATTATTTCACTCACTGAAGTCTAGCAAGTGGCCACGCTTGGCTCCTGAACGAAGAAGCCAAGGACATGCTTCCGTTTCGGTGCTTGATGGTGAAATTGTGGTCCGACCCGCCGCATTTCACCTCACCAGTTGCTCTGAAGGCCTCTTCTGACTGAGAAGCTGAAACAGAGGTTACCCCTTATGCGTGTCAGCAAGGGAAAAGAACCCAGGGAATCGTGAGCTCAGTACGACCGGAGCAGGTGGAAGGGGAAGGCTGAGCCACGGGAAGGTCCCGCACGATCACGAGTTAGAAGCGTGTCTGTCAGCGTGTCGTCAGGTGATGGATCGGCCAGGAGCCCAGGGGCGAGCCTCGCGTCGTGGCTGATGAAACCGTTTGGCGGCCACGGGAAATGTCCTGGGGAGTAGCGGGGCCTAGTGATGAAATTCAGGACGCCTCCGTCCGTCAGGGTTGCTCTTTGGAAGACCCGCATAATTCAGATCACAGGTAATTCCAGGCTAATCCTGACAAGGATGGTGGCCTGATCTGTTCGCCCACTGAGGCGGCCCTGCCTGGGGTCACAGCGTAAAACATAGTGGATGGTCGCCTTTGCTGGCCGGCTCAGACTTCATGTGACCCGTGACAGTTTTCGTTGGCAAGGTGAGAGTTGAAGTATTGGAAATTCTGATGACAGCCTGAGGTTTTGTAGCATTTCCCTTTCATAGGATTCCTGCTCTGGCGAAGTGTCTCCTTGTGTGTAAGTCCTCGATTAAGACTGAGCGTCTGGGAACTGGGATTGGGTAGCTGTGTTCGTGGAGAGAGGAGATGCCAGGAGAGGAGCTAGAGGAGGGGAAGGAAGGGGCTGTAGCCCTCGAGCACATGAGCAGTGCTCCCAGGCTGGCTCTGCCCCGGCTCGGTGCCGAGAGCGGGCGCCTCACTTGCCTCGCCCTGGTCCCTGCCCAGTGGATGAGCCTGACTTCCCCACGGTCACCTCACACTTGGCCAGGCTTCCTTTAGAGAGGCGAGGACTCTGAGTGAAGATGGTAGAAGGCGTTCCTGCTGCCTCACCACCTCTGGCTTTTGTCAGGCCTGCTACGTGCAGGACAGGCGGGAGCGAGTCCCTTTTGGTTGGATTTAATTTGATGGCAACGGGTACTTGGTTGGTAAGCAGAGTTTGAGTCAGAAGAGGGCCCACCTAAAGGGCCCCGGGCTGGAACTGCTGACTTCCTCACGGTCCCCTGGTTCGGTCCCTAGTGCTTTGCGGAGCCCCGCATTGCTTACCTGCTGGGATGCTAGAGGAACCCGAGTCGTAGGCCTCTTTTCTGTAAGGTAAGTCTGTCTCACTGGAGTTCTGGGTCACCATCTGGAACCCCTTTTTGGGCCTGGTATCTCCTTGATGCTTGCAGGGCAGCGAGGAAGTCAGGCAAGGGAGGGTCAGGGGAATCACCCTCAGTCTGTCACTCCCATTGCAGTTCAGCCGTGGTGCAGTGAAAATGGGATGTGGGGTCCCCCGATGGAGGATTCTGTTATTCGGCAGGACGCGCAGGGGCCGGTCAGTGGACTGCTTTTGAGACATTAAATGAAGACACGTGACATGTGTACAATCTGGATTTCCCGATATTACAACGCTAATCCTCAGAAGACAGTGCATTTATGTGAGGTGTATGTTTGCTCCTTTAATATTCTCACACATCAGTACTTCATCCAGAAGTCCACACAGATTTTGTTTCTCCAATGTTTCCATTACCTTTTGTTGGTGCTTTTTCTTAACAGTTTATCATATACTCTGTATCATCTTTCGTTTTGGTAATTGCTTTTCTGCTACATGTTTATTTATTTTAAAACAAAAATATTTTTAATCATTCGATATAAGTGTATTGTGGAGGGCTCCCTGAATTAGCTCATATAAATAAGTCTGCTTTGGGGCGCCTTGGTGGCTCAGTTCGTCAAGCGTCTGCCTTTGGCTCAGGTCATGATCCTGGTGTCCTGGGTTCGAGTCCCGCATCGGGCTCCCTGCTCAGCGGGGAGCCTACTTCTCTCACTCTCTCCCTCTGCCCTTCCCACTCATGCTTGCCCTCTCTCTCTCAAATAAATGAGTAAAATCTTTAGTTCATGTATTTTTTTTTTAAGATTTTATTTATTTGACAGAGACATAGTGAGAGAGGGAACACAAGCAGGGGGAGTGGGAGAGGGAGAAGCAGGCTTCCCACTGAGCAGGGAGCCCGATGTGGGGCTCAATCCCAGGACCCCGGGATCATGACCTGAGCCGTAGGCAGACGCTTAACGACTGAGCCACCCAAGCGCCCCATAAATGAGTAAAATCTTTAAAAAATTCTGCTTTTTATAACTGGAGAGGAAGTTGCCATAGTATGTGCAGTTTTTTTTTATCCGTTTCCCATTACCTGATGTTTATAGTTCCTTTTTTGTTGTTATAATGATGCAATACAGATCCTTGTCAGTATATATTTGTTTTCTATTGCTAGTTCTAAAGGATAGATTTCTAGAAGGTTGATAATTTGAGCAAAAAGTGTTCGTATTTTCAACTCTGATATGTATTGCCAGATCATCCTCCAAAAGAGCTGCCCCCTCTTAACCACCAGCATATGAGAGTGCTTATTTCTTTAGAGTCTTCTCAACATTGTATATTGTTTTATTTTTCATTGTACTTTTTTGTTAAGTAATCTCTATGCCCAACACGAGGCTCAAACTCATGGCCCCGAGATCAAGAGTTGCATGCTCTACCGACTGAGCCAGCCAGGGCCCCAGCATTGGGTATTATTTTCATTATTACTAATCTGAGAGAGAGAAAAAGTTATCAGATTCCAATTTGCATCTTTTTCAGTTAAACGTTATTTCATAGGTCTATTGGCCATTCATATTTCTTCTCTGACTTGTTTTTTAATATCAGATGTCTACCTTCTTTTCTTACTGAACTTGAGTTCTATTTTATTGCTTTGAACCTGTGATAAAGGAAATTTTATGTCAGAAAGCTCTAGAAAAAACAAACTTTACAAGGCCTCTCTGGGAAAACAGTAGAGTGTTACTCTTGTGAACTGGTGATAGGCTTTTGTTATGGCTGGTGGTTCTGTTTGGAAGAGCATGATTTGACCTCATGTGTGTGCCATGATGTGTTATGTTGCCTCGTGCATAGTGGCCCTGTCCTCCCAGGGGGACTGTTTGGTAGTGAGTGGGAAGTGACTGCTCAAGCCTTTGTCTGCAGGTGAGACTCAGAGTGTGATAAGCCCTGTACATCACTGGCCACGATCACTGCACTGGCCTGGTCTGTCTACAGTTTTTATTTTTTTTAAAGATTTTCTTTATTTATTTGACAAAGACACAGCGAGAGAGGGAACACAGGCAGGGGGAGTGGAAGAGGGAGAAGCAGGCTCCCCGCCGAGCAGGGAGCCTGACGCAGGGCTGGATCCCAGGGCCCTGGGATCATGACCCGAGCTGAAGGCAGACGCTTAATGACTGAGCCACCCAGGCGCCCCTGTCTACAGTTTTTAAAAAACCAGTCTCTGAAATTTCAGTTCTCCAAACGGAGACATTGTTGTCAGGGAAGGGCATATTTACCTGATGATTTCAAAAGAGATGAGAAAAACATTTAAGTGACCCTCCTTGTGCTGCCTTTTAAAAAAGATAACCCTGATTGATTCGGCTTTTTCATCGTCAGAACTGAGAGTCACTGCTTGTTAGGAAGATTGTCATTAACCCAAGCATGATCAAGGTTGTGTCAGGTATGTTGATTGCAAAGAGCAGGAGTCGACTCCAGCCAACTGGGGCAAAAAGGAGTTTGTTGGAAGGCTTTTGGAGCCAGTCGAGTTGGCAGGAGGCTGCCAGCTGGAGGAGACAGCATGGAGGCCGGACCAGGGGGAACCCACAGCAGGCAGCCCCTCAGGGGAAACAGGCCCCATCTGGCCAGGACACCGCTGCTTCTGAGATGATCGGCCTCCAGCCATTCACCTGCTTGCTCCAGACCTGCTATCCCGGGAGGGTCTGATTGGCTGAGCTTCGGCCACATGCCCACTGGCTCTGCCCGGGGCGGGGTCCGCCCCGCGCCAATGTTGTGAGTGGCCTGCATCGGGGGTCAGAGTCCCACCAAAACCATGGGGGGAAAGATGGGTTTTGGGGTACATTCCCTTCCAAAAGGCTTTGTAGCAGCAGAATCTCTGGTGTTTAAGAGTGATTATTTAAGATGTACATGAAAATCCCACTCTATCCTCCCCAAATCCTAGCTGAGGATGTCTGGATGGTGAGAGTGCCAGGACTCCTCACCGCTCTTCAAACTTGTAGTCTAGTGGGCTCGCCCGCCTGGCCCCTGCAGGGGGCCTGGGCTGCTCAGTCTGGGCTGGTTTTCCTTACAGGTTACATAAGGACAGGCTCAGTCTTTCTGGCCCAAACTCAGGACCGGCTGATCTCCCTGAAGCGCATCAAGACTGAAGTACGTATGAGGCTAGAAGCCTGTCCCGATGCTCCTGTCAGACTGACCTCTGCCAGAGGGCCATGCATGTCATTGTCCCCTTGTGTTCTGCGGCAGTGTCATAGGCATCCCTTCTGAGATCATCTCCCCCAAGAAAGTCGCCGAACTTCACCCTCTCCTCAACGTGCACGACCTGGTGGGGGCCATGCATGTTCCCGAGGATGCCGTAGTGTCCTCTGCTGATATGGCTCTTGCCCTGGCAAGTGCTGCCTCCCAAAATGGTAAGCAGGTTTCTGGGTAAAGAAGGAAGAGGTTATGGAAGAACGTGTCTCACAGCCGGCAGTGACGCCAGCTCAGCTTCCGTTCTTGAACACTGGCTCTTAGAATTTTGTTTGAATATACTCTCTGTTAATAAGTGTGTTTCCTCAGGGCCACATTTTCCTTATTAAAGTTCTAAGGAACTGCTTTTAGTGCTGACCAGTGCACTTCAAGCTTATGGGAATCCCCCCCACCCCCAACATGAGAAGCTCCAAGGTCAGAAGACTGAATCCACAGCTGGTCATGTCCTGGGGTTGGAATGAATGAGGGGAAGACTAACCAGTGTCCAACGTGCTCTGTACTTTGGATGAACTGATTCCCGGTGTGGGTGGATTAGGGTTTAAGATGCCTTATTTAAACTTTTTCTCCCCTGCCCGTTTTAAGATTCCCGGAATTGAGTTGTGTACTAAAGTCGTCTGCTGTTTTCAGGCTTGGAATAGGCCCATTGACACAGTCTTAGGATGTGGTTCCTGGGAGTTTTTGTTTTTTTTTTTTAAATAAAACACTGACTTGGCTTTTTCAGCATTTCTTGGGGGTTAAGAATCTGCTGCAGAGGCCTTAATTCTGGGCCATCAGAGGATGAATGCACCAACTCTTTCTTTACCTTCGAACAGGTGTTCAGATCTATGACCGGACCGGACCAGCATTCTTCATGTAATGGTCAAGAAAGGTCAAGTTACTGGTGTGGAGACAGATAAAGGACAGATCGAGTGCCAGTATTTGTCAACTGTGCTGGTCAGGTAGGTTAGCAAAAGTACTGGGTCACTGATTTTTCTCACTTCACTTTTACCTCTGGGATTTTAGGTATGGAGATGTAAGGTTAATACTGTGATGAATTAAGCAGATGTCAGGGACCTCCTATTCCTTCTTTGGACTAGAAACCTCAGAATTCCTGTATTCTAAATCAGAGCCTGTAGCTAGTCCTCACAGAGGAGCACCAGTGATGACCTTTTCCTTCCTTCACCCTGGGTTAAACGGTGCCAGGAAGTCTGCGAAATGGTAGGGCATTGACAGAAATCCTTGGCATTGGGTCTCCTCTGGTGTTTCATTTCATCCTGCAACCTAGCAAATAAAGCATGGGGCTATTTTTTTGTGTAAGGAGTGTGGATTCAGTTAGGAACACTAAGCTGTTCTACTGACCTAGGGGTACTTTTTGCCTTGCAGATGTCACATGTGCCGGGATCTGGGGTTTGTAGTTGAGGCCAGGAGTTTTGTTAACAGGGCATCACTTGTCCCCCCAATGAGCTCCTTTTACTAGTTGCTGAATCTCTTGTTTTTTTTTTTTTTTTTAAAGATTATTTATTTATTTATTTGAGAGACAGAGAGAATGAGAGAGAGAACGTGAGATTGAATCTCTTGTTCTTTGGTCTAAGAATAATTGTTATGGTTTAAAAAGGACCGTGTTGCTCCCCATCCACATAACTAAAGCAGTCTGAACCTTGGCTTCCCACGGCTCACGTTGGGGCAAGAGCACACACAGACCGCTTGCAGTTAAACTCTTGCAAGCGGCTGAATATGCTCATTTGTCTTTCTGTTCCTCTTCCCACGCACGGATCAATCTGTCCGTTTGTAGTGGGCATACGAGCTGGGTCTGTCCAACGAGGAGCCAGTTAGTATCCCGTTACATGCCTGCGAACACTTCTACCTTCTGACTCGCCCCTTGGAGACCCCTCTGCGGAGCAACACACCAAGTGAGGACTTACACTTTGTTTTTAATCGTGTTTCCTTGCCACTGTCCTGTCTTCTGAAAAGGAAGATTTTCTGCTCAGGATAGACTGTGCTCCAAAGAGCCTCGTCTCTTCTGGAGCGTGTTACGGGGAGGCCGACCCAGTTCTACCTTTTCTCTAAGAACTCTTTATGAAAGGATGGACAAAACGGGCATTCCACTGAAGCAATTTTTTGGTTTGTTTTGTAAGTTAATTGCAGTCCCACACAGAGGTCCAAATTGAGAATATTTGGAATGTAACCTGGAGTTTTGACTTGAATGGCATACGTTGCAGACAGGTAAGCTACAGTGAGGTTGCTCCACGACCCTGAGTGCCACAGGAAAGGGCTTGACATCACCTGCAAGGTCTCAACCCCTAGAATGGGCTCGCAGTCCCCCTTTCTGCTAGGCTTTCATGTGGCACTGCGGCAGTTCCGTAGTTCGGTTGCGAGCACCAGCGGTCAGAGCTTCTGGGTAACTGATCAGAGAAACAGGGTCCCCTGTAAATCTGAGGGGGCAGATTCCCCACCCCCACGACCTCGAAAGGTCTGCGTTCACTGGATGCTCTTTCGCTAATGAAGCCAATAATGGCTGTCCTTGTTCTGCTTTTTCTGTCCATTTAGAAAGCTCGCCTACCTCTAAACCTTGCTTTTCTCTTCTGTCCCCCACTTCCTTGTTGTTTCTCTTCCTTAGCTATTGTGGATGCCGATGGAAGAATTTATATCCGGAACTGGCAGGGTGGCATCTTGTCTGGGGGCTTTGAGAAGAACCCGAAGCCAATCTTCACAGAGGGCAAGAACCAGCTGGAGATTCAGAATCTGCAGGAAGACTGGGATCACTTTGGTGTGCAAACTAGAGGATGACTATAACGCCCTGTGTTTGTCTAAGATGGTAGCTTTTTGAAGCATTTTCAAGAAGAGTTCCTTCTTTGATCTTTTTAACAGCCCCATGAGGCGCTTACAGAGGGCAGCCTGCAGAGTTTGCCTAAGGCTGCAGTTACTGGGCAGCAGATTCTGGGGACGAAGATCTCGGTTAAGGGACTTCTGGCTTATTATCTAAAACCACTGCTGAAATTCTAGGCTAGGAGGAAGCCGTTTTGTAGGACAGCATGTAAGATTGAAGAAATTTTTAGAAAGTAGAATCGTTTTGTTAATACGGTCGTTTAGTTGGTTTTTGTTTTTATTGAAAAACTGACCTATGCTACTGTATTAGTTTCAGATGTACATCATAGTGATTCGGTATTTATATGCTACTTGATTGTGTAATTTATTTTTATTTCCTGGATGGTTAATGCAGTCCCAGGGTCCAGATTCCAAAGATACGAAGGGGTCTATAATGAAGAGTTCACCCTCCCACCCTTAATGGGCGTATTTTAAAAATAAACTTTTTATTGTGGGAGATTTCAGACACTTAAAAGTAGAATAGTATACAGAACCCTCTCTGTACCCACCAGCCAGCTTCAGTCTGGTTTCATCTGTTGCCAGTATCCCCCTGGAATAATTTCCAGATGACGGGCTGACTTTCAAACAGGCTGGGGACCTGTCTTTTGCAGCTGTTCCAACTTGGGAAATCCTTGCTTTGATTGCATGTCTCCTCGGGTGCCGCGGAAGAGCTTTTCCCCAAGTACCGATCCTGTGGAAATCTTATCTCCTCCCGTGTGTTGTGTGCCCTTCCACAGCTCCTGGCCTTTCTAAAGAGTGTTTTTTTTCTATGTCTTTATGCCAAGCACTTCGTAGGTTTGTCCCTTAATTCTGCCACGGTTTCTGCTTTCTGATCAGGGCCCATTTGGCTCATCTGAGAAAGCCTCTTCCAGGAGATTTTCTGAGAGGAGAGGGAGTCGGGAAACATAAGGAGCAGAAGAGTTTGAATTCCCTAAAGCTGAGGCCTGTGTTTGGCTTTGTGTTTATGGCTCAGAGCCCCTGCTGAGTTCCCTCCTGCGTCGCATGCCAGACCTGGAGACTCTGGAGATCCTGAAGTTGGTGAACTGCCCCGAAACCTTCATCCCAGACATGAGGTGCATCATGGGCGAGTCTCCTTCAGCTCAGGGCTGCTTTGTGCTGGCGGGAATGAACTCTGCTGGCATTTTTTATTCATGAGGCCATTTTTCTTGAGTGACTTGTAGAATGGCTCTGAAACAGTTATGGAAGAGGAGTTACCAAAAGTGTTTGGAGCTGAGATGTGGTCAGATAGTTGTATAACCTCCGAGAGTTTTCCAGAAGAAAACCACTGGCTGGATAAATTAGAGTACATTTGTATATTTTAGTCTTTCTTCATAGATGTGGCTTGTTTTATAGCACTTACTAGGGAATCTTATTAGAGCTAAAATCATCAGCGGTTTTGAGAGTAATAGATGGATCCATGTTTGTTCAGAAAAGTTAAGGAAATGGCCCAGAATTTCTCAGCCAGTCTGTGACAAGATGGGATGTTTCTGTTGGTTCTCGATTCCTCGTACAGTTAGGAGAGTGTCCCATCCGAGGTCTAGCAACTTCCCCCACATCTAAACAGGTACCTCGCTGAATGGATGGTGCACGGTTACCCATCGGAAAACATCTGGGAGCTGGACCTGAAGCGTTTTGGAGCCCTCCAGAGCAGCCGCACCTTTCTGCGCCACCGGGTCATGGAAGTCATGCGTGAGTGGAGCTCATTCCCAATTGCCCCGAGTCGAGCTTCTGATGTTTGGTTGAGGCATTAGGCCCCATGTGGTATTTATGGAACCTTCTCTTTAGTATATTGTCTTTTACTTACCTACCATTAGAAGGGCGCCTCTAGATTGGGGTAGAGGAAGCCTGTAGCAGCGTTTGCTTGGTAGAGCCCATCCAGGGCAGAATCAGGGCATTACAGACAGATTCCCCTTGGTGCCCTGTCATTCATCCGTTCCTCATTTTGAGAGGTTGGCAGCGAAGGACCAGGAACCCTGTAACTTCCTTGCTTCTGCCACATCCCAGTGGGAGAGGAACTGCTGTCAGACTTGGCCAGCAATAAGGAGCTAGCCAGCCCTTCACTGTGTCAGTGGCCCATATTAAAGCCCCAACACGTGCAGGGCCCTGCCTCTGATAAGATAGGGAGAGGGAAAGCGTGCGCGTGCTGTCCGCCTCCCAGCTCCCAGGGTGCCGTGGGCAGTCAGGTCTCAGGTGCAGGCAGGGAGAGTCTGTCCCAAAGGCTCCGCCTGTAGCTCTCGTGAAGGAAGACAAAGCGTGTCCTGCACATACTTCCTGAGTGCTGTTGAAGGGCTCTTCTGAAATTTGACTCAGTCTTGTCCACATGGTGACTTTGTGAACCTTTGTCTTTGTCCACAGGGCTGATTTTAATTTGTCCTAAATTTTTTTCCCAAATGGTATCAAAATTTCCTAGCTATTTTCACCTTCGGATAGCTCATGAAGATCACAGTATTTATCATTCTGTAGGGCTGTTGATGCTGAATCGTGTGACTGGACATTTGCAAGAAAAGATTGGGGTAGTAGAGTGGTAGCATCCATTTTGATCGTCGGATGCCCTTTGAGGAAAGAACGTGGGGACATTAGTTTTTTCCCCTTAGCTCTCCTTGTCTTTCCAGCCCTCTTACTTCATGTCCTTTATTTTCCATTTAAGAGGTAATTTGCAAACTCGGCACCTTAACAACCAGTGCTACAGGCTCCGTGCCAAGCTCCATGTTAACACAGTGCCCAGGAACAAGAAAAAAAATTCTCGATTGTTTCCGTTTATGAGATTATCCAGGCCCACAGTGCTTCAGAAGAAATTGCTGGGACAGGGTGGAGGATTTGAAGTTATTATTTACTAATACCCAGCGTCTATGTAGTGTTTATGTTCCTTTTGCCTAGATCGCCTCCTCCTTAGACCAGCCCACCCGTCACCCAGCTCGGCAAGCGGGGCACACGCAGGTAACAGTAGTGCCCACTCCATAATCTCGTAAATGCAGACACATACGGCCCATTGGCTGCTCACTTAGAGTAACAGCTCAGTGCACGCAAGCTGTTGTCTGCCATCACATGCAAGAGGCTGAACAGGGAGCCTCGTTCCACACGGGCAGTGTGGAAAGTGCCATGCATGGCGCTGCAGAAGTTCAGAGGAAACAGATGGGACAAGCAGAGATGGCCACCCCTACGCCCGGGCACACTTTGCGTTACCTGTGGCCTCTGTGCCCTGCTGCTCCACCACCCCCCACCTCCCGGCCCCCCAAATCCTTCCCCAGTCCTCTTCTTCCTTCCTCCTCATTCAGGGCTGCCGGGCTTGATGGTACATTTGATTAGCTGCTTCATCGGGCGCTTTCAGTTTTCTTACCTCATCTGATCCTTGCAAGAGAGAGGCAAAGTCTTCTTTTTTTCCAATGAGAACACGGAGGTCCAGGGAGTGTAGATTACTTACCACATCTCAAAGCTGGAAAACCCAGGTCCTCTTGTCATTTCCCACTCACGTAATAGACCCTGAATTATTTTTTGATCCTTAACCCCGCCCCCCCATTCCAGAGGAAGGTCATGCAAGTGGCACTAACCCTGCTTTCGCTAAACTGTAGGTCTCTTCCTACCACAATGGTGCTTCCTCTCCCGGTGTAATGTTTTCCAGCCCACCTCTTCTTAAAACCCTGTTCTGAAGTGTTTTCCCAGCACCACCAAGCAGTTAACCCAATTTCAACACTGTCTACTTGGAGATAGCATCGGACCGCACAGGTTAAGGGCTCCGTCCCCCAAGAATGCCCCCCACTTCAGACCCCAATCACAAGTACAGGTTGTCACCTTTGCTTCTGCCTGACTGGCTCTTAATCAGACGTTCCCATGACCCCCTTCTCGGTTCGTGTAATTTGCTAGAGCACCTCACAGGACTCGGAAACACTTTACTTACTTGATTACCGATTTATTATATAAGGATATAACTCAGGAACAGCCAGATGGAAGAGATGCAGAGGGCAAGGTATGGGGACAGGGCATGGAGCCCCCGTGCCCTGTTGTGGGGCACCACCCTCCCTGAATCTTCATGTGTTCACCACCCTGGAAGCTCTCGGAGCCCCATCCTCTGGGGTTTTTATGGAGGCTTTATTACATAGGCATTACTGATGAAGTCAGTGGCCATTGGTGATTGAACTCCATCTCTAGCCCCCACCCCTCCCCAGAAGTTGAGGGGTAGGACCCTCTAATCAGCTGGTTGGTTCCCCTTGCAACTAGCCCTCATCCTTAGTTTACCAAGGAACTTTCCCAAAGTGACCTCATTAACATAAATTTTGGTGTGGTTGAAAGGGACTCGTTATGAGTAACAAGACATTCCTTTCACCCTATGGCTCTGGAGCTATTTCAGGAGCCAGTGACAAAAGACCAAATACTGCTGGTCTTATTATGTTAGGAAATTCCCAGGGTGTTAGGAACTCTGTGCCAGGAACAGGACGAAGACCAAATACATAGTTCTTATTGTAAATCACAACATCACAAGTGTAGTCGGCTCCTTCTTCCTGGATAGAAAGGACTTGAGATGGCCAGCTAAGAAATCTGACCAGTTTCAGCCCCACCCCCACAAGTGTTTGAGCCTGAGTCTTCTTCAGGGCCTCTTTCTCTTTACAATGAGGGCACTGGCCTAAACCTGGGAGTCTCACCTTGGTTTGTTTTTTCTAGGACATAAATGTCCGATGACATTTCCTTGTAGACCTTCTCATTGGGTGGCCTACGTCCCAGTACCTTAGCTATAACTTGACTCCCTGTCCTGCGTTCAAGAAGTCATGTTGGGATGCAGGCGTGATTGATGCTATTATAGTGATAACCACGAATCTGTTCTAGGTTATCAGGAAAGTGAGTAATGTGAAGTGTAAGGCCTTTTATCAGTAGTAACAGTTCACTTTAGCACCTCCCAGCGACAGTATTGGGGCCCGGTGTTGGAGGAGCTAGTCCAGAGCGTGTCCACCCTGGCATGCCCTCAGCTCTGAGCCCTCAGCCTGCAGACGAGGTGCTAACGTAACAAGTTTTTAAACTAGAAATGTCCTGTAGTCATTTAAGGTAACATAAAACCTTGGTCTTTTGAGTCAGAAAAAAACGGTGAAGGAATCTCTAAGGAAAATATTTGCAGGTTTATTTGCAGGGCCTGGGCATGAGGACAGAACCAAGGCTTCAGAGGGACCTAGGGTAGATGTGGAGATACCCTCGTTGTACAAGACTCAAGTTCATTACTCACCTGTCCACCACGTGTGTCACACTGTGTCTGTAGATTTCTAAACTGGGTTAGAAAAGAATCAGCCTGGCGCATCTGAGATCGGGTTTTGCCAGAAAACTGGCGATGGACCCTCCCCCTACCGTGTTTCTTTTGTCTTCTGGTTTTGTTATTAATGGATTCATAACCACCCAGAGATCAGAAAGTACAGCCCTTGCTCCAAGCTTGGCCAGAATCTTTGGATTGATAGCACTCGCAAGACTTTTTAGCTGAGACACAGGATGCTCACGATTTTTGAGGAGAGGGGTCGGGAAAATGGGGACTATGCCACGGAGTCTGAACTGCACTTTGTCCATAGTTAACCAGACCCTGGATTTTCTGTCTGGTCCTATAGTTCATTGTCACTGAAAAGAGGAGGGTTTGGAGAAGACTTTAAACAAAGTGCTTGTGCCCTACATGGGAACACAGGAGCTGGCTTGCTTCCTGTCTCTGCACCCACAGCTGTCAAAGTCCAGGGCTTTCCATACAGAATGAGCAAGGCCCTGGGAAGAAAGGTGTGACCTCCTCCTCCGTCTGGGAGCAGTGAACAGTCAATACGAGCCCTCCGGCTTTTGTCTGTGTCATAGGAAGTGTTGCCGACAGATATTACCAGCATCCAGTGAAACTGTGCATGGAACACTTAGACTGAAAAGTTACCAGGAGAGTCAAATTTTCACAACAAGATTTAGATGTGCTGTATTGGACCTAAGAAATCCAGGCTGGGTGGGTAAGAATTACAGTCACAAAAGGGAGAAGCTGCAACGTGTGAAATTAGATGTGGACAAATAAGTAATAACCTTCCAGTGGTATTAGATCCTTTTGGTAGAATGGAACAGAGTCGATCATTTGAAAATAATTTCAATAAAAATAAAATGGGGGAAATTGGAAATCAGTTATCTTTAAAAAGTTGTTTATAAATAAGTCAAGGGACTGGGTTTGCTTAATGGAGTTCAGCTCAGAAGCTTCTCAATGGAAATCTCCAATAGGGGTACAGTTCTGATGAAACTGCTCAGATGTACAAGCAGTCCAGACTCCCCTGGTAGTGGGACAGCAGGGTCACACCACCCTGTGTTCCCCGGGCGTTGTGCAACAGCTGTTACTCTTAGTGGCATGCGGCCAAGGCGCGCGTGGCATCTGGGAGTGCTCCGGAGGGCCACCCTGCTGCTCCATACTCTCAGAGGACAGCTGCCTGAGCCACAGGGAGGCCCCAGGTGCCTTGGGCGAGGGATGGAGGTGCTGCCTGGTTCCGGGAGGTCGGGAGAGGGATGGAGGTGCTGACCTGACTGCTGTCAGGCTCGCTGCCACAGGTGGCGCAGCCAGGTGCTTTGAGGGCTGTGAGGAGGAAGAGTATTAAATGCTTTGTTACTCAAAGACTGATGATTTGTTTGCCTTGATTGCATTCCTGCCTATCCCTGCTGCCCACTCGACCCCCTTGGGAAAGGGTCTAAAGGAAAATAAAACTCAAACCAGCTGCCATGCCTTCTGATAAGTTTCGCCGAGGGGGCAGTGGGAGTTGGGAGGCTGTGATAAAATAACAGAATTAATGAAGAAAAGATCAGGGCTAGGGTGTATCTAGATTGGAATTCTCCACGTTGACTCTGACCCCACATGGCCATAGCAATCTAAGGGCCTCTGTGTTGGTTGTGGGTGTGCTTGGTTTGGAAGAAGCATTTCATACTGTTTTCCTCTCTTTCAGGTTTCAAGTGCCCCATTTGTTCCAAGTCTGTGGCTTCTGATGAGATGGAAATGCACTTTATAATGTGTCTGAGCAAACCTCGCCTCTCCTACAACGGTAAGGGTTTGGCTGGGGGAACCTCCGAATGAGGGTCTTCCCAAGTTCGTGTGGCTCTGGACAGCATTGGTGCCCCGCTTTCCGGCAGGAATGCCTGCACAGTGTCGAGGAATCAACTGTTCCAGGGATCTTGGTGCAGCAGCTGGGGAGGAAGCAGAGCAGAACAGGAAGGAAGGCCCGGCTGGGGGTCAGGCCCATGGCACTGGCCAGTTTCTCGGGTTGCTCAGTTAGGCCTTTGCCCGTTTACACACCTGCCAGTGGAGGGCCTGGGGGGAACACCACCTCCTCGGGGGAGGGGGCATCTGTGCCGCTGGTGTGCATAGCAGAATAAGTTCAGTAAGTGGACACCCTTCAGGGACTAAAAATGCTGACCTGCCACCTAGTCAGTCCACCAAGGCCACACTGCTTCCTACCTTGGAGGCTGCCTCAGAGCTGAGCAGGGAGTGCACCAGGGGTAGAATTACCAGGCCAGGCCATCCCGTGAAACACGGCACCTCTGTGGATGAAGGAAGTGTCGCCATCTGCCTGGTATGCTGTGGGTAAAGATCTGAATTCAAAGTCTGCCTCCATCACTTACTGACCGTACAATCTTAGACAAGCTGCTCAGCTTAGCAGAGCCTTGGTGTTCTGGTCCGTGAAATGGAACTGTCAGTAACCTGGCTCTTAGGATTTCTGTCAGAATAATGTAAGACATTTACACCTCAAACCCTTCAGTACAGAGCTGGGCACGCGGTCAGTGCTCAGGAAGTTAGAGCTGGCGTTGATCGAGACAGTCACCCTCAAAGATGTGAGCCCATCCGTGGGTCTCCTGTCGTCATTTTCCAGAGTGGACTGAGCTCTCTTCAGCGCTGGGCGCTGTGGGCTGCCCACAGCTCTCTGGTCTTCCACTGTTAACGTGCTTAATCTGGTCTTCCGACCATGTTCACTGGAGGAATGCATCTGCAAGAACAGGCACTGGGTCTGAGGGGGCGTGTCCCAACCCCATCACTAGGCTGCCTTCTGGGGTTGAAGTCATAGCAGTGCTCGGGCCGAATTCTGTGGTTTCTCAGTCTGTGGACGGGCTAGGAGGTGAGCCTGGGATCACTTGAGCCCCATCCTGACGAAAGTTTCCCCGGGTTGACTCTCCTTCCAGAGCTGTCCTTGGCCTCCTGCCTCCTCAGACCCAGAGGCACTCCTGCCTCCATATAGCATTAGCCTAGGGAGGCCTGATGATTCCATATTGTTCCTGCAAAGTGCATCTGACAAATCTGATCTACTCCTCCTAAAAACACACCCTGCTAGCTATTCCCTTATCTCTTACTTGCTCGGCCGATTCTGCATGCGTGTGGGCAGGGCTACACTCAGTCTGGTCCTGTTTGCTTGGGTTGGAGCACCGGCTACAGGGCAAGTTGTGGCCCCGCCCCCGCCCCTAGTGCTCCTTCCCCTTTATTTCCCACCTGGTGCCCCGGAAGCCCCTCTTCTACCCTGTGGACAGCCGCTCCCTGTCCCTGGACACCGCTGCTGCTGCTGCTTTTCTGAAACATCATAATGTGAGCTCTGGGCTTCCTGTCAGACTCGTCAGTGTACGTTCCTTAAAGGATGCGCTAGCTCCACTTTGTTCTTGCTGCTCCTCGTCTCTGCCTGGGACCATGGAGGGACACGAGTCTTCTCCCGTGGCCCACAGCCCTCCCCAACCGTGGCCTCAGAAACTGTGTTCACTTATTCTCCACATGTGCACAGCCCTCATGAAGACCGCTTTTTGTCCTGTGGGTGGCTGGGGAGAGCTCTGTGTAGACACTGCCTTGCTGTCATAAGAACACAAAGCAGCCTCAGAGTGGGCTCCACCCGAGAGGACTGTGGGCTCTTGACGTCATCAGGGAGAACTCTGCAAGGGCAGCTGCGGAGGACGGAGTGCTCTTGGGCCACCTGAGTGAGAGGTACCCGCACACCCCATTCATAGAACAGGGAAGGTGAGGGCCTTGCACGTGCCGGGTGCTGCTTGGAGCTCTCCTCTGTCCCCACAGCCACAGGGCAGGGCCTCCTCTGCCTGTCCCCTTCACTTCCACGGGAGAGCCGGCATGGCCGCCCACAGAAGTCAAAACTCAGAGTCCCCTTAGAGGAAGAGGAAGTTGGCCAACCAGTCTGAGACAGAACTGCAGCTTTTCCCATTCTGGCCCCATTTTCCCCTCTTCCTCTCATTGAAAGCCACCTCTTCAGGGTGGGTGGGTGTGTGTGTGTGTGTGTGTGTGTGTCTGTGTGTGTCTGTGTGTGTCTGTGTGTTTGTAAACTAGAGGCTTTAAACTCAAGGTCCTTTTGCAAAAGCCAGTCCTTCCCGGTGGGTGGGTGGGTGGGTGGGTGTGTGTGTGTGTGTGTGTGTGTGTGTGTGTGTGTGTGTCTGTGTCTGTGTCTGTGTCTGTGTCTGTGTCTGTGTCTGTCTGTGTGTTTGTAAACTAGAGGCTTTAAACTCAAGGTCCTTTTGCAAAAGCCAGTCCTTCCCGGCAGAGGCAAGGAGAGGCATGTTGCATCCGGTCCTATTGGTGGGATTTGACTTAAGGCCATGAAGATGCTTCAGAAATGATGGCTGGCCTCTCTCTCTGGACACTTACGCCTTCATGGCTGGGCTCCCGGGAGCCAGTCTCTGTGTTCGTTGAAGACTTCTGAACCTTCCAGATTAGAGAAGGCGTTTGCCACCTGGGGAGTGTATGTGGAGTGGAAGTCTCCAGAGCTGGTCTAGGGCCTGTTGTAATTCACGTAAAGGACAGGGCTTTCAGGGGCCATAGGCCACCCAAGTCAGGATGTCTGGGTGTTTATTTTGGTTTTGCCGATAACATACTTTACCCATGATTCCTCATCATCCCATCCTCTCCACCTTCACTTTATCTTTTCTGTGTAAAAGAAATGTGAGGAGACTTAAAGAATCTGTAAAGTGTGGCGCTCCCAGAATCTTCTGGAAAGTGGGCAAGATAGGTCTTTCTTAGTGGATAGAGAGCGAAATGCTGTTTTCTTATGAAGATTCACCAGAACTCATGGTCACTCCCCTGGAGATTTCTCATCTACACACACACATACACACATTTTCTGTAATTGCTGGCACTAATTGGGGAAATTTCTAGAAAATTTACAGTGGTTATATAAGATGAAATTTAGTTAACCGCCAAAGGAAAAAGAGTAGAAACCTCCTAAATGAGGCAAATAGAAAGTAGTATTTTTCTTATTATGAGGGTTGGCCTGAGCTGTGGGTTGGAAAGCCTTCAGTAGCGGCCTGCCAGATTTAAAAAAAACCAACTTAGGAAAGGCAAGACTAGTTTAACTGGTCCACCCAGTGCTCGAGAGAAATGCGAAGAGCAGGAACTGGAACTCCCAAGGCAAGCACCTGGCTCGCAAGGCTGGTGAATAGCCACCCCGTGCTGAGGGTGCAGGGAGAGTGCCTGACCCCAGAGCACTGAATGTTCCATCCTTCCTTCTCCTCCACAGCGGCTCTGAACTCAGGACCCCTAGGAGATGAGGGAGGAGTTGGTGGGTCCCACTTTTGTGGGTAAATGCAGTGAGCTTGAATGGGCCTTTAGTTTCTCTCCCTTTCCAACATGTTTGTAGTTCTTAGACTAGAGAGCTCGCCCTCAAGAATATGCACTCCAGTTTTGACCTTCACATTGCTCAGCCAGCAGAATGAGCCTGGAGATGGGCTGGAGGTCCTGATTTTGTTGTGAACAGAAGAGAGTCCTAATACCGTGGCGGGGGGGGTGGGGGTGCATGATAGATGGCCAGCTGTCCATGGAATGTTTAGGGGGCCTTGATTCCAAGACCAGCCGGGGGTCCATGGTCCCAGTAGATTCTGGGGTGTTTCGGGTTCCTTTGCCAGCAGTATTGAGGAGAGCTTGGTGGATATCAAAACGGCTTCAGGAGATGCTCAGCTCTCTTCTGGAGTGCTGACCCATGCCCTGCCTCTTAGGTCCTAACTACCTTCTGTCCTGCTCTCTGCCTAAAGTCATTGCCCCCAACTTCAGGGCTCTGAAAATGCTGCATGTCACACAAAGTTTCTTTAAAGGAAAGGAAATCTGACGCCCCCCCCTCCCAAAAGCAGGAATACCTCCGCTAGTTTACCCCGAGCCAGCAGACTTGTGTAAATGGTGCTTATTTGGCCTGCATTCCTGCTGAGACCCTGTGCTTGGGATGGAAGCTGCCTTTTCTTAGGCCTGGAGGAACCACGTCCTGGCCGAGGAGTGTGCCCAACCCAGTGGGGCCCTGCCAGGGGTTATTGTTAGATGCTCTAGCAGTGCCAGACTCAGAGGTGTCTGCCCTGGGACCCCTCCTCCAGGAGGGACGGCTGGAGGGAGCTCCGGCGGTTGCTGACCAGAGGGCTGCTGGGCGAGTGAGGAGTCAGCGGGCAGGAGACCCACAGAGGCTCGCCACAGCGGGGACACCAGAATCGGGGGGCTACAAGAGAAGGGACTGAGTGGGGTCGCCGTGGGGAGCCTCGGTAAAGATGAAGCCGTCCAGGGCTGAACTTTATTGGCTGACCCCTCTGGGCTTCCGTCGTTGCAGCCAACCCGCCAAAACAGTTGGAGCACGCCCCACAATCTGGGATGTTGGGTTGCGGATGCCACCGCTGGTAGGGGAAGTCTCTGCGCTCAGTTACCCCTTCTCCTGGAGATTTCCCAAGAAGGGAGCTGGTGAGACCTGGCATTGATGGCACTGCCCCTCCTGAACCGCCAGGAGACGGGGCCGGCAGCTCTGCATCTGCTGAGGAGGCTGCAGGACCAGGTTCTACTGCTCCGGGGCTGGCAATGTGGCCAGGAGGTGGAGCCGGGGTCTGTGTCATTTGCTTGGGGTTCTCCCTCCTGCTCCTACCTTCCTTCCCACCAGGGCCTTGACTGCCGTTCAGCACCAGGGGCGATGCATTATGTCTGGTGCTGCTCTCAGCTGCCGGCTCCGAGCTGCACCAACTTCAGCCTTCCCCCCGGGGTGCAGGTGCCGGCAGAAATGGATCTGTAGCTGTTTGGGCCTTCCTGCCCGCTCCATGACACCAGCAGCTCTGGGGGTCCCCTGGGGAATGTGGGAGCCGGGGCTCCGCACGGGGCAGCTCGGCCTCACAGAGGCACTAGGGGGGCAGAGTGCAGCTCCCTCCATCTAGGCTCCTGCACCCTTCTTGGGCCGCGCGTGCATAGTAGTTCCACGAGAAGAGAAAGATCTGAGACTGGGATGGGTGGTGGTTTCCAGCTTTCCTCTTCCAGGGAAGAGACCCTGTCGCCTGGTCCTTTAAGGAAAGGAGGTAAGGTGGCCAAGTGGAAGGACCTCGTCTTGGGAGCCATGGCCACTTACCAGCTAAATGAGTGATCCAGAGACCTCCCCTGAAAGGTCTTTCACATTCACTGAGATGTTTCTGTGACGTCCTCGTATACAGCTCGCCCCAAAGCAGTGAAGCCTCCTTTCTCTCCTCCTCCTAGGTATTTCTTTGACAAAAGCAGCTGTTAGAGCGCTCACCCCTATATCTCAGGGAGGGGGCAGAAGTATGCAGTCACCTCCCACCCCTGCCTCACCCCAGCGTCACCCCTCCCGCTGTAGCGCCAGAGAGTTTTGCCTCTGGTTTGGCTCCCTGGTCTAGTTGGAGGGATAGGCATTGGCATCATTTAGCACCACCCCCAGCCAGACCAAACACTTCTGAACTCCCCCTTGGGCAGTGACCTTGGCTTTGCACAGGGCATCAGGAAGCTTGGGCGGGGCCGGGCCGGGTGGTGGTGGTGGTGGTTAGGAGCCAGTAAGAAAAAGGCAGAAAGCACAGCTTCGTTTCTGTGTTCTCCTCAACCGGCATCGGTTAAGGCCCCCTCCCATGGGTACCTGGGGATACCAAAGGACATTTGTGTCCGTCTACCAGGTGGCCTCAATTTGTGCCAGGCCCAGGGTCGCCGACAGCGGGCAGCAGCCTCCTGCAGGACGAGTATGGAAATCCCATGGAAATCCCACAGGAACCTGTTGATAGCCTGGCATCAGTTTCGGCCATTTCCACCCGCCTGCTGAGCTCCCAGGGACATCTGGGGGCTGCTGACTGCAGAGCTCCAGGGATTGGGACAGGAAGTTTTATTCAGCCCACTCAGGCCTGGGGCCCGATCTGTGTAGCTCCCGCTTTCCGCTCTGGGAAGAATGCCGCTCCCTGGGCACCGCGCTGGGTGTGGACACCGCTGGCCTCCCCACACTGTCAGCTTCCCAGCCCCTCGCTCTTCCCTGTCCTCACCATTCCAGGCCCCGGGGAAGTGTGCTCTCCAGCCGGGTGGGGCAGCCCACAGTTTCTTGCCGCCCAGGCTGCAGCCCCAGGCTGGCTGGTGAGGCACATGCTTCGCAAAGTGTTGTGTGCTGGTAATTGATCGTTCAGAAGAAAATGTATCTGACCTTCTTGTGCTCAAGCCTGAGTCCTTGGTTAGAAAAAGGAACGAGAAGCTGTTTGGGACCCAGAGAATTCTAACCTGCCCCTCGGCCTCACTGCTGGGGTGCCAGTCAGTGGCGGTGGGGGGGTGGGGAATGCAGGGGACATTGACTTGGATCTGTAACCTTACTGCACCGCAAGGATAGGAACTCATCCATAAGTGTGGGGAGGGGCACATGAACGGGAGCCAGGGCCCAAACTCGCTTTACCAATGAGACGCCTGAGGCAGAGAGGGCAGAAGTCGGCGCCCAGGAGTGTCTACAGGACGGCTCTGCCTTCTCAAAGCCAGACCGGATTTCTACTCCCATCTTTATTGGGGATTTTTCCTCCAGTGTTTTATTATAAAAGTGTCAGACATACAGCAAAGTTTGAGGGTTTTACCGTGAGCACCCAAATCCCCACCATCCAGAGTCTACGTTTTCCTGCACCTGCTCAGTCACATAGCTCTGTCCACCAAATCCACCTGTCGATGCATTTCAGAGCCACATGAAAACACCAGTACACTTCCTTCTTCGGGTTTTTAATTCTAAAGGTAATGCGCAGGCAAATAAATTTAAAAATACATAAAAACATTTTGCTTCTAGTCCTCCTCTCCTCCACCACTGAAGTGTAGATCCTCCCAGATGTTTTCTGTGCTTACACGAACGTACAGATGCACACATGTATTTCAATACGGAGGGCATCCGGTGCTTTAGGAAATGGGATCGCACCCTTTTACTGATCCACCACATGCCACATTTGGAGTCTGAGGTGACATTTCAGTGGCAGACTGATGGTGTGCCATCTGCTTTTTCTGTGCTTGTCACCCTTTCGGTGGGCCTGTGGGTTAGCCTGATGTTGGCAGGAAATGACCGCAGGTGGTTGTGGTCAGGCAGCTGAGCGTGACTTCTGTACACAGGGACGTCAGTCCTGAACTGCTCCTATCTTAGGCTTTTTCCTCAGGGTTCCTGGTGGGGAACTTTGAGGCACTTTAGCCCTCTAGGCCATGAAGAATCCTCGTTTTCTGGGCCCCAGATGTTTCCCTTCCCACCAGAGTAATCAGAGAGCACCCAGAAACAGCAAGGGAGGGGGCACCATGTGAAGGGTTCCAGGCCCTGCACTACCACTCGCAAACCCCCAACTTAGGCAAGATGCTTGACTTCTCTGGCCTCAGTATCCTCGGCAAAATGGGACTAGCACGTATGCCCTGTTGCTCATGAAATTGTGAGGCTCAGTTGAACACACACAATCACACACAATCTCAGTGTGTATCACTGGCAGTTCTCGAGGAACAAGTGAAATCTATCAGTAGTGAGGAACTGATCCTGCTTCCAGCTCGTCTTTCTTCACATCCATAACCCCACCCTCTTGGTATTTCTCCTGTGGTTTTGGGAACTTCTGAGTAACCTTGGCTTCCTTCACCCCTTGCACTTGCCTTTCAGATGTTAGAGTTAACCTTGCGTTCTGTCTTCTGCCTTCTTGGATTTCAGTGAATCTCTATCCCACACGTACACCCATCACCCACATCTCTCTTCTAAACCCCAGGTCCAGACTCCAGTGGACTCCCGGAGGTTTCCATTAGCGTGTCCCAGTGGAGACGCCTGGTCATCCCCTGCCACTTGCCCAGCTGCCCTGGTCAGCGCATGCCATCCCTCCCTCCTTGCCCTCATGGCTAGTGCAGGCCCTGAGTCCTTCCCTCCAGCGCTGCTGCATCCTCCTCCAGAGCGGGCTCCCCGTCTCTGAGCTTTGCCAGCCCATTCTCCGGTACTCAGCAGAGACCAGCTGCAATCGGGATGCACTTTCAGAGCCTCGAAGTGAACCAGATGAAGCCCGGGCACCACAGCAGAACACGAGTTCATCCTGGGGGCGTCAGTCTCACCCCCCTGCCCCACTGTGGCCCCACGGCTCTCTGCACACACCATAGCAACCTTCCTGCTGTTCCCAGTGCACAGATACTGTTCCCTTTGCCTGAAGTCCTTCCCTGAACAGTCCCCACCCTGATAGGGCATCAGCCATACCCTCATACCTGGACTTGTATGCATCGTAAGGCTTCCTAGAAATTGGTGTGCTGTTCATTTCCGTTTTCTTGTCCGCCTCCCCTGTGAGACTATGACTTCAATCCTGAGATTGTGGCTTCTTTACGGAGTTGCCGGCACCAGAATGTCATAGAAATTTAATAAGGGGCTGCTCCCCCAGCCACGGTGCTCCCCCTATTTTTCTTAGGCTTTTCCAGCTGTGGCTGTGCAAGGGGCCTGTGGTGTGCAGTAGCTTCCTTCCTTTTTTTTTTGTGAGGGACCTTTTTTTCTTCTTTTTTTAAACTGAGTCATAGTAGCATTTAGGACCTTCCCAATGCTGTGCTACCACCATCTCCGTCTAGTTACTAATTTTCAAAAGAACCCCCCCCCCGTGATTGTACTTTTATCTAAAATAGAGTCCATCTCAAAGAGCCAGAGGGTAGAATGGTATGCACCAGGGGCGAAGGGGACGGGGAAATGGGGAGTTGCTATTCGAGGGGTGTAGAGTTTCAGTCACGCCAGAAGAATAAGTTCTGGAGACCTGGCACCCAGCTTTGTGCCTGCAGTTGGCAATACTGTCCTGCACACTTAAAAATCTGTCAAGAGGGTAGATCTCTTAAGTGTTCTTACCACCAGAAAAGGGGAAGAAGAAAACCCCTTACCCATAAAACAGTCCCCCCGCCCCCAATCCCTCCTGCCCCCAAGCCCCGGGCCTACTTCTTGTCCGGATTGGCCTGTGCTGCACATTTCATAGAAAGGAGTTATTGAATAGATGACTTTTTGCATCTGCTTCCTTCACTTCGCCTGTTCTCCAGGTCCCTCCACACTGCAGCCCCGAATCGGCGCTCCGCCCCTTTCCCATGGCTGACTGACACTCCGTTGCTGGGAGAGATCCCATTTGTTAATCCAGTTCTCGGCTGGGGGCACTGGGGTTGTTCCCACCTGTGGGCTGTTGCGCACATGCTCGCCCGAGCAGCCGCTGCAGTTCCGGCCGCGCGCCCCATCACCGTGCTTTGCCAAACCGGAACTCCGTGCACCTGGGCCGCATGTATGTTTTGGGGACGGTCTGCTCAGGGAGGCAGCTGGCCTCTGCTACAGGCCTATCCCCTCCTGAGCCCATGTTGCCCTCCATCCCCCGGCCGCTTCTTTGGTGATTCGTTCCACTCTGTCTTTAGATAATTGATGTGCCATGTGCATGTCTTGTCTTAGGTCAAGCTACCCCTTGGTCTCCTGTGTCGCCTACACAGCCTTGCCCACTTCAGGCGACCCAAGCAGTCCCAACTAAGTTCCTAGACCTGTGCCTGCTTTGTGCCACCTGTCAACTGTGACAGAGACGAACGGGGCTGCGCGCACGGTCTCTTCCTGTGCCCAGCGCCCCCGTCGGCCCTCTCTATCACCAACCACTCTGCCTTGGGTGGTTTTTTGTTTTGTTTTGTTTTGTTTTTGGGTTGTGGTTGTTTGTTTGTTTCCTCCATTTTTCTGGCTTGGTTTTGCACTTTTCTCCCCTTGGGACCCTGATATGTAACTTCATTGCCAAAAAAACAACCCATCAAGGATCTTCTCTTCTCCATTCCCTTTTCCTCTCCCTCCTTCGCTCCTGGTTCTGGTCAGTTCAGAGGATTTAACATCACAAGTGTCCTGCAAAAATGCCTGAACATTTTTCTTAGACCCTTGTGGATTTTTTTTTCCCGGAAAACTTAAACAGACAAAAGACTTATTAAAGGAATATGTACAGTTATCCCTGTTTTCAGGCACTCTGTTTGAGAACATTTTAGCCATTGATGTTCACACGTGGCATCAGCCCATGCAAGATAGGTTTCTGTATTTATATATTAAAATACAAAAAAAAAAACCTTATAAAATGTTTTAAAAAATGTTCAAAGCTTGGGGGAAAAGTTTTCTTCATTAGTCAAGGTGTTTTGATATGGTATTAAAATGTCTAATAAAAGATATACTGTGTGGCTTTATTTTAATGAGGTATTGTTAAACAATCAAGAAATGGGGGTTGAAGGCCTCTCCCCCACTCCCTCACCTACCTCCTTAGCCTTCCTCCAGGCTGCTACTTGGCACCACAGGAGTGTGAAGTGGTCTTCAGAGCAGTCAGGCCTGGGCAGAGGGAACCTGGCAGGTCAGACCCGAGTCCTTCAGGGTTACTGGCCCTCCCAAGCATCATGGAGTCCATCTGCCATCACCCGTGGAGTGGTTGTGACAGAACTCTTCAGGAAAGATCTGCGGGGGCAAAAGATCTTGCGGCCAGTGGAGGCTGCAAGGATGTGGATTCTTCCAGGTATCGGCCCAGTCCCCGCCTTCATGCTCAGCTCCCCATCCCACGTCCCGTCCTGCCCTGCCTGTTGCTCAGTCTGCATCTCAGTGCTGACTCATGGGCATGCTTCAATGAGGCCCAGAAAGAGGCCCTGATTTGGGGCTGAGCCAGCTCAGAGCCCTTGAACTAGAAGCAGCCACTCCGGGCTCACAAGAGTTGGCACACCTCAAGCTGGGCGGGAAGCTCAGAGCAGGGGGTAGGGATGCATGCCCGGCCTCTGTCACCGTGCCAGAGGGGCTCCTGGAACGGCATTCCAGAGCCTCCTGCAGAACCTGCGGAGGAAGGCTCTGGAGGGAGATGCCTCCAAACTTCTGTGCCCACACCCCCCGCCCCAGGCCTTTTGAGTGCCCTTGCTTCTGTGGGCTCTGCCTCCCCAGGCCCTGTCTCTGCAGTGCTCTAATGTCACACGCCTCCCGAAGCACCTACTCTGTGCAAGGGCACTGCAGGCCAGTGGGCAAGTGTGAACCAAGGCACAGGCACGCTCGGCATCTTCAGAGAAATGCTAAAGAATTTGTGGGTCTGAGCGTCAGAAAACCCTCCCCCTCCCGCCAGGGGACTAATCATCCCCAGGGTGGCAAGAGCATGAGCTCTGAACTGTCTGCATGTGAGCTCCTCTGTCGGGCAGAATGATCCTGGGGAGACGACTTTGCTCTTCTGAACTTCAGATTCGATCGCATGTGATCACAATGTTGCACAGCTCAGAGGTCACTGTGAGGGTCAGAGAATCTGCCCGGAAGCCCCTGCCACATGCATAGCAGGCTCCCTGGTAGTCTGTCACTGCACAGAGCACTGTTCTATTCACAGCACCTCCTGCTTCTGCCTGGCAACTGTGTCTCCCTGTTCTAAATTTAATTCCTCTAGCAAAGCTGGCCCTGGAGATCTCCTTGCCTGACCCCTGGGCCTGCAGGCGAAGGCTTCTGTGACCACCTTGGTGGCTTAGGCCCTGTGGCCTTGGCAGCACCCTGGGTGAGCCAAGTGGTCATGACCCAGTGGGGCAGGCTGGAGCCCACGGCCGGGGGCTATTCCAGGCTCCTGGGGCTGGTCCCTGTCCCCACCCCCAGCGACTTGCACTCCCACCCAGCGCACCGCACGGCAGCCCTCTGCTGGCTGTGGTGTTCTCCGATTCCGCCCCGGTTGCCGCCAGCTCCTCTGGCAGGGGTGGAACGGGCTGGTGCAGGCTTCCCGGGTGGGACTGGTCTGTCATTCATGCTCCATCCGGGCAGTTCTCCCAAGCTCTATCTTTCCGGGAGGGGAGGGAACCGGCAGGAACTGCGAGGGGGCTTCTGCCCCCTCCCTCCGCTAAGGGCCCAGCACACTTTGCAGGGCTCCCTGGCCAGAAGCACCTCCCTAAGACCGTTCATCTAGCAGCCATTTAACAGTGTTGAGGTTTTTAGAAGGTCCTTATGCTTAGGAGATAGATGCTGAATTCTGTAGGTAAATGGTGTCAAGAGATGTGTAACTCAATTCCAGATGGTTCCCCAGAAAGTACACACACAAAGCAAATAAGGCAAAAATAGTCACTTGAGTCCTCAGGGGCTGGTATTTCAGTGAACGGTGTGCTTGTTCTTTCAGCTCATCAAAGAAGAGCCATCCCCAGTAAGGGGAGAAACCTCCACTGCGGACTTCTCCCCTGGGCTCAGGAGCGAGGCAGTCGGGTGGAGGTGGGGGGTGCGGCCAGGGAGCTGTATGTCCAGACACGCTCGGCTGACGCTTAGATTGTTCATGGAGCGGGGTCGCTTGGGGAGAGCCGGTGCGGGTTGCCCCCACACCACCCCCTTGGCCCAGCGATTGCTCGTGGCTCCGGGCTAGAAATGTCACAGAGGAGCAAACTGGGCTCAGTCCAGCGTTAAGAGTGGCTTCCAAGAACCAAGTTGGGCTGAGGAGTCCCAGAAGGGCAGCCTCTGCCCAGGGCCTGGACAGCTGATGGGGAGAGGCAGGAAGGGGTCCAAGGGGTAGAGGCAGCGAAGGAGCTCAACGGTGGCTTGTGGGGGTAAGGGGAGATGGGAGGGTACCAGTCTCCCTGCTTTGCTCACTCAGCACTTTTGCTCAGGGGCCAAGGGAGATGGGCCCGCATGATGGGCTCCTGGGGCGGAGTTTAGAGACTGGCTTCCAGGACACCAAGCCTCCCCCACCCCAACCTCGGGGAAGTAGTGAGGGGGACCCAGGGCAGGGAGCTCTAGGCCCTGGACAGAGGTGAGTCCTGGGTGCCGCTGCCCAGTGCGGATGCTCTGGTGTTGGGCGCCCTCTCGTGGGCTTGGGAACAACTGACAAGTTCGCGGACCAAGCGGTCTGGCCAGGGATCCTAAGGTCCGGGGGAGGCCCAGGGGAGGGCAGATCCTGGCCTGGAGGGGAAAAGCTAGTAACCTGATACATCACAGCATGGAGCAGTATAACACAAGGAGAAAAATTTCACTTCCATTTCCACTGATTGGCAACAGCCACTTGGAGAACATGTTCAGAATGTTCTTAGGCCCCGTCCAGGCTCAGGTGGGTGGCCTGTCGTGAGGGATGTCGGCCACGGGCCATGATGTCATCCTCAGGCACTGGTCTTCTCACCAGCAGCAGATGGGTCAGGGACCTGGGTCCCTGGAAGCGACTTTCAGTAGCCTAAGCAGCATCCCCTCCCAGGCTGCAGTAAGTCAGAGGACAGGTAGGGGACGAGGGACGAGGGACGAGGGACAAGAACAAAGGTCAGAGAACCTGAAGGAGGGGTAGGGAGGGCAGGCACAGGAGGGCGTTCACAGGCACTGTCTGCTCATGTCCAGACTGCTGCAAATGGGGTTCTAGTTTATTTCAGGGGTCCGAGGACACCTACACCAGGAAAGCATGTGCCTGTCACCAGGCAGGCGGAGTAGGGCTAAGAGAGCTCAGTCCCTGAGGCCTTGCCCCTGGCCCCCGGCAGCGGGGCGGCTCTGACCAAGGGGAAGGCAGGCAAGGACCCCTGCAGGTCTGGGCCAAGACAGAACTGTTCCGTGACGAGAAGGAAGGTTCCAGAACAGGAGGTTTCCACTGTCTGGGGGCTGCTGGGCCAAGGGCTTGGAGCCCCTCACAGCACCTTGCCTGGGTTCATGAGGCCTCGGGGATCCAGCGTGGCCTTCAGCTGCCGCATGGTCTCCATGCCCACGGCGCCCACCTCCTCCTGTAGCAGCTGCCGCTTGCCCAGCCCAATACCGTGTTCCCCAGTACATGTCCCATGCAGTGCCAGTGCCCGCCTGGGAGGCCGTGAGGAGATCCTCAGCAGGGTGCTCCTCCGCCCCGCCCCGCCAGCCAACGGTTTTGCTCTTACCTGCCCAGATGTTCTCCAAAGGCCTTGACCCGACGCAACTCCTCGGCATCCTCTGGGTCCACCAGCAGGATGCAGTGGAAATTGCCGTCGCCCACGTGTCCAACAATGGCTCCTGGGGGCCCAGAGGACAGAGCTGCTGCCCCCCAGAGGACAGAGCTGCTGCCCCAGCCCAGCCCAGCTCCTTCCCTCCCGCATGGCGCTCCAGCGGTGGGCATGCGGACCTGTGAGTCCCGAGGCCTTCAGGTCCTCCTTGGTCTGCACCAGGATCTCTGGCAGCCGGGAGATGGGCACACACACGTCAGTGGAATAGCCCTAGGTGAGGGCAGGTTTGTGAGCTTCTCCCCCCTCACCCCCTGCCGGCCCGGACGTAAGAGGTCCTTGTGGTCAAGGTTAAGAGCAGGCCTCACCCACAAAAACTAGCTGCTTTTCTCTAGGCCTGTTTCCCCTGGACAACTGGACAAATGGCCAGAGTGAGTGCCCTGCCCTGCCCTGCCCTGCCCGCGGAGGCTTCCCCAGCTCTCACCTTGCTCCCCGCCCCGCTCTGTGCAGGGCCCCAAGCAGCCCACGAGGCCGAGCCTTTGCACGTGCTGCCTGGAGCCCAGTGTCCCCTTCCTGTTGGCTGACCCCTTCCGCTTCATCATCTCTCTCCAGCCAGCCTCACAAACCCTAAGAGCACCTGCGCTGTCCCTGTGCCCAGGCGGGGGGCTCCCTCCTGAGGGTTTGGCAGACAACTACTTTCCCCACTAGACAGTATCTGAGATACAGCTGGGTAGGGGCAATGCTGCCCACGGTGGGCCTCAGGCTACTGCTCGGGACAACACGGTGGCGGGTTGGGGGTGCCGCCACCACCCCAGCGCAACTCACCTTGCAGCCCGGCCGCAGGGCCAGAGCGGCGTACCCGGCGTTGTGCCGTGCCGCCCAGAGCCGGCTGCGCTCCTCGGCATCCTTGGCCCAGAAGAAGTGGGAGCCTCCGTTGTGCTGGCTGATCTCCTCTGCAAGGGGGGGGGGGACGCGGCGGGAGAGGGGTGGTCCCACGGGGCCTTACTCAGGACCAGCCTGTGGCCCCCCACCCCACAGCACCCCAGCACACCTGCCCGCTCTATCTGCTCGGCCAGTGCCCGCTCAGATCCGTGGAACTCGAGGAAGAGTGTGGGCGCCACGGAGCAGGTCAGCTGGCTGTGCCTGTTGCAGGCATCCATCATGACTTCATCCAGAAACTCTGGGGTCGAGGAGAGGGCAGGTGAGGGGAGGCCCAGACTTCAAAGGGGGCCTCTTCCCGGGAGCCCACCTGGACTGCCCAGTCCCCAGCTCACCGATGCGGGCCAGAGGCAGTGCAGCCTGGAGGATGTGAACAGTGGTGTCCACGGCCGCCTGGACGCTGGGAAATGCACAGGTGGTGGCCACCGCGACCTCGGGGGCAGGGTGCAGGCGCAGGGTGGCAGCTGTGATGAGTCCTAGTGTCCCTTCAGAGCCCACAAAGAGCCCCGTGAGGTTGTAGCCAGCTGCACTCTTCCTAGGCCCCGGGGACACACAAGGTGGGTGAGCGCCCAGCCATGAGATGACGGGTTTCTGGCCACAAGCCCGAGCCGGACGCCCAGCTCCGTCCCCCAGCCCCCTGCCAGGTGGGGGCGTCGGCCCAGCCTGCCATCACCACCGCTGTTCCTTGCGCAGCCCCAGCTGGGCCTGGCGCGGGAAGAACTGCGGCTCAGACCCGGGCGGACTCATTGGCCTGGCCCACCAATCCAGGAGGCCGTTGCCGTGGGGAGAGGGTGCTCACCGGAAGTGCCGGCCGGCGCCGGCGGTGTGAAGCAGCCGGCCGCCAGGCAGCACCACCTCCAGGTTGAGCACGTTGTCCCGCATCGTGCCATAGCGCACAGCATTGGTGCCGGAGGCTGCCGTGGCCACCATGCCGCAGAGCGAGGCGTCTGCGCCTGGGTCTGCAGGGCAGAGTGAGGCCTGGGGCAAGTGCCCGGGGATGGAGGGGTCCCCTCGTGCCCCGGGACCAGCCCTGCCACCTGGTAACCCTCGGGGCCCCAGGGAAGGGCCTCCAGTTCCAGCCTACCCACAGGAAACCAGAGGCCACTGTCCCGCAGGTAGGTGTTGAGAGTTTTGCGGGTGACGCCCGGCTCCACCACCACACAGAAGTCCTCCGGATCCAGCTTCAGGATGCGGTCCATGTGGGTCAGGTTGATGCAGACACCGCCCTGGCAGGAAGCGGTGCCAAAGAGCTGATGGACCCGCATCTTCCCAGAGCCAGGCCACCTTCCACAGGAGCTCATCTCCAGGGTGCCCTGGCATCCGGTCGGGAGCCCGCCCCCCGCCGCCCACGGCAGGTAAGGCAGGGTGGAGGCAGCCACAAGTGTGACAAGTGGGAGGGGGCCAGAGCCCGGGGGGGGGGGGCGGGGGGGGCCTACCTGCACGGCACAGACTCCACCCTCAAGCCCGGTGCCAGTGCCAAACGGGATAATGGGCACTCCTTGGCTGTAGCACAGGGCTGCCAGCCGGCTGACCTGTTCCACATTCTGCGGCCACACCACAGCACCTGGAGGCTGGCACCTAGAACCAGACCCTTAGCAGTTTCCGGGAGCATGGTACCCACTGGTCCTGCTCATGTCCAAGGAGCCCCGAGGTATCACAGGGCCTGAGGCTACATGGTGGGAGACGGATGGGTGTGGAGGAGGGGCAGACAATGCCAGAGCCCCCTAAGTCGGATGGGTGGGGGAGAAGACAGCCCGAGCCCCTTACTCCCAGCCCAGGGCTGGGGAGGGGCCCCCAAACCTGTGCATGGACTCATCGTGCCCATGCTGCTCACGGTCGGCGGCAGCGGTGGACACGTGCGGGCTCCCCACAACTGCCTTCAGAGCCTCCACAAAGCCTTTGCTGAGCTCGCCCTGCAGAGAAGAAACACGCCGCCAGAGTCGCTCAGAGGCCCCTGGGGCCCCGGGGGCTGGTCCAGGAGTGGGGGAGGGGCTGCCGGCACTTCTGCCCCCACCCCAGCCCCACTGACACCACCCCGAGGGCCAGCACCGCTAGGCCTTGCCAGTGCGCCCACTGGAAGCAAACCCACTCTACAAAAATGCCCCTTTCCGAACAGAACCATCGAGATCAATGTTTCACGTGGGGAAAAAACACCACCTGGGTAAAAATAGGAGCCAGATTCACTCTACAAAAAGGAACGTCACAGGGTTCCATAACGTAGCCAGCCCTGCCTTAGTAGCTGGGAAGGGTTACTTATCTCTGCCCGTCCTCCAACACTGCCCCAGGCGCACCGAGAAATGCTGAGTTTGATAAAGAAAGAATGGGAATGGAAAGCCTCCTGGCCAGTCCAGAGGGGCACCGCCTCCCACATTCTTACCTCCCAGGCATTGTTTCAAAATGTGTCTGCACATTTCGGAGCCCCAGAGAGGGCGCCCTGGAGCCCGTATGCTTTTGATTTTACACCCCATTTACAGTCCCATTTGTGGCAGCCGGGGGGGCCTCGGCCCATCTCACTCAACACCCACGCTTGGCAGAGTGAGCCCAGCGATCCTCTGCTCAAGGTCGCAGGGTGCTGATGCAGCGCAGAGCCTGGCGGAAACTTGGCATCTGTGGCCGCCCACCCTCCAGCGGGCTTCCCCCCACCACCACCACCTACCTGCGTTCCCCTGGAGCAGTAGCCCCTCCAGGGGAACAGCCCCCAGGTCGCAGCAGCGCGGAGCAGACTGGCCATAGCTGGGTGCGCACTGAGGTGGGTGGCCAGGTGGCCGCACCAGCCCATTGGCTGTGCAGCGGGTGGGGCTGCTTAAGGCGGCGCGGCCTTAAGGGGGCCCTGCCAGACCCTGCTGAGTCAGGCACAGCAGCAGGCGCGTGTCAGTACTCCTAAAGGAGAGGTGAGGCTTACCTAACACAAAGGGAAACAGGAGAGCAGCTTCTCGGGCTTAACGCTCTGCGGTGGCTTCCCTTGGTCTCCCGAACAAAGACAGGCTCCTTGCCATGGACTTAATCGTCCCGCCGGTCCCTGCTCTCCTCTCCACCAACCCCACTTCCTTCCAGTCTCCTCTTTGGCGTCTGAGTTCCAGTTCCCCATTGGGTTCCTGTATCCCCTGAGCTCCAGCTCATCTCAGGGCCTTGGCGCACACGCTTTGTCTCTCTCACCCTGCAAGTCTCAGCTTGTGTCACAGTTAGAGGAGACCGAGAGCAGGACTGTGAGGAGGGAAGTGCATGGAGCCAACTTCAGGGATGGGATGGGGTAGGGCGGTGAGGTAAGCCCGGAAGGCTCCCCGGAAGAGGAAAGCTAAGTGTGCGTTATAGTTCACCAGCTCAGTAAAAGGAAAAGCCAGCTGTCCTTTCATCTCCACCCTCCCGCTGGGTGGATTTCAGAACCATCCTGCAGTGATGAGGCTGCCGCTCTTGAAGCTCTTCCAAGCTCCGTTTTCCTTCCACAGCAAATTTGGAGAAGCATGCTGCTAACATTACTAAGATAAAGCTATTCCCAGCTTTGTTTTTCTTCTCAATTGAATCACGAATACAAACTCCTACTTGGGTCCTTCTCCCCAGCCACGTTTGAATGAATTCACATTTCCACTCTCTGCGTGTTGCTTAACTGGCTTGTCTCAAAAAAACGTCTCTTTTACAGTTGGTTAGCTCAAATCAAGATCCTGTGAAAGTCCACACAATGCGTTTGGTTAACATGTCTCATAAATCTCTTTTCATCTCTAGCGGTTTCCCTCTCCCCTCACTTTTTTCCCATGCCATTTATTTGTTAAAGAAACTGGGTCGCATGGGACTCGTGGGTGGCTCAGTCGGTTAAACGTCTGCCTTCAGCTCAGGTCATGATCCCAGGGTCCTGGGATGGAGCCCCGCATCGGGCTCCTTGCTCGGCAGGGAGCCTGCTTCTCCCTCTGCCTGCATGTCCTCCTGCTTGTGCTCTCTCTGTGTCAGATAAATAAATAAAATCTTTAAAAATAAATAAATAAAAGAAACTGGGTAGCTTGTTCTGCAGAATTTTCCACATTCTGTATGTGGATGACTGCATCCATGTGGTATTGCTTAGTATCTTCCTTTAGTCTCTGTATTTCACGTAAATTGTTAGATCAAGTTGTGGGACTGTCCAGTACAACTTTCTGTTACTTACGGAAGTGTTCTGTAACTATGCTTCCATTAGCCACACGTAGCTAATGGTCCTGGAGGTACCTATGATTGGAGGAGAGATGCCAGGGAGAGTTTGTGGCAAACCCTACAAGAAGAACCCCACTATAGATCCCTAAGGTTTGGGAGCAGGGTCATGACATTTGCAACAGAGACTATACACCATTCAGAAAAGTACCCCTGGCCCACTACTAGGTCCTGGTTATGATGGTGAATGTGACCACAAGATATCAAGTGCCCACATGGTCGGAGGTGGCCATCATGAGCTGTGAACGTTCTATCAGACTCACCGAGTCATAAAGGCAGGTGGGTCCAAAACAAGCCAGCACTAGACAAGAGAGAAATAGACAAAATTGGGCACAAGCAGGGCCAGAGGGCAAATTAAGCTGCACAGGTAGATGGCTCGGATCCCCAGGTCACCCACCATCGCCTGGCCAGCACCTTTCCCTCAGCTCACACCTCCATGGCCGTAACAGGGAGCTCTTACTACCAGCTCATAGAAGAAGAGTTCAAGCTCGATTCATGAATGCGTTGGCTCAGTATGAGGCTGTCAGCTAACAATGGACTGTCACTGCACTATAGCTCCACTTAGGGGTAACTGAAGTCCCTCCAGTTGGCAGAGCTCCAGGTCACACACCTGATCATCCCCTTTCGTAAAAAGAAAAATGGCCCGATAGAAGAATAAGTATAGGCTCCTGGGTAACGGTGAATGGCTTGAAGGAGAAAGATTGGAAAATCAGGGTCCAAAAGGTTTGGAGAAGAGGCATGTAGATGGAATCTCTAGGAGTAAGCACAAAGTGGCATCTCTGGAGCATGGGCATCACACGTTAACGCCCATCAGCGAGCATCCGCCACGGAAGAGACCAAACGAAGCAGATAGCATGCTTCTGCCGGTCATCATTGGCCAATGATATCAGTGGTCAGTGCCCACTCCAGTGTTGGCACATGGTAGTAGGGATAGAGGCAAAAAATGAATCCACTAGCATGGAACCCACTCACTACAGCTGATCTGGCTACTGCCACTGCTGGGTGTTCACCCTGCTGCAACATTGAATCTGCCACATGGTACCATTCCTCAAAGAGACCAGCCAGCCTCTTGGTCACAAGTCAGTTGTACTGGATTTCCTCCACTCTGAAAGGGGAGCAATTTGTGTGGGCTGAAATCAACACAACACATATTGTGCGTCTGGGTTTGCCTCTCCTGCCTCCATAGCCTCAGCCAGCCCTACTGTCTGCAGTTTCCCAGAGTATTTGATCCACCAACAGAGTATACCACATAACATCACCTAAGGCCGAACAACCCACTCTTTTTTTTTTTTTTTCGTCAGGTCGGAGGCCACTGACCTTACAGAGCAATGGTGGAATGACCTTTGGGAGGTACAACTGAGGCACCAGCTTAGAGATGCATCTACTCAACTGTAGTGCAAGAAGAGAAAGATATTTTCATATAACTAACAGATAAAAGGTGAGTTCAAAATGACTTCCAACTTTTTATTTTGAAATAATTTTAGACTTCCAAAAAGACTGCAAAAATAGGACAGGGATTTCTTATATACCCTTAACTTGGTTTTCACTAGTGTTTACATTATATATAACCACAGTACAGTTGTCAAACCTAAGAACTAGTAAAATATTCATGGATATAGTTAGAGAATTGGTGCAAATTTGATTTCACCAGCTCCCCCACTAATGTCCTCTTGTTTCTGGGGGGCGGTGGGGGAGCTGTTTGGTCCAGGATCTCATCCATCATCTCCTTCTGCATTTAGTTGTCTTGGCTCCTTTGTCTCCTACAGTGTGTGACAATTCCTTCGTCTTTCCTTGTCTTTCTGACCTTGGCATTTTGAGGAGTACTCGTCAGTTACTTTACTGAATGTTCTTCAGTTTGGGTTGTCTGATGTTTCCTCATGAGTAGATTGAGGTCATCCGTTTTTGGCAAGAATACCACAGAAGCGATGTAGCCTTCTCAACATATCATAACTGTGGTTTAAGATGTCAATATGTCTTATTAGCAGTGACGTTGACTTGGATCACTTGGTTGAGGTCATGTCTGTGGGGTTTCTGCACTGTGAAGTGACGATTTTTCTCTTTTTAATTAACAAATATATTGGGGTAGATACTTGAAGACTGTGCCAATATCCTGTTTCCTCTCACTTTCATCTGCTATTCTTAGCATCTACTGGTGGATCTTGCCTACAATAGTTGTTTTTGTGGTATTGTTCTTATGGTGATTTTCTACTTCTCTTATTCCTTCTATATTATTTTTTTTCTTTCTATATTATTTAATTAGAATTATTCTCTGGGGCGCCTGGGTGGCTCAGTCACTGAGTGTCTGCCTTCGGCTCAGGTCATGTTTCCAGGGTCCTGGGATCGAGCCCCCGTATCGGGCTCCCTGCTCAGCGGGAAGCCTGCTTCCCCCTCTCCCACTCCCCCTGCTTGTGTTCCCTCTCTCGCTGTGTCTCTCTCTGTCAAATAAATAAAACCTTAAAAAAAAAGAATTATTGTCTAAGGAAGAGCCATTCCTTCTGCCTTATTTATTTCCTTATTCAATTATTTATATATTACCAATATGAATTCATGGATATTTATTTTATTCCATAGGTTATAATCTAATACTGTTACTATTTTGTGGCTCAGTCAGTTCTGGCTTTGGCCACTGGAGGCCTCTGTCATATGGGTTTCTCTACCCTTTAGACAAGCTCAGGGCTTTTTTTGAGCGCTGTCTTACTTTCTAGTACTATAAGATGCTCCAGGCTCATCTTGTCTTTCCCCTGCTCAGACCCAGTAACCAACCACTTTTCCAAGGATTTCTGGTTCCTTTTAGTGGAGAATAGTATTTAGAAATCGAGTTTTGCATGTTAGATGTGCTCCTAAACTCAACAATAAGAAAACAAAAAGCGTGATTAAAAAATGGGCAATGAGGGGCACCTGGGTGGCTCAGTCATTAAGTGTCTGCCTTCGGCTCAGGTCATGAACCCAGGGTCCTGGGATCGAGCCCCGCGTCGGGCTCCCTTCTCCACGGGAGGCCTGCTTCTCCCTCTCCCACTCCCCCGCTTGTGTTCCCTCTCTCGCTGTGTCTTTCTCTGTCAAATAAATAAATAAAATCTTAAAAAAAAAAGGGCAAAATACCTGAACAGACACTTCACCAAAGAAAACATACAGATGGAAAATAAGCATATGAAAAGATGCTCAATATCACCTGTCATCACAAAATTACAAGTTAAAACAAGATGCCACTATGCACCTATTAGAATGATGAATTTTAAAAAACTGACATCAAGAGCTGACAAGGACACAGAGCAACAAGAATTCTCAATCACTTTTAGAAGGAATGCAGAATGGTACAGTCACTTTGGAAGACAGTTTGACAGTTTCTTACAAAGCTAAACATAGTCTTACCATATGATCTAGCAGTCATGTTCCTAAGTACTTACCCAATTGAGCTGAAAACGTATGTCCCTACAGAAGTCTGCACATGAATGTTTACAGCAGCTTTATTCATAATCTCCAAAAACCAGAAACAACCAAGATGTCCATCCAAAGGTGAATGGGTAAGCCAACCATAGTCCATTAAAACAAAGGAATACTTGTCAGCTCCAAAAAATCACAAAAAGGCATGGAATCTTAAATGCATAGTGCCAAGAGAAAAAAATCAGTCTGAAAAAGCCACATGCTATATGATTCCGACCATGTGACATTCTGGAAAAGATAAAACTAGGGAGGCCGTAAAAAGACCAGTGGTTGCCAGGGATTTGAGCTGCAGGGGATGAATCCATGAACTACAGGGGATTTTTAGGGTGGTGAAACTATTCTGTAAGATACGGTAATGGTGGATATATGACCTTATGCACTGTTCAAAACCTATAGGACTTTACAACAGCAAGAGTGAACCGTACCACAAAAAAAATTTTTAAAAAATCATTTAGGGGATTGGAAGATCCCAGGAAAGAATGCAGGCTGTGACAAGAGACTCTAACTGTAGCTTTCTAAATGTATGAAGCAACCTCACTGAAGAGGGTGGGGGAAGGAAGAGCTGACCTAAGTAACTTTAGGAATGGAGTGTGTAAGACTAAAGGCAAAAGAAAATGCCCATAAGTATTATGCTCTAGGCAGTACCACAGGGCCATGAATTAACAGTTCAGATACAACCGTACATATGTACCGGATCGATTGAATAAATTAAAAATGGGGAGAAGAGACAAGTTCCCCATGCAGGAGAATTCCAAATAAGTTATGTAGATACTCAACCCTAAAGATAGGGAGCATAATTTCCCACTCCAAAAATGTGGGCTGCTCATAGTGACTTCCTTCCAAAGGGTACAGTATGGAAAGGGGAAAGGAAAAGAGTCACTTTGCAGTGGAAAGACCTGACAAACGCTAGTTCGCCAAGGTCAACACCAACAGTCATGAATCGTGTGCATAGCATGTACTGGTACTGGGTTCGAAAGTATCCTCCCAAAATTCATGTCCTTCCCAAGACCTCAGAATTTGACTCTATTTGGAAATTGGGTCATTGCAGATGTAATTAGTTAAGATGGGGTGATTCCGGAGTAGGATTGACCCTTAATCCAATATGACTGGTGTCCTTGTAAGAAGAGAAGAGACATAGGGACGAGCTGAGAATGTCACGTGACAAGGGAGGCAGGGACTGACGTGCTGCTGCGGGAGCCAAGGAAGCTAGCGAAAGCACTGGAAGCTCGAGAGAAGCAAAGGAGGATTTTCCTGTAGGATTCAGATGTGGCATGGCCTTGTCAACGTCTTGATTTCAGACTTCCAGGCTGCAGAACCGGGAAAGAACAAATTTATGTTGCTTTAAGCCAGTCTGTGGTACTTTGTTAGGACAGCCCTAGGAAACTGATACAGTACCCTTGACATGATATGATGAAAATGGTCCCTTAGCTTTCCTCCCCAGCACCTATAACTCCTGTCTAATCAGGAGAAAAACACCAAACAAGTGCCAGTAGAGGAGCATCCTACAAAATACGGACTAGAACTCCTCAGAACTGTCAACGTCATCAAAAACAAGGAAAGTCAGAGAACCGGTCACAGCCAAGAAGGGCCTATCCCTCAATCCACTAGAGCTGCGGAGACCATTAACAACAACATGTGTTTCTCATAGTTCTGGAGGCCAGGAAGTCCGAGCTTTAGTCTTTCCATTTGTAAACAGAGGTTTTTGGACCAATAGACACCCTGACCCATTCTGTTTCTGAACCTACTCATGAAAAATGGGAATCTTTGATTCAACTGCTTAATTTTGTGATACTTGGCCCAATAGTACTCATACCATGTCTTTTTTTTTTCTTTTCTTTTCTTAAGATTTATTTGAGAGAGCGGAGCCTGGGTGGCTCAGTCGTTAGGCGTCTGCCTTCGCCTCAGGTCATGGTCCCAGGGTCCTGGGATCGAGCCCCGCATCGGGCTCCCTGCTCCGCGGGAGGCCTGCTTCTCCCTCTCCCACTCCCCCTGCTTGTGTTCCCTCTCTCGCTGTGTCTCTCTGTCAAATAAATAAATAAAAATCTTAAAAAAAAGAAATTATCTCTAAGTCCTCTATAAAAATAATGCATCCAGTACTAAAACTTATTCAGAATGACTATGACTTTGTTTTTTCACTTTACAAACTATTCTTCATTGTAATTTTTATTTTCATTTTTTTCATTTAAATTCAATTAGCCAACGTATAGTACATCATTAGTTTCCCATGTAGAGTTCAATAATTCATTAGTTGCGCCTAACACAGAATGACTATGACTTTTTTGCTGAGCCAGGATCTGGCCAGCAGGAGAAACAGACTGAAGGGGCAGCTCCCTCCTCTGGCATGGGTACCACTCATTCCCCTCAGGTGGTTGCCTCTGAAAAGCTGGGTGGTGCTGGTAGCAAGATGCAGGCTGCATAGGCAGGACCTGGTACCCTCAGGTGGCCAGGACTACAGAATTGGATGATCCTGGTCATGGCTGCATTTCAAGCATCGTAAGATCCCGCTCCTGTCATTCGTTCATTCCTCATCTACCCCAAGCACAGTCCTGGCAAGGCAGAGAGAAATGAAACAGTCCCCTGTATACCCAGGGGATCCTTAGATATAACCTGTCTAAGCCATTGGCCATGTGGGAATCTTTCACTCATCAGGGAGAAAGATAGACTTGTCAGATGCTTAGGAAGATAACTGGATTTTGCAAGTTTCAAGCTGTTCCGTTTACGTTTAATTGATGTTTAAAACCAAGGAACCGGGCGCCTGGGTGGCTCAGTCGGTTAAGCGACTGCCTTCGGCTCAGGTCTCGATCCTGGAGTCCCGGGATCGAGTCCCGCATCGGGCTCCCTGCTCGGCAGGGAGTCTGCTTCTCCCTCTGACCCTCTTCCCTCTCGTGCTCTCTCTCATTCTCTCTCTCTCAAATAAATAAATAAAATCTTAAACAAAAAAAACTTTTTTGGAACAAAAGCATGAGGTATTCACTTTCCTTGGATTTGGGAGAATTTTTTTGCGAGCTTCCTACTTTGTAATTTTGCCGGGAGAAAAAGAGATGGAAGGCCACTTCTCATAGCCCCCAGACAAGGAAGGAAAAGCTGTGATCAGGTCTCAGTCCCTCCCATCATCTCAAGTATGAAAGAGGGAGGGAGGTCGACTTGCTGGGAGGAAGGGAAACCAGATGGAGTGGTGTTGTCAGACGCTGGGAATAACCAAGGGCATCTGCCAGTAGGGGTCTGACGGTAGAGTCTTGGAATTATGATTGTGGAGCCTCACACCTGATTGCAGAGTCTTGGCTCAAACCGCACCTGCTCAGTAAAGCCTTCTCTAGCCACTCTGTTCCCAAATGCACCCCACCACAGCACTCCTGACAGGTCCTCCTCCGTGGTGACCGCCACCTGACACGCTGCATATTTTACTTTCTCTCTATCGCCTGTCCCCCACCAGGAATGTAAGCTCACAAGGGGAGGGAGCTTTGTGTGTGACACACAGCTGTGTCTTCACAGGCGCTTGATAAACCTTGATGGCGGGAATGCTGAATCAAGGGTAGAAAACAAAGACACCTGTCACCGAGCCTGTTGCTCAGTACCTTAGAGAAAGAATCATTTGTAGACCTGGCAAGGAGTAGGGAATCGTTATTAATATATAGTCAAAAATTCTTCCTAAACATTGACCTTCTCAGGTTCGGAGTCCAGATGAGGCAACAGAAAGTTGATAATTAAAATTTAACATGGTCAGGAAAATCCAAATGTGGAAATTCTTCAGGAGAAACAACACTGTGTTTTCAACATGTAAATGGCAAAGAAAGAAAAGATATGGATGGAGAACCTACGTATTAAAAAGACATCGATCACAGGTTGTGGACTCATTTGGATCTTGAGTTATAAAAACTTGAAGAAATATATGATGTTTCTGAAACGAAATTGGAAACACGAGGGCGCCTGGGTGGCTCAGTTGGTTAAGCGTCTGGCTTTGGCTCAGAACATGATCCTGGGGTCCTGGGATCGAGTCCTCAGCGGGGAGCCTCCTTCTCCCTCTGACTCTCACCCCCTACTTATGTGCTCGCTCGCTCTCTTTCTCACTCTCTCTCAAATAAATAAACAAAATCTTGAAGAAAAAAAGAATTTGGAAATATGAACACCAACTGGATATTTGAATACCACTGAGGAAACGACGGTAATTTTTTTTTAGGTGTGATAATGGCACACAAAGGTTGTGCTGCAAATGTAGTCTGCAGACTCCTGGGGTCCCCAGGATACTCGCAGGAAATCCAGGAGGTCAAAACTATTTTGATAATAATACTTAGACATCACTTTCCTGCAAAAGCAGTTGGAGGGGAGGGGGGGCCTTCCCAGTGCCACAGCAGGATTCCAGAGAGTGGCACCGCACTGAACTAGCGGTCATTGCATTCTGTGCTCTCACGCAATTCTAGAGAAGGAATGCTAGGTTCACTTAAGAATGACCTTAATGGAGCAGTAAAAATTATCAGTTGTATTAAGTTTCAACCTTTGAGCGTGTCTTTTGTTTATGTTTTTAAGATCTTATTCATTTTTTTGAGAGAGACCAAGCAGGGGGAGTGGGAGGCAGAGGGAGAGGGAGAAGCAGGCTCCCCGCTGAGTAGGGAGCCCCACGTGGGGCTTGATCCCCGGACCCCGGGGACCACGACCCGAGCCGAAGGCAGACACTTAACGACTGAGCCCCCCCAGGAACCTAGAGTGTGTCTTTTTTTTTTTTTTTAAAGATTTTTTTTATTTGTTTGAGAGAGAGAATGAGATAGAGCATGAGAGAGGGGAGGGTCAGAGGGAGAAGCCGACTCACTGCTGAGCAGGGAGCCCGATGCGGGACTCGATCCCGGGACTCCAGGATCATGACCTGAGCCGAAGGCAGTCGCTTAACCAACTGAGCCACCCAGGCGCCCTAGAGTGTGTCTTTTTAATACTCTGATGAAACAGGAAGAATGCACAAGTACTTCTGCCCCACGCAGGAGCATGACGGTTGTCTCCAGGAAAATCACTCATGCAGTCATTTGAGTCATGAGCTGAACTAGCTGCTTTTCTCTTGCAACACCATTTTTACTGGCTTGGCCGACAGTCAAACGAAGGCTGGGTGTTTGGTAGACATTTTCTCAAAAATGAATGAAGTGAGCTGTCACTTCAAGGAAAACAACTGACTATATTTGTTGCCCAATGATGAAATGAGCTTTCAAGTGAAGATCAGAATTTTAGCAAAAACTTGTATCTGCTTCCCAATATTTAAAGCTTTTCTGGTGAGACCAGTGGTGATACTACTGTGGTCCTTTGATACTTTGTAATGAAATGTATTAACACTTAAAAGCTCTTCATGACTCAGTGAGCCAGTTATTTTTCAAATGACCAAGGCATGATGTTACAAAATCATGCCTGGATAAATGATCCATTCAAAGTGCAAGAAAGACCAATGGATTTTTTTTTTAAGAATTTATTTATTTATTTGAGAGAGAGAAAGCACAAGCGGGAGGGGGAGGGGCAGAGAGAGAGAGGGAGAAGCTGACTCCCCCCTGAGCAGGGAGCCCAAGCCAGGGCTTGATCCCAGGACTCCGGGATCACTACCTGAGCTGAAGGCGGACGCTTAACCAACTGAGCCACCCTGGTGCCCCCCAGGGGATTTTAACATAACAGAGTACAAAAGTTCATTGATAAAGTCACGTGTTGTGATATACGATCTCTGCCCCATGGTAATGTCATTTGAGCAAGTTAACAAAATTAAAACTCTTTTTGTTTAATGCCTATGAACAAACCACACTGTTATTTATGTGCTCCACTTTAGTCACTATTATTACAGTTAAAATCCCTTTACATCCTATAGCAGTGCCATCCAAGCATGTCCTTAATGTTGGTGCCAGGGCCCGTTGGAACAGAAGTAGATATTACAACACACCTAGAAGGTGATCGAACAACCTGTAGGATATACTGGGTAGTTGACTGAGAAGAGAGCACTCTGTGAACCTTTAGTGGAAAGTCAAAAAAATTAAAAGCTACATTTAAGATTTTTAAAAAAATGTTTAAGTAATCTCTACACCCAATGTGGGACTCGAACACACAACCCCAAGATCACGAGTCCCATGCTCCACCAGCTGAGCCAGCCAGGTGCCCCTAAAAGCAACAGTTAAATAACAAAGGCAATTGTGGGGACGCCTGGGTGCCTTGGCTGGTGGAGCGTCTGCCTTCGGCTCAGGTCATGGTCCCAGGGTCCTGGGATCGAGCCCCGTGTCGGGCTCCCTGCTCCACGGGGAGCCTGCTTCTCCCTCTGCCTGCCACTACCCCTGCTTGTGCTCTCTCTCTCTGACAAATAAATAAAATCTTTTAAAAACCCCCAAAACCAAAAGAAAAAGCAATGTGTTTTCCAAAAAACATTCTCTACACTTGTCCTTTATTCCTAAGAGGAAATTAATAGAAAATAATGTGGTTTTGAATTTTTCAAGCTCTTCAGAAACAGTTCACACACACAGTATTCTGTGTTGTCAAGCATAAGGCGGTAGGAGAAATTATTTTGTGTGTGCATATGGAGGATGAGGGCTCTTCCCTCTTTTTGTGTATTCCAGTAGTCTTCAAAATACACATAAAAGGTATTATTTTGTATAATACATTTTTACATCTAATAGTTATTAGTCTTTTGTAAAAAAAATGTCTTGAGTAGTCTGTTTTTCTTTCTGAAGTATGGAATTATTCCATCAAATGAAAATATAATCAGAACAGTATAATTAGTAAATAACAAAAATACCTTTCAGAGAATTTGATTTTTAGTGATTTAGAGTTATGCATCCGTCACTTCAATACAGGATATTATTTTTTTATTCTTTTTTCCCCCACTTTTAAAAATTTAGATTCAATTAATTAATATATAATGTATTATTTGTTTCAGGTCTGTGATTCATCAGTCTTATATAATACCCAGTGCTCATTACAACACATACCCTCCCCAATGTCCATCTCCCAGTTTATTGAGAGAGAGTGTGTGAGCAGGGCTGGAGGGGCAGAAGGAGAGAGAGAAGCTCAAGCAGGCTCCACGCCACCAAGCACGACCCTGAGATCGTGACCTCAGTGGAAATCATGAGTCAGGCCCTCAACCGACAGCCACCCAAGCACCCCTAGCACTATCTCTTTTCAGAAACTTTTCATCGTTCCACACATCATCCCCATGCCTCCCTCCCTCTAGTCCTTGGTCATCTCTATTCTACTTTCTCTATGAATTTGCCTATTCTGGATACTTCCTGTATGTGGAAGTACACAATACTGGCTTAGTTCACTTAGCATGTCTTCAGTGTTCAGCCACGTTGCAGCATGGGTCAGAACTTCATTTTTTTTGACTGAATAATATTCCATCATACATATATACCACATTTATTTATCCATTCTTTTGTTGATGGGCACTTGAGTCCTTTTTCCGTTTGACTATCGTGAATAATGCCACTATGAACATTGATGTACAAGTACCTTTTTGAAACCATGTATTGTTTTAATTAAAAGCTAATTGCTACCACTACACACCTATCAGAATGGCCAAAATCCACAACAGTGACGATACCAAATGCTGGCAGGGATGTGGAGCAATGTGAACTCTCATTCACTGCTGGTGGGAGTGCAAAATGGCACAGCCACTTTGAAACACAGTTTGGCAGTTTCTTATAAAACGAAACAAACTCCTACCATATGAGCTAGCAATTATACTCCTTAGTACTTACCCAAATGAGTTATTTTATTTCCACACAAAACCCTGCACACGAATGTTTATAGCAGCTTTATTCATAATCGTCAAAACTTGGAAGCAACCATTCAGTAGGTGAATGAATAAATAAATGGCAGTACATCCATGTAACAGGATATTATTCAGTGGTAAAAAGAAATGAGCTATTGGGGCACCTGGCTGGCTCAATCAATGGAATGTGTGACTCTTGATCTCAGGGTTGTGGGTTCAAGCCCCACGTTAGGTGTAGAGAGTACTTAAAATTAAAAAAAAAAAAACTTTAAAAAATGAGCTATCAAGCCATGAAAAGATATACAGGAACCTCTAATGCATGTTTCTAAGTGAAAGAAGCTAAGCTGAAAAGGCTACATTCTATATGATCCCAACTAAACTGTGCACATGTAAATATCAGTGTTTTCCAGGGGTTCAGGGAGAAGGAGGAAGGGATGAATAGAAGGAGCACAGGGGATGAAAAATTATTCTATATATTATAGTGGTGGATACATGTCATTATATATTATACATCATATATATACGTATCAAAATCCATAGACTGTACAGCAAGAATGAATCCTAAGGTAAACTATAGACTTCGGGTGATGTGTCAATGTACATTTCATTATAACAAATGTACCACTGTGGTAGGGGACGTTGATAGTGGAGAAGACTATGCATGTGCAGAAGCCAGTGGTTTATGGAAATTCTCTGTACTTTCTCCTCAAATTTTTCTGTGAACATAAAACTGCCCTAAAAAGTAAAGCCAAAAGAAGCTAGTTGCAGCCCGTGACATCTTTATAGCCAATTTTATTATTTTTTTAAGACTTTATTTATTTATTTGACAGAGACACAGCGGAAGAGGGAACACAAGCAGGGGGAGTGGGAGAGGGAGAAGCAGGCTTCCCTTGGAGCAGGGAGCCCCAAGCAGGGCTCGATCCCAGGACCCTGGGATCACGACCTGAGCCGAAGGCAGACGCTTAACTAAGGACCGAGCCACCCAGGTGCCCCTACTTTACTTTTTTTTTAAGATTTTATTTTTAAGTAATCTCTACACCCAACATGGGGCTTGAACCCATAAGCCTGAGATTCTCCATGGAACTGAGCCAGGTAGGCACCCTTGGCCAATTGTATTTTTAAAGAAATGAGAAAGGTATGAATTTAATGTTACACACGCCTATCTTTGAAAAATTATAGGTGACATTTACTTTTATTTTATACATATTTTCTAATTAGCATAGATTACCTATGTAATCTTTATTTTTTTTTGTAATCTTTAAAGGCCAGGTTTTTTATTTGGGGATAAGCGGTAGTTATAATTCATAACCCTTTCTGGAGAAAATGAATGGTTCAGACGCGGGATTATCGCCTCCGCCGGGAATTATCTCGGTCAGGTTCTTGCCACCCGCCAAACTAGGAGAAGACCTTCCAGAGAGTCCCCAGAGCGGCACGCCCAAAGGCTTATGGGAAATGTAGTCCCGGCGTTCTATAAACCACCCCTCAGAGGACCCTGGGACGGCGAGCCGCCCTTGCATCTGCGCATGTGCAATGTTGCGAGCGCGCTGGTGGCTGCCCTTCCCCCACCTCCTGCCGTGAGTGGGTGACAGGGCCCCGGTCTCCGCGCGTCTTCACCGACCCGCGCCGTGACCCGGCCTGGCACCGAGCCACAAGTGGAGGCTGTGCCCCTCCAGGTATGAGGGGGGTTGCCACGCAGCTCCACGGGCCTTGAGGGCCGAGGGGAAGGAGATGAGGGATGGGCTCCTATCCGCGCGGGGTGGGAGCCCAAACTTCGGCGACTCGCAGGCGGCGGTGACCCTCGGGGCGGCGTCAGGGGCCGCCCGGCGGTGTCGTCGGCGCGGGGCTAGCGGGGCCCGCCTGGCCGGACGTGCGGGGGCGGAGACGGCTGCGAGGGAGGGCGGCGGCGAGGGCTCGCCTTCCTCCCTTTGTCAGGAGAAGCGCCGCCGACCGGCCGCAAGTGTCTCCTGCCGCTCGGGAGCGAGTCCGGAAGCCCGCACGGGCGCGCGCGTGACCAGGCCCCGAGGGCGCGGGGCGAGGCCGGGGGCGGGGCCGGACACACCTGGCGGCGCCCGGAAGCCGTGTGCTGCGTGCCCGAGCCTCGCCAGGTGCAGGGAGGCAAGAAAGCCCCCGCGAGTTGCCTGATGCCCACGGCGTGCCAAATGAGAGCTCTGACCTTTTTGCGAAAGCCTTTAAAAGCTAAATCTTCCTCTGATCCTGACATCTAGCCGGTGACGCCCCTGTATCTCAGTTGCAACTGGAGGTAAAACGGAGGCTCGGATGCAATACCCGAGATCATACGGCCAGCCAGTACTTATGTGTGAATGGCACGTGTTTTTTCATTTGCCTTTTGATTTTGCTCACTGGTAGTTTAGCCATGCAGGCGTTTTGAATTTCTCTGTCGTTGAATTTACTGCTCTTCCCCTGTACGACATCCAGAAGCCTTCACCACTTTGAGATTATGCAAGTTGACTTATGATTCCCACTGTACTTTGGAATCGGTTGTATTAAATCTGTCTATACTTTTATGATGATCCTATTAATGGCTGCATTTAATTAGGGGGAATGGACTCCTTTATGATGTTGGGGCTTAACTGCAGGCCTTCCCAGTGTTCAAGTTGGCATTATTAAGGCCCTTGATAACCTTAATTACAAAAGTTTGTTATTTTTCTCTATTTTTTTAATATATTATTTATTTATTTGACAGAGAGAGAGAGAGGGAACACAGCAGGGGAAGTGGGAGAGGGAGAAGCAGGCTTCCCGCGGAGCAGGGAGCCCGATGTGGGACTGGATCCTGGGACTCCAGGACCATGACCTGAGCCAGAGGCAGACGCTTAAGGACTGAGCCACCCAGGCGCCCCTCTCAACTTTATTCTTATGTCGTATTTTATTGCTATTGAAGACTTAATCATTTTTCCATTATTTCATGTTTTTTCTCGTTTTTGTTGATATTTTCCACTGTTCTTATTTTGTATATTTGGGATTTCTCCTTTTTGTTTTCGCCTCCTTAATTATTGTAGATAACAGTTATTTTTATTATTAAAGAATAACTCTTTAATATCTATAGCATCTATAGTAGTGTCTCCTCCATCATTTTTTTTTTAAGATTTTATTTATTTGTTTGAGAGAGAATGAGAGAGAGAGAGAGCACGAGAGGGAAGGGGGTCGGAGGGAGAAGCAGACTCCCTGCCGAGCAGGGAGCCCGATGCGGGACTCGATCCCGGGACTCCAAGATCATGACCTGAGCCGAAGGCAGTCGCTTAACCAACTGAGCCACCCAGGCGCCCCTCCTCCATCATTTTTGATACTGGTAATTGGTGTCCTTTTATTTTTCCTTTGGCCAGTTTGCCTAGAGGTTTTTTCAATGTTATTGATCTTTTCAGATAACCAGCTTTTGGTTTTATTGAATTTCTCTGTTATTTTTCTGTTTCGAAGTTTTTTTTTTTATTTCTATGCTTTATTATTTCCTTCCTTATGTTTGCTTTGGGTTTGATTTCCTTTTCTCTTTCTGATTTCTTAAGGTGGAAGCTGAGTTCATTGATGAAAATCTTTTCTGATATAGTTTAATGCAATGTTTATTTTTTATTTTTATTTTTCGAGATTTTATTTATTTGTCAGAGAGAGAGAGAGCACAAACGGGGAGTGGCAGGCAGAGGGAGAAGCAGTCTCCCTGCTGAGCAAGGAGCCCAACGGGACTCGATCCCAGGACCCCGGGATCATGACCTGAGCCAAACACAGACGCTTAACTGACTGAGCCACCCAGGTGTCCCTAATGCAGTGTTTATAGTTACAGTTAATACAATTAATAGTTTAACGCTATATTACTACTTTAGGTATATCCCTCAAATTTTGATGTGTTGTGCTTTCATTTCCATTCAGTTCTATGGTTTTTTTAAGGTTTCCTGGTGACTTTTCACCCCTTGGTTATTTAGAAGTCTGTTGTTTAATTTCCAAATATTTGGAAGGAAGGAATTTCCAGATCTCTTTCTATTAATTGATTTCTAGTTTAATTCTGTTTCAAAGAATATACCTTGTTACAGATTTCAGTTCTTTAAAACTTGAGGTTTGTTTTCTGGCCAAGAATGTGATCTATCTTAGAAAATTTTAATCCGTACTTTAATGACTGTTGTGCTGGTGGTGGTGGAGTCTTCTATAGATACGAAATGGGTCAGGGTGGTTGATAGTGTGGTTCAATTCTTCCGTATCCTTACCGGTTTTCTGTCTACCTGTTCTGTCACTGAGAAGAGTATTGAAGTCTCCAACTATAATTGTGAATGTATCTATTTTTTTCTTTCTGTTCTGTCAGCTTTTGCTTCTTGTATTTTGAAGTTCTTTTGTTAGGTACATATGCATTTAGGATTGTTAGGTCTTCTGGTCCTTTGGCACATTTATCAGGTGTTGTCCATCACAGTGACATGTAATATCACTGTCTCTGGTAATATTCTGAAGTCTCCTCTGTTTTATATTAATATAATCACTCTAGCTTTCTTTTGATCAGTGTTTACAAAGCACATCTTTTTCATCCTTTTACTTTTTTTTTTTAAGATTTTGTTTTAGAGAGGGAGAGAGAGAAAGAACGTGTGGGGAGAGGGGAAGCACAGGGAGAGGGGTAAGCAGACTGCACCTGAGATCATGGCCTGAGCCAAAGCTGAGAGCCGGACGCAGACACCTGGCAGCCACAGACCGAGCCACCCAGGCGCCTCCGTCCTTTTACTTTTGATCTAGCTATGTTTTTATGTGTCTGACTGCTTATAAACAGCACAGACTTTGGCCTTGCTTTTTTTTTTCCAGTTTGACAACCTCTGTCATTTCTTTGGTGTATTTATAGCAATTATCAGCATGGTTTGATTAAAATCTACTGTCTTGCTAGTTTTTTCTACTTGTCCTGTTTGCTCTTTGTTCCTATTTTCCTCTTTTTCTGACTACTTTTGGATTAGTGGGTATTTTTATGATTTCATTTTTTTTTCTCCACTATTGGCTTATTTATACCTCTTAAAAACTTTTTTTTGTGGTTGCTCTAGAGTTTACAGTATACATCTGGAGTTAATCACAGTGGACCTTTAAGTAATATTATATTGCTTTATGTATAAGATCCTTATGACAGTATACTCCCAATTTCATCATCCCATCTTTTGTGCTCTTGTCATGTATTTTACTTTTACATATGCCATAAGCCCACAAAACTGCTGCTATTTTTTGACAAATCAGTTATCTTTTAGAGTGATTAAAAGTAAGAAAAAGTTTCTTTGGGGCGCTTGGGTGGCACAGTTGGTGAATCAACTGACTTCGGCTCAGGTCATGGTCCCAGGGCCCTGGGATCGAGCCCCTCATTGCGTTGCATTGCATTTGGTCGCATCAGGCTCCCTGCTCAGTGGGACGCCTGCTTCTCCCTCTCCTTCCTGCCGCTCCCCCTGCTTGTGCTTTCTCTGTGTCAAATAAATAAATCAAATCTTAAAAAAAAAAGTTTCCTTTAGAGTCATCTTTAACTACTCCCAGAGATCTTTATTTCTTTATGTAGATCCAGATTTTTGTCTCATATCGTATTCCTTCTACATGAAGAACTACTTTAAGTATTTCTTGTAGTACAAGTCTACTGGTAATGAATTCTCTGTTTTTGGTTGTTCAAAAAGGTTTTGGTTTCAGCTTCATTTTTTGAAGGATATATTTGCTGGGTATAGAATACTGGGTTGATAGTTACCCCCCCCTTTTTTTAAGATTTTATTTATTAGCACATGAGAGGGGGGAGGGTCAGAGGGAGAAGCAGACTCCCTGCTGAGCAGGGAGTGCGGGACTCGATCCTGGGACTCCAGGATCATGACCTGAGCCGAAGGCAGTCGCTTAACCAACTGAGCCACCCAGGTGCCCTGCCCTCCCCTTTTTTTAAGTACTTTAAAGATGTCAGTGCATTATCTTCTGGATTGTATAGTTTCTAATGAAAAATTGGCTGTGACTCTTTTTTTTAAAATAATTTTTATTGTTATGTTAATCACCATACATTACATCATTAGTTTTTAATGTAGTGTTCCATGATTCATTGTGCATAACACCCAGTGCTCCTGGCTGTGACTCTTTATCTTGGTCCTCTATATAATGTGTCAGTTTTCCCTCTGGCTACTTTCAAGACTGTCTCTTTAACCTCAGTTTTCAGTGGTTTTGAATATGATGTGTTACATATGATTTGGCTTGGTATTTATCCTGTTTGGATAAATTATTTGAGCTTCTTGGATCTATAGTTGGTATCATTCCTTATTTTTTAAAATTCGCAGTCATTATGTCTTCAAATACTTCTGTTCCATTCTCTCTTATCTTCTTGGGATTCCAATGACATGTTTGTTAGGCTGTTTGATACTGTACTACAGCCTTTTGATTCTCTATTTTTTTTTAAGATTTTATTTATTTATTTGACAGAGCACAAGTAGGCACAGCCCCAGGCAGAGGGAGAGGGAGAAGCAGGTTCTCCTCTGAGCAGAGAACTGGATGCGGGCCTCCGTCCCAGGACCCCAGGATCAGACCTGAGCTGAAGGCAGCCGCTTAACTGACTGAGCCACCCAGGCGCCCCTGGATTATCTATTTATTTAATTTTTCATTCTACTTTGTGTTTCATTTTGGGTAATTTCTTTTGACTTGTCTTTAGAATTACTGAAACTTTCCTCAGCTTTATTGAGTCCACTGCTGAACCTGTTGAAGGTATTCTTTCAACTTTGTTACTGTGCTTTCTGTATTTTCTGTTTGAGTTTTTTTTTTTTTTTGCAGTTTTCATCTCTTCTCAAATTTCCCATTTGTTTATTCATGTTGTCCACTTTTTCCATTAAAATTTTTAAAAGATGAATCATAATTGTTTTAAATTCCCTGTCTGATATTTTCATCAGCTGAAGCTTGTGTTGATTGCTTTGTCTCTTGATAGTGGGTAGTCTTAGTCTTGCCTTTTCTGGTATCTCATAATGTTTGACTGAAGGTGAATGTTGACAGCATGATCCTTTCTGTCCCTTCTCTTTTTTTTAAAGATTTATTTAGGTGTGCCTGGGTGGCTAAGTTGGTTAAGCCTCCAACTCTTGATTTTTGGCTCAGGGTGTAATCTCAGGGTCATGGGATTGAGCCCTACGTCGGGCTCCATGCTCAGCTTGGCGTGTGTTTGAGTTTCTCTCTCCCTCTGACCTTCTGGCTTGTTCTCTGTCTCAAATAAATAAATAAATCTTTTTAAAAAGAATTGATTTATTTTAGAGAGAGAGAGACTATGAGTAGGGGAAGGGGCAGAGGGAGAGAGAGAGAGAGAATCTGAAAACAGATTCCCTGCTGAGCATGGAGCCCAACGCAGGGCTTAATCCCAGGACCCTGAGATCAGGACCTGAGCCAAAATCAAGAGTCGGCTGCTCAACTGACAGAGTCACCCAGGCACCCCTTTTCTGTCCGTTCTGAAGAGGCAAGGGACTATCCTAGTAGGTGGTGTTTTCCCAAGTGATGTGTAAGGCTCTGTAAAGAAGTCATTGTAGGGGTTCCAAGGCAGGTCCAATCATTAATAACTATCTTCCTTTTTCTGTCTTCCAGTTCTGCCTTCATAGTTCCCAGGCTTCACCCAAAAACTGCAAAAAATGAACAAATCCCAGGTGAGTTGATTGTTTTTCCCAATTTTATTTTTCAGTGCATCTGAGGAAGTTTATAAGGACCCAGAGAATGAAATAGAAAGGCATAGATGAGTAAAACTCAAGGAAAACATAGTAAGAATGCTTGATCAGTACCAGCAGCCAAAAAGCAAACAAGTTGTTTTGAATTGAGTATGAGTGTCATCTCCTTGGTTCTCTGGTATTAGGTCTGAATAAATTTTATGGACCTTCATATAGATGGTGTTTTGGACAACATCCCCACACACAGTGGGTTTATCAGTTTGTCTCTGGTTATTTTATGTAGCATTCTTCACTGCAAATGCAGGGTTTTATGTGTATTTTATTTTTTCAATCAAATTATCATGATGCCAAAGAATTCAGTAAATCTCTGGGTGTGTATTTAAATTCTCCCCCAGCCTCCATGAGTACCACTGTCATTCCTTTCTTGAGTAGCTTTCCAGAGTTTATATGTACATATTTTCACAAGTATAAATATAGGTTATTATAAGATAGCATATTAATCATGCTGATTTGTTTATAAAGATTTTTTATTTATTTGAGAGTGTGAGAGAACACAATCAGAGGGAGCGGCAGAGGGAGAGGCAGGCTCCCCGCTGAGCAGGGAGCCCGATGTGGGGCTCCATCCCAGGACCCCGGGATTATGACCCAAGCTAAAGGCACACGCTTAACCACCTGAGCCACCCAGGCATCCTGTATGAGTTTTATTTTGTTTTTAATTAATAGACTTCGGGGCACCTGGGTGGCTCAGTCGTTAAGTGTCTGCCTTCAGCTCGGGTCATGATCCCAGGGTCCTGGGATCGAGCCCCGCGTCAGGCTCCCTGCTCCGCGGGAAGCCTGCTTCTCCCTCTCACACTCCCCCTACTTGTATTTCTCACTCTCGCTCTCTATCAAATAAATAAATAAAATCTTTAAAAAAAATTAATAGACTTCATTTTTTTAGAGCAGTTTGAGTTTACAGAAATGTGAGCAAAAAGTACAGAGTTCCCGTATACTCCTTCACTCCTTCTACACAATACCCTGTTATTAGCATCTTCCACTAACGTGGTATACCTGTTAGAATTCATGAGCCAGGGGTGCCTGGGTGGCTCAGTCGGTTAAGCGTCTGCCTTCGGCTCAGGTCATGATCCCAGGGTCCTGGGATTGAGCCCTGCATCAGGCTCCCTGCTCAGCAGAAGGCCTGCTTCTCCCTCTCCCATTCCCCCTGCTTGTGTTCCCTCTCACTGTGTCTCTCTCTGTCAAATAAATAAATAAAATCTTAAAAAAAAAAAAAAAATTCATGAGCAAATATGGACACTTTAACTAAAGTGTATAGTTTACATTAGGATTCATTCTTGGTGTTATACAGTCTATGGATTTTGACAAATATATGACAAGTATCCACCACTATAGTTTCCTAGAATAGTTTCCTGGCCTAAAAATCTCCTGTGCTCCATCTGTTCATCCTTCCCTCCCTCTCCCTGAGCCCCTGGAAACCACTGATCTTTTTACTGTGTGCATAGTTTTGCCTTTCACAGAATGTCATATAGTTGGAATCATACAGTATGTAACCATTAGTTTCTTTCACTTAGAAATATGCATTTGAGGTTCCTGTATATCTTTTCATGGCTTGATCATTTCTTTTTACCACTGAATAATACTCTTTTATATGGATGTACCGTCATTTATTTATCCATTCACCTATTGAATGGTTGCTTCCAAGTTTTGACAGTTATGACAGCAGCTACAAACATTCATGTGCAGGAGATAAAATAGCTTACTTGAATAAGTACTAAGGAGTGTAATTGCTAGATCATATGGTAAGGGTATGTTTAGTTTTGTAAGAAACTGCCCAAGTGTCTTTCAAAGTGTCTGTACCATTTTGCATTCCCATGAGCGACGAATGAGAGTTCCTGTTGCTCCACATCCTTGCCAGCATTTGGTGCTGTCAGTGTTGTGGATTTTGGCTGTTCCGATAGGTGTGTAGCAGTATTTCATTGTAATTTGCAATTCCTTTATGACATGATGTTGAGCATCTTTTCATATGTTTATTTGCCATCTGTATATTTTCTTTGACGAGGTGTCTGTGAAAGTCTTTGGCCCATTTTTAACTCAGGCTGTTTGCTTTCATATTGTTGATTTTTAAGAGTTCTTTTATATATTTTGGATACCAGTCCTTTTTCAGATATGTATTTTGCAAAGATTTTCTCCCTATCTGTGGCTTGTCTTTTCATTTTCTTGATTTTGTATTTTTATCACTCAATAACATATCTGAAGTCTTTCCATATCAGAACGTAGAGTTTCCTCATTTTTTTTAGAATTGTGTAATGTAACATATATACAGAGGAGTATTTAAAGCGTTGTAATACTCTCTATACACATTATAACAATGTGTATAATAAATATGTATGCCTTAAAGAATAATAATAAAATGGGCACCCATGTACCATACCCAAGTTAAGAAATAGAACATTCTCTGAGGTGCCTGGGTGGCTTAGTCAGTTAAGCGTCTGCCTTTGGCTCAGGGCATGATTGCAGGGTCCTGGAATTGAGCTCCACATCAGGCTCCCTCTTCAGTGGGGAGCCTGTTTCTCCCTCTCCCTCTGCCCAACCCCCGCCTCATGCACTCACAGGCTCTCTCTCAAATGAAATAAAAATTAAAAAAAGAAGTAGAACATTCTCTGTTCCTTATGATACATTCTATGATTCAGTCCTCCTAGTAGGTAGCCACTATCTGGATATTTTTGTGAATTATTCTCCTGCTTTCTTTAAAGATTTTACAGCTTTTCTATATATATCCCTAATCAATATAAAATTCAATTTTGAGAAACTGTAACTGGAATTTATATTACATTGTTTTGCATAATTTTCTTTCTCATTGGTGGAGTTCTTTTTTCTTTTTCTTCCAGACATTAAGATCTAAAGATGTCCTTTTATGCACCCATGTTCCCTTTGCCAAGACTTGGGTGTTTTTTGTTTTTGGGGGTTTTAAAAAAATTTATTTAAATTCAGTTAATTAACATATAGTGTATTATCAGCTTTAGAGGTAGAGTTCAGTGATTCATCATTGTGTATAACACCCAGTGCTCATAACATCATGTGTCCTCCTTAATGCCCATTACCCAGTTACCCCATTCCCCCACCCACCTCCCCTCCAGCAACCCTCATTTTGTTCCTCATAGTTATGAGTCTCTTATGGTTTGTCTCCCTCTCTGATTTCATTTTATTTTATTTTTCCCTCCCTTTCCCTATGATCCTCTGTTTTGTTTCTTAAATTCCACATATGAGTGAAATCATATGATCATTGTCTTTCTCTGATTGACTTAGTTCGCTTAGCATAATATCCTCCAGTTCCATCCACATCATTACATATTGTAAAATTTTGGGTTTTTGTGGCTGAGTAATATTCCATTGTATACATATACCACATCTTCTTTATCCATTCATCTCTTGATGGACATCTGGGCTCTTTCCATAGTTTGGCTGTTGTGGACATTGCTGCTATAAACATTGGGGTGCAGGTGCCCCTTCAGATCACTACATTTGTATCCTTTGGGTTGTTAATCATTGTTTTTTCAAGTTACATTAGCCAATGTTAACTAAAGAGATGTAACCAGTCATGCGTTATTGGTCATAGTCTAAAATGATACAGGCTTACTGGGGAGCAGTATGGCAAAAATGATCAAGTAAGCATAAGTCTAGTCGTGTCTAGAAATTTTACTGGTGTTGGATAAAGGTTTCTAGGAGAAGATGAGTTGAATAGAGTCTGAGTCATAGTCTGGCTTCAGCTTTTTGAGAGTTTCCAGAAATCCCATTTGGAGAAGTCATTGGCAAGGTCATGAGAAACATAGGGCTCACATGGTTGGGCCATCTGGCAGGGTCAAAGTGTGGATCAGGTATTGAATGTCTGGTAGAAATATAATTAGAGCAAGTGGGTTGCTCTGTATTCTTTGCTTCTTAGCTCACTGGTCAACTGCCCACTCCCAGGAGTAGATCAAAGCAGAACACAAGAAGAAGTGAGTGTCCTCATCTGATCCAAGGCAGACTGGTATGGAGGGGAGAAAGAGTTGTCATCAGCACATGTCATAACAAGTCAAACCAAGTATGGAAAAGAATCTGGTCCAGGTTCACCCAGGCATTCTGCCCTCAAGTTAAAAAGGTGGTACAATGCAGTAGGCATATTGTTTTTGACAGCCTTCAAAATGCCTGCTTTTGAATCACACTGTTCCGGTCTCTATGACAAGCAGTTTGGTATCAGTAGAGAATCCCTGCCATCCTGCATTCTCTTTCACACTTTTCCTAGGGATTTCCTTCACCTCTGATATTGATCGTTTCCTTGCCCCTTCCCATGTCTTTGTCTTGTTTGGGTGACTATTGTTTTACTGGAATACATTCTCCAGTATCTTCTTAAGAAAGGGTGTGTGAGAGATACGTTTTTGTAGACTTTGCATTTCTGAAAATGTCTTCATTCTGTTTTGGTACTTGATTGATAGATAGTATGAATATGTATTTGTCCCTTTGTTGCTTTAGTTCTGTCTGGTTTTGCTTAATGTAATTTGAAGCTGTGTTATTGAATGCATGTGCATTTATGATTGTTCTGTCTTCCTGATGGACTTACCCTTTTATCATTTTGGAATGCCCTTCTTTATCTGTGGTTATAGAAATATAACCATACCTACCTTTTTATGATTAATGCTTTTGTGATGTATTTTTTAAGTGGTTTCTGTAGGGATTACAGCTTATATACTTTACTAATCATCCTGAATTAATATTATACCACCTCAATATTATCTAAAACAGTATACATTATATTGCAGTGAATTCTTGCAGCTTTTATCTCTATATATGCCTTTATTTTACCTTTTTTTTAAGCTTTATTCATTTGAGAGAGAGAGTGCACACCATACAAGCAGAGGGGAGGAGCAGAGGCAGAGGGAGAAGCAGACTCCCCACTGAGCAGGGAGCCCAGCATGGGATTTGATCCCAGCACCTGGAGATCATGACCCGGGCCAAAGGCAGACACCCAACCATCTGAGCCACCCAGGCAACGCCCCTACTTTACCTTTATTTTGAAAATACTTTCCCTGGGTATAGAATTCTAGGGTTTGTTTTTTCTTTCAGTACTTTTTTTAAAATTTTTTTAAAGGTTTTTTTATTTATTCATTCGAGACACAGAGATACAGAGAGAGAATATGAGCAGGGGGAGAAGCAGGCCCCCGGCTGAGCAGGGAGCCCGATGCAGGGCTCGATCTTAGGACCTGGGATCATGGATGACCAGAGCCAAAGGCAGATGCTTAACCATATGAGCCACCCAGGGGCCCTTTCTTTCAGTACTTTAAAGATGACATTCTGTTTTTGTCTCACTTCTGTGATTTCTATTAAGAAATGAGTCTTCATTTTTTTTTTTTTTTTCTTGAAGGAAAGGGATCTTTTTCTTTAGGCTACTTTTAAGATAGTCTCTTTTTCTCTGGCACTCACCGGTTTGAGTATGATGTGTCTAGGTATGATTGTCTTTGCATTTATTCTGCTTGGGCTTTATTGAGTTTTTTGGATTTGTGGTTGATGCCATCTACCATATTTGTAAAATTTTCAGCTATTAATCTTCAAATATTCTGTCCCTTTTTTTTTTTCCCTCTTCTTGTGAGACTACACTTTACTCTTTTTTGGTTTTGCTTTCAGCATTTTAAGCATTAGACTTTTTGGCCATACCTCATATTTCGTATTTTGAGTTTTCCTCCAATTTTTCCTCTGTGTTAGTTCAGACACCATCTTACTGGCCTGCCTTCAAGTGCACAGTTCTTCTGCTGTGTCATGTCTGCTATTAAAGTCTGTACAGTGAGTTTTTAATTTCAGTTAAAAACTACATTTTGCAGTTCTGTGATGTCCATTTGCTTCTCTTTTGTAGATTCCAGTTCTTTATTGAAATATTCCCATATTTTTGTCTACATTATCCATCTTTTTCTCTGTATTTTTTTTCTAAGTAAACTCTTCCCCCAACATGGAGCTTGAACTCATGATCCCTAGATCGAGTCACATGCTCTACAGACTGAGCCAGCCAGGAGCCCCTCTCTGTATTCTTTTACATAATACTTTACAGTTAATCTGAAGTCTTATGTAGTAACTCTAATCCATGGATTATCTCTAAATATATACTGTTGACTGTTCACCTCTTGTTTCTTGTCTTAACACTGCTTTTTCTGGTTTTTCACATATTTTCTAGTAATTTTTGTTTATTTGCTGGACACATGTATAATACATAACTCCCTCTAAAGAGTGTTAAATTGTGTTTTGCCAATAATGTAACTATCTGGCAGAACAAAACTATTGCCATCTACTAGTTCTCCTAGAGGCTTGCCCTACGTGCACATATTAGGAGCTACCCAGAGATCTGAAGTGAATTTTTATGCAGAATTTTAGAGCCCCTTCTCTATGTCTTCTTTATGTTCATTACCTTGCCCCCAAATCTCAGTTGCTTTGCAGACCCACATGCTAATTTTTATTTTTTTCAGTGTGGCAACAGTGCCACTTGCTGCTTGGGTTCTGTTCTTCTGTGCTACCGTTTAGAGAAAATACCGTTAGGGACATTTTTGCTGTGTATAGAATTCAAGATTGATATTTTTTTTTTCAGCATTTTTATCATTGTGCTCCCCTTATGTTCACTGTTCTTGCAATAATTGTAGCCCTGCGATGGTTGGTCTTCAGTGCCTGCAAATTATTTTATATATTAGTCCAACTTTTATTATTGTTTTTCTCTCTCAGAATTTTATTTTTTTAAAGATTTTATTTATTTATTTGAAAGAGAGAGCATGAGCAGAGGGAGAGGGAGAAGCAGGCTCCCCGCTGAGCCAGGAGCCTGATGCAGGGCTCGATCCCAGGACCCCAGGATCATGACCTGAGCCGAAGGCAGACACTTAATGACTGAGCCACCCAGGTGCCCCTCTCTCAGAATTTTAAAGTGATTGCTTTTCACTGTTGTAGGCATGAAGTCCAAAGGCCTTTCTCCTCCCAGAATGTGATCTTTCACTTCTCTCCGGAAACTTGTAGGCTTTTCTCTTTGTACCCAGTGTTTTAAAATTTTCTGATGATTTGTTTTTTAATTCTGTTTGCATGATAGTTCATAATGTACTTTTTCTCACCTTATTTTGTTTGGTTTTGTCAAGTGTGAAAATGCAGAGAAATACAAATAAAATTGTATTAGGGTTGAGCTATATGAAAGTGCAATATTTGTATGTCACAACAGTTGAATGGCATCAATTTCAATATGGCTCAACCTAATAACTATCAACCTATTACAGTATGCAGTAGTTAAGACTTAACATCTTGGTTTATTTGCTTCCGTACTGTAGGTATATATAATATATATACACGCATGCACACACACACTAGGGAGATAGAAAGACTATGTATATATAGATAGATAGGTGTCGTGTATATGCCATGTATATATATATGTAAGTTTTTGTCTTCATGTTACACAGTTTCTATTGAATTCTCTTAGTCTTTCTCATTATCATGGTTCTGATCTCCCTAGCAGGCTCTTGTTACTCCAGGTATTAAGTCACCTTATTCAATGCTAAAATCCTCTTGACCATTAAAGCTTGTCTCCTCACTTTAGAGGTAGCCAGTATTATAAGTTTTGTGCGGGTATATCCACTTCTCTCTTTTTTTCCATACTTTTGTATGCATTAAATAGAATTTATAGAATTTGGGGTTTGTGGCATATATGTATTTTTGGAATTCTGTTTTCACTAATATTTTAATTATTGATGTTCCTGTGCCAGCTTTTGTGTGCCTTTTGTTTTGAAGCTTTGCTATTTAAGTTTGCCTCTTGTAAAAAGTATGTGGTTTTTTGGGTTTTTTTTAATTATCTGGGGGCATCTGGGTGGCAGAGTTGGTTAAGTGTCATACATCTGACTCTTGATTTCAGCTCAGGTCATGATCTCAGAGTCATGAGATCAAGCCCCATGTAGGGCTCTGCACTGTGTGGAGCCTACTTAAGTTTCCCTTTCCGTCTCCCTCTGCCCCTGCCACCTCTAAAATAAATAAACCTTTAAAAACAAAACTACTCTGAGGATCTTAACCTTTTATTAAATGTTTATTCTATTTTTATTTTGATTACTGATTTTCTTCCTCTTGACACTTGTAGCACTTTTCTTCCTCTACTTGTCTGTCAAAATACATTTCCATTTTGGGATGCCTGGGTGGCTCACTTGGTTAAGCTTCTGCCTTCAGCTCTGGTCATGATCCCAGTGTCCTGGGATCAAGTCCACATCGGGCTCCTTGCTTGGCGGGGAGCCTGCGTCTCCCTCTGCCTGCCGCTCCTCCTGCTTGTGCGCTCTTTCTGTCTCTCTGACAAATAAATAAAATCTTAAAAAATATATATATATATTTTAAGATTTTATGTATTTATTTATTTTAGAGAGAGAGTGGGGGAAGGACAGAGGGAGAAGGAGAGCATTTCAAGCAGACTCTATGTGAAGCCCAGTGCAGGACTTGATCTCAGGCCCCTCAGATCATGACCTGAGCCGAAACCAAGAGTCAGACGCTTAAGTGACTGAGCCACCCAGGTGCCCCTATTTCCATTCTTTTAAAGGTTTAGCTTGGGCGCCTGGGTGGCTCAGTTGGTTAAGCGACTGCCTTCGGCTCAGGTCATGATCCTGGAGTCCCGGGATCGAGTCCCACATCAGGCTCCCTGCTCGGCAGGGAGTCTGCTTCTCCCTCTGACCCTCCCTCCTCTCATGTGCTCTCTCTCTCTCTCTCATTCTCTCTCTCAAATAAATAAATAAAATCTTAAAAAAAAAAAAAAGTTAGCTTACTCCTTTGGTGCTTATATTTTAAACAAAGTTTAAGAAGTTAATTACAATTTATATTTTCCATACACACACAATACTTTCTCTCTGCTACAACTCCCAGATTGCTGGTCCAAAAATTAGTTTCAGCTAATTATTTAACACCTCCTTCCCACATCCCCTATGTGCTTATTTTTTTTTTTTAAAGATTTTATTTATTTATTTCAGAGAGAGAATGAGAGATAGAAAGCACGAGAGGGAAGAGGGTCAGAGGGAGAAGCAGACTCCCTGCCGAGCAGAGAGCCCGATGTGGGACTCGATCCCGGGACTCCAGGATCATGACCTGAGCCGAAGGCAGTCGCTTAACCAACTGAGCCACCCAGGCGCCCCCCCTATGTGCTTATTTTAACAACATATTTTGCTGACTTATTTGCTTCCTGATGCTTTTTGCATCCACCTGACTCTTGTTAGATTTAATTGTCTAATTTATGGTTCTCATCATTTTATAGTAGTAAAATTACCTAACACTTACCTGACATTTAGTATTTAGTAGCCATTATTTTATTTTATTTTATTGAAAGATTTTTATCTATTTGACAGAGAGTGAGTGAGAGAGAGAGCACAAACAGGGGGAGAGGGAGAAGCAGACTCTCCACTGAGCAGGGAGCCCGACATGGGGCTCGATCCCAGGACACTGGGATCAGGACCTGAGCCGAAGGCAGACGCTTAACCTACTGAGCCACCCAGGCGCCTCTAATAGCCATCGTTTTAGATCAGGTTGTTAAACTAATGCCCATGAACCAAATGGCCTTCAGCTTTCTTTTTGTATGACCCACAGCTAAAAGTGTTTTCTATGTTTTTTTAATGGCTGGAAAAAAAATCAAAATAATAGTATTTCATGGTATGAAAATTATATGAAATTCATATTTCTGTGTCCATAAATCAAGTTTTATTGGAACACAGCCATGCCCATTTGTTTACATATATCCTATGCCTGCTGTCACAGTACAATGGCAGACTTGATTGCTTGTAGTTGAGACTACATGTGGCCTGCAGAATCGAAAAGATTTACTACTTGGACCTTTATAGAAAGTTTGCCAATTCATTCATTCAGCACTTTGAAGATATTCTGTTGTTTTCTGGCTTACGTTGTTTCTGTCGAAAAGTCAGCTATCTGTCTTATTGTGCCTTTGTAGGCAGTGCATCTTTTTTCTCTGGGATTTTTAGTAGTTTTATGATGTAAATAAATGTGATTTTCTTTGTATTCTTGGGGTTGATAGTGTTCAGTGGTCTGGTGTGTGAACTCTTTTGGAAAATTCTAAGCCATTGTCTCTTTCAAGTATTGTTTCAGTTGCATTTTTTCTCTTGTACTGGGACTCCCAACTGCAAGTATATTAGGCCTTTTTAGTTTGTCCCAGGTGTCTTTTAGTCTTTTTGATGTTTCCCATCCTTTGTTCTTTGTCTATTTCAATCTAGGTTCCTTACTGACCTATCCAGTTTTCTCATCATCTTTTTAGATGTGTCTGACCTCCTGTTAAATCCAGTTACATATTTTTAAAATATCTTTTCTAACATTCTTTTTTCCTGTTCAATTTTACTCTGTGGTGTTCCTTTCTTTTGTGGGAGGTTATGTGGCCGATGACTTATGCCTGGGTGATGATGAATCACATTGTATGTCTCTACTTACATTATGCTGAAAATGTGGAGATGGTTTCACTTATACTTATTTCATGCTGAGAAGCTGAGTAACCACTAGTAAAACTGGTATCTAGATACAAATTTATTGTCAAGTACAAATATAGCCAGAATTGATCTAGGAATCATGTAGATTACAAACTGAATAAAAAACATTTTTTTTAAAGATTTTACTTATTTGCGAGAGAGAGAGAGCACATGAGAGGGGGGAGGGTCAGAGGGAGAAGCAGACTCCCTGCTGAGCAGGGAGCCCGATGCGGGACTTGATCCTGGGACTCCAGCATCATGACCTGAGCCGAAGGTAGTCACATAACCAACTGAGCCGCCCAGGTGCCCTAAAAAACATTTTTAATAAAGAGACAAGCATACTAGAGCATGCATGACATCTCAGGAAAATGAGCCAGATATTAGGATTTAGCACATATTACCAAAATCTACACAATCTGACTTGTGAACAATACAGATGCTATATTATTTTGGCTGGCTACTTAGGATGTTGCTATAGGAATTATGTAGCATGTCTTTTCAGGAAGAAGAAGATAAAGAAAAACAAAGTTGAATACTCCATTCAATTTAGCATTTTTTTTTTTTTTTTTTTTGTGCCTAACATAAACTCATGTGCTTTGTGCTAACCGGAATATAAAAATAAGCAAGGTACAATTTCTGGTCTAAAAAATTTTAGCATCTAGTGGGGAGAATGGAAGGAATATGACACACTTAACAAAAGAAAGCAAGGCAAAACTGCCACAAGAGATAGAAACAAAATACCCCAGGGTTTAAAACCGATCAGGGGGGCGCTGGGTGGCTCAGATGGTTGAGCGTTTGCCTTCGGCTTGGGTCATGGTCCTAGGGTCCTGGGATCGAGTCCCACGTCAGGCTCCCTGCTCCTTGGGAGCCTGCTTCTCCCTCTGCCTCTCTCTCTCTCTCTCTGTCTTTCATGAATAAATAAATAAAATCTTTAAAAAAAATAAAATAAAACCGATCAGGGACTCAAAATATGGAAGGATCACATCTAAGTGATCTAGAATGTGATCTTACTGGAAAGATCTTTGCATAGAGAGGAGAGCCATGGGAAGGAGGGATGGAAAAGAGATTTGAATGATGTTGAATACTGAGCTAATCATTGTTTATTAATTTTCAGTAGATAATGATTGTATCTACTCAAGGTAATCGTGTACTAGAGCTATTTAGAAAAATGATGTTAGCTTTAGAATGTGGAGTAGATGAGAATAAGGGGAGACAAAATAAGAAGAGGTTTTTGTAATTGGGTTTTCAGTGGAAACAACAAGCAAAGGAAAGACTTGAGGGGTTCTCTAGCTTACCTATCAGGGTGAAGAATGATCTTGCTTTTTGTGTCCCTAGTACTTAATTTAGTCCCTTGGAAATTTCCTAATGATCCTGTTTTTCGAATTGTAATTTCAGAAGTGATCTGATAATAAGAATAAATATTTACTACTGGGAAAATGTTGGCTCTGGGATTGTTGACCCTCCGTGGCCTTGATCTCTCAGGCATGACCCACCACTTGTATTCTCTGCTCCCATGCCAAGTGGCTAAAGAATTCTCGAAGATGTCATGAAATAATGCTGATTAGGCTACCTGCAGATTTGTTCAGTATAACTAGGTCATTTGTCGTACTCAGACCTTTATGTCATTTTTTTCTTATTTTCCCAAGGCTAGGAGTTATGAATGGGAGATGGTAAGAAGTCAGTAGGGCAAGGGTTTTAAAGATGGTGACAAGTGTAATCTAGATTTTGGAGGTATGGAATCTTACAGGGGCAGTGACAGTTGGGAAGAATCACCAAGGCCTAAGGAATCAAAGGTCGTAACTGAAGATGAAAGATACGTAGATTCAGAATAGAGAGAATGTGAATAGGTTAAAGAAGATTCTTGTACTTAAAAGTAAATTGGGAGGTGACAGTTTAGATGTATAGACAGTCCCCAGCATAAGATTGTTTAACTTAGGATTTTTTTTTTACTTTACAGTGTTGTGAAAGCAATACACATTCAGTAGAAACTGTACTTTGGATTTTGAACTTTTCTTGGGTTAACAGTGTGTGGTAGGATATTCTTGTGATGCTGGGCAGCGGCAGAAACCACAGTTCCCAGTCAGCCACACAATCATGAAGGTAAACAGCCAGTACATTTAAAACCATTCTGTACCCGTACAACCAGTCCGTTTATCATTTTCAGTACAGAATTCAATAAATTACATGAAATATTCAACACTTTATTATAAAATAAATAGGCTTTGAATTAGATGATTTTGCTTACATGTCAGCTAATGTCAGTGTTCTGAGCGTGTTTAAGGTAGGCGAGGCTACGATGTTCAGGGGGTTAGGTGTACTAAATGCATTTTCCAACTTACGATATTTTCACATTATGATGGGTTTATCAGGATGTAACCTTGTCATAAGTCAAGGAAGATCTAACAGTTTGAAGAGGTGAGGAAGGGATATTAAAAAATGATCTGCTTTGGATATCAAATATGCTAGGCACACCTCTCCTCATGGCCATAGGCTTTTTCCCCCCAGAACACGAAATTCATTCCAGATGGAAACTATACTGTCTTGACAAGTCTTTGAAGTCAATCATGTTTGACATCCCTTTTAATGCTATGGTATCAAAATTGTGTTTTATCAACAATTTTTGGGGTTTTCTGTTTGTATAGAGTATGGAAAACAGCACTGTGAGAAAAAAGAATATTCACATTTGATGGTGGAGTCATTTCTAAATTATTTTAACTTGAGGGCGCCTGGGTGGCTCAGATGGTTAAGCGTCTGCCTTCAGCTCAGGTCATGATCCCAGGGTCCTGGGATCGAGCCCCGCATTAGCCAGAGTCTGCTACTCCCTCTCCCTCTGCCCCTCCGCCTGCTTGTGCTCTCTTGGTCTCGTGCACACACACACTCTCTCTCTCTCGCAAATAAAATTTTAAAAAAAACCTTGTTTAAAAAATAAATTATTGTAACTTGAGTCAAAGTAATGTGCCACAGGTTTATCCCCCTCATTGGTCTAGCAACCATGCAGAAGTTCTTACTGTACTTATCGTTTAGCCAAGTGGATGTAGATGAATAAAATCCATATAGCCACCATTCAGGCCAAGAAATAGAAATTAGCCCGGATTCTTGAAGCTCTTGTGAAATCCTCCCTGTGTAGCTGGAATTAGTTCATTTTCATTGCTTTATAGGACTCAATTGTTTTAATATACCACAAAAAATCTATTTTTTTTAAAGATTTTAATTATTTGACACAGAGAGACACAGTGAAAGAGGGAACACAAGCATTGGGAGAGGGAGAGGCAGGCTTCCCGCTGAGCAGGGGCCCGATGCGGGGCTTGATCCCAGGACCCTGGGATCGTGACCTGAGCCCAAGGCAGACAGTTAACGGCTGAGTCATCCAGGTGCCCCCCACAAAACTATTGATGAACATTTGTTTTGGGGCTTTGGGCTCTTAATGTAAAATGTGACTGTGAACATTTTTTTTTTTTATCTTTTGAGGTACAGTGACATACAGGATTATGAATTTCATGTGTACAGTGTAATGATTCGATACTGGTATATATTGCTAAATGATCACCTCAATGAGTCTGGTAAACATCCATCACCATACATGTTACAATTTTTTTTCTTGTGATGAGAACTTAGCAACTTTCGAATATACAATACAGTATTGTTAACTCTAGTCACCATGCAGCACATTACACTCGTACATCTTGTCTTATACTTGGAAGTTCGTACCTTTTGACCTCCCTTCCCCCATTTTGCCCACTCCCTACCCTCCACTGTAGCAAACAGTTTATTCTCTGTATCTATGAGCTTGGTCGTTTTGGGCTTGTTTTCGATTCCACATGTAGGTGAGATGATACAGTATTTGTCTTCCTCTGACTTATTTTGCTTAACATGATACCCTCAAAATCCATCCATGTTGTCACAAGTGACCAGCTTTTCTCTTATGTCTGAGTAATAATAGTCCATTGTATGTATGTGCCACATTTCCTTTTCCACTCGTAAGTCCTTGGACACGTAGGTTGTTTCTATATCTTGGCTGTTGTGAATTAGGCTGCAATGAACATATACATATATATATATATGGGAGTGCATATTTTTTTTTAAGATTTATTTTTGTGAGCAAGAGTATGTGCACGGGGGTGGGGGGATGGGCAGAGGGAGAAGCAGACTCCCCGCTGAGCAGGGAGCCTGATGTGGGGCTCGATTCCATGATCCTGAGATCATGCGTGAGCCAAAGGCAGACACAACCATCTGAGCCACCCAGGCGCCCTGCATGTATCTTTTCAAGTTAGTGTTTTTGTTTTCTTTGGACAGATTCTCAGAGGTGGAATTGCTGGATCATGTGGTAGTTCTGTTTTTTGAGGCAGCTTCATACTGTGTTCCTTAGTGGCTGTACCAGTTTACCTTTCCACGAACAGTGCACAAGGGTTCCCTTTTCTACACATCCTTGCCAACATTTATTCCTCTTTTTGATAACAGCAGGTATGAGGTAATACCTCACTGTGGTTTTGATTTGCATTTCTCTGATGATTAGTGATGTGTTGAGCAATCATCTCATGTACCTGTTGGCCATATGTAGGGCTTTAGAAAAATGTTCAGATCTTCTGTCCATTTTTTAATTGGATTGTTTTGCTATTGAGCTATGAGTTCTTTGTATATTTTGGATATTAACCCCTTATCAGATGATTTGCAAGTATTTTATCCCATTCAGTAGGTTGCCGTTTCATTTTGTTGATGGTTTTCTTTCTGTGCAGAAGCTTTTTAGTTTGATGTAGTTCCACTTGTTTATTTTTGCTTTTCTACCATTTTTACGGCTTGGATATGGTAGAGAGATACCTATATATGCCTGACATTTTGTCTTATAATTTTAAGTTCCTCTTCGGCCTTTGTATATTTAAAGCATTAATTAACCCTTTAATACTATCTGGTTTGATACCACAGAAGTACCTATATAAGCATCCTCTCCACCCTGGTAACATTCAGTACTGCATTATTTATGTATTTATCTCCCTATACACATTTTCAGAGAACAGTGTTTGATTAATTTTCGATGCCTGTCACATATGATAATGTCAGAGGTAGAGGGGAATCTAAATAAATGCTTTAACTATTATTAAAAATAGTTTGGAAACATAAAACCGTGAAGATGTAGAGTTGGTGTTCTGGTGAATGACTGTTTTATAAAAGGTAAGAGTAAGTTTTCACATTATTTCTACATTATCAAATGTTGATCATTTCAGAATGAATAGCACTATGCCATTTCAGGGATCTGTTTCATTCACGGATGTGACTGTGGACTTCACTCAGGAGGAATGGGAGCAACTGGACCCCTCACAGAGGATCCTCTACATGGATGTGATGCTGGAGAATTATAGCAACTTACTGTCAGTGGGTAAGGACCTCTTTCGGGTGTAGCTTAGTGTTTGCCTACCTTTTGTGTACTTCCTCCCGTACCAGCAATTCTGAGTTTCTGAATTACTGAGTGGTTTTGTCCTTCAGCTTCAGTTGTTAAAGCTGAGAGAGAGTGCAGACTCTGAAGTTCTCTCTATCTTCTTTATTTTGGGGATTTCTGAAGTCCAAGCAGTTAGGAGCTATGTTCCATTAGCAAGTTATCTGATAGTGTCAAACCAGATGTGATTTTCAAGCAACAGGAGGAGAAGTATAGAAAGCATATTAACAATTGCCATTTCACAGTTTTCTAGGGAAGATGCAAGAGAGGGAAGGAAAACCAAGCCAAGGGAAGTAAGATCCTAGGGGTCATGAGTGGGTTAAAATATTTTTAAATATTTTTTAAGAAGCAGTTTTTCAGGTCCCCAAACCTTTAGCCATGGCCAAGACCAGATATAACCTGTATTGCTCAGATCTCTGAATCATACCTCCAATTATGTCTGTCCCTGCTTTTTTCCTGTTTAACTTTTGTATTTTTCCCTCACACTTGGCATTGCCTAACCTTTCTTAAACCTTTGTGATTAGTATTGTCAGTTTGCCAGAATGGTGACTGTGATATTTTAGGCATGGAATTCGTGTAATAGCTGTATGGGGAAAAAAATAAAAACCAACAACAAATTTTTTTTTTTTTTTTTTTTTTTTTTTTAGTGTAAGGGCGCTTTGTCCTAGACACAAATGGCAGCAGGCTCACAAGAGTCAGGAATGACCAGGACCACATAGATGAAAATAAAGGTTATTAAAGGTCTAGCTCAAGGTTGGATAAATCTGATCCTTAAGATTTCTTTCAAATGAAAGCAGGGACAAGACTGGTTTAGAGAAGAAATTAAACATGTTAGGAGAAAAATAAGATACTTCAGTAGAAAAATGTAGTGAAACAAATGATTCTGTCTCAAGGATCTTGGACCCTTGGATTAATTTCATCTCCCACAAAATGGGAGTCCTGGATCTTGTCATCCACTTGCAGAAGTCATACTTTAGAGATTTGGATCTTTACAATAGGATCAGCTCTGGGGACCGGTGAGAAGTATTGGCTTTAGGAAGTTGCGTGGCAGAAATGAGCAGATCGTGGTCATTCAGAGCCTAGGGGGTAGTTGCTAAGCTCAGATCAGCCTAGGCCTTTTTCCCTTAGCACAGACCAAGAAAACAAGCAGATGAAGATGTTGACTGTTCAGTGTCCTTGAGGACAATTCTGAATCTCCTTTGTCCCCAGACTTGCCACATCATTTGTGCCCTGGCTGCTGTCCTTTTCTTATTTTACCCTTTAGGGCCATTCTGTAATCTGGCAATGCCACTTGCGTCCATTGTCAGTTTCCACTTTTTTTGCCAGAGGCTTTTTTTTTTCTTTCAAAGTTTAAGAACTAGGCAAAATTTGCATTGGAGACTTTTTAATACTAGAAAACTGGATCCCGCAATGAAGAGGCAGCCCCACAATAGAACATTTGTGGAGACTTCACATTCTCTAACAAACATTATAGAGAAGGGGCTGACAGCGTTTTTCATGTGCTCTTTCCTAGAGGTGTGGAAAGCTGACGACCAGATGGAGAGGGACCACAGCAACCCAGATGAGCAGGCGAGGCCATTTATCATTTTTAAGAACCAAACCCCAATTGAGGAAAGAGGTAATCTCTTTGGAAAAACATTTAATCTGAGCACAGATTTTGTTTCTTTAAGGCAAGTACCCTATAAATACGACTTATATGAAAAAACTTTGAAATCCAATTCAGACTTACTTAATAGTAATAGAAGCTATGTAAGAAAGAGAGCTGATGAGTGTAACGGATTTGGAAAAGCACTCCTCTATCTGAAGCAAGAGAAAACCCATAATGGATTAGAATACTCTGAATATAACAAAAGTGGAAAAGTCTTTAAAGAAGCCATTTTTAAACATCAGAAAATAAGAAATTTGGTACAACCTTTTATTTGTAATTACTGTGACAAAGCTTTCTCCTTTAAGTCACTCCTCATTAGTCACAAGAGAATACACACTGGAGAAAAACCTTATGAATGTAATGTATGTAAGAAAACCTTCTCGCATAAAGCAAACCTCATTAAACATCAAAGAATTCATACGGGGGAGAAACCCTTTGAATGTATTGAATGTGGAAAAGCTTTCACCCACCAGTCAAACCTCATCGTACACCAGAGAGCACATATGGAGAAGAAGCCCTATGAATGCAGCGATTGCGGCAAGACATTTGCCCAGAAATTTGAACTTACTACACACCAGAGAATTCATACGGGAGAACGACCCTATGAGTGTAATGAATGCGCAAAAACCTTCTTCAAGAAATCCAACCTCATTATACATCAGAAAATTCACACAGGGGAGAAACGCTATGAGTGCAGTGAATGTGGTAAGTCCTTCATCCAGAACTCCCAGCTCATCATACACATGAGAACTCATACCGGGGAGAAACCCTATGAATGTACCGAATGTGGCAAGACATTCAGCCAGAGGTCAACCCTTAGATTGCATTTGCGAATCCATACAGGAGAGAAACCATACGAGTGTTCTGAATGCGGGAAGGCCTTCAGCAGGAAATCCCGGCTCAGTGTCCATCAGAGAGTTCACCTGGGGGAAAAGCCCTGAGAATGCAGCCAGCCAGGACCGTGGAAAGCCCTTCCACCCCAACCCTTGACCATGGGGGAGAAACCACACGAAGGTACTGAAGGAACATGGAAATTCATAGTGAGATACAATCCATCACATCAAAAAACATGTAAAAACAGGGTCCCCTCAGAAGAGTGTTATACCCAAAGTTAGATATGATGCTCAGCTAAAGAATATATATCAGCATATATCCAATTGTAAATAGACATGCTTATTAGTTGTATTACAGTGAGCTTTTACAAATCTTGAGTTACTCAAGAATGAAATGTTCTGGTCAGCAGCATAAAGGATCAATCCCTTAGGAATTTAGTGGTTACGTGTGATCCTTAGATCGACACATGTAAATTTAACACAGTCACTGGGAGTTTGAAATTCTTGTCCTCTGACAGTTGGGATACGAATAAGATTTTCCATGCTAAACATAGCGTGTTTTTACTACCTTTCCGAGCCAGTATGCATTCCACATGAAATAGGTAACAGTTTCCGTGGCAAACGGCCTGTGTTTTCTCCTACTGCTCGCTGGCATAGAGAGTCGGTCTGACCATCGTTATTCTGCTGCCTCTTCAATAAACAGAAGACAATGTTGAAGTTTTAACTTGCTTTTGGGGTTGCTAATCACATCAATATGTAAATGAGCCATAATTAAGAGGGGATTTTGAGAGTGCAAGAGCACTGTGGGCCGGCACTCCGTGCATGCCCCAGCTGAAGAGGCCCTGTCTCTAGCGCACAGTTGTTTTGCAGTGGGCTGTTTACATACAAGTGCATGTCTTTCAACACAGTGTGTAACCCAGAAACTACTTGTACTTTTATTTTTGTGTTTCCCTATTTCTCAATATTTTATAAATTGTCTTACGAAAAAGTAGGATGTGTATGTGGTTCACAAATGTTACATTTTAGAGACTTTAAACTGTCAGTAAATGTCTTACTGCCTTTTAAAATGTCCATGTGCACAACACACTTTAGAAACGCGTTTTTGCCCACATTCTGTTTAAGGGACGCATTTCCACTGCCTGAGTTTCACGGTCGTCAACCAAAAGCGTCTCCCTTCGGAACTTCAGTCCACAAACACCTTAGAAGTTAGACTTTTCAGTGATCTCTCCATCTGTTTAACAATTAACCTAAAAAAAACCTTTTTTTGCATAACTCAGAGGCAAACCATCTTAGTATTGATTTCAAATTCCCGTTTCTCTCCTGATCAGTCATAAATCACACACTAGATTTGTCACTGGCAACTGTAACTGGCCTTTCTCTTCCTTGTTTCTGAATGTCATTGATGTGCTGTGACTATATATGAATGTGAGTGACTTTCTGAACGGGTTTTACCAGAACAGCTCTAGTCCAGTAAGTCTTTGTCTTTCTAAATTGTCATCTTGTCTACTACCAGCAAGGAAGCAGGGGAAAAGATTCATCTCATACACTGCTGTTAGAAATGTGTAAAGTGTGACTCTCAACATTAAGGATACACAGACCCTTCAGGAGTCTCACTCCTGGGAATCTATCCCTAAGAAAAGATAAAGTGCCAGTACTTAAGATTATATGTTTATCAATGTATATTGTATTTTTTGATAAGGACAAAAAAGGAAACAATGTGAATAACCATCAGTAAGAGAATGATTGAATAAACTGCAGTAAAACTATACCATGGCTGGATGGTATTCCATGGAGAAGAATGTGTAAGCGCAAATGTTTCCAGGTCAGACGAGAAGGGGGGGGGGAGAGGGTTTGTGTGCGTACAACACATTTCTAAAATAAAGATCTAAGTATATGTGTTTGTATTTGTATGATTTTATGGTCCTGGATAATAAAATTCTCTATCAAAAAATATAATTACCATTAAGTCTAATGGGAAAATGTTGCATGCATTCCTTGGTCCCTAAATTAAGTCATTTATACTAAAACATAACTCACTCGTAACACAAATTATTCACTCATAACACAAGTTAAATAGTTAACACTAGCTAACATAAGGCAGGCTCTCTCTAAAACGGCTGTCTTCTGTTCTCAGGCTCCAGCTTTCATAGCTGTATGGAATGCTTGAGCCAGTGTTCTCCATGAAAACACATATTTGACATTCATTGTTCACACAAGGAAATCTTTAATACAAAAAAAAAATAGTAGAGACACAAAAACCGATCAAGTCATTTTTACAAGGTCGTTATTACAAATCAGCAAATTACAAATGGTTTGAGAAGACATACCCACCTTTACAAATGCAGAGGTAACCCATTGGGTTAACTGTCCTTTCATGAGCTGTTTGCTCCCAAGGTCCTAGAAATTCAGATCGGGGGGAAAAAAAGAATTCCTTGTAATCCTCATAAATCAAAGTGGTTTAAGATGAAACTTCTCTTGAAACAGGTTCTTACAGCCTGGGCATGTGGGTGCATTTCCGTCTTGCAGCGCGCTGGCTACAGCTGGCCGAGAGGCAGTGCACTGTGCATAGCAAAACCCAGCCAGTAAGGGCTGCCTCCAGATTCTGACCTCTACCTGTCTGACTCCAACACCCAGGCCCTCTGCACTTGGCCCCATTACCTATCTTTATTCCATTTGATATTTTAATTTTGGAGTTTCTATTTCCACAGATAACCTTTTCATAACTAAAATGCTTACACTTTCCCCCATTGTTTTAATGCTTCATAAATTTAAAGTTGGGGATCCTCTTGGCATAAAGCTAGCATTGATAAATTTAATTGGCATCTCTCTACTGTTAAGTCTAAGGATGGTGGGGGGGATTGTAGGTCTAAGGAAACGGATGAGGTGCTGAGGCACAGCTTGAAAAAAAACATGGAAATGTGAGATGCTGTGGGTCCTCAGGGTTGGGGGGAGGTGACTTTGTGGAATGCAGCTAGAGGTTTCATTCCAGCCACCCCTGTTCCGTCGTCCTCTGCAGCTGCATGAGGACACAGAGCCCCAATCCCAACCCGACAGCTGGTGTGGGCCATCAGGAACCTGGGCCATCCCCAGGCCTTGTTTGGCTAGAATTTTTCTTGACTCTACTACTTACCTGGATTGTCCCATCAAATCCTGCCAGCCCAAGTAGAGTGGACTCTTGGTGTCCACTTACATCTTCTGACTTGGCTAGGTCTGTATTCTGGGAATTTTGAAGGGAAAAACTCCCATAGTTCATCCTGCTGAGCAGTAGTCAACAGAACATATCTGAGACTCTCTATTCTGGTTTTCCAGATCTTAGCTCAGGGTTGGTGACCTTCCTATCCTCAGGTTTTCTCTCTTCTATCCCGAGAAGCTGCTCTTCTATCTCAGACGTACACATTGAACTGTATGTAACATGTTTGAATAAAGGACAATCTACCTTTCTCGGTTTTATAAGAACTGTCAGAATGTTAACCAAAATACAACAAAGAAACCAAAACACACCTGTAAAGTAAAAAACTTAGGTCAAAGAATCCAGAGATGGGTACCGAAGACTTCAGTTATTGGTTAGTAAAATGAGCATAAACCCCCATGAGAAGTCCGGACCACAGCTGTTGACACTGACAGTGGACATGGGTATATTCATTCATTCCAGAAAACATTTTAGGCACCAGCAAGGGAGCAGGCATTCGTGGGCTGCCAGGGATACAGTGGTGAACAAGATCATATTGTGACAGAGGGCTCCGGTCTTGGAGGCGTTTGCTTATTAGCAGTGCTTCCCAGGAGCAGAAGGAAAACCGGGTAGGGGACATGCTTCAGGAAGCTGGAGACAGGTATGGGCTGGGCCTGCCCCTGTGAGAAAAATGAGAAGCCACAGGAGAGCTTCCAGTAAGGAATAGCATTATCTGCTTTTTAACAAGCGATGTTACCTGGGAGGAGAATTTGAGTAGGTTCCCAGAAACAGAAACCCCCCACTTAAGTGGAGATCCCTAAGAGATGAGGTTCTGCCAATTCATGGCCCCCGTTTCAACGGCTTTCAACAAAATTTCAAATAGCAACCAAATGCTTTATTACTGATTGTTGGCAATCAGGGAGAAATGCTCTTGCAAATTCAAGTTCACTTAAGTTCCTGCTTCCCTAGATCTCTTCCCAATGTCTCCTGGTGTTTGAACCATTCCTCTTCCTCCAGCCCATCCAGACTCATGAGAATTACCCATTCTCACCTCAAAACTCTGGAACTCCACACCCAAAAGAACATTTAGAGTAACTGTCCAGGTGATCTGGGACAGGGCTGACCTGAGCACTTTCTTCATCTGGCTGATGCTGAACATGGGCAGGGGAGCTATCTGAGGCTGGTTTCCCTGCAAGGTGCTGAAGCCGTTACTGAAAGTGAGAAAAGGAAGAAGAGTAGTGCATGAAGGTTGATACCTCTTAGCAAAGTGAGGCGAGGCTGGACTGAGCAGGGGCGGCCCCCTTTAAATTGAAGTGACAGAAGCCAAGATGTGGGAAGTCCTCTCATGCTGAGATGTATGCCTCTGAAGGTAGCAAGAGGCCTGTGGGACTATGGCCTCAGATCACTTTGCTCAGGGCAACAGACACTGTAATGTTGAAAAATAAAGCCAGACTTTGTGGTAAGCATTAGGCTAGGGGTGGGGCAGGGACTGGCGATGGCCGGCTGGTTTGGCTGTACTAGGTACAGGCACAGGCTGAAGAGTGGGCACAGGATGGCCAGGCCTGGGCAAGAGGGGGGTCGCTGAGGGGTGCCCTGCCGAGACAAACAGACGTCGATGGAACAGGCCATCTTGAGGAATGGGTGATTGGTAGCAGGTGGAAAAACATGACCAAATGGGTCAAGCTGCTGAGATGCTTAATATGGCTACCTGTGACCTCAGGAGGTCAAATGCTAATAAAAAATACTAGCAACAGCTGCCTCCAGCCGACCCGTAGTAACAACAGTACTGCTATTAGTGATGGTCAGTAGGTATTGCTTCTTATGCTCTTGGGCAGCATGCTGCCCTTCACTTTGTATGCATTAGCTCAGTGCAGAGTCAACTGCTTCACTCCCTGCTGTCATTCTGCGTCCCCTGACCCAACGGGATATCGTGGGTTCAATCCCTGGCGGGATGTTACTTAAAAAACGGACAAATATAAATGTCCCTGATGAGGGAGCAGAAAGCTAGCTGAGGACAAAGCAGAAGCTGACACCCCACAACCACCCCCCCCATGGGATATTTGTGTCATTCCTCAGGCACTCCTGGCTGCCCTAAAGGAAAAACAAATAGTTAATTTATAGAGATTACAATCCTGCAAGACAGGAGTCTCCCTCAGTTTACAAAAGCTTTAGCAATTTACAAGAACAAAGCATTTCTATCAATGGCCTGGCTTCCAGAAGGCAATGTAGATACAATTAAGTATTGTCCTTATAATCTGTAGCCCGTTGACAGACACTTGAAGCCGGCAAAGTGTAACGTTACTGTTAATGCCTTACTAGAAGGAAAAACAACCTTAACTTGACAATGGCAAGTCCTCCATATCCCGTGAGTCTCCTTTAACATACACAAATCCTTTTGAAACCTCCCTTTTCCTTACCTCCCCCAATTCCCAAGTATCAGCCACACCTCACAAACCTGGGGCAGCTTTTTCTCCCCCACGGGTCTTGTCCCCATGCTTTAATAAAACCACCTTTTTACACCAGAGATGTCTCAGGAATTCTTTCTTGGCTGTTGGCTCCAGACCTCACCCCACCTAACCTCACCTATATTCCAAAACCCCATCATCCCAAACATCCGCAATGAGCATCTCCTAAAAACCCTGAGGTGGTAATCAGTTCCTTGGCAAATGCAAAACCTCCGTGGAAGGTTCCTGGGTGTTGTTCAGTGCCATGGTGTACCTACTGCCAAGTGTCTGGCATTAACACTCCAGAGGTCTAGGGGTTTTTCCCAAAGTGAGTATCACACTCGTGGAGGCAAACCCCAATCCCAGGGGGGTCCTGGAAAGCAAAGTGGCTGCCTTAGAAGAGGGGGCACAGGAACATTGTCCACAAATGTTTCCGGTAACAACACAAGATCAGGGTAACAGGAAAAAAATCACAAAGTAGAAACTGAGATCAGAAACTATACCTTAACCGAAACTCAAACCTTTAAGATTTTAAGCAGCAGGAAAGAGAAAAGGGAATTGATTGGCCATCACAAGTTTGGGGGCTGGGTCCTGCATTATTACTCATGGCTGCTGAAATGCTTTAACTGGCCAGAATCTCCAGAGACCAAAAGATGCATAGATGCATAACCCACTCAAAGATCCATCCAGGCTATAGGCTTGTTTCCCCCGAGATGCCACAGATCCGGAGCCCCCTCGGCTTTCGCCTGATTGGGGCAGAACCAAGAACCGTACCTCACAGGGCATAGGAAATATTTTCCCGTTGCTATAGGAAAAACTGCCGGGGTTCGGAGACCTGCAGTGATGGGGTAGAGGGAGAAGGCAAGGCGAAGGCCCCAGAGCCACCCGCTCGTACCAGGGCCCTCCCTCTCCTCCCTCGGATCCTCACTGCTGTGTGCTGTGCCCACCCTTCCATCACTCCATCCCAGTGCTGGCAGCTAAGGCTCCCAGCGAATGGAAACCATGAATGAACCCCATCTCCTGCGGCACAAAGATAGCAGGCTCCATCGGTAGGAGGGCTCCACGCCTGATCCCACTGCGTGTGTGGGAGAGGGGTTTCCCCCACACCAACGCGCGATGCTCGGACACCAGCTGGCTGCCCTAAGATTCAGCTCAATTCTGACGCTATCCACTTAGAGATCACATCAGATTCCACAGGTTAAAGTTTCAGTCCTAAGCCCCTTGTGGGTTTTTATGAAGCCTTCAGGACATTGGCCCGATTGATCACATCGCTGACAACTGGTGACTGAACTCAATCTCCAGGTTCTCGCCTCTTCCCAAAGGCCAGGGGGTGGGACTCAAAATTCCAACCCTCCAGTGCCCTGGTTGGCTTCATTGGCAACCAGCCCCAATCCTTAGGAGAGTTCCAAAAGTCAGCTCATTAACATAACAAAAGACATCATGACCCCCCCCCCTTATCACTTAGGAAATTCCAAGGATTTTAGTAGCTGTGCCAGAAATGGGGGCAAAAACCAAATATACGTTATTATAAATCACAACGTCACAGCCCATCCCCCTTCTCAGACATGGATCCCTTACAGCCAGTCTTAGAAGTCAGAGGTTACTGGCATATTACAGAACCCCATTCAGTCACTCTTAACTAACCTGTCCATCACATCCTGGGAAAAGCTCTCCTCTGGTGAGGCCACTCAGATTTGCAGGCTACCATTCAGTCCTGTCGGGTTCCCAAAGCAGGAGGGGTCTTGAGGATACGTGTACCCTTTCATGCATCTGGGGTGGTGCAGTTAAGAGACCGTATTGCCTCTTCCTTGGAGCCTCTTTCAAGATGTTCATGTATTATTTGATTTCCCTCATCATATAACCCATGTATTCAATCCTTTACCCATAGCTAGTATTTTTTCCTTCTCTCCATTTATCCCCCAATTCTTCCCTCTTTGGAAGGGACATTAGGTTTGCCTGCTGCGCTGGTCTCGATTGCAAGCAGCTTTCCGAACAGGATGCTTGTCCATTCATCTTGAAACTGCCCATCGTAAACCAAGCAGCTCTTTTTTGGCCCGATGAGAGCTGTTCCTAGAGGCCCATCCACGTTATTCTGGAACCCTTCTGGGCACGGCCTTCCTTACTAGAGTGTTTCTCTGACATCACCCAAGACATTAGGAGTATCTCAGTTTTCACAATTATTCTACATCCTGGAAACCCTCTCAATCAGTGCCCAAGAGCAGGCTAATGATTATCGCTCAAGTGGTGTACGCAGGCCAGCAAGATCCCCTATCTGGGAACTTTCTGATCCAAAACCCCCCAGTCCCTGCTGGGAGGCTGTCTCGAGCAGTTTATCAAATCACAGCTTGGCTTCCTATGTGCTCCACAAAGCAAAGTCCAAAAATACAAAGTCACACCAGAAAGATACAACCGGGGGTAAGAAGTTAATGAAACCGACATGAAATCGGTCTGTGTGCCCGAGGCTGAGACGAGGCCCCCGTGCGGTCCGGGTCCAGCTCTCGACACTTACTGCTTATTTCCTTCAACAGTGGAGCAGCTCGGTTCTGTTCAGAGGTCCATCGGGCAGAGCCTTTGGTGGCAGCTGCCTTTCTAATGTGGTCAGACGTGAAACGGTCAGCGTCCTCCCTTTTTAAAGAGGTGTCATCAGCCTTGGGCCTCTGCAGGCCTCCTGGTGCCAGCGATCATGCTCTCGAAGTTCTTCCAGGTTCACACGGCCTCACAGATTAGCAGTCCTTAGTCCTCCCAGTCTGTGCTGGCGTCGGTGACATCTGGCCATGGGTCCAGTGCCCTTGGGCTGCTTGCGTCCCTGCTTGACCTGAGGGACTCCATCTTGCTCTCTACCGAGGAGCTCATTTTCCAAAATCCAATTAACTAACCGAACACTAGCTTCCTGTTTGGTCCTAGGGATGGGCAGTGACGGCTATTTTTAGTTGCTGGCATGATATCCCGAGTGGCCCCTGCCCAGGTTATCCCTGTGAATGTCACTGCTTGAGGAGATCCTTGGACCTGGATTTATTAACCAGAACCAGTTGGTCATGGGCATCATCATCACATTCAAATCAGCCCCAGCCTGACCTTCATTTTTCCAGTCTTTCATAAGGTCATTAATGTAGCATATTACTCTTGACACCCGCATCAAGTATGAGTCCCTTCTGACCACATTACTGATGGTAGCTGGGGGGTTCAGATAACCAAAGGCAAAGTAAACAGAACGCGAGATCCTTCCCGCATGAAGGCAGACTGCGGTGGGCGCCTTTCCAAGATAAAGAGAAGAAAGCCTTTGCCAGATCAGTCACTGAGGACCAGACTCCTTCAGCCTGTTGTGTATTTTCTCCTTCCTTCCTTCCTCTTCTTCCTTCCTTCCTCTTTTTCCTTTCTTTCTTTCTCTTTCTTCTTTCTTTCTTTTTTCAAGATTTTAAATCATCTCTACAACCACCATGGGGCTTGAACTCACAACCCTGAGATCAGGAGTCAAAAGTCATGTGTTCTGCTCCGCAGACTGAGCCAGCCAGGCGCCCGGAGCCTTTTGTCTTTTCCGCACGGCTGGAGCCGCTGAGGTTGTGGGCGGCACAAATTTATTCAGTCCTCGGTGGTTTACTGTTGGTAGCCATGAGCCATCACTGGTCCCACAGGGCACACGGGGCTACCGTGCCGAGATTTGTGGTCACCAGGACTCGAGTTTCTGGCATGTCATTAACCAAAGTGGCAATCTCCTCTTGTTCACCCAGTATTCAATTAACCACCTATGTTGGCTCAGGCAGTTCTAGTGCTTTCTGTTGGGCATCTCCAATTAACGCCGGCCTGAGGGTGGACTCACACGCCTTCTGTATCAGCCCAGAGAAACAATCCCCACTTGGACACAATATCCACCCCATAAACTCAGGTAAACAAGATGCCACCACCGTAAAGTCTGTTCAAAAACAAAATCCCAATTTTCATCCCAACTTTCCCCTTCATCCCATCTAAGCCTGCATCTCCATAGCCTCCCGATCTAACCTCGGCCCCTGTCAAGACCTCACCAGCGGGTTTTGGAATCACAGTGCGTGGGCTCCTGCATCAAGGAGTCCCCGAAAAGGCTCTTCTCCCCGCCTCACCCCAGCACATCTGAGAAGGCTTCTTGCACTGCTGTTCAGTTTATAGCAGTGAAGTTACATGGGCAGAAGCGGCCCCCACCATCCCATCTGGGTAACAGGCACATTCCGCGGCTGAAGAGCCCCGTTATCACAAAGCCAATCCCACAGACCTTGCCTACGCTCTATCAGCCACGTCCCGCGGGGTGTCCCACCTGGTGTTTATAAGGGAAGTGAGCAGTCCCCCTTCTCAGGATAGACATACCTCACGGGGGCTTTTATCCGGTCCGCCCAACAGGCTCTGCCCTCGGCAATAACCTCTTGTGCGTCTGGATCGGGGGCAGCCATGTCGGTTCAGCCCGCATGAAGCCACCTCCCCGGGGGGGGGCGTCAGACCCCCGCTGGAGATCATCGAGGGGACAAGACCACCTGCTGACCCACAAACTAGACCCTGTCAGGCGGAAGCTCCGGACCCCTCCCCTGACCTTGCCATCTATGTTCCCCTCTGTCCCTGTAGGAGGAGCCCCTGGAAGGACGCAGCCTTGAGCGATTAATGTGTTTTGAGGCCATCTGGACAGGGTACATGACTGAACCCCACTGAGGCCTCTCTATGAACCAGTAAGGTTCTGGGGGGCAGGTGTGGAGATTGACTCATGGTGCAACTGCCCAAGAGAGCCTTCATGGCCGTCCCCTCGCTCGTGAAACCTGCCGCGTGCCAGGCCGCAGCGGTCCACCTCTCCTTGCCCTCCCTGTATGGAGGCTGGTTTCAAATTTCACCCAGAGAGCTCCTGAGGTTGTAAACCACCAATTCCAGAGTTTAAGGGCTCAGTCCCACAGATTGCATGTGCACCCCACCCCCATTTCAGACCCCAGTCACGTCAGGTTTCTACCTGGGCTTCTGACCACATGGCCATCAATCAGAGTCCTCCCTCGTGTTCAATTCATTTGCTAGAGCAGCTCACAGAACTCAAGAGACCCGTTTACTCACTAGGTTACCATCTTATTATAAAAAGATGTAACTCGGGAACAGCCAGAGGGAAGAGATGCAGACGGCAGGGTGCGTGGGAAAGGGGCACAGAGATTCCATGCTCTCCAGGGGGCCCCACTCTTCTGAATCCTCATCTGTTCACCACCCCTGAACCTCTCCCAACCTTGTCCTTCTGGGCTTTTGTGGAGGCTTCATTACATAGGCACAACTGATTAAATCATCGCCCACTGGTGATTGAACCCCATCTCCAGCTCCTCTCCGGTCCCCAAAGGTCAGGGGGTGTGACTCAAAGTGCCAACCCTCCAATCACAAAGTTGGCTCCACTGGAAACCCGCCTCCCATCCTTAAATGAGTTCCAAAAGTCACCTGATTAACCTAACAAAAGACACCTCTCCTGTTCTCACCACTTAGGACATCGCAAAAGTTTTAGGTGCTCTGTGCCGGCGACAGGGACAAAGACCAGGTATACGTATTTACTATAAATCACAGTATCACAAATGGGCTTATCATTGACGGGACCATAGTGACCCAAATGACCCCTTTTTCATTTCCAACCCTGAGGAGGCTCACTTGACCCAGAGTGGAGAGAAATTTTTTTTGCAAGGTCCTCCCCCTAGTTACAGGGCATGGCTACTACATTTTACTGGGATTGCTAAAACCATCCACAAGGCCCTGGAGAGCACTGATGTGGTTACTAGACACAGAGGAGATTTCCACCCCCAGACACTTCAGACTCATGCCCCTCCCCTCCAACAAACTTCCTTCAATAGACAAGGCTGCCCGCTCCCTCCCCAGTAAACTCGTGGTCCAACATTGCCCATTAAGGTAAATAGAAAGGTAAACCTTTCTTGGGAGTTATGAAAACTCGGGGTTCCTGTCTACTTGCTCTCTGGACAGCCATTCTCTAAACTCCAGGCCCCGAAACTAGCATTCTCCCAGCTACAGCCCCCCTCTGCTGTCTACCCTCTTGCCACACACTTGCCCCGTGACCCCGAGCCTGTCCTGGCTACTTCCTCTGCCCCCTTCTCTAACCTCCAGGATTGGCAGTCACCTAAGTACCTACCCTACGAAACTAGCAGCCCCCCAGGGCCCATCCCACTTCCCAGAGAGAATGGCCCCTATACCACCTGGTGGCCCGAGACAATAAAAATATGCAGTCCGTTTTGGCCCTACGAGACACCAGCATCCAAGTCAATGTCATTCTAGGAAATCCCTATAAATTCTCTGAAGGGAAGTCCTTCTACCTACAAGGCATTGCCAGTAAAACTATCAAGGGTACACAGACCCATTCAGATGTAACTATTAGGACAGTGACCTCAGCTTCCTCTGGAGGTGGCCCCCTGGCTCGCTCTCTCCAGGCGTGGGTGCATTGACACCACCCCGGCACACAGGACAAACCCAAGCTCTTGGCCTTCCTGGTGGGACTCACGACGTGGAGGCCGGGGACTCTTCCTCACCCAGGGAGGACAGACAGAAAGCACTCCGGAACACAGAATTACACGAGCACCGAAAGCCAAGGCCCTGTTATTAAAGCTGTGACGGCAGGAGTCAGGAAGCCCACCATCTGCCGTTGTAATGGCCCCACGTGGCCGGCACTCAAGCCAGTCACTAATGATGGCGCCTCACCATGGACTGAGGTTCCCCTAAGGCTCTGATTCGCATTCTCACAGAACAGACTGGGCACATATGATGGGCACAAGGAGCGTCCTTCACAGTCACTCATGTAGCTAATATGTTCTGTTTGTTGCCCCACAGAGGAATTCCAGGCCCAGTCTGGTTTCACTTTGGAAGGGGCTACTTTTATGCAGTTCCCAAAGGGATTTATTTTTTCATTTTAGACAGACAGGGAGTGGGGCATGGGGAAAACAGAGGGAGGGGGGAGAGGGAATCCTAAGCAGGCTCCACACCCAAAGTGGAGCCTAACATGGGGCTTGATCTCATGACCCTGAGTTCGTGACCTGAGCAGAAATCAAGAGTCGGACCCTTAACTGAGCCACCCAGGTGCCCCCACAATGGGACACTTAAACAGCCCTACAATTCTATGTAACCTTGCCACCAGAATTTGAATGCCCTACAGTAAGAAGTCTTGTTCGGGGCACTTCACTGATGACGTTATGCTGAGGGGTCCCCCTGGGGAGGCGGTCCCAGCAGATTCGCACACCTGCACAGGCCACCGACACCACACGAGGTCCAAGGCCCAGCCTCATCCGTCACGTCTCTGAGCATCACCTGGTTCTCTAAGGACTGAGAAATTCCCCCAACCATCAGACAGGAATCCCTCGCCCTTAAGCCCCCCACCACACTCCAACAGGCACCACACCTACGCAGCCTTCTCGTGTTCTAGAGGACACGTTCTCCATCCCTCACCAACTCTTCGCCCTCCGTACGCCACCACGTGCATGTCTGCCACCTTCCACTGGAGCCAGGCCCAGCAGTGCCCTTGGCAGCTGCCTAGCACGCAGGCCAGCCCCCCTCCCCGGTAGTCCCCCAGCTCTGCGTTCCCACGCAGGCCCTTGGCCACACCAGACTACGCCACCTGGAGTCTCTGGAGCAAACACGAGTCCACCCGGCTTCCTACGGGGTTGCAGCCTAAGCGCCCTCCCCCAGCCCCATATATGCCCCTCGAGCGCCAGCTTCTGGAATCCTACTGGGCTCTTTGAGGGACCAAGGTCCTACCCAGCGCCCACCCAGTACTACTCTGAGAACAAGCTCCTGTACTGGCTGAGGTTAGAGACACCGGCCCGCAGAAGCTTGGCACAGGCTCTGAGGCCTCCTTGTGGAACGGGGCCTTCAGGAGAGGGCTGACCCTGGCGTCAAAGGCCTTTCCCTTGCCCGAGAGCCCTGAGGAAGTGAGAGGGACACCCTGCTTCCTCCTGCTGCCGCTGCCCCGTGAGGGAGCCCCTCGGGACCAACTGTCTGTGGTGGACAGGAATCTTCCTCACCACTGGCGGTATCACCGTCCGTCACACGCAAGCAGCTTGCTGGGGCCATGGCAGCCCTGCTAGTCCCGGAGGGGGCTCTTGGCCCAGCCAGTGGGCGGAACTTGCCGCTGTTGGCCTCACCCCTGAGGAGATGGAGACACAGGGCCTTCTGCAGGTCCACATTCTCCCAGATTCCTGGCCTTTGGCTAACGACCTTGCCGTTTGGTCTGACCAACAGCCAAGGGACAGTTTTCTCACAGAGGGCAAGCTCATCTGGGGCACCCACACGGGGAAGGAATTAGCAGAGGCCCCACTTCCCATCACGGTCACACACACTAACCGTCCACCCAAGACCACTCTCAGCCATACCTCTGACCCCCTCGCTCCAGCCAACACCCACCCTTCCCAGCCGCTGGTGAGGGGCCCACACAAGCTCAGGTCACAGGGGTATTCGTGCCTGAACAAGCCGGGCTCAGGACTCCCCCTCTCCACAGCTGCAGCCAAGCTTGGGTCACCCAAGTGCATTCTCTGCTCCCCAACCAGACCACGGACACCATGCAGCTGGGGACACAGCCCTGGGGAGACCCACCGCACACATGCCAACAGACTGACTTCCTTGGCCCCTGCCGCCCTCTGCTAGGGCTTTAAGATAGGCCAGCGCCATCTCGGATGCTTCCCCGGGACTCCTCTCCGGGACCCTCACCCAGAGCTCCTCCTCAAAGCAGGGCATCTCCTTCCTTGTTAGCTCTGTGCCCTTGGACCACCCGATAGGACAGAATCTGACCAGGGTGCCCATCTACCTGTCCGGAGACGCAGCAGTGGACTCTCCAACACAGTGCTCCTGGGAATTTGCATTTGGCTACCACCCCCAGGTGGCTGGCTCCTTCAAGAGACTCCCCTTCGGTTCCTTTCAGGCAAGTGATCCCTGAAACAGATCAAAGTCTTGCCCAGACCCTTCTCTTGCTTGCTTCTTGCCCCCTGGGCCTTCATGCCCCATGTGCCCCACACACCAATTGTTTCAGAGCCTCCCCCCAAATTCCACTTTCTGTCATCTCTGGCAATCCTCACTCCCACCCTCCAGGACAGTGCCCTTTTTACTTTGTCCTGATTCCACCCCTTGCTTCTGTAGAATTTTCCCAGCAGTGCACCATCTACTTCACACTGGTGAGTTCATCGGGGCCAACAGCCCAGTGTGAGGCCCCCCATCCCTGAATCGCCCTCCCCAGGTCAGGAGCCATCGAGTTAGTGGGAGATCACTTCCTTGGGAGTCCTGACCATGGTGGGGACACTCCAAAAGGAGCCACCTCCCTGCTGGCTGCTCTCCCCAAATATAGTGGCAGCGAGGGCTGGTTCATGCCGCTAAAATCCCTGCTGGGTTCCAGGCAGTAGAAACCCTCTCCCGGGGACCCACCAGGGGCATGGTTTGGGTATCCAAAAGAGAGAAAAGCTCTGCTTGGGAGACATGAGCCATACTCAGGAGTGAGAGCACGGCGTGAAAGCTGCAAGGCATGGCCTTCCCTCCACTGGACAAGATAATCCACCTTAGCTGCTGAGAGCTCTGTACCCAGCAGTCAGTCAACAAACAGCTGGGCCCTGGGGAACCGACCCAGCTCATCCAACGCTGTGCTCTATGGCTGTGGCTGATCTTCAGGCTGTGTACGGCCTGGGGGTTAGGGTTACTGGTAGACCCCTGGGCTTCACCATCACACCGACATAATGCTGAGACAGTACCGCTCCAGCCTGCAATCGCACCACAGGATGGAAAAGCTGGGAATGTTGGAGAGCCCAGTTGGCGGGTCTCAGGCCAGCGTGCCACGCATGTGGGCGGCAAAGAGACTTGAATCTTTTTGGACAGTGTCCCCTTGCAAGCCATGTCTCAAGGACACTCGCGAGCCCCCCTCCCCCACTTTCTGCACAGCACGTGTGGCTGGAAGCTAACTGGCCATAGTGCTGTGTCAGAAACCTTGTTGACGGCCCAAGATGTTAAGGTATTCCACAATATTGCCTACATCTTAGAGACTCCCAGGGCCTCGGAGATCACCAAGCTACTTTCACGGCTGGACTCAAAGTTTGGGGCTGTGGCTACTCGCTGGATTTTAGACTAGTGCCTGTGTAATCTTTACAGGATTTGCTACTATAATCTTAATTCTTGGTAAAACGTGCTGTACCTGACTTTTAAAACACCTGCTACGGATGCTGCTCATGTCGTCCCCAGGAGCTCCCGGGCCTCACAGCATTGGCTGACCACGGGTTCGGTTGCAGACAAGCGTCTGACTAGAGTTGCTGATCGCCAGGGCATCTGCTTCCAGAACAGTTGTCTCCAATAAACCCGCCACCAGACTCTCTAGATGAGAAGCCAGGCTGCCCCACACCCCCTGTTTCCTTTGTTTTAGAGATCTCTGGTGGATTTGGAGAGCTCATCCTTCGACCTCATTTTTCCCTTCTGGGGCTTGCATTCCCCCACTTGCTTTAAATTCACCGTAAAGAGGGGGTCCTTGAAACGCCGGGCCCCGGCATCACCGGTGAGTTCCATGGGATGCGGGAACGCCTGGGGTGAGCTCCCCGCTCTGTAAAGCAAGCCCTGCTCACAGAGGAACGACTCTTGCCCCACCAAGCCCACGATCCAGATGCAAGAGGAGAGGCCAGGGCCCGATGGGTGGTCTCCGACAGCAGGGCGTCCCAGGTGCCCCAGGGACGCGGAGCAGGGGATGCTCCTGACCCTGGTTGCAGCAAAGGAGGCCTGCTGCAATTCGCAGGTGCCCAGAACGCCAGACTGGGGGAGGCAGCTCAGCCTGCTGGCCATCGTCCTTGATTTCCTTTGACCGTACAGACTGAGCCGGGCCCCTGGTAGCGCTCCCACTGTCTTGCCCCGGGGCTGCCAGGCAGAGGGCTCGGTCTCCACATCCCCGCAGGGCAGGACCCCGGAGCCCACCGGTTAGGGTAACTGCGTCCACGTGGCCCAGTACCCAGGGGTCCCAGCACGTGGCCCCCGCCCGCCCGGCCTGGCACAGGGGGCCCTGCCGCGGCCTCTCTCACCTGCACATTCTCTCGGGCTTTGCTGCGTGGCCGCATCTCCCGAGCCTTCCCGTGGAACAGCCAGCCCCTGGGCCTTCTGCCTTACGGGGCGCATTCCCCCTCCGGTGCCTACTTCTGCACCTTCTAACCCCTGTCCCCACTCCCCCCCCCACCCCGACACACATTTCTCCCTCATCCACTGTGGCCCATGGCTGCTTTCTGTGCTTCTGGGAGCCATCCTGGCAGCATGGGGGCGCCGTCCCCTGGGGGCCTGGCCAGGGGCCCAAAGCTGTACCCCGGAGGAGTGCTCCCGAATCACTGCAGTCTCCCTCCTCCAGGGTGCGGTTCTGCTGCCCTTGACCCAGTACCTCCTGCGTCTGGGCCCACGGCCCTGCAGCACTTGCTGGCTGCGTCCTAGCGCGCCTTTGGGGTACAGCTTCCTTCATCCCATACCAGACCTGGCACAGCATCACGGTCAGAAGGGGAGGTGGGGCCAATGCCGGGGAGCCTGCTCTCCTGCGGGGCCCTGACCTCCCGGCAGGCCTGTGTCGGCTGAGGTCAGCCTCGGAACCGGGCTGCTCTGTGAGTCAGTCCCGGACCCAGGACGGGAGCACGCCGTCTGAGCTCCCAACAAGGCACACCGGCTTTCACAGCAACCTTCTAATTGCCTGAGAATCGCTCTCAGCTTTTTCTTTTCTTTCCCCAAAAACGTAATTGGGCTTAGCAACAACCACACCATTTCACGGTCCTTATATTTTCTCCCTCCCTCCAGGGTTTTCAAACTCCTGATATAGGGAGCCCCCTGGTGAATGATCTTCCACCAGAATACCACCTAGTTCGTCCACGGTAAACATTTTAACAACTTCTTTGTTACCTTGTGCTGGGGCCTAGAGGCCAGGGGTCCTCACTGCCAGCCAGCAGCCCCTGGTCCAGCTCCAGAGCCCCATCCGGCACCTGCTTCCTGGGGCCCACTCCTAGCTGAAGCTCCGCATAAAGTAAGCTTATCAGAGGGTACTCCCTGGCCCAGGGAGAACGGGATGCAGCGCTGGGCAGAGGGACAAGTTGGGCTTCACCACGACCCTCACTTTAGGTGAAGAGATTGGGCCTTTACAAACCCCCCGACCAATCAGGGCCGCGGGCTGACCAGAAAGGAGGCATGGCCTTGCTCTCGATGATTCTCTTCAGCTGAGGAAATCCCCAGAGGACTGAAAGCGGAGGGCTGCCTGCTGGCAACACTCCTAGCACTTGGGGTGTCCACCGTCCCTATGTAAGCCGTCCCAGGATCCAGCAGGCCGTGGGTACCGATGCGGGCTGATGGGTGGCCAGTGACTAGTGTGACACTGTCCAGATGTGATGGAGGACATTCTCGTCTGATCAATTCAGACGTTTCAGTTAGGTAGGAAGCAAGTTCACCTGCGTCCGGACAGAGAACAGGTGGGGAGCGTGCATTGTGTCAAACATGCCTACCTTGGAACAAGAAAATGCGGCAGCGGATCCCATCCTCCAGACGGTCTGTTTGCAGACGGAGACAGACTCCTAGCTCAACCATGGAGTGTTTGCTTAATTGTACTTAACTGATTGCAAAAGTGTATATTTGGAACGTGAATATGTAAATCAACATTTTCAATTGTAATTTTTATGAAACTTAAACGCGGATCAAGTATTCCTTTTGAAAATTTAGCATCTTACTTGAGATGTCCTGTAGGTGCAAGTTACACACTGGATTTCGGAGACCACGTATGAGAAAAAGAATGTAAAATATACCATTAATAATTTTAAAATATTGATTACATGTCGAAATGATAATATGTGCATATACTGGCTTAAATAAAATATAGTAATAAAGTCAAATCACCTATTTTTTACTTTTTTAGTAAGGCTACCAGGTAATGCAAAATCACTTATTTGGCTTACCTTCTATTTTGCACCCAATGAGTCAGAAGGAAGTCAGAGGCAAGGCACAGCTATGCTGTTCTCAAACTGGCCACTAGGTGGCACCCTTAACCCAGGACTGCGATTTTCAGACTCCAGGAGGCAGCCTCCCCCAAGATCAATCTTCAGGGAAATCTAGAGGAAAATACGGAGATAGGGAGAAAAGTTGGAGAAAGACTCTGGGAGAGGAAAGGACGCTCTGAACCGCGGGTTGTGTGTGGCCATGGCTGTGACCAATGGCAGGAGGCTGTGGGCTCAGCTCTGGAAGAATAAAGTAGAAGTGCGTTGTCAGAATTCTGTCTGTTCCTTCCCCAACTCCAGTGCTTTGGGGCAGTGGGTACCTGCCCCAGGCCCACCTATGACAGCTAGTGCAGATGTCCTTGGGTAAATGGGTCATGCAGAAACTCTGAGCTGGTGAGGAGCCGAGGAGGACAGAAAGACCACCTCCATGCCCTCCTCTACCCCCTCTGGGGGCGGCTGCTCCCTGGGGACTGAGCAGCCGTGTAGCCCAGAGCAGCCTCCTGGTAGGAAGGGCAGAGGTGAGCTGTGCTTGTGTACCTGGGGCTCATCCACTGCTTCTGGGTCCTGAGCTCAAGGGACTGACCCCCACCAGCGGCTTTGGCCTTTCCCCGTGTGTGTTGGAGGACCCGGTTCTCCATGCCCCGTTCTCCAAATAATGAGAATTCTGAGGACCTCAGCTCCTTCAAAAGACATCCACAAACAGGAATTACAGATTCCACTGGAAACAGATATGAGGGGGAAAAGTGGACCGAGACTTAAAATAGGCCTAAACACCATATTAAACAAGATAAGATCATTTGCCAGCAATACCAAATTAGAACGAGAAACTAGAAAAAGAAGAGCCAGGTAGAAATGATAGGCATGAAAGCCACAGTGATTGAAGAACATAACAGAAGGCTCAATAGAAGTAAGACAGTTGAGAAACTGTGGGGCGCCTGGGTGACTCAGTCGCTTAAGCGTCTGACTCGATTTTGGCTCAGGTCATGATCTCAGGGTCATGGGATTGAGCTTTGCGTGGGGCTCCGTGCTGGGCGTAGAGCCTGCTTAAGATTCTCTCCTTCTGCCCTCTGCCTCTCCCCCAATGGCCCCCCCATCCCCCGCACTAAATAAATAAATAATCATTTTTTTAAAAAAGAAATTGATGGGTTAAAAGGTAGGTTAAGAAACTCTCTTGGAAGAAACAGGAAATGAAAAGAAATAGGGAGGCTAGAAGGGGAAATGCCAGTGCCTAGAAAACAGGGGTCCCAGAAAACGAGATAAAGAAAAAGCAGAAACGGATACAACTCTCTGGGCGAAGAAACTATGGAGATGGATTCCTCAGGTTGAAGGAAAAATTAAAAAAACCTTAGATTGGAAAAACTCAAGAGTGCAACCGTAGGATTCCATTTGTATGAAGTTCCAAATGGGCAGAGCCAACCCACAGCACTGAGGTGGGCATGGGGACTCCGCTGGGGCCGCGGAGGGGGCATCCGAGGCTTGGTGCTGTTTCTGGGTCTGGTTGCTATGTGAATGTGTGCTCAGAAAAATTCATCAAACTGGGGCACCTGGCTGGCTCCGTCAGAGGAACGCGTGACTGTTGATCTTGGGGTCGGGAGTTTGAGCCCCATGTTGCGGGGCAGATTGTACTTAAAATTTTAAAAAAAGCTCATCAAACTATACACAATTTGTGCTTTTTCTTGTATTATGTCATTCTTTGGTAAAAAGCTCACTAGAGCAGGAGAGAACACACTGCCATATACCTCATGAGTGGAAGAAATCATGATGGAAATAGAAAAACTTAGGACGATATATTATATATCAAAATTTATGGGCTGCAATGAAAGCTGTGCTTTGAGGGAAACTTAAAGCCTGAAATATTTATATTCGGAAAGAGGAAAGGCAGAAAAATGAATGAGCCAAAGAGCCAAAGTAAGATGTTAGAAAATCACAAATAATAAACACAAAGAAATTAGGAGGCTCGTGTTATCCTGATACCAAAGGCAGATGAAACACTACAAAAAAGAAAATTGTAGACCAGCATGTCTCATGAATATGGAGGCAAAAGTCCTCCATAAAATACTAGCAAACCAAATCCAGCGGCATACTCACAAGATTATACACCCTGGCCAAGTGGGATTTATCCCAAGCTCGAAAGGGTTCAGGATAAGAACATAAGAACCTAAGAAACGGACCAGTGGAATACACAATGTTAACAGAATGAAGAAAAAACCCATATAACGATCTCAACCGACACAGAAAAAAACCTTTGACCAAATTTAACATCCTTTCATGATAAAAAGCACACAGAAAACTAAGAATACAAAAGAACTTGCTGGATAGTAAGGGGCATTGATGAAAAACACATGCAGGTAACATTGTATCCAATAGTGAAGGATTGAAAGCTTTCCCCCTAAGATCAGGAACAAGACCAAGATGCCTGCTTTCACCACTGTTAGCAAATATTGTACTGGAAATTATGATCAGAACAATTTAGACAAGGAAAAGAATTAATAAAAGTCATTAAAATTGGAAAGGAAAAAGTGCAGCTATCTCTATTTGCACATATCATGATCCTACATATAGAAAAATCCCAAAGAATCAACAAGTGAGTGATTCAAGCTAATAACTTCAGGAAAGTTGCAAGGTGCAAACACAACACACCACAACATCAGTTGGGGTTCTATATACCTGTACCTATAATACACATGAAAAGGAAATTAAGAAAGCTATTCCAGGGGCACCTGGGTGGCTCAGTTGGTTAAGCATCCAACCCTTGGTTTCAGCTCAGGTCATGACCTCAGGGTCGTGAGATCGAGCCCTACATGGGGCTCTGTGCTCAGTGTGAAGTCTGCTTGAGATTCTCCCTCTCCCTCTCCTTCTGCCCCTTCCCCCGCTCTCTCTCTCAAATAATTTTTAAAAAAAGAAAGCTATTCCATTAACAGTACCATTGAATTAATGAAATAGTACATATTCAAAGCAATTCTTAGTAAAATAAGGGCTAATAATTCTTAAAAAAAAAAGGAAAATAACTACAGCTTGCAAGGATGGGGAGCAATTGGAACCTTCATGCATCACTGGTGGGAAAGCAAATGGTGCATCTGTTGTGGAACACAGCCTAGAGTAGCTGGTGTTCATGTGCGGAGAGCTGCAGAAGAAAGGCCTCACCTGGGGGACACATGTGTGGAGGGCAGGAGCCCAGAGTGCTCGGTGTCCATGTTGGGAGGACCGTGGGAGGGTGGTGTGAGATCGCTGAGGGACTTCCTGTGTTGGGGGAGGGGCTGGGCCAGAGCCCCGTGGACACCCTCACGCACACCCAACCTGGTACTGACCGATCCGCTACCTGCAGGAAACTTCCTCCTGCAGTGTCCCTCCAGAATCTTTTTTTAAAAATATTTTATTTATTTATTTGACAGAGAGAGACACAGCGAGAGAGGGAACACAAGCAGGGGGGAGTGGGAGAGGGAGAAGCAGGCTTCCTGCCGAGCAGGGAGCCCGATGTGGGGCTTGATCTCAGGACCCTGGGACCATGACCTGAGCCAAAGGCAGACGCCTAACGACTGAGCCACCCAGGCGCCCACCCTCCAGAACCTTCTATGAGCATATATAACATTGTGTTCATTGTGCAAAACACATGCTTTCAGGAATTCCATCCACTATGGCAGAGTGGATGTCCACGGGTGAATTCAGAGCCAAGAGGTGATAAATCACTAGCTGAGGGCACAAACCGCCCTGGTGAGGTATGATCTCAGAGACCTTGAATCCCATGAGCCTTTCCTAAGACACCTACCAGAGAATGAGCTTCCCTCACCAGACTAGCTACAGAGACATGGCTAGAGGGCTGGCTGTGAGCCCCAAACGCCCAGTCATTCGAGGCTGAAAGAGAAGGTGACAGCAGGGAAGGTCTCCCTGGAGATATCCAACAACTATTTAAAACCGGGGACCCGTCGGTGGCTCAGTCGGTTGGGCAACCGACTCTTGATTCCAGCTGAGGTCATGATCTCAGTGCAGAGTCGGCTTGGAGTCTCTCCCTCTCCCCCTGCCCCTCCCCAGTGAGCATGTGCTCTCTCTCAAATAAATACGTTAGTCTTAAAAAAAAAAAAAAATCCGCAAAGGAAAAGCTGGTAAGCATTTCCCCTCCATGTGCTATAGGAACAGCACCGCTGGGCAATTGAGTGATAGATGGGGGCATCTCTCTGGAACTATTCTAGACAATATAGGAGAAATAAATGTTAAAATTAAGCTGCCCCCATCGTACAAGCCAGAGAAGAACCAGCGAATCCAGGGGGCCATCATCAGATCGGCTCACCTCAAAAAAGAGAGGCAGCCGGTCCTGACACCTCTGATGAAGGAAGCCTGCCCCCACCTACAGCCGGGCCAGTGGCATTGAACCTGAGTCGGATGGGGCCTCTAGATTTAACTGCTGAATCCCAGAAATTCAGAGGACAAGGAGGAAGCTGAAAGGACAGTGGCGCCAAGCTCTGGTGCTGGATTGGAGATCTCCCGAGCTACACAGGTGTGATGTGAGTCCAGCCTGAGCCGGGGTGCTGGGATCCCAAGCAGGGAAGGGCAAAGGGCACTGGGCAGGGTGGGAGCTAAAGGCAGGCGAAGGTGCCTGGTGGCACGTGGGGGCAGAAGCAGCTTTCATGGATATGCTATCTTGGTCCCAGTGCCCACCCTTCAGGGCTATGGACTGCATAGCCTGGCCAAGGACCACTGCCTTCCAGAAAGTTCCTTGGGTCAAGCTGGGTCCAGTAGGTAGAACCTTAGTTCTACCCCCTGGTGGAGTCCTGCGCAGGGAGGATGAGATATAGATACAGCTTCCCCAAAAATGCCTAAAGAGGGGATGATACCGCCACCCTAGGCAGGTGATAGAGATGGATACTCAGCCCCACACCTCCTAGGCTCCACAGGGACACAGGTGAACTCAGTGCTTCCCTTTGTATGCTTTTATTGGAAACACTCAGGGTTGGGATAGTGGGAGCCATGGGCTCAGTTGGCAGCAAGTATTTCCTGAACCCAGGGCATGAGCTCGGTGACGCGGGCGTACACAGCAGGAACAGAGGTAGAGCAGGTCCCACTGCCCCAGGACACGATGCCCACCAGGGTCCAGGCTCCGTCCTTCTGGCAGACCAGGGGGCCACCAGAGTCGCCCTGCAGGAGGAGAAAGGACTTGTTCCAAAGCCCGAAGCGGGGTGCCAGGTTCCCAGCGTGCCCTGACCTGCCCCAGCCCAGGTTCTGTGCAGAGAAATGACCAGGGTGGGCACAGTGACTGAGCAGGAGACCCTTCCATGTGGGCCCCACGGCAGCCCCAGCTCCGTCACCGACTCCGGGACGGCCTGGGGCAGGTGGCCGGCCCTCTGACCCGGCCAGCGTCTATACAGTGGGCCGGAAACCTCCACCACCCCATCGCCCCCTACCCCCCCCGCCCCGCGGCGGCTGGCGGGAAGATGCCACGGCGCCCGGAAGCCCCGCAGCACGCCCCGGCCAGGGCGAGCCCTGGGTCCGAGGCACCTGCTGGGCGGGTCCGGGCTTTGGCCGGGCCAGCTGGCGGGAGCGAGCGGGAGGAGACGCGCGCAGAAAGGAGCCGCGCTCCCCGCCTGAGCAGGGGCGGGGCGAGGTCCGCGAGCGCGGGCGGGGGTGGCGGAGCCGGGCCGCACCTTGCAGGAGGAGACCCCGCTGGCGCCGGCGCAAATCATCACATCGCTGATCTTGCTGCCCCAGAACTTCTGGCACTCGGCGTTGGACAGGAGGGGCAGGGCCGCCTGCTGCAGCTTGTCGGGGGTCTTGTTGGCTGGAGGGACACAGCAGGCCGGCGGGGGTCGGGGCCCCTCCCCCGCCCACCCCACAGCGGAAGCCGCCGCCGAGGGAGCCGCGGGGGAAGGGGAGACCCGGCCGGACCCCGGGGCCAGCGGGGCACGGCCACCGGCCTCGAGTCCGGGGACGATTTCCAGGCCTGGAAATGGGGCAATGTGGACCTGGCTGCAAGTTCGTGAGGGCGATGCTTGCTGGTACGTAGGTGTTTCTCGGCAAGTTAGTCTTCAAGTATAGAGCGCTTAAGCTCATCTTTTTTTTTTTAAGATTTTATCTGTTTATTTGAGAGAGCAAAGTAGGGGGAGCGGAGGCAGAGGGAGAAGCAGGCTCTCCACTGAGGAGGGACCCCAACGCAGGGCCCAACCCCAGAACCCCGGGATCATGACCCAAGCGGAAGGCAGACGCTGAGCCACCCAGGTGCCCCAAGAGAGTTTTGAATAAAAAATGGAAAGATTTATGGCTGTGTTGCAATTTAGACAAGAAAAAGAAAAGCTACAGGGGTGTCCCCCTGGAGACTCCTGTACTCAGGCAGCCCCAAGCGCAGACACATCTCCTGGGGGGAAACGCCAGGTCCTGCTCACCATTGTACTTGGTCTTTCCCCAGCCGGTGGTGACACACAGCAAACCAGGGGGGAATTCGTCTGTCGCCTCGGGCAGGCACACAGGGGACACGGCCTGGGAGAAGCGGGCGGGCGTGGCCAGCTTCAGCAGGGTGATGTCGTTGCGGACGGTCAGCATGTTGAACCTGGGGTTCTTGAAAACCTATAGGGTAGAGCCAGAACAACGAAATCAAGCCCTCGGATTCGTTGGCAACCTGCAGGTTGCAAGGAGATAAGCTCTTTCTCTGGCGGCCATGGAGGAAACAGACCCACAGGAGCCCGGAATGAGAATTCAGAGGGCGGCCCCACCCGCCCTGGGCTCCTACATCTCAGGCAGCCCAAGGGTCTTGTCCTTCCTGCTTCTGCCCCCAGCCCCTTGGCTGAGGCCCCCAGGCCAGTGGGACAGGGCTCAGGGGTACCTTGGCAATCTTCAGGACCTGGATGTTCTCCTCATCTGAGCGCTGGTTAAACTCCCCAGCCACGACCAGGTGAGACGTGCTAGAGGAATCACGTGGAAGTTAAAGAGTTGGAGTGGGCCCTGCTTCCTCCTCACCCCGAAATGTAGCCAGAAGCAGAGCACTGAGCCTGCCCAGGCCTCACCTGACCCCGCAGTGGGCGGCAGTGACCACCCAGTCCTCGCTGATGAGGGAGCCCCCGCAGAAGTGGAAGCCAGTGCTGTCCTGGAGGAAGACGGGGAGGTCAGTGGTGGCTGGACGCCTGCAGCCCCCAGCCTGGCTAATACCCCCGTGTGTCCCCCACTCACCTGCAGGGACACCTGCCAGGGCCAGGAGCCCGGGACGGCGTCCTCCCCATTGACGATCCTGGACAGACCACTCAGCACAGGCTCAATGGTGGGGACCCCGCAGTCTGGTGGGGGGGGGCAGGAGGAGGGGGAAGAAGGCTGAGGCCCAGGGCCAATCTGCAAAACTCCTAGTTTCTTCCAGGCCCGCGCAGGACCCTACACACCCTCCTACCACCCCCAGGCAACTTCTGCTGCAGTCCTCAACCTGTAGGCACGAGGATCCCCACATGCAGCCTGCTAACCCTACTCATGCACCATGCCCAGGGTCTTTCTGATGAAGGAGCAGAAAACAGGCCGAGAAATCAGACTGTGGGGCTGGACTCCCAGCCTTCTTGCTGTGAGACCTCAGAGTGTCCCTGAATCTCCACTGTTCATTTTCCTCAGTAAACTGGGGAGCAAACAAGGTTCCCCTCTCAGGTCAAAACTCACCTGTTGGATGGGAGGAGATTAAAATTGGCCAACCCCAAGCGCACGGGGCATCTGGAACTGGGACGCCTTGCCGAGGCAGGTAGGAAATGGTACATTCCACCCTTGGGCCCTCACTGAATTTTCTTTTCCAGAGATTTCAGGAACTATTCATGCATAAAGTTTACGTTTTTTAATTATTTTATTAAATAATTTGGTTCTGCCCCATACGTGGACACACGGGGAAAACAAAACGAGGGCTTGAGTTGTCCCAGACACTGAGAAAAGACAAGTGTACTTAATATGTCCGTGAGGACCTGGGGAATTCTCCGCACCTGTGCAAGTCAAGTTAGGCTCCCGCAGCCGCCACCGCAGCCCCCTGGGTAACACAGGCTAGTTAGTGCCTGCCCTGCTGCCCCTGGGCAACCCAACGCAGAGCATTCTTGCCAGAACATGTCAGCATACTAATCGCGTTCTTTGTAATAGCAAAAACATTAGAACTATCCCAGGATGAATTTACACAGCTGACTGTAGTGATTACAGTGATGGGGCTCCGCGCCAACAGGGATAAATCTAAAACATTACATGGGCGAGAAAAGGTACTTTATTATTTTATTATTATTTTTTGACAGAGAGAGACACAGTGAGAGAGGGAACACAAGCAGGGGGAGTGGGAGAGGGAGAAGCAGACTCCCTGCTGAGCAGGGAGCCCAATGCGGGGCTCGATCCCAGGACCCTGGGAACACAACCCGAGCCAAAGGCAGACGCCCAACGACTGAGCCACCCAGGTGCCCCGGCACTTTAATTTTTTTTTTAAGTAAGCTCCGTGCCCAGCCTGGGGCTTGAGCTCTCCACCCTGAGATCAAGAGTCGCAAGCTCCACCGACTGAGGCAGCCAGGTGCCCCGGGCACGTTTTAAAATTGATGTAGCGTATAATACTGCGTGTGAAAGTTTGTACACATTTTGTATGGTGTCTATGGATTTCTAAGTATGTAGTAAATTGGTAAAAATCCACCCAGAAATGAGGCCCAGCAAGCTCGGAATCGGGCTCACCTTCCACGAGGGGCAGAGGGAGAGTGTGGCTTGAGCTGAATCTAGTTTATGTTTTATTTTTTTTTAAGATTTTTTTTTTATTCATTCGAGACACAGAGAGAGAGAGAGAGAGAGAACATGAGCAGGGGGAGAAGCAGAGGGAGGGGGAGAAACAGGCCCCCCGCTGAGCAGGAGCCTGATGCGGGGCTCAATCCCAGGCCCCGGGACCATGACTCGAGCTGAAGGCAGACGCTTAACCATCTGAGCCACCCAGGCGCCCCTAGTTTGTTTTAAAAAGAAATCCCTGAAGCCAGTCAGCAAAAACAAAAATATTTGCAAAACCTTGATGGTAGGTACGTGGTTGTCATATTATTTCCTGTGGTTTTTACCATTTCTTCTTTTTTAATGGAAGATAAAGGACTTCACAAGTGCCTGGCACAATAAATAAAAATCTGAGGATGGGCACTGAGAGTCTCCTGTGACCGCTCCCCTCCTCTGCTCACAGTACCCCTGCCCGAGACAGGCCTGGGGCCCCAGGACTCAGTGGGGCCCAGACTGGTCTCTGGCACCCTCCTGGCTCAGAGTCCAAGTGCTCAGAGAGCCCCAAAAGGACCCCTGTGCTCCCCACAGCCTCAGCTTGCCAGTCTGGGGAGAGGCCCTGCGTGCAGGGAAGGGGGCCCCAAACTCCTTCTTGGCCAGGCCCCAGGGCTCACTCTGGACAGAGCCCCTCGCGCTCCTTCCCTGGGGCTGGATGCAGAGCCACTGGGGGCTCGGGACCCCCTCCTCAGCCTGCTCCAGGCCTGGCAGGCCCACCCCTAGGGTCCCGACACTCACAGCCGTAGGCAGCCTCCACAAGGGCAAAGCAGGAGAGAAGCCAGAGAAAGGCCATGTTGCTGCTCTCAGGAAGATATGGGACAACCGCTCTGGGGGCCCTGCTTTTTAAGTCTCCTGGGCCACCCCAAGCCCTGCCCAGCCCCTCTGGCCCTGCCCAGCTGGAGAAGCCCGAGAGACACCCACCCTGTTATCCAAAGACCTTGAACGGTAAGTGGGCGTCAAGCCCCTCAAACAGCCAGGGCTGGCTCTCAGCCTGGGATGCCTCAGCCCCTGGGAAAAGGGCAGCTGCTCTGAGGCCTTGTCACCCCTGAGACTTGGCAACACCTGGCATCCCAAAGGCTCTGTGACAGGCAACGCCGGCGCCCCAGCCCGGAGCCCGGGCCCTGGAGAGCCCAGCTCTGTGCAGCCTGTAGCCAGTCCCAGGAACCAGCCGCTGCCAGGGCACTGGGGGGGAATCCCAGCTCCTAATCATAGGCAACCCCCCCCCATGGGGTTCAAAGAACCCCGACTGTTGTCGCCGGGGGGCCTCCAGTACACTGGACGTAGGCAGCAGGGGCTCAGCAAAGAGTATTTTCAGTGCAATACCATCTACAAGTATTCTACAGATATTCTGGGTCATCCAGAACGTCCCCTTCAAACCAGCCCAGCCAGGCAGCTTCTGAGCGTGCGTGAGGGTGTGGGGGGGGTGGTGAGGGCGAGAGCATCGCCCCCGCGGAGGCCATTAGTAGGTTCTAGGTGGACAAACACGCTGATAGGCCATCCTGCATCTAGCCCTGGGCTCAGCTCAGTCTCTTCCCGTGGTAACGCACAGCGTAAGGAACCCGTCACTGTAGATAGCACTGTGTCCTGTAAAGTGGGGCGTTGACTGCTGCCATTAAATGACACACAGGGAAACAACAGAAATGATGTTGTGGTCCCAGAACACTGAGAAAAGGAAGGTGTAGGTAATAGGATGGTGATGCCTTTGCCAGAAGCAGGGGCCCAGTGACCTCTCAGCAGACCCTGGTGTAGATGCTGGGCACTCACATGCACACTGCGCATGGTGCGCCTGTCCTTGGGAGGCTGAGAGCCTAGTGACAGAGTCGGACACTGAAGGGACGGGACTATGATGTCTTGAGTCCCATAGTCCAGGCAGGGAGGCAGGGAGAGTGCTGCGGTTCTGGAAGGTGCTCTGGGCTTCAGCCCTGAGCTGGTATGTCGAGGAAGGTGGGGTGACCAGAGGAGTCTCCTCTCGAGGCCTCTGGGCACTGTGCTCCCCAGGGTCGCCTTCCCCTGGACGAAGCTGGCCAGAGTGAGCAGCATAGGGTCACTGCTCCTGATCGGGACTCCAGTGGCCTGGAGGTTTTGTCTTGATCTGTATGTGCTCAGTATGGGGTTTGTTCAAAATGCTCCGGGGGTGGGGGGTGGGGGGCGGTGAGCAGGGGCTCTGAGCAGTGGCGACAGTGGTCACGGGTGGGGCAGGGTCCCGGAGGAACCCCATATCTCTGGGGCAGGGCTGCCACATTTCCAGGGACGTAGAGAGCCTGCGGCTGGGTTCTAACTGGGTCTGAAGCTTTTTGGCAGCCCCTGGGGGTCCCAGCTGAGCATCAGCCCCAGCTGTGTGAGGAGTCCATTGTTAAGGTCCAGATCAGGGTCATTTATTGAAATATTTACATTCACTCGGGTTTTCTTCTCTTTTTTTCCTTCGCTCATTCCAAGCAGGTAGCCAAGCCAATTGTATTTTCCTTGCCTCAGGGACTTTTCCAGAGCAGCCCCCAGTCTCTGGTTCTCCAGGTCTGTTGCGAAAGTAAACCCCTGGCCCACTGGAGTGTAGGAGGAATCTTCTGGAAAGGCAGGGACAGCTTCGCCAGTTGCAGAGGTGAGTGAGGGTGAGGCTCAGAGCCACGAGGCCACGGCTATTCCTATCTGCTGCTGCCTTTCCGAGGTGAACCCCCCCCCCCCGAGCAGCGTGGCCTCCGGGCTACCCGCCCGAGCCGTTCCCCCTTCTCGTCCAGCGGAGGGTCACCCCAACCCAGCTCTCAGCGGGGAGACTCTGACTAGTGTCTGCAGTTGGGGCCAGCGGGGTGAGAACCCCCCCCACCCCCCCCACCCCCCCCACCCCCCCCCCCCGCGCTCGGGCCGTCTTGTGCGCATGTGCGGCTTGGCCCGCGGGCCACTCTCCTGAGGCGCTGACTCGGGACTGCGGCCTCCCTGAGCCGCCCGGCAGCACCTGCCTGGGTGCCCTCACGGAGAAGTGCGAGCCCCTGTGGCTTAGCCACTGTCTGCCATTGTTTTATGACGGGCAGCTTCTGGAATGACACAAAGTGCGCTGGCCTCCAGCGCACTGACCCCCAGGCACAGGAGCGGGGCCCCGAGAAGGGGGGAGGGCGAGAAGTCGGGCCGCCTCCCTGGAAGCGAGCCCTCCCTCGCCAGCGGCCACAGCTCCTTTGCGGAGGCCCTGTCGGCTCAGCGACCCTCTCCGGGTTCCATAACTGCTCCTCCCTGGTCTCGTCAGCTCCAGGGATGTCCCTATGGTTCTAGAGCCCTGGGCACGGCACCAGCCTTGTTTTCCCTAAACCCTGCCCACACCTTTGTAAGGTTTCCTTTATTTAAATTCACCTCAATAGGGGCACCTGGGCGGCTCAGGTCCTGATCTCAGGGTCCTGAGGTTGAGCCCCACGTCAGGCTCTGTGCTCAGCAGGGAGCCTGCTTCTCCCTCTCCCTCTGTGGCTCCCCCTGCTTGTGTGCTCGCTCTCTCTCTCTGTGTGTCAAATAAATAAATAAAATCTAAAAAAAAATTTTTTTAAAGATAAATTCACCTCAATAACCCAATTTTGAGTGTGCCGCCTGTTTTCCGGCAAGACCGTGACTGATATAGTGGCTGTGTCCCCAGGCCCACTGGCAAAGTGATGCTCACAGACTGGAGAAGTCCATGGAGAACCTCTTTGTCAGGAAAGAGGAGACCCCAGTGGCCCACGGGGTGATGCTGTGGCATCACCAATTAACACTGGCGGTGGCAGAGGCTGAAGGGCGGGTGGAAGGGCAGGTAGCTGTGGCACCAAATCCCTACAGGGTCAGCGGTGATCGTAAATACTGGAGAGTTGGGCCACTGGTCCAGGAGCCTATGAGAAGATGATGAAAATCACCAGTCATCCAGGAGATGCACATCGAAACCACAGTGAGATATAGCTCATACCCATGAGGATGGCAAATAGAAAACAAAACCAAAAAAAAAACCCCAAAAAACAAAAAATAAAAACAGAAAATAAGAATGCGAAAGGATGTAGAGAAATGGGATCCCTTGCACAATGGCAGTTCCTCATAAAATTAAAAACAGATTTACCCCATTATCTCACAATCCACTTCTGCATATACACGCAGAAGAATGAAAAGCAGATTCCCAGAGATATTTGTACACCCATGTTAGTAGCAACATTATTTTTTTTTAATTTTTATTTATTTTACAGGGAGAGACACAGCGAGAGAGGGAACACAAGCAGGGGAGTGGGAGAGGGAGAAGCAGGTTCCCCACTGAGCAGGGAGCCTGCTGCGGGGCTCAATCCATTATTTACAGTATCTAAGACACGGGAGCAACCCACATGTCTATCAACAGATGAACAGAGAAACAAAATGTGGTCTATGTATAGAAGGGAATATTATCCAGCCTTAAAAAGGAAGGAAATCCCAACAGAAGCTACAACATGGACGAACCTGGAGGGTATCATGCTCAATGAAAGAAGCCAGTCACAAAAAGGCAAACACTGTATGATCCCATTTAGGAGGCCATTGGACAGCAAGTAGAATGATGGCTGCGTGGTGCTGGTGGGGGAGACAATGGAGGGTTATAGTCTAATGGGTGCAGAGTTTCAGTGTAGCAAGATGAAGAGAGTTCTGGGCATGTTGTTGGTGGGTGTACAACACTGTGAATGCACTTACTACCACTGAGCTGTGCACTTGAAAATGGTTCAGATGGTAAATTTTATGTTATTTGCAGTTTACCACAATTTGAAAATTAAAAAAAAAAAAAAACACGCGCAATGAGATCCCACTTCACACCTACCATGATGGCTGTAATTTTTTAAAAGGTAAATAAGAGGGCGCCTGGGTGGCTCAGTTGGTTAAGCGACTGCCTTCAGCTCAGGTCATGATCCTGGAGTCCCGGGATCGAGTCCCACATCGGGCTTCCTGCTCAGCAGGGAGTCTGCTTCTCCCTCTGACCCTCTTCCCTCTCGTGCTCTCTATCTCTCATTCTCTCTCTCTCAAATAAATAAATAAAAAATCTTTAAAAGGGAAATAAGAGGCTTTGGCAAAGAATTGGAGAAACTGGAATCCTCGTACAATGCTGGACGGGATGGAAAATGGTGTAGTCTCTGTGGAAAACAGTATGGTGGCTCCTCAAAGAGCTAAACATCGAATTATCGTATGACCCAGCAATTCCACTCCTAGGTATACGTTCCCCCAAAATGAGAGCAGGGATTTGTTCAAAGCAACACTATCCACAACAGCCGAAAGGTGGAAACAACCCAAATGTCCATCAGTGGACGAATGGATAAACGAACTGTGGTGCACCCACACAATGGAATATTATTCAGCCGTGAAAAAGAATGGAGTACTGATATGTCCTACAACACGGATCAACCTTGAAAGGATTACGCTCAAAGGCAGAAGCCAGTCACAGTGGCCCACCTACTGCACAATTCCATTTCCATGAAACATCCATCATAGGCAAACCCATAGAGACAGGTATTAAATTCGAGGTTACCAGGGCTGGGGGAGAGGAGAATTGGAATTATCATTCAGTGGATACACTTGAAGTGATGAAAATGTTTTGGGAGTAGGGGGCATGGTTGTGCCACATCGGGAATGTAATGAATGCCACTGAACTGTACACTTAAAAATGGTGAAACTGACAAATTTCATGTTATATATATTTTACCACAATTTTTAAAAGCTAATGTAATAAACCAAAAACCATTGATTCATCCACTTTAAATGGGCGAATTATACAGTATATGATTTATACCGAAACGGCCACAGATGAGCCTGGAGCCTGACTCAGGGCTTGGAGACTTGCAGCTTGCAGAATCTGACAAACACTCAACCCCATCAGGTAAGGAGCTGGTGGGGAAGCAGTGGGGTACTTTAGGTAGACAGAGCAAGGCTGGAGAACTCTGAACGCTCAAATCTCCGTGAACCCCCCCTTGCCAACACAGGTGCTCCCGTTCCCCCCATCTGAGGGAGCCAATCTCGCTCCGCACAAAAGCTCTGTGCCGACCTGGGGCTGCCGCCTTCTGAGACAAAGCCAGTTCTCCGCAGAACCTCCCCCACCCATCCGCACCACTCCCTGGGCCATGACAAGAGTCGATCCTTCATGTTTCCCTGCACCCACACCTTTCACCCTCAAACTTTATATGGAAGGTGAGACACTGAAGATAGAAACGGACACAAGCCAGACCAGAGAGAAGAAAACTCTGACCCGCCATCTGCAGCAACCAGCCCAGCAAGCCAGCAGCAAGCCCACCCTAGACAGCCATGACTTGATTCATAACTGACTGCTTTCCTCATCTTTGCCCCAGCTTCCAGCTTAGGACGGGCCCAGTATGCACCCCTAGCCATTCACTGGGGGTGCCCCCCTTCCCTGCGCCAACAGCCTGCAGTCAGGGCACACCTCCAGCCCGCCCTTTGTCCACGACAAACCTTTCCCTCGCCCCTGCCTGCCTTCGAGTCTGTGCCTGAGGCCAGTGAAGCTGCAGGACCCCCCCACCCCCGCTATGGATAGCAAGCTCTGAATGAAGAGCCCCCCCCCCTCTGGGCGGTTTTCACTGTCTTCCGCGAAGGCCATGCTCCCGTGGGAGCCTCCCCGACATGTGTCACCCTCCGGGGTGCAGCTAACATGTCCTGCATCTCCCCACCGTTGTGAGCTCTGAGCTCGTGTCGCCCGATGGCTTCCCGAAGCAGCACCTTTAGGAGTGGTCTGCACGAGCTGCCCTGTCTGAGGGGGGCTATTTGTTTCCCACGGGGGCCCCCGCAACTCCATCTCGTCTCGGCTGCACGAGCCTGTTTCATAAACTGCTCAAAAGGGAGAAAGGCTGCCGATGAAACTGAACAGAAGCTGAGCCCCAAGCTTAGTTTTCCAGCTTACCATCCTGACAACACTGTGAGCCTCTTAAGAAACTCATCCTTGGGGCGCCTGGGTGGCTCAGTTGGTTAAGCGACTGCCTTCGGCTCAGGTCATGATCCTGGAGTCCCAGGATCGAGTTCCACATCGGGCTCCCTGCTCAGCAGGGAGTCTGCTTCTCCCTCTGACCCTCTTCCCTCTCGTGCTCTGTATCTCTCATTCTCTCTCTCTCAAATAAATAAATAAAATCTTAAAAAAAAAAAGAAAGAAAGAAAAAAGAAACTCATCCTTGCCTTAAGTACACAGAGTTTTCTGTTTTGCTGGTGACCGCCTTGCACAAAAAGTCACGGCTTTATTCTTGTGGGACCCTGGGCAGCTCCATTTCAAATGCCTAAATCCTGAAGGAGTCAAGGCATAAGAGTTGTGTCATTGACGAAAAGAAAAAAGATGTAAGAATCAGTTTCCATTTTTCCAACCTCAGAGGAAACAGTTTACCTGGTGTGGCAGTCGGTGCTGGGAGCTTACCAAAACCTCGTCCTCCATTCTTCCAGATTTTGTTTGAGGTAGAGAAGGTTCAGCTAAAATGCTTCCTTTCCTGACCTCCCCACCCTTGCAATTGGAGGTGGCCTGGAGACATGGCTCTGCTAATGAGATGTAAGCAGAAATCACTGGATGGGGGCTAACCAGGGAGATTTTTTTTATAAATGGGACAGATTCTGGTGGTATTGCTTTTTGTCTTTTTCTCTCCCCCCCCTTCTTCTCCTGCCTGAATGCAGCTGTGATGCATGGACGTTCAGCAGCCACACTGGAACCATGAGGAAAATGCCACAGGTTTTTGAGCTGCCACATCAGCCTCGGACTATCTCCCTTTAGAATTCATGTTAAATGAGAAAAGTAAACGTCTACTTTGCTTAAACTATAGTTTTTCAGGTCTCTATATTTCATAGCTGAACATAATGCCAACACATACCCAGGGAATTTGAAATATTTGATAATTTTTCCCCAAAACAACTTAAAGCTCCCTGAGAGGAGAAAGGAGTTTTTGGTGTGCATCTCTGACAACAGGCTGAAGATCGTGCCCCCAGCCATCTCCTGTTCCTTACTCTGCCATGGTTTGGGGAAAAATAGTAGGGAAAAAAGGGAGTTTAAGGGAGGGTCTCTGTCTGGGGGCGGAGCAAGAGCCCAAATGTCCCAGTGGGAGAATGGTACATAAATTGTGGTGCGCTTATGAAGTGCAACACCACTCCTGATACAGCCAAGAACACAAGTGAATCACAAAACCACTTGACTTGGGGCGCCTGGGTGGCTCAGTCGTTAAGCGTCTGCCTTCGGCTCAGGTCATGATCCCGGGGTCCTGGGCTCAAGCCCCGCATCGGGCTCCCTGCTCCGCGGGAAGCCTGCTTCTCCCTCTCCCACTCCCCCTGCTTGTGTTCCCTCTCTCGCTGTGTCCCTCTGTCAAATAAATAAATAAAATCTTTAAAAAAAACAGAAAAACCATCTGGCTGAGTGAAAAGAATCCAGATACAAAGACAACATGCAGTACAGTTCCATTTATATCAATTTCTAGAACAGGCAAAACTAATCTGTGGTGAAAGAAATAGGAACATGGTTGCTGGCTGCCTCAGAGGAGGGGTAGCTGGAAAGAGGCATGAGGGAACTTTCTGGAGTCATGGCATTATTTTATATCTTGGTTGTGGTGTTTGTTACACTACGGTGTGGGTGTGTGTGTGTGTGTGTGTGTGTGTGTGTATCTATTCATCCCTCTGTTCACTTAACATCTGTGCATCTCGTCACGTGTAAATTATACTTCAATATCTTATTTTTAATAAAAAAAGAGGGTTGGGATTTGACCTCCTGAGAGGCAGGACTTCAAGAGGAGGGGCCCCCTCACCTAAGGAAACCGACATTTGAGTGCCGGCCTCAAGCCATCCCACAGTCTCAGACAGGACGCTCTCCCTCCACGCCAGGCAGGACCTGGACACCCCCAACCCCACAACCTCCACCTGGGGCCAGAACCCAGGAGGTAGCTGCGCAGGGACTGGCTCAGGGTCTCACGTCCCCAGCAAAGCACAGGCTGCCTGGGCAAGAGCGGTCCCCATGCTGTTTGTTGCCAGGGCGCACACGGAGCTGGTCATCCTGAGTACACTGCCTCGAGCCACCCCTTTTCCTGGAATTGCTTCAGCAGTGCCCGCTAAACACACCAGCTGCTACATGCTTGCAACGAGCCGACCGGCGCAGAGTTAAGCTTTTCTGAATGGCACGCAGCCCGCAAACAAGGCCCTACCTTCTCCCTGGGAGCGTGCAAGAGTTGAGATGGGTGCGCTCCGGGAGCCCGGGGGGCTGGCTTCCAAACCGATACCGTCAACTTGATTGGCTGAACAACTGGGTCCAGAGATGCGTCGTCGGCTCCTCCTGGGACCCTGACGACTGGCTGCTTGGCCGAGGCCTAACCGCGCGGGGGCGGAGGCGCCCGGCGTCCGGGTCAAGGGGCCCTTCCTCTGGGTCTGGGGTGGCTGCGGGGCGGGCTGGAGGGCCGCGGGCCCCCCTCCCCCCCCCCCCCCCGGCGAGCTTCTGGCCCCGCGCCCCGCAGGAGCGGCTGCACGTGCGACCCGCCCCGCGCTGCAGCTGCGCGCCTTCCCACCCCTCCGCAGCCGGTGCGCCGGGGGCGCGGGGCGGGCGGGGGCTCGGCGCGCGCTCGGCTCCAAGGCCGCGGCCCCGCCCCCACCTGCCCCGCCCCTCCCACGTGGGGTCCCGCCCGCCCTGCGGCCGCTGCCACCTGGCCGCCCGGGCTGCCACTGCGGCTCCACAGGTGGAACGACGCGCCCGGCGGCCGCAGCAGCTCCCGACCGTGTCTCCACCTAGGGCCCTCCTCGGCCCCCGCCCCCCCCCCCCCCCCCGGCCTCTCTGCCCTGGCCTCACCAGTGCCCTCTGCCTCCTGCGGGCGGCCTCCCGAGCATCGCCCTTCGCTCTTGTTCCGGACTCTGCCTGGACACAGCCCCGGGGCTGTGCTTGGCGCACTCCGCCTGCTCCCGTAACTTAAATGTCCCCTTCTGGGTGAGGCCCTCCTGCCTTGGTATTAATCACGATAACTCCTTAGCTGGTAGGAATGTACTTTTTTTTTTTTTAAACTTTTCTCACTAAATTCTCCCACTGCTTTCCCCACGCACGCTTGCTAAAAGCAGTAGAAATTTCTTTTCCTTTGTTGCAGCCCACTATGGGCCTGGTTAGCTGGGCTGGAAAGGATGAACGGGCTTGCAGGGATGGCATGGTCTCACAGAGGGGGCCACCCTCTGCCTCCTGTTTCGGGCCCTGCTTTCCCACCTGATGCAGTGTGGCCACCCCGCACTGTCATCGGACAGTCTGCTAGAATGCGGAAAGGGCACCCATAGGCATTTCAGGAAGGAGGTCGGAGGACCAGCCAGCATGGATTGTGTCTTACGCCTGGTCCTAGCTCGGGATGGGTCATGCCCTTTCATCATGTGGGAGCCATACTACAAGCATCCCCATTTTACATACTTAGAAACAAAACCAGAGAAGGCACACAGCCTGCCCCAGTCGGCACAGCTGTGTTGTGCTGAGACCTGTACCGTGGAGCACGCTACCATCAGTGCGATGGAAATTAAAAGCAGCCATGAGATACCATTTTTCCTTGTGTGTTTTGCGGGGCTCACGCTGTGCCTGGCAGCCTCACTCTCAAGTGCTGAGAAAGGGCCCCACTGTCCACCCTGTCGCCCAAGCCAGAAGTCGGCCTCCTGGCCTGCCCCCCCCCCCCCCGGCCCAAACCCCATTTCCTGCCTGACCCAGCCTCCACCAGCTCTCACTGGGGCCATGGCTCCAGGATGCCACATACTCGATTCCAGGGGCCCATGGCGCCCCAGTGAAAAGACCCGGCCTCATGTGAACAGGCAGTGGGCGCCTTGTCCCTCTGAGCCATGCTGCACATAGCCCAAGTGACCACCCCAGATACTGAATGGAACCTTCAGGGAGACTGCTTGGCCATCCCCAAGATCAGGGGAACATCCTTAGCCCTGGCCGCCGGTGCCTTGGTCCCCACACCTCCTCCCTCCTTGACCACACTGCCCAGGGGTTTAGAATAACTAACAGACCAAGTAAATTACTTGTCTAAGTCTCTCCAGCCCATGAGAGAATAGGCTGGGCCTCAAACCCTGCCCAGGCCAGGCTGCTGTCCAGAAGTCCCTTCCTGGAAGAGGAAGCCCAAGTTTTCTGAGCCCTCCCCCATGGCTACCTTGTTTGGCCCCACCTTTGCCCTTGACCCAGACCCAAGCTCGACCATGGGCCACAGGTGCTGCCATCCCATGCCCCGATGCCAGCCCTGCTCTGGCACATTCTACGTCCTCGGGCACATGCCCAGGAAAGGGATTTTTACCTCAAGGTTGGCAGATAACAGCTTGGTGCCCAGGGATATAACAGGGAGCTCCCCAGACAGGCACCCTACACCTCCCTGACCATGGCCTTCCTCTGGATCGTCTCCTGTTATGCCCTCCTGGGCACAGCCTTCGGTGAGTCCAGGGCAAACAGAGGCCAGAAGGGATGTCTCTGCTCCCCTTCAACCCCCAGGGCCAGAAGGGGCAACAGGGTCCCTGCTCCCCGTTCAGGTGCACACGGTGGTGTGAGCCGGAGCAGGTCTCTCTCCCCCTCTGAGCCTCACCAGCGCCATCAGCACAATGGGGATGCTGGGAGGATTGGCCCAGACTAGCCAGCGCGCGGTTCCCAGCAGGAGGTGGGCCTTCCTGGGGCTGACCGAGGCCTTGCCCGCTGTGCAAGGGACAGGGAGGCCAAGTCGAGGGAGCGAAAATTCTCTGAACAGCTAGTGGCTCCCAAACAGGTTCGGAGGGCGAGCAGGCGGGCAGGTGTGGCTGGACCACCACAACCCTTTGGGACCCTCGAACCCAGCACTTTTAAACTTGTGTTCACCGAGCCCTTGCTCTGTGCCAGGAACAGAGCAAGTTCCTGCTTTGCCTTCTTAGTCTTCTTGCTGCTGCTTCTTCTCTCTCTCTCTTTTTTTTTTTAGGATTTATTTATTTATTTGAGAGAGAGAGAGAGAGAGAGTTTGAGGGAGGGGAGGGGCAGAGGGAGAAGGAGAGAGAGAGAGAAGCAGACTACCCTCTGAGCATAGAGCCAGACTTGGGGCCTGATCTCAGGACCCCAAGATCATGACCTGAACTGAAATCAAGTGTCGGACAGTCAACCAACTGGGCCGCCCAGGCGGCCCGTCTTCTTGCATCCTTGTCCCAACTCTGTGAGGTTAGCAGCTATATGATCCTCTCTTTGCAGACGGGAAAACGCTCAGAATGGTAAGGCTAGGCGGTGGTGGGGCTGCGTTCATACCCCCAGAGCCCTGCCTCCAACCCGTGCTCCGGCCTGGCCACCACCTCGAAGCCAACCTGTTGGGCTTCTCTGGGCTGAACCACACGTCAGACTGAGTTGTCCCTGGGGGTTCCTGGGAGACTGGGACCTGGGTGGGGAGCCCTCGGCCTCCATCCCTTACCTCATGCTCCCACCTCCAGGCTGCGGGATTCCCACCATCCATCCTGTGCTGAGTGGCCTGTCCAGGATTGTCAATGGGGAGGAAGTTGTCCCGGGTTCCTGGCCTTGGCAGGTGTCCTTGCAGGTGAGGGGGGAGTTCTGCCCCTGAGTGGAGGACACACTGGGGTATTGGCCCACCCTGGGCCCGGCTGGGGGCTGCTGGTGTCCAGCCAGCACTGACCCGTCCGTCTTCCTCCAGGACAGCACTGGCTTCCACTTCTGCGGGGGCTCCCTCATCAGCGAGGACTGGGTGGTCACTGCCGCCCACTGCGGGGTCAGGTGAGGACTCAAAGTCCCCAGGAAACCCCTTGGTGGGGGTGGGAGACTCTCAGCACTGACGGCTGGACCTTTAACTCCTTGTGCCTCAGTTTCCTTGTTTGGGAACGTGTAGAAAACCCAAGTCATGCTGGTCTCCCAAGGGTCACCGGGAAGGAAATACCCGGCGGGCTGTAGGTGCAGGTGTTTCGGGGGCAATTACTGATATTTTGCGCTCCCATCTCTGGATCATCAACTCTGAGCATATGCACAAAGATACACACGCGCACACATGCAGCCAGCACCCCCTCGCGTGGTCGCCCCGCCTCACAGGAGAATCCTCCTTCTTTCTCGGGCCCTCTCCAGAACCTCCCACCTGGTCGTGGCTGGGGAGTTTGACCAAAGCTCAGATGCTGAGGACATCCAGGTGCTGAAGATTGCCAAGGTATGGTGGCCCTGGAGTCCAGGCGTCACCCCGGGGAGGGGGGCAGGCCCTCAGGAGTGTGCTGCCCAGGCTAAGGCCTGAACACCCCCAGATGCTCCCGACCACCGTGAGGAGGCAAAGCAGAAAGCAGGGTGTTCAAGGTCTGCGCCATGGGCCTGGGCCTGGCCTCGGGCTCCTGGGGCTGTAGAAGGAGCTACCAAGTCGAACAGGCCATTGTGCAGACAGAAGCACTGGGGTGACCTGGGGTGGCCTGGTGCCTTGCTTCAGCCCTGTGTCGACCTCTTCCCGGACCCCAACCGCCACTGTCCGCCCCACCCCGCAGGTTTTCAAGAACCCCAGATTCAACATATTCACTGTCAACAACGACATCACCCTGCTGAAGCTGGCCACGCCTGCCCGCTTCTCCCAGACCGTGTCGCCCGTGTGCCTGCCCGCTGAGAATGACGACTTCCCTGCCGGGACACTGTGTGCCACCACGGGCTGGGGCCTGACCAAACACACCAGTGAGCGCCCTCCGGCCAGGTGGGTGGGAGGTGGGGGGCCGGGCTGTGCCTGCTGACCGCCCACCCTGCCCTTCCAGATGCCAACACCCCCGACAGGCTGCAGCAGGCGGCCCTGCCCCTCCTGTCCAACACCGAGTGCAAGAAGTTCTGGGGCAACAAGATCACCGATCTCATGATCTGCGCCGGGGCCAGTGGCGTGTCCTCCTGCATGGTATGGCCTCCTGGACTCACCTGGCACCCCTTCCCTCCCAGCCTGGGGTGGGTTCTGGCAAAGTCCCGGGTAAGGGGCTTGGCTGGAGAGAAGAGATGGAAGTCACACGAAGGCCTCTTTGGAGGGCCTGACACTCCGTCCCTGAATTCCTGCTTGAGCAGTCATAAAAATGCTTAGTTCTCCTGGCCGATCACCAGTGACCACAACAGAGGGATGCCAGGGCAGGGGGCTCTGGTCTTGAAATCTCCCTATTGCAAAATTCCATTGAAATCAGTGTCTGAAAGGATGCCCCCCCGCCCCGCTGGAGCAGTGCAAGGTACAGCCTGGGTAGTGGACCAGGGCTCCCAGAAGTGTCCAGAAAGGGTTGGGCTCCATGGCCAGTCCAGCACCACCCGTACTTCCTTCCTATCAATCAAACCCGCTTTATTAGGCCTCTATCATAGGGCCCCTGGTGATGGCGCAGCCTTACAGGGGCATAAACCACACAAGGAGCTACTGCAGCTTCTTTCATAATCCCTCCAGGATGCACCTGCCAGGTGTCTACGGGCTGCCAGATCCAAGCTCCTCTCTCTCCCTGCAGGGCGACTCTGGTGGCCCCCTGGTCTGCCAGAAGGATGGAGCCTGGACCCTGGTGGGCATCGTGTCCTGGGGCAGTGGGACCTGCTCTACCTCCAGTCCTGGCGTGTACGCCCGCGTCACCAGGCTCATGCCCTGGGTACAGCAGATCCTGGAAGCCAACTGAGTCCCCAGCCCCACCCTGCCATCCCTGCTGACCTGCTCCCCACAAAGCCTCAATAAACCAATAAAAAACACATTGATGATGTGCTCTCCTGTGTTGGGGCCCCTGAGACCTCATTCTGCTCCTGAACTTGCATCTTCACTGGGACGAAAGGCAGGAGGTCCCTGGAGGGCCCTTTTTTAGTCTTGCTCCCAAGAGATGAAGTGGGATCTTGGCCCCCACCCCTCACTCCTTGCTCCCACCCTCGTAGGCAGCAGGGCCCTGGCCATCCATGCCCTGCTCAGGGTGCTCAGGGCCCCCACCGCCGGGGAGTGGACAGCTGGGGGATGAGCCAGCTGCTGGCCGCACACACCTGTGGTTCCAAGGAATCTTCCCAGGAGCAGCCCCCAGGGCTGCGACTTTCCCAGGCCTGCACAGGAGTCAGGTGCTCCTCAGCCCAGGGACTCATGATAAGGAAGGGATGGCGAGGCCGGCTGTAATTGGTGGGCTGGGGGAATATAATGGGGGTCGTTTGGGCAGCCCCATCCCACCTCCTGAGCCACACGCCATGGCCTTTCTCTGGGTTGTCCTTGGCTTTTTCCTCTTTGGTAGCAGCTCCAGTAAGCGCAAGGTTCGGGCAGGCCTGGCAGCCGCAGACCAAGCCGCTCCCACCCCCGGCGCCCCGCAGCCCCAGAAGTGGGGACCCGGAGGGCCAAGTCCTCGCACTCTCATCACCCGCCCCAGCTGACCATCTGCTGGCGCCGCTGGCTCCCCGCCCCCAGCCTCTCTGGGTGCCTTTCCTGGGCTCCCCACTCCTCCTCCGCCTAGAGATCCCTCGGGCCCCTCAAACTCCACTGGTCATGCTGGACCTGCCTCGTCTTGGCCTCCTCCATCAGCTCAGAAGCGGGGGGTCGTCCGGGCTCCTCCAGCATCCACACGTGTCCCCGAGGCACAGGAATTCTGCCTCGGGAACGTTGTCCGCACCCTTCCTTTTGCCCAGCCCCTTCCGTCTTCCCGACTTGGGCAGCCTCCTGGGTTTGTGCCGCTCCGGGTGGAGTAACACTCTGACCCCGACCTGCTCCTGCTGCAGACTCAGGGGGCCGTGAGAGCACCAGGGACTCAAGCAGGACATCCCAGCCCCACGACCCAGGACCCTGGGTTCAGAGCGGGATGGAGGCTCCTCTCGGGGCACACAGTGGGTTGGGGAGCTGGCTACATAGGGAGTCTCCGGACGCAGGCTTCTAGCTCTGGGCCCCAACTCCAGAGGTCCCCCAGCCTCCAGGACCCTCCACAAGGGCACCAGGGCAGCTGCCGGCTGAGGGCCTGAGTGCCCTGCGGTGGCCAAAGCTCCAGGTGCCAGGTGGTCACAGATGCCTGGAAGTGCCGGGTCTTCCCCCTGGCCCCATCCACTGACCAGCTACCCTGGCCCTGGCCCCCAGGCTGTGGAGTCCCTGCCATCCACCCCGAGCTGAGTGGCCTGTCCCGGATCGTCAATGGGGAGGACGCTGTCCCTAGCTCCTGGCCCGGGCAGGTGTCCTTGCAGGTGAGGGGGAAGCTGAGGAGGGGCGGGTTAGACGGGGGGGGGGGGGGGGGGGGGCGGGGGCAGTCAGGCAGGAGAGGCGAGCCTGACCGTCCCTCTCCTCTCTCCCCGGACTGGCTCCAGCTTACACTTCTGTGGGGGCTCCCTCATCAGCCAGCACTGGGTGCTCACTGCCGCCCACTGCAGGGTCAGGTGAGGCCCGGGCTCAGGAAAGCACCCTCACTCCCTCCCCAACCCACCCTGCCCAGGCACTGCTCCCTGGCGGGAAGGGTCTGAGGCAGCCGGCGGGTGGGAAAGAAGCTGCCCCTACCTCCTAGCTACAGGCAGAGTGACCGGCTGCAGGAGAAAGCCCCCACCCTTGTGCCCCCCACCGCCTCGGACCCCCGCTTGGTCCAGGAGAGCAGCTCTAGGCCTGTGCCCTCGCTGCACAGATGGGGAACCAGGCCCCCGGGTCCCCGTGGGAGTTGAGGTCCCTGTGGCTTGGCCGGGGCTTCCCTCATCAGGTGAGGTTCCCAGACACCCCTCCGAGGTGGCCAAAGCCTGAGCACCCTCTGCCACCCCCTCTCTCCCCAGGAAGACCACCGTGTGGTGGCTGGGGTGTCTGATCATGGCTCTGATGACGAGGCTGTCCAGGCGCTGAGGATCGCGGAGGTACCGCCAGGCGGGAAGGCCGTGGTGGGGCTCCCTCCCCCCAACCATGCCCTGGACGAGGGAGGGGCAAGGAGGCAGGGTGTGTGGGCACAGACGACCCTGGCCAACCCGCTCGGGCCTCACCCCTGCACTTCTCGGTCCAGAGCCTTCTTTCCCAGGGAACAAAGCTCCTTTAAAAATACGAAGGTTGTTTCTGATGGTAAAATTAAGTTTTGCTCATGGTAGAAAAGCAAAAAATATAAAAACTAAATATCGCCAATGTGTCAAATGCCAGTTTCCTGAGATTTTGTCTGTGCAACTCCATCTGTGCGTCTTTCTCAACGACCGCCCGTCTGGCGCTGAGCCCTCTGTGCCTCCAGGCCTCTGTCCTCCCGCCTCAATCCCCCAAGTCCTCCCTCTGAGCTCTGCCCAGCCCCCACCACATCTCCCCAGGTTTTTGAACACCCGCTGTGGGACAGGATTATGGACAGCAACGACATCAACCTGCTGAAGCTGGCCACGCCGGCCGGCCCCGCTCTCCAGCACCGTGTCCCCCGTGTGTCTGCCCAGCGCCAGCACCAGCTTCCCCGCGGGCTCCGTCTGCGCCACCACGGGCTGCGGCAAGACCCAGTACGGCTGTGAGCGTCCTGGCAGGGCCTTGTCAGAAGCGAGACTCATTCTGGCTTTTGGTCTAAGTCCCAAGCATGTAAATTGCAAGCCGTAAGTCTTTCTATTTCTTTATTTAAAACCCTCTTAATGAAAAACCTACCAAACATGAATAGAGATGAGTTTAAGCGCTCTATACTTGAAGACTAACTTGCCGAGAAACACCTACGTACCAGCAAGCATCGCCCTCACGAACTTGCAGCCAGGTCCACATTGCCCCATTTCCAGGCCTGGAAATCGTCCCCGGACTCGAGGCCGGTGGCCGTGCCCCGCTGGCCCCGGGGTCCGGCCGGGTCTCCCCTTCCCCCGCGGCTCCCTCGGCGGCGGCTTCCGCTGTGGGGTGGGCGGGGGAGGGGCCCCGACCCCCGCCGGCCTGCTGTGTCCCTCCAGCCAACAAGACCCCCGACAAGCTGCAGCAGGCGGCCCTGCCCCTCCTGTCCAACGCCGAGTGCCAGAAGTTCTGGGGCAGCAAGATCAGCGATGTGATGATTTGCGCCGGCGCCAGCGGGGTCTCCTCCTGCAAGGTGCGGCCCGGCTCCGCCACCCCCGCCCGCGCTCGCGGACCTCGCCCCGCCCCTGCTCAGGCGGGGAGCGCGGCTCCTTTCTGCGCGCGTCTCCTCCCGCTCGCTCCCGCCAGCTGGCCCGGCCAAAGCCCGGACCCGCCCAGCAGGTGCCTCGGACCCAGGGCTCGCCCTGGCCGGGGCGTGCTGCGGGGCTTCCGGGCGCCGTGGCATCTTCCCGCCAGCCGCCGCGGGGCGGGGGGGGTAGGGGGCGATGGGGTGGTGGAGGTTTCCGGCCCACTGTATAGACGCTGGCCGGGTCAGAGGGCCGGCCACCTGCCCCAGGCCGTCCCGGAGTCGGTGACGGAGCTGGGGCTGCCGTGGGGCCCACATGGAAGGGTCTCCTGCTCAGTCACTGTGCCCACCCTGGTCATTTCTCTGCACAGAACCTGGGCTGGGGCAGGTCAGGGCACGCTGGGAACCTGGCACCCCGCTTCGGGCTTTGGAACAAGTCCTTTCTCCTCCTGCAGGGCGACTCTGGTGGCCCCCTGGTCTGCCAGAAGGACGGAGCCTGGACCCTGGTGGGCATCGTGTCCTGGGGCAGTAGCTGGTGCCACCCATTCTCACCAGGGGTGTATACCCATGTCACTGAGTTCAATCCCTGGGTTCTCGAGGTTCTGGAGACCAAATGAACCCCCACCCACCGCCCCTTCTGCAGAACCCAGGTAAAACCCTGAGAGCAACCACATGCCTCTTCACTTCTGTGTCCTCACCCCAGGGTGCTGGGGGGGGGGGTGGTGGTGGAAAGGATGGCTGCCTTCACTGGGGTCCCCGCTGTAAAGTTGAGAGCCAAGAGGGCTGACAGATCCTGCCCTTTCTTCGTAGAGTTAGAGAGACCGAGGCCCAAGTTCACATGCACAAGAGACAGCGCCAGGAGCCGCACCTTCCTGAGTCCCAGGGTTCTTGCCTCCCCCACGGTGCTGGACATACCCCGAGAGGCCGGGGGAGGACATACAATGACTCAGGTCAAGGGCGGACCCCAAACCCCAACTTGGAGGCCAAGTCTATGTGTAATTCCAGAAAAGATGCTCTGGAAGAAGTCCCACAGCTGAAATAATGAGCTCCTCTCTCAGAGCCAAGTTCTGGGCAAGGTCTGTGAAAACGAGTTTCCGTGGTGCCCTCGGCGGGTTCTCTGCCCCAGAACGTAGGCTCCAAGAGAGCCCGGTGCGCTCCTGGAGCTGCTTCCGTCCACGCTGGCTTTCTGCCAACCTCGCCGCGGCCCGCACCCCTCCTCGGCCAGCGCGCTTGGGCCCTGCTGTCGGAGGACGGCTCAACTTCTCTCCAGCAGCCTGGACTCCCAAGGTCTTGGGGCCATTGGCAGACCTGCTCCCACCTTGCAGAAGATCCCTGGCCCAGCCCTGTGTCCCAGGGCCTTGGTTTTCTCCTGAAGGGACCCACTTTTTCTTCACCCTCCCGGGAAGCCGCCCACAGCCTCAGCCCGAATTGCCTCAACCTGCAGCTCCTACCCCATGGCATCTGAGAGCAAGGACACAGCTGCTCACATCCATGAGCCTTCCTGGCTCTCACACCTCTCACACCAGAGGCTTTTCATTTTTAAAATTTTATTTAAATGTAGACTATTAGTCAAATGATTGGAAAACCAATAATGAAAAATAGTGTTTTAGAGTTTTTCTCCTGGTACAGTGGCGCTTGTGCTGCGGGGGGACGGGGGACCTGGCACCCCTGTGGGGCTAGGATTAGCTCAAGGGGTCCTCTGAGGCCATGAGGGTCATGGCCCAGGGCTCTCTGGGCCCCGGCCCCCCGTGTATGCAGGGAAGACAACCAGCTCACTCCTCAGCCTTGGCTCCCAGGGGCCCAGCTCTGCTTGGGCTCCTCTGAGGAGGCGCGGTCCCATATCCTGCCCCATCCTAACTATGTACAAAGCCCTGGACAGTCTGGGGCACCAGGCCCGGACAGAGCTGGGGCACCTGTCCCCGCGCCTGCAGCATGGCGACTCTCTCAGGGCAGGTGCCCTCCTCCCCTGACCCGCATCCCTGCGGTCACCGGCTCTCAGGCAGCTGCCAGCTGGCCCAGGACCCGGCGGAACTGCTGGGTGCTGTGGCCCAGCTCCTTGACCCTGTCCACCATGTCCTGGGCAGCGGCAGGCGACGGGTACTGCAGGGCAGCAGCCTTGGTGGTGGCCACGATGCCACGCAGGAGATCACACAGCAGGTTGCTGTAGTGGGTCACCTGGCTGCGCACGTCGGCCGCCTTGGCCTGCCTCGACAACGTGTCCCCGATGAACACCAGCTTGTGGGCGCTGAGGATGACGAACTTGCTGTGCGCCACGAAGATCTTGGGCGGCTGGTTGGTGGCCACGGCGCTGAAGAAGGCGTCCACCGCGTTGGTCAGTGTGGTCAGGTTGGCCTCGCACTGCTCCAGGTAGAAGAGCAGCAGCTCCCGGTCTGAGGGCCCCAGGCTGCCCGTCCGCCCCGGGGCCAGCGGCCGTGCCGGCGTCCAGTTGGCCAGGTCGTGGTCTATGGGCCGGGACACCTCCTGCTCCAGTCGCTCGAACTGCTTCAGCTGCAGCAGAGGGAAAGCACAGTGAAAACCACAGCCACACTGCATGAGGGGAGAGTGATGGCTCCCCGCGGGAGCGCACGACACAAGCCACCTCCAGGCAACGGCCAGAACACGCGGCCTCCGCAGCCTCCCCGAGACTCGCCATAATAGCCTGCCGGTCTCAAAAGATAGGATTCCACTCTTGTAACTTCTGAAACCACAAGATGATGGAAATGGAGAACAAATGGGTAGGAGCCATAGTTAGGGACATCGGTCTCTGCTTACTTAGGATGCACTTGCTGTGGGAAAGGGGGTGAAGGGTACGCTCTCTCTGCACCTTCTGATGGATCTATGCATACTTCAAAATTAATTTAAAAAACCCCACATTTTGTCTTCAACCTATACGTTGCAAGAAGATTCAAACGAGTGTCTGGGTGGCTCCGTTGGTTAAGCATCCGACTCTTGATTTCAGCTCAGGTCATGATCTCGGGGTCGTGGGATCGAGCCCCGCAAAGAGCTCTGCACTCAGCACGGAGTCTGCCTGGGAGTCTCTCCCTCCCGCTGCCCCTCCCTCCACTCGCTCTCTTAATTAATTCTTTAAAAAAAATTTTTTTCCCCCCAAATACACCAAGCAGAAAACAAGACAGCTGTCAGCTGGAATCCTGGGTACCCAGGAAGTAACCTCTGGTGGAATGCAATCCTGGTCAAGTATCTTTTAGAACCAAATACTAAAGTATTTGCAGGTGAAATGATATAATGGCTCCAAAATGCTTTATGGGGCAAGGGTGTCAGATAACTGGACTAGCAGTTGTGCTGAGAGGGGTTGGGGTGGGTGAATGGTACCCGGGGGCCTGGCTTCTTTAATTTTATAAAGGTATTCAATTTCCCATAAAAACTTTGAACAGAAAAAATGTACGGGGGTGTACCTGGCCGGCTTAGTTGATAGAGCATGCAACTCTTGATCTCAGAGTTGCGAGTTTTATTCATTTTTTTAAAGATTTTATTTATTTGACAGAGAGAGAGAGAGAGACAGCGAGAGAGGGAACACAAGCAGGGGGAGAGGGAGAGGGAGAAGCAGGCTTCCTGCTGAGCGGGGAGCCCGATGTGGGGCTCGATCCCAGGACCCCGGGATCATGACCTGAGCCGAAGGCAGACACCCAACGACTGAGCCAGCTCCTTGCCCAGGTGCCCCTGTTTTAGTTTTTTAAAAGATTTTATTTATGTTAGAGAGAAAGAGCACAAGCTGGGGGAGAGGGAAAGGCAGACTCTCTGTGGAGCAGGGAGCCCGACGTCAGACTCAATCCTAGGACCCTGCAATCATGACCTGAGCCAAAGGCAGACGACACTTAACCGACTGAGCCACCCAGGTGCCCCGGGGTTGTGAGTTTGAGCCCCATATTGGGTATTTTAAATCTTAAAAAAAGATTAAAATCTTAAAAAAAAAATCATGGTATTTGTAAAACCTCAGAAACCAAATTCACATAAAAATGTGGAGACTATTCTTCAAGATGCTTTCCTTTAAACATGAATATTCCTGTTTGTTTTTTAACCAGCAGACTGGAAACAGTACATGTGCCCACAAAACATGGGGGTTCACGGGCGCCAACCCACCGTGCAGTAGAAAGTCTGCGTGACTTCTGACAAAGCTGACTACTCATCAACAGCCTAGCCTGTTACCTGGAAGCCTTACCACTAACAAACAGCTAATGAACACGTATTTTATAGATTACATGTACTGAATGCTATTTTCTCACAACATATAATTTTTTCAGTATTTCTAGGCTATGTGGCTCATCCGCAAGCTTTTTCAAACTTAAGTCTCCAAAATGCTTTTCCAATATATTTATTGAGAAAAAAAAATCCAGATATAAGTGGATCCATGCAGTTCAAACCTGTGTTGTTCAAAGGTCAGCTAAATATAGTGTTTTATAGCCTACTTCCAGCCCCTAATAATGGGTCACAGGCTTCACATTGGCCAGTGTGTGTAAGCGCATGGGGAGAGGGCATCTCCATGACCAGCAGCCCCTGCCTTGGGAGTCATCCATGTGGACTGATGTGTCCATCCCGAGTGGGTTCAGACCAGGGGCCTGAGGGGCTGGGACCAGCTGTGCACAGGCTCAGGGACAGACAGGTTGTTTTATCCAAGATTTCAAGCCTTCATTTAACAAGCAAAACCAACATGGAACTGCCCCTTCCTCATCCCCAAAACACTCGGCAGCCACTGGGGGAGACTCACCATCTGGCTCCCTTATATCCAGGGGGAGAGAACACACTCATTTTCAGTTTGGACTCTGGGGGGTCTTTTCCATTCTTTGGCAATTCTTAATAGCCACCTAATATTCTACTCTACTAACATTTGTGTTTTATTTATTCAACCAATATTCTCATAGTAGACATGTGGGGCAGGGGGTTCCCGATTTTTCACTGATGTGGAAATGAAGGAATCGACACGCGCGTCCACACATTTTATGAGCCTGGACTGCAAAGGCACGTTCTGTCCCTGGTCGAAGAGCACTAGATCCTAACAGAGTTTTCCAGGTATATTCCTGTCTCTTCCAGCTTCTAGGAATTTACCTCAATGATCAAGCAGTCGGGTGAAGAGATTTATATTTAGCGCAGCACTGTTTACAGCAGTACTTCTGGGAATAACCGAAATGTCCCACCAACAGGGGTGCTGGCAGAGTCCAGAGAAGATACAGAGGATAAAGCACGTGTCCATTTCTTAGATCAGTGGAGACTCCATACGTGAGAAGGGCAGATGATGGATGGACGGGGGGAGATACATCTAATTATGAACCTTTACCCCTTTACTGAGTATGTTCTGTGGGCGAGGCGGCTCCTCAGTATGACACATTCTTTACTCAATTCTCCCACTGACCCTGAGATGGACCCACTATGATCCCCACCTTACCGCTGGGCAAATGGTGGCTTTGTGGGGGTCAGGGTGGAGCCAGCAAGCTCCCCTGGCCTCTGCCATCCTTCCCTGTGCCCGGGGCGAGGGGGGTACAGAAAACTTGATGGGTGGTATTTCTGTGCTGATTTTGTGCTAGTCTGTATTTTAAATTTTATCTTCATAATCAGAATAAAATACCTCATTTCTTAAAAAGAAAAAAAAAATCCCTTTCCTACCCTCAGGAAATGATCCAAAGAATGAAGAAAATTCTACATCTGCAGGTAAGCCCAGCAGTACAATCATAATCAGGGAAAGTGGGTACAACGTAAACACTCAACAGTAAGATGTCATGTGGCCTTTAAGAACAACTGAGGAGGAATGTTTAACGCCATGGAACAATTTCGAGATAAAAGCAGATGTAGAATCATCGAAAACACACAGAGACAGGCCCTTCTGGACCAGGAGCAGGGCTGCAAACTAGCCCCAGGGCACCCCCACTGCCTTGGGGCCTTGTTTCCTGCCTTTTTACACTTTTCTCTGTGAGTTCCCCCAAATGTCTGCCATAATCACTCTGATAACTCACACAGAAATCCAACACTCATGTTGACAGTCCGGCGGTTGAGCAGGGAGGGCTGTGGGGTTGGGGGTAGGGTGCTGGGCTCACTGGTGGCCCGAGCCCAGGGAAGCCAGTGACCCTGGGCATCCTCACCTGCTGCAGCTCGAGCTGGCCCTTCCCCTGCCGCATGATGTTGCCCTTTTCCAGCAGCTCCTTCTGGGTCTTCTCAAACTCTTCCTTCCCCTGGAGGCAAGGCACAAGGAGGGGGCTGAACCAGGAGCCCCCCCCCAGCGGCCTGGGGGACCTCAGGGCCCCTCAGGCAGCCACCAGGGGGCACTGCAGGCCAGGCCCAGGCTCGCATGGCAGGCACTGGGCCCACAGCAGGGACAGCTTCCGGGAAGGCGCCTCTCCGGAGCCCCTTTCACCAACTGCCAGCCCAGGGAAGGGCTGGGCACACTCCAGGTGGCCAGGTCACCCTCCCTGCCCCAGCTCCCATACCAGGAATCACATTCAAACCCTTCCTCTTGGCACACAGGGCCTGTTCACCCATCCCTGACCACTGGGCCTTGGCACCTGTTCTTAACCTGGAATGCTCCCTACTGGGGCACTCAGAGGCCTGTCCCTACCCCACCTTCCCGTCTCTGGGTTTTCTTTCTTTCCACGCCTGATAGGAAATCCCTTTCCCCACACAGAAGACAGCTGCTTCTGCCCTGCTCACTGGAGAAGCCCAGCTCCCGCAGGAGCTCAGGAGCTGTCGCTGGCTGGCACTGCAGGGCCCCTGATGACACGGCCACATCGGTCCAAAGGCCTGAGGGGGGTAGAGGAATGGGTTTGGGTGTGGGGGGGTGCATCTGGTCTGGAAGGTCAGAGCAGGGACACAGGGACTCACCGAGGCCTACTGGGGCCCAAATTCTCTTTTGGCCACAAGGCGGCTCAGTATGGAGAGAATCAAGGTCCCCCTCTAGCAGAATTAGAGATCCGAGAAGGCCAGCAGGCTTCCCTGGGGCGTTCCCCCGGGGAGCCACGATGGGGCAGGCACTTACCTGCAGGTGGACATAGTCGTAATCCTCCATCCAGCCCCCCTCACTGTTCTCATACTGCCCGTCTGGGGAGTCCTGGGAGGTGAACTTAGGGGGTGAGGGCAGGGGCCGGGACTGGATGCTGCTGGCCTTGTCGATGGGGTTGGGGTGCAGGGGGCCGCCCCCCTCCGGCCCTGGCACGGGGGCCTTGGTCCGTCTGAAGAGCAGCGAGGCATTGCCATGTAAGAAGGAGGCCAGCTGCTTGGCATCCTCGGGCACAGCCCGTGAGCAGGCCACCAGGCGGTCCAGGTCTTCGGGAGTGGCCCCGGGGCCTCCCCGGCCACCATCGAGGGCCTGACCGTGGGCCCCCAGCGTCTGGTACACATCCTCCATCTTCTGCAGCTGCCGGCTGAGCTTCGCATGCAGAGTGCGGTCAGAGGTGTGGGCGGCGTTGCCTACGGCGCCGCGGGCAAACTCCAGCAGCTCGTGGACGGCGCCCTGGACGGCGGCCACGGCGGCACGCAGGTCCCGCACCAGCGGCTCCTGAGGCTCGGCGGCGCAGCGCCAGCCCCCCCCGCCGCTGCCCGCCAGGTCCAGGAGCTGGGCCACGGTGGCACCGACGCCCTGCTGCAGCCGCACCAGGGCCTCCACGGCCACCTCCAGCTCCAGGGGCTCGCGGCCCGGCCCGGCGGCCTCCAGCGAGGAGGCCGACTGGCTGCTGCGTGTGCTCCCGGTACTGGAGGCCGACAGCCGCTTGGCCTCGCTTGGGGCCTCCCGCTCGGCAGGTGGTGGCACCGCATACACGCTGTCGTCGGCCGCACTGCCGTCAGCCGTCTCGGGAGGAAGCAGCCGCTCGCGGGGCACGTCGTACAGGGTGCCAGGACCGGGCCGCCGCAAGCCGGGGGGCACGTCATAGAGGTCAGGAGCGGGGGGAGGCACGTCATACACATCCTCGGCCGGCAGAGCGTCCGGAGCAGGCGCGGCAAGGACCAGAGGGTGGCGGGTCGGGTCAAAGGGCTTGGCCTTGGCAAAGGCGGGGGGCACGTCATAGGTCTCCTCACGCAGCAGTGGGCCATCAGGCACGTCCTTGCTCACTGACGGAGGAACATCATACACCTGGGGGGGAGGGGAAGGAACGGTCAAGGCCGCCACCCGCCCACCCAGAGATTCAGATGCAGCACACATCGTCCCAGTTCTTACCCACACAGGTTCCAGCCTGTGCTCGACATCCTGGCTCCACTGCTCACTAGCTGTGTGACTTAAGGCAGGCGACTCAACCCCTCTGTGCCTGCCTGCTCAGCCGTAAGATAAGAAAACTCGCTCACAGGTCTGCTGTGACGATTACATGGGTTCATTCACTGTGTAACTACAACACTCGGTGGGAGGAGAGCTTCCACACCATCCCCTCACCCCTGTGTATTCTCTACTCCGTGGCAGGAGCTTGGCTGATTTAGGGTGACAACACCCCGGTTCACCCAGGACAGTCCTGGTTTGTGCCTGATGCCCCCTCATAATTACTGGTCCCCTTTCGCTCCCAGAAGTGTCCTGCATTGAACGATAAATCCTGTGGTCGCCTTGCTAATATCCTGTGTGATCCTCTCAAGAACATGCTAAAGGCCCACAAGGGGCCCCGGTGTAGACGAGGAAGCAGAGGGAGGCTGGAGGAGCACTCGATTTCCACTTCTGTCACAGAGTGAGTGAGGGGCAGAGCCGCTGCCTGCGGTCAGGTCTCTCACTGCCTCCAGGCCTGCAGACATGGGACCCCCAACCCACCCCCAGCACACACTCCGTCACACCCAAACCCTGTATATACATCAGGCCTCAGCCCACGAGGCCCCGCACCCCCCGACTGCTCACCGCATGGTGGTTGGACAACGGCAGGCCCTTCTCCACACTGGGGGGTACATCGTATACATCCAGTGATGGATCCCGGCCGTTAGGACCCTTGACAGCCATGGGTGGCGTGTCATAGACCTGAGGCAGAAAAGGTGCAGTGACACGGGTGCTAGGGCCACCGGAGGGGACGGGAAGAGCAGAAACCCCGCAGCACCGACCCTAGGACCACCCTGGTGGGGGCAAAGCAAGCCCACCTCCCTGAGCGGGGCCGGCCCAAGGTCCCCCCAACTCCCAGACCCAGGACCTACCTCTTGGCCATACTGGCTGGGAAGCAGACCCCGAACTGGGGGCACATCGTAGATGTCCTGGGGCCCCGGGGCTAGGAGGTGGCGGGGGATGTCGTACTCGTCCTGCTCCAGCTGGGAGGCCTCAAACACATAGCCCTGCCCCACACGGGTGGGCACCACCACCTGGGGGCAGAGAGCCAACTGTCACCAACCTGTCACCACACCCTCAGGTCCCCAGGGAGATTCTATGCAATGGGGGGGCTAGGAGGCCAATGAGAGGGAAGGATATTCTCATCCCTTTGCGTTCTCTACCCTTTCTTCAATATGATGCAGCATCTGGGGAGCACTAGAACCCCTGTGGTTTGTCTGGAGCTGTCTGGTTCTGGCCAGGAAATGGCAGTGCTCTACAGCTGGATGACCTGTAAAGTCCCAGGAGAGGGTCCAAGGGGGCTGACGAAGAGGGTCTGCCCATGACTGGGATGGCCCTGATGACACCTCCTAGCTGCCCCCTCCTCAGAAAGGCTGCCCTACACGGGGCCACCCCCGCAGCAGGAGCCAACAGCCTCCTCCTAGCTTTGGGACAGACGTGACGGTGCCAGGTGGGGCCCACCTAGAGGTGGCCTGCAGGAGGTCCCAACAGCTGGGACCTGGGGCTTCCAGAAGGGGGTGCCCCTGCCCTCCTCATCCACCAAGCACATCCTGGGGAGACTCCGGAAGGCAGGGCCACCAAAGACTCCCAGACCTCAGGACCAGCTCTTGGGCTATGCTGGAAAGCTGGGTGTGGGTGTGAGGGAGTGGCCAAGACTAGAGCCCAGACCCCCACACTCCCAAGTACACCACACCCACGGGGCCGCCAACACCACCACTAACCCGGAAAGGGTAAGACCTTAGGAGATGCTGGCCTAGAGAAGGAGCCAACACATTCCCCTCTCTGGTACTGGCCTGGCATCCAGGACAGCAAGCTGCTGAGAGCCCTTCACACCAGCCTCTTCTTTCCGGGCAAGCACCCCGGCCCTGCAGGAGCCCACGGCCTAGTGGGAGGGGCTGGCAGGATCTAACTCCGCTCAGGGCACGCCTCCCCCACAAGCCTCCCTGCTCAGCGCTCTGGGACAGAAAGGCCTTTTGTTCCCTAGTCAAAGGGGATGTCTGGAACGGAGTTGACTCAGGCCCTCCCCACACACACCCCTGGGGGCAGCAGGGCTGGCCCTCGGGCTCGATGCCCCCAGAACCCTGCATCCCGTGCCTGCACTGGTCCCTGTGGCACTGACAGCCGGCTCCACACGCCCGTGTGGCCTGTATTTCCAAGCACTAGGTACTCCAGGAGCAGCGGAGTACCCCAGGCCTGGCGCGTGGGCACCAGCACTTTCCTGCTCAGCCCGGGCTTGGCACAGCCTCTGCTGCTGCACCCTCTGCCCACCTCCCAGGAAGCACAGCAGAACTGGGCCTCACCGTTAGCTGCTGGGGCAAGCGCCTCCATGGGGTATTCCCCGCCCACCCCACCCCACCCCACCCCCAGCGTGTCTGGGACTGGAGTTGGCGGCCCTCCCCAGACTCATCTCCCTCCTTGAGCCCCAGACTTGAGTCTCCTCCAGGGCTATTTTTAGCTGCTAGAACCTGCCAACGGACAGGACAGGCGGGGCAGGCGGGGGCAGGCGGGACGTGGCAGGTTGGCAGGGCTTTGAGGCGAGACCCGAGGCGTCTCCAGGCCCTGCGGACTCCAGGAGGCAGGCAGGTGGGGAGCCTGCCCCACAAAGAGGGGTAGGGAGCCCACTCACTGCGAGCCCCGCAGTGCCTCCCGAAGACAGAGAGTAGGGAGCACAGGCGGAAGGCTCTGGGGCCGGACCCCAGGCCATGGGCAGCTTGCCACTCCGGCAGCTGAGAGGGTGACAGTAAGCAGCTATACTTGCCAGCAAATGCTCTCCGTCCGAAAGAAACTGTAAGGCAGCCACCAGTGAGGGAAAGCTTGTTAGGGAAACCTACTCTCCAGAGAGCTGCTGAGCCCGCTCATCACAGGCTGCCCGGCTCTGCACCTGAGGCCCCATTAGCAGGCCCCCAAGGCCCCTGGGGGGGGCGGGGGAACACACAGCCAGAGCCTGGGAGGAGAGACAGAACCCTTGACCCAAGGCCCACGCATACACGTCAACAGTGCAGAGAACACACAATACCACACAAAGACACACAACAGACCGGGGCAAGGCCGGGCTCCAGCAGGGTGTCTGTAGAGCACGCGGGGTGGGCTGGGGGCTGGGGGGTGAGCCCAGAGACCCCACTGGGAGAGGCCACACCCCCTGCTGCATTCTGCTTGGGCCCGCAGTCACCCTCCAGGTAGCTCGGCTACTGGTCTCCCCCTTTTGCAAAATGGACGTCACCCCATGTGACCCAGGCTGGCTCCTGCTCTGGCATGCCCCCCCCCCCCAAACCAAAGCCTCAGCTTCTTCCTCTGGAGCACCGCTGGAGTGCTGTGGGACCGAGCAGGTGACAATCTAACCTCTCACCCAGAGCGAGGGACATGCTAAACACGGCCCCCTTCAAGCTCCTGGGCTCCCCAGGAGGAACAGGACCGAGCTCAGCTGTGTCTGCCCAGGCGCCTGACCCAGCACCACAGCTGTCCCCTTAGCACAGCTGCGGCCCCTGACCCAGAGGCAATGCCCCACAAGCGACCTCACAGAAACACCTCCCTCTCTGGGGGCCCCACTTGCTTCTGCCATCAGCGTTCTTCAGCCACGCCCCAGCCCAGAGGCTGCTAATGCTGTGGTGTGGCCCTGACCTCTCCCCCTGGCCACGTGGGCCATGGTGCCCCAGGCTCCAGGCACCTGACCCTTCCCCTCCTGGCCAGCGGCCTCATCACTCACCTCTGGCTTCCTGCGTAGCAGGGCCTCCCACCCCACCCACAGTCCTGGCAGGGTCCCTCCTCACCCTACCTGACCTCTACCCCTGAACTAAAAGCCTCCGCTTCCCAGACTTCTGAGGGGACAGAAGCACAACCTCGAAATGTGGGCAAAGAAGCCTGTACTGAAACATCTACCACCTCACTGTTTGTTCCCCAGACCCGTGCAATCAGGCCCCAGGGGGAGGGGGCAACACAAAAAAATCTGGGGTGCCCATCACAATTACTTCAGGGACCCCAGAAAATGCTCTTAACATCCATAGAACTTACAGTCTCAAAATGCAAAAGTGTGCATACACACCCACGCGAGACTGATAAATACACGATAGCTAAAATGATCCCCTCCTGACTGCGGAGTCTCCTCTCCAGGCTTTTTCTTTTCTTTTTTTTTAAGACTTTATTTATTGATTTAAGAAAGAGAGCTAGAGAGAGAGCACGAGCAGGGGGAGTGGGAGAGGGAGAAGCAGGCTTCCCGCTGAGCAGGGAGCCCGATGTGGGGCTCCATCCCAGGACACTGGGATCATGACCTGAGCCAAAGGCAGCGGCTTGACCGACTGAGGCCCCCAGGCGCCCATCTCTGGGCTTTTTCACACGTTATGAGTTTTCTACGACAAATGAGCACCGCTTTCATGACCCTAACATAAAAGCAGATGCTCCCGAGGCTGCCCAGGCCAGGAGCAACGAGGCTCCTCAGGGGAAGGCAACACGGCCCCAGGACACAGGGCCACCCACCAGGCCAGGGCCCTCAGGGACGCAGGCTCCGAGCAGCCCTACCACTGCACCCAGCTGGTTGAGCCCAGATGTCACCTACGAGCCAGCCCCTTGACTGGGAGGGACACAGAACCCAAGGCCCAATTGTGGGCTCAAGTCCACAGCCCAGCACGTGGATCTCACTGCTGCTCCCTGGCCCACGGGCTTCCAGCACTTGGAAGGACAAAGGCACCAGGACCAGCTTGTCGGTTAAAATTCAGGAAGGAGAAAGGGCATGCCTCCCCTCCCCAGGGTGTGTGCAAACCGTGGAGAGAGAGAGGGAGAGAGGGAGAGAGGGAGGGAGGGAGGGAGGGAGGGAGGTAGAGAGAGAGAGAGAGAGAGAGAGAGAGAGAGAGAGAGAGAGAGAGTGTGTGTGTGTGTAGACGGTGACTGAATGTGAGTATGGGGGGGGGGGATGGACTCCGGCCTGGCCCGAGGCTCAGCAGGCCTGCTCCCTGCCCCCTCCCCGGCGGGGCTCTGCTTCTCTCCCTAAAGCCATCTTGGGAGTGGCCCATCTGAGCTCTTCCAGTCCAGCTTGGCATGCTTCTGTCACCGGCAGGCTCTGGCCAGGCAGCCGAAGGAGCAGGTAGGGCAGGAAGCGGGAGCTAGTGACCCTAGTGGCCAGCGCCCATGGAGCCCCACCCTCAGCCGGCATGACCTCCGGCCGGGTCTCCTGGCTGCCACGCCAGGGGCTTGGGCAGGGGCAAGGTGACACGAGTTCCTACTGACTACCGCCCAGCCGGACCAGGGAAGGCTCCCACCTTAGCCCGGGACAGGGCCCGAGGACGGAAGTTCAGTGCCCACTCAGCCACCATCTCTCCAGCCACGGGCAGCTCTAGAGGAGGCCTGGCACAAACACGAGGCCTGGTCTGGGTCGCAGGAAGCTGACCTGCAGAGTTCGGCAGCTTCTCCTATGGGCCGGCTACTGTGCCCTGCACCTGGCCTCTCCCACCAGGGCTTTTGGGGCATGCTGCCTGCCGGGGTCTCCCCTCTGCAGAGGTCGGTGAGCTGGGCAGCTGGGGCTGGGCTGGCTCTGAGGGCCCTCCCCACCAACATGCGCTGGGTTTCTCAAGGTCCTCCTGGGCGAGCTGGAATGGAAGAACACCCATGGAGGAAAAGGGGAGAGCCGGGTTCGGCAACTCTGTCCTCAGAAGTATGTGGGATACCTCCTCTGCTTCTGGGCTTCCGGAAACTCCACTCCCCAAATCTTCAAGGGACTTGGGCATGGAAAGACACAGGCCAAAGGCGAAGAGAGGCTGCTCCCGACTCGGCCGAGAGCTGCAGTGGGACGGGGCCTCCCTCTTCAGTCAGCCTCCTCGCCACGGGTACATGGACTTGGGGGGACGACGCGCAGGCAGGCCTGTGTGGAGCTGAGGGTGCTGCCCTTAGGGCCCTGTCCCCCAGCCCACGTGGTGACTTCTGAGAGTCCCTCCTCTGGCAATCCCACAGGCACACTCCTCCTCATGGTGCAGGCGTCACACACAGGTCACGGTGCCGGCCCACCAACATGCCCCGGGAGAGGAGGGGTGGGTGCCCGTGGGGCCAGGCACGGCCGGAAGATGCGCTCCAAGCCCACCCACGGAGCTGACACATACTCGCAGAGGACTCATGGGAGCCCCCGGGCACAAGGTGGCTGGCCTCTCCCCTTTGTGTTCCTCCTTTCCCTGCTGGCCGGGATGCCAACATGCTGGCTGGAGCTCATGCGGCAGCCACGCGGGCCCAGCCGATGCAAGCCCCGGGCTGAGGACGGGCTGAGGACGGTGGAGTTAACAAGAGGGGTCGAGGCGCGGCCCCCGATGACGGAGGTGCAAACCATGACATGGGAGAAAGAAAAGCTTCTGACCCCATCTGCTCCAATGGATTCTCAGCCAGTCTTGCCTAACCGCTGTACTGAGCTCCCTCCTTCCAGGGCTGCCCCCCGTGACACCTCCCTCTCCTGGGTGCTCCCCCGCCCCACCGGGCCCTGTACCCTGCAGTCTGCGGGCAGAATGACTTTCCTAGAGCACAGATTGGGCAAGTCACTTCTACTCAAAACCCTCCACCCTCAGGCAGGGGTCTGGTTCTTCAGGAGCATCAGGCCCCCCGCTGGGGTTGGTCCCCAGTCTGCTGCTTAGGCTTCATCTGCCAAGTCCTGCCTGCCCACCCCTTCCAGACTTCCAGGCCTCTGACAGAGACTGCATCCTTTGCTGGGGACACCTTCCCACTGGGGTTTGCCTGCTGCAGGCCACCTCAGGGTCCAAGGCCAGCTTGGACCTCTTCGCTGGGGGGGTGCCTGCTCATCTTCAGTACGGATAACGCAGTCCCCAAATGCTCACCTCCCATCTTGGCCCAGACCAAACATGCAGCTGTTGCTGGAGCCCTAGAGACCCCAAGGGTCTGGCCTGGGCCCAGAAACCAGGGCCTGGGCAAAACTCCCAGGGGATGGATTGCCCGCTCAGGCCAGGACAGCCTTACCTTCGCTGGTGGCTTCGTCCCCTCCCAGCTGCGTGCGTCCATAGATGGGGGCACCTGGTAGATGTCATGCCCTGTTCCGGCAGCAGGTGGCACCTGGTAAATGTCCTGGGCGGGGCTGCCGGGCCCTGGGGGCACCTGGTAAAGGTCTGGGGCTGGGCTGGGAAAAGGGTGATGGGGCATCTGCTTCAAGAATGTAGATGTCTGCTTCGCTGGGGGAGACTGGAACTGTGGGCTGGGCCCAGGGGCTTGGTAGAGGCCTTGCTGAGTCTTGCTGGGGGTGGGTACCAGGTAGACGCTATCGGGCTGGGGCTGGTATGTGGCAGGAAGCATGGGTGTGTACTGGGCAGTTGGGGCGTGGAGGCCAGGCTGGGGCTGGGCCGAGGTGGCGGGTGGGCCGGGTCCGGGTCCTGCTGGCTTCTTGTCGTGCATGCCCACAAGGATCTTAAGGCGGTTTCCGGGCACTATGCCTTGGCGCCCATGCAGTGAGCAGAGCCACCAGCCATCCAGGCCCTGTGTGTCTCGCTCCAGCACGGTCATGATGTCGCCCTTGCGGAAGGAGAGCTCATCCGGGGACTCGGCCACGTTGTCATAGAGGGCTTTGGCCAGCACATTCTGGGGAGAGAGGACAGAGGGGGGAATGAGCATGTATGCCAGGGGCTCGGCGGGTACCCAGCTGCCACCCAAGGCCACTCGACTTGGCACTGAGAAAGGAAAGGTTTGAGATGATCCTGGAGCCTCTGCCCCTATTTGCTCCCGGCAGAGAGGCCCAGCTGATCCTGGCATTTTTCAAATAAGCCTGACAGTTCCTCAAAATCCTCCCGACTGCAGCCACCACCTACAGTCCAGGACGGCACTCAACATACTCTTGGAAACCACTCCAAAGTCACGCTACAACCCAAACCAACACTGCGGAGGACAGCAATAATGACAATAATGACCAGCACGTTCTGGGAAGAAAACAGGATGCACACCCTCCCTGCTCCAACTCAACGGCCCTGCAGCCCTGCCAACTGAGAGGGAAAAACGGGAGTGTGGGGAGGGGACCTGCGCGGACAAAGTGGTCACCATCTGCAGGCCACATGTTCATCTACGTAATAATTCCAACACACCAGAACCAGCAACTGATGAGAAAGAAATACAGAAAAGCCCACACAACAGCAACAACAAGCTACTAGTTACCCAGGAATTAATCAAGCAAAGACAGCAGGAGACGTCAGAGCAAAAAATGTGTACGTTCTGCCAAAAGGCTCAAGAAAAACCTGAATAAAACAGAAAACATACCAAGTTCACGGTGGGATGACTAAGCACTATAAAAGGCCAATTTCCCCAAGCTAACTTAATAAGTTACAATTATAACAAAAATGCCAGCAGGAGGTTTCTTTCTTTTTTAAGGAACTTGACCAAAGAAAAAGAATCCTTCTAGAATAAATGGAGAAATAGAGGTCCACGAATAAGCAGGTCAGTTCTAAAAATGAAATGCAAAGGGGCATGCTCTTTTTAGGCTGCGAGGATGTGCCAGGACTCTGGATCAGCGAGCGCGCCCGGGACCAGTGCCTCAGCACAGGGCTGGCGGATGGCCCGGTGGCAGAAGCCCCGTCGGTGACCACACGGCAACACCCCAGGGCAGCTGGGAAGGCCAGCGCTGCTTCACGGGTGGCGTTAGGAAACTCACTCACTGTAGGAGGAAAAATCAATTTGCACACTCGCCTCACGTTATAAACAAAGGACCATTAAAGACCCAACGGTGAAAGATACAACTCTAGCTCTAACAAAAGAAAAAACTGGGGAGAATATCTTTGTGACCTCGAAGTGAGAAAAAATTATGAAATACACCTCTAAAAACAAAGACGGCAAAAACACAAAACCTCAGGTTAACAACAAGGACAAACAGATGGATTCAACCTCACCAAAGTGGAACGGTTTCTACTGGAGAGAGAATAACACAAAGCTGACAGGGTAACAGGTCACCAAATGACAAGACAGGGATGAATCCAGAATCTGGAGCATTCTACAAATCAGCAAGGCAAAGACAAGAACAAGACACCAACAGAAAACCAACAAAATATGAACAGTGTGCTGCCTGGAGGGGAAAGGACTGGCCAAGAGCACCACGAAGGCTGCTCAGGGTTCCAGCCAGCATGGGAGGCCACATCCGCGACTCTGCTCTGGGCTCCAGCAGGTGTCCAGGTATCTGGTGACGAAGGCCAGCCACACCGTCCTGAGTTAGAGTAAGAAACTCAGAACCCTTTATGTAAACATTATAAATGTCCACAAAACAAGTCTATGTATTTTCCACTTAGCCAAGGACAGACTCTACATACACGACACTAGCATGGGTGCTTCTGGAAAAGGGACAGGCAGCAGGAATCAATGAGGAAAACACAGCAAACCAAGAAAGGGTCTCATGCAGACAGTGGAGGGCCAAAGAAGAGCAGTACCCTCCCCAGGCCCTACTTTTACCCCGTCATTCTGCTGCTAATTCTCCCAGCCACCCAAGAAGCAGGCGCTGCTCTGGGGCTCTGTTAGTCAGCAAGCCCTCCCGGAGAGGGACATGAGCTCCACATGGCCCTGGTAGAGAGTCCACACCGCTAAGCAGCCTGCCTGGGACCTGGGGAAAGGCCTTGTGGGGAGACTGGGGTAGAGGCAGGAGGACCCCAGCACCACGCTGGCAGGCCCAGAACCTCACTGGCCCCAGTGTTCTCAGTTCTCAGTCTCCGCCCTGCTGCTCCCCTCGGGCCGGTGCCAGGACCAGGCTGGACCCAGAGATATCACAGAGGGTCCCCAGCAAAGGGACAAGAGGAGACCAGGGCTGCTTTGGCCTCCCGGGGAGGGGAGGAATGGGGATCACCTGGGAGTCCATTTCTCCAGAGCCACTCAGAGCCTCCAGACCCAGAAAGAGCCAGATGCTGAAGGTGGGAACCAAGAGAGGCCAGGCTGGGGGGGAGAAGCCAGGCCAGGCGGGCAGCTCACAGAGAGCACAGAAGGCAGGTTCACCTGGTCCCACGGTGAGCACCGGGGCAGAGGCCCTCGGAACCACTAGCTGCTGCAACGCTCTGCCCATGCCATGACTATGATGGTTATATACGCACCAAAGCATGGGTAAGGCCTCCATAAACTGTCACTTGAACTTTAAAAAAAAAAAAAAAAAAAGGAGAGAGGGTAAGAATAACAGTGTGAATGTTTGGGACAACGGGGGATGCTTTCTCTTCCTGTTTTTCAGAACTTCTCAGTTTGTATTTAATGAGCACGTCTTGGCTTGGGGTTTGAAAAAAATACACATCCTGAAAAAGCACAGAGGACTACCTCCTAGGCTCCAAGGCAGGATGGAACAGGGGAGGCTGAAGCAGGTCCGGAGGCTGTAGCCCCAGGAGTGGGCAGGGGCTGTCCCGCAGCCCAGGGGGGCCCAGGGGCCCCATCCCCAGGCTGCCTGCAAGAAAAGCAAGTTTCCCAAATATGGTCTGCAGCCTGCCTGAGGGAATCACATCCCGTCAGGGGGCGGGACACCCGGCCCACCCTCCCCCTGTGACCCCAGAACACAGAGCCACCCCACTGGGTCCCCCCCCCCAGCCCCTGCCCTGGTGACCACAGGAAGTGCCAGCAGAGTGAGTCACAGGAAAATTCCCCTCCAGCCCAGTCAGAGGGGGCGGGGTGCAGACGGAGGGGACTGCCCCTCAGAGGCCCCTCACCTCTCAGGAGGACAGCCCAGGGAAGGCCGGCAGAGGGGCCTCAGCCAGGCCCTGCCAGGCAGTGCTGCGCGCTCAGCAAAGCTGGGAGGCTCTGCAGAGGGCAAGGTCCAGTGGGGAAGAGGGAAGGAGGGAGAGGGTCTGCCCAGGCCCAGGAGAGCTACTGGGGCCTCCTGCGCCCCGGGTGGCCAGCCCCCACCCCCTTGGCATGAGCTCACAGAGCGGTCAAGGCCAACAAGGGCTGCAACTGTATAGTCTGGGGCCGCTGGAGCCAGGCTGGGAAGCACCTCTTGGGCTCGGCACATGGCACAAAGCGCCAGGCACCAGGAGCTCCTCCGTCTGCATCAGCGGATGCCCCCACCCGGAGCCCCAGAGGCAGCCTCTCCACAGCCCAGCACCTGAGTCCTAGGCACTGCTGGTGCCAGGGTGCTCCTGCTGGCCGAGCACCCCAGCTTTGGGCCTCTAGGCCTCCCCAGCTGTTCCTGAGACACCTTCCTCCTCGGTCCCCCTCCCTTCGGAGTCGCTCAGCAGCAGCTAAAACCAGTCCTGGGTCTGGCTCTCCCTCTACTGCTAGGTGACTCTGGGCAAGTCCCTGAGCCTCTCTGAATATCCAGATCCCCCGTGCTAAGACGACAGACAGTCCGGTTTCACAGGACTGTACTTTTGTTTCACAAAAGGTTTGCCTGGCTCCCGCTCTCTGCCAGGTGCTGGGCCAGGCTCTGCAAGACGGTACAGGCCTAGTTTGTCCAGGCCCCTGCCTGCATGTGGCTTACGTTCAAAGGCAGCAAAGAGCCAACGATTTGTTAGGGCAGGGGGGAAAACCAGGGCACCTATAATAATGTGGGACAGGGCCACTGCACACAGGGCGGTCAGAGATGACCTCCCCAAGGAGGTGACATTTCAGACGACTCGTGAAGTCACCATGACACCAGCTAGGGAAGAGCATGCCGGCAGAGGACGGGCATGAGCCAAGGCCCCGGGGGGAGGAAGACGCTGGAGGGAGACAGGGTTGTGGCCCTGGAGTGGCAGGCAAGCCGCAGCAGGAGGCTCCGGGACAGTGCCTGACAGCTCCGTAAATGTCATGGAATGGTGGTGCCCCATGGCAGGGCAAAGCCTACATATAGCACCTGAGCATTTCTGCTACGGACACACTCCCCAGGACCCAGTGTCTCGCCCCAGCATGGAAGAGGGGCCAGCCCCCCAGAGCCTGGGCCAATCAGGTGCTTCCCCCCACCTTGTACGGGGGCACAGCTGTGACCTCTAGAGGGGCACACTGTCAGGGTGCCATCACGGTCCGGGCAGACACTGCCAGCCCTCTGCGCCCAAGGGACCGCAGAGAGTGCTGCCTGACTTACCCCAAGGTTCTGGCAACCTCATTCCTGCCTCAGGAAACCTTCCATTGTGCCCTACTCCTCCAGAACATGATGATGCAGGGGTCACTCCTCCAGGAACGTTCCCATGCCCCTCCTTGGGCATGCACTCCCCGTCACCCCCACCTCGAAGTGCTGACCAAAACGTCTTGTTGCTGCCTACTTCATGCCCTCTGACCCAGGTGCCCAGGATGGGGGGGGTGGGGGCTGCATCCTTCAGCACGGAACCCTCAGGCACACGAGCTCAGCGCCTGGCCCTCTGTGGGCAGGCTTAGGCAGAAATTCCCCTTGCAGACGATGGTATCCTAGCCTCCCTGGGAGCAGCCAGGAAGACCATGTGGGGCTCACTCACCCCAGAGGGAGGAGGAGAAGAGAACCCCCAGCCTGATGCCAACAATCCCCAGGCAGTGACCTGCCAGCCAGGCCTGCTCAGAACAACACCCTGGTTGTTGCACACGGGAGCCTACAGGTCCGCCCCACAGGCCCTGCCTGGCTCTCAGAATAGCCCTCATTGTGTCCTCAGGCCCTGTGGGCACCAGACCCACCCGGACTGGGTGGGCTCTCAGACACGGAGTCGCTGGGCCTTGGCCACAGGCGGGCACATGTCTGGAGGAGGGCAGCAGCCATCGGACGGTTTTGTGGGTCTCTTCCTTGGCTTCGCCAGTGCCTTGGGGAACGTTGTATATGCTACCCCCAAACCCTGACTCTGCAGGAAGGCGTGAGCTAGTGGCTGGGACAGGGGAGGAGAGACATGCTTGGCAGGTTCACAGTAATAGCAATAATGACAAACTCTGTTGGGAGCAGGCTCTTTTGCATACTCAGGCCTCCCTTTTAGCCTTATGACACACTCGGATTACTTCCACCTTACAGACAGGGAAACTGAGGGGCAGAACAGTTATTTGACTTGCTAGGGACACAGTTGGGAAGCAGCAGAGGCAGACCTGCGCCGTATGACAAAGCGGAGCCAAATAGCTCCCGGGCGGATGCTTAGGTTCCTGGAAGCCAGGAGTGGAACTCAGACTGGCCTTTTCCTCCACCCGTGTCCCCCAACACACACACACACACACACACACACACACACACACACACACACACACACACACACACACACACACACACACACACACACACACACACACACACACACACACACACACACACACACACACACACACACGCCCCAGCCCCAAGCATAGAGCTTTACACACAGTAGTCACTCGGGAAACACTAGTTCCCTTCATACCCAGAACCGTCTCACACTTGGGCCAAGATTATTTCTGGGGTATTCTGTCTGCTTGTCCCAGGAAGCCCCCAGTGGCTAATGGACAGAGGCCCAAAGCACGTGTGTGTGAATGGCAGTCTGGACCCACAACCTCTACTCACTGGTACCCCGGGAACCCCCCTGGAAAGACAGCAGCCAGGGGCCCAGTGATCAGGGTCCTGACTAGCCCCTCCCACTCTAAGGGCAGTCTCTTCCCTGCCCAGAAGTCCCCACACCCTCATCCTTGGTGGAACTCTGTCCCAGCCAGCCTTATCATCACTCCCCTAGTACACCCAGGAACAAGTGAGTAGCCAGGGTCTCGGGTCAAGTCCTCAGTGTTCGACCGGCAAGGAGCAAAACCGAGGGCAAGCCTCTAGCCCAGAGCCATCCCCAGGGGAGCGCGGCTCCTGCCCTACCCACCTCAGGAGTGCCTGAGGCTCAGAGGACAGAGCTGGGACCGTGTGCAGGTCCTGAGCCCTCTGTCCGACACTCAGCACCCAGAGAGCAGGGCTGCTGAAGGAAGGACTGAAAACCCACGTGTGCTGGCCATACCAGCAGCTCCCTCACACAAACACAAGCCGGGCCGAGCCTTGGCTGCAGCGGCAAGAGCAAATGTGCCGGAAGCAGGACCCTGCCCCTGGGAGGCTGGGCAGAGAAGGAAAGGTGGCATGGGCAGGGCCCTCCCGCCGGAGGACACGGCACGTGCAGCCCCTCACACACCTCAGATGGCAGCAAGCAAGCTGGAGTCAGAGCACCAAGACGGAGGGAGGCAGAGCCCTGTATCCTGCAGCCCACTCCAACTGCTAGCAGCTTGGGAATGGTCCCCAACCCCTTTAGGACCCTCACCACTGCCACCCAGCCCAGCGAAGTGACCCAGGCTGGCAGAACCCAGACCTGCGCACTTGACTACCCATTACTCTCCTTCTCTGCTCCTGGGGCCTTGCTGGGAGGACTCAGGATTCTGGAGTGGGCTGGCCGGTTCACTACTGGGATTTAGTCTCTCGCAGAGGGCTCCACATGAGGCAGACCTTTACTTCGGGGACAACACCAGCCCTAGATATGTCATCGTGGAGGGGAAGAGGCAGAAGGAACGGCCCCAGCAGGGACAGAAGGGACCCCAGTTTCTCTACCTTGACACCTAAAGCCCCCTGCGGCTCTGCCACTCTCCAGTCCTGAATGGTAACTTGCAGCAACCCTTAACCACCTCGGCAGGAGTGGAGGGGGACACAATGGTACAAAAGTGGGGTTCTCACTCAAATAAAAGTACCAAATCCCTGATCTCTGGGATGCACAGTAGAGATGAGGGTCTGAGATGGGGCTCGGCCATCCAGGCCAGTAACTCACTCCTTCCTTAGAAGTGGAAGGAATCAGGGCAGCAAGACAGTAGAGCCAGGGCCTCTCTCCCGGGGCCTGAGGGCCGAGCCCCACCCCCTTCCTTGAAGGGAGACCACCCGCTAGCCCCTTATTTGGGGGCCCTGAGGGCCCAGAGAAAGAGAAGTTTGCCCAGTGTCTTTGCTGGAGAATGATCCCTATCTCCCCGGCCCTACACCTTGCTCTCCAAGTGTGACTCCAACAGTGTCCCTCACCCCACCAAGAAGCCTCCCGGGGAGCACACCTGGCCTCTGGTTCGGGCTGCCCCAATTGCCTGTGGGCTCCTGGGAACGGGGGGGGGGGGGGGAGGGAGTTTTCCAGGCCCACAAGCACAGGGTGGTGAGAACTCCTGGAACAATGGATGCCACGAGGGGACCACAAAAGTGCCATCCTGGACCCAGAAGAACCCCACCAAGCTGGCCGCCAGTAGAGCAGGGCAGCACCCCAAGGCCCAGAGCACTCCCAATCCGGGGGTGGGGTGGGGTGGGTAGAGCACACGTGAGGCAGTGCATGGCGCTGTACCGGGAGACTAAGTTCTGAATTCAATCCCGTGTGAACAAGTACCTGTCCCTCTCTGTGCCTCAGTCTCCCTATCTGTATGACAACAGGGAGAGCAGCTGTCTCAGGGGCCTTTCCTGCTCAGGATGCCCTAGTGGCACTGACCTTACTTCGATCCCCTGTCCAGGCCTGAGGAGATGGTCCTAGCAGCCCGAAGCCTTCACACCCTGGCTCAGCACAAACTGTAATGGCCAGAGGCTCCAGGTCTCCTCCTGGAATTAAGGGTGACTGTCCCAGCAGAACCTGGCACTGCCCTGCCTCCACCCTGTTCCCACAGGGCCCCTTCGTTGCCCGGGGCAGGCGGGTAGCGGGTGCTGCTGCCAGGAGGGCATGCCAGCAAGCTCCTCCCAGCACCCAGCACACACCTGCTCTTCTAGGCCCATCAGCCCTGCCACCCCAGGACCCCACATCATCAGCTCTCCAGCCAGGAGAGGAAATGGGCATAGGACGTGTCCCTTGGCCCAGAAGGATGAGGAACATGTCCCAGCCTGGCTGAAATCTGCAGAAGAGTCATGGCAAACGGGGAGAGTGCCTCCCAGCCTAGACCCTCGTGGTAGGGTAGGGAAAAAGAAGCTCCGTGTCCGCAAGACTGACAAGTGAGCCACTACCCCCAGTCTGGGATTCAAGACCCCAAAATCTCCCCAAGCACTAACCGGCCCATGGACCCCAAGCACCCCAGCCCTCAGCAAGTCTCAACTTCTCCGACTCCTTCAGTACTGCTCTGAGCTATGCTTCCCGCAGCACTGAGGGGCTGGGCACTCTGGGAGACCCCCGAGTGGCGGGCCTGCTCCTCCCCCCAGCTCCACGCGCTGGGACCTCAAACGCTGGGACCCAGGGTCACGGTGCAGCCCTGGACTCCCGCCGCCAAGATCCGGCTCCTACCTCAGTATTTGCAACCAGGGTAGGTAAAGGCGGAAAAGCGCCTGCCCCCAGGCCTGGAATCCAGCGCAGACAGGCCGGGGGTGAATCATTAACAGACCCAGGATTGGCTCCCGCCGCAGCACCAACACCTCCTCTGTCACCACGCACTTGTTCGCTCAACCCCTAGCCTGGGGGCGGGGAGGGGCAGCTCCCCACTCCAAAACACACACAGGGACCAAGGATGGACCACCACCCCGCGTCCTGGAAGTTCACGGTCCAAGGAATCTCGGACCTGTCCCTATAGCTGAGGAAACTGAGGCTCGGAGACGGGTCTCGCAGGCCCAAGGTCACCCAGCAGGCGGCGGCCCGCAGGGGGAGAGCGGGACTCTGGCCAGCAACTTTCCCGGATTCAGGAACTTTCCTGCCGGCGAGCGGCCCCTGAGTCCCGCCCTTCTAACCGCCCCGTGGGCACGCAGGCTCTGGGATCCTCCGCAGACCTCGCCTCCGGGCGCCCCCGCCACAGCGGGAGAGGGGTTCCAGAACCTCGGACCCCTGCCTGGTGGCGGCCCCGCGGAGGCTCCAGCGGCCAGCGGTTCCCAGGACGCGCAGGTCCGGCAGGAAATGCCACTCATTTAACTCTTTCAAGCTAGGGACCGCCCAGCCCGCCCCGGGACCGCCTCGAAGCCGGTACGCGGACGCCAGCCGGCGCTCGCAGGAGCACGGACCCCGCCCCGCGCTCCCGGACCCGGGCCGCGTCGGCCGCACTCACCAGGTAGTTCATCGTGTCCGGCCGGCCTGGGGCCCCGCCTCCCCGCAGGGGCACACAACAAGCTGCCCGCGCCGCGCGCCCTCGGGGCTCCGAGAAGGCCGCAGCCGCCCGGGTCCCGGTGTGGGTCCAACCGCTTCAGCCACCACGCTTGCGGCCGCCACCACCGCCCAGAGAAGGTCCCACGTCGCTCCGCCCGCCGCCGCAGCCGCCGCCGCCGCGGCCCGGCCGGCCCAGCCCGGCTCCCAGCATGCCCGGCCGCGCGCGCCCATTGGCCACTGTGGCTCCCCATGCAAATGAGCCGCCGGCCGGCCCTGGGGGCGCGGGCGCGCACCGCCCAGTGGGACCGCCCCTAACCCCCCCACCCCCACCCCCACCCCCACCCCCCGGCACCAGACTCAAGCTACTAGCCTTCGAGGCTGGCACGGCGGATATCACCTTTTCTCCAAATGCACGTCCCCCGCCCTCCATCAAGGACGAGAATGCGTCCCTCCTCAAGGACTAAACAAATGCCCCCTCTTCCGGGAAGACTGCCGGGATTACGCCCCTCCAACATGGGCTGCTGCAGCCCCATGCAGCCCCCAAAACGCTAGCCTCAAGTCGACTTCTGCCTTCACCGCCCACCAAACCCTGGCCATTACGCACGTGTCCATAGGGCCGTCTGATCCGGATCTGAATCTAGAAGTAACAGGGAAGGGGCATAGAATAGCTGGTAGAAAACTAAAAACGACCACCTCACCAACTCTGGTCAGGCCTACCCTGAAAGCCCCAGGAAATGAAGACTCAAGGCAGGGAGGCTGGGAACTCCAACAGGGCCCCTAATCCAAGAGGCACAGAGCCTCAGGGCTCACCCTGTTCCACCAGACATGCCTGAGGCTCTGGCCTATCCAGGGTCAAGGGGCTCACCATCTCCCACCTTCTCCACTGAATTGAACCAAGCGACCCTGAAGCGTCCCCCCATGGTCTCGGTTCTGCCCTAGGAGCTCTGCTCCCACCCTAATCCCTCAGTCAGTCCTGTCCAGGCCTAACACCATGCCCAACAACGTGGGGGTGGGAGGTTGCCAGGAATGAGAGGGAAGGAAGAAGCACCACAGGGAAACTGAGTGGAGAGCACCTTGATTCTAGGGAGCCCCCCTCCCTAGGCTGCAGGTCAGTGACCGTCACCCCACACAGCACAATCAGGGTGTGTCAGAGTCCCTGAGCATGTCCAGGGTTGCACAACGGTCTGTAGAGATGTCTAGGATAGAAGCTGCTCCAGAACCAGACTGTGCAGTGCCTTATCTTCAGGATCCTCAGCTATCATCCTGGACCACTTGCTCAGCTTACAGACACCATCAGGCAGCTCACAATGCCAGGGAAGCGGTGGGTCAGACCTGGCTGTGCCCTGCAGGGAACCCTAGGCACGGCCTATAAAATATATACAAGCCCAAGGCGGACCCACAGCTGCCCCTACACCTGAAGCACATACCTGACACCCAGGGCTCAGCTGACTCAGTCGCTGGCCACCTCAGCCCTCTCCCATCTGTAAAACGAAGGGGTTGGGCTCGGGGCCCCTGGACAGCTTGTTAAAAATCACATTCCTTGGGGCACCTAGCTGGCTCAGTCGGTAGAGCATGCAACTCTTAATCTCGGGGTTGTGAGTTCGAGCCCCACATTGGGTGTAGAGATTACTTAAAATCTTTTTTTTTTTTTTTAAATCAGATTCCTAGTTCTCCCCCCTTCAGAAGAACTCACAGGGACCCACTAGACAGAACTCCTGGCCTGGAGGGAGGGGGAAGCAAGGAGCAGTGGGATTTGTGACCCAGAGTCCTCAAGAAGGAATGGGGCAACTAGCTGCCACCCTATGCTCTCCCCAAGACTGGTCCCCTCATTGCTCTTAAACTGCCCACTTCCCCACAAGAGGCGCCTGCGGTCAGGGAAAAACTACCTAAGGCATCCCCTCCTGCTGTTCCCAATGTCTCTGCCCCAAAGTCAGGCATGGAGCTGTGGGCCCAGCCCCTCCTAAACGCTGACCCTGTCCTTGGCCCAGCTAGCACCCGAGGTTCCAAGGAAGCAGATTGGAACCAGCTGGGCCATGTGTGAGAATGTGTCTGTGCTGGATGCTAGAGGGAGTCCTTAGGTTTTCCGGGGTCTCCACTCCGGGGAGACCAGGCTTTCAGAGCCAAGCAGAACCCTGCCTGCCGGTGTGCAGGCAGGTCTGGGGTGGGTGGGGGGGGCGGGGACACAAAAGGCCTGGCCCTCAGCGGGCTGGCCCTGCTCCATCCTAGCTGGCCTTGCGAGAGAGGAGGCGGCTGGCTGGGGCCAAGGGAACAGGAGACCCTCCCGACTCTGGCTCCGGATTAAAGCAGCACTAGAGGCGGGGTTGCTGGTGTGGGCGGGCAGGCGGGGGAGGGGACACCCCCCCACCACCACCCCGGCTCAGGCGGAGGCATTTCAAAAATTTGCTCCTTTTCCACTTAAAACTCCCTCCCACTCCCCAAGCCTGTGCCTCCCAGAATGGCATTTCCGCTTTGTAATCAAGGCCCTAGGATCTGTGCCCCACTGTGATGGAAGGACAGTCGGAAGGGGAGAGGAATGCCCCCTCCCAGGCCTGCAGGTAGATGGGGGGAGGGGCACCCACTGGGCAGGCTCTGGCTGGGGTGTATGGAGAAGCAGACCCTCAGTGCCAAGAAGCTCTGGCAGTGATACAGCCCCCATGCTGGCCCTGGACCTAGGGCTCTATGACCATGTGCCCATTTCATGCCCACAGTGATCCTACAAAACAGGCTTCATGATTAGCCCCACTCTCCTGATGAAGAGGTTGAGACCCAGTTTACGGCCCCTTGCCCCATCCTATAGGCTCCCAGCCACAAAAGGATCAGAGCTGGTGGCCAGGGAAGGGAGGACGGGGCTGCTAGACAGGGGGGGCTCCAGGAAGGGAAGGAGCAGGGGCACCAGGGCTCAGAAAGCCAAAGAAGCTGTGGCACTCAGAGACCCCAAAGGACAAGCAGCTGAGACACAAGCATTCCCCCAAACACAACTGAGTTCAGAACTGGGGCCCAGTACCACCACTCCAACACGGAGTGCAGGGCAACAGGAGGGCCGTGAGGATGAGCCTGGAGAAGGCGGAGAAGGTGTTGCTGGCTGGAGGCAGCCTGGCATCTCCTGCCTCGCGGAGGACTCACAGCTCACAGTCTGGAGGGGGGATGTCACCAACCCTCCGCTGGGGCCCAGAGGAGCAGTCTCTAGGAAACATGGTGGGACGAGCACATGGGGACAATGGTTCCCATCTGTCTATTAAAGTGTCCACTGGGGTGGGGGCTGCTGCTGATCCCAGACCCTAAATGGGGGAGGAGAGCTCGGGACCCAGCTCCCACTCTCTGGGCTTTTTGGGTCTTCTTCAGGTCAGACCCGCTGCACAAACAACTATTCTTGCTTTAGGACCAACAATGTCTGTTGCAGCGTTTGTAACAGCAAACAAAAGGGGGGCCCAACCGAGAGGCCCAACTGTAGGCGACTGCTTAGACAAGCATGGCCTCTCCATGGAACACTGTGCAGCCATCAAGGTGGCCACGTTCAAAGGCCAAAATCATGCAAGAAAATGCTTATGACGATGGTAAGTGAAAAGAGTAGGCTAAAATGGCTTGTGCAGTGTGACTGCAGGCTGCCCCTTTCCCAGCAGCACGAGAGCGTGGCTGGATGGGTCAGCTGATGGCCAGCTCTGGGAGCGGCAGCAGGAAAGGATTTCCTGAGGCCGGAGGTGAGTGCTGCCCGCCCTGGGGACAGGAAGAAAGGATGTATCTGGAGGTCCACGGGGTGTTGACGCCGTCCCTCTGGGCTGGCTGCTCAAAACCAGCCTGCGAGCTGAAGCCAGCCTGTGGATGGCCCAGGCAAGACGTGAGTCCAGCCACATCCAGAACCACTGCCACACACAGGCTGGAACCCCGCACACCGGCCGTCAGAACTCCACTCCCCAGAGGCCCAGAGAGGGGACGTGCTGTGCCCAGGTCACACCACTAGGAACTGAGCTACGACTGCAGCCCGCCCAGTGAGCCAGGTGTGTCCCCGCGGGAAAGCACCCCAGGTGACCCCCAATAGTGCAGAGCATGTCCTCTTAGGGTGATGCTGCAGCTGCCGGACATACGGAGCTTTCCCATTTTCCCCTGCTCTCTGAGGATGGAGTGACCAGTGACCAACGGGGCAGTTCATTCATCCATGATGAGTCTGACTGTGGGAAGGTGGGCCGGCCCACCAGCCTGGAGCCAAATCTCAGCCTGCCATCTTCTTCTACCTCCCCCCGGGCTAGTGCCTGGGTCCCCTGGGGGGGGGAGGTGGGGGGACTGCCAGGTGCAGGGACACAGCCAGTGAGGGCAGAGGGCTGACTGGCCTCCCAGATCCAGGCCTGGCTCCCAGCAATCGCAATGCCCCGCCCCCAGCTCCCTCCCCTACCTGTTCTGGCTCTTTCAAGGACTGGGAACTGGAAGGAACTGAATACTCTTCTAATTCTTGTTGCTTTTCTAATTGGAAAATTAAAGAGCAGCCCAGGCACCTGGAGGTGCCGGCTTCAGAGAGGAGCAGAGCCCCAGGCTGGAGCTGGTGAACGTGGCTGGGCCCTGGAGCACTTCCCAGAGACTCCCTGCCACACCCCAGGGCGCTGACTCCGGGTGGCCCGAGTCCCCTTTCTCCTCTGCACCCCTTCAAACCCATCACCCTCAGAGACCACCTCTCCCGAAGGGATCCCCCTGGGTGCTGGCAGGTGGGTGGAGGCTTGGACCAACAACCAGGACCCCCATGTGTGTAAGGAGAAGGTTAGGGCCTAGGTACACTTGCCCTCTCTGCTGGTGAACACCTCTCCCTGCATCCTCACCACCCCACCCCCCCAACACTGGGGGGGGCGGGGAGGAATGCAGAAGAGGCTGCAGAAGAAATGGGGGCAGGGGGAGAGAGGAGCAAGGTCCTGGCTGGCGGTGGGGGATGAAGACAAGTCCCTGTCCCCAGAGAAAAAGCTTAGCTGCTGGTGGCTGCCCAGCCCTGGCTGACAGCCTGGGCCGGCAGGGACAAGGGTGCGATCAAGAAGCCACCCCAGCTAGCCATCTGCTCGCGCCTCTCCCCATAGCAACCAGCCCCAGCCTAGCAGGGCAGTTGGAGGGGGATGACTTCAAATGCCATCTGCCACCCCCCCAAGCCTCCTTCCGCAGGGACACAGGTGCTCACACCCACAGAGACCCAGGAGGGGCAGACAACGTGGCCAGGCCAATTGGCTGGGGTAGGTGGGCAGGGAGAGGCGTGAGGGGCAGTGGAGTCACAGGAGGGGACCCTGGGGGCTCTGGGGGCAGCAGAGTGAGAGCACAGGAAGGAGCCGCTGCTTCCCCCTCCTCGGACAGCCCTGTTGGGGCATCCCACTCGCCCTACTCCGGCCCACAGAGGAAGGCTCCAGGGGCCCCAGGACGCCCAGACCCCAGTCCTCACCCAGCTGGAAGCCACAAGCACAAGGGCAGAGACTGTTAATGACTCCGGCTGGCGGCACCGTACCTTTCGGAGCCTTGGCTGGCGCGCGTGCTCAGTGTAAGGACGGGCGGGCCTCGTCACCAGCCAGGAGACCGTGGCGGACAAAGGCACCCTGGTGTCAGCAGCACACCCATGCACCTGCCGGTCACACAGCAGCCGCACCTGGCCTGGCACTGGAGGCACTCCCTTGGGCACTCCACTAAGCCCTCCCAACTCTCCCAGCCCCTGCTCAGGGGCCCTGAGCTTCCCTGAGCCCCTGAACCACAAGAGGAACAAAACCTCCTCTGACACCCTCGGGCAAAATCTCTCTGCGAAGCCCTGTTGCCCCTACCTCTAGCAGCCAAGGCTGGGGGCGCTGGCCATGGGGGGAGGGGCCGGTGATGGGGTTTCTCACTACCCACATTACAGTGTGCCGGTCATTCCTTCAGCACCTATCACTACCAGGACCCAGCTGCCGTGAAAACGGGTCCGGGGGCGGGGGGCGGGGGGGGGGGGCCACAAACAGACACGGACCGCCTGTGGGGAGGAGAGCTCTGGAGGAGAATGCAGCAGACCACAGGCGATGGCAGGGGCTAATTCAAACAAGGTGCTGGGGTGGGGTGGGGTCCTCTCTGAAGAGGTGGCATTTAAGCAGATGAGCAAATCTCCTACCAGGCTCATTATATAGAAAAAACAACGGTAAAGATTAGTAAAAATAGCACAGGCTCGCCAACTCCCTCCGTGTGCAGTGCCCTGGATGCAGGGAATGATTCTCAAGCAACCTCCCCCCATTCCTTGGGTGGGCAGGGGTTGTCCACCAGGCTGGGGCTCCCCAGAGTTAAAGCGGAGCAGCCCGGAGTATCTGCCCAGTGCGGTGTCTCGGGACAAAGAGTGAGCCCAAGAATCTGTCCAGACCTGAGAGGGTGGAGCGATGGGGGCAGCATACAGGTAAGGCTCCATACTCTCCTACCTCCTGCTCTCCTACAGGCGTCCCCCTGCCAGGACCTCTGCAATGGACTGGATAAACACGGCTGACTCCAAAACCTAAGACACTTCACCTCTTGAGGAACCTAGAAAGAGGGAACACAAACCCCAGATACATGGGCAGGACTGAATAGAAGGGTGTGTGGTCACACCACTTCCTGAACAAGATGTAACTTGGGGGGACCCAGGATCTGGAAGCGCAGACAACTCTCTAGGCATGCCTCAAAGCACACGTGCTTGGATATCGGGTCTTATAAAATACTGAAATGGAGTGTTACACCACCAACAACGCCAGTGTGTTCCAGTACCTAAAAATACACAGCGAACAAAACCAGAGACAGATATCCATCAGCAAGAGAAGGGCTAAGTACATAATTTCATATTCATAAATAGAACACTACTCAACAGAGCAGAGAAAAAAGAACTCTTGATACACACTGCATGGATGAAAATCTCAAAACTGTTATGCTGAATGAAAGAAGCCAGACCTCAAAGAGCACATCACTATGTGCTTCCACTTACAGAAAGCTCAAGAACAGGGGCGCCTGGGTGGCTCTGTCGGTGCAGCATCCGACTCTTGGTTTGGGGCTCAAGTCATGATGTCAGGGTCATGAGGCCCAGCCCCGTTGGGCTCTGTTCAGCAGAGGGTCTGCCTGGGATTCTCTCTCCCTCTGCCCCTCCCCCAACATGCTCCTGCTAGTGTGTTCTAAGATAAATAAACTAAGCCACAATGCAAGAACTCAGAATGCTGGCCACCTTACAGAGGGTTGGAGACAGGTGACTGCAAAAGGGACACTTTCAAACTTTCTGAGATGATGGAGATGTATCTTGCCTTGATTGATGGTGACATGGGGTCTGCATTAGTCAAAACTCATCTAACATCTGTCCATTTCAATAAATGTAAAATTCTTTAATAAAAAGTCTCACTGGTAAAAATAAAACAAAGCACAGAGGAAAAAATACATGGAATTAAGAATACAAAAATAGATATTGCAATCCTAAACCCACCATGTTACCCTTTTTGCCCTGGCTGTCAGGAAGCTTAAAGTTATGTACGTCTACCTTCCCCATACATTACATAGTTCTGGATCTTTTGATAATCCCAGACTATTTGTGTCTTTCACTATAATCTGCTTTAAATCCTTCTTGGAACTTGGAGGAGTTTAAATAATAAATTTAGATGACTGAAAAGCACCCCTCAGCCTCTAATCTTCTTTAGAGAAGGGATTAATTTTAGAGCTGCAACTTGTGACCATCAATCTGGCCAGAGCAGGCATCCAACACCACCTCTACCACAGTCCCCAACCTGTCCCCAGACAGTTTTCTTTTCTTGAAAAGAGGGAGAAAATGACCTGGCAAACAGTGACTAAGAGTAAACCAAAGAAACAATGGGGTTTGACCAGGATGAAATCAAAGCAGGCAGCTGTGACAAAGCCCAAGTCAAAGGCTGGGGAGGTGAAGGTGACCCAGTGGTGAAGGTGACCCACTGACATGGGGGGGTGGGGGGAGGGGCAGGATCCCAGGCACCCTTGACCTAGGGAACACAGCCTCATGACTGGAGGTGGGAAGTGGGGCTCAGTGGGTGCTACCCTTGTGGCCCACTTGCCTCACTCACAGGCTTGAGCCCCCCCAAAAGTGCCTCCTTCTTGTAGAGGGGCTATTCCCTTACTGAGCAGGCTGCTGCAGATCATACCCGAGGACAGTGTGCAGGGTCCCAGGGCTTCCACTGCCTGCAATTCTGTACCCACTCCTGGGGGCACTCAGTGCAGGGCATGTCCACCTGGCCTGGAGCACGGTGGGCCAGCTGGTGGCCCTAATGGAGGACACTGTATGTCGGTGGGGTGAGGACAAGTACCTGCCCATCCAAAGCTCAAGAGGCAGGGGTCCTGTTGGCAAGGTGGGGCAGGCGAGGGTCTAGGGTCATCCTATGCTAAGGCCTTAGCGGGAAACACACCAACCATCAAGAAAGGGCCACTGGGGGAAGATTGGGCAGGCCACAGAGAGCTGATCACGCTGCCCCAAGTCAGGAGTGGGTCTCGGCCACTGCACTAGCCAGTGCTGCAGGAAAAGATCATAACCCCAACTGAAGGAACTGCTATGACTTATTAGCCTCTTACTAAGAGCCTTCTGCAACCCTTGCCAAGTTCTCACAAAACTCCACGAGTTAGTGCTGTTAACCTCCCCGTAATACAGATGGGGAGACAGGCTCAGAGAGCTTCAGTAACAGCTCAAGGTGTAGACTAGCCAGCATGATTCATTCTAGAGCCCTTGCCCTCAACCCACCAAAAGTCCTCCCCATCCCGAAGCAGCCTCTCTGGGAACCCCCACTCAGCCCACAACCAGGCTTCCAGGACAGCAGCTGAGATGCCAGGCTCTCTGCATGGGGACCCGGCTGTCTGTCCACAGGGGTTCCTCTGCACTCCCCGTGCCACATGCTCAGCAGGCAGCCTGGGCAAGCTAGGGCAATGAGGCAGACAGGAGCCAAGCAGGCCTGAGACCTACCCGGAGGAAGCCTGCGGCCTGGTGAGGGAGCCTGACGGCAACCAAACAACCCCAGCAATAAACACACAATCACAGATGCGAGCCCCGGGAGGGCTGTGCAGAATGGTGCCCTCTGCCTGAGCACTTGAGGGTGAGCACGGGTGAGCAGGAGTGACCTGGTGAGCGAGGCAGTGGCCAGAGATCACTTCCTGCAGAGGGAGGGCCAGGCAGAACCAAGGCCAGGTGGGAGGAGGGGCAAACCAGGTGCTGTGGAGACCGAACGGAGGACTTTGGACGAGGACCTTGCCTCTCCCCACTGTACTCTTCTGAGCCTGTTCCATCGGGCCTCAGCCGTCCACAGCCTGGAGCAGTGAGCCCAGCAGTGAGCACAGGGCAGAGCCTCCTGGCTTCCTGGCCAGCCGTCCCATCACAGTGCCGGCTGGCATATAACCAGCCACCCCTGGTTCCTGGGATCGCTGGTGGAGGTGCAACCAGGTGCCACACCTGGTCCACTGATCTCCACCAACCATGGCTGGGGCCTCACCGGGCTAGACCCACCCTGCCGCAGAGCCGGCGCAAGCAGCCTGGCCTCTCCGAGTCCCAGCTGCCTTATCTCCCCAGGGTACCGAAGGGGTTACACAAACTCATACTTGAAAAGCCACAAGCAGAGGGTCAGTCTCTCAGCAGCCAGCCTTGGCCTCTGTGGACAGCTCAACAGGCCGCAGCCCCCACAATTAGAGAGGCCATGCAGGATGACGCTCACTTTCCGGCTCTGCATCCTGCCAGACCGGGCTCCCGCCCCGACTTCGTCTCTCAGTGGCCATGCAACCCTGGCAAGACACAGGTCCTCCACAGCCTGTGAAGCCCAGCGCCCAGCTCCTGGCACACACAGCAGCGACTTCACTCCTTGAAAGGACCAACCGTCAATCAGTAAAGGAGCAGAGGGAAAGATAGTAATAATTTTAAAAAGGAAAATAAAAAATAAATTAAATTAAAATGAATAAATAAAATAAGAAGGAGCAGAGAGGCTAGCAGGGCAGGGTCCATTTCACAGACAGAAAATGAGTGGCAGGAACAGACATCAGGGGACTTCTCCACAAGCTGGAAGCTGGCCTCCTGCCTGACAGCGCCAGGGGGCAGTGAGCATCTTGTCGCTCCTAAACACGAATCATGCCAATGCCCACCAGGGGCCTCAGGGGAGTGGCACGGCGGGTTTCCTTTCAAATGCTCCCTGCCTGACCGGAGGGAAGAGACAGGCCTGGGGTGCCAGATGGCCATGCCCAAGAAGAAGGCCAATGTCAGGGAACGGCCAGGAAGTAAATCTCCAGGTGCTATGTAGCACCTCCCTCAGCTCAGGCAAGGAGGAGCAACTGAGCAGAGACTCGGGATGACTCTGTGGGCCCCAGAGCCCATAAGGGTCAAATATCAGAGTGAGATCAGCTAATCCCCCACACAGGACCCTGCTCTAAGAGGAAGTCACTCCTAGCTCAACCTGGCCCATCCCAACCTCTTCTCTCCCTGCCACCACCGCCCATTCCCTTTGGAAGCATCTTGTAATTTCTATGGGCCAAAGTGCCTGCGTCAGCCCCATCCAGGAAAAGATTGCCCAAATGAACGGGTATGCTTAAAACCCAAACACATCCTGAGTACCACATGGGCAGTCACCACTCTGGGTTCCAAGAGCAGGGCTTAAGGAGGCAGCTCAGCCTGGAAGCCTCCGAGGGGCCTCACCACTCACAAGCACAGGAAAGCAATTTTCAGAACATTTCACAGCAGCTCCAAAAATGAACCTCTCCTCCCAGCCCCACCAGATCATACACTGCCCAAGGTCCCAGGAGAGAGCTGGGGTACTCTGACAGCCCAGCCACTAGGGGCAGATGGTGAGGCCTCTGTCCACCCCCGGCAGAACCCCCAAGGGCCACGGCTGTAGGCCGGAGTGTGGGGAGTGACTTGGAGCTATAGCAGTGGAGGGGACCCACCGTGCAGACCACAGCTCCAGGTCTTCACGCAGGTGTCCACAGCAGTGCCCAAGTCAGACCCACCCCTCTGCCATACCTCTCTCCTTACAGTTGGGGCCACTGAGGTACAGAGCCCAGGAAGGCTGCCCAAAGTCCTGTAAAGCAAGGGGTCTGGCTGCCACCCTAACTCTAGGTCCAGACCTCTGCTATGACTGTGGACAACCAAACCAAATCAAGCCCAGACCTCCCAAACTGAGCCCCATCCAGCTTGTGATGTGGCCTGAGTCACATTCCCCATTCACTGTTGCCCTAAAGCCCCAGGCCCTCAAGCAGGCTGACGGTCCACTTCCCCTCCAGCCAGGGCCCACAGGGTCAGGGCAGGTCCCTTGATGCCCTGGGCCAGAAAAGATCCAGAGCTTCGCAGGACAGCAGAGCAGGAGAGAAGACAGGCATTTTCTGTCTTCTTTCTGTCTTTCTAAAGATGAGGCATTTATGCTCTGAACCCGAACACATGGGGGGGCGGGTGGAGTTCACCTCAGCACAGTCTGGAAGCCGTACTTTTTGCATCTGTAACTCTGCATTACCGCTCTGGAGGCGGCAGGACCTGGGGTCTCTGATTCCATAATAACAACGCTCTGCACTTACACAGCACCTCCTGCAATCTCCACACACTCCATGGTGGTTCATTAAGAGGCCACTGCTCTGCCAGGAAGCCCCCACTGTCTGCTTCACCCTAAGAATGGGGCTAGGAGTGAGGCGCAGTCCCAGGAAGGCAGTCAGGTGGGCAGGCACTCCGGCCCACTGCCCCCTTCCCGTCAGAGGGAAAAGACCCTAAGTCAGCAGAGAATCAATGGCTGAAAGCCACAGATGGCCCAGCCTGCGATGGAGCCCCTTCCGGGCAGGACGCAGGATGTGGGCCCCTACCTCAGTCTGTCCATCTGTAAAGCGGGCAGGGACCTGCACCTGAGGCCTGGTGACTGGGGGTGGCCAGGATCACCTGCTACCCTTAGGAGGCGCCCCGATGCCTCCAGATGCAGGCCTAAGTGTGGAGCCATGATGGCCTGGGAGCTGGCCAAGCCTGCCTGGCTGGGCCAGGAGGAGGGAGTGACAGGCGAGAAGAGAAGCCCCCAGGGCTAGGAGGGAGGAAAGGGCCGGCCCGGCACCCAGAGGAAAACTTCCCGGGAAAGTGAGCGAATCAGCCTTCCTGGGGGTAGGCACAGATCCCACTCCGCCAGGCCGTCCTGGGGGTGGGCTGTCCCGGGAGAGACACACCCCCGGCCCCAGGCCTGGGCCATCGCGGGGACGTCCCTGGAGCACAACTGGGCAGCTACCCCAGGTGGCTTCCTGGGGGCAGCACAGACCTCCCCCCTTCACCCGGCCCAGCCATCCTGGAGGGGGCCTCCCGGCGAGCGACACAGACCTCTCCCCACTAGGCCTGGCCATCCTGGTGGGGGGAGGGGGTTCCGCGGGGCAGCACGGACTCTGGCCTGGCCCGGCCGTCCCAGGAGCTTCCCGGGGCCAACAAAGGCCCCTGCCAAGCCTCCCGTCCTAGGGGGGGGCTCCCGGAGGGGACAGCACGGAACCCAGACCGAGCCGGCTCCCGTGAGAGGGTGCACAGAAAGGCAGGGGCAGAGAAGCAGCCCCCACGCTAACCCCCATCCATGCCGGGTCCGGGAAGGCCCAGGTGGGGTGACCCCCGCCCCCAGCCCGGGGCCCCCCGCGGCATTGGGCCTGCAGCGGGCGGCGCGAGGTCTCAGGCCCGGCCGGGGGCGGCAGACCCGGGGTCCCGGCCGGCGGGCGGTACTCACCGGCACGGACATCTTGGCCTCCGCTCCCGGGCCCCGGGCGGGCAGCGGCGCCGGCAGGCTGGGGGCTCCGGTCTGCCGCGCCGCTCAGAGCCCCCCGCGCGGGGTCCCGGCGCTCTCGGGGTTCCCCGCCGGCTCCTGCGCGCTCCCGGCGGCCGGACTGTCCGGCGGCTCCAGCCCGCGCCGCGCATGCGCCGCACCGCCCCTCCCCCTCCCGTCTCCTCCCTGGGGGCCGCGTTAAAGGCGAGGACCCCGGACCGCGGCATTTTTCTGTCGGCCCAACGCGGCGAGGAGGCTGGGTCTCCACCCTTTACCCAACCTTCAAGGGCCACCTCGAGTCGCACTATCTCCTGTTCTCCCACCGGGTTCTGGAAACCAGAGCCCCCACCCCCCACATTGCCCAGCCCAGGATGCTGGGCGCCTGCCCTGTGGTCTGGCGGGGCTCCCAGTCCTTGTGTCTGAAGGCGATTGCAGGTCAGCCTCGCAGGGCTCCTAGAAACCCTCCCCGCTCCTCCCGCTGAAAGCCCAGAGACCCGGGCACCCCTCCCGCTGCGCTGCCCAGACCTCCTCCGCCTGCTCTGCCCTCCCCCGCGGCCCCTCCCTCGGTGGTGGGGAGCTCCCGACTGCCTGGGAACAGCCTAGCGCGTTAGGGTCATCCGACAAATAGAGCTGACAGATAGAGCTGGACTGGCTTTTAGGGAGGATCCTGCCTCCCCGTAACCCCCACTCAAGGGCCACCCACAGCCAAGCCACCCAGCGCCAAGGGCCAGCCCTCCGACGCTGGAAGACTGGCCTTCGCGGCCCCAGCCTTTCTTCCCCAAGGTTAAACATCCCCAATTTCTTCAGCTGTTCCACATCTGCCATGGTGTCCACAGATAGCGGCCCATACCCGTGCGCCCTAATTTCCCACCCCCTGCCAGGTGGGCCTTCCTCTTCTCATGTTACATTTAATAAACTGAGGCTCTGAAATCCCTCAGCAACCAGAAGGCAGAACCAGGAGTCTGACCACTCTGGTCTGCCACTCATCATATACCGCCTGTCCCTGTTCCCTCTGTTTCCCAGAGAAAGGGCTGCTACCACCCAGGAAGGATGAGTGAACACAAGGTTTAGGGGCCGGGTCAGTCCAGGGAGATCAGCACAACTGCCCCCCAACCCCTCCATGGAGGAAAGGTAAAGCTGGCTCCATGAGGCTGGCTGGCAGCAAATGTGGTTCATGGCAGGACCTGGGGGACAGAGCTCCAGCCCTCTAAGACATCTGTAGGGGCAAGCGCCCAGGGCTACAGGTTCTTTCATCCGTCATGTGTGCAGTGCCAGAAGTCCTCAGGTTATTGAACAGAGGGGAGGAAGTACGGATGAGGTGAGCTTTCTCGGAGACTTAGATCAGGCCCCAGCTCCCCAGGCCTCAAAACCCCCCGTTGGCAGGTCATCCACTGGGGTTTAGGAGGCTTTCCAGCCTTCTTCCCCAAGAGGTGGGGCTGCCTTGGTCTTTCTCTAGGATGCTCCTGGGGAGAGTCCTAACAGTGGTCCCCAGCAATGAGAGGGGTACTAGATGTGAAAGAAAGGGGGGAAATCGAGGCCTGCTATGAGGCCCAAGTCCCAATTCTAGGACTGATGAGCTGGGGTCCTTTCCTGTTCCACCTAAGCAGTGTTGCCTGCCCCCTTGAATGGGCATTGTCAGTTATGCGCCTCAGTTTCCCCAGCCCCAGTGTTCGGTAAGGCATTGTTGGAGGGAGCAGGCAGGGCCCCAGCAAACAGAGGGGGTCTGGGCCGACAGCTGCCACCTCCTCAAAGAGCGCTCTGTGTGTGTGTCTGGCAGGCAGCCCTGCCCGTGCCCACCCGCCCGCGTCCAGCCGGCACTGGGGCTCCCGAGCTGGGGGCAGCAGCTCAGCCTGGCGCCTGGGCTCCCAGCCACATGCGCGCGCTGTCTCAGAGGCCCCCACGGCCACCCTGGCCCCTCCCTCACTGAGTCCAGGCTCCTCCTCCTCCCTTCTCCCCTCCTTTGGCTGGATTCTTTTCGCCCACTGTTTCTGTGTCCTCTTGCATCAGCCCCTTCTCTAGGTGCCCAGGCCAGAACGGGGCTAGCAGTTCTCCACCCTCCACACCCCTGGGTATAGGGAAATGGAAACCCAGGGGAGGGGTGCAGCTGGGGTCATGACCTCCAAACTATCTAGTCCTTGTCTCCATCTGGCCCCCAACAATGACTTCCAGCTGCTTATTCGGGGAGGGTGTCACTAACTCATCCCTTAGCACAGGAAGAGGGATGCCTGGCCAGAGCCTCACTTACTCCAAGGCAGAGACCCAGCACCTTGGGTAGGGGGTTGTACCCCCCCCACAACTGCATCCTCCATTCCCCAGTAGGCAAATGATCCCAGGATGACTCAGTCCCACAGAGGACAGGCTCTGGGGGCCTCACGACTAGTAATTCACACGAGAAGAAACAGCTGGGTTCCCTGAGCAGTTGCCAGCACCCCGAGAGGATCCTTGAAGGCCAACCAGGGCCCTAGGGAGACAATGGTTATTGCTGTTCCTGGCACTGGGAGGGAAGGGAATTTGGACCTGGCCACAGAGTAATTCTGGACAGAGACAAGCTTCATAGTCAGGTCTCTGGACACCCAGGCCTCTGTCCCCTGGATCTTGCCACATCTAGAAGGCAGAGAGGCCTGGGAGGTGGCTCCTTCTCCCCACCCCCACCCAGGGTAACCAGGGACCTCTCTAACAGAGGGACTCCTGGCCCAGGAGTGCACAGTGAGCCTTTCAGGGCACTTGTGGGCGCCGTGTGATAATCCTACATTAGCATTGTGCTTTTGTCACCAATGAGGAAGTGACATTGATAACATCCTCATTAGCCAATGTTCACACTCTGTTCAGACTGCCTTAGTTTGCCCCCACTGTCCTTGTTCTTTTCCTGTTCCAAGATCCCGTCGAGAATCCCACATTACACTTAGCTGTCATGTCTCCTTAGGCGCTGCTGGGCTGGGGCCATTTCTCAGACTTTCCTTGCTTTTGATGACCTTGGCAGTTCTGATGAATATTGGTCAGGGATTTTGTGGAATGTCCCTCAACTGGGATTTGCCTAGTGTTTTTCTCATGGTTAGACTGGGGTTATGGATTTTTGGGATGACCTCAGAGGTAAAATGTCATTCTCACCACATATCAAGGATAGACACTGTCAACGGGACAACTTATCACTATTATGTTGACCTTGATCACGTGGCTGACACAGTGTCTGTCAGGTTTTCTATTCTGTCCTCTTTGGAAGGAATGAGGATTTATGCTCCCTTTCCTGAAGGCAGAATATCTACATAAAAACATTTGGAATTCTTCTGTGGGAAATTTCTCTCTTCTTCATTTATTTATATCAGTATGAACTCGTGGATATTCATTTTATACCTTGGATTATAATCCAATACTACTTTATTTTCTTGCATGTATTGACCATGCTTTGGCGATAGGGAGTTCTTTCAGTTGGTGCATCAGATTTTTCAAGAGAATGTAGAAATCAGATTGTTTTTATAAAATAGCTGGCTTTTGAAACGTTGACTGAGTGAGCCAAACAAAATGCTTCCACAGGCCAACCCCAGGCAGCTCTTGGCTCCGGAGTCAGATTACCTGGTTTGAGTCCTGCTCTGCTGCTTGCACCTGGATCATTTTGTGCATATGCATGAGTTAATCTGTCTGGGGGTCTGTTTCCTCGTCTGTGAAATGGGAGGTTAATACTTCCTGGGTGGTTGAGAGGATTCTATTGAATGACTCTGGGAAAGTTTGGGGCACTGGACCTGGCAAGAACGCTTGCTTTGTAAACAGCAGGGACCATCATGGCCACACGCATGAGCCAGGCACTTAGGTTAAGCAGCTTCCTACGGAGAGCAAGATCTGAGCTTGTTTGAAGGAGACCTTTTAGGGTTGGGGGTGGCCAATGGGACCCTGTAAGCTCTGGAGTAGATGAGACCAGGAACTACCACCCCAAGCCTGGTTTTCAACCTAAGAGTTGAGTTCTACTACTCTGTGGTAACACCACATTGACGGGTGGGGGAGTACCCAGACTAGAGGTCCTTTCTTACTCTAAAGTGTGAATGACTACCTCTCCCTGGGACTGCATGTCAGCCTGGCACAGAAAGAGACGCTCGGCTTAGTGAAGTGGATGGGGAACCCACTAGCCCACCAGGTGAGACCTTGGGGTTCCGTCTTGGCATCACTTCAGACTTATCCTGTGACCTTAAGCAAGTCCAGGTTCCAGTATCCTTGAGGGTAATTCCACAGTCTCCTCGAGGGTGGGCCCTAGGGGCTAGGGCAGGGCACTTCCTTGTCTCTCCCCCATTCACAGAACCTTCTGTATGCTCTGCCTGAGAAGCACCTGGTTAGGACAGGGGGTGATGTGCAGGTCATCAGGTGACTGGCTAAAGAGGGAGACCATTGTGCCCTAGACAAGGAGGCTTCAGGACCTGGTGGCAGGAGGGAGATAGATGTGTTAGTTTCCTACTGATGCTGGAACAAATTCCTACACACTTAGTGGCTTACAACAATATGAACTTCTTATCCTACACTTCTGGAGGCTGAAAGTCCAAAACTGGCTGGCAGGGCTACCTTCCTTCTGGAGGCTCTAGGGGAGGACAGCTTCCCTTGCCGTTTTCAGCTTCTCGAGACCGCCTGCATCCCTTGGCTTGGGGCCCTGCATCACTCCGACCTCTGCTTCCATCCTCCCATCCTCTCTGACTCTGGCCCTCCCAACTCCCTCTTAAAAGAACCTTGTGACTCCCGTGGGTCCATTCAGGTAATCCAGGACAACCTCTCCATCTCCAGATCCTTAATTTAATCAGAGCTGCAGAACCCCTTTTGCCTTGTAATGTAACCTAATCATAGATTCCGGGGATTCAGATGTGTACGGGAGGACCCCTGGCCCCCCAGACTGCTCCCCATCTGGGCCCTACGGCCTGAATCCTGGCGATGGCTGAGTTTGGCCAGGGCAGAAATCCTCTCACTCAGCTCACGTGGCACCTCTTGCTGTTCGTGGGAATAACTATAAATGACCTGTGGCTCCTGCATACCATCTGGCAAGACAAGGCACACAACCCCAACAGGCAGGGACCCCTTGACCCTGAAATTCCAGGAATTTATCTTTGAAAACGCACTCATGAGTAGCCAAAGATATACATGGAGAGGCTATCACTCGCAGCTCTCCTTATTAACATGGGAACGACTTACATATTCAGTAACGGGCTCCACTTAAATCGTGGAATATTTACATGATAGAATCCCATCCTGGGCATCACCACCAATGATAGAGAGTGACATGGGAATACGTTTATAATATACTGTTAAGGGAAGAAAAATAGGCTTCCTGAATAAGTATGGTCAGATCCTATTTTCATAAAAATTCACATATTTATATTTATGTCATATATTTGCGTTGGGAAAAAATGTGGAAGGGTAGATAGCACAGTATCAGCCGTGGCTATCTTGGGGTGGGGGTGAGATTTTGTTCACCATTTGTGATATTTACAGGGGCCTATTGGGAGGTTGATTAATAAGTAGGGTTTTATCTGTCTTCATGGATTAGGATTTTATAGGAGACTGTTTTTGGTTTTGGTTTTGGTTTTTTTTAAACTTTTTATTTATTTATTCATGAGAGACAGAGAGAGAGAGAGAGAGAGGCAGAGGCAGAGGGAGAAGCAGGCTCCCAAGGAGCAGGGAGCCTGATGCGGGACTCGATCCCAGGACCCTGGGATCATGACCTGAGCCGAAGGCAGACGCTTACCCATCTGAGCCACCCAGGCGCCCTAGGAGACTGTTTTTGGAGGAGGGAATGGGGTTTTCAGTGTAATTAAAATTATTTTCTCTATTTTCCAATGTTTTTCAAATGAACATCATTACTTGGGCATTTTTTTAACAGTATACACTTTTTTAAATGGTGGTAAAACATATATAACATGAAACTCACCATTTTAACTGTTTTTTTTAAGCTTATTTATTTAAGTAGTCTTTAAGCCACCCAGGTGCCCCCCCATTTTAACTATTTTTAAGTGTACAATTCAGCGACATGAAGTTCATGCACAGTGTTGTATAACCATCATTATTATCCATCTCTAGAACTTTCTCATCGTCCCAAACAGAAATATCCCAGGGACGCCTGGGTGGCTCAGTCGGTTAAGCATCTGCCTTCAGCTCATGTCATGATCCCAGAGTCCTGGGATTGAGTCCCACATCGGGCTCCTTGCTCAGAAGGGAGCCTGCTTCTCCCTCTGCCTGCAGCTTCCCCAGCTTGGGAGCTCTCTCTTCCTCTCTCTGATAAATAAAATAAAAATCTTAAAAAAAAAAAAATCCCAAACAAAATGTCTCCATTAAACCATAACTCCCCATCTCCTCCTTCCCCAGCCCCTGGCAACCACCATTCCACCTTCTGTCTCTAAGAATTTGCCTGTTCTTTGGTAATTTCTTTTTTCTTTTTTTTTTTAATAACAGTTTGTGAGGGGAACATGCAATTGCCAAGTCCTAGGAAATGCAAGCCACCGTGGAGGGGTTCCCCCAGACATTCTAGGGCCTGACACCCAGGAGATGCAAGCAAGCAGCCAGCAGAGTAAGGCCCTGCAGTCAGTCCCATGCAGATCCTGCCGCCCGGTCGCTGCCCCCTGCCCCACCCCCAGCAGACAGGAGGCAGAGGGGAAGGGACTTGCCAAGGGCTCCCAGAACGGGACAGCTGAGCTGGGCAGAACCCAGGTTCCCACCTCGGCTGGCTCCAAGGGCCTTGGCCGCCAGCCTCCTGGTCTTCTAGGATGTTTGTAAACACCCAGAGACCAGAGCCCCTTCCAGGAACAGGCCTGCATTCTCAGTGACTGTGACAAGTGGAATTTCACTGTCCACTGGAAACAATCCCCAGGGCGTTGTGTTTCTGAATCCGGGGATGAAGCCACCCGCTTGAATAGTACACATTCTCTAAATTAGTAAAGAGCCCGAAAGAGCTGTTGCCACATTGAGGTCACCAGTGCGAGTTCCCAGAGCAGCAGTCCGGTTCTCAGCGAGGCAGGGAGGCTGGGCCCCCAGCCCCCCAGGGGCGCTGGGAAAGTCTCCCTGCTCCCCGGGGACTGAGACTGACCCTTGTGGAAACAGGAAGAGACTCACGGTAGGGAGTGAGATCTGCGCTTTGGCAAGAACTGGGCCTCCCTGTCACCTTTGGCCTCCAGGGGCAGGGCAGGGCAGGGCCTGGGTTCCGGTCCTGCCCTGTGAACTTCAGCATGGTATTTCTACTCTAAGCACGTTTTCATCCCCTCTGTCAAATGAGGCTTTAGTAAAGCAGCAAAGCGGCCCCCAGCTCCAGGGAGCCCCCTCCCTATTTCATTCTATCTGAAAGCCGCCCCCACCCCCACCGCCGAGAACTGAGCAGTACGTGGCCCTGGCTCGCATGTCCTGGAAGGCCTGGGATCCAGGGCATGTAAGGGCTACTGTGGCACCCAGCACGGGAACACCCGTTAAACGCTGCTGTCTGAATCGCGCTGACTTGTCTCTCGGCCCTCCAGCCGGCCTTTCCTGGCTGGGAGCTTTCTACTTCTCCTGCTCTCCTGAGGCAGCCGTGGCCCCACCCGTCCTGATGGGGCTGAGAGAAGGGGAGGCTATTAAAGATGCTGGAGGCTAGCCCACGTTCTGGCCTGGAGGGTGACCTCTGGCAAGTTCTTTATGCAAGGCCCTTGGGCTCAATGTTTGATGGGAGCAATGTCTGGCGGAAGGTTCTAGAAAGACAAGGCTGCCTATCACCCAGATGACGGACCTTCCGAGTGGGATGGAGTGATGCTTGCTGAGGGGCAGCCCTCCAATGTCAGGCTAAGACCTGGAGACATGGTGACAGACCCGGATGGAGGATTGGAAATGGGCTCTGTCCTCCTGGTCTGCCTGCGGTGGCAGAGGCATCCTGGAGGAGGCGGCGCTCAAACAGGAGCTTGAAGGATGAGCAAGAGTTCAGGAGGCCTGTGTGGGCAGCAAAGCTGGTGTGGAAAGGGACTCCCCTCCAGGGTCCAGCAGCCTGAGCCCCACCTGTTCCTGGAGAGAGACAAACCAAAGTTTCCAAAAGCAGACCCTCAGTGGGGAGGCCTGCGTTCAAACGCCGGCTCTGCCATGCTCTAACGCCCCCCACCTGGGCCAGTCGCCCCTCTTGGGACCTCAGTGTCTCCTGGGCAATGGGGCAATAGCATAAAAGGGCTCAGAGAGGGTGCTGGGGACACCTGTGTCCACCCATTTGGGGTGTCTACTTCTGTTCCCTTAGAAGGCTGCGTCTTCCTCCCTTGTTCAACTATCTCTCCATCTCTCGGGGTATTGTAAGGCATCAGACCCAGACTCCTGCTGGACCCCTGCATCCTGATGAAAACCCGGGGTTGGGGGGTGGGGAGGCCCTGGGTGATAGCCACCTATGCAAAAATACTGATTGTGTACCTAGTCTGTGCAAGACATCATAGGGGTTGTCATTTCCTAGAAGCAGAGCCTGAGACAGGGATTCTTTGAAAGTAGCTTCTTGAGAGAAGGGGAGTGGGGCCAGAGAGAATGGGGAGGTCCAGCTTCAGCCTGGCCCCCGGGGAGCTCTGGAGTGACTTGCACCTCAGAACTGGTCCCACCTAGGGGGCGGCCCGTTAGGCTACACACTGACCACTGCCGGGCGTGAGGTGGGAGTAATTTGGGCCAGGAGGTCCCATTCGGCCAAGGACACTTTTCCAAAGATGCAACAACAGCTGTGAGCAGGGAGCAGCCACCTCTCCCCGTACTTGGGGTTCTGGGCTGTTCCACAGAGGAGAATGGGTCAACCAGTCTACCGTCCTACCGGTTCTTCTGCCCTTAAGGAGCCACCAGCTATTGACTTTCCTGTCCTTACCGGCCCTCGGGCATATTTGGGGAGTTGCTTGCAGAAAGGCCTGAAGTATAATAAACAGGTGGGGATAGGATTTCCAGACAACCCTTCCTGTTGCTCTCTCCTCCTCGAATCCCGGCAGCACCCCACGCAGTGTCCCCTTCGGTGTCCCTGGACGCTCCAGGGGAAAGGCTCAGCCCAAACCGTGCCCTGTCAGGAAGGAGCCCTCAGGGAGAGGAAGAGGCTTCATCAAAGCACCACGGAGTTGGGGCTAGGACCGAGGTTTTCCGACTTCTAGTTCTTGCCCTGCCGGGGAAAAAGCCCATGTAAGGAGAAGCAGAGTCTCCCTTTTGTGGGGGTGGAGAGGGGAAAGCTCCCTTGGTGAGCCGAAGCAGGATCCCCTCTTACTGTCCGGCCTCTGGGCACGTCACTTTGGGCTGCTGAATAGCCCAGGCCACAGCAAGACTAGGGAACAAGGACACAGCAACCCCTGGGCCAGCCGGCAGCCTGAGGGGGACTCATTCCCATGACTCAGCTTGGAGAGAGGCTGCCCGAGAGCTCTGTGCATTGTGGGGTATTGTTCTTGCTGCCAGCATCTCAGGCTTTGTGAAAGGGATGTGCCTTTGGGTTGATTTAATTTAATTAATTTATTTGACAGGGAGAGAGAGAGAGTGGGGGGGGAGGGGCAGAGGGAGAGGGAGAGAGAGAATCTCAAGCAGATTCCCAGTGGAGCAGGGAGCCCGACATGGGGCTCGATCCTATGACCCTGAGATCACGACCTAAGCCAAAACCAAGAGTCAGATGCCCCCACTGACTGAGCCACCTAGGTGATCCTTGGGTCGGTTTTAAATGGTTTCCTTCCAGATAATCCGTTAAGCCATCTCCAAGGAAGGAGGCTTCAGCACGCCTGAGGCCCGGAGTAGCCTAAGCCCAGCTCATCCTGGGGGGCCTGGGGTCTTGCTGTAGTTGGCAGTGAACCCGTTTGCCATCTGCAGGCACAGAAGCCCAGATCAGCTCCACTCTCCTGCTGCCTCACTGGCTCCCTCTTGTCCAGGGACGCACCGAATGAGGCAGATGCCATTGGCCAGTCTGCGCAGCTTCGTAACTGTCAAGCGAAAGTGAGGCTGCATGAGGCAGCCAAAGTTAAAAAAGAAACAATGGTGCCAGAACTGACGCTTGGGGCCTGATCCCAGGTCAAGGTCAAGGTGGTAGACCTGGAGAACACACAAAAGGGTTGAGATGAAAAAGGGGGCCAGCAAGCCATTGAAAGGAAGGGGAGGGGCACCTGGCTGGCTCAGTCGATAGAGTGCCAGACTCCTGATCTCGGGTTTGTGGGTTCAAGCCCCATGTTGGGTATAGAGATTACTTAAAAATAAAATCTTTTATATATATATATATTTTTAAGATTTTATTTATTTGAGAGAGAAACAGCATGAGAGGGGTGAGGGTCAAAGGGAGAAGCAGGCTCCCCGCTGAGCCGGGAGCCCGATGTGGGACTCGATCCCAGGACTCCGGGATCATGACCTGAGCCGAAGGCAGTCGCTTAACCAACTGAGCCACCCAGGCGCCCCTTAAAAATAAAATCTTAAAAAAAAAAAGAGGGGAAGCCTAGTTTGGGAAGATAAAGACAGAGAGGGAGTGAGATTGGAGGCCAAGCAGCCGGGAATAATAGTTTAAGGCAAATTCGGACTTGTTCACCAGACCTCAGAACCGCTGGGCAAGTGTGAAAGAAGGGTAGTGAAGCCCCACCTTTTCTTTCTTTCTTTCTTTCTTTTTTAATTAAAAAAAGTTTTTTTTTTTTTTTTAAAGCAAGCTCTACACCGAACATGGGGCTTGAACTCATGACCCTCAGATCAAGAGGAGCACGTTCTACCGACTAAGCCAGCCAGGCACCCCTTGAAGGCCCACCTCTTAACTGCACAAAACTCATCTGCCCTGAGAGGTAAGGCTAACTGGATTCAAAAACTGTTCAGAGCAACCCACAGATGAACGTGCCACAAAACTAGGTTTGTGATGAATCAGGTCCTGGGGCATATTCCTTTTTTTCTATCTATCATCTATCTATCTATCTATCTATCTATCTATCTATCTATCTATCTATCTATCATCTATCTATCTATCTATTTATTTCACAGAGAGAGAACAAGTAGGCAGAGAGGCAGGTAGAGGGAGAGGGAGAAGCAGGCTTCCCGCGGAGCAGGGAGCCCGATGCGGGGCTCCATCCCAGGATCCTGGGATCATGACCTGAGCTGAAGGCAGCCGCTTAACGACTGAGCCACCCAGGCGCCCCCTGGGGCATAGTCCTAAGTGCCGAACCTTCTTTGGTACCAGCCCAGCCCAGCTCTGTCTCTGGAAGGGGCGCCTGGGTGGCTCAGGCGGTTGAGCCAGTCTGACCCTTGATTTTGGCTCAGGTCATGATCTCGGGGTCCTGGGATTGAGCCCCTCATTGGGCTGCCTTCATCAGGTTCTTCAGAGAAGGAGAAGCAATAGGAGACAGGGAGGATTCCAAGTCCCATGGTTAGCTGTCTGTGGGCTGGAGACCCCGGCGGGGAGCTGACGGTGTATGTCCAGTTCAAGTCCGGAGGTCTCCCAGAACCAGGAGTATGGGTGGATGCGAGAAGGATGTCTGTCTGAGCTCAAGGAGAGAGCAAACTTGCCTTCCTCCTCCTTTTGTTCTATCCAGGCCCTCGATGGATCGGATGATGTCCGCCCACACTGGTGACAAGGATCTTTACTCAGTCTACCTATTCAAATGCTAATCTCTTCCAGAAAAAAACCCTTACAGGCACATTCTGCCAGCTATCTTGGCATCCCTTAGCTCAGTCAGGTTGACACATAAAATTAACCATGATGCCTGTCTTGTTCAAAAGCCCCTTCCAGAGAGAGCTGGGCTGGGCTGATACCAAAGAAGGTTCGGCACTTAGGTGTGATCTAGTCCAGTCTTCTCCATGGATGGCCATTCTCCTCCTAGGTCCAGCCACATCTTACCCAAAGCACTGGGCTCCATGCTCAGAGACAGGCAAGCAGGGCAACCTTGCTGAATCTTGTCTTTTCAGAGGAAGACAAGATTCACATAGGAAGAGAGACATACAACCACTTTGCTGGAGAGAGGGAGAACTTTCTGGGAGGTAAATGGGCATTATATTTCAAGGCCTTGAAGATGTGTGCCTTCCCTGACATGACAACTCCACTTGTAGAAGTGATCTAGAAATAACCAGTGATGCAGATCAAGATCTAAGGACGAGGCAGTTCATCGAGGCATTATTTTTAACAACAGAAAGCAGGTAACCTCAGTGACCAATGGTGGGAAACCAGTATAATAAATTATGGTACAACCACATGACGGCACATCCTAGAGCCATTAAAATTGTTTTCTCAAAGAATGTTTGAGGGGCGCCTGGGTGGCTCAGTCGGTTGAGCGTCTGACCCTTGATTTTGGCTCAGGTCATGATCTCGGGGTCCTGGGATTGAGCCCCTCACTGGGCTCCATGCTTAGTGCGGAGTCTGCTTGTCCCTCTCCCTCTGCTCCTCCCCCAACTCTCACTCTCTCTCTCTCAAATAAATAAAATCTTAAAAAAAAGAGGAATATTTGAGTCAATGGGGAAATGCTCGTGGCATATACCACAGGGCAGTGCAGTCCAATACAGTTCTATGATGATGGAAATCTTGGGTGTCTGCACCATCCACGATCACATGTGACTACTGAGTACTTGGAAATCTTTGGTTAGTGTGACTGAGAAACTGAATTTTGAATTCTTTTTTTTTTCTTTTGGATTTTGAATTCTCATGAATTTAAAATTTAAATTTAGGGGCACCTACCTGGCTCAGTCGGGAGAGCATATGACTCTTGATCTCGGGGTTGTGAGTTCAAGCCCCACTTTGGGTGGGGAGTATACTAAAAAAAAAAATTTTTTTTTTTTTTTAAATAGCCATATGTGGTCAGTAGCTTCTGTGTTGAGCTGCACGGGTACAATTCCAACGGCCTTACGAAAAATTACATAAAAACACGGGGAGAAGTCTGAAGGTATCCCGAAATGTAGCAGTTTGCTCTGTCAGTAAGATGATGAGAGATTTGAATTCTGTTTGATTTTTCTGCTTCCAAATTTTCCAACAATGAACGGTTTCCTTCTATCATCAGAGGAAGGGAGAGAGAGAGGAGAAGCCTGGAGCAGCAAGGTTCACGCTGGCAGGAAGGCCCGGTGCGGGCAGGGCTGGTGGGAGAGGGGCTTGTTTTGACAGGAGTGTTGTGCCTCTGGTGGCCTGGGGCTTCTCCAAGCTGCGGGGCAACCTGCTGACACACTACACACCCCGCTTAGCGGGTGTGAGCATGTGTGTGTGTGCGCGCGCGCGCGTGGGGCCCCCATCTGTTGCCAACCTGGCAGCGCGCTGCTGCGTCTTCAGCTGAGTTTGCTGAGACTTGGGTGGATTTTGTCATCTGAATTTCTTGCTTGCTTCCCCAGGCCTTCCTTCAGTTGCTTCTCCCAGTGACTGCTTGACGTTAAGGGGCTTCCTGCCTAAGCTCTCTCCTGGGCCTCCGAAGACTTCTCAAAGTCGGAGAAAGTTCCTGCAGGTGGGTCTCGGCAGACAGCAGGGAAGAAACCCGGGCGCGTACTCATTACAGTTTGCTGATGCGTCAGGAATTTAGGAGTTTGAATTATTTGAAGTGGCAAGATTAAAGGAAGATGGAATTTTCCTAAATACATAGCTGGAGGCTTTTTTATTTTTAATGAGTAGGGAGGCGATGCGCAGTGGTTCTCACACTTCAGGGTGCATGAGCATCACCTGGCTGCTTGTGAAAATTGAGATTCCTGCCCCCCGGGATTATGTAACCCCTCCCCTTTGCTTTACAGATACAGAAACGGGGGGAAGGGGAGGTGAGGGGCCAAGCCATGTACCCAAGCGGATCACTCCACTCGACCGTCTCTCGGTCTCCTGTGGCAGGTGTTTGGTGTTAAGGGAAGAGACAAAAGCGGGGTCCAACACATTCTCTGACACCACCTGGAGGTCCAGCAATTCAACTCTGTCACCAAGTACCGAGAGTCAGTGCAGCTCCCCCACAGATAAGAGGTGCAGTCACACAAGACTGTCCCCACCTCAGACACCAGCCGCAAATGGGTCACTCAGACTGCACACCCTTCTGCTCAGTCCATGACCGCCGCCAACAGCTTTGATCATTTGCTAGAACTCGAGGGCCCAGGAAAGTGCTCTATTTATGATTGTTGTCTGCTATAAAGGATGCAAATGAACAGCCAGACGAAGACGGGTCCAGAAAGGTACAGTGCAAGAGTCTCTGTGCCTGTGGAACTGGGTTGTGCCACACTTCCGGCACGTGGATGTGCTCCCCAACTCAGAAGCTCCCCAGACTTTGTTGGTGAGGAATTTTTATCAAGATCTCATTACATAGGCACAATTGCTTAAATCACTGGCCTGATCAGACTCCCTCCCCGGACGGGACTGAAAGTTTAAACCCTTCAGCTACAGTGGCGGTGTTGCTGGTGACCAGGCCCCATCCTGAAACATACAAATCCCAAGGGTTTTAGGAACCCAGAACTGCACAAAAACTTTTTTTCTTATACCATGTGGGCTATTTGCAGTTTTGTGGAAAAGACCACTTGCATTGCCAAGACAACAGAGGCCTCTGCAACAATGCTGTTCTCATCATTTCCAGCTCCAGTTGTCCACCGCAGTGCCGAGGGCACACACAGGTCGTGCCAGACACTGTTGGTGCAGGAGGGCTGGGGGGTAGGTGACTGAGAACGGGCAGAATCCCCTCCCTGTGTCTCAGGACCCCAACCTCAAATTCAAAGGTGCCATAATGGAGCTCAACGGCAGAGCGTAGCAGAACTGTGGGGTCCGGCTTGAGACAACAGTAAAGACGGGGCAATCTTGATGAGGTGACCAGGACCCAAAGGGTCGACCCTGCCCCAGATGGCATTCTCCGGGCCCCAAAGAGCTTCCAGACTTAAACATGTCTTCCACTTGTCAGTCCCAGTGCCTCAAACACAGATGGGCTTAGGTTATAATGCAAAGATGTTAGGGTGGAAGAGGAAAGGCTGAAGAGAGCAGAGCAGCTGGGCAGCAACCCTCCACACCCTGAGGACTCTGGCCACCACTCCCTCTGAGGCACCCACAGCAGCCCCATGTCACAGCTGTGGCCCAAGGGCCCTGGGGACGGCTCAGCATGCTGGGCAGAGTTTGAAGATGGGCAGCTCCATAACTTCTACTAGAAAACCCACACATTGTAATTCCTTTTGGTGTCTTCAAATTTGAAGCTCGTTTATCTGGGTCAGGGACCATTTATTTGCATCTAACAAGTCAAGGCTTGCTGCAGCATCTTTCCAACATATGGCCTGTTTGTGTCCTGTCTCTGTGCATCTGGTCAAGGCCACGTGGGCAAGGGGAAGGCTGACTCGGCAGTGCTGGAACCACTGGCCATGCTGGGAGGGGGCACATGGCCTAGCACAGACCCCTCAGCTTCCCAGCCACCCAACTTGCTTTTCAGAGAAACGGCAGTTGGGGGGCACCTGGTAGTTTACCTGAATGAGTCTCATCTCCTGGAGAAATGTTCCAGGAGCCGTTTGGGAGGATCATTCTGGAACCCAGCAAGCTCATCACCATGGCAACCCCTGCATCCCTGCGGTGCCCATCCCTTGGATACCTCTCTGTAATACGGACAGGGGAAGTCTAAATGTGAGCTTGTCTTTCTTTTTAAAGAGTTATCTTGAAGTACTTCAGAAAATAAAGGCATCATGAATAATATAAGAAATATCCATGTCCTCACCTCCCAATTTAAGATATAAAACCATATCTGTAAACAAAGCTCCTTTTCTCTGATCATAGAAATTTCCCTATCCTGTGAGGTAACCGCTATGCTGAGTTTAGTGTCTATCACCCATCCATTATATATATTTATATATTATATGTATAATTATATACCCTTCCTATATTCTGAACCAAGGTATAGTATCTTTTGCAAGTTAAAACTTTTTTGAGGTGAGAGTCCCGTAACATAAACCCAACCATCTTAAAGTGTAAAATTCAGTGCTATTTAGTGCATTCTCAGTGTTGGGCCACCATTACCTCCATGTTCACGTTTTTGAGCTTGTCTAACTGGGATCATATGTTAGGGCTTTTGCTGCTTGCTTTTTGCATCAACGCTGCTTATGGGGCTCATCTGTGCTCATGCATGCAGCCCTCCTCGTTCGGCTCACTGCTCTCCCGTATTGCACTGTGTGACTATTTCACAATCGATCCTTTCTCCTGATGGGTACTGGGTGGATTCCAGGTTTTTATGATCACAGTAAGCCTGCCTCCTCGTGCTGCTCCTCCAGGATGTCAACCCAGGAGTAAAAGTTGCTGTGTCATGGGCTGAGAGCAGTTCCAGATTAGGCATTGCCAAACTGTTCCTCAAAGTGCTAATTTATATTCACATAAGCCTGGTTGTCTTGGGAAGCTGGGGGCCAGGTGCACAATTTAATTATAGTAACCTAACACTTGGATAGTGTGCTTCATTTAATAAAACACTGTGAGGTAGGCAGAGCAGGATTATTAACCATTCTCAGCAACCTTCTGAACAAGGTATCTGAGACTCAGAGGGACTCTGCCTGGATCACAGCAGTGTTAGGATTGAAGGTTAGAGGCAGGACGACCCATGTGTCAGTCCAGAATGGTGCTCTCCTTAGGCAATGTTAATTTCTCCCCTGCCCCCACCCCCACCCCACCCCCTTGTACCTTACTTAAGCATAGGTCACAGTTTACCCCATCAGCTTTCTGAGGTGAAAGACAACACAATGAACGCTGGCTGACACAGACCATGGAGAGGAGACCCTGAAAGAGGGTCTCTGTGGTTTGGACCATACCAGGCTGCAGGGAAGCAGGGCAGAATCTTCTGGACTTGCACATTCCATTTTCCTTGCGGTGGTCGCCGTGCCTGTGCACAAAGATCGCATCTGATAGTATGTGGGGATCTAAGTTGCCCTATGAGGGCACAAAGAAAAGGCTTTACAGAAAAGTCCGAGGGAGGAATTGTGAACACACCCAGGTAAGGAGGTACAGTGGGAGAGGCATTTACAATACCTCCACTCTCTAAGGAACTGTCAACTGGGCCCCCCAGTCCCTCCTCCCCACACTCCCTGAAACCAGGCAGCATCCCAAAAGAGGGCAACCCTGTGAACCTTGCTTAGCACAGAAATTTGGTTCTGGAGCAGAGCTTATGCCTGAGTGACACTTGAGCAGAGGCTTGTCTGAACAAAGCCTGGGGGGTGTCTCGGGGTGCAGAGAGTGGTTGGGCTGCTGCCCCAGGGTGGGGGCAGAAGTGGAAGCCGAAGGGGTATGCCCACACCTCTGTGTCCTTGTGCCACAAGCTTTTGGCACCAGGAGCACCAGTTGCCGCTCTCCACCCGCAAACATCTCCCCATCTTGGCTGCTTCTTTCCCCCCGGACTCATGTCTGTGCGTCAGAATCCAGAAGGGGGTGAAAGGCAGTTCCGTTTTGCCTTCCCTGGCCCCATCCGACCCTCCGGTCACAAGAAGTGGGTGTGATCCCTGGTGGCTTCGCAGTTTGACCTCAGGCAAGTTTCCTCTGGTGAAAAACGAGGAGGATCCGACAGATGGCCCGCGAGGTAGCAGCTGGCTGTGGGACCTCACCACCACTTGCCTGCCGGGGCTCCCAGCCCAGGCCCCCCGCTTCGGCTCCCACGGTGCACAGCTCACTCAAGACTGAGTTCACCTCGCCGTCCCTTCTTCCCTAGAGACCTTACGCCGAGCTCTTAATGAGAGCACCGTGTTCCTCAGGAAATAGGTGAGCAGAATCGCCTAAGGAAGCTCGTTTTGTTCTTTGACCTGACACGGTCCGGGGCAGTTTTTCAGCATTGGGAAGGCATCAGATGCCCTGGAAATCCGACACAGCGAAGTGGGGCAAGGAGAAGACAAAGACTGATGGCAGAGCAGGGCCAGGTAACAACTTTCAGGGGTTCCTGCCTGCCGTGGCCCAGCCAGGAGGTGTCCCTGGGCCGTCCCTGTGCCACTCCTGCCAGGCCGTGGCCCCGAGGCCCGCGGTAGCGCTGACTCAGTCTCTCCACTTCCCCACTCCCGGATAAAGGGAAATCATTTCCTCTGGAGTTGGGCAGAAGTTTTCACTAAATGTGGATGTGAAGAGCTAGATAAAATACGATCCACTTGTTCTTAAAAACTGTGGGCTGGATGGTGTCTGCCACGATTCAAACAGGACGGATGGAAAAGGGGATTCTCGATTGAACATGGTAACACCTCTGTCAGCCCCACTACCCCGCCGGGCCTCAGCGGGCCCGCCAGAAAAGCCAGATGTTCACTGAGACAGCTCTCAGGCCTTCGAGAACGAGGTAGGTAAGGGTGGGGACAGGTGGCCACGCTGGCTGGGCAGGCAGGTCCCACCAAGGGCACGAACAGGGCTCAGGCAGGAGGACAGCCGACCAAGAGGAAGACCCAAGGCCCAGGTCCTGTCCCTGGGAACTGAGCCAGAGCAGTAAGCAAACACAGGGGGCAGAGGGGTCCAGGAGATGGGACAACACGCAATCTGCAAAGACTGGGCTCCAAGCTGTTAAAACAAGCACAGGATGTGAGGGCGCAGGGACCGTCCCCGCCACTATGCTCCTGGCCACCATTAGACCTGCAGGGTGGGAGCAGGGCTCCAGGAGGCTGCCCATTCTGCCCTGGACAGCTGGGCCCCTCTTAGTCCTTTCCTATACACAGCTCTGTTCTCTCTCGCTAGCACAACTGAAAAAAACCAATTCATTATTAAAAACTCAAATCCAAATAGAAGAGACAATAGTGTGAAGGACCTGCTGTCTTCCTCACTCAGACTCAGTAATTATCGACACATGACCCATCTCTTCTTCTCTCTGAGCCCACCCACTCCTTGGTGACAATTTTAAGGACCAAATGGAGAAAAGCCTGTTGGTTTATTACAAAGAATCGAGTGTTCCGGGGACCACTGTTTGGCTGACCAATCACCTATTCCTAATTCCACCCCCATCTTCCACAACAGGCTTTCCAGCCTCCCCTCCAGCTGGGGGCAGTCAGATGATCCAGCAATGGCCAGTGAGACGTACATGAAAGCCAGCTTTGAAGCTGCTTTTTAAAGTCTCATTGCAGGATGATACACGTGCACACACACATACACACCTGCACGTGTATTAGCCAGAGGAAGCAGCTTCATCAATATGAACTTTTTTTTTTTTTTAAGATTTTAAGTAATCTCTACACCCAGCCTGGGGCTCAAACTTAGAACCCCCGAGATCAAGAGTCGCACGCTCTACCGACTGAGCCAGCAAGACGCCCCGCTGCGGGTGGCGTTTAAAGAGGTTCTATGGAGATGAAGAGGGAGGCAGCTGAAGTCAAGGCAAATGAAACTATTTTAACTGTGAAAGTCTGGGAACACTGAAGCAAGGATGCATGAAGCTGGGAGGAAGGGCGTCTGTAACAAGAATGGTCTAAGTAGCTGCGCATTCCTTGACCAACTGCCAGATTCTGCCCCAAGGGGCTAGGCTTGAGGGGCTTTCTGTTTTACTGGCTGCTTGGAGTTTATTTTCCACTGGGTGCAAGGCACACGGTTCCAGGACGTCAGGAAGGCTTGCGTGTGGCTTGGATAGTAAAGAGTGGGGTTTTCTCAACTTCTTTTTTGGTGTTTGGCTATATAAGAACCCCACTACTTCTGCTTGCAGCAGCCTGCCTAGTCTATGGGGAGGGGACAGTGGGGCCCTGATGAGCCTGGTGCCTCCCGAAGCCTGGTGGCCAGTGGTGGCCATGCAGGACCAGGGCCCGGTGCAGGCTTTGCCAGGCTGGCCACCAGGTTGCTTCCCGGGGTGGGGTTGTGGGGGGGCTTTCCAAAAGATGCGTGTATATGTAAAAAGTCACTGAGTGGAGATCAGATGTGTGCAGCAAACCCGCCTGGAAAAGACCCACTAAGCTGAGACCGCAGAAAGGATCCCAGCTTTGTGCAGCTGTAAATTTAATCTAATGCAGGGCCCAGCAGAGAAGCCTGTTGTGAGGGCTGGGTCGTGAGCAGAAACTGAAGGGCAAATGCGCTATGGCGCTCCCTGACTCGTCTGACTTCTCTCTCCACACCTTGGAGCAAAGCAAGAATAGCACACCCGCCGGTGCCAAGAACCCAGTGTGCTCTTACGGCTACTGTCCCCATCTCCAAAGCCTTTGAAGGCGTGAAGATTTGCTACAGAAGAAAAACCCTAACTTGCGATGGGCTCAGCACCATTTATTCAGTAGGATTCTGGATCGTTTCTCAATCCAGACGAGGCGCCGGCTCACGCTGAGACATCACGGCTTCATCATGGCTGAGACGAAGAACCGTGGGAGGGAGTGCGGGCTGGAGGCCCTCAGGACTCGGAAGGCAAGCGGCAGTGAACAGAGGATGATGCCCAGAGGGTGCCATGCTGTCTCAGCTGTGGCTTCTGCGGGTCTGGATGTCCTCGTCCTAACCACAGCGCTGCCTTGTCTTACCTTAAAGGACTTTCCTGTTACTCCTGTATCCCTGTGTAGGATCATAACCGAGGCCTCACAGCGATCTGTTCTGATGCTGGCCCGAAGGGCTCTCCTACCACTTTTACAATCCTTTATCAGAGTGGATGTGAACAGACAATGTGTTCCAATGTAGCCAGTAAACTACCTTTCTGAGTAATAAGGTCCATGATCCCATAACCATGTAGTGTTGAGGATCAGGCCTTGGTTGCCATGAGCTTCCGACTATGTATTCGAGGACTGGATGGGGGACCCCAGGTGTGTCATTAGCTCATCTCAACCCTACAAAGTAGTGGTGTTCCTCGTACCATTTACAGACCAGAAAACAGAGGCTCCGAAAGCCCAGCTGTGGTCAAGGTCACACAGCTGGTACATGTCCAGGCAGGGACTGGCTCCCAGTCTTCGGAACGCTACCTGACCCTAAACCTGTCCATGTTACTCAGGACACCCAGACACACACACCCCAAAAGCAAACTGTGGGATTTACTGCTTTATTACTATGAAGTTTGGAATTTAAATTTTCCTAAGCAGTATAAAAAAAGAGTCTTTCAGAGTTTTCTTTGACAGAAAGAATTACTGAGGTGGGAGCACATCTTAAACTGACTTGAACTCTGGGAAGAGGAGAAAGGCTGAAGGGAAAAAAAATCCCTAATTCAGCAATAATACATGCTTACTTTCAGCCTGACCTTGTACCAGTTAAGTAGGAATCCCGTTCAGCAGGGAGAAGAGAGCAGGAGAGAAGCAGCAGCAGAACAAGAACCAAACTGCAGGGACTTGGCATTCCACCCACCCTCGGGAGCCTCCCTCCCCCGGTCTCGGGTACAAGGCCGACTCCAGAACAGGCCCCAGAAATTCAGCCCCGGGCTGGTTGTGCTCTTCCTTGGGGCCAGCTCGGGCAGGCCAGGACGTGCGGGCCTGGCCGGTGGCCTTCGCAGCAGAATAAAGGGAAGGCCAGTGGTGTCATCTTCACCAGCCTCTTGTAGGACCAACTTTTATTTTTATTTTTTTCAAGGACAAACTTTTAAAAGTAAAATGGATGAAACCACGTAAGGTCAAGAAACAAAGACAGAAATTCAACGTGGAAAAAAGACCTTGCTGGGAAACAGCTGATGAGAAACACCAGAAATATTTCACAGATGCACCAGAAGCTCACATTGTCAACAGGATTAAGCTGCTACTGATTTCCCGCCATGACATCAGGGTTTCATTTTGCTCAGCCTGAGATCTCGCTCGATTTCAAACTGCCTGTGGTCCACTCGGTCTAGAAAAGCCTTCCGTTCAATGTACCTAGAAGAAAATATAAAATGTTTGTCAGCAGACTCCTGTAGGAGAAAAACGTCTCCCCTGCACTGTCCCGCCCCCTGGGTGTGAACACCACCCCCCCAGGTGTCCACTTGACCCAGTGGGATCCCTGGGTTACAGCAAATACACACAGATTACCACAGCTGGTACCCAGAGTGATCACCCACGACTCGCCCAGTAACATCCAAACCACTCACGCTTGGTCTAAACAAGATGCTTCTGGCTCAGAGGTCACTGCAAGTAAAATGGAAAAGAGAAAGCAACCACCTATCCGGGTTTGGTGGCAGGAAAATGCCTTGTTTTGTAACAAGGTTTTAGGGACAGAAAGTCAAGCACGGGTTCAGTGGGGGGATCTGTTACACATCAGCTGGGCCACATTGGTCAAGCACTCAACATCTCAGAGCCTCTTTTTTTTTTTAAGATTTTATTTATTTATTTGACAGAGAGAGAGAGACAGGAGAGAGGGAACACAAGCAGGGGGAGTGGGAGAGGGAGAAGCAGGCTTCCCGCTGAGCAGGGAGCCTGATGTGGGGCGTGATCCCAGGACCCTGGGATCATGACCTGAGTCGAAGGCAGACGCTTAACGACTGAGCCACCCAGGCGTCCCTGAGCCTCATTTTTCTCAAGAGCAAAATAGTGATGCCGTATTTCCTGGTCTCAGTGGTGGGCGGAGACGGTGAGGGAGAGAAAGGTATGCATCCTGCATATCTATAGTACATGAAACTGAGAAAAGGTGCATCTGAAAATGGAAGAAACAGGGTCTCTTTTTTTTTTTAAGATTTTATTTGCTTATTTGAGAGAGAGCACGAGAGCACGTGAGAGCATGAGCAGGGGGAGAAGCAGATTCCCTGCTAAGCAGGGAGCCCGATGCTGGGCTCAATCCCAGGACTCCAGGATCATGACCTGAGCAGGAGGCAGACACTTAACCGACTGAGCCACTTGGGCGCCCGAAACAGTCTTTGTAGGAACTACTTGAAACAGTCTTTGTAGGAACTACTTTCTCGGGGTGCCGTGAAGCTCAAGTGGGCAGAGTGCTCACTTTAAAGGGATTTCACTGCCTTCGGCGCCCTCCTTCCTTCCCCCGCTCCTCTCCGGTGTCCTCTGCCCACTTGGGGCCAGAAGAGGCCTCCCTGAAGTTTCTCTAAGGGCATGAGAGCAAGAACAGCCGCCCACAGTACACCTACGGGGACCCTTAAAAGGTTGGTGCTGCTCGGCGGCCTAATGGGGGGCCAGGTTCAGCAGATGCGGCTTCCCCAGGCCCTCCCAGGCGGAATGGGAAGGAGGCGCAGGGCAGAAGCGGGAGGGGAAGGAGTGGCTAGCAGCTTAATGAGACAGGGCTGCATTTTAATGCACCTTCTTGCCCTAAAGCAGGCCGCATCTCACCCGGGGGAGGGGATCTCTGCTGCTAATTCATCTACTGAGAGAGCAAAACGGTCACTGAAAATAGGAGACATAATTGAATCTCTGCACTAATTTTTCTTGCGTTGCACTGTGTAAAATGTGCATCTGTCATTACAAGGTCATTATGTTAGCAGGCTCAGGAGCCCGTATGCCTTCACTGAGTCCGGGGCCTGCTTGCCGGCCTCACGCTGTGGCCCCCAGCCCCATGCCTTCCTGCAGAGGTGGAGGTGGCTCGGAGTTCAAACCCTGACTGCCACCACCTAGCTGTGTGATTCTGGATACACCACATAACTTTGCCAATTCTGTTTCCTCATCTGCCAAGAGAAGAAAGAAAAATGGCTCATCATCCCTACTCTGGAGGGCGGCAGGGTGGACTGAACGAAACAGTCCAAAAGTGCCTAGCAGAGCAGGCGCTCAAGAAAATAACAGCTAATGCTGTCACCCTCATCTGGGGAGGCCCAAGGACAACATATCCAAGAGGGGAGCGCAGTCAGGTCTCTTGATGGGTATTATCGGCGACTAGCTCAGGGATCAGGAGCTAAGCTGCTGCGTCTACACCGCCGACCAGAGGCCAGAATGGCTGGAAACGAACAGGTGGGCCTGCTCCTAGGTTTGACACAAGCCCATCGGGGCCAGGCCATCAGATTTAGAGGGTGAAACACAGGATGACCCCCGGCTAAATGTGAATTTCAGATTCCCTGGCAGACAGGAAAGCCACAGACACCGTGGACCCCCTTCTGATAAAGGGAGAAGACAAGGTGGACTACGGTGGGGAAGCAGACATGTGACGGAACACACCCGCCTTCCACCTATCGCCAAGGGGCCTGTGATTCTCCAGAGGGGACTGCTAACCAAAATTGACCAAAGGGCTCTGCCACACTACAGCCATCATTCTCCCCCACCTTAGTTTTCACCAGCCCTGGGTGAAGGCTGAGATGGGCAGCAGTATTTTGATAGCCCGAAATGGCCCTTGGAAGTTCAGCAGGAAAAAAAGGGTGCATCTTGGCTAGAGAGGAATTTAGGACGTGTTTCAAGAGCGCCATTACCCAATGCTCTCTGTCGGAGAGTGCCTGGAGGGAAGGAAGAGGAAGTACGTGGCTTTGAGTAGTTGTGGTCTTTCTTCTCGATTTTCCTCTAAAGAGGAAGTGATACTTAAATTAGGATGCTCGCGAAGCATGAAAGATGGCCTTGCAGGCTCCTGGAAGCAGTGCTAGGTCCAGCTGCATTTTAATGCACCTTCTTGCCCTAAAGCGGGCCTCGTCTACCTCCATGACCCCCAGGAGTCACGTTTTCAGCACCAGCACAACCTGGTGAGACTCTCAAGAGTGAAGCCGGGCTGGGCACTACCCAGGCAGGTGCGGGCAGAGCTCAGGTTAAGGGGAGGAGGATTCAGGCAGCCAAGAGGTGCGTATGTGCAGAATGCAACTGAATTCTGGAGGGCGACCCAGACAAAGGCCGTCAAGGTGCGCCTGGCGACTTCATTCCCCCATTCACAGCCATGTGTAGCTGCTAACAGGATCCAGCCAAGAGCTGGCCAGGAACAAAACTTCTATTGGACACGGACCACTCCCCTCCCCGAAAGACAGGAAAGGTGCCGAGGATGAGATGGGCTCTGATATTTACTATTTGTTTCACTTTGGACAAGATACTTAATTTCCGTGCCTTACTTTTCTTCTCTGTGAAACAGGAATAAAAATTATAGCAGCCCTCTGACAATGCAGTGATCCTGTGAGAAGTGCTCTGTAAACAATAAAACAAAGAACAGCTGAGCATTGAGGGGTTCTTGCTTCCCATTTCTGACCCGACTGTATCACTACAAAGCCTCAGACCCCGGGACAGCTGCAACAGGGGCCGAGACCAAATGCTCCGGGAGGAGCAAGGGTTTGTGGGGAAGGCCGCCTCCTCCGAGGTGGCCCAGGTAGCTGGCCTATTTAAAGCGAGCTCCAGAGAGTTTTCAGGCACCTTAAGTGGGTTACAGCCCCGGACACAACCACCAGCTGACAAGTGCAATGGTGCCTTTCTGGCCTGTGCCCAGCACTCCTGGGGACCCAGCCCGATTGGGCCCAGTCCCCGGGGAAGCTGGAGGTATGTGTGGGTGGGGGGGTCATCCCTTCCTGCTACTAGTGCTCTATGTGGCCCATTTACCCTCAAGGAAGCGGCTCTTTACTGTCATTAATAAAACACGCTAATAGCACCAAAACCTAAGGGACTTTCTAGCTTTTCCTTTCAGAACCAGGTTAGATACAACAGGTTCTGGCACCTTTTTGATCTTTCGACCCAAATTACTCTTCTGGTACCAAATGTTTGCGATCCAGGCCAACAAGGAGGGAGGGAAAGATGGAAGAACAGAGGAAAAGGGTAGAAAATGCTTCTAGGAGGTATGTTGGTACCTACTCCACAGGCAAATGAAGGATGCAAATGAAGGATGGCCATCCACCCAAAAAGTCAGAGGTCTTTGAGGCTGGGAGGGCCCAACAGGGGCACCCATCCTGGCCACAGCCCATGAGAGGCTGCCTGCCCCCTGGTCGGGGAAAGCGCAAAGGGAGGTGCGGGTACATGTGACGCCGGTACATGACTGAGGGCATTTCCAGCTGCGTTACTACTCTGTCCCCAGCGTCCAGTCGCCCAAGCAAGCACGCGGTGCCGCACAAACGCGACCGGGAACGCGGGTCAGCTCAGTGCCCAGCACCAGGAGGCAGTGGGCCATGGAGGCCGTCTCAAGATAAAGCCCTGTGATGGATTTAGTAAGGTAGGCCCTTTTCTGCCTGAGAGAAGCAAGCCGCCCAGTGTCGCACAAGCCCGCATCCCCTTCACCCCGTGGAAGAGTGTGCAACTTGTAAACCGCTTGAGGCCCAAAGTAGAAGAATGGTGATTTGAATGAAGCTTCTCCCCTGCTTTCCTCCCATCTCACCAGGTTTTGCTGGTGCTGAAAGCGTGACTCCTGGGGGTCATGGAGGTAGACTGTTTGGAGAAAAAATTATTTTCTCCGGGCTCTCTTGCACGTCTCTCCACATCACAAGCACACCTGCTTTCCAATCATGGTGCCCCCTGACCTTCGATTTGATTGCCAGCAGCAGCCAAGCCTGGGCCTGCAGTCCGCTCAGGCACGGTGCCCCCAGCCCTTCCCCAGGCCTGTTGGCCTCCGCCTCGGCTGACAGTGCCCGCTGCCGGGGAAGCCGTGTGCTCGGGGACGGGGCTGGAGGGAGCAGTGCTAAACGCTGCGCTGACCCAGGAGCCCGGGGCTCAGAGCGAGAGTTGTAACCCTTTGCTGTGCCGATGACTGACCATCTTGGGGACAGGTGTTTTAACCAACTCTGCTGCCTAGGCAGAGACATCATTCTGATGGACCTGATGTCATGCTCTTCTTTTCTGGGGGGCTGATTCTAGTCCTACTAGGTTCCAACACAAAGTCATTACTGTCTGGTGGCTAGTGGGTCGGCATTTGGACAGTGAGGTGGCTCTGCACCTGCTCTGGGCTGGGTCCTCTTCTAGGTGCTGGTGACAGGTGGTGAACCTGCCCCTTGTTGTTGGAGGCTCACCGTGTATGAAAGAGAACACGATGACACACTCCAACAAAGTGCTATGACTGACGGTTCCTCGGGTGGGGTTACTCTAGAGAGGGGCATCTGAGTCGAACCCTGAGTGACAAGAGCGAGTCATCATGGAGGAGGACCTGGAGGAGCCCTACAGAGGCTAGGCCGTCATGCGCGGGGGAGAAGGGGGTACGAGGTGGGCAGGAGACAGCTCAGGAAGGGCCTAGAATGCCAGTAAGGAGCTGAACACTGACTGCAAGTGCTCCTGGGGGGGGTCTTCCAGAAGGGAACAGAGGAAAAATAGTTTGTATTAAAAAAATCCTTTTAGCTACTGTAGGGGAGAACAGAGGGAAGGGGACAGACAGACCAAAGCAGGGAGTACGACAGGTGTACTGGAGGGGTGGCAGTGGGGCTGGACAGAGGGCATGGAATGAAGTATTTTATGACAGAACTGTCTACTGGGCTTTTGCATGTGAACTGAAAGAGAAAATCAAGGATAACTCCTAGGTTTTTCTTTTAACAGTTGGGTGGATGGTGATGGTGTCATTTTCTGAGAAGTCTGAGGAAGAAGACTTTATGGAAAGAAAGGCAAATATTTGATTTTGCATGTTAAGTTTGATGTGTGTCTAGGACATGCAAATGAAGGTGTCAACCCAACAGCTGATTTGGGAGTCTGAAGCTCAGTGGAATGGTCGGGCAAGGGAGAGCTTTTCTGGGAGTCATCAGCAGAATGTGGTACCTAAGCTGTGGAACTAGTGAGCTCTCCTGGGCGGGGTTGGTCTGCAGGCAATGGGAGGACAGACAGCTGCCCAGAGCTCAGTCCTGGGACTTTCCAAGTTTAAAAGCTGGGGAAAGGAAGAGGGACTAGCCAGGGAGGCCGGGAGGACATACCCCCAAGCTGTATCTGCCACCTTTGTGGAAAGTATTCCTGAAGGGTTGGCAGGAAGACACCAGGAGGGAATCTAAAGGAATCAGGCACCCAGCTTTCCGTCTGCAGTAATGCCCCTGACAGTGTGGTCAGTAACGGCAGATGGAAGAGAGAAGAGTGAGCACAGGACTCACTATATTTACAAACACACCAGATATCTCCTCTACCTAATTCTCATAAATGTGAGAGGTATAGTATACTACAGAGTTTCTACTTTATAGATGAAGACATGGGCTAGAACACATGGCAGGTTGGTAGCAGGATTTAAATTCAACTTCAATTCAGTTTTATTTTTTTAAAGATTAATTTGAAAGAGAGAGAGAGAGTGCGCTCCGTGCACTCGCACACAAATGAGTGGGGGTGGGGAGGGGCAGAGGGAGAGAGAATCTCTAGCAGACTCCCCACTGAGTGTGGAGCCTGACCTGGGGCTCGATCTCACAATCCTGAGATCATGACCTGAGCTGAAATCAAGAGGAGGACATCTAACCAACTGCACCACCTGGGCACCCCAGTTTCAATTCAGTTTTGTCATAAAATGTAACACACAAGATTAAAGTGAATAAAACGGGCAAGGCAAACACTCTGTCGTAAAGCAAGTGCTCATGTGGCCATGGCCAGATGAAGAAGTGGAAGGCTGGCAGCCCGGAGGAGGCCCCTGCATAAACTCTCCCACCAACGCCAGCCTGGCCAGGTGCGAGCTTGCCTGCCTTTGAAGTTTCCATGCCCTCAACATTTTGGTCTAGTTGTGCCTAATTTTGAACTTGACATAAATAGACTTATACCGTGAATTCTTCTGTGACTTGCTTCTTTCACAAAATAACTCAACAGATGCACTGCTTTTGCCCATCTTTGACCTTTATGTAAATGGGATCATACTGTGTGAACTTCTTGGTGTTACTATGTTATTGAAATTTACCCATGTTCATTCCCAAAATGGTGTCACTTAGGTTAAAGCCCCAAGTCAGTCAACCCAGACTTAATACCCAACCTCACTGCAGTTTCAACCCTCTAGGAATGTAACCTTTAACCGGTCAGTCAGGAATTCTCCGGTCAGCACCAATAAGGTTGTATGTCACATGGGCCTTCTTCATCCTCCAAAGGAAGAGGAGGTAATCCACCTACTAAAACCCTTTTGTCCCCAGACGGAGGTGACCTCACCTGAAATAATCCTTCTATTTATGACTTCCTTGTCCTGCCTTTAAAAACCTTTCCCTTTCTGTAGCCCTCTGGAGCTTCCCTCTACTTGGTAGACGGGATGCTGCCTGATTCATGAACCATTTAATACGATCTCCACACTTTGCCTGTTGCATTACTGGTAGATACTTGAGTTGTTTCCAGTTTGGGGATATTATGAAAACACTACCATTGAAATCCTCACACCTGTCTTTGGGGAACGCACAACGGAATTTCTGCTGGGAACACAGCTGGGGTGGGACTGCTGAGTCGCAGGGAGTAAGTGCAGCCTGGTGGTCAAGGCCAAGGGGGACATCCGAGCGTGAGCTGTCGTATCTCCCAGATGCACTGTTTCCATCATCATCAGGCAACCGTCTCTTCGTTTCTGGTCATGCTTTTTTTTGTCTCCAAGTCTGTTTTGTCTACTATCAGCTTTCTTCTGGTTCGTGGCTGCATGGCTTATCCTGTCACCCATCTTTTTTATTGTCACCAATTCTGCATCCCACTGTTTTGACGTGTGTCTTTTAACCGGTATATAGTTGTTTTTTGTTTTCTAATTCAATATGTCAATCTCTGTCCCTTCACTGGAGCGTTTAGTTTATTGACATTCAGTGAAAGTTCTGGTAAATTTTCTGCAAAGAATGTAGACAACGGATGTATCAGATACAGATTTTAGAACAGATCTGGTCCTGTGCCTGCAGTTTCTCCAGGTACCTCGTCTCCTTATGTGCATATTTTAAGATGGCAAACTTGCCTTTAAAATAACTGGACAAAAATAACCCAATATTGACCAATCTCCTTCAAATTCTATCCAATCTTTACAAGCGGAAAGATGTGTTAGCATTTACTGAACTGGAGTTACTATCAAAACATAAAAAGCATGACATAAGCTTTTATCTCAATCCAATCTTATTTTAATCAGGACTGCATAACAGGAATATTTTTACCATCATTTATGACTTGAATTCTTGGATAAGAGATCAATTTAAATTTGGTACTTGTGAAAAGGTCTTATAAATATATATATGGCAGAGGTCAATCAATATTCACAGGGAGCTCTTCTGAGATGTTATCAAATATGACTTTCCCCCCTTCTGGGTTTCAGCAAAGATCACTTTTATTCCAGGGGGATGCCTCTTGGGATTCTCCACATAGTCCCTCAGAGTAGCCCCTCCCGGTGATGCCTTTGTTGTTGCTGGCATCTGTGTAAGAGAATTTGGGGCCTGACCTGCCTCTGCCCAAACAGACCTTACAGGTTTGGTTCTTGTGCTTCTGTCAACACTGTGGCACTGGGCACACTTCTCTGGAGAAATCTTCTTGCCCTTCTTGACATTCCTGGTTTTGAACTTGGCTCTCCAATTATGTATGTGTTGGAAAGGCTCAGCCAGCAGCTGGTTGTCTTGCTCTCATCTCTAGAATTTTGATGCTACGGTCTAGTGATTCTCCACCCTGGCTGTGCATCAGAAGCACCTGAGGAGTGAGTTAAAGATACAAGTCTCTGTGACTCTCGATTCAGTGGCCCTGTATAGTAGTGGCCTTGTCTTCCCGACTCTGAAACCACCCCTACAAGACGATTCTCATGCTAAGCCAAGGTAAGAATCCGAGCTACAGCCTGTTCCCTGGACTAGACTAGGGGTTGGGCCCCTTTAATCTGCCTGCAAGAGTTAGGAAAGGCAAGTGAGTGGAGGTGTGGGGACGGGCACTAGAGAGGGAAGGTGAGAAGAGCCAGAGGCAGAGCAAAGAAGTCATCAGATTTGCCCTGGAAAAACACAATCAGATCGGTGGAATCATCGGGGGGGGGGGGGGGGAGTCTCAGAGAAGTGGGGAAAGCAGGGCGCTTAAAAGCTGCACGCCTATTAGTGGTTCCCGAACCCAGTTACGTGATTTTCCATTGCCTGAGAAGTCCTCATTGGGCAGATGGCCTTTTAATCTTGTTTTCTCTTCCAGTCTACATTTTATTAGCTCTGCCTTATCTTCAACAGCACCACTCCCTACTTTTTTAAGACCTCTATTAACTTGAGCAGAAGAAACAGTGTCCGCCCCACATAATCAATACCCAGAGGACCAATAAAGTGTCGCACACACTGGCAGGTCCCCTGCTGCCTTGGATCACCAGGCAAACGTGGAGAAGAGGAATGAGCTGTGAGCAACGAGAGCGGAGTCAAAGGTGGGGAGGTCTGGGGCAAACGTCAAAGGCCTTCTCTAGGTAACAGCGTCTCCTGTCTGGGCTTTATCCTGGGCCTTCCTCAGAGGACTCCGGCACTCCCACCTTGGTGCTGCAGCATTCCATCTTTGACGGAAGACTGATTCAGAAGTCTGATGGCTAACCAAGCTCATAAAGTCATTTAACAAAAAATTTTTTAAACATACTGATCAGCTTCTAGGTTAATTCAAATAATCTTGAAGCCCAATTTAGAAATGTGACCCAGAAAATCACCCCCTCACCTGTCTGTATTATAACTTAGCTTAGAAGCTGAATGACTACCACTTAATGCACACTTCTATGTGACAGGTGCTCTGCAAAGCACTTTATGTACTTCGTGTGCATTATGTGTATGCGTCATACATGTGTTACACGCATTATCTCATGAGATCCTCACACTTACCCCCAGCGTGGTATCATTAACCCCAATTCACAGGCAAAGGAGCTGAGTTTCAGAAATGCTGTGTGTGTTGCAGGGAGAGCCCTTCCTGGTGAAGGGCAGGGCGGGGAGGACCCAGACTGTCTGACAGCCACACGGCACTTCTTTTCACCGTTAGGGGCGGGGGGAGTGATGACCTTGAGCCATGGACCCTGTTAGCTTCTTAGCTCCTTCTGAGGTTCCTAAGTACTCACCAAACACTGCCTTTCTTGATATTCTTGACTACAGAGCCTATGGACATCCTCTTCCTACTCCAAAGTGAAGAGGAGGGGTGCAAGTGATAGCCAGGGTGCCGTGTGAGGGCCAGCATGTCATGTAGGTGGAAGCCCCAGCCCGGGCCACAATGACATGGACAAAAACAATCCACAGTAAGACGACAACATCTAGGCACTCTGTTGGCTCTGCTCTGGAAGCACTGCGCTGGTCTGGCTTCTCAGAAGACCAAATAATTCCGATCAGGACAAGGCGGATACAGCGAGCCAGATCTGACCACGTGACGAAACGAGGTGACTTAAAAGTTCCCGGGAGATGTCCGTTGTCATTCGGCGAGCTCGGCTTGGCAGACATGACTGGCCCCGCCCTGCCCACCCCCACCACCCCCAGTGTTCTTCTCACCCAGAGGACCGGTTCCACATTAGAACAGAGCTTCACCGACAAACAGACAAAATTTGCTTCACCAGGAGAAGTGCCTGCTTATTTAAACTGGGTGGCCTGTCTACAATAAACTTTTTCAGATTTTTTAGAATTTTCAGAGGAACAGAATCTACTAGTTCTTACCCCTCCTTCCCTCGATTATGGATGGCTAGTTCTTCACCAATGCCCTCTTCCTCCTTGAAGCTCTCCCAGTCCAATTTGGACTTCTCTAGGGTGCTCATCTTCTGCTTCTTGGCTCCAATTTTCCCCAAAAGGCTGCTCATGCCACTTGATCTTTTTAACCTAGAGAAAGTGAAAAAAATGAAACATGTAGCATGTAAAAACTCTTGATTGATATTTTTTTTCTGACTGGCACGGGGCTCCCTAGATTAGGGCTATTTATCTTAATGGAAACCATTTTTGTATTTAGGGTTCCTCCTGTCTGCTGTGGAGAACACTAGGTAGACCAGAATTCGAATGCACTTTTCCTGCCTAACGTCTCTGACTGCTCTAAGGACCTAGGAAAAGGAAATCCTAAAGCCCTCCGTATGCTCTGCAGGACAGGTCTCTGCTTGCAGGCAGGGAGAAGCACAGCATGATTCAGACACGGCTTTGGAATCACATGCCTACGTTCATATTCCAGCTCTAACTGTGTGACTTTAGGCTACTTAACCACATCTGCCCTGGCTATCATCTACCAAGTGAATAGGGACTCAAGAGGGCTCCAGTGTATCTTCTATGTCAAGTGCTTTATGATAGCACCTGGCACAGAGTAAAGGTGTAATAAATGTCAGCCACGCTGAGTCAGTCATCATTTGTGCCCTCAAACCCCAGGGAATGCTTGTAAGAGAAAGAGAAACAGATCCCAACACTGATGAACAAGAAGTCACAGTTATCTTAAAAGGACTCTTAAGATCAGTTTCCTTTTCGACTCCTGTGAGTCAGAACCCTGGATTTTCCTAGGAGGTGGAGAACATTCCTCACCCTGAAAGGAGGGAATATACAGCCTGTGTTCTCCTTGCTGGTGACACGACTGTGGACTATGGGAGAAACCCCACATGCCCAAGGTCAAGTCTTAGCAGGTCACATGTTTCCAGTCATTGTTAAACGCAGGACAAAAAATAAGGAAAACAGAATGCAGCTAGTTAGTAAGAAGGTGGTATTAGGGGAAAGAACTATGGAAGGGACATGGCCCTTGGTCTCTTTATGAAACTAAAATACGTCGTATACCACCACGCAGGAAACTGGAAGTTACTTCCTGTCTTCCTGGGAAATGTAAGAGAGTCAAACGTGTACAATTTCTGTGAGCTAAAATCACAAGGCCTCCTGATAACATCAACAGTAATACCTTTCACTTGCCTACAATGCTCATTCTCCAGGTGCTTTATTCACTATTTTCTCATCTTCCTCTCACAATGGCCTGTGAAGGAGGACCACCGAGTCTCCGAATAGGGGGAAGAGCCTTCAAGAGGATCTAGTGTCACACTAACCCTTCTGAAACCCAGCTCCCTGCAGCACAGGGCCAGTGAAGGATGCCCCATTCCTGCCCCAGAATGACCAGACAGGCCGGTGTCCAAACTGAACACAAGACTTTCAGGTTGAACCATGACCCTCCACACCCTTGTCTATTCATGTTGGTCGGGAGGATGTTAGCTTCACTGTTGCGGTCATTTCCCACCACATGCTGTTAGTTTAACATTGACTCAGAATAGGCTGGGCAGGCATCATCATCCTCATTTTGAGTTGGACAAATAAACAGAGTTCAGAGAGGTTAAATGACACAACAAAGGTCAAGCCAATAGAAAACGCAGAACCAGGCCAAAGCAAGGTCTTTCTGACTCCCAGTGTGGTGCCCTGTGCTGTCTCACGACTAAGCTGAGAACTTACTTGAGATATTTTCTCACAGCTATTTACCTTCCAGTTTGCTTAAGAATTTTCCACACAGCTTTGAGCTTTCAATTCCCATCTTCTAAAAATTCTTTTCTAGATAACTCACTTCCTACAACAATCTCTCATCAAAACATGCACACACGCACACATGCGTGCACACACACGTTCAGGCTGTATTTACCAGGAGCAGAGCATGAGTGAGGATACAGAGACTTAGCATGTGTCCCCAGTTCTCACCATCATATCCTCCAACCTGGGGAACTGCGGTCTCTTCACCGGCCCCCTGACTTCTGTTCTGTCCCACTCTCACCTGCTCCACCTTGGCATCTATTCAATACACTGTCATCAGGGTGAGTTTTCTAGAACAGAAAGCTTATCATGTCTTTCTACTTCAATGTCTCTTCCCCGACCCCTTATTGCTCTTACAGGAAGACACGCTCCTTACCCTGAAAGGTCTTCCTGCTCTCCCCTCACCACATCTACCCTTGCCATCTAAGCTCCAACCATACGGTCCTGAACCTACAGTTCATCTCCCATTCATCTGGTCTTGTCTCAGCTTCGAGACCCTGCCCCAATCTCTGGATGAGATGCCTCCTGGTGGTGTTTCTAGCGCGCCCAGTCCTTCTCCCATTACGGCACCGATCCTTCCCATAGCAGACGCTCGAGGACTCTTGATTCCAGCTGCCACCATACTGGTCAGGTCTCAGCAAGCTCAGAGTCAGTGACGACAACATCCACCAAAAGCACACACCTCGAGGCTTTCCTCTGCTGCCTGCAGGGGCTCCTCTGACCCTGCTTATGTGTCAGAAGCACTGCCTGGCCGTATGATGGGAGTTCATGCCATTGGGGCCACCCTCATGGAGGACAGGGGCTGTGGCCACATGGCCCAGCCTCCTGTCCTCACACAGGCAATTCTAGGAGGTCCTCTGAATGCTTCTCAGAAGTTCTGGTGGCAAGGAGCCCTTGCAGGCCTGGAAACACACTCTTATACTGCCTTTCCCTCCTTCCCCATCTCATTCCCTCTACCTCCTCACTCCTACTTCCCGAGGACGGTTTCCCAATGACTGACCTACGCTAACAGACTTATCCAAGGTTCTGCTTTGAAGGGAATCTAACAAAGATGCTTAGGAGCAACACTATTTTCCTGTGTGTGCTCTATCTCTCTGAGGGTACTTAAGCTCTGGGTCCCCAAATCTCTCTACATCACATGGACTGAGTTCTACAAACAGTAGGAACTCAATAAAGGTCACCTGGATCACAGAAACAAGGAGAGGGAGAGAATCAGATCTCTGCAGTTTAAATGAAGGGTGTTCAGAACACTTTTAAATTGGGGGATCCTAAGGGGTGTAATTTCCATTTGCATTCATTCACCAATCAGCTCTTTATTGAATTTCTGCTTTTACCTGGGCAGCCCCCTACGCTCTATACACCATCTCTCACTCTCAGCCTCTAGGTCTGACGGTATTCCCAAATTATACCATCTTTTTGACAAATCACTTTGAGAAGCCTAAGAAAATGATCTTTTGCTGCAGAGCAGTGAAGAGAGTTCCAGAACGGTAAAAAGCCATAATTGCCCTTCGCCTTGTCCACGCTAATGAGCAGCAAGTTGTCACCAGTGCTCAGATGCTTTAAGGAAAAGCTTCCAGGTCTGCCTTCATTGGATCATGAACATGGTTTGTGATTTCACAACCTGACAGTCTCAAAAGCAAAATTACCTGTCTTGTATTTGAGGCTAAATCAAAGTGAATGACACATTTACAGCAGCAGCCAAAACACGCAGAGGCTCATCATGACGGAGAGCCCTTTCTTCCTGGAACCTGGCAGGTGGGGTCCCTGAGGGCTTTCGAGAGCTCACACTCACCACCCCCTACACACGGGGCTTCCATGGCACAAGCCTGGCATCAAGCCACCACAGCTTTCTGCAGAGCACATTTACCGTGACCTTGGCCCTGTCTCTGCCGCGAAGGTTCATCAATCAGGCAGGCAGGAAAGCCTCGGCTTCTGGGCAAGGGTAGCTGGCCCTTTGCTGGGACAGAGTACTTCCGAGAGCGCCGCCGCGGTGCCGAGAGCGGCCAGCAAGGACGGAGTCCATCAGCACCGGCCTCCCACAGGCCTTCGGCAGCTGTGAAAAGGGGGAGGTCAGAATTCCCGTGGAGAACGCCCTGCTCTCAGCAGGAACTGGTGCACTTTCAGGTACCACATCAACATAACCATAGATTTCTCTATCTTCTGGATCCTAAGCCATAAGGGCAAGGTACTACCAGAGAGTTGGCTTTGACAGACCACCCCGTCCCCCTAGCCACGGATTTTCTGGCCTTGGGTCTAAAGTGTGGTGAGCTGTGTCACAGAAGACCACAGTATTTCATTCAGGAGACTCTTCATCCACCTGTTGCAAGGCAAAGTCCAAAGAAATGCACCATTCACTTGCCCATTGGCAGTTACACCCACAACGTTATACTCAGACATGTCCAGCACGTTGTTGCCTACAGGTTTCCAATATAACAATGGCATTTCAACCACCTCTTCCTGAATGTTGCAGTCCTCGACTGACTTAACTACTGTAAGTTCGATGTAAAGACTAAGCCTGTCCAAGTGGCATGGGCTCTGCTCGCCTCTGCTCTAAGCAGCAGGTTTTTAGGCCATAAGACAGCATGGCTGAGGGCAGTAGGCTCCTACCAAGCCTTTCTTTTTTTTTTAAGATTTTATTTATTTGAGAGAGAGAGAGAACAAGCAGGGGGAAGGACAGAGGGCGAAGCAGACTTCCTGCTGAGCAGGAAGCCCGATGCGGGGCTCGATCCTAGGGATCCTCGAGATCATGACCTGAGCCGAAGGCAGATGCTCACTGACTAAGCCATTCAGGTGCCCCAAGCCTTTCTTTCTTACACATTCTGTCTAGTCATCCCTCAATAAGCAATTACCTTCAATTTCCTTTCCACGGCACGCAGCCCAATGTCCTGTGCTGACACTAGACACCAATGAAGACCTCACACGCAAAGATTCAGAAACTCAGAAAAAGTAAAGGGGACAAAAAGGCAAAATGAAAGTCATCTTTTTCCTTTCTGAATTCAAAGTTTACGATAATTTGCTAAAACTTCTTCTGCCTCTCTTTAGCACCAGAAATATAAGTTTAACAAAATTCACTGCAGCTAAATAAATGATAAACTCTATCCTGTAGAGTCTGTCAGAAAGGTATTATAATAAGTTGTTTTCTTTGTTCCAGCCCCGTAAGCACGGACTCAGATCTACCCAACCAATTTGTTTTGTAGCCACCATCAAGACACTCTGGAGCCTGCTGTTTATTTACAAGAGGTGCTGGAAAGGAGCCGGGAAAAGAACTTAAGTGGAAATAGAGAGGAGGACAGGACGCCACAATTGGCTGTGAAGGAAATGTGGGCACATCTTTCCCCGCGATCTTTTAAAAATTGGCCTCAGGCACCCAGCCGGCCCACAGAATAGAATTTTAGGTTTCGGAGTGAATTTAGAGTCAGTCATTCATCGTATTCCTCCAACAGATTACTGAGAAATTACTGTATCCCAGACACTGTGCTTGGAACTGGGGACACACACATACATAATGTATAATCTCTGGCTTCAAGGAGACAATGTAAAAGAGGAGATCCTCATACATGCAAACTGTAACTGTAGACTGTGAGGCCACAAAAGAGGAACCATCTGAGAGGCTGTTTAATTCAACCTCCTTATTTTACAGCTGAGTTAACTAAGATCCAAGAAGGTTAAGAAACCTGCCCAAGTTTCCAAGAGGAGACGTGGGACTAGTACTCAGTGCTTTTGACCTCCAGTCTGTCTTTTCCACTGGAGTTGGGGATCGCTTCCGTACTTCAACTTCTATCATTGCTAATTTGGGAGGGGGGCATTCTTACTTTCCCTGTTGTCCTGCTCCCTGTACACAGAGCCCATGGCTTACTCATTCTTGCCTCACAGTGTGGTACAAAGCCTCGCTATGCTACATGTTTAAAGAACTAAATCGCCATGATTTGACAATGGGCTTATCCAAATGATTTTTTTCTCATAACAGAAAGAGGCAACACTGCACTTGAACCGACAGGCCAGAAAAGGTAGCTGCAAAAGTAGACCAGCAAGGATAGAGTCAACACATGTACAAGGAAGCACTACTGACCTTTACTTAGAACTTGAACACACAGAGCCCGGCTCCACTAGGCCTTCTGTCTCGTAACTTGCATAACCACTAAAATGCAAATTATTTGGAACAAAGATTCTTTGGCACAGATATGCAGTTTCCTTAGTATTTGTCATCTGTTTACAAGGCAGGAGTGGATTTTTTTTGTAGCTCACACATGGACTACTTTCCAGAGCCATACAAGGGTCTGGAATTGGCATGGTACTCCCTGAGAAATGGAAAGATATTTTACGTTGATAATTCTTCAGTGAGAGTTGTCTGCTTGGAACCACTGTTCTCTTTCAGACCTTCTTTGGATTTAGCTGAAATCTGTAAGAATGAAAAGTAAAGCCCTAATCCCTGGACCAGTTTCACCCCTTACCTGTACAAATCTCTAAGCAGTCTCCCCAAAGCCCAAGACCAGACCACTCAGGGAAATGGCTTGGAAGCCAGCAGGGAGAGTTTAAATCGCGTTTACTTCCCAACATTGTGCTGGCAGTATTCTATGGGACACTGGGCTCAGGAAAATAGAACATCAGAAGTCAGACAAGAAGTTTCAATGATCTTAAGTATTTTGTGGCTGAAAAATTGTCAGTACTCTTGAATCTATTATTAACATTGATAAAGTGCCAGCCCCCCCCCAAGTGGCATCTCTCAGCAAAAGGTGACATAAAGGCCAGCAAATGGTAGCAGCTTCAGTGTTTATACAAATAGCAAGAGAGATCTGCCACTCAATTCTGTTGCTCTTCCACCAGTCCAAGAATGAAGTACACTTAGGTCTGTCTGGTATTTTTTTTTTTTTTAAGATTTTATTTATTTATTTATTTAGTGAGTAAGGGAAGGGGCAGAGAGAGAGGGAGAGAGAGAATTTTTTTAATTATGTTAATCACCATACATTACATTAGTTTTTGATGTAGTGTTCCATGATTCATTGTTTGCATGTAACACCCAATGCTCCATGCAGAATGTGCCCTCTTTAATACCCACCACCAGGCTAACCCATCCCCCCACCCCCCTCCCCGCTAGAACCCTCAGTTTGTTTTTCAGAGTCCACAGTCACTCATGGTTCGTCTGGGAGAGAGAGAATCTTAAGGGGGCTCCACGCCCAGCGTGGATCCCGACACGGGACTCGATCCCACGACCGTGAGATCATGACCTGGGCCGAAATCAAGAGTCGGATGCTTAACCGACTGAGCCACCCAGATGCCCCAAGTCTGTCTGATTTGATTTCAGCAGCACTACATCTTTAAAACATGTCTCTGAAACAAACCTGATTATTCTGGTGGCACAGTCTTGGATTTTCATCTCTTCTGAAACAATGTATTACAGAAAGCCCTTTCAAGCTCTTGTCTGTGAAGCACAGAGGTGGCTTGTGCCCTGCTCTGGCCTCTCAGCTGATGCTGGAAGCCCAATCACTCTAGCTCACTTGGTTCTACGGAAATGGACAGCTCTTCCGGGAGAGGACGCACCATCCATTCACAGTAAGCCATGAACTGCTCTCCTCTACCCGCACCGTCTCCTGGTCTCTATTGTAATCAAGGCCATTCATCTTGAGACAAGTAACTGGGATTAAGAGCTCTGCAGTGACAATGAAAAGGACGTTTTATTCTGGGGCAAGCTTTTTTCCTGGGATCTGCTAGACAGTGTTTATTAGCATCACACTCCAAGGGAAAGTTAATGTCCCTTTTCTCTGTGACAAATAGTCCCTCTACTGGTCTATTGTGCTGCTGAAACCAGCCAGTTCAGTGGGCTGGGGAGTCTTGCCACAAAGGGCCACTGTTTGTTTTTTTTATTGTTGCTTGTTTTTATTAATTGCCTAGTGCAGTCCTTTCAAAGAAGGTCAAAGTTAGACAAGTGTTTGGGAGGAATGGGTCCCTCCCCCCGCCCTTCCTTGGTGCCTGCAGGCACCTGCAGTGCTTGGTTCACACGTGTAATGCAGAGAGAAACCTTCAGGGAAACGCACAAGGCCTTGTACTACCAGCTGGGCAAGTGTGAGCTTGAACTTGAGCATTCATTCCATTCTGGCTTCTGAGGGGTGGGCTATGGCAGAACTCAGCACAAGAACTCTGGTGTGGTCTGGCAGAAATTTCCAACTTTCTAGTTTGAAAAATGTCACGCTGACAGAAAACTTGAAAGCAGAAACAACTATTATCTGAATGCCCTTTGCTTAGATTTGCTCATTATTAACATTTTGCCACATTTGCGCTCCCTCCCCCCTCCTCTCTCTATTTAAATGTTCTTTTTTGGAGGTGTGAAACCACTTTGAAGTAAGTTGCAGACATCATGCCACTTCACCTCTAAGTACTTGGGTACGTGATGCCTAAGGGCATTCTCCTACATCAACACAACACCTCACACTGCACCCAAGAACTGTAACATTGTTACAATGGTGTCGTCTAAAGTCCCTGTTCACATTCCCCTCAATGCCTCTCCAGATGGCCTTGACCATTGTCCCATGCCCTCCTTCCAGGCACTACATCTGACATTTCCTTAGCCTCCTTTACTTTTTATTTTTTATTTATTAAAGATTTTATTTATTTATTTAACAGAGAGAGACACAGCAAAAGAGGGAACACAAGCAGGGGGAGTGGGAGAGGGAGAAGCAGACTTCCTGCAGAGCAGGGAGCCCGATGCGGGGCTCGATCCCAGGACTCTGGGATCATGACCTGAGCCGAAGGCAGACGCTTAATGACTGAGCCACCCAGGCGCCAACCCCCCCCCCCTTACTTTTTAATCTAGCACAGTCTCCTGCCTATTCTTTTGTTTGTTTGATTTTTGGTCTTTGATGACATTGCCAGTTTTTGGAGTCCAGGCTGGTGGTCTTAATGGAATATTGCTCGTTTAAGATTTGTCTGTTTCTTGTGCCAAGTAGGCAGGTAGGTGAGGCTGGGTACTGCTTACTGCACCACCACACAGCGATGGGCGGAGGGCCGGGCCCGCCTGGGGCATGATGCTCGGTGTGGTCTGCTGGGGGCGGTGCTGTCAGAGCTCTTACTTGTAAAGGTATACTCTCCTCTCTGTAATGAATTTGTAATTAATGTGTAATACGTAGGCTAATACTCCCGGGACATTCAGGAAGTTCTGACTGCTACTTATTTCTGGTATCTCACTCTATAGATGCCCTGGCAATGTCTCAGGACAGACTGAGGTGGAAAAAGTGAAGGATCCTATCTGAAGGACAAATATTTAGGAAATCTCAAAGGGATCATAAAGCTCTGGCTATAAGAAAGTCTCTAAAAAGTGAAAGAGCAGTAGCTAGAGAAAAGGCCAAGGGTTATAGGATTGTCAGCGGAGTCCTAGATTGGACAGGCCAATGGTGAGTCCAGCGGTCTCTGGCCAACATGGAAGCATTCACTCAGATCCCAGATACTCTCCTCAAGGGCCTGGGGGCCTGCTATGGCTAAGGGTTAAGTGACAGAAGTCGGTGGCAAAAAAAAAACCCTTTTGGCCGGCTCATGAGACCTCTAGGAAATGATACTCCTGAATTTCCCTTCTCTTTTGTTCCACTCCCCTGTGGTTTCATCTCACTCCCTGTGAAAGAGATAATGCCACATCCCTTCCTGCCTCTGCCCCAGCCATTTCCTTCCTTACACTATTCCCATGGTGGGGATCACGGCAGAGCGGGGAAGGGCCTCCATCATTTTATAGCAGCTGGGGAGTGAAGAAGGCCTGGCTCTCCAAAGTGGGAACCTTTAGTTTATTGGGAATGGGGACTGTGCTGGGGAGGGGGGTGCGTTCCCCTGAGGTGCAAACTGCTGTTGCTTTAATTTGTAGGATCGGGCACAGCTGGGAAGAATAATTTATTGACCAACACAAATAGACCATTTACAGTTCTGAGGCAGAATTTTAAAGGAATTATTAAATACAGCTTCTAATGGAGCCCATAATGGCATTTTTCTTTATGCAGTTGAGCCTGGGAGCTCAACTGAGGAGGGCACAGCTTGTTTTCCAGATACTGGTTCCATAGGGGCTCCCAACCAATAGCAGCCACAGAAGCAAAGAAGAGAAGAGGCAGAATCAGGACCCGGCTGCTAATAGTCGGTGCCCTCTCTAAAGGAGAGCCTTGTTGGCTTTCTCCTGGGACAGTGCTAAGCCAGTGTGGGTCTGCGGACCACCTGCCTGGTCTGAGGGCAGGAGCCACACTCACGTGGATCACTCCCACCAGGAAACATAGCTGAGCAAACAGGACATCTCTCAAACCAGCCGCTGTGAGAAGCAAAGCACAGGGCACAGAAGATAAATGTGCCTCAATTATGGCTTGTTTGGCTAATTGCTGATTAGGGACTTGGCATGCTTTCTCAAACTGCAGCATTCTGCTTTTTCTGTGACTTTCAGCTTTCTCTTTCTCCCAGGCAGGTCTCTATCTGCTCAAGCAAATGTCAGGATTGTCAACATAAAATAAATGTTATATTCCTGGGCACCTCCCAGGCTGAGATCGGGTTAAAGTTTCAGGATGTGGGGGTGTCGTCAGTCAGACCAGAAATATTCCTTTCGTTTTACATCATGGAGACTTCATGGAACATGAGTCACACCTTTGCTCCTTTCTAGACATGGCTAGGCACACGAACCACACGGCTTTAAATGAAACTCATCTGCATTGGCTACCATACATCTTGCAAAATGACTCCTCCTCCATTCCAAACTTCTCACTCCTCCTAAGAAGCATGCTATATTCCAAATGAGAGGGTATGGAAGTTGGACACGGCTGGGATTCCTGACACCTCAAAGTTCTGTCTGGGAGTGTGCTTTATGGTCCTTGCACTCAATGAGGCTGAAGTGGTAAAAAAAGGTCATTTCTCAGCACCTGGCACTCCTGCTTGGGGCCCTGATTCCCAATCTCTCTCACAATGGTGTCTGCATCATTGCTCGCTCACTCTGTAGCTAGGGTATCTTCTGGAGCCTCCTAGAAGCTGTAATCCTGCTAACCTCAACGGGCAACTCAAAGAGGCTTAGACTCCAACCTCCCTACCTCCCCGGGGCTGCTCCCACCTGTCCTCAAAAAGCTGGGGCACACCAGCATCAGCATCAGCGGCTTCCCTGTCACGGCACCCTCCCAATCCAGCATTTAGGAGCCTTTGGGAAGCAATTACCTGCACGGGGCGATCAAAAGTAGGGGGCTGTTTCAGCCTGAGCCCATGAGGTCACTTTGCTAAGGCAGAGCAGTGGATTTCAACAAAGAGAAATGCCCGTTCCCACGGAGTTTGGTAGAGAAAGCAGAAAACTTTCTTTTTACTGCACGCAGGAAATGGTTTTCATAGACGCTAACCACAGCTGGGCAATCTGTACAACCACAACATAGTTTCTCTTTAATAAATGGAAGATTTTTACCCATTGCATCACTAACCACCAAAAAGAATTCCTACCCTCCATCTCAGGCAAGAGAAAGCGTAAGTTGAATCTCTTTCCTTTATCTGCCAGCCAAGGGTTGCTAGAGCAGCTTTTTCATTCAGAAATGAGGCTTGTTCTACAAGGTTCCTATCACCCAACCCTACTCATTCATGAGTGATACACGAACCCTGAACAAATTCCGTTTTTTCGTGTTCTGGGGTTCCCTCACAGCATGTGCCTTTACGACCACGATCCACCATGGGTCATGGCCAAAAGGTTTGAAAAAGGTGCTTTAGCAATTGCTGGCTGAGAGATGAGGGTCTGCTGAAACAGGGCTGGCCAACCCTGCCATGAAGAGATGGTTAGAGGGAATTAAATAAAACAAGACTGCAGCTCTGACCCGTAGCCCCTTGACCCCAAGCCAGCAGAGGAGCCTGTGAGTCTGTGCCCCACTCCTGGGACAGGCGTTGGGGGAATGGGGACAGACAGTGGCTTCATGATGCCTTTCCTGTCCCTGTAAGGCTCAGCTGGTCATTCAGCAGAAGGCGTGCGCGCATTCAGCATTCTCACTGCCCAGCTGAAGGAAGGAGGCTTGGAGCTAGGAAACACTGACACTCTCACCTGACTCCTGCAGCTCAAACAAAACCAAGCAAGCACAACATAACAGAACCCCAAAACTATGCAGCTGTACTGGGGAAGAGGTTTCCTCTAAGAGTGAAGATAATGGAGACAATAACTCAAATAATAGAAGCTACTAAATTTACTCGGATTTTGAAAGAGTGCTGGAAAATCTGATGGCCAATCACTTCTTATTCTCAGCTAATACTTTTTAAAATCACCCGACTGAGATATAATTCACATACTAAAGAATTCACCCATTTAAAGTATGCAAGTCAGTGGTGCTTAGTATATTCAGTGGTGTAGCCATTACCACAACCTAATTTTAGAACATTCTGTCATGCCCTTAAAAAAACCCTTACAGCCATCAGCAGTCATCCCAATGTCCCCAGCCTTAGGCAACCACGAATCTACTCTATCGATTTGCCTATTCTTTCAACTAATACTTTTTTTTAAAAAGATTTATTTATTTATTTGAGGGGGGACGGGCAGAGGGAGAGGAAGAAAGAGAATCTCAAGCAGACTCTGAGCTGAGTGCAGAGCCTGACGTAGGGCTCGATCTCTCGACCCTGAGATCACAATCTGAGCCAAAACCAAGGATCGGACGCTCAACCAACTGGTGCCCCTCAACTAATACTTTTAATCCTAGGTTTAAGACTATCTTAAAGCATTCAGAAGCAACATGTCTCTCAGTTCTTAACTATTACATCTTCCTCTAGGAAATGCACTGGAACTCCCAATCTGTCCCCTATGCTGATGGTCACATAGAAATTTTGTGAGGGGCAGGAAAATCAGAAATCTAGACTTGAGACAAGAACACTGGACTATCTGAGTACTGCTTGGACATCACCAGTGCTCGTTTGGATCTGTGTTTCTAAAACGGTGGGGCACAGTGGCTCAGCACTCGGTGCAGAAACCTGCCCTTACCACTTAATTTTTGTTGTTTTTAAATCCCAGGCGAGTTAATTTCTCTGAGCCGCAACTAACCAATTAGTAAAATGAGGATAATGGTAACTGCCTTGAAGGACGACGATTAAATGAGATATTCATCAAGTCAGCCCTTATTTACGGAGCGCCTCCACTGTGCCAGACTCTGCTGGTCACTGCAGCTAGGGACACAGGTTTCTTGACGCTCATTTGATTCATTCATGCAAGACAGATATGCAAACAAGTAATTACATTAGAAGAAAACTGCTGCTCAGTGCACTAGGAGCATGAAGGCTGCAGAGGGGTGTGGGGGTGTCTGAAGTCTGAAGGACGAGAAGGAATTTGCCAGGAGGACAAGCTGGGACAGAGACGTCCAGAAGGAGATTAATAACGCCCACAGTGTACGTGAAAGCACTCAGCACAACGCCTGGCACAGAGCAGATAATCAGGATTTCCTGCCGTCCCCACTCTTATTCTCATAAGTCCTTGAAAAGATGCTCTAGAATGCAGAGATTAAAATCTTGCAGCCGCTAGAGAAAAATTAGTGGATCTGGTACTTGAGGACTCGCTTGTTCTGTCTTTTTCTGAGGCTAATTCATCTGTGGCAGCAAAGTAGATTTTAAATTTTGACTTCTTCCCCCACCCCCAAACTTTTCAGTCTGAAAAACTTCAAACCAAGAAAAGCTGATCTTAATCTAGAACAGTCCCCCAGCCTGTAGAACAGCCCCAGTTTGGACCTGATTGTTAACATTAGCTTCTTTGAAGGCATCTGGGAGTTCTCCGGCACTGATCCCTGGACAGCTCTTCTCCATCTACACTCGCTTCCTGAGTGATCTCCTCCAGGCCCAAGGCTTACATACCAGTTCTAGGCCTCTACCCACGGTGTCTCTCTTATCCTTGCCCCAGCCCTCTGTCCCAAACTCTAGCCTTCTATACCCACACGCACAGTGGATCTCGCTGCAGCAGCTTGCCACATCTTACCGGAAGGTGACGACACCAGGCCGTGCTTACCTGTCAGACCTCCTCTCCTGAGACTACCCACATCATCCCGCCTCAGGTATGCGCCCACTCTGTGGGGCCTGCAAGACTCTCCGTCTGCCCTCAATACCCTCTTCCCAGACCCTGTCTTGGTTCACTTGCTCACTGCTGTCAAGTCTCGGTTCAAGGCTCAACTTCCTAGTGAGGCTCACCCCTGACTGTCCCAGTCAACTCTTCACCCTCACCCCATACTCCTGGATCCCCTACCCTCCTATTTTCCTTCCCTCCCTGACACTTAGCATTTTCTGACACACCATGTAGTTTGTCATGTGTACTGTCTAGCTCCATGCTGGATTGGAGAGGAGACTCCACAAAGCTGGAACCAATGTCTGTTCTGTTCACAGATATAACCCGAGAACCTGGCACAGTGCCAAGCACATGGTAGGCACCCAATAAATATTTGTTAAAAGAATGTATGAATAGTGAGAAAACATATCAACCTCACACATTATAAATAGATTCCAATAATGATACCTACTAAAGTACCAATTCTCTGTGCTGGCTAATCTCATAGCTGCTGCCTGCCCTTGGCTAGGGTTTCTATGGAAGTAAGTACTTCAGCGCAGGCACAGGAATAGCATTTGTTTACTGCAACAGATGGCAGACCCCCCTGAATGGCTGTCAGTAGCCTGGAATTTGTCCTAGGCTGGTCTTGGCACCACCCCGAGAGCCTGCAGAATGTTCAATGATCTTGTCATAAACTGCAATCTGGGCTGCCCGGGGCTAAGATGCTTCATTTTTTTTAAAAGATTTTATTAAATTATTTGAGAGAGAGAGAAAAAGAGAGACAGAGAGATTGAGCAGGGGGAGGGGCAGAGAGAGAGAGGCAGGCTCCCCGCTGAGCAGAGAGCCTGACTTGGGGCTCGATCCGAGATCATGACCTGAGCCCAGGGCAGACGCTTAACTGAGCCACTCGGGCACCCCTAATTTACCTTAATTGAAACGCAAATAAGGAGCAGAATTAAGGGGAACGCTGAACAAATCTTTTGCCCCCTCTTTTTTTTTGATCTCTGTGATAACAGAATTTGCAAAGAAAACAAAACAACAACAAAAGTGGTATTTGAATTTATTCTATGTGAAAATGCAGTTCTGGAACAATCCAGTCAGGAGACTTCATTTGCTGTGTGTGGCAAATGAATTTTTTCCCTTGCCACTGGCTACCTTATACAGGGCTGCTTTTGTTTGTTTGGTTTTGGGGGACGAGTTTTGAAGTCATTTATAGCACTAGGTTACGAGCCCGAAGCAATGCCTGAGTTCAGCTTTGAAGCTAAAACCCACACTGAATAGATGTAATTGGAGCAATTAGCTAACTCAATACTCAGCCAACTGAACAACTTCTTGTCAGAATCTGCCAGAAAGAATTATCCAGGTGTACAGAGTTGCTACAGGGAGCAAACTCCCTCCAGCTGTCACACCACGTCAAAGTAAGAGAATTACACAGATACTAACTTTCTCTCTCGCTCAGTGGGAATCTGAGCTGGTATACACAATGGAAGAGATAAGATGGTGACAAGAAGCTAGAAAAAGATGCAAAAAGGAATTGGTTCTTCTCACTGCTGGGGGTCTTCGTACTTGGATAGAATCCCAGGGATAAAAAGAAGATTCTAAAAACTTCCAAAGGGACGGGGGGTGGGGTGGGGGGGATGAGGTCATATACAAATATTCAAGAAGTCTAAATAGCTTCAGACTTCTAGAAGGCCTGGTGGAGCAATGTCTTCACAATTTTATTTTATTTTTATTTTTTTAAAGATTTTATTTATTTATTCATGAGAGACAGAGGGAGAGAGAGAGAGAAGCAGAGGGAGAAGCAGGCTCCCAAGGAGCAGGGAGCCCAATGCAGGACTCGATCCCAGAACCCTGGGATCATGACCCGAGCCGAAGGCAGACGCCTAACCATCTGAGCCACCCAGGCGCCCATGTCTTCACAATTTTAAAGAGAAATAATTTTCCACCTACAACATTATACCCAGGAAAACCAGTAATAAAATGTGAAGTTAGAACAAATTCCTTTTCAGAAACGCAGTCTCAAAAATATATCCCCCATAAACCATTTCCTCAGGATGTTACTGGAGGATGAGCTCTATCAAAATGGGAGCATAAACCTAGAAAGAAGAGGACAAGGGATCCAAGAAACAGAGCAGCTACACAAAGAGGGATAAAACAGCTGGACAGAAAGTCAAGAAAACAAAGAGCCCCGACTTGAGCAGGAAGGTGGAAGGGTCCATAAGGAACCAGGGGGCGGGGGGAGGGGGGACGCCGTGGAAACGGGAAATGACAGATTTTCTGACATAGTCAAGAACAGTATTGAGAGGGATTTTACAGCTCCTTCGAAAGAGTTTGTTAAAAATTTGTGATAGGGACATAGAAAACCAAGCAACTAACAAATGTATACACACACACACGCACACACGCACGGAGATCTAATGTTGGTCCACATTCCGGCTCAGTAGTGAACACTACGGTGATGACAATGTCATTAAACTGGGAGACCACGAGGAGGACTTGGGATGTTGAGGGCTGGGGTGGTACAAGAGGTTATTCCTCTTCTTCCAAAACAGGAGCAGGTGCTTCTTAAAAACTAGTTAGCAGGAAGTTAATAAATAATGTCTAAAATTGATAAACCAAGAAATAATGGTACACTAAACACACTGGTTTAAAATAGGAACCAAAAACATACCAGAACTAGCTAAAGGAGTTTAAAGCGGTTGCCTCTGGAAAGTAGGACCCAGGACTGAGTCAGGAGACTGAACAGCACATTTGACTTTTGCAAACTATTCTCTGCCTTTCCCTCTCCTTTTTTTTTTTTTTTTAAAGATTATTTATTTATTTATTTGACAGAGAGGCAGAACACAAGCAGGGGAAGAGGCAGAGGGAGAAGCAGGCTTCCCGCCGAGCAGGGAGCCCGATGCGGGGCTCCATCCCAGGACCCCAGGATCGTGACCTGAGCCGAAGGCAGTCGCTTAACCACTGAGCCACCCCGGCGCCACCCCCTCCTGCTCCTCCCCCAGCTTGTACATCCTCTTTCAAATTACTAAAAGTCTTTTTTTAAAAAATCCTCAGTCTATATATCCATCATTATTTTTGAAAACTAGCCTCGTGACTCCTCAGTGACATGGCCTGGCTAACCCAAATTGAGTCCACAGCCTTACCTGAATGTTTAGACAGCCCATTCAGTTTCTCTTCAAACTATAATGTTTGGATAATTACTTAAATGGTAACGTGCTTCAGTGGGAGGCATCAGGAACTTTTTCTAAAATAATGACCCTCAAATTGCTGTATGCTCCTTGTCTAGGAGCTTATGATTCAGGAGGCAAGATAGACCCTGGAGTTTGCATTTTTATTAACCACGGGGGATTCTCAGACAATACTGAGAAACACTGCAAAATGTTATACCGGGTGTTTGAGGGAGGAGCAGGGAGAGGATTTCATCCCTGAAATGTGTCAGGTGTCCTCAGGGGCTGTAGCTCCCCCAGAACCCTACTGAGGCTGTCCTTTTCTTTGTATCGCTGGCGTCAGTCTGGCCACTAGCATATGGCAAGGGTGTTAGGACATTTTGAATTAGTAAATACATGAATTAAAGGAACAAGCGACCCATATGGAGAACACTGTCAAATTCAGCTCAATTCAGGTACTTCAGTGTTAAGCCCCGATATGGGGCTCAACCACCCGACCCTGAGATCATGACCTGAACTGAAACCAAGAGTTGGACACTTGACCGACTGAGCCATCCAGGTGCCTGCCCCTAGACTGAGGATTAAGGTGAGGCCAGAAGAGGGTGCTTCTGTCTTCTACATCTGGTTCTGAACCCACTGGGCAGGATCAAGCCACTGGAAAAGCTGGTGAAACAATCTGTTCCCCAGGGAGTACACTGCTGAAATGATGAAAGAGATGAAAGCTAAAACATTCTTCCAGTGCTTAATATCAAAGGTTTTCCAGAATCACATTTATTTCTCAGGAGGTTCTGTATGCTGTTAACTAAAATCTGAGGAGCATAGGGCGCCTGGGTGGCTCAGTTGGTTAAGCGACTGCCTTCGGCTCAGGTCATGATCCTGGAGTCCCGGGATCGAGTCCCACATCGGGCTCCCTGCTCAGCAGGGAGTCTGCTTCTCCCTCTGACCCTCTTCCCTCTCGTGCTCTCTCTCATTCTCTCTCTCTAAAATAAATAAATAAAATCTTTTAAAAAATAAATAAAAAAATACAATCTGAGGAGCATAAAACTGTTTAGAGCTCTCATAAGATGAGAATGCCCCTCAGTTTATTAACAGTCAAGCTTCACTGTCCATCCCCAAGTACACTGAGTCCAAGTAGCACAATTTTGCTATTATTCTGAAGACTGTTTCTCAGGCAGACAAGCCAGCCCTTATGATGACAAAATGAAGCACATTCCAGTTATTGAAAGCTGGAAAAAAACACAAAGTGGGCCTTATTCACCAGGGCTACTTCAAGGGGCAATGACACTCACTCCACAGCTATTCAGGACGGGCCTCCTCTGCCGACAGGCACTGCTCCACCTGCTGGGTGGGCTATCAGGCACGGGGGCGGGGGGGGGGGGGCACAGACTTAGAAGAAAATATCAAACTCCACAGTGCCTCAAACTTGCCCCCCACAAAGGCGGCCAAATGAAGTCAGTCCCCTCACCTCGGCCCCCTCCTGTGCTCAAGCATTCCTGCACTGACAGCAGGGAAGGAAGAGAGGCCTCACTGGATGTCACTTCTGTCTTTTCCAGCAGCACCTACCTGCCCCATTTCTTGGCATTGAAATTGACATACAGTGAAATGCACAGATTAAGGGTACATCTTATCTGCCAGTTTAGTAAATGCATACCTCTGTGTAACTCACGCCCCTAGTCAAAATACAGAATATTTCTATTATCCCGGGAAGTTCCTTCTTCGTCAATTCCCACCCCCATTCTGACTTCTATCATCATAGATTATGTTTTGAACTTATTCTTTATTTATTCTTTTGCGTCTGGCTCTTTCATGTAGCACGTTTCTGAGGTTCATCTACACCGTGGGTACCAGTCCGTGCTGTGGGTACCAGTGGCCTGTTCCTTGGTTTGCTCACACTTGGTCTAGCCAGTCTCCTGTCAAGAGGCACCTGGGCTGTTTCTAGTTTTGTGCTACTATGAATAAAACATTCTCATACAGGTTTTTGTTTTGTAGACATGACATGTTTTAATTTCTTTTGGATGAACACCTAGAAGTAGAACACCGTGTCACAGAATAGGTATACATTAAACTTAACAAAATGTGAAACACATTGCCAAAATTATTAACCCTCCTGGTTTAGGTTTCCACCAGCAACACATCAACAGTTTCAGCTGCTCCATAACCTCATCAACACAGTGCTTTCAGTCCTTTCCATTTTAGCCATTTCAGGGGGGTCTGTGCCGAGATCTACTATAGTCTGAATTTGCATTCGCCTGATGACTAATGCTGATGAACACTTTTTTTCATGTGCTTATTCTGTAATCTTTTGTAAAATGTCTGTTAATTTTTTCCCATTAAAAAACTGGTTTGTCTTTTTTATTGTCATAGTTATTTTAGGTGTGTATATATATATATATATATCAGATACATATTTTGCAAATATTTTCTTCCGTTTTGTGACCTGCCCATTCAGTTAATGGTATCTCTAGATGAGCAGGAGGAGGGCTACTGGGTCAATATAAAAGGGAAAAAAGTAGTGACGTCACAGATTTAAAGAAACAAGGTGAGGGCGCCTGCGTGGCTCAGTTGGTTAAGCGGCTGCCTTCGGCTCAGGTCGTGATCCTGGAGTCCCGGGATCGAGTCCCGCATCGGGCTCCCTGCTCGGCAGGGAGTCTGCTTCTCCCTCTGACCCTCTTCCCTCTCATGCTCTATCTCATTCTCTCTCTCAATTAAATAAATAAAATCTTTAAAAAAAAAAGAAACAAGATGATCAGCATTTCTTCTTTAGCAAATGCATAATCATATTCATTCCATTGCCTAAGAGCAAGGTAAATTTTAGAAGAGATACAATCTTTGACGGCCGCCCTTCAGACAGATGCTGTGCTGCAGAGCTGAGGTAAATCACAGGAAATGCTAAGAGGGAACGTGCCTCTATCAAATGAGAATCAGAGAGGGAAGTCCTAAAATGCTACCAACACGGTCATCAAACCAGCAAATTTTTATTTTAAATTGGGGGAGGGAAGTGAAAACGGCAAGGCGAGGAAGTTTTTAAAGACTACATACAACATTCTGGTTATTATATGGCCCATTCATTTTTTCTCTCTCTCCACAAGCTGATTAAAAAATAAGGAAGGAAGTTATGGTGGTGAGAGCGAGGCGTTAAAACCATGTGGCTTCTGGACTGCACTGTAATTCATCTGCCGTGTGGGCTGCCCCCACCCTGGAGCAGTCACTCCTTCACATTTTCTACTTCAGTGACTGAGACACCGAGAGAACAATTTAACCGTGAGAGGCCACGAACGTTATTAATCATTAATGCTCTGCAAGCGCCTCCATGGCCCAGAGGTATTGCCATATTAGTTACTCCTGATCATCTGGAAAGGCCAACAATCATCACCACCCCACCCCCACTACCTCCCACTGATCCCTGACTTGCTGCCTCCTTATAGCTCCTGACCTACTTGCAGCTGTGGCAAAGTTTGCTTCCCCCCTCCTGTAATTAATTAATCCAAACAAAACCCTTTGAAACAATAGAAACAGGTGAAAAGGAACAGGAAAGAGGATAATAATAAGGGCAAACTGTGGCAGCAATCCCACCTGTCCAGACCATCCTGCCAGCCTGGAAAGCTCTGGAGAACATCTGCACTTCTCCCCCAAAACAGCTGCAGGCCAGCAGCCCTGTCTGGTGCTACAAAAGCCAAGAGCCGGAGGCGGTGCAGGGGTGGAGGAGGTTTCCATCGCCAGGCGGAGAGAGGGGAAAAAAGATGGGATCTTTGACTATGCATGTGAAATTGTCAAAACAAGGCTACATAAGAAATGAAAGGGGGACACTCCCAGCACAATGTAAACCCTACCAAAACAAGTCTGGACACCAAGAAAAAGCCTCTTGACCAGGTCAATTGATGGGCTGAGGGTACACATACGGGAGCTGAGAAATGGGCTCAGGTGCCCCTAAAATTAGTCTCCCAGCGGGGACAGTCCATGGAGTCAACTAATTCAGGGACCCTTCTGAAGCCAGCCGTCTAGTGTGCGTTGGCCTTGCCATCTTACAAATGCTGTAATCTGTGCTGTGGTCAGGTTTCAAAGACCCCAGATCTCGTGATTTACAATGAAATGTTTGAGCTAGCAGAACATGAAGTTCGTATTTGCCAGAAGTCTTCACAGTGACTCTTTGCCATTGGTGCAGGACGGGTGGTAGACTTAAACCTTTACTTGGATTCTGCAACTGGTCAAAATCTAAAATGATCAAAAAGAGACCGAGCGAATATAACATCTTACCAGTCCCCTAGTCATCAATTCTTTTTTTTTCTGAGGTAACCACTGTTACTAGTTTCTTGTGTCCTTCCAGAATTGTTCTCTGCATATGTGAACATTGACAATTCACAGACTACACCTCAGTAGCTAATTTCCTAGCTCTGGAGGTGGAACTTAACTTCCTACCTGATCTTGTGGCAAATCTCCATATATTTAAGTTTCTGAGTCCAGAAATAAAGCTCTGCAAATCAAATTTTAAAAATCCCGTTTCCTCCTTCCAGAGCCATTTCATGCATTTCCAAACAATACATATATTTGTATATTCTCTCTCCCTTCTTAATATAAATGATTGTATGGTCCCTACACTATTCCAGTCCTTGCTTTTTTTACTTATTTATATATTTCAGAGATTACAACCTCTGAGTACATAAAGCATATCCTCATTCCTTTGTTCTACTGTATGGAAGTACCATAATTTACCTGGCAGTCACTCCTGATGGACTGTCACTGATGATCTTTTGGCACTACAAACATGGAGGAGCCACATGTCTTTGTTAAAACAGACCTTCCCATTAAGGTGGATGATATATTTTTTTTTTGGATGATTTTTTTTTATGATTTCTTTAGAGAGCAAGCAAGCACCCCAGGCTTTCCTGCTCTTTGTCACTCATCACTGTTTAACACCTACTGACTTGTCCAGCTACTTCCCTGACTCTCGACTTCAGTCCACTTGCTTGCGCTTGTCCTCCCTCTGTCAGGTGACTTCAATATCCACAGATGATCCAAACTTGGCCTCTCAATTTTTAACTTTCTCAGAGCCACGTAACTTTTTTTTTTAAGATTGATTTATTTGGGGGGGAGGGGCAGAGGGAGAGAGCCCGACATGGGGCTCAATTCCACAACCCCGAGACCACGACCTGAGCCAAAACCAAGAGTCAGATGCTCAACCAAGTGAGCCCCCAGGCCTCCCAAGTAACTTTTTCTTTAGCCCAACTCAGCCACCTTATCCCCATGGGCATTCTCCGATACCAACAAACCTCCACAACCTTATTTCAAAGGTTCTACTCTCTGATCATTTCCTCTACCCTTTGTAGCTTGAATATATTAGTACTCCCACTAATCTTAACGGCAAACCCAGGAAGGAAGAGGAAAGAGAATTCGGAAGCAGACGTGAATTTCACCTTCACGTCTTGGGAAATGTGAAGCACAGGAGATAAAAACCAGCTTCTGCCTGAGGTTGCTCTAGAGGACCAGTGGGCCCAGTTTCCAATGAAGGCAGAAGGTCAAGGGATCTCTCATCAAAGTTGAAATTGTAGGGGTTCAGAGTTTGTAACCCCAAAATATGCCACTTTGACGTTGATTATTTGTAATTAAAGGCCCTTGAGAAACACCCAGTGCAAGAAAGACACTCTGACCCTTCTCCAACCTCCTAAAAGCAGAAGATAAATTTCCCACGTGAAAGGTACCTTCACTGTGCCAGAAGGGTAGAGGGCATCCATATCACCAGAGATGGTGAATTCAGGGCTAAGAAGGTCATAAAAATAAACCTTGTTACTTCACCAACTTACTACCCCCAGCCCAACCCCCTTTGTCTCGTCAACTCTTCACAAATTTGTCTCTTTGTTTAAAGGGTATAAAAGCGTCCTGCTTTGGTCACTTTGTTGAGTCTCATATTTTTATGGGACTCCCAAACATACAAAATAAAAATTTTCTCCTGTTAATCTGCTTTATGTCAATTTAATTGTTTGATCAGCTGAAGAACCTAGAAAGGAAGAAGGGAAAAATTTTCCACTCCTACAAAACTAAAAAGACATCCCTCAGGCCCAAAGTGCACATGGGTGTCAGAAGATAGGGAGGGGAGGGACGGGGACCAGTATCTTACAGTTGAGTGTAATCTGGAGGCCTGGACTTCTGGTGACAACCACAATGGATGTCAGAGCACATGACGGTAGGGGACCTCTGGTGTCTGCTTTTGCCTGTGTCTACAGATGCATCTGCTGTCAGGAGCATGGAGCTGCTCCAGTTCTAGATTACTGACCTAACCTGTTACCTGGTGTTTTCTCCCCGCTCCTCATCAATGCTGCTTTTGTTTCCCTTTTCATTCTTCCGGATAACATCTCTCTCGCAATTTTATAAAATAGCCATCACAATGGGAAACTGAGTTTTTGGGGCACCTGGTGGCTCAGTCGGTTAAGCATCTGCCTTCAGCTCAGGTTGTGGTTCCAGGTCCTGGGATTGAGCCTCATGTCTGGCTCCCTGCTCAAGAGGGAGTCTGCTTCTCCCTTTCCCTCTACTGCTCCCCCTGCTTGTGCTCTCTCTCTGTCAAATAAATAGAATCTTAAAAAAAAGAGAAAAGAAAAGAAAAGAAACTGACTTTCTGTACACCTGAAAAAGCTCATTTGCCGGTAATACCCAAGGGATAGCTTTCTTGGGTATGGACTCTTAGGCTCTACATTATTTTCTCTGAGAACCATATGTTTTGTTTGGTTTTTTTAAGAAAAAAATGTTTTAAAGATTTATTTATTTTAGAGACAGCACGTGCAAGTGGGGAGAGGAGCAGAGGGAGAGAGAGAGAGAGAGAGAGAGAGAGAAGCAGAGCTTCTCTGCTGAGCACAGAGCCCGACGCCAGGCTCAATCCCACAATGCTGAGATGATGACTGGAGCCAAAACCAACAGCCAAACACTTAACGGACTGAGCCACCCAGGCGCCCCAGAACCATGAATATGTTTGTTGGGTGATCATCTTCTTGCACCAATGTTGCCAAAAAGACTCTATGCCAACCTGATTCTGGCTTCTTTATAGGCTGGACTGTGTGCTCTCTCTGGAAGCTTCTGGGATTTTTCCTTATCTTTCATGTTCTGAGACTTCTGTTATATGTGCTTTTAAAAAACACAATTCAACAGAGTAAATTTTAAAGATCTAATTTGCTTTATTAATCAATTCATTAGTCAGGCAGCATCCATTCTAACAAGTGGAGGGGAGCTCCTAGGAGTTGTACAAAATGAAGGTATTTATAAGGAAGTGGGGCAGAAACTGACTGGCAAAAGAAAAGGACTGTTAAGGGCTGGATTACCTTCTCTGAGGTTTTAGGCAGATTACCTTATCTTCCTTTGAGGGATGGAGAGCGAGAACATGCAGACTACTTCACAGGTGCCAACCAGAAAATTCCAGATATACTTTGGTAAAATTCTACTCCAAGGGAGGCTGAATCTGCATTTCAGTTTGCAGGGGACTACCTTGGGCCTGGAGTTCTCTTTTTAACAGTGTAAAATGTGAGTCTTCTCACACTGATAAATTCACAATGGGCACTCTGGTGAACCCTTCCATTCTAAGGATTTTTGCTTTTCTTCTGTTTGGGAATTTTTTTTTTTCATTATTTCTTTGGGTGTGTTCCCCTCCATTTTCTCTTCTCTCAGAACTCACTGGATAAACCCTGGAACTTCTGAAATGACCCATTACTGTATTCGCTATTCTGTCACTCTATCTCTTTTCGTTATTTTATATTCTAGGAGAATTCTTTGGCTCTTTCTTCCTGTTCTCTAATTTCCTTTAGTTGTACGCATTATACTATGCAGCCCCTTTAAGAAGGTTCTAGCTAAACAACCATGTTTTATTTCCAAGATCTAGGAAATAAACTTCATTCTTTCCCACAATAGCTTGTTCTTGTTTCATGAATGCAATATTCTTTTTTTATCCTTTTCAGGGTATAAACACACTTTCCTTAAAGTCTCCTTCTTTATGTGGTTCCTGGGTGGCTCAGTCAGTTAAGCATCTGATTCTTGGTTTCAGCTCAGGTCATGATCTCAGGGTCGTGAGACTGAGCCCTGAGTCAGGCTGTGCGCTCAGCGCAGAGTCTGCTTGAGATTCTCTGCCTCCCCCTCTCCAGCTGCCCTTCCCCTACTCTCTCTCGCAAATAAATAAATTTTTTAAAGAGTCTCCTTCTTTATGGTCTATTTACTTGGATCCTTCCCTGTTAGCTTCTCAATTTCTTGAATTTGGAGCTTTTATGACTGATGTTGGTTTTCCTCTGATGTTTGGTGACTCTGAGCTATGCGCTTGCTCTGCTGTTTCAGATCCCCAGGACATAAATCTATTCACCAGAGCCCATATCCAGTAATCACAGGGAGGGATGGGACACACAGGACTTTAAGACTGATTTCTAGGGGCGCCTGGGTGGCTCAGTTGTTTAAGCGTCTGCCTTCGGCTCAGGTCATGATCCCGCGGTCCTGGGATCCAGCCCTGCATCAGACTCCCTGCTCAGCGGGGAGCCTACTTCTCCTTCTCCCTCTGTCTGCTGCCCCCCCGCTTGTGCTCTCTCTCTGTCAAATAAATAAATAAAATCTTTACAAAAAAAAAAAAGGACTGACTTCTACTTTAATATGATTCCATCTGCCTTCTATCCTTCAGGAATTCCTCAAATTTCTAGACTAATCAGGACATTCTTTTTTTCACCACTGTTAAAGACATATCTTTCTGATATATTCAGGGATTTGGGGCACATGTGTGGTGGCATATGTTCAATTTACCATCTTAAGACACTTTAGCAGTGGCCATATAGCACTGACCAGGTAGAGAGGGTTCTAAATATGAGCCACTAATACCAAACACTTGACAGATACATGTCTTATAGTAGAATACAAGATTCCTTCCTAGTCTGAAAATGGGCAAATATATGAGGTGTCTTTAAGATGATGGATCCCAGGGTGGCTGGGTGGCTCAGTTGTTAAGTGTCTGCATTCGGCTCAGGTCATGGTCCCGGGGTCCCAGGATCGAGCCCCGCATCGGGCTCCCTGCTCCGCGGGAAGCCTGCTTCTCCCTCTCCCACTCCCCCTGCTTGTGTTCCTGCTTTCTCTCTCTCTGTCAAATAAATAATATCTTAAAAAAAAAAGATGATGGATCCCTTTTTTTTTCTTTGCTTGCCAAACTAAGCCTTCTTTTACTTTTTATGATTTTCCAGGTATTGGTTTTGAGAAGTTTCAATAGACAAACTCAGGGCGTCAGGGTGGCTCAGTCGTTGAGCATCTGCCTTCGGCTCAGGTCATGATTCCAGGGTCCTGGGATCAAACCCTGCATGGGGCTCCCTGCTCCGCGGGAAGCCTGCTTCTCCCTCTCCCTCTCCCCCTGCTTGTGTTCCCTCTCTCGCTGTGTCTCTGTCAAATAAATAAAATCTTTCTTTTAATAAAGATTTTATTTATTTATTTGAGAGAGAGAATGAGAGACAGCACGAGAGAGAAGAGGGTCAGAGGGAGAAGCAGACTCCCTGCTGAGCACGGAGCCCGATGCGGGACTCGATCCCGGGACTCCAGGATCATGACCTGAGCTGAAGGCAGTCGCTTAACCAACTGAGCCACCCAGGCGCCCTAAATAAAATCTTAAAAAAAAAAAAAAAAAAAAAAGACAAACTCTTCTGGTTAATGAAATAGTAATTATAAGTTAATAAATGTTTTCTTTTTTCCTTCTATTTTTTAAAAATAAACATTTTCTAAACCAAATGTAACACCAGCTTTAAGAGTATGGCTGTCATGAATCATTTCACCAGTATCTAATCAACTGATTAAATCATATTTCTAGAACTGCAAAGCCAAGAAATGACCCTGGGACAGAGGTACCCACAACAACCCTAGGGACCCCTGGGGCTCCCTCTGAATCAGGGCACATAACGAACAACCAATCACTAAAAGAAAAAATAATTTGGGAGAAGAAATAATTTCTAAGACTTGTCCAAGATAATCTGATTTAAAGGAGACTATTTCTCTCTAGTAAGCTGAAGAGAGGATATGCCTCCTGTAATAAATGCCAGGTTAATAATGTTTACTTACAGAAATTAAAATATCTCTTTCCTGCACTGAAATATTCACATAAAACTCAAATACCTATCTGGCTCAATTCAAAGCTGTTTCTTGTCAGAGTAATGAGGGGGGAAGTTCTTCAATAAAATGTCATTGCCTTGGGGTAAAAAGCAACATAACAAATAGATCAGTTTTATTACAGTTCTGCAATAAGAAGAAAATATTTTTTAAATGAGATTCCTGCCTGTAAGTGAAGTTAATGCTGAAATAAAAAAATGAAGCAAGAGAAGCCAGTTGGTAGGCTCCCCGCTTTCTCTGCCACTTGGGTTCCTTAATCCCCAACTATTTCTCATTTGCTAAGTAAGAAAGAGTTAACTCATAAATTAGAGGAATGTTGTTTCAGCTCCACAGAAAGCTTTTAAGAAGAGAGTCAATGCCAGGACTAGATTCTTCATTAACTCATTAACAAGACAGGTCACTGCGGCCTCAGGGTTCATTTATCAGCAGGAAAACCTCAGCTGGTAATGGCTGGTTGTTTCCTGCACATCTCAAAATTCAGAATGGAGAAGCAGACTCCATTGTGAGTTGGCTTCCTGGCCTGGAAGGAAAGAAAATATTTTCCTGATGACTATTCTTTTCTCAGGCTGGTGTGACACTTGGCCCAAAGGCCCAATGGGCAAACATGGGGCTTCTACTCATGGACACGTTCTAATGTTTTTTGTTCCTAGTTAATTATGGTCTAATGATGTTGTGTGTAACCTCATTAGGTTTTACTGACAAGGCACTCCTTTTTAAATGAATTTTTATGTAAATGTTAATAGCTGTAAGTGAGGCAAGTTTCAGCAGTGATTGCCCATCGGCCTGCACCATGTACCAGCAGCGACCACTCCCCTTGACGGCTCCTGTTCTTGACTGTGACCTATTGTTCACAGTGCAAAATGGATTCAAAGCCATCAATAACCCTATGGAAATCCAACTGGTTTTGCTATAATGTTCAGAAAGGCCTTCTTTTGTAGTGTGGAGCCTGGCATCTACCTTGAGGAAAACCACGAAAGATCATGCAATCATTACACTGCCAAAAGACTGGCAATTTCTCTTCAAAATAAGCAACTGGCTGGATTAGCAGAGAGTTTAAAGCCAAACTCCAAAGTAAAACCTCTCAGCTGGGGGGATTATAAGTCACGCTCCCGTCTATTTGGCATTGCTTTGGCAATTAAGCCCTGGGGAGGCTTCTTTGGTCTTACTGCAAATAGCAGGTTTCAGCAGGGTCTGAGGGAAAAAAGACCTGACGTCCCCCTCCCTTCCCAGCCCTGAACCCACAATGCTGACACAGCTTCCATGGCGCCAAGAAAAGGACAGGCGGTCACAGCATTTCTGATGAGGTGGAGAGGTTGTGTTTCCTTCCAACCTCTTGCTTTTGTGATCACTTCTAAGACTCCTTTTTGGTGCTCAATTTAGTTCTCTTCCCAAGCAGCCAGCTGAGGAGGCAGGATAGTGCAAGTGGAAAGAGCTGGCTGGAGGAATCAAGAGGCCTAGTCTTTGGCCTCTGCTCTGGTCCTTAGCCTCTCCGTGTTCCTTTCCCGTGGTCTCTTTTACTTCTAAAACCCTAGTGGCATTTTCTTAATTCCAAGTACTTGTATAGCAGACACTTCCCAAGCTAAACACTTCAAATATGCACCTCAGGTGCCTGAGTATCACAGACCACACTATGGATGTTCCCAGTTTCTAGCATGCTGCCATGACTAACTTGCAGAGGTGGCCATGCTAGGGGTTTTATAATCCTCTGTTGATATCACAGTTGACTTTTTACTCTAAGATATAGAGACCAGGGGTACTTTCTAATTATTGTTGGGGAAAATCTCCGATATATTGTTTTGAAAAACTGCTACTCACGAGTCCATGTTGGCACTTGTATTTTCGCGGGTACCCTCCCTGTACCTCCAGGAAGAGCAAGTCAGTAGTACAACAAGCACTTATGAGTACAAAACTCTGCGGTCTCAGCTCCACAACAGCTTTGGCAAAAGAAGAGTGTTTTCTTTACCAGCTGTCTCATTAACAGAAAGACCATAAAAATTTGTTTAATTCAAGTAAGAGGGGCAGGTAGTAAGGAGGTCACGCTGCTGGATGCCAAAGCCAAATCCAGGTACAGTTCAGACTGACTCTTACACAGCAGCATGCCCGCTGTCTAGCTGCACACAAAAGCAGGATAGGAGTCCTTTCTCTAGGCTCTTACTTGGGAGAAAAAAAAAACATTTTGAGGTTAGTGGCTGGGTTAAGAGTCAGGAACCTTCATCTTGCCTTTGTGAGAACCCTTAGCTCAGTAATTCTCAATCTTGGGTGATTCTGTCCCCAGGAACATTTGGCAACATTTGGAGACATTTTTGGTTGTCCCCACTTGGAGAAGAAAGAGGTATGATGGGCACCCAGTGGACGGAAGCTAGGGATGCTGCCAAACATCCTGTAATGCACAGGACAGCTCTCCACGAGAAAGAACGATCCAGCCCAAATGTCAGGGGTGTGGAGGTTGAGAAGCCCTGCCCTCGGTGAAATGGCAGCCCATGTCCAATGGCAGCAACTCTGCAGAGCTGCTAAAATGAGCACAGCAGTGTCCCTGATTTAGCACTCTGAGCTCCTTGGAAGAAAACCAGATTTAAGGTCAGATCCATCAGTGAACATGCTCCCTGAGTGCCAACTTCTGGTTGTTCTTGGGGATGATAGAGATGAGCCTGGTTCTTGGGAAAATGGAAAAAAAAATCTCTGGGCTAAATGTAAAGATTCTATTGCATGACAATAAGCATTTCTAAATACCATCAGCAAAAACCCTTTCACATTTCAGCTGGTTAGAGAATAAAATGGTGGTGCTGGTGGCACGAGACAGGCAGTTTTCTCTGCACGCACATGTTCCTCTCTCTGGTTTAATGGCAGCTCCTTTGTTGAGGACTCCACCGCTGAGCAGCCCTCCAGTGGCCTGGGAAAAGCCTGGCTGACTCCCTCACATTAATGTGCTGACTCTGTTTTTCTCCAGCAAAAAAGGTGCTGGTCCACACCACAGCGATGAGAAACAATCGCTAATGGAATTGTTCCAAGATGGAAAGGAATTTGAGAGAAAATATATGTCCATGAGAAAACAGCTGGGGCAATTCCCACAGTCTTACGGGGAGCACAAGGCCCCAGAGCACGTGAGGGCAGCCTGGGAAGGATTTCATGACCTCATCACTAGCCCGACTATTTTAAAAGTTTGTAAATAGAAACCAAGCACTAAGCTTTGGAACTACCTTAGCTAAAAAACTAAGCAGAAAGAACCCTCAAAGATGCATGATGAGCTAAAAATGATCAATCTCCTAATACTGACTAAACCTATTCTTTCCTGCCATACCATTGTAAATCAGTCAATGCAAGATCAGCTCGTGCAAGGTTGATTTCCTAAGGAGGCAAAGGAAAGGGAATAATTCAGCTGACAACCGGACAGCTGAGTAGACTGGGTAATGAGTATGCAACCTTTTTATGCAGAATTTTAAAAAGGCATTTGTTTAATTATGAGGACATTTTAAGAATCTCTAGTATGAAACAGTTTCCCCCTTATCCCCAATTTAAAGCAGCATGGATGATTTTAGAGCTCCTATTTGGTGCAATTATGGTAAAGACAATGGGCTTTAATAAACCACAGTTACTTAAAACCCAGTGGATCAATTGCGTGGCTGCTGGATGCAACTAACCAACCTCTAGCAGTAGTGCACAAATTCTGAAGCCAATGAAAAGCCTGCCCCGTCAGCATATACAAAGCTTTGGGGGCCTATACATATTTTTTTCATTGCTATACACAAACATAAAAAGGAATCAGGGTGATGATTGCACAACAATATGAATGTACTAAATATCACTGAATGTATACTTTAAATTAATTTACGTTTTGTGAATTTCACCTCAGTAAGAAAACGAAGATATCAGGAGTTCAATCAGTTTAATTGCTTTAGAAAAAAAACAAGCACCTCGGTGGCTCAAGTCGGTTAACTGCCTTTGGCTCAGTCTGCCTTCGGCTCAGGTCATGATCTCAGGGTTCTAGGAATGAGCCCCCCATTAGGCTCCCTGCTCAGCAGGGGTTCTACTTCTCCCTCTCCCTCTGCCCCCTCCCAGCCCTGCTCATGCTCTCTCAAATAAATAAATAAATAAATAAAATCTTAAAAAAAAAAAAAAAAAACCTTGTTAAAAAAAGGAAAACAAAATCATTAGACGTAGGACTATTTGACAAGTATCTATAAAATAATGGTACAATTCATGACCAAACAATTCTATTATAACAGCTCATGTTCAGATGTTTTGTAGAAGTGTATTCACAGGACACGTGGGTGGCTCAGTCCATTAAGTGTCTGCCTTTGGCTGAGGTTGTGATCCCAAGGTCTCAGGATCCCTGCTCAGTGGGGAGTCTCCTTCCCCTCTGCCTCTGCCCCCCACCACCCATGCTCTCTCTCTCAAATAAATAAAATTAAAAAAAAATGTATTCACATAAGAAAAAAAAAAGGAAAGCTGAATGAAAGACTACTCAAAATAAATTTTTACAATAATAATCTCCAAGAACCCAGAAGCAATACCTTTTAGGAAAAATGTGAGAGAATGTGGTGAACAGGAATTTAAGATCATTTGTTTTCTTGTCATGACTGGTTTGAGGTAGACCAATGTGGAAGCTGGAATAAAAGGAATTAACTGAGTGAACCTTCAGATCTTGAAAAATGTTGATCTTTCTTCCCTCTTTAAAGATTTTTAAATTAATTAATTAGCTAATTAATTAATTTAGAGAGCCACCTGAACAGGGATGGGGCAGAGGGCGAGGGAGAGAGAGAATCTCAAGCAGACTCTACTGGGGACAGAGGCCGATGCAGGGCTTGATCTCACGACCCTGAGCTGAGATCATGACCTGAAATCAAGAGTGGGACGCTTAACCCAATGAGCTACCCGAGTGCCCCGAGAAATGTTGATCTTTCTAAGACGTGTTATTTGGTCCTAAATTCGTCCCAGCTGCCACAAGGCCTGCCTGTTCTGGCCTGTATTCTCAGGCTGCACTAGGGAATAATCAGGGTCTTCTTTAGATGAAGTCTGGAAGCTTCCACATCTCTAACCAAGGAGAAATCTGCATGTCCATTAAGACAAAATAAAAGAACTGGACGGTAGTATAAACAGCATGAAGTGATGGTTCAAATGTAACTGTTCAGTTCAAATACACTGACCATAAGGACTCACCTTGCTTACATTTTGTGGGACACATACCATGCTTACTTGTCTAGTGTGAACAGAAAGGAGGTGAGATTATGTCCTAGATTCCCACATAAAAGCTTCCGGTGAAATATAAATGAAATAGCCCAAGAACCAGAAATGTTCATTTGTGGGGCACTTAGGTGGTTCAGTCATTAAGCGTCTGCCTTCGGCTCAGGTCATGATCCCAGGGTCCTGGGATCGAGCCCGCATCGGGCTCCTGGCTCACCGGGAGGCCTGCTTCTCCCTCTCCCACTCCCCCAGCTTGTGTTCCCTCTCTCACTGTCTCTCTCTCTCTGTCAGACAAATAAATAAAATCTTAAAAAAAAAAAAAAGGAATGTTAATTTGCTAAAGTTCTTTGGGACTAATTGTTCTACTGCACATAGTACCAGAAGAACAGGTAGAGTGAAAGAAGCAAGAATAAACTACTGAGTTTCTAGATATTCTACACCAGGCATACCTTGATTTTCCAAAATAATTCTAAAAATTTCTACTCAGAAAAAAAAACAAAAGTCAACACCCCCTGCAAAAAAGATTAGTATGCCATCCAAACTGTGGAAATAGCCTGTGCTCCATTCCGCTCCTCTGAGGCAGTATTTTGCAGCCTAACAAAGATTTGGCAATCCAGTCAGTCATCAGGACTTCCCCGCCCCGCCCCTGTAAAGGGGTTCCACTTTCCTCGGGAAAATGCAGGCATTCTCATCTATCCTCCCACCAAACAGCAAGTAAGCAAGTAGCTGATGCCCCAACACACTCTGCGAGCTCAAGCTCAGTAACTAGAATCAATGTTCCGTTTTTTTGTTTTAAAGATTTTATTTATTTATTTGACTGAGAGAGACACAGCGAGAGAGGGAACACAGGCAGGGGGAGTGGGAGAGGGAGAAGCAGGCTTCCCGCGGAGCAGGGAGCCCGATGCGGGGCTCGATCCCAAGACCCTGGGATCATGACCTGAGCAGAAGGCAGACGTCCAACCGTCTGAGCCACCCAGGTGCCCCTAAAAATATCTTAAAAAAAAAAACAAAAAACCAAGACTGAGAAACTGTCAGATTAGAGGGGTCTATGGCGACCTGACAACTAACTGCAAGGTAGAATCCTAGTTTGGATCCTGAACACAAAAAGGATATTAGTAAGAAAACTGGTGAACTATGAATATAAAGTCTGCCGTCTAGTTAACAGCTTTGTAGCAATATTAATTTCTTAGTTTTGGGATAAATGTACCAGGGTTAGGTAAGACGTTTTAACACTAGAGGAAGTTGGATGAAGGGCTCATGGGAGCTCTTTGTACTGTCTTTACAACTTTTCAGTAAATCCAAAATTATTTCAAAGTAAATTTAAAAATAAGAACAAAAATA